>NW_028301627.1:6787294-8144753 GCF_987345545.1 Pholcus phalangioides
GGTGGTTGGCTGAAGTTGGTTTTCTGTGGTTTCCAACTTCAAGGCGCGAATGCGAGCCGAGATCTCCCCGTTAAAAAGTCTCGCCACAGAGAGCAGCAGGCCTACAACGTAACAAATATTCAATCATTACACTTCACTAACAGTTTGAAGTATAGATGGCAGCACTGAAATATCAAGCACAACACTAGCTACAAACTCAGACTGTTAGGTGCACTTACTTTGTTCCAGACTCTGTCACGACGCTGGGCTGGAAGAGATCTCGGCAACGGGATAAGTCCGGTGGCAGAGCCCCTGGCGTTCATTCATTCATGGTTGCATTTGGTACGAGTGAGGCCCCTTTCACACGAGCACTAAAGATGCGGGTGAGACGCCCGCATCTTTAGTTTGAAAATTCGTGCATTAAAAACTATTTTTTCGAAATTTTTGTAATTATTTTTCTCCTTCATCCCTGATTCAGTGCCCATAGGCAGCCTAGAGGCATTCTTTGTGGTTTAATCTAGAGCCCCATAGAATATGGGTATAAAGATGCCTTCTCACAAGTAGTCGCGATGAGAGAAAATATCTTAAAATATTTTCAAAAGATTTTGAAAAAAAAAATCTGTCTTTTCGGAAAAACATGAATGAAAAATTCCAAAGACATCCAATATTCGAAAAATTCAATCCAAAAATTCAAAGACTTTGCAAGTAGAAAATAAAGGGAAGGGGTGGAGACTTTCAAAATGTCTGCGCTTAGAAATACAACCGTTCGGTGAATAGTCCTGTAACATTAGCGTAGATGAAATGTTAACAAAAGTTACGTTACTGTCCTTCGAAATAGTCACCTCCCATTACTATGCACCGCTGAGATCTCCTATACATGTCCTGGAAACTTTGCAAGAAGTCTTCTTTTGGGATGGAGTTCAAAAGCCTCGTCACGTTTCCTTGGATGTCAGGAGTATCGTCAAATCTCTTTCCTTTCAAAGCGAGTTTGAGTCGTGGGAATAGGAAGAAGTCTGGAGGATTGAGATCTGGCGAGTATGGTGGATGTTCAATTTGCACCACCCCCCTTTTTCGCCAGGAACTGTTTGACGATATTGGCTGCGTGAGGACGAGCATTGTCGTGAACAAGAAACCATGAACCTTGTTGTGTGTACTGAGGTCGTACCCTGCGTAGACATTTCATGAAACGGGTCAAAATTTCAATGTACCTTGCAGCATTCATCGTCGTTCCCTCAGGTAGAAATTCCTTGTGGATAATGCTTTGGCTATCAAAAAAAGCGATTAGCATCGTTTTGATGCGTGATTTTTCTGCTCTGACCTTTTCCCGACGAGGTGATGCAGGAGAACGCCATTCCATGCTTTGCCGTTTCGTTTCAGGGTCGTACCTGAGACACCAGGACTCATCCTCAGTGATCTTTTGTTCGTTCATTTTCCTGTTCTCAGTTAAGAACCAACGCACTAAACAAGCACTTTGTAAAACAAGTGTTTCACGTAACACAAACGATGCTCAACTGAACAACGGTGGCGGCAGATGGTCAACACCTGCCGCTACGCATGTGCAGCATTTTGCTTCGCCAGTGTTGCCAGATCGGCCGTTCTGACTTCATTCACCGAACTTCATTGTCAGAGGTTGTATTCACATCACAATTCTTAGGCCGGGATTACACTATAAACGTTTTGTAAAAGCTCTTTGATAAAACGTGAAAAATTCAACCAATAAGATCACCGGTTGCATTTGCTTGAATGCAACCGATGCGCCTATTGATTGAATTTTTCAACTTTTATAAAAAATCTTTTATAGTGTAATCCCAAGCTTAAGCCCGGATTACACTATAAAAATGTTGTAATAATTCTATTAAAAATGCAACCATAAATTAAATAACACCGACGCACAGTGGTGCATTTTGCGAAAATCGTGGCCAAAACCCGAAAAAATTTTTTTTGCCGTTTGACCCTGATTTTTCCACGGATGAAGAGTGAATAAACCCCGGCTTCTCGACGTATGTTTCTTTTTCATTCATCACCTCTTAGTTTTCTCTCAGAAGGAGCTCCAATGTGGTGATTCAAGTAGCAGTATACAGCACATCAATCAAAACCTCTCTCGTTCAGAAATTTCGTAGCAACCCAGGGAGTTTTAGGCAGTTACTTCTTTTCCCCTTCAGATGGGTTAGCAATTCAGAAATACATTTTGAATTTCGTTTTTGATATTTCTATTAAAAAATAAATTATTGTTAATATCAAGTTCATTTCTGTGAGTGGCGGTAGAAAAGAGTGACTTCATGTGACCTCCTGAAATTCATTTCTCAACATACTTTAACATGTTTAGTTTATGAAAAAGGTGAAATTAGCTGCTAATATCTGCAACTCCGCTGACCCCCAGTGACTTTTCTTCAACATGCCATAGCTGAGGTTTGCTTATACAAAGGCGGAATAGATTTGAATTTGAGAAAATTTCTTTAAAAATGGCAGATTATTGCTCTGATAACCGCAGATTACTTGAGCTTTAACACTGAAAAATGAAAAACATGCCTCAGATTTTTTTTGTCTTTTTTAGCTTCAAACTCGAGGTGCTTCACTGAAAAAAATTTAGATTTTTAACAACATACTTATAAAGGATCATAGCTCAAATTTTAAGCAGCAATGTGTAGCAATGCTCCGTTTAGAAAATCGCTTAAAGAAATGAACACGGAATGTGAAGTTTTAAATGTTTAAATTAAGTAAAATTTGAAGGGTGTAGGGAAAATGCAAAAAGAATGAATTACAAGTCTCGACTGGTCTTAATAAACGTTCCAATTTTCTGCGAAGTACTGTACACAGAAGTAATCGGTGGCGGACACATATCAGAATTTAATGGGACTAATAAGAGAATAAAAAGAAGCAAAATAACTGATTCAGTAAGGAAACAGCAAATACATCGAAAACTTAAATAGATTCGTAAAATTCTTGCTAAAACTCTCAAGATGTGATGCATCAATTAATAACTTTTTATGATCCATTCATATTTAGCATAAGGAAACAACGAAGAAAAAAAATTTAAGATTACACACTGCAAAACGTCTTCAATAATCCAAAACTAAACTTGTAGTTTTGACTATTTCAGCGATATCTACTGTGTGTGTGTGTGTGTTCTCTCTACAAATAAACAATTTTAGATCGATCGTTATCAAATTTTACGTATACTCGTAAACGAAACAGGACCCGACTTGAACGATAGGCTACTGCAAAAGTTCGACGAAACAGGTCAAATACCCAAAATTGTCAGGTAAGAATGGTTCTTGGGTCTCAACAATGACTTTCGGAATGTTTACTTTATTCACCGCGGTTTCCTAACAATGCGCCTCAGACATGTTTATTCCTTTACAATGGTCTGTCACTATCTTCAATGCTCGCAGTATGTTGAGAAAACCTGGGCAACGCAGGGAATTATAGCTAGTTGTTAATAAATCATAATTATGATCATAATATTATTATGATACACAATTAATATATAGTAGTGACCATAAGATTTTACCCTCAGACCATGACCAGAAACATTTTTCCATCCATTTTACAAACTTTTATTATAAATTTCTGTGTTTAAATTACGTTTTATGCTTTCATTTTAATTTCCTGTTTTTACTTCTTTTTGAATTATTAATCAATTTTTTATGTATAATTTTTATGTTATAAGTTTTTTAATGCATCTCAGCAATATTCTTACATGTTACTGCAATTCAAATGTCATATATATATGATGATGAGATATCATGAACAAATCCATGCTATGTTTTTTTTATCGCAATTCTATCAATAGCCACTAAATACAAACATATCATATTTTATATGCTACTAGCTATAATACCCGGCGCTGCCCGGATTTTCTTCAATGAGGCTGTTAGAAACACGTGATATCTCCCTCTTTCTTTGAGGGACATGCAAACCGTGTGTAAGTTAACCAATATGGCGACTTCCTGTGCGACTCATGAAATAAACAAATCTAGATTTAAAGAAACATAGAAATGAATATATACTTTTCTTTCCTTTTTTAAGGGGCGCAATGTATTTCTATTTCCCCCCCCCCCAAACATCAAGTTAATTATCTGCCTGTTTCAGCTTTCAAAAATGCTTAATTAAAGCTGTGGAATTTTTTCGATGTACTTTTTATGGGCCCATAATTAATTTCAAAACAACCTAAACTGTATGAATTGATGCAGTTGAATATCAAAAGATAATACGGAGACATTAATTTTTCATGCTTGAGAAGATATAAATAAAAAGTTGAAATCAATGTTATTACATGAATACCCAACTCAAAAGTAGGTCCGGCTAATTTCTTCATATTCAATCTCCTGGGTTTCGTATATCTCTAAGCGACCTCAATATTTCAAAAATCGGGAATTCTATACAATTTTTAAAATTATTGATGTGGCGGAAAACCCCACCAAATTTCAGCATTTCTACAGTAAAATCGGCAATTTTAACAGTGATTTCTATGAGTCTCACCCTTTTCCTGACCCTCAAAGCGATGCTGATGATGATTATGACGTCTATTCAAAAAGCCTCACTACTGAGAGTATTGAAATGTAATTGTATTGAATAGTAGTATTGTTAGTATTGTGTAGTATTGTTAGTATTGTGTAGTATTGTTAGTATTGTGTAGTATTGTTAGTATTGTGTAGTATTGTTAGTATTGTGTAGTATTGAAAGTATTGGCAAACCATTATAAAGGCATAAACTATTATACATATACTAACAGGATTAAAGAAGGGACAAACCGTTGTAAAGGCATATACACGTCTGAAACGCATTGCTGGGGAACCACGGTAACCAAAGTAAACGTTCGGAAAGTGATTGTTGAGGCCCGAAAACCATTGTTGCCCTACAGTTTTTTGCCCATTTGGGGCACTTACCCTGCTCTGACAAAAACTTAAAGTAGCCTATCGTTTAAGTCGGGTCCCATTTGGTATATATGCAAAATTTGGCGACGATCCATCTAAAATTGTAGATTTGTATAGAGAACATACATACACACTGACAGACAGAAAATCAATTTTATATATATAGATATGGCCGCCCTATGTGTGAGTGAGCTGATGCGCCATGCTAGGAAAACACAAACGCGTTGCGCAGTTATGTAACACGTTTCTGCTGGCGCGAAATGATCCAGTTCGGTTCGCACGGTGCAAAAAGCCTACTCCTAGGAAAACCCGCCTTAATTATCGTAATGCGATTTCTCAGTAGTGAAGATGATTTTAATCGTTGATTTGAAGAAGTCCAGTTGGCTTAGTTGAAAATATGTGAAAATCCATTCGAAAAACATTTTTGCAAAAAAGTCGGGACAACCAGAAAAAACCATTGAGGATGTTGTGAATTGATAATTGACATTATCTCTTGTTCGCTCGTGTGTGTGTCATGTCAAGAAAATGCCTCCTGCCAAACACGTTCCTTGGCCAGTGACCACAGTTCCATGGGATAGAATGCATATTGATGATGCTGATCCAGTGGAAGGTCATACACTTCTCATTGTCATAGATGCAGCTTCGAAGTGGATAGAAGCGATTACCGTTTCCTCAACTTCTTCAGCTACTACAGTTTCTGTATTGCATAACTTGTTTTCTCGCTTCCAAAAAGTATAGTGACTGACAATGGACCGTCATTCACTAGTGAAGAGTTTTCTTCGTTTTTACATAGTCGTGGTATTGTACATATTCCAACAGCCTCCTACCATCCAAACTCATGGATTGGCTGAACGAGCAGTAAGAACTGTCAAGGCTGGGTTAGCAAAGAATAAATTTGGTTCTTCCAAAAAGAGGTTGGAAAGGGTACTTTTCGACTTACGCAGAACACCTCTTGCTTCTTCAGGTTTTTCTCCAGCGATGACCATGTATGGAAGGCAATTGAGATCTCGTTTGGATTTGATTCGACCAGTTCTAGATGATCCTAGTCCTGCAAAAAGTTTTGACATTGACATTGATATAACGTGTCGGTTGGGGTCCCGGAAGCCACTGTGGTAGTGGTCCATACCCCCTTCATCATTTCGCCGCCATCTGTGTAGCGGTTAAAGCGAGTAGCCATAGCGTTGTTACAGATTAATTATATATAAAGTTGTTCTCCTTATGAGAACTGGCGCCCCCTAGCGGAGGATTACAACGTTCAGAATGTTAGTTTCATCTTACAGTGTGGACAGTGTGGACTAATATAGCAGTGGTTGTTTGCCATGATCGTTGGTTTTGCCTGATTCCATCGCCCTTAGCTAGGGGTGGGGTAACTTTCCCGAGTCGTGACCTTCCTTAGGAAAATAAAAACGGGTGCTTCTAAGGGCCCAGGTGTTATACACCTGTTTGATCTTGTTCATTTGCGGTCATTTATTTATTTGAGTTCGTTTATATCTACGTTTTATTTACAACATTATTCCCACCACCAGGGTATATATATGTTACATCAATGGATACGAGAAAAATTCAAATTCAATGTTTCGATAGAAATTTATTGCGAGTATCTACAAATTATTTACTATATAATTCCCGTCACCAATAGTTTTATATATATATTTACATTATTTATAATCTATGTACACCGACTTACGTCGGGGGGATCTAGCAGGGGGGGGGGGGGAGAGAAGAGTTCTCCTCTGCTCTCTTTCCTTCCCATTCAATAGTACAGAGGCCATTCCTAATCTCGCCCAGTGGGTGGGAGACGGGGAAGGGGGACCCTGTTATCAGTTGTTCCTTAACACTTCTCCTTTTGTGTGTCTTCTATTGCTCCTATTGTTTGGTGCCGCGCTGCTCCTATTGTTGGGGTGCGATTTGCTCCTATTGAAGCGTAATTGAGCCTCGCTCCTTATCTAAAGCTCTTCTTTACCCCTCTCTTCTTAGAGTTGTGAGTTTTCTTTCCTCTCCTCCTGTGCGATCGTAGAGTTGGTGAGGGGGGGGAGAGGTAGTTTCGTTTTCGGGTGCGAAGCAGAGTTCGGTTTCTGGATCTCTTGTTTACAGACCCGGAAGTTCGGGCCTTGTCATGTTCAGGATATTCTTGGGCCGTCTCCTGACCAGAAATTCTGCACTGTCGTAGTTAGAGATCTGTGCTAAATGCCAGTGCTCGGAGTTTTCTAGCGAGTCGAAGAATTTTGTAGCCAGTCTTCGGTTGTAATCGAAAATGGTTTCAAGTTTAATATCGTCCCTGATGTTCCGATTCCTGACATACCAGGGGGCTTTTAATGCTTTACGGATAAATTTGTTTTGTTCCCGTTCGATTTTTATGATGATAGAATCCCGGTTATAAAACCAACATATGGATCCGTAGGTCATTACTGGTCGGATGACCATTTTATAAAGTATGATCTTGTTCTTAGTCGATAGAGCAATTTTGTGACGGATGATCTTGTTCATGTCACTAATCGTACGAGTGGCCCTTCTGACCGCTTCGTTGCAGTGGTGCGTGAATCTGAGGTTTTTGTCGAGGACAATTCCAAGGTATTTGGCCCTTGAGGACGGTTCAATTTGAGTGCCGCTGACGGTTAAAACTGCGCCCTGTGGCAAGTTTTCGGGGCGTACTCCTGTGATCCAGAGGAAAATCGTTTTTGATGCATTCAGCTTGGCCCTGCTGTTAATGCACCATCTTTCTATCTCTCTCGTCGTCTCCTGAAGGGCTTCCAATGCCTTCAATGGGTTCCAGTGGCACTGGGCGACCGCGCTGTCATCAGCGTAAAGAGCCGTGAGTCCTGTGGGACTCACGGGGAAGTCGTTCATATGATAATTGTGAAGTGCCGGTCCGAGAACGCTTCCTTGGGCAATTGATGCCCTTAATGGTCGCTCGGACGAGTAAGTTTCATTAATTTGGACTTTGATGGTTCTTCCTTCAAGATAATTTTTTGTGAAATTAATTAAGCTGCGGGGTAAATCCATACCAATCAGCTTGTGCAATAGCCCGTTATGCCAGACCTTGTCGAAACTTTTTGATAAATCGAACATGGCTATTGCAGCGGTTTTACGATGCATTCGGACCCATTGAAGGTATTCGATGACCCTCAGGAGCTGAGTCGTGGTTGAGTGCCCACTCCTAAAGCCATGCTGTTCTGGGATGATGATGTTTCGATCCTCGTTGAATTTGTGGTATCTTTTTATTATTATACGTTCGAACACTTTGCTCAGGCAACTGAGCAAAGATATCGGGCGCCAGTTGGAGGCGAAGACCAGGTCCTGCCCAGCTTTGGGGATCAGCCTGATTACGGCAAATTTCCAGGACGTTGGGTAGTATTGGTGTCGTAACATTTCGTTAAAAAGTCTCGTAAGGATGTATACGAAATTTGGCGGAAGCTCCTTTATTGCACGGTTAGTGATCGTATCGTAGCCTGGCGCCTTCTTGGTTTTCAGACCTTTGATTATTTTCTTTACCTCTTCTTCATCTGTTGGGTACAGCGCTGTGCCATACTCGAAATTGGCTGAGGCAAAGTATCTTTCGACGCTTCTATTGATCTTAAGTACCCTTTGAATAGGGGTATTGTCGTTCGGGCTGAATTGGTCCTCAAGGGAGTCCGCAAATACCTCGGCCCTGTCCTCGTCAGAGACCACCAGACCGTTGGGGCCGTGTATTGCTCTCATTGATTCGGCCTTTGGCTTACAAATTTTATACACTTTGAAGAAAGAGCCGTCTTCGCAGTTGGCTTCTTCAATGAAGTTACGGTACCGTTCTTGTACAAAGTTGCGTATTTCCTTAGACACTTCTTTTTTCAGTTTCGTGTAGTCCCTGTAGTTTTGACGTGTTCGGGCATTTTGCCAAGTTCTACGCTTTCTGTTCTTTTCTTTGATCATATGTTTCAGCCAGTGAGGCAGTGCCAGAGGGTCTCCGACTCGGGAGGGGATCTGCGATGCGTTATCAACGGCATTTTTTATGGCTACTGTAATGTTGTCTACAGCTGTGTCAAGTTCTTGGGGGGTTCGGAACCAGCAGTCTGGCCCGGGGAGGAGCGCAAGTTGGCGCTTATATACCTCCCAGTTTGTGCGTTTCTTCGGTTTGTGGCCGTCGGGCAAGAGAAAGTCGATCTCCATGATGATCGGGATATGATCCGAGGACAGAATATCCTTAACCTCGATCGACATTGCTACGTTAAGATTTTTCGTGAGGGCAATGTCGAGTGTGTCGGAGTACATTCTATGATTTTCCGGGTGGTACGTGTGGGCGACTGTGCCAAAGGGGCGAATATTTTTGCTTTTGCAGTATCTTTCCAGAATCTTGCCGTGTTTGTTATAACCTCTGCTATTCCAAAACTTCGACTTACAATTATAGTCACCCGCTAAGATGGCTGGGTGTCTACAGTTGAAGAAGGAATCGAGGGGGACAAAGTCCAAACTGTTATGCGGGGGCTTGTATACTGCTCCGAGTCTGATCACTTTGCGGTCTTTGCAGTGGATGTCCACGGCAAGGGTTTCGATATGAGTGGAGTCCGGGAGATCGACGACTGTGTAGGCCAAATGCCGTTTGATAATTATCGCGACCCCTCCCCCGTGACCGGAAACTCTATCCTTACGGATAATATCACAGTTAGCCACTCTGATTGTGTCATGGGGGCGAAGCCAAGTCTCGTTTACTAACAAGACGTCGATGTTTAATTGCTCTATCGACTCTCGAACCTCGACCATGTCGTTTTTTATACTTCGGGCGTTCCACGCCATTATCGTAAGGTTTTTAAAATTTTGTATGCTTCTATTGGCCATTAAATAGAATTTTTTGAATCTCTACTAGAAATATGTTGAAGAAAATATTAATTTTTTCTTCTTTTGACTTTGCGAGTGCGATCTTTAAAAGACAATTTGAGACTGTGGTCATTAGGGACCCGATGGGGAAATCGTCAGCTTTTCCCGTAGTGGCGCTGGTGTCGATTTGTTTGTCAACACTGTCCTTATCGCTAGGAGCGGTTACTATGGTAACTTCGATTTCTTTTTCCTTCCTGACTGCAGGAGGGAGCGGTCTCTTATCTGCTCCGGTGTCTTGGGCAGTGGCTGCTGGTTGCCAGGCAACCGTTCTGGCGGAGCGCGCCGGGAGGGGAGGAGGCGGAGAGGAGGAAGTCGAGGGGAGGGGAGATGCTATTGTTAGGTGCTGCTCGCACTCTATTGTCTCCTTATCGCTGTTTCTCTCTCTCTCCTTCGTTCTCTCACCTCTCCCCCTCGCGGTGGCTCGGTTCTTTTCTCCCAGCTGTTTCGCGCCAAGGGTTGTTCCCTCTGGGTTTCTTGGCGCTGTTCGTGGCTCGTTGGGCTCGTTTGGATCTAGTGGGGAGTTATTGCCTTCCCTTCTCCCCTTGCCCCTGTTGTTCTTGGGGAACTGCTTACAGCCCCTGTAGGAGGCGGGGTGGGGGCCGAGACAGTTTACGCATTGTACGTTGCTCGCCCCCTTTTCTTTGTCACAGTCCGAGGAGTGGTGCTCCCCGGTACATCGGACGCATCGCGCCAAATTCCAACAATTCTTGGCGACGTGGCGCCATTTCTGGCAGGCGTGGCATTGTACTACGCCCTGCCGTTTCCTGTAGGGCTCTATCTTCACCTTTAGGAAATTCAAATTGTCCAACTGGAAAATCTCCTTGCTTTTGGCGTTTTTTGGCAGCTCTACCAGCCAGATTGGCAAGAGAATTTGTTCCCTGTTGGGGTATCTGCCTCTGTAGCTTTTCAGTTGGGAAACTGCGTTGGGGGCGAAGCCTAATTCGGCGAGGGCTTCTTCGACCTCTTCTTTTTTCGCCTCCCGTTCGAGACCCTTAATCACGATTTTTATAACCCTATCCGATGGCAGGGTGTATGTACTGAATCGGATCCCGGCTGCTTCGAAGGCCTTCGTTGCAGCCCGGTGGTCCTTTTCACTACGCAAGTTTAGGATCAGTTCTTTGCCTGCCGTCCTACCCGTGTACGGGGCTTCGCAAATCCCCTTCAAGATTTCGTTAATTTGCCGCCAGTTACCATATTTGGTGATGTGAAGTGGCGGTATTTTGCCCTTGGACCTCCTGACTTCCTGCCACTCGTTGGGGTTGTCAGGGTCTGGGTCGTCTGTCTGGGCATCCGGGTGGGCGTTGTCGCCTTCGCTCGCCAGGACCGCTTTATTTGTTTTGGTTGTGCCCGCGCTCCCGGGGGTGTCATCTGCGCATGCGCTGGTTGTTGCGCTCTCGTTCGCAGCGCCATCTTTTGAGCCTGAGGGGCATGAGCTCGTCTGGGCGGTCACCATAGGGGTACTTTTCGGCTTTCCCTTTAGCGTCGGGTCACCCCTGTCGATCACAATTTTCTCGCTAATAATTTCAACCGATTTCGGTTTATCTTTTCCTTCCCCCTTCTTGGGATTCTTTTTTATGGGTTTTGCCCGGGTCTTGGCGGGGTCCTTACCCTTCTCTTCTTTTCTAAACTTACCGCATTTGGTAAAGTCGTCTTCGACCATAACTCTGAGGGCCCCGATCAATTCGATCTGGCTGGCCCCCAAGTCGTTGTCGGTCGTGCATCCTTCGACAACGATCATCAATTCTAGAACTTTCCTAAACAGGACGTCCAGGCCGCATGGGACACTGTCCTCTTTTATGAGCTCGACGGCTCTACTCATATTGGGGCAGTACGTCTTGACTATGTCAAGTACGTCTGCTGTCGCATTCTCGAGGTCATCAATTTGTTCCTCGGGGGACTTGGCAAAATGCTCATCGAGCACGTACTTTATCGCGTTCCATCTGTCCACGCTGTCCTCATGAATAATATTCGTATGCACGTAGCATTCTCGAACTCTTACGGGAGCCATGGCTACTCGCGACATATATAATTATACAATTCTACACAGATCGCGGAGCAATAATGAAGCGGGTATTTTTAAGAGGACTTACCCATTGCCGCTGAAGCACACCAGACACTAGTTATGGCGACCAAGCGACAACACGCGAGTTAATGGGGGTAAAACCTTTTAGAAAATGCCCTTAGATGATCAGTATTACGGCTCCGTCGTCCGTTTATTAATGCTGCGATCCTCAGTACTAACCTGCACTAGGCAAGGCTAGGGGCGAGTAGCACTGTACTGCGCCCGGTGGATGAGCGCATTCACCAGAGCACGCTGTCACGCTGTCGAAAAAGGCTTAGCTCGTCCACGTTGTCAAATAGGCTTAGTCAGCTTTTACCATCGTCCAGGGAGCGAAATTTCGAACGTCCTACCACCACGGTGGTCAGTCAGCTTTTCTGCAAAAAGTTTTCATCTTGGAGATGAGGTGTGGGCCAGGAACTTCGGCAGAGGATCGCGTTGAATGAAAGGAATTGTTATCGGTACTACTCATTGGCGTACGCAAAGACGGGGGTTGGGGTCCTAACCCCTCCCTTCAGCTAAGACTATAGTGTAATTTTGCAGGAAAAAACGTAACATCCCCCCCCCCCCGGAAGGGAAAAAAATCTGAAACCCCAGTCGAGAAAATTCTGCTTACGCCTATGGTACTACGGGTAGATCCATGGCGCGTCTTGAAACACCTTCGGGCTCTCTCTTCAGGCACGCGGATCAGTTATACCGTGGTGAAACCATGCCATCACCAGGGCCGTCTTAACAGCATCATGCGCCCCCGGGCCAAATGATTTTTCTGAGGCCTTACCAGGCAAATTTTCGAAAATCTCAACCAGATCCCATTTTTGTGTGGCCCCCTTTTCTCTTGAGGCCCCCGGGCCGTGCCCGGCTGGGTGTCAGACATCCTCCAAACCGGTTGGTTAACTGATTGTTTTCTTTAGGAAGGAATGTGAATATTACTAACTGAAAAAGTGACCGACAGATGGCAGCACGGGCTTCATCTCCAAGAAGATTGTTTGTGATTTCAAGGTAGTCGACGTGTCGTGATAGTAATGTCGCCCGTTGTGTTGTATAACTGTCCATGTTCTTGTGTTTATTAAGTGTTCTAATTAGCAGTTCTAAGTGATTATTCTACAGAGGAGAAATATAATAATAATAATCTATTTCTCCTCTAAGAAAAAACGGGACGTATGGTCATCATAGCTTCATCGAATTTACGGGGGGGGGGGAACTCTTTGGTCCCAGAGTATCGTTGGGTACAAGAGAGATGAACCAGTGAGATTTGTTGACAAGTCATCATCACTATCAACAAGTGCTACAGTACGCGCGTTGCCATCATTGTATTTTTTGTACCTTTGTGTGCTGTAGTTATTTGTGAGTTCCTTTCTTTTTTCCCTTTAAATTCATCCGGATTTTTGTTTTCGTCAAATTGCTGAGAAAGAGGTAAGTAAGTAAGCTACGCACAGGGAAATTTTCTAAACTATTACGTTTAAACAATGAGATGCTCTATTGTGATTTTCAAAATGACTATCAAACATGTCCCCCACATTAAATTCTCATATCTTCAACATACTTATTTAGCGTCTTGATGTTAAAGCCCGGTTTTCTCCTAGGAGCAGGTTTCCTGTGCCGCGCAACGTGATTCACCCAGCGCGACACACCGTTCACCCACTAAAAGCCGGATTTTCCTAGGAGCAGGTTTCCTGTGCCGCGCGCAACGTGATTCACCCAGCGCGACACACCGTTCACCCACTAAAAGCCGGGTTTTCCTAGAAGCAGGTTTCCTGTGCCGCCGCGCGCAACGTGATTCACCCAGCGCGACACACCGTTCACCCACTAAAAGCCGGATTTTCCTAGGAGCAGGTTTCCTGTGCCGCGCGCAACGTGATTCGCCCTGCGCGACACGCCGTCCCCCCACTAAAAGCCGGATTTTCCTAGGAGCAGGTTTCCTGTGCCGCGCGCAACGTGATTCGCCCAGCGCGACACGCTGTCCACCCACTAAAAGCAGGGTTTTCCTAGGAGCAAGTTTCCTGCGCCGCGCAACGTGATTCACCCAGCGCGACACACCGTTCACCCACTAAAAGCCGGGTTTTCCTAGAAGCAGGTTTCCTGTGCCGCCGCGCGCAACGTGATTCGCCCTGCGCGAAACGCCGCCCACTCACTAATAAGAAAGACAGCATGACTGTTTTCCTACAGAGCACAATAATCTTCACGACAGTGCTTTAAGTCGGGCGTGATTGGTCGACTGCTTCTGGAGGAAGCAAATGCGTCGTGCGCCGCGCGTTTTGCCGATGTTCTCTTCACTCTTGTGTTTTCTTTCCCTTCCCTTCAAACCTGATCATGCAGACGACAGAGTAGATGATGCCAAGGCCATTTACTATAATGTAGCCGCCCAGATCTGATGCGCCACGCTAGGAAAACACAAACGCGTAGCGTGATTATGTAACACGTTTCTGCCGGCGCGAAATAGTCTAATTCGGTTGGCGCAAAAAACCCGGCTTAATAAGAAAAGCAGTACTTTTCCTACAGAGAGCAACGCGGCTCACGACATCGCTTTACGTCGGGCGTGATTGGTGGACTGCTTCTGGAGGGGTCAAATGCGCTGCGCGTTTTGCCGATCCTCCCTTTTCATTTGTTTTTTTTCCCTTCAATATGAACCAGAGCATAGGACGACAGAATAGTTGATGAGCCAAGCTACAAACGCGTAGCGTGATTATGTAACACGTTTCCGCCGACGCGAAATAGTCAAATTCAGTTATCGCGCGGCGCAAAAAACCTGATCCTAGGATAACCCGGTTTAACACAAAACCAAAAAAAACAAGTAAGGTGCCGTTCAATTTTTTCGTTTGCAAAATTTTAGCCATTTTTGACCCCCTCCCCCCCCCCTCGTCAGCTGCGCCACTCTGAATCCTAACGGATATTAGTGGGATTAGAGACGTACACGGGGGGGCCCCGCCCCCAGACGATCAAAAATTTATTTTTTTAATTCAAAAAAAATTTTTAAATTGAAATTTCGGAAGAAAGTACCTTTATATATATATATATATATATATTATGATAATTTCTGTAAATTTCAGTGCTATTTGAAGAACTCTCAAAATTTATCTTTAATAAATTCATTTCGACCCACCCTCTAAGCATATAATAAATCGCATAAATGCCCTTGGACCAAATATGGCCCTGGGGGTTATCTGATGCGGCCTGCCCTCCTCAAACCTAATTTTGTAAAAATGAACTAAGCGGCACATTTACAGATCGCTTAAGTGACTAGTGATATACAATTCCAGAACATATAAGCGGCCCGTGGCACATTTATAGATCCCTTGAGTGACATCTGGCATAGTTTTAGAGCACTTAAGCGGCCCCAGTGCGGTTCTACATCACTCGAAGTTACCCGCGGCACATTCCCAGACAGGGCCGCAACTATATGCTTGGTCACCCGGGCAGGGGCGTAGCCAGAAATTTCGTTCGAGGGAACCAAAGTGATAGAACAATAGATTTTGGCCATCTTTCTCCGATCATTTTCTCACTTTTCGGGGGGGGGGGGGGAAACCAGACACTCCCCCCCCAATATCCTCTTGTCCTTACACCCGGAGCAAGCGCGCGTTTTGACGCCACCTTGTAATGTTGAAGCAGAGGTTTCAGAATGAAATTTGCGCCCCCTCGGTTCTAGCGCCCGGGGCACGAAACCGGCCTGCTACCTAGTTGCGGCACTGTTCTCAAGTTATTTAAGTGATGATAATTTTTATGGCAGAGAGAACCTGTAGGCCTCTGTTATTTATTTATAAAATTTACTGATTTATATTATTTTCCTCGAGTCGCCACGGAGCCGTTGCGGCTCCGCGGAGCACCGGTTGAGAACCCCCTGGTGTAATGTATGCTTGATGACGTTAATTAGTGTTGACGTTGCAACTAGGTGTTTATTGTACTTTGTCAAGCCTCTCCCGCTGTCATCCTTATATAAGATTTTAAATTGAAAATTAATTTTTTTTTTTTTAAATTATGTATTGGTAGATTATCTTTCCATGTTTAACGTGACCTTTTTCTTCTATGAACACAGGGTCGTAGCGTGCCTTCTCGGGGCCCCAGGGCAATGCCTCGATTGCCTCAGCCTAGTTACGGGCCTGTATGAACATATAGTAGTTTATTCCAGACAACCAGCTTTCCCGGGTAGATAGAACAAGGCAAAGCGCTTGGACAACGGCTATCGTGCGTTGTGATCAAAGAAAAGCCGTTGCAGGTGCGTAGCCAGAAATTTCGTTCGGGGGGGGGGGACCACTTTCATTTCGGGGGGGGGGGAACCAAAGTGACAGAACAATAGATTTCGCCATCTTTTTCCCTTTTTTCGGTCATTTTCTCACATTTCGGGGGGGGGCCAGACCCCCAAGTCCCCCCCGCTGGCTACGCCCTTGAGCCGTTGGGTCGCAACAGGCGGGATTTAACCATTTTGAGGAAAACAAAGCACATGCTTTTAGGGCATCAGCGAAGGGCCATCACAAAAAATATCGAATTTTTTTTTTCTTTGCTGATTGTAGATCGACTGCGACAGAAGAAAATGTCATCAATGAATAATGAATCCTCTTGAACGCTCTGTACTATGGCTGTGGCAGATACCTGTATTATAACGATAGCCTCGTCGACCAGTTAACAAGTGAAGGGGGGATTCGACGATTCTGTTGAACAGTTTTCTCCTTTATTTTTTTATATATCGCTTCCTGTACAATCTCCTTCCTCATTGTGTGTACAGTATATCCCCCCTGGGGAGGTCATTTACGGCGTCCTTTCAGCGGCGCTTTGATTATTGAAGTACAAGATATACAGAAGACTGGATGTTGTGAAGATATTTTATTATTTGAGATGTTAATTTTTTTAAGAAGGAAAAAAGAACAAAAAGGATTGGGGGGACAATCGAGGGACCCGGGTTCGACTCCCGGTAGAGGCAGAGATGAGTTTTTCCCTTCCTTAAAACAATTAACATCTCAAATAATAAATATCTTCACAACATCCAGTCTTCTGTATATCTTGTATTAACAAGTGGAGAGCGACGTTCATGTCATATTATTGAAGTAGTCTGTACTGCAGTAGCATGACGTCTCTACAACTGCCCCGGAGCAACACCTTCTAAAGGAAAAGATTGCTCCAGAAGGTGTTGCCCGGAGCAAGGAGGAGTATACACACACACACACAGATATATATATATAAGCCATGCGCCAATTTGTGTGAAGAACACAAACACGCACACGATTGGGCAGCCAGATGTATTGGAAATGTTTCCCTGAGGAGGCGCGAGAACTTTCTTGAAATTTTGTCATTAATACCATCCTTCAAGGACGGGGGGGGGGGGGTGTCCCCCGAAATGGGACAAAATGTCTGAATTAGAGGGGAGAAGATGGCCTATCCATATATTGTTCTACCACTTCGGTCCCCCTCCAAACGAAATTTCTGGAAACGGGGCTGCCGCCATCTATGCTTAGGCCGGTCGTTGTATCCTTCATCAAGGCTCAACTTGTATCAGACCACGGCCGACTAGACATTCAGTCTAGTCCCACTAAACATTAGTCATTCAGTCTAGTCCCACTAAACATTAATTGTTTAGTGGGCTATGATCAGACAGTATATTGGACAGTATTTCTTGGTATAGTACTATATATAGTTGTTATGATTGTAATGTATATTTTGTAATGCATGCTTTTTTTATGAATAAATTGCCAGAGGTATCCAGTCCGTGCGGACAATGAGCCGATATTGCCATATGGCGATGTGGCCTGGGTATCTTTCGGTTTGACGGTGGTAAGTACTATAGCTGATTTAACAGTTTCTCTAATTTTGGGGGCATTTCGCGAGTACGTTAAAGGCTTATACAGATATTCTTGAGGCCAAAAGCTTTTATGACAAACATTGTTTGGAACAAGAATTGTTATCGAAATGCAAAGTACAGTAGGACCTCGATTATCCGAGGCTGGATTATCCGGAGTTCGAAAATTACAAAACTACGGAAGGTGGAACTATGGAAAGAGAGCCGAGCATGAAATTATTGCTCAGACAACTCGAGTAGTTGGGGTAATATTTATTCGGTGATAGTGATTAGAAGAATGGGAACAGAATATTATTATTGAAGTTATTATTACGAATGTATTATTATCAGTTAGATCAGTGTTTCCCAAAGTGGGGAATATCACCCCTTGGGGGGCGATGAGAATTTTTTTCAGAAGGTGGGGGATGGAACAAAAAGTTTGGGAAACTGGAGTGTTACCCACCTCCTTTTCTCATGTCGAATAGGAAATTCTTTTTGTCATCCTGTGATTTTCCAATCTAGCAATCACACGCATAGAATGTTTGGTGCCAATATCGATTTTCTATTCGCCATGATGGCCTGGAGTCTGGGATTTGTCAAGCTTTGGCATATAGGGACAGAGTTCGTATCCCCCTAGAAAATCCTTGGGAAAAAGTTCATTTTCAAGTCTTTAAAAGTCCTTAAGAAATCGTAGCAGTCCTTGAAAACATTATAATCATTTTCAAGTGCTTTTAAAGAGTGCATGAATTTTTTTTTACGTGAATTTCTGCCATCAATTTTTGTCTTACCCTCCCCCTAAACTATGTTCTGCTGAGATGAAAACGAGTGGAACAACAACTATGAGTTACGGCAGTGTTACCTCAAAGTGTGCGCCGTGGCTCATGGGGCGTAGCTATTTTGTCAGGGGCAAGGCTGTAACTAGGATTTTTGCCGCCCCCACCATTTTAAAATTCGATAATGTTTAAATAATGTTCTTTGTTGCCACCTGAAATTTTCCACCCCTTAAATTTTTCCGCCCGGGGCAGTTGTCCCCTCTGTCCCCCCCCCCGCCCCTCCAGTTCCGTCCTTGGTCAGGGGCGTCGCGACAAGCTGGAGATATTGATTTGTATGCTTATTTATTTTTTGAATTGGTTGTTTTATAAGTAAAAATATCTACCAAACTATTCTGGGGAGCCGCAGATGAACCATGAATTGGGCAAGACTGGGCCGCTGGTAACAAAATTCGGAGAACCACTGAGTTACCGGACAATGTTCAAAACAGAATATCATTTGATCATTTTTGTCGCACCACGGTCATTTTCTTCACACGAGGGCTAATTATACCGGGGCCTACAATTTATTGCCGATTTCGAACGGCAGGCTTGTTTTTTATACTCATCGAGAGGTTGGTGCGCTAACCCCTCGATGGGGGACTCCCTGTGGTAGCAATTTTTTCTGCTGTCCTGTCACCATTTTTGTTGTACCCGTGTCAGGAAAGTTTCCTGACAAGGATGAACCGGGTATCGAACTCGTGACACCTCTAAACATCCTTTGGCACTTTAGGCGAGTATCTTATCGACCTGGGCTAACGCACCCCTGAAAACATAATATATATGATCACGCATACCTGAGGTATTTCTCAACTTTGAAAGGTGTTGCTAAAATCTGACAGAAAAACACTGCACTTACGATCTTGCTGCGACAGTTTCATACAGGGCCGCAACTAGATGCATTGTCGGCCGGGACAAGCACAGGCACTTTTACGCCCCCTTTTTAATGTTGAAGGAGAGGTTAAAGGGTGAAATTGGCGCACCCTCTAGTCCAGCGCTAGCGGTACCCGACCCCACTGCTCTCCACTAGTTGCGGCCCTGCTAAAATTTTCTACATTTTTCCTTAAAACTCTTCTAGATTGTTCTGCAGTAGCACTAATTCTTCTGCGCGTACGTCGCAGATTTCGGCATATTTTGCTTTGGGGATTGTATAAGAAACATTAGAATTAAGTATCATTGTAAATAATTGTCGAAAATTTATTTTATTGTAGTAATATACTAGGGCATAGCTGCCAACTTTTGAAAATGAAAATTCGGGAGATTTTCGCGCAAACCCGTATTTTATGCTTAAACCACTCCCCTAATAAATACAACAGGGATTTTTCCAAATAAAATAGGGATTTTCCAAACAAAAGTTGAAGCGTAGGGAATAAAATTCCTACTCAAAAACTGAAGTCAAATTAAAATAGGTATTTTACACACATGGAAGTTAAACCATTGGGAATAAAATCCCTACGCAAAAAACAAGTGAAATTGGAGGACAAAACTTCAATAGTGATCTAAAATATACATATTGTGTTCAATCACAAACGCTGTGAACAAAAATTCTGCGCGAATGACCCCAAAATCATCGGAAGATGAAGGAAAACACCGTCAATTTTTGAAGAACACCGACTTTTTGTGACACTTGCTTGATGTTTTTTTTTCCATTTCACATGAATGTGATGATGGCAGTCTTTCCATGACCGATGTTCATGTCCGTAACACAACTTGTACAAAAAAAAAAAGGGTGGCCCTTTTATGGAACGCTTGATGAAATTCATCGGGGAATAAATATCTTTAAAGTTGATTAAATATGTTATTGCTTATCAGTATTCATGTTTTGTTGTATCGCACGCACATTAATTACTTCAAAAAAAAAAGAAATTTTGGCCATATGCGCGTCACTATAATCTTCAATTATTATCCAGGACTATTGGCTGCTAAGCCATTTCCCTGCACGATACCACAAACAACTTTCTTGTTATCATCAGAGGGTTTGTAAAACTTTCTTAAAAAGGGAATTTCCCCATTTACGACATGTGATGTCATTTCGAAAGGGGAAAAAAAGAGGCTTCATGCCCCATAAGAAATTTCTTAGGGATTGTTTCCATAAGCGGGGATTTTTTTAATGAAGTAGGGAATTTTTAGGGTCAATCAGGGATTTTTTGTGATTTTCTTAAAAATTCGGGAGATTTAAGAACTTTTTGGGAGGTCGAGCGATGAAGCTAAAATTCGGGAGACTTGGCAGCTATGTACTAGGGAAGCAACGCAACTATACCCAAAATGAGAAGCGAACAACAGATAGACGCGTTTTGGAACTGTATAAAGTTCCTTCAGTAGCAAAAAGAAAAATATAAATATTTAGGATAAACATCATTTTGCGACTCTTGTCTTGAACAGCGTGTAACTCTCGCTATAAGGAGTGTTTATCTTTTAATTTTTCTTTGCTACTGAAAGAAGGAACTTCATACAGTTCCGAAACGCGTCTAGCTGTTGCTCGCTTCTCATTTTGGGTATAGTTACGTTGTTTCCCTAGTATATTGTCTCACTTAAAAGGTGTTTCATTTCCATTTACTGTAGTATTTTCGAAAGAATTCATAGTTATTGTAAGTAACATCAGAATTCAGTATTATCTATATACAGGGTGTCCTGTAAGTGCTAATACGGCCTTTATCTCATCAACCATCCATCGTAGAGGAACGATTCTAATTCGAAAAATGCTCGAAAGGCGTTCAAAAATTACCCTGTACCAGTTTTGAGAGTTAAAATACAGTGTGTCACAAAATGAAAAAAAATCTGAATTTTTGTACTATCCCCTGTCCTATAACTTATACAAATACGACGCCACAACAGGCAAATTGCCCAACGAGGTGGCTGACTTAAGAACATCATGGATCCCCGAGCCATTTTTTGGAGGCCCTACCTACTACTACTACACCACACATGCACCCCCCTCCCCCCGCGGAACCCCCCAACGAATCGGTACATGCGGGAATGTGCGTGTACGTGTAGTGCAACCTGACGTAAAGTTTGTTTCTGTGTAATGCTTGTTATGTGTAGTGCTGTCATCTGCCACCAGTTTTTCTAACTATGAGTGAAGTGTTATGGTTGAATGATTTACCGTTGTAGGACTGTTGCTCTCTGTGGCGAGACTTTTTAACGGGGAGATCGGCTCGCATTTGCGCCTTGAAGTTGGGAACCACAGAAAACCAACTTCAGCCGACCACCACTGTGGGGTTCGAACCCGGATCCTCGCATCACGAGTCCAGCACTATAACCACTCGACCACCACAGCGGCTTCCAATTAGAAAGTTGTTGCTCTGTCTCTCCTGATGCCAAAAACAAATTCCATGTTTTCTTAGTGTAATATTTACAGAGATATTCAAATTCAAAACTCGGAGGAAACTTTAGGAAGAACAGCGTTAAATGCGGAAAAACCATTTTACCCGCATTTACTGTTGTTCTTGAAAAAACTTGATTTTTTTTCAAAAGAGCTGAGCTCAATGCTTCGTTGACTTTTTGCTTTTATATAGAAAAACAGAACAACAACAACAAGCTTTTAAACATAAAGCATTTTTTTTATTTTAAATCTTTATCAAAACTGGGTAATTTCGAACGAACTGCCTATTTTCAAATCTTTATTCAAAACTGATCAAAAACATCATAAGAGTGTTTGAGATTTAAGAAACAGTAATGCATGTCAATCTTAGCACGGTGTTTTGAGTAATGAAATTTTTCTTGATTTTAATTTTATGAAATATGTATGATTTTAAATTACAATAGTTTTTAATTTTTGATTTCGAGATTTCTGTAGGGTTATTTTCACGGAAGGGGAGGTTTCATTTTCGATAAGGTTTCAGTTATACGATTTTTGCATTTATACGACGCTTTGACCCGCTGTTTCGGCGGCATGATTGAAATCTCGTTTATACGGCGCGTCGTGTAAATGAGGTTTTGTTGTATAGGACCTGAGCCACCCCCCCCCCCCCCAACATTTTCAATGACTTTACGCCTATGCTGAAGCCTTGGCGTACACATAACACAAATTTATTAAACATTTTAGCACAAATGACCAAGACACAACTAAGAATCAAACTTAACATGCTTCTCTGTGAGTCAGCGAGTGATATAAAATATAAGAAAGATCTTCGTCAAGAGGTGGGGGAGAGTTTAGGTTTGGTTCCAGTCTCAAAACCAAACCAAAGATGTTCTTCATTTGGCGGTAAACGGTGTCCGCCTCATATAGGCCTCGGCCAACCAATATTGAATAAGTAAATAAATAAAAATAGATGAATAAAACTGACAATAAAATTTTGGAAAATGTGTTTTTCTTCTGGGCAACTATTTTTTTGTTCGTGTCCCAAAATTTATCCCATTTTAAAATGTCCACTCTTTTTATACATATAGGATACATATGTGGAGCCGGATGCTTATTTGGTGTACGGCTGCAGTGACGTCACGCGCCTTTCCGAATCTCTTGAAGTCGCGTGACACTAGACGTTTATTTGCTGTATGCAGTGCCGTCTTAACGCCTGCTCCCACCCGGACATGGCCCGGAGGCCTCAAGAGAAGAGGGGGCCTCAGAAAAACAAGTAGTTGAATGTTTCGAGAAGTTATCAGCTAGGGCCTCAGAAAAACCATTTGGCCCGGGGGCCATGATGCTCTTAAGGCGGCCCTGGCTGTATGACAGATTTGATTAAGGCAAAGCGCAAATTGAGCCGCGTGTAGCGTTCGCGACACGAAGCAGGGCAGCACTCTGTTTTGCGGCCAACGGAAATCAGAAGGACAGCGCAAATTGAGACACGAGGTGACACTACGCTAAGCGCGTGTCCACGCGCACTCGTTATAACCACGGTGTTATCAATTATTTCTTCAATTCCTGAATTATTTTATTTCTTGAGTTTTTATTCAATATTATTATTCACTAGCTATAATACCCGGCGCTGCCCGGGTTTTCTTCAATGAGGCTTTTTTGGATCACGTGATATCTCCCTCTTTTTTTTCTTGAGAGACATACAAACCGTGTCCAAGTTAACCAATATGGCGACCTGCGCGATTCATGAAATAAACAAATCTAGATTTACACAGAAACGTAGAAATGAATATATATTTTTCTTTTTTTTAAGGGGCGCTAGGTATTTCGATCCCTCCCTCCTCCCCCCCCCCCTGAACTTCAAGTTATCCATCTGTCTGTTCCAGCTTCCAAAAATCCTTAGTTAAAGCTGTGGAATTTTTTCGATGCACTTTTCACGGGCTCATAACTAATTTTAAAATATCCTAACCCACATGAATTTATGCAAATAAATATCAAAAGAGACAATATGGAGGCGTTAATTTTCATACTTGAGAAGATATAAATGAAATCAATGATATTGCTCGAATATCCAACTCAAAAGTATAGGTTTGGCTAATTACTTCATATTTAATCTCCTGGGCTTCGTATATCTCTAAGCGAACTGAATATTTCAAAAATCGAGAATTCAATACAATTTTTAAAATTATTGATGGGGCGGAAAATCCCACTAATTTCCGCATTTCTACAGTAAAATCGACAATTTTAGCACTGATTTCTATGAGGATCACCCTTTTCCTGACTCTCAAAGCGATGCTGATGATGATTATGACGTCTATTCAAAAAGCCTCATTACTGAGAGTATATTGAAAATGTGGCAAACCATTATAAAGGCATACACTATCATACATATACTAACAGGATTAAAGAAGTGACAAACCGTTGTAAAGGCATATACGCGTCTGAAACGCATCGCTAGGGAACCACGGTAACCAAAGTAAACGTTCGGAAAGTGATTGTTGAGGCCCAAAAACCATTGTTGCCGGGCAGTTTTTTGCCCATTTGGGGCATTTGCCCTGGGCTGACGAAATTTCAAAGTAGCCTATCGTTCAAGTCGGGTCTCATTTGGTACATATGCAAAATTTGGCGGCGATCGATCTAAAATTGTAGATTTGTATAGAGAACACACACAGACAGACAGAAAATCAATTTTATATAGATTCCAAGGTTTAGACCATAGTCTCCAAAACTTTTTGTTCCATCGCCCCCTTCATCAGAAATGTTTTCCTCTCATCGCCCCCCAACTCGAGTAAACCCATAGGATCCTATGTTAAATCAGTAGGTTCTATCGCCCCCTTGGACCATTCCATCGCCCACCAGGGGGTGATATTGCCCACTTTGGGAAACACCGGTTTAGACTCTTCATTAGCTCTAAATTTTCATTCATTATGGAGTTATTTTTAATTTCAGAATTCAATTTGGGATTCATCAATTTCGGGATTTTCATTGATACACGATACACAGAATTTTCAATAATTTCGTGATTCCAAATTTTATAGATTGTCATTAATTCTGAATTTTCATTAATTTTTATGCATCCATAATTTTTATTAATTTTTAGAGGGGGAAAAAAATCCACTTTTGTTTTTTTAATAGGGGGCCGTTTAAGTATTACGTCATCATCGATGACGGGGGGGGGGTTTGGATTTTGCTTACGTCATCAACCACCCTCTATGAAAATATGAAATATTTTTAACAGCATCTTACTCGGTGCGCCAAAAACGAGAAAAACCTTTCGATAGTTTGTGGGCACTTGAAGTGACATCCCCCCCCTATTGATAAGTGCCCTACAGAGCCACTTTAGTGATCTCTAAAATTTTCGCGGATTCAAGTGATCTGGGAATGTGTCCGGGCCGCTTAAGTGCTCTGGAACTGTGCCACGCATCACTCAAGTGATACGCAATTACGAGCCGCGGATCACTTAAATAATCTGAGAATGTGCCGCGGGTAACATGAGTGATGTAGAACCACACTGGGGGCCACTTAAGTTCTCTAAAACTACGTCACATGTCATTCAAGGGATCTCTAAATGTGTCACGGATCGCTTAAGTGTTCTGGAACAGTGTCCCGGGTCATTTAAGTGTTGATGTGATCATTGTTCGTATCTGAAAATGTGCCACGGGCCGCTTAAATGTTCTGGAACTGTACCGCGGGACACTTAAGCGATCTGTAGACGTGCCGCTTAGTTCATTTTTTTTACAAAATTAGGTTTGAGGAGGGCTGGCAGCATCAGATAACCCACCGGGACCATATTTGCGATTTTATCACAACGCCTTTATGCGATTTATCATTGAATGGCTTAGAGGGTGGGTCACAATGAATTTATTAAAGAAAAATTTTTTGCGTTCACATAGCCTTCAAATAACGCCACTGTGGTGGTCGAATGGTCATAGTGACGGACTCGCGAACCGGGCTGAAGCCCCACCGTCACCACAGTAGTGGTCGGCTGAAGTTTGTTTTCTGTGGTTCCCAACTCCAAGGCGCAAATGCGAGCCGATCTCCCCGTTAAAAAGTCTCGCCACAGAGAGCAACAGTCCTACAAACAATACAAATATTCAGTCATTACACTTCACTCACTCCACTTCTGAGATA
Source organism: Pholcus phalangioides (assembly GCF_987345545.1). Lineage (NCBI taxonomy): Eukaryota > Metazoa > Arthropoda > Arachnida > Araneae > Pholcidae > Pholcus > Pholcus phalangioides. Next base: position 6,813,060 of record NW_028301627.1, read on the forward strand.
TAGATGGCAGCACTAAAAAATCATACACAACACTATATACGCACTCAGACTGTTAGGTACACATACTTACACTTCCGGCGCAACTCACTTGGTAGTAAATTGCCCGTGGCGATAGACCTGAGTTGTGCTCGGCTTGAAAAAAAAAAGAAAAAAAGCCTTCAAATAAAACATTGAAATTAACAGAAATTGGTTATAATAACATATGAAGGTTTTTCCTTCCGAAATTTCAATTTAAAAAAAAATAAAGTTGTGATCGTGGGAGGGGGCACGAGCCCCCCCCCCCCACCCACCCCATGCTACTTCCCCCTGTTACGTCTCTGATCCCACCAATATGCGTTAGGATTCAGAGGGGCAGAGCTGATGACGGAATTTTGCTGACAAGGGGTGGGGGTCAGAAATGGCTAAAAATTTGCTTACGTAATACTTGAACGGCCCCCTAGCCGACGAAATATTTCCCATTAAATTTCTGAATTAGGCTTTAATTCCGAATATTCATTATTTATGATATTTTATCGATCGATAGAGGAATAATTTTTCATTGAATCTGAAATTTAATTATTAATTTCACTAATTCCGGTGTTTCATTAATCTAGTTTTCCATTAAATATGAATTTCCAGCAGTTATGGAATTATTTATTAATTTTAAATTGTGATCAATCGTTTCATTAGTTTTAACTTTTCACAAGTTCTAAATTTTCATTCATTATGGGATTAGTATCGGAAATGAATTCCTGAAAAACTCCATTAATTTCTGAATATTAATTCATTCCAATTTCTGTTAATTATATAATAATCTTTAATTAAGTTTATTGTGTGATTCATTCTAAATTTTGAATTTTCTTAAATTCTATATATTTTCAATAATTTTCATAAACCCTGAGTATTTCCATCAAAATTTTTATCCCTTCTAAATTTACGTTAATTTTGATCTATTTTCCATTCCGATTAATTTATGTAAAGTTTTCATTAATTTATGTACATTTTTAGTTTTTTTTTTAAGGAATAATTCATCAAAAACATCTGAATTTTCAATAGTTTTTTAATTCTCTAATTTCGAATTGTCATCAATCATAATATTTTATTATTTCTTTGTGTTCACGTTTTTATATACGGTATTTTAATGTACAACCTCTGACAATAAAGTTCGGTGAATGAAGTCAGAACGACCGATCTGGCAACATTGGCGAAGCAAAATGCTGCACATGCGTAGCGGCAGGTGGTAACCATCTGCCGCCACCGTTGTTCAGTTGAGCGTCGTTTGTGTTCCGTGAAACAAGGGCGTAGCGAGGGGGGGACTTGGGGGTCTGCCCCCCCCCCGAAATGTGAGAAAATGACCGAAAAAAGGGAAAAAGATGGCCAGATCCATTGTTCTGTCACTTTGGTTTCCCCCCCCCCCAAAATGAAAGTGGTCCCCCCCCCCGAACGAAATTTCTGGCTACGCCCCTGCCGTGAAACACTTGTTTTACAAAGTGCTTGTTTAGTGCGTTGGTTCTTAACTGAGAACAGGAAAATGAACGAACAAAAGATCACTGAGGATGAGTCCTGGTGTCTCAGGTACGACCCTGAAACGAAACGGCAAAGCATGGAATGGAGTTCTCCTGCATCACCTCGTCGGAAAAAGGTCAGAGCAGAAAAATCACGCATCAAAACGATGCTAATCGCCTTTTTTGATAGCTAAAGCATTATCCACAAGGAATTTCTACCTGAGGGAACGACGATGAATGCTGCAAGGTACATTGAAATTTTGACCCGTTTCATGAAACGTCTACGCAGGGTACGACCTCAGTACGCGTAACAAGGTTCATGGTTTCTTGTTCACGACAATGCTCGTCCTCACGCAGCCAATATCGTCAAACAGTTCCTGGCAAAAAAGGGGATGGTGCAAATTGAACATCCACCATACTCGCCAGATCTCAATCCTCCAGACTTCTTCCTATTCCCACGACTCAAACTCGCTTTGAAAGGAAAGAGATTTGACGATACTCCTGACATCCAATGAAACGTGACGAGGCTTTTGAACTCCATCCCAAAAGAAGACTTCTTGCAAAGTTTCCAGGACATGTATAGGAGATCTCAGCGGTGCATAGTAATGGGAGGTGACTATTTCGAAGGACAGTAACGTAACTTTCGTTAACATTTCATCTACGTTAATGTTACAAGACTATTCACCGAACTTTATTGTCAGAGGTTGTATATTTTTCAGCGCATTTCCCTTACTTTATATTTTAATTAATGTTATGTCTTCATTAATGTCAACTTTAATGACCAATAGCAGGCTCCATATCCAGACTAATATCCAGGCTCCGGGAGCCTACCAAATGACAAGGTTCCAGACGCCCGAAATAGTTCCCTTCCTTTGTGGTCGGCTGAAGTTGGTTTTCTGTGGTTCCCAACTTCAAGACGCAAATGCGAGCCGATCTCCCCGTTAAAAAGTCTCGCCACAGAGAGCAACAGTCCTACAACGGTAAATCATTCAACCATAACACTTCACTCATAGTTAGAAAAACTGGGGGCAGATGACAGCACTACACATAACAAGCATTACACAGAAACAAACTTTACGTCAGGTTGCACTACACGTACACTCCCGCATGTACCGATTCGTTGGGGGGGTTCCGCGGGGGGGGGGGGTTGAAGGGGGGTGTAGTAGGTAGGGCCTCCAAAAAAAAATGGCTTGGGGATCCATGATGTTCTTAAGTCAGCCACCACGTTGGGCAATTTGCCTGTTGTGGCGTTGTATTTGTAAAACGCTCATGCTCTGGGAACGCGTTCCAACATGCGCATCCCCTCGCTACGCGTGGGGCGTGTGGACGTCATCGCACTCAGGTCCCGCGAACGCTGCACGCGACTCAATTTGCTCTTATCCTTAGTTGGATTTTCCTGTGCAACGTGAATCGCCCAGCGCGACACGCCATCCACTTACCAAGAGGAAAAGTGGTATGACTGTTTTCCTACAGATCGCAACAGGCCTCACGCCAGTGCTTTACGTCGGTCGCGATTGACGACTGCTTCTGGGTGAGTCAAATGCGTCTTGCGCCGATCTTCTCTTCACTTGTTTTCTTACTCTTCCTTTCTGTCTCCCTCTTTTACTGTGTAAAATAGTAAAAATATGCAGATGACAGAGCAGATGATGCGCTGGAAAACAAATGTCTAGCGGGATAAAGTTACACGTTTCTGCCGTCGCAAAATGGTCCTATATATATATTCAGTTCACGCGTTTCAAAAAAACCCGGTCCTAGGAAAACCTAGCTTAAGAAACAGTCGAATTTTCCTTCTTGAATTCATCTCTACACAAGTCAGCTGTCGAAACCTTTGAAAAAATATAGCTTCATTAATTATACAATATTTACACGGATATTAACTAATATAGCATTAATTAACAAATTAAAAACGGCCAACTAATTATTATACACCTTAAGATTTGTTATCGTTAGGGACAATGTACGTATATGTGTACAATGTGTGTGTGTGTTTGTTATCTGGATCACTAATTATAATTACATGTTTGTATGGTTATTTTCTAGATGGCATCACAAGTTCAAATGCTTCATACATTTTGGCTACTTTTGAAGATGTTTTTGGCTCCAAAATTTTTAATTATCTGGCAACTCTGCAAAGGATATTCCAAGGCACTTTATTTGCGATACGGGGTCATGAAAATTTCTTATTCATCAATGACTTCAACCAGTGGCGTCATAGCCAAGGGTGCTCAAGAACCCACAGAAATTTGTATGACAGGTTCGAGCACCCACAGGTTTCAAACCCTTCCAACGCCCCTGGCCTCGACAATCGAAGATTTGTGTGCAGAGTTGCTGGTAAAGATTTTCTCGTACTACATGAGGTCTGAGGGACATGTGGCATTCTTAATTAATGTCGTACCAGTATGCAAAGCCTGGTGGAAACTTTCGTCGACGCCTTCGCTCTGGAGAAGCATCCACGTGCCAGATTGGAACTACACGCGGTCTCTTAGCAAGAGAGGACTTCTCCGTCACACCAGGAGCCTCAAAGTAGCAGATCACTACTATCCTGAAAGAGTTTCAATGGACCCCCATCATCTATTGGCAGTGCTCTCAAATATCTGTGGACTTGATGCTCTTAAAATTTCAAAAAAATCCAACGCGAATACGATGACGATTTTGGCCAAACAATGTCTGAATCTAGACCATGTGACTAGGGTGGGCCATGTCAGAGTTGGACCAATTACTCTTGAAGAACTAAGCCCCATCGTGACCATATGTAGAATGAAACCGAAGACTCTGAACTTGAATTTTTGTAGAATAGAGGACAGGGAGCGTTTCATTGCAGAAGTCGTTGCTAAATGCCCATCACTTGAAGTATTTGAATGGTGGAATCTGTATTTGGCTGAAGCAAGGTTTCCGATTCATAAAATTGTGAGCGGATGTCCCCGATTACAAAAACTGGAATTACATTATTGCAGGCTTGTTCTCACTGGCGGAAATGATTCTTTTGGGTTGAAAAATTTGACTGTCTTCAAAGCTGTGGGTTGCCGATTCTATGGATTGGACGTGTGCAGTTTACTAAAGGACTGTACAAATTTGGAGCAGTTAGAATTAGATCGGAATGATAATTTGATTCTCAGCGACGTCTCGAAGATCCCATCAGATAAAGTCAGATTCCTCAACATGCAGCTCGAAGAGAGGGATATTCGTTTAAAGGCCGTGGAACAGGCAGTGGGCAAGTGGAAGAGCACCTTGCTGCATCTCGATTTCTTAACAAGATACGATGCCACCAGTGTGTTCCGAATTTTTTTACACGATAATCCGTCTCCTAAACTCGAAGAGTTGGTGATCAAGGCGAATTGTGCCGATCTGAGTCTCCTCAAGGTATTAATACGCAAGTGCAAAAATCTGAATAAACTAGCGATTCGGATGGAACAAGACTTTGAAAAATGGAACATTTTTACAAATCGTGAGCAAGTTATGAAGTTCGGGAATTCCTTGAAATGAGGATGTACCTCGTAAAAACACACATCCAAGTCATGAACTTAGGTTTCAACTAACTATTGTACTTCAACACTTTCCAGTAATATTTAGAAGACACCAACGAATAAGGCAAATACACAAAAAATAATAAAAGTCCTAATGCATTTCAACACCAATGGGTGCCGTCTTCAGAGGAAAAATTTAACCACTAGTTTCGCTGACCGAGTTTCCCATTTGGGTTGAATACCAAATCTTCACGCTCGGTTGCTCAGCGGAAGAAGTACGTCTGTTCACTTCAAACGTCGTGGTCAGAATGAAGACTCGTGAACAGACGTACTTCTTCCGCTGAGCAACAGAGCGTGAAGATTTGGTATTCAGGGAAACTCGGTCAGCGAAACTAGTGGTTAAATTTTTCCTCTGAAGACGGCACCCGTTGGTGTTGAAATGCATTAGGACTTTTATTATTTTTTGTGTATTTGCCTTATTCGTTGGTGTCTTCTAAATATTCTTGGGCAAAGTGGATCAACTCTTCTACTTTCCAGTAATACGGCCGGTTTCTTTTTAACGTGAAACTCTTGATTTGAACTATTTCTTTTTTGTGAACAAATGTTAAATTTTTCATTTGGAATTCTTATTACAAATGAATGCAAATTTTTTTTTTATCTGCATTTTTTACGAATAATTGCGAAATTTTTGATTTTGAATTTATTTTTTGCGACGATTTTGTTTTTGCAAAATTCACGTATCTCTAGTGATAATCTAAGTGAAGTAATGATGAAAAAAATGATGAAAATGAGGTACGAGATATTGATTGATTACACCACCACCTAAAATACGTGGTGATTCATATTGAATGGGCGAAAAATAAAGCATACCTGTGAACTCTGTAATTAATTTATTTTGACAATTCAAATTTACCGTGAAACTAAAGTTATCCAAGTTTCTATAGATATTCTATGTGTGCACCTGCGGTGACATGGCAAATGCCTATGCGGTATTCCAGTTCCCGCCACAATCATGATAGAATATCCCGTTAAAGTTCGCTCGAATGTAACAGATGTGTTTATTGGTTACATTTTTCAAGTTTTATAAAAGAATTTTTAATCAAAGTTTTATAGGGTAACTAGGGCCCCCCCCCCATCCACTTCTCTTCACAACAAATCTTGTTTATTTTGTCCCACTTCATCAGCGTGCTATGGAAAGGGACATGTGAAAGCACCAGCTTACTGAAGTAGCGAATTTTAATAAAAATAATAATAAAGCAACAAAAAACAAATGAGATTCATCAAGTACCCCTAGAAAACTTCCCCATGGGGGGTCCCCAGATTCAATTCGCTGAATTTTAGGGGGGCCCCACACTGGATATATCTCGGGCTACCGATGTGTTGCAAATTTTACAATGTTAAACAACAAGAATCAATGAGATGCATCCAGGGGCCCCGAATTAGAACCTGTCAACATTTCCATGGAGCCCTGACCTGGAAGCTTGTCGGACAACCCCCTGTGAGGGGCCACGAAAATTTTTCAGTTTTATCAACTCTACAACGAATAAAATTCAGGGGCCCACATCCAGTAGCGGGGACACAATACGCAGATTTTTAGCGGGAATCCAGACTGGATTTATCTTGCTGTTGCAAATTCTACAATGTTAAACAACAAAAAAGAATCGGGTTCATCCAGGGCCCCGAAATGAAACCTGTAAACATGGGGCCCCCGATAATGAAAGCTTGTCGGTCATCGCCCTGTGCGAGTGCCATGAAAAATTTTCATTTATATTCATTTCACCATCGAATAAAATCCAGGTTCACCCACACAACTACCCGTGACCGAATTCGCAAATTTTATGCCCCCCCCCCCAGACTGGATATATCTTGTGCTTCCGCTATCGCAAATTTTTCATCGTTAAAGCAGCAATTAAACAATGAGATCGATCAAGGGATCCTGGAAATGAAAACTTTTAACTTCCCCATGAAGGTATACGTGCAATCCCCCCCCCGGGTACCCCGACCCTGTGTGTTGGGAGCACTGCTGTTATATGTATATTGTACATATACATACCTCTCGGCATGACCCCCCCCCACAAGGGCAGGGCTGACAGGGGCCACAACGATTCTTATCACTTTTTGATTTTTCACACTATAAATGAACCACAGAGGGCCCCTGAAAAGCTGGTTTGGGGGCTCGCCATCTAAATTCCAGCCTAAGAACCCTGCTGTAGGATGTGGGAGCCTCTCGGTACATGCACATAATATGGTCCCGATGGGTCAAATGGGTCCTGATATGTGCTAGAGTTAAATGAATACTTGACCCAAAATCGTAACCGACTTCCGTAACACAAAAACGTAACAGATTTCTGTCACTCAAAAACGTCACCCATTTCCGTAACATAAAATCGTCACTAATTTCGGTTGCTTAGAAACAGGCCCTTTTCGAGTTTGTGATTTTATATTATAAAGTAGATTAATACCAGCCTTAGGGGCCGGGATTACACTATAAAAGTTGTGTAGAAGCTCTTTGATAAAACGTGAAAAAGATCTGTTATCGTGTGAGAAACGTGAAAGAACTTTTATAAAAGATCTTTTATAAAACTTTATAGTGTGACCCCCGGCCTTAATAGCACAGATTACACTATAAAAATTTTATAATAATTCTTTTAAAAATGCAACCAATAAGTTGATCGGTTGCATTTGCTCGAATGCAATCGATAAATTTATTGGTTGCTTTTTTCAAGTTTTATAAAATAACTTTCATAAACCTTTTAGAGTGAAATCCCATCCTTAGATTTAAAAAGTTAGAATAGTCACTTCTGAAATATAAAATTTCACTTTTTTTTTTTAGTTTAGAGACTCAATATCGAGTAAAATATACTTGTAGGTTTGGGGGGGGGGCACCAAAATTCAAGTGCTGGGGGCCTTCAAACGTCTCAATCCTGTGGTGAGTGAACACCGTACGTGGATAACGTTGTTTCAAAAAGTATTTTTTTTTTTAAGTTTAAAAAACTTTTTTTAAATAATTTCTAATATTTAAAAAGAAAAAATTAAAATTTTTAAATTAAATTTAAAAGTTATTAAACTATTTAGTCAATTAAATATTCGTAATGAACAGAACGGCTTATAATTTTGGTCCCGTCAGTGGCCGTTGACAAGTTTTATTGTATAAAATTGTAAAGTATGGTCAAAAGGCAGTTAAAGTTGCTATATCTCTCTCCGAAGGAAACAGAGGAATAGACGTATGTGGGTACATCATATTTGATGAACAGGGACCCCCATGGTGTTTTTAAGGGTGTATTTATAGCACATAATTATGTAAAAACATTCCGTGCAAAATCATCTTTAAAAAGTAGCCAAAGATGCGGATGAATTCGCTCCGCAACCGCATCATGTAAATAGCTCCGAATAACCCAATTGTCAAAACTTGTATGTGCGGATGCGGAGCCCGCACTTAGGTTTTGACACATGCGGACGACGTCCGGTCCCGCATGAACATTTCGTAGGTGCGGGCGAATTTCGGCTCGTCTGTGAAAGGCTTCGTGTCCATTCCAATTGCTAAAACTTCTTCCGGACCCGCATCTGCTCCGTGTGAAAGTCCCCCTTAGATCTGAGGATCTCGGCGGCTAAGAAAGCAGTGACATATCATTTGACCCAGCACGGCCAATCCAGCGATGGGGTAGAGCAGTGGTTCCCAACCTTTTTTAGTCCGCGTACCCCCAGCTGGCTCGGTTACCTTCCGCATACCCCCAACCCCGAATCCTCCAGACTTTCCCCCCCCCCCCCGCAATCTGTATCGACCATTACAGTTTTCGAAAAACTTCAAAACAAGGTACATGTTGAAATAAATTAAACAAATTAACACAAAGATTGGGGAAAAAATTAATGTGATGCTTAGGACTGTATTGAATTAAAAAGTTTTGAAAAATTAAGCTCAAAAGAGGATGAATACAAACTCAAATCCGGAGCGCGTTCAATTCGCTTCTATATTTTTTATGCAAGTATAAAACAATTTCTCCTTTTCTGCAATCAACAATGAAGCCGGTTCAAAATACTCTTCTTTGAAAGGATTAGATATCCACCGATCACCAATTTTCGGCTCTGAAAAATATTTTTCAAACGAGGATTTTAATCCTTCCAAGTGGCCGACTGTTAAATTTAGCCCAGCTTGTGACAAGAAATCGTGAAGTGTTTCAAACACTTCCTAAAAAAAGGGCTACCTCGTTCCGAAGTTCGAACAGCAACGTCAGGACTTAACCCCACCTAACTCCGGTGTGCAAAAGCAAAGTGTTGTGAAGGATGTCCATGTCTTCACACGACAATTTAAACAACCTGTAGTTGGTAGGATTCACCTTGACAAAGTTGACAACCTTGACCGTTTCATCGAGAACGTTTCGCAAATTTGGAGGCAACGGTTTCGATGCAGGGATCTGTCTGTGCAGTGAGTCCATTTCATTTTGGGAGCGACTTCTGCCACGCGTGTACGACGGCCTGAGTAGCAACTTTCCGTGGATTTTCCTCCACCTGTTGTGAGACAATGCATTTTGACCATTGAATTCTTTTTTTAAGGAAGTAATGATTAATTGCTTCAAATACGTCTTTACGACCCCTTCGATGGGAGACAAATAAAAAAAATTTACTTTTCTCTTTCAATTACTTAACAATTACAAGCATCACAGAATATTGCGCAACGTCGGTACTTTCGTCGACTTGGATGGGAGAAAAATATTTGGGGCAAAGGTATTAAACTCATTATAAGAGCACTTTCCTCTGCAAACATGCATCTGACAGCATCTTTTCACCAATAGTGGGATTTTTTTCCTCGTCTTGCAATACAACAGCTGATGTAGTAGGTTGTTTCGGTAGTTTTGGCAGCACACCTTTTGAAAGATTCAAAATATGTTTTCACGTTTACAGATGCAAGGTATTTCATTTTGGTGTTTCAGTCCGCTTCCGCACAGATCTAGTTTTTAGCTACTGATCCATAACGCAAATCACGTGAGTAGTAGGTGCTTGGTATAAAAGTTGACGTAGAAAATTGTGGTATTAACACGCACACGCCTCAATACAAACGCCCACAACAAAAGTCAAACACAACACGAATTAGTTCTTCACTTTTATGCACAGCCTGGCATGAGTCAATAATCAAATCTAAAACGCCGAAGAAAAGTGAGCCGAGAGGAAGGAGTTTACGAATTCCGATCATAGGTTGAGCGCAGTTGGGAGGAGGGAAGGCCGAACCTTCCAGCGGACGCATCCCCTCTGTTATAGAAGATTTCATTGATGGGGAAAGGTCAATATATATATTGCAACTGTGACAATATCAGTAAAAAAACCTCTACCTACTTTTAAAGTTTCTTTTTAAAATTTTTTTTATTTTGTTCTTTTTTTAGATGGATGGCCGCCATTACCATTTTCTTTTCGCGTACCCCCGGTTGGGAACCGCTGGGGTAGACGATCGTTGAGATATTACGTTGCGTACGCTGTTATGCCAATGTGGAGCACCATCTTGCTGCAGAATGAAGCCGGGAATCGCTTCCTCTGACTGACGGAATAACCAATAATCGATTTTTCCATGAAGAAAAAGGGACCAAAACCACAACTGTTGATTACGGCGCAGAAAGCGTTCACCTTTGGAGAAGCATGCTGATGGGACATTGTTCCATGTGGATTTTCCGTGCCCCAAATTCGTAAATTATGGCGCGGTTAACTTTGCCACATAAGTGAAAGGTGGCTTCATCTGTAAACACGAGTCAGTTCGCGAAACCATCCACCTCCAGCTTATCTTGCAAATCCGCACAGAAAGCTTTACGCAATAATTCGTCGGAAGGCTGTCATTATTAAAACATCGTATTACACAGCTATAGCCTATCTCTTTTATCACCCATTCTCCCTAAATATAAACCTCTTTCATAACATGTTATCAACAGAATGTAGCAAATAAACAGAAAACATTGTTACACAACAGAGCAATACAATAATAGAAAAAAATTAAATTTTTTGAAAAAAAAAAACAAAACAATAAGCTCGAAAACGCAACGGCTTTCAGACCCAGGGCGCGGGCTTAGGAATTTTGCGGCCCCTCCAAAAAACATTTTATGCAGTCGCACCCCAACTTATAACTTTTCGACTTACGAACATAAATCTTGAAAGGGAAAAAATTGTTCAGAAAAAAGAACTCTCATTTTATTACATTCATTTTTTCGTTATTTGAGGAACGCGTTGATAGTTGGGATCGTAATCAATCAAACACGATATATTGTGAGGGAATCGCATTTTAGTTAATTTCACAAAATTTATACATGATGAATAAGCGGCCGTTCAAGTATTACGTCGGCAAATTTCTAGCCATTTTTGACCCCCACGTCAGCAAAATTTCGTCAGCACCACCTCCTAACGCATATTGGTGTGATCAGAAACATGCGCGGGAGGGGGCATAGGGGGATCTTGCATCTCCTCCCCCCCCCCAGACGAAAAAAAAAAATTCGAAAGGAAAATGATACTAACAACTATAAATCTATCTCAATTCTCCCGATTTTTTCAAAAATTCTAGAAAAGTGTATGAAATACCAACTGCTCAATTTCCTGAATCATCAAAAAAATTTTCAGCCAATCAATATGGATTCCAAGAAAACAAAAATACAGAAATGGCAATTCTAAAATTAACGGACTTGATAAACAATGGAATAAATAAAAATAAATATTCAATAATAGTTTTTTTGGACCTAAAACGAGCATTTGATTATGTGGACCTAAACATTCTAACAGAGAAATTATATTCAGCCGGTATAAGAGGAAGTATCTTAGAATGGTTTAAATCATACTACTACACTAGACGACAAGCTGTCATAATAGAGAAAAAAAATTAGCAATTTTCAAGAAGTTAAAAAAAGGCGTCCCACAGGGCTCGGTCTTAGGGCCGATACTATTTTTAATTTACATAAATGAACTGAGTAAACTAAATCTAAATGGCAACATTATATCTTTTGCAGATGACACAGTTTTATATGTTGAGGATACAGAAACAGATAGGTCCTTCTCTGTTCTTTTAACCAAACTAACAAAAATAAATCACCGGCTAATTAAACACAAATTAAAAATAAATACACAAAAAACTAAATTTATGTGCACGAAAACAAGAAATATAACTGACAGTACAGAAATTCACGTAAAATTACACACTCACTGCCAATCTCAAACTATATCAGTATGCAATTGTGAAGAAATAGGTAGAGTGTGCAATTATGAATACTTAGGAATAATTATACAAGATAACCTAAAATGGAACATACATAGTGAAAAAATGATAAAAAAACTCAATGTATTCGGGAGTCATTTATAAACTTAAATACATAGTTGATAATAACTTCTTGAAAGATATCTTCTATGCGTGGGTTTATTCAAATATAAATTACGGAATATATGTCTGGGGAGGAGCATATTATGAAAACATACGCAATCTAGACAATCTTTACAATAAATTAAGAGAATTAATAAATGTTCCAATAGAAAACAAAAACATAAGTGCCACATATTAACACTGAGACAGTTGCCGCTGTGGTCGTCTAGTGGATATAGTGACGGACTCGCGATTCGAGGATCCGGGTTCGAACCCCACAGTGGTGGTCGGCTGAAGTTGGTTTTCTGTGGTTCCCAACTTCAAGGAGCAAATGCGAGCCGATCTCCCAGTTAAAGTCTCGCCACAGAGAGCAACAGTCCTACAACGTTACAAATATTCAATCATTACACTTCACTCACAATTTGAAGTATAGATGGCAGCATTGAAATATCATACACAACACTAGCTACACACTCACTTTGTTCCAGACTCTGCCACGAAGCTGGGCTGGAAGAGATCTCGGCAACGGGATAAGTTCGGTGGCAGAGACCCTGGCGTTCATTCATTCATGACACTGAGACAGAACTACGTGTACAGAATTTATAAATTTATCATCAAAAACGAAGAATGGTTAGTAAAAAATGAAAATAGAACCTCGAATAGATATAAAAATATCTATCAAGTGCTTAAAAGTAACAAAACATCATTTCAAAAAAGTTTTTGTTACACCGCACCGAAAATAATGAACTTCATCTACTCTAGTAATTACACAAATACTAATAAAAGTACAGATTACAATGTCTTTATTATGATCAAAAACACAGATATCAATGCAGTACTTTGAAATAAACTATTGCACCAATGCATATTAATTATATATTAAAATACATCTAATGAAGGAAAGAGCTGTTGCTGAGGGACAAAATCATGTAATTAAAATCGTATAGGCCTGCTGGAAGGACTTCATAGTCCCTTGGGGCTACATAGTGTATGTATTATATGTGTGTGTGTGTTTTTTGTGTCGTGTAACATATGTTTGTACAGTCAAACCTCGTTAATGAGTCACTCTTTGGAAAGCAAAAATATGACTTAATAAGCGAAGTGACTCGTTAAACGGAGTAAGCCATAGCTGTGCCAGTTCCTGCCTGAGGACAATTGGGACTTCCAAAAAGTGACCCGGTAAGCGGAATGACGTGTTAACCGGGTGACGCACTAACGAGGTTTGACTGTATATTGTAATTTGCTGTTTGTTCGTTTTAATTAAAAAAAAAAAATACTTTTTATATGTTATTATAATCAATTTCTGTTGATTTCAATGCTATTTGAAAGGTAAGAACTCAAAATTTCTCTAGGGAATTCTCATTGCGACCCATCGGTTCCCAACCGGTGCTCCGCGAGCCCTTGGGGCTCCGCGGCGACTCAAGGGAAATAAATATGCAAATTTGACAGATAAATAAAAAAAGAGGCCTACGGAGTTCCGCCATAAAAATTACATACAGAAAAGGCTCCTCGAGTCAAATAGAGCTCCGATGGAAAAATTATGTACTGATCCGCGAGTCAAAAATGGTTGGGAACCGCTGGTGTAGATCGTAATCGAACACGATCCATTGAGAGGGAATGGCATTTAAATTAATTTTAAAAAATTCATAAATTATTAATAATAATTAGCGCGTGGTCCACCTGCTGACACTTCATCGTGGCTCGAACCATATTGAACAGGCATAAATTTTTGTCATACTTTTAAAGCGCTTCATCATCTCTTTATCAAATATACGTTGCAATTTGATAACTTTGATCATTTTTCGAATTTTTTATTGCTATTTTTGTTTAATTAATGTAAATTAATAGAAGTAAAGTAATCAAGTACTGGAATTCCATGATGCCCCCACAAGGGTGGGGCTGACAGGCAGGATCGTCTTAAGAGCATCATGGGCCCCGAGCCAAGGGATTTTTTGGAGGACCTACCTGAAAAATTCAACTACGCCTCGTTTTTCTGAGGCACCTCTTCTCTTGAGGCCCTTCGGGCACGGCCTGGGGTGGGGGAAAGCATGCGTTAAGACGGCACTGCATAAGGTTCGCACCAGGCGTCCTCTTTTTTTCAGTTTTGAATCTGGTGACCCTATCTGAAGACCACATAATCAGTATTTTCACTTATTTGTTCGATCATCCATATTGTCCGAATGTTTTTGTGGAAAGAAATAATCATTTTTTTCTACCTGAAATCGATTGTTGCAAATGTAAGAATTTTGTTATCAAAATTTTCGTCTCATAAAAAAATTTTATGCCAAAAAATAACGAACGACTCTCTCCCTTTTTTAATCATCGCACGAGTTGCCTGAAATTTCGAGATTAGATGGCAGCACCAGCAGTATATAAATCAAGCCTCCATCGAGATTATATTACTGGAGAGAGTATGACATCAGCGGTCTCCGCCTTGGCAGTGCTGAGACAACACCTTCTAGAGCAACACCTTCTGCTTTAGAAGGTATTGGCTGAGAACTAAGACGACTGTAGAAGGATAGGGCCGTTGTATAGTGGCTATACTAAGAACTGTCCCCCAACATCTTTCGTCGTTTCATCACGTGACTCGGTGAAAACAAACACAATCCTCCGTTATTTTCTTATGGCATAAATAGGAGTATAAAACAATAAATGAAAAGATAATTTCAGCATCGATCAGATAATTCCAAAATTAATGAAAGAATTAATGAATAATAAAATTTATAAAAGATAATTCCAGAATGAAGGAAAGAGATAATTCCAAAATTAATGAAAAAGAGATAATTCCAAAATTAATGAAAGAATTAATGAATAATAAAATTTATGAAAGATAATTCCAGAATGAAGGAAAGAGATAATTCCAAAATTAATGAAAAAGAGATAATTCCAAAATTAATGAAAGAGAGACAATTCCAAAATTAATGAAAGAGAGACAATTCCAAAATTAATGAAAGAGAGACAATTCCAAAATTAATGAAAGAGAGACAATTCCAAAATTAATGAAAGAGAGACAATTCCAAAATTAATGAAGGAGAGACAATTCCAAAATTAATGAAAGAGAGACAATTCCAAAATTAATGAAGGAGAGACAATTCCAAAATTAATGAAGGAGAGACAATTCCAAAATTAATGAAGGAGAGACAATTCCAAAATTAATGAAAGAGAGACAATTCCAAAATTAATGAAAGAGAGACAATTCCAAAATTAATGAAAGAGAGACAATTCCAAAATTAATGAAAAAGAGAATTCCAGAATTAATGAGATATAATTTCAGCAGTAATGAAAGAAACAAATCCAGAATTTATGAAAGCAATTACTCCAAAAATAATAAAAGAAATAATAATTAATAAACGAAATAATTCCAGAATTAACGAATGAAAATTCAAGAAATAATGAAGGGAAAAATTCCAGAATTAATGGAGGAAAATCCAGAATTGATGAAAGAAATGATTCCAGTATTATAATGAAATAAATAATTTTATCTTTTTTTCACCTTTATATGAGTTCTTTATCCTTTTCTTTTAATCTTTGAAACCTAATATTTAGAGACCGAACTGTACATTTCTATGTGCAAATTGCCAGGCGAGAACTTTGTTTTCATCGAGTCACGTGATTTCCTTGCATTTGATGTCGCTGCAGTCGCGGCGGCTAGATGCTCCCTCCAGTAATATAAGCTCGATGCAAGCCTCGGAATCTCTGTCGTCTGCTTCTCTCCAGGTTACTTGTTTTGGGCGTCTCCTTGTGTCCTGAAAAAATTACTGAACTGGCAGTTCGAACTTCCAGTTCTGTTTGTGAGCTAAGCCTGTAGGGAACCGAACAAACCGTCTGTCGTCTGCTCATTAAGAGGTTATTTGTTTTGAACGTCTCCTTATGCTCAAATAAAATAACCGAACTTTCAGTTTGAATTTCCAGTTCAGTTTATGAGCTTTGTTTGTAAGGAACTGAGCGGAATAAAGAATATGGTTTTTTTAATTTGAACTTCATTATCACCACATGAGTCGCTTTTAAATTTGAGGTTAGATGGCAGCACATTACTATAAAGTGGGAGTGTGAAAAAATTCACTTTTTACGATTTTACCTGTCGTCTGCTTGTGTGGAGGTCTTTTGTTTTGGATGTCTCCTTGAGCCTTGAAAAAATTACTGAACTGGAAGTTTGAACTTTCAGGTCAGTTTATAAGGAACAAAGCTGAATGAAGAATTTAGTTTTTTATACCTGAGCTTCGTCATCACCACATAAGGCACTTCCGATTTTCGAAGTACCAACAATATTTTTAAAAATGAATGTCTTAAAGTATTCTAGAGCAGTGGCTCTCAACTGGTGCTCCGTGTGCACTTCCCAGGGGCTCCGCGGCCACTCGAGAATAATAAAATAAATCAGTAAATTCGATAAACAAACAAAAAAAGAGGCCTAAAGGGTACCGCCATATAAATGATATACTAAAAAGGGCTCTTCGAGTTAAACAGGGCTCCGCCAGAGAAATTATTCACTGAAAAGGGCTCCGCGAGTCAGAAAAGGTTGAGAACCGCTGCTCTAAGCCATATATGGTAAACCCTTGACCCGCAGAACAAATGTGGCCCTGAAGGTTATCTGATGCAGTTTGCCCCCCCCCCAAACCAAATTTTGTAAAAATTAGGCGGCACGTTTACAAATCGCTTAAATGACCCGTGGCATAATTTCAGAGTGGCCCGTGGCGCATTTTCAGATCACTGAAGTACGTCTCAAAGATCACTTTCACATTCAAAGATCACTTAAGTAACCCGCGGCACATTCCCAGAGCACTTAAGCGGCCAGGACACATTTCTAGAGCACTTCAAGGATCCGTGAAATATTTAGAGATCAATAAAGTGGCTCCATAGGGGACATATCAGTAGGGGAGAATGTTAGTTCAGGTAGCCCAATAACTATCGAAACGGTTTTTTTTCCGTTTTGGCGCACCGAATAAGATGCCATTAAGAATATTTCATATCTTCATAAAGGGTGGTTGATGACGTAGGCATCATCCAACCTCCCCACAATGTCAGCAAATCGGAAACCCCCCACAATCGATGCTGACGTAATACTTGAATGACCCCTAATCATTAATGAGGCCCACCTGCTTGCCGCGTGTGAGAACCGAATGAGACCATTTGGCGTTGGCAGAAACGTGTTACATAAACACGCTACGCGTTTGTGTTTCTAGGTTGGTGCATCAACTGAGGGCGACTATATACGGCCCTGACAGCAACTATTCTGTCATCTGCATGAAGGCAAGGGAAAGAAAAAGAAAACAACAAAAATGAGCAAAGATCAAAAAGAAGAATTGCGCAGCGCACAACGCATTTAACTCCTCCAGAAGCAGTCCACGAATCACGCCCAACGTAAAGCGCTGTCATAAGACGTGTTGCTCTCTGTAGGAAAACAGTCCTACCGCTTTTCTTATTGGTGAGTGGGCGGAGATACGGGGGGGGGGGGGGAAGGGGGTGCGCGTGAAGTGGCATTGCCCCCCCCCCCCCCAGCGTCGAAGGTGAAGTTGACTGATTTAATGTGTATATCCATATATATAAATTGACATCATCATCGTGCCCCACCCCTAGACTTCCAAGTCTATCACCGCCTATGAGTTGACGGCGTGTCGCGCTGGGCGGTTCACGTTGCGCACGGCACAGAAAACCTGCTCCTAGGAAAACCCGGCTTTATATGGACAACCATTAGCGCATTTTTTCTTCAATTGCCACTTTTTAGGTCGAGTTTGCTACGTCGATAGTGCCTGTATCCAGGGCCGCAACTAGGGGGGTAGCAGGTGGCAGGGCCGTCTTAAGAGCATCATGGGCGCCCGGGCCAAGTGATTTTTCTGAGGCCCTACCCGAAAAATTCAACTACTTTTCATTTTTCTGAGGCCCCTTTTCTTTTGAGGCGCCCGGGTGGGCCCATGAGTTAAGATGGCACTGGCAGGTGGATCTTGTGCCACGTTCGCTGGACGGAAGGGGCCGGTGAATGCACTCTTTAACTGCTGCTTCTACATTTCGTGTGGGCGTCAAAATGCGTTCTTGCTCCGGCTGAATAAACATCTAGTTGCGGCCGTGTTTGTATAGCACAGTCACAGAAACACTACTTTTGACCGAAAATTTGCTGCTATCTATGGTTAGAAAATAGTACTAATTAGTAATTTTTCGTTTTTTTTAATAATAGATAGCAGCACGAGTATTATTTTTTTTCCTGTTTGTTGTGATGTTCAATGAAGTTCTCAAGTCTTTAGATAGATGGCAGCAAGAAATGGCATAGACTTGAAATCGCATAACTACATAGCTGACCATATCAAGTTTAAATATTTCGGGCAACTATATGAGGATGAATTTGAAAAAGCTGACCATATTTCCTCCAGAGAAATACGGGAAATTGCGATTCCAAATGCAGGAAAATACTGAACATTGTCAATTATCGCCGAAACTGAACAAAGTTGCTAAATATTGTTGAATTTATGGAAAATCACTATGGCGGGAAATGAAGCACTACTGCAAGTTGCAGTGGATTAAAATGAATTCCACGGAAAAAAACGTTCACTAAGACAAATGTAGGAGATTAATGTTCTTATTTATAGTTGTAATTATCATAATATAATTTATGAGTTGAAAAAAAATTTCAATTTTTAATATAAAGAATAAAAATTCAAGTAGGCTTCGTGGAAAATACGGGAAAAACCAGGACACTTTTGTCAAAAAGTCGGGACGGCCAAAAATAAAACAGAAAATACCGGGATTGTCCCAGGAAATACGGGGCGTATGGTCACATCAAACTTGACTGGAAATTTTCTGATGGCTCTGGCAACTGAGTAGAGGGCGTACGTATGTAAACAATGAAGATGTGTGGCTGAAAAGTGGACAACAGTAAGTATTTCCGACGAGAATTCGAAATTTATATTTTAATACAATGCTGTAAAAATTGTGAAAATTTTCCCATTGTTATAAAATTAAGCTTGATAACAGTAAACATTCGGAGTCTCTATTGACAATGTCCAAAATTCAGTTTCCTAGACTCAATAGTATATCTAATTGCTACTCAATGTAGGGCTCCACCCCCCCCCCCCCCCAAATTTAGCACGTGCACATTTAAAAATTTATAATTAACCCTTTAAACGGCAATTAGAAATCTCAAACTTCCCATTCAAAATGCCATGTTTTTGTTAAAAAAATAAACTAGGATTGTGTCCGATTTTTATCGGTGCAATATAGGGGAAGGAAACAACTTTGGGGTCTAAGGGTGGCCACTTGGCGACTTTCTTTTTCAACGCCAAACATGTCCTATGGCCCGACGAAAAGCAGCCAAAGCCGTCAGACACTACGGGCACCGAAAAAAAAAAAAATCACCGGCATATAGAAAACATAACAATGGAAACCAACGTGCATATTGTAATAATAACTAAATATAATAATCATCAAAGCAACATATGGCATCCAGGCTCTTTTAAATGAACAACAGTCTTTCCTGTTACCCTCTGTGTTGGTCGAGTGGTCATAGTGACTGACTTGCATCGTGAGGACAGGTTCAAACCCGCACAGTGGTGGTCGGCTGAAGTTGGTTTCGTATCGTTCTCAACTTCGAGGTGGGTATGCTATCTGATCTCCCTGTTAAAAAGTCTCGCCACAGAGAGCAACAGGCCTACAAGGGTAAATCTTCAATCATGACACTTCACTCATAGTTTGAAAATTAGAGGCAAATGGCAGCACTATAACAAGCATTACACACATAGGTGGAGATAGACTTGGAAGTCTGGGGGAGGTGGGACATGGTCATTATTGCTGTGGGCACGATGATGTCAATTCATATATACATTATAGATTAGTCGACTCCACCTTTGACGCTGGGGGCAATGCCCCCTCCCCCGTATCTCTGCCCATGATTACACAGAACAAGCTCTCTGTGGCGAGACTTTTTAACGGGGAGATCGGCTCGCATTTGCGCCTTAAAGTTGGGAACCACAGAAAACCAACTTCAGCCGACCACCACTGTGGGGTTCGAACCCGGATTCTCGCATCACGAGTCCGGCACTATAACCACTCGACCACCACAGTGGCACTACACGTACACGCACATTCCCGCATGTACCGATTCGTTGGGGGGTTCCGCGGGTGGGGGGGTGCATGTGTGTTGTAGCAGAAGTAGGTAGGGGCTCGGGATCCATGATGTCAGCCACCTCGTTGGGCAATTTGCCTGTTGTGGCGTTGTATTTGTATTCATGTTGGGTTCACAACACACACATTCCATCATATACAGATTTGCTAGAAGTTCCGCAGAGGAATATAGACGAGGTGCATGTGTGGTTTAGTATTTCATGTGATATGAATAAATATTTGCATATGAAAAATAAAAGTCCAGACTCTGTTTTAAATAATAAATCGATCAGGGTATGCAAAAAAGTAAGAAATATTAAAGGTACAACCTGATAGATTTATATCCAGTAATCTTAAAAGCGCAGTATAAGGGCAAGCTGGGAAATGAAACAACAAAATGGTTGTTTGAACTTTTAAAAGAGTCGCTGTGGTAACAAAGGAGCAAACAAAACATGAAACAATTAGTGTCATCTGGATAAGAACTATCTAGAACAACAACTCAGAGAATGCAACCATGTCGACGTTGGCGACTGCCCAACTTGACATGGCCCCTTATACCAAAGCTGCTCCGAAATCCGAAATAGTTTTTTTTTACCACTCATCTGTTTTTTTTTTCCATAAATTCTGCTGGGTTTGAGGTTGTAGGCCTTGTCCCACCAGAAACAGTCCAACACCAAGGGCAATGGGGGGGGGGGAATTGGTGCTGAAACATGACTGTGACAGAATATGCAGCAACAGCACCCACCACCATGTGATGAAAACGGAATGACACTAAGTTCAACTATGCAATAGTGCAGGAAATGTTTCATCTAATCGCTAACATAAATGCATGAATGTGAATATGCGAATGAAACGTAAGGGGGAACAAAGTAAAATTGCTACAGCTGTCACCATAGGTGTGATTTCGCTTTTATTTTGTCATGGTCCCCTTACCTCCCCGATTATTAATATAAGAAATGCTGTGATATACCACAATACAAATGTATTGGAATATCTGTGAATTAATAAATGATAGCAGGATCCCCTAGCTCGCTGGCTGTTATTCTCAAGTTGATATAGCTGAACTGCATTTGGATTAAATCGGAAAGAAAATGCAATATTTTTTATAACGCCCCGCTATTAATATTATTTCACCAATAAGATTTAAAGCCCTAAGCAGACAAAGAAGGCAGTGTAATCCAGTGGGAGGAGGCAAACACGGAGAAAATGAACGTTTCCAAGGTGCCTCATTCGGTAACTTTCTAAAGTGTATAAGTCCATTTCCCCACCAAACAGTGCTTGCCCCAGCTAACCAAACCTCCAGTCCATGGGATTGGGGCAAAATGCATCGTTCATGCTCCCAACTGCACCAGTAGGACCTGGATTATCTGAACTAATGTGGACTGAACCTAAATCAGATAGCCAAAACCTTGGGTACTACTGACAACATACATTTTTGGGGGTTTGAAGCCGGGTTTTCCTAGGCTCAGATTTTTCTACTCCTTGTGAACCGAAGGGATCATTCTACGTCTGCAGAAGAATGTAACTTTATCATGCTCAGCGTTTGTATTTTCCTACGTATGGCGTATCATCGGTTCTGTCATATTTCTGCCATTCGACACAGTAAAATAAGGCAGACAGAAAGGAAGAGAAAGACAACATGGTGAAAACAGAGTTTGGTTACTGTTACGGATGCATAGTTGGCAGGTTGCAACCTGGTGCATAAAGTAGGAAAATAAAAAATCTTATTTTAGTGCTCACACACCGGTTTTTTTCTCTTTTTTTTGTCCTCCTCTGTCAACGGGACAGTAGTAATCTACATTATTTAATCAGAATAATCCAAAGGTCCACAGAATTGAACGGACAGTACAGACAAAAAAAAAATCACGAAAATGCAAAATTGAATTCACTGGAGAAATACATTTAATAGGGTTTTTAAAGTTGCGAAGCCTCAGCTCAACACAATCAGTTTAATATCGTGAGCACTGGGAAAAAAATAGTGAAGGGACAAGTATTTGGTCCTTTTGTCGTTCGGTTCGGCCGAATGTTACTTATATAATGGCAACCTAATGCCTGGGATTTGTCAAGTGCTGAATTTCAACATGTGCTATCAATTAGTGATGGGACGAATATTCAGTTGCCATTTAGTATTTAGCCTTTTTTTGCCAAATATTCAGTTCTGCTGAATGTTTCTTAGGTATTCAGTCAAATATCTGTAATGGCAACCTGGTGCCTGCGATTTCTCAAGTGAGAGCAATTTCAACACGTGCAATGAATTAGTGATGAGATGAATATTCGGTTGCTATTTAGTATTTGGCGCTTTTGCTGAATATTCAGTTCTGCTGAATGTTTCTTAGGTATTCAACCGAATATCTGTTTTCAAGCCCTCGTAGTTCGCATTTGTGATTCATGTTAATGTATTTTTTGCTGAATCAGGTTCTCGATAAGTGATTTTTTTTCTTGTGGCATGATAAAACAAAGAGTTTAAAAAGTTTTGCAAATCATAGATTTTCTTTTCTTCTCACCAGCGATAAAGTAAAAAGAATCTTGGAACAATGGAATTCGCTGACTTGATCAAAACATCAAAAATCGAAGGTGTCGTCCTCCACAGGCCATTCGAACCTGATATCGAGGGGGCGCTTTGTGTAACTGGTCATCATTTGATAATGTCGTCGAGAAAAGATGGCGGTGGTGAATTATGGGTAAGTGTGTTTGAGATTTTGCTTTTCTTTTTCACCTTATTCGATGACCTTGCACATCTTCAATGCATTTCTTATATTCACTCCAATGCCCATGGAATCATTTGTGCTTGGCTGAGGCGTATATACGGGGGGGGGGGGGACTTAGCAGGCTATAGCCCATCGGTATTCAACCTTTAGGAGAGTGCAGGCCACTTCATTGGTTTGAAAACCTGTTGCAGGCCACTTAAGTGATCTGGAATTCCACCACTGGCAACACCATGTATAGCAGAAGTCCTCCCCGTGAAGCTTGTGACGGCACTGAAGACTGTCTTCACTCCTATAGTCTTTGGATAGAGCAGCCAGATGCATCTTTACCTTTTTTTATAGTACAGTTGGACCCCCGTATTCGCTGGTTTTTTTTCCTTTATGGAAATTTTTTTTTGCAACACTCAGAAATCATCATTGATGTGTTTTGTTTATAAAACTTGAGTTGTGCATGTTTAGAATTGCTCGCTAATGGCATTACTGTCATCACTAGAGCCGTAGCAGCTCCCAAGAGAGAAATAGTCACCTTGGGTTGGATTAATCTTTGGCCACAATGTGCGCTAAAGGACACAACCAATTCTACAGAGCTGACTGAAAAGACATTGTCATGTTAGCGAAACAAGTGGAGAAGTCGAACAGCTAATTAATAGCAGTTCAGAGGTATTGATCGAAGAGCAATTAATGCAGTTGACTGCTCTTGAAACTGAAGCGGTACCAGATGAAGATCAAGTTAAAAAAGTAGAAGACAAGTTCACCATGAGTAACATAGCGGAAGGGCTTCGCACGCTCAAATCAGCAATAGATTGTTTTCATGGCATAGATCCCTCTATGGTAGGCTCTTCACATGTAGAAAAATTGGTAGAGGAAGCCTTGTCATCATATCCCAACATACTTGATGATATGAAGAAGAAACGGCAAATAGAAATCACAATGTTCTTTCGGAAAACATCGGCAACAATTTCTGCACCTTCTTTTACATTCCCTTATACCTCTGCATTACCCTGCTCTTCTCATGCTGTTCAATAAACGATATATACAAGAAAAAACTATGTTTTTGGTTATTCGCAGATTTCCCGTATTCGCTGCCACCCCTGGAACGTAACTCCTGTGAATACGAGGGGGGGGGGACTGTATATCCAATAGCTATAGGTGAGATGACCTCCTTCAATGATGCCGCAAACCTTGTCCAGAGGTCTTCTGCTGTAGATGGTGTTGCTATTGGCCTCTCAAGCCAGGTCTGTAGCCAGAAAATTTGTTCGGAGGGGATCACTTTCATTTCGGGGCGGTCCAACAATAGATTTGGTCATCTTTCCCCCCTTTTTCAGTCATTTTCTCATATTTCATGGGGGACCAGATCCCCCTTCTCGCTATGGCCTTGGCTCAAGTGGTCTTTAAATATGCTGCAGGTACTTAAATGATCTGAGAATGTGCTGCAGCCACTTAAGTCATGTGGAAATGTGTCATGGGCTGCTTGAGTGATCAAGAACTGTGCCACGGGTAACTAGAGTCTATGGGACACGTGTTTGGTTTCAAAAAAAATATGACAATTGTTTGGAGATTACCATTAATTGGAGGTGGCCATATAAGGAGGTTTTGCTGTATTACTTACACAGATTGTTCCCAATCTTTATCCTGGAAAAGAAACGATGTTCTCCAAAGTCGGGAAATTCGGTATATAGCTCCTCATTCAGGGACTCCACTAGATGCTGTATTTCGTCAGCCTATTATTTGATATAGCCAGCAGGTAATATACATGCATTACTTACTTACAGGTAGTAAAAATGCTTTTCAAAGTCACGAGATAGCAGGATTATGGTAGACGGTGGGAAGGGAGAAGAAAGGAGAGGAAGGGGATCATAACAGTACTGATGGGGAATTACCCACCTCTGACTTGGATGGCTTCTCGATTGACACTAAATCACTGGGCAAATTAAAATGTGTGTTAATAAATGCCAGGAGCTTGGGTAATAAGAAAGATTTTTTAGAAACTATGATAGTTGTGGAGGGCCTGGATCTTATAGCCATTACAGAATCTTGATGAAACTGATATGACATCTCTCTCTCTGTGTGCGTGTGTGTATATATATATATATATATATATATATATATATATATAAGAGAACTTGAAGAAATTGTAAATCGAAATTTAGCCGCCAGAAAAATTTCTTAACAGCCAAGCATATATTTTTAATAAGAAAAACTGTCATATTTTGCAACGTTCTGGAATTAAGTGATCCTTTCTGTGTCAGTAGACATGCCAACATAAATTCTGAAAATTTGTTGTGGTTTTCAGCCCATAATTTAGTGATCACATATGAAAAATTTTATTCACCGATAGCAATTTTTTCGTCACCATGGAGACTAGCGATTTGTCAAGCCCTGTAATATAATGATTGGAGATACGTAAATTTCACAATTTTAAAAAAAAATCAAATTTTGTATTTGTTTACAAAAATAATAATAGCATTTTGAAACAACCATGAAGAAACAATCTACATTTCACTTCCGAGTCAAATTGTATCGCTATCCCAGATGGAACTGGGATCACCAATCTAGGTATTCTTATAGACGTGTGACTTGGGTTTTTTAAACATTGATCAGCAGTGATTAAAAAATCGAATAGAATGCTCAGTTTCATTTGTGAAAAGATCTCTTAGCGTTCGTTCTAGACTGGAGTATGGCGTAAGGTTTTGGAGACCATACATACAGAGGGACATAGAGTGGTGGGCAGCCGAAGTTGGTTTTCTGCGGTTCCTAACTTCAAGCCGTCAATGGAGAGCTAGGCTTACGAGCTCCCCATTGAAAAGTCTAGTCACAGAGAGCAACAGACATACAACAATATAGTTAGAAAAAGTGACAGCAGATGGCGGCATTACACGCTACAAGCAAACTGACTTCACATTAGGTTCTTAACACATGCACGTGCAGATTCCACCGTGGCCTGGGTCGTCTTTGAGCACCTGCTAAAATGCCTTCTTTGAGACAGCAGCAGGCCGTGACCTGGCTTAGAGGAGGAGGTTGAAGGTGTGCAGAGAAGAGCTACTCATGCTTTTGTTGTCATACTGGGCTTGAGTTATGAAGAGAGACTTCATTTTTTGAATATGTTTACACATTGTAAGAATGCAGGTGCCTGGGGGACATGATCAAAATTTTCAACAGAATGGATAGGATAGACCATGAATAATTAATACCCCTTCAATTGACTGCTTCGATTAGGGGGTACCAGTATCAATTGGTCGCCTGAGTGGCGCAGTGATAAGATGCTCATTTTCCACCATGAAGGTTACCATCAAGGTCCACGGGTTCAAATCCGGGCATAGAATGTCTGGAACAAGTTCTTTATTCACCGAGCCTGAAGCAACCACCAATGGATGGAGTCTTCATTTCCCACCCAACTCCACTGGTTGGAAATTGCAGTATGGCGATATATGACTGGAGTTGGTGTGCGGTAAAGTAGTATCGATTGGTAAGGGACAATTCTTGGTTATGATGTCGCAGGGAATTTTTCTTTTATAGGGTTGTTAATAAATGGAATAGCTTACCCCTGAGAGTAGTAAATTCTAACACAATTGACACGTTTGAAAAGAAATACGATAAACATGTTGGGGGTAAATTGAGAAGTTAACCATACTTAGATGCGACAACCATAAATATGTTTTATGGGCGTTGTATGATATTTTATCACGTGTATACAGTTTTCAGTTTTATAATCTAATTTTTAATTAAGTTGCTGTATTTTAGAAATATTTCAAAAAAAAAAAAACCTGGCTGCAATTTTAAGTAAAAAAGGGCAGTCTTTTTCCCCATTTTGCAGTAGGGAAAAATGTGGGAAAGTGGCATGAAACCATAAAAATTCACCAAAGAGGGTGCAAATGTTTCCTCGTCCTCTCTCCCTATCAGGGGAAAAAACTTTCACAAGCACAGGTTCTATTCCTCAAACCTCTTCCATTGAAACCACAATCTTGCACATGGGACTAAATGGGACTAGTTATGAAAGTAAAAGAAATTATGCCTATGGTTTCCCTTTCAAGCAAACTCAAGTGGGCAAAACTTTTTGCTTCCAATTAATTTTTGCTTCGGAAAATTTAAATTATCAAGATTTTGCAGAAAAGTAGTAAAAAATCATGTTTTCACACTTATTTATCAAAATTGGAAAATTTTGCGGAACAGCTTTGGTATAAGGGACACGCCAAATTGGCGACTTTTTTTCCGGCGATAAGTTGCCATCGTTGGCGCGCTCTGGTTTGTTGTTGTTCTGCTGGGTTGTCGTTGTTCCAGAATGTTCGTAGAATTCTGCCAGTCGGTGACGCTGACTGTTGTTTTTCCGTGTTCTTAGCGTCCTAGCGCGTCTTTCAAACGGGTCTTACTGCCATTTTCAAACTGGTTTTCTCATTCTATCCTCTCTCTTTTTTTCTTCCAAATGACGTCACTTAATAGCCGCGGCGTTTTGAAAAACCGTTAGGATAGTTCTTCATATTTTCTCTTCCTTCCGTATATATGATGTAGTGTGTGTGTCGGATTAATTGGAATTATTTTGGACATCTTTTCCCTCAGGTTGTACCTTTAATATTTTCCAATATTTATTCTTTTCTACATGCAGAATGCCCCTGCATCCTTTTTATTTTATTTATTTATTTTATACCGTTGATTATTTATAAGAACCCGGATTCTCGGAAAGAGAGTCCGGGTTTTAATTTATAATACATAGAATATTTTTATTTATACAGCAGGACCGTTATTTATTCACAACGGTCCGGGTTTTATTTAAACCCGGACCATTTTTTTTATCCAGTTTTATTTTTTAAATACTCCACAGCTTATTTTTGTTTATGCCATTTGTTTTTACTGTTTTCTATGCTGGCGACTTTTTTTTTCTGGCGCACGTAGTGTCTGGCGGCTTTTTCTCGGGCCGTCTGACATATTTGGCGCCGGGAAAAAAAAGTCGCCGAAAATCGCCAACCTGTCCCTTATACCAAAGCTGTTCCATTGTGAGGGAAGTTTTTCATTTTTCGAATCTGTGCATTTTCTTAACAGGTAAATGTTTTTTCTTTTCTTTTTTGAAACAAAAGCTACTGCATCGAATGATCGACAGCATGGAGAAAAAGCTCGACGCCGTGGACAAGAAACTTGGTGTGTACTCTGGAATCATCTTCCTGAAGTGTAAAGATTTCAGGATTTTGCAACTTGATATTCCTAACGTCGAAGCGTGCAGTAATGTTGCAAGCTCCATTGAGAACCTCATGAATATAGGTATGTATACATTTATGAAGGCATTAGACACAAGGTTGTACTGTACCAGTTTTTGCCGCAGTTAATTCTTAAAAATTAGAACACGTAAGAATGCCTTAATACCGATTTAATTAATGAAACGAAAGCCCTGTGCAAGCTGAGTTATACTGAAAACGTCAAAATTTTCGGACTTTCTTGGTTTTTGCTAAATATCTCTGTTCCTATACATCGGAGAGGAAAAGTCTAAGTTACAATATTGTAGAAGACAAAATTTGCTACAGCTTTTGTATTTATGATTTTTTCTACGGGGCTGTAGTTATCAAACTACAGAGCAGTGAAAATGCTAAAATTTCTGTAAAATCCGGAAAAATGTTGCTATAACCTCCAGTTTAACACAAACTTCTTTTAAAAAAATTAATTACATCTATTGTACTATGTTTTATATCATTATTTGGTACAAATGAATGATGTTCAATTGCTGCGAGACACCGAAAATGTGCAGGTATGCTTACTGAAGAGTAGATATTGTAAGAGCTGATAATATATGAAATAATAATGATATCGAGAGCTGATATTGTAAAAAAACATAATAGACCTAGAATTTGGTCCGACGAGAGGAATGTTAGATGAGATGAGGGCTTGTGTTTGTGAGTGTCAATTCCTGACGGGGAAATCCATATTTCTCCCCACCCACGGATTCCATCAGCCACTTTAACAAATATTTTTGGTATTTCTATGCATATATCATATCATTTTTGTTTCTTTATATTGGCAACACCACATCCTTCTCAAGTCAAAGCCGTCTAGATCGTGCTATTTTATTATTATCAACCAACTAAGCATGTGCATCACTCTGTCCCATGTTTTTCTACCCTATAACTTGCTTTTTGTCCCCTTTCGTGTCATTTCTCTTCTGAAATGTTGGTTCCACCTGATGAATGTTTTATATGTCGCAGTACTTTGGAGGAAGGTAAAGTGATTACCATGAAAGAAAAAGGTATAGCTACTCTGAGAACAGTAAGTGTAAAACTAACTGCTATGCCTTGGAAGGCGGAACTGCAACTCCTTGCCGTGAACTGTGATTTTGACGCCACCTTGGACGAGAGATTGCGTGATCAATTTGTTTATGGAATTGCGGATGGGGCTATTCAGAAGCGGTTGTTAGCCAAATCGGAATTAAGTCTTGAGACCGCTGTGTCTAGGGCCTTGGCTAATGAATCGGCCTCATCTCAAGCTCAACGGATGCATTCCCAAACGGGCGCTCATGGTTGCAATGTGGGTTTTGTGGATAAGGTGGAAATGCAGGAAAAAAGGGGGAAAATTCAAAATTCCAAAAAGGCTTGTTTTGGTTGCAGCGAAATGCATGATCGAGCCGTTTGCCATTTCAGAAACGTGAATTGTAGATCGTGTGGGGTTAAGGGTCACATTGAAAAAGTATGTGGTAAAAAATCAAGTTCTCATAAATTTCAAAAACGAAGTTTCAAAAAATTAAATGATGTTGATATAGTTCCTCCAAATAATGATTATTCCTTAAATACAGTAGTTTAAATTAATTCTCTCAAA
This sequence comes from Pholcus phalangioides, assembly GCF_987345545.1. Lineage (NCBI taxonomy): Eukaryota > Metazoa > Arthropoda > Arachnida > Araneae > Pholcidae > Pholcus > Pholcus phalangioides. Next base: position 6,842,914 of record NW_028301627.1, read on the forward strand.
CAAAATATTTGTGTAAAATTGGACAGAGAAAAATTATTGATGAAACTGGATTCGGGATCTTACTATTCCATTATTTCATTCTATACGTTTCGATCTTTGTTTGGCTCTAACAGATCCGAAGTATCTCGTACTTCTGTGAAATTGACGGATTTTCAAAAGAATTCAATAAAACTCGTGGGCAAATGCAAAGTGCAGGTTCAGTTCAAAAACTGTGATTCAAGGTTGGAACTTTTGTGCTCACTATTCCAACATATTGGGTTGTTCGTGGTTTCCTTCCCTTGGTATTGGGTTCAGCGGCATAAATTCTATTTCCGATCCTGTACAAGGCATTGTTGCAGAGTTTTCGGAAGTTTTTGAGGAAGGCTTGGGAACTTATACAGGGCCTACTGTTAGTTTAGCTATCAATCCTAATTTTCCTCCCATACGCTATAAGGCTAGAAATGTTCCGTTGGCACTCAAGGCAAAAATTGAAGATGCTCTGGAAGTTCTCCAACGTGAGGGTGTTATCGAGCAAGTCGATAATCCCAAGTGAGCAACCCCCCCATTGTACCGGTTCTGAGACCATCGGGTCAAGTTCGTTTGTTCGGAGATTACAAAATTACGCTTAATAAAGCTATGGCTGCTTTTTCGTATCTGATCCCTTCAATAAATAGTTTGTTGTCAAACTTAAAGGGAGGTGAATTTTATGCTAAAATTGATCTCGCACAGGCATACTTGCAACTGCCCGTGGATGAGGAGTCTGCCATGGCACAGACAATCATCACTCACAAAGGAGCCTTTAAGGTTAAATGTTACAATTTGGTGTTAATAGGGCTCCAGGTCTTTTCCAGAGCATTATTGAAGATATATTTGCAGGACTTGAGTGGGTAGTCCCTTATTTCAATGGCCTTCTCATAAGAGCCTTCTCACATGAAGAGTTAGCTTCCCGTTTGAAAATAGTGTTAACTCGTTTGAGAAATTCCGGACTTCGCGCCAAAAAGGAAAAATGCCTATTTGGTGTAACAGAGGTGGATTTTTTGGGGTTTCGCGTAGATAAAAATGGAATTCATCCTTCTGAAAAAAAGGTTGAGGCGATTCAGGCCGCCCCCATTCCTACTAATAAGCAACAGTTACAGGCGTTTTTGGGATTAATCAATTTTTATCGTGGATTGCTTCATAATAAGGCTACAATTGCGGAACCATTGCACCGGTTATTAGATAGTAACATGCCGTAGAAATGGAAAAAAATTCACACTGACGCTCTAAATACGTTAAAAAATTTAATCTCCTCTTCCAGCATTTTGATGCTTTTTGATGGCTCTCTACCCATAATAATCACTTGTGATGCGTCCCCATTTGGGATGGATGCCGTATTGAGTCATCAATTGCCTGACGGAAAGGAGGCTCCTATCGTATTTTCTTCAAGAACTTTGTTCTGCTGAACGTAATTATGTGCAAATCGATAAGGAGGCCCTGGTGATTATATCAGGTGTCAAAAAATTTCATCACTTCCTATGTATATACGGCCATAGGTTCACGATTATTACTGACCACCAGCCATTGGGATTGTTTAGTAGGACAAAACCTACCCCTGATATAATATCTCAGTGTATGTTGTGATGGTCATTAATGCATACGATTTTGATCTCCTACATCATTCAGGAAAAAAGATAGATCATGCAGATTCTTTGAGTAGGCTACCACAGCCGAGTCCTGAGTTTAGGGTTCCACCACCCACTGAGGTTCTTTTTATGGAAGATTTGGCGTGTCCTCCGGTTAGTGCAAGGGACATAGCAAAAATGACCTTGCACGATCCCGTTCTTTCTAAGGTTCTAAATTTTGTTTTGAGGGGATGGTCAGATGTGGAATTGGGTTCAGAATTCAGAGCATTTTCCTCAAAGCGAAACGAGTTGTCAGTTCACAAGAACTGTTTGCTGTGCGGAAATCAAGTGGTGGTGCCTGCGCCGGGGCGTTCGATGGTTCTACGTGAGCTTCATCTCGCTCATCCAGGAGTGGAATGCATGAAAAGCTTGGCATGCTGCTATGTATGGTGGCCTCAAATGGACTACGATATCAAAAATCATGTTGCTGGTTGTTCGCCTTGTCGAAACATGCTCCTCTATGTTCTCCTGTGCGCCCTTGGAAGGTAACTAGGGCCCTTTGGTCATAGATCCACATAGACACTTTGCTGGACCGTTTCAAGGACGGAAATTCCTGATTGTCATCGATTCCTACTCCAAGTGGACTGAGGTCAAAGAGATGTCTTCTACTACTGCTGCATCTACTATAGATGAACTCCGAGACATATTTGCCGTTCACGTAATTCCTGATGCTATTGTATCTGACAATGGCCCACCCTTCAAATCTGAAGAGTATGTAGAGTTCCTGTACAGAAATGCCATTCGCAGAGTGCTCATAGCTCCTCGAATACCAGCAGGAAATGGCCAAGCCGAACGTGCAGTTCAGATGACTAAGGATGCTTCGCGACGTATTGTGGCTAGGTTTTTTCTTAAACGTTTAGCTCAGTTCCTCCTACAGCAACCCATTACGCCATCCTCAGTTACGGGCCTAAGTCCAGCCAAACTCCTAATGGGGAGGAGACTAAGAAGCTGTCTGGACAGACTGCATCCAGACTTTGTTAGAGATCAACAGGAGAAACAGGAAGCTCTGGTCGAACAACGATATGTTTCTGTTTGGAAATTCAACGTTAACGATCAAGTGTACGCTAGGAACTATTCCAGTGGTCCAAAATGGGTTCCAGCAACGATCGCCAAAGAAACTGGTCCGGTTTCTTACCAGGCTACTACGGAATCGGGAGAAGTGATTAGACATCACGTGGACCAACTATTCATGCGTGACCCACCACCGAACCTACCAATAGTGCAACCTGATGAGGACGTTATGGCGGCTCAACCAGAGTCATCCCTATCCCGTGAATCATCGGAGAAATCCAAGCTTGCTGACATGCCACCCGATCTTCAGGAGAAATCACAGATTCCTGAACCAGTGCTGCAACCTAAACGAACTATCAAAAAACCATCCAGGTTCAACGACTTCGTACCGCTGTAGCCAGAGAAGAGGGGTGTTGCGATCCGATATGTAAATCAGATGCTGCCGATATCAATCCGCCATGACGTCATCGATCATGTGCAATCCGCACATATAAAGGAAGATTTCCTCCGTGCGCACACACACACACACTTAATCCTGCCTTTAGTTCTGTATTATGGCACTGTGCGCTCGTGAGAGATGTTTTAATCTTAACTGTTTTATGTTTAGTTATATTGAGTTTAATTAAATAAATTACTTTTAACCACTGCATTTCCGCCTCTTAAAAGCTCCTACTCCTATTTTGGAAGACAGCGACATAGATGAAGATGAGGGGCTGGATGTTCTTTAGTAAATTCAGAGGCTTGTCACCAATCCTCTGCTCACTCCCATTACAGTAAAAGTAATGAATGACGATGAGGATCACTCATTACCAAGACCTTCAAAGCGAGCTAAATTATAGAGCTGCAATGAATCAAAATTTTTGTGAAATGAGATTGTAGTGAAAATTTTCACTTTTTTTTAACAATTGATTATTTCATCATTATTTAATAACATTTAATATTTGGTTGTATTTGTATTTACTTTTAAATTTTGTGTTTACTTTGAAAATTTACTAATATTTTTATGTTTAATTAATGTGTGATAAATTAATAGTATATATTTAATCACCAATATTCAATAAAATGGTACATTAATATTTCTACAATATGTGCGTATTTCGTAATTTTGCAAACATGGCATTTTCACCACTCTGTAGTTTGGTAACTATAGCCTGTAGAAAAAATCATAAATACAAAAGTTGTCTCAAATTTTGTCTTCTACAATATTATAATTTAAACTTTTGCGGTGCTTTTATCCGATGCATAGGAGCAGTGATATTGAGCAAAAACCAAAAAAGCCTGAAAATTTTGATGTTTATTCAATGCAACTCAGCTTGCACTGGGCTTTCGCTTCAGCAAACATAGTTTTTATTTGTGGCTTTGGCCCCTATAACATATCCAAAAATTAGAAATACCCGACCTTTTGCTAGGAACCATGCATAATTTGATCAAATTATACATTGAATAATTATTCAAATGCCCCCTAAGTCTCATAGCTTTCGAATGAGCAGTTAAATCTGTGGACAACTTGAAGCATGTCAAATTTAATTAAAGATGCCCTGTATCAATATGTACAAGCTAACACATGTACCATACTTGAAAATATGAATTTAAAAATCAATGAATATTTTTCCTCGCAGTTGCATGCTTTGTTTGATTTAAACCCAATTTGTAGATTTTCCTCTGATTTGGTTATGTGTGGCCTTCGAGCTAGTCTACAAGACTATTCTAGGGTCTGTTGCTTTATACTACAGCAAGAGGGAGTTTATGCTCTTGCAAATGAATTGAATGTCAGGAGGACACAGATATGTTATATTTTGAAGCAAAAAGAACATCGGCTAAAAAGAAGAATGGCTAAAAAGAAAAAAGCAAAAAGAAAAGGCCTGGAGAAATAAATTTCTGAAGATTTGCCATAGGAGTTGTGTATTAATGTGTTATTTGGACAAGACAATTACAAAAACACTATTTGACCCAAAGTAATGATCCTTCCATGGATCATAAAGAGTAACTACTTTTGTTTCAGCAAGATGTAATAATTTACCTTTTTCCGACCCAATTCTGTAAGAACAAGCTCGATAAGCTGCAGAAGAACTCAGACTCATCAACTTCAAAGCTTCAAATGATTGGTTGGATTGGTTTCATGTGCGTCACAAAATTGTATTCAAGAAATTGTGTGGTGTGTGAATCTGATGTCAATGAAGAAGTGTGTGAAGAATGGATTAAAAAATTGCCAAAAATTATTGAGGGTTTATTCAGCTAATGATATATACTAGGGGTGGCCGACAGCTGACCTGTGGGTAATGTTTGAAGGAGCAGGAATGCTCACACAGTCAAACCCACATCATTGATTAGTTTCTCCAAAAGATGTAAATTCAGTATGTAAACTTTATATATCTTTTGTAATATTAATTGTGTAATAATTATGTACTTTCATGACTTTAAATGCACCTTATATTGTCAGAATTCTGTTCGTTTGTGAAGAAAAAACCATTTCAGTTATTGTTAATACAGTATTTTAGTTTCAACAGGACACCCCCCCCCCCTCTGGATTAATCTTTTTTGTCTCAAGAATGTCCACAAAAGAGGGGTTTTACTGTATATCATTTTCTGAATTTCTCATTTGAATTATCTTAGTTGCACATTTATTTAGCTTTCTCTGTCCACAAGTTATTGCAGGTCTAAATTATTTTCCCGTGTATAGTGTAGGCTATATTACATGTCACTAAAATATGCTTATATAAACTTTCTCCTTTTCCAGATAATCCCTTCTCGTTCTTTCCATTCTTTCATCGAGCCACTTTCGATTATCTTGAAGATGGATGGACGATGTTCCTTCCAGAAGTTGAGTATGCCAAGATGGCTTTACCAAAAGATGAGTGGAGGATAAGCTATGTCAATAAAGACTATAAGGTGATGTTTTTCTTTTCTTTCATATATTTTCTTCATTTTTCATTTTGGTAAATTGTTTTCAATGTGTTGTCATTACATATTATTTCCAAGTTCCTGTTGTCATAAAGCACTTAATCATAAATTCGATTCTTTGAATATTTCAGGTGTGCAATACATATCCACAGGCTGTTATCGTGCCTAAAAGCATATGTGACGACACTCTGAAAGTTGTAGCAAGTTTTAGACAATTTGGAAGGTTTCCTGTATTGAGCTACTTCCATAAGGAGACTAAGGTTTGTACATCATATATGTTTGTACATCATAGCTGTAAGGGTCACAGCTTTGTTGCACCCCTGACAAATGTCGGCGCCGTGCAGTTTGAGAATGCCTGGTATATTTTATGATGGTAAATGGCATTGTATTGAGAGGAGTTTAACACTAGACTATAGGCAATTTCAAACAATACTCAAGAATATACCATTTTAGAGGAATTTGATATATCAAGTATTATTGTTGCAAGGTTTTACTGTATCATTCTTTTTCTGTACCTATATGAATGCCAAACACTTGTTTTTAACATTTGGGGGGGGGGGGGAAAGATAGCTTAAATAAAAAAAAAGTTAAATTTTTGACCACCAGGTAAAAAGTGGCACATTTTTATTGCAGTTCTTCTTCCCTCCCATGGTTGAAATAATGTATATATTAAGTTTCAGTGAAATACATCCCTCCACAATGGGCACTACATAGTTAGGAGTCATGTCTGTATAATTAACTAACACTACTCAGCTTAATATTATACTGACACTACACACACACTCCTACTCGTGTGGCACCCATTGTGGTGGATGTATTTCATTGAAATTTGGTATATACATTATTTGGACCATAAGGAGGAGGGGGGGGGGGGAAGATAACTAATAAACAAAAAGCAATTTTTCACCTGGTGGTAAAAAATGGAACTATGTTTTTTTATTGAATCTTTCTTTTCCCCCATGGTCCATATATCCTATACACCAAGTTCCATGAAAATGGGCACTACATACATCTGAGTAGTATCTAGTATCAGTTCATTTATAACCACCCACTATATTGAAAGTGATTTTGAAAGACATAAGAAAATGTTTCGATTTCTCAAAATCTTTTCAAAACATATTGTTATAGAGGGATTCATCATGGTAAATGGCATTGTATTGAGGGGAGTTTAACACTAGACTATTGGCAATTTCAAACAATACTCGAGAAAATACTGTTGAAGAGGGATTTATTGTTATATCAAGTACTATTGTAGCAAGGTTTTACTGTATCATTCTTTTTCTGTACCTATATGAATGCCAAACACTTGCTTTTAACGCTTTGCAGGCGGCACTCATGAGAAGCAGTCAACCGATGGTTGGTGCGAATCTTAAAAGATGCAAAGAGGATGAGAGGCTGCTCAATGTTGTCCTTGGTTCTGGAAAGAAGGGATACATAATAGACACACGTGCTCAGAACCTAGCTTACATTGGTCGAACGAAAGGTGCTCATGTTGCTTGCTATATTGTTCCCATAATCTTTTCCATCGAAATTATTTTATGAATATTTCAGTAACTCGATATCCATTGTTTTCCTTTTTTTTACTGAAAAAAAAAACCCTTTTCTACAACTTGCTTTTCTTCTTGGAGCAGTTCCGTTCTCTGCTGTTGGTGGTGTCGAACCTGAAATTCATTATCCCATGTGGAAGAAGCTGCACAAGCCTATTGATCGTTATTTTACTTTGTTGGAGTCGTTAGCAAAGTTAGTTGAAGGTATGGAATCTTGCATATTATCTGAGCTTTAATGGGGTTGATGTTTAGACTCGTTAATTATTGATTTTTTTGCCTTTTTTTCCTAAAAATATTATTGTGTTGAATATCCGGTCCTAATTTTATATAGTGGAACCTCTTAATAACAGACAACCTTAGTATTAAAAAAAATTTCCCCTAGCCACAGATGGATGTGTGCCATCTGAGATATACAAACTTTGTCACCCTTCTTGTACTCCAGTCTATTTTCCTTGACCACTCATTCCACAAATTTGCGGTCCTGAACTGCCTGCATAACAACCACCCTTTTCAATACACTTGGTCCTTGCATCCAGGCCCGTCATTTATTTAGGGGGGGGGGGCGTTGCCCCCCCCCCCAGCTTTTGAAAATACACTACAAATGGTATATATACAAAATATATATATGCGTACCTTTAGTACATGCTCTTTGCCCCCCATACCCTGGAAAGAGTTGAAATGACGGCCCTGCTTGCACCAGTAAAACCAAAATTCAATCCAATCTGATTCTGTAAATACCCCCCCCCCCCCCCCAGAGATGCCATTGACACGCTATGGGGCATCAGTGGAATGATGACGTCAATGGCATGCTATGTGCATCAAATACCGCAATTTCAGAAAAGGACGTATAAAAATTAGGTTCATTCGTCCTCCGGGGCACGTTCTTTCCTGGTTCCAAGATGAAAAAAGTTGAGAGGAAAACCTCTAACTTTTTTTCCCTTTCTTTTCTTTTTAGTCTATCACGATCGCACGACTTTGAAAAAGTGGTTTTAATACTTTGTATATATATATATACTGTATTGATATACGTGCGGGTTGTTGAAGATATTTAGTTTTTCCTGTAATGAGGGGTCATGCACATAATTTTCAAAGAGAATTTCAGAGTTTCTATTCCCCTGCAGATTTTCCACCCTCCAGTTATATATCAAAAGTTACGGTACTTTCGAGACTATCTGCCGACATCCAAAGACAGACAGCGGTCTGGAGGGCCTAAATTTGTATTGTTCTTACAGGATTGTGAATGCACATTTTTTGAAAAATCTTGAAGGATTTGAAATGCCTGTTCAAAATGTGAAACATTTTCTGAGATCGTTCAGAAAAAAAGAAACATGCAAATCTGTAAAACTCTACCTTGAATAGCCACAGTATTGTCATCTAGCTGCTATGTGGTAGTCACTGCATCTCATTGCAAAAATCACTGGTGTGTGCATAGAATCTGCTTTTGGAGGGGCAGAAGGTTTTGTTCCACAGACGTTGTGGATCACTAACCTTCATAAAGAATTTTTCAGTATATAAAAATACAGTATAAGACTCAGGGCTCCCACTCGTCCTACTTTTCGGTAAAATGTCCTACTTTCTCGGTTTTGTCCTACTTTTCCTACTTTTTTACCAAATCCTATCGACAAAATTTGTGTAATTGATTTTAATTGAGCAGAAAATTATTGATATATTGCCGAATATTACAAATGTTGGAGAATGCAATTAAAGATTCTGCCAAAGCAGAAATTGTATCGTTTTTTTTAAGGTTACTTGGGGGGGGGGGGGTTGTATGTGGACCATTTGATTGATTAATTTTACATTTGCTTAGTTTGAGGGTTCAACAAGTATAGTAGTCATTAAAAATTTCTGTCTGGATGGAAGAAATAATTTTGTCTTTATTACTTCATGGTCTTGGACAGTAACTGTCATCATTCAAAATTATAGTGCAAATAGGTGAAACAACAGTTTTCATTTCAAAGCAGTTGGATACATAGGCCTATTCTAGGTTTGGTGATTCTGATGCTACCCAATAGCATTCAGTTGTCTTCTGTATTTTTAAGACATGAAGAGGCATAAACAATATTTACAATGCTCAGCAAAGAGCTAGAAATGGAAGTGTTCCATTTGTCAAAAATGATTATACTGGCATTGAACAGTAAAATATGAGCAAAACAGTAAAATTTAAAAAATGATGAACAACGCAGTAAAACTATCTGGTTCACCTTGCCTTATTTACATCGGAAAATCCGGGTTTGAGTGGTAATCAGCTAAAAAAATATGATTCTCTAAGGTTTTCCAATTTTTTTTGATCCATGTTGATGTGAAAATTTGATGATACATAAGTATGCAATGAAATAAAGTGCACTGTAAAAATAAGTATGCACTGTAATAAAGTATGTAGAAATGTAATTTCTGGAAGTTTCAATCAAAATTAAATATGCACTTATTAAGCATGTGAAAAATATGCGTTTGTAAAAAGAGTCCTTGAATTTTTAAAGTTTTATCTTGAAAAGTGCTTGAATAGTCCTTGAATTTTTTTTCGTTGGAAGAGTACGAACCATGTGTTTACAAGTGCTACATTCCATACATTTCCTGACACAGGGGTACAACAAAAACTGTGACTTGACCACAGCAAAAAATTGCTACCGCAGGGAGTCCTCCATCGAGGGGTTAGTGCACCAACCTCTCGATGAGTATTAAAAACAAACCTACCATTTGGAATCTGCAATAAATTGTAGGTTCCGGTCTAATTAGCCCGCGTGTGCAGAAAATGACCGTGGTGCGACAAAAATGATCAATGATCAACATTCCATACATTAAATTCTCAGTGCTAATGCGCTTCTTTGCAAGCTTTTCCTACTAATAGACAATGAAAGTAAATGATCTTTTGGATAGGACATGTTTTTAGAAATGAATTATTTGATTCACAGATACCTTCTTCTCCTACATAGAACATAGCTCACCGCTCTGTCTCAATGATGAAATATAAACAGGTGATCAAAAACCTGGGCATGCTAGAAAAAAAAGATACCAGTGAACTATGGGAAGTCACTATGTGAACTATGGAGTTAGAAAGCCTATGCTGATCTGCTTTACCTTTCCGTAGACACCACAGGGAGAACAGGAATCTTCAGGGAGAGAGCATCGTCGGATCAAATCCATTCCACTCAGGAAACCAGCAAATGAAGGACCGTTGGAAGTTGTGTCATTGCTATGATCATCGGCACGAGCATTCTATTATACTCTTTTGGACATAATCACAATGGAGGCATCGGAGGGATTATTAGTGAACTACAATAGAGAGATTACTGCATATGATCCATTACAACATCCAAACGATTGGGAAGTGCTCTAAGCACCTTGTTTTTACTCAGATCAGGACTAGAAGAAAGAAGGAAAAGAGACAAATGTTCACAGCACACAACTTGTATATTTAAGGAAAAATTCCCAGTCATTTGTGACCACAGAAGCCAATCAGCTTAAAGATTCAAACAAGCATAACCTAATTTACATGCATACATGCAGTATAATATTGTAAGATCGTAAGAACCGAAATTTGGCAGTAGCATGGATTGATCATCCTGACCAACTCCAGAGGTTATGAAAAAGGCAAGTGCCTACAGATATTTTTAAAATAAAAAATGAATAGATTGTGCGACTCGAATAAAGGACGTTTCTGCCGGGGAAGGGGGGAGGTCTATGGGTATGTTACACTTGTACACTTTCTTGGTCGCTCTTTTGGTTTTTCACTGACCTTTGCTCTCTAGTTCACTCTTTCTGTCACTCACTGACCTAGTCCCTCATGGTTACCTGTGGACTGTACAAATTCCATTGCCCTTCCTCAATTTTATTAATTTTCTCAACGACTAATTTTTCAAATTTTACTCCCCTTCTTCTTAACCCCCCCCCCCCAACTTCTCATCCTAGGCTATAGCCCGCCGAGCCCCTGTAAATATACTTATGCCGCTGGCAGGGAGTGTTCGTTAATTGGTTGGAAAATACATTGAAGCTTGTTGACATTTTTTGAAAAAAGTGTCTTAACTAGAGGTGTCTGCTAACAAAGTGTGTCCGTTATGTAAGGTTCCACTGAATTACTCATGCAGGAAATATTGAAAAATTGTACTTCTCTTTAAATATCTTTTTTTTTTCTTACAGCATGCAATGACACACCTTGTAGCACAGATAAATGGCTTTCTCGTGTAGACTCCTCAGGCTGGTTGAACCATGTGAAAGATGTACTTACATGTGCTTGCTTGATAGCCCAGTGCCTGGATATGGATGGTATGATAAATTTATATCTGCTAAGAGTTTATTGCCCTTATATCAGAGGTTTTCAACATGGCCGTTCCCTTGGCTGGTATCTTTGACATGCCCCTCTATAGTGAACTTATAGTGTGGAAAAACAAAAAAATGATAAGAGCTGTTCCAGACTTAGGCCCTGGGAGAGGGTCAGGGGTCAGTTCTTTCCTTGTGTGCAGGAGGGGGGGGGGGGCTATGGCTGAAAATTGGTTTTGAGTTCACAAGAAACCTGAGCTGGACAAATCTAAAAAAAATTAACATACCTGATCACACATGTAACTTAAAATAATAGATGCTGTAATCAATATTTTACATGCCCAAAAATATTACTAGATTTACTTACTTTAAGAAAAAAAAATATTTATTTGCATATAAAGAATATTGAAAGTAATTTTTTCAATCAAAATTTTCAAATGAATACGAAAATTCAGAAAGAATGTGGTGGTCAGTAAAAATGTAAAACTAGTCTAACCGCAAATTATAATTTCTGCTGCTGTTGGCATCGGAAAAGAAATCTCAAAGTTGCAATTCACCTCGCTCTTAGAATAATAGCTGATTTATGGTACTAGACCAAAGGGCAGGCAGAGGCCTATGATAGGATGGCCAGATCAACCAGGGCGAATCCTTGATTAAAACAGGGCATAATGCAAATGCATTGATGGAAATTGAGAATGAATATTGAGAATGGATCTTTTGAAAAAGAATTTCCAGAAGGCATAGTGTTAAACTGTAAGGTGATAGGAAAAACTACCTATTGGCCTTATAAGTGAGTCTTGTCTGGTTTAGTTCAACCTTTTTTCATTCTTCAACCTTTTTTCTCACTGTAGACCACAGAAATTACGTGGCAATTTTTGCAAACCAACATAAAAAGGAGGAAAAATTTGCAAACCGGTGAGAAAAAAAATAGAAAGATTTCCCACTTTTCTGACTTGTTATATGCAGTGAAACCTGTATAACTTGGAATGTCAAGAGACAAACTGTTTTCCGTTCCAGATAGGTTTCCATTTTATAAAGGTTGGACACGCACAAAAAATATATAAGTAGTGATTTTTTCCTGTCATTTGCAAAACTTTATATTTGGGGTGATATTCTCAAAATTAATGTAAATCAACGATTATTGAACATAGACATGCATATTATTGTATTAAATTTCTTCATGTTTGTTGTAGGGGGCGGCTCATGAAGGAGGTGCAACGGTGTGCACACCTCCCTTGAACATATCAAAAGTCATTAATTTAATAATTCAAATGGATTTGGTACCAACTTAATACCAATGAATTTTTTTTTTTGCAAATGAATTAGTTAAATTGTAGAAAAGAAATATTTTCAAAAGGCACTGATAAATAAAGTGTCCTGTAAAGTACAGGTGATATGGTCAAGGTTCTGCGGAGCTTTCCATGGAGAGATACATTTTCTTCTTTCCTCTTTAGGTGCTTTCCATCTTGCTACCAAACGACATACCTTTATTACTGAGAAACACGGAATAAGGGAGAAAGGGGATAGTTAATACAAGTTACAACTTCGTAGAATTTTTGGCCATAGGAGGGAGGGCAGTTACATGAAATACACATTACATGATTCTCAGGTTGTGGTACTATTTACATATATATAGATTTCACTATTTTATATATATAGATTTCACTATTTTATATATATAGATTTCACTATTTTATATATATAGATTTCACTATTTTATATATATAGATTTCACTATTTTATATATATATAGATTTCACTATTTTATATATATAGATTTCATTATTTTATATATATAGATTTCACTATTTTATATATATAGATTTCTTTTAAATCTGAAATATGTCCCGATAATTCTGAAATTATTTTGCATTAATTTTAAATTTTCATTAGTTATGAAATTATTTTTTCAAAACTTCTTAATTTGTTTCACAAATTACTACTTTTGACTATTCTGAAATCACTCCCAATAATTCTGAAATTATTTCTTTCAGTAATTATGTAACTATTTTTTCATTAATCATAGATTTTCATCAATTATGACTATTTTTTTTCAATAATTCTAAAATTATTTTTTTAACAAGGTTGTTTTTAGTATTTCTTTAAATTTTGTAATTGTGTGTACATTTAGATGCCGAATTCCACCTCTAGAAATATTTAGCCTGTATAAAGTCATAGGTTTCAAGAACTGTTTGAGCTCAGGGTCTCTTGAATTCGTTGCAACTGCCCTTTTAATGCACAGCATTACTATTGAATCTGGAATGTATCTCACAGTTCTAAATGCAGTTGTACAGATTTCAGTAGCCAGCTCTCATCAAGAAGGTCAAAAGCCCCAGGTCCATGGGTTGAAGACCCCTGATCTAACCAAAACTCTTGATTAAGTAACTGGTTTTTTTTGGTCCTTTTTTGATAACCCAAAATAATTGTATTTTCCCAAAGATAACCCTCATCCCTCAGCTGTGAACATCCATATCATTATTTTTAATACAGGGTGTTTCGAAAAGAATCACCCTATTTGAAATGTGTATATTACGAAAAATATTGAACATAGACACTTAAGATTAAATTTTTTTACAAACCAAATTTAAAGGTGCTCAATATGTCCACCTTGGGATGTGCGGCATACGTCTATATGGTAGTCAAATCCATCCCAAACTTTTGCGAGCATGTTTGCATCCACTGCGAGTGGATTTCTGTGGACTACATGTGAAACTGTCGGATTCTCTCCACAATTTCATCTGACATGCGGGATGTCGAGGGGATTTCCTTTACACAGACAACTCGTGTCTTAGAATTGTTTATACCATTGCCTAATGCTCTGATCGGTAGGAAGTTCAACACCAGGGTATTGTCTATGAAAAGCATGATGAATAGTTGTTACGGACTCACACTTCACGTACCTTAGACCACAAAACAATTTCTGTTGTGCAGTTGCCATCTTGACAAATACTGAAATGGTGGCCAAAGGAAGAGCGTTAGCGCTACCTGTCGGCAACTGCATGAAACTCGAGATTTCCCTCTTTCTCCCTATACATTATTCGATTAAAATGGATTAAAAGCTGAATAGTTATAATTTTTTTAAATTGGATGATTCTTTTTGAAACACCCTGTATTTTCACCGATTCTACATGTATTATGTAAACCAGTTAAAGATGGGGGCATGATGCTAGATTTGTGAGTAAATATAGTACTTGGAATCTAATTTTTCTTTATTTTTGAAGGAGCCTGTGTGCTTGTTCATGGTGCAGAAGGAACTGATGCTACTTTACAAGTTTGCGCACTCGCTCAAGTCATACTTAATCCAGACTGCCGTACTGTGCATGGGTTTGAAGCTCTGATAGAAAGAGAATGGCTGCAGGCTGGTCATCCTTTCAGTACGAGGTGTCAGTGCAATGCATACGCATCTTCAAACTCCAAATCCAAGGATCAGAGTCCAACATTTCTGATGTTTCTGGATTGTGTGTACCAGGTAACTTATAGCTTAATTAATGGAAATAAACGTAAATATGTGCATGACAGTCAACTGCATTGTAGCTTTGCATATAGCACTATTAGGTCGGTTGTCTACTGGAATCGACTTGAAGTGATAAACAGGTCCCGTGTAGTTAGTTGTCTGTATTCGCAAGACTGATCCCATTGCACAGAAAATGGGAGATCATTGTTCACACAACAATATTTTCTGGTGGCAATGCAGTGTTTCATGCACTCCCAGATTCTTTCTATAGAATTTGCAGAGAACAATTTAATGTCAGATTTTTCACATTTAAATTCACAAATCAGAAAAAATATATGGCTCATGATTGAATCAAAAATGTCTCATCAACGAATCAAAAATGTCTCATCAACGAATCAAAAATGTCTCATCAACGAATCAAAAATGTCTCATCAACAATCATTCCAAGTTCCTTTATGTCCATTCATCTTCTATGTTTGCCCGTTGCTCATGAGATCAGCTAATTCGGCAATTTGTCCAGTTCTTCAATATCTGTCGATTTACTTCAAATCTAGAACCAAGCATTCCCAGAGATACAGAGGGTGGAGAGAAGACAATTGTTTACCTTTCCGAGAAACTGCCAGTTTTGATGAAGTAAAGCAAATCGGAAAAGACCCATTGCAGATTTCACTATGTAGGACAACTGAATGAAAATCCGTGTAGTAGTAGTGCTAGGATTGGATGGTAGTCAATGAAAACCCCTGATCAAATTTTATTGATAATCAAGAACTATTCTCGATTATGTGATTTGTAACTGTGATTTATTTATCTCTATCACCATATTTTGATCACAAATGTTATACTTATTTACATTTTATTTGATTTTTTTTCAAAAAAACCTTTTAGGTGGTGTTTTACCACCTGGTTTGAGGTGATATATATAAGCTCAGCTTTTCTTTTCATGGTTTCATAATAAGATTACCTAGAAATTTTGATCAATATATATGTTTTGGTCAGTTCCCGGCCGGCCCAGTTAACCTGGCAAATATCCGAATTTCAGGATTTTTCCGGCCCCTATACATTGATCCCTGTGTATGGGATATCAGTATTCCTGGATATCCATCTCCAAAGATATTGATATTCCGCTTCCATTGATCATTAGAGTTGCTGTAGCTAATCATAATTATAAATAGTCATAATTATCACAAAACATTATGCCAATGTGGCGATGACCCTGAATCATAGGAATCAATGTATAGGGGCTGGATAAACTGGCCAATTTTAGACTTCGGCAGTAATATATATATAATATATTCAGTGAATCCTTGATATAATGATACTCTGCAGACCAAAAATAAATATCGTTGTAGAGGGATAATCGTTATATTGAGATGTAGCAGTTCAACATTAGAGTATTGACATTTCCAAACAAGACTTAAAAAATATTGTTGTAGGTGGATTTATCGTGTTATTGAGTATCGTTGTAGCGAGGTTTCACAATATATAAAAAAATGTCATGTGATTAAACTATGTAAAAAAATATAGCCGTTGTGTGAAACGAACAAATAGTATGAAATATTATTCAAGTCACAAGTTAAATCTATATACATATAACTTGAAATAAATTCTAAAAAATGAAATTCTGAAAAAAATATTCAATTTTATCTTCCAGCCAATAAACTTTTTTTTGGGTTTTGGTAGATTGCATACGTTAATTTACGTGTTTATATGCAGTGAAATCTCACTACAATGATATTCGATACAACGATAAATCCCTCTACAACAATATTTTTTCCCAAGACTTATTTAGCAATGCGGATAGCCTAATATTAAACTGCTGCCTTTTGATATGATGATAATCCCTCTACAAAGTTTTTTTTCGTGTCCACAGAGTATTGTTATATCAAGATTTCACTGAATTTAAAATAAAAAAAAATTTCAGAAGAATTTTGAGGTGCAGCTTCGCTTTTTGCATATTGTGAATATATAGCGGGGAAAAAACACAGTTCCTCCTTTGAAAGATCAATAGTTTCCTCTCTCCTCTGTACCCCTCCCTAATCCCATTCTAACAATCTTGCATTTTTACTGTCAAGATGCCAGTAAAAAAAAGTCACACCTTGTTCTATATAAAGGGTAGTCATTGGGATGGTGTAGGGCCAGTTCATTGTAACTTTTCAACCAAGTGCTTCATTCACTTGAATGAACTTTTAAAATGTGAGGATTAGGAAGCATTGAAGGTGTCAGTCAAGATACAATAGGTCAAGGGGGAAGGAATAGCTCTTCCATGACCCATATATTTGTCAAAAACATTTAAGGATTGGAAACAATTTGACCCATATATGCGTCATTCCCACTTGACAGGTTAAATCATGAGATTAGCGGCAGTAAGTGAATGAGAAACTCAACCATGAGCCATATATACACTGAAGAGCCAAAAAAACTGGTACACCTGCCTAATATCGTGCCATGGACTCCCGCGAGCCCACAGAAGTGCCGCAACACGACGTGCCATGGACTCGACTAATGTCTGAAGTAGTGCTGGAGGTAATTGACACCATGAATCCTGCAGGGCTGTCCATAAATCCGTAGGAGTAAGAGGGGGTGGAGATCTCTTCTGAACAGCACGTTGCAAGGCATCCCAGATATGTTCAGTAATGTTCATGTCTGGGAATTTAGGTGGCCAGCGGAAGTGTCTGAAGTCAGAAGAGTGTTGCTGGAGCCACTTTGTAGCAATTCTGGACGTGTGGGATGTCGCATTGTCCTGCTGAAATTGTCCAAGTCCGTCGGAATGCACAATGGACATGAATGGGTGCAGGCGATCAGACAGGATGCTTACGTACCTGTCAGAGTCGTATCTAGACGTATCAGGGGTCCCATATCACGTCAACTGCACACGTCCCATACCATCACAGAGCCTCCACCAGCTTGAACAGTCCCCTGTTGACATGTAGGGTCCATGGATTCATGAGGTTGTCTCCATACCCGTACATGTCTATCAGCTCGAAGCAATTGGAACCGAGACTCGTCAGACCAGGCAACGTGTTTCCAGTCCTCAACAGTCCAATGTCATTGTTGTCGGGCCCAGGCGAGGCGTAAAGCTTTGTGTCGTCAGTCATAAAGGGTACACAAGTGGGCCTTCGGCTCCGAAAGCCCATATTGATGATGTTTCGTTGAATGGTTCGCACGCTGACACTTGTTGATGGCCCAGCATTGAAATCTGCAGCAATTTGCGGAAGGGTTGCACGTCTGTCACGTTTAATGATTCTCGTCAGTCGTCCCATTCTTGCATGATCTTTTTCCGGCCACAGCGATGTCTTAGATTTAATTTTTTACCGGATTCCAGATATTCACGGTACACTCGTGAAATGGTTTTACGTGAAAATCAAAATTTCATCGCTACCTCGGAGATGCTATGTCCCATCTCTCGTGCGCCGACTATAACACCAAGTTCAAACTCAGTTAAATCTCGATAACCTGCCGTTGTAGCAGCAGTAACCAATCTAACAACTATGCCAGACACTATGTTGTGTTATATAGGCGTTGCCGACCACAGCGCCGTACTCTGATTGGTTCCATATCTCTTCATTTGCATACACATGCCTGTACCAGTGTTTTTGGCTCTTCAGTTTATAAACAGACTTAACAAAATTTTCTGATTAGTTGACTGACAGAATTTATCCGTTTTTCAAATGAAAAATGCTAAGTCACAAGTAAATTTACATAAGCAATGTACAAAAATATGGCAATTACACATCAAAATGACAACACTTAACAATACATTACAAACTGGCCAAGTCTGCCAATAGTGCTGAGTATAAATATAACATGATTAAACAACACAAGGACCAAATCTCCCCAGCGGATGTCTGCAGCCATCCACCTACAATACGAGGTATTCATATTATCAACATAATTCAACACAGTAGTAATACGGATCGGGCGTGATCACTAATCACATGGCCGCTCATGATAGATTTGAGACCTAACATCGGAATACCTTCTCCGAGTTTGTGTCAGATGTCTCATTAAGTATGGACTGAATAAAATACAGGTCGTCTTGATTCATTTCTCAAAAAAAATTTCCCTAAAACAGGTTTTCCTCAAGATTATTAACAAACACATGAATCTGCAGGGAGCGCAGTTGCGAATTCAGTAGCTTGTAAAGGTAACTTTCATTGGACGAGTTCAAATGTCCCCCTAGTCATCCCACTCAATGCCGGCTGTTGTCAGCTCCCATTGCTTGCCGCGTGTTGCTGCTTTCTGTGGACGGCCAGTCTTAATGTGCTTGTAATGAGCTTTATCGATGTGTTTATGCTCCTTTTTATTGTGTTTAGTGACTATCACAAAATCATGGCGGTGGTTTTGTAAATCCATATGATCTTTTTCTATTGTTTTCAGATACATAGTCAATATCCTTGTTCATTTGAATTTAACACACAGTTCCTAATCACCTTATTTGAACATGCCTATGCATCTCAATTCGGTAAGTGCAATTTACTATTATTGTGTATGTTTGTGTCATTTATTTTCCAGTGCTGTGAAATCATGTGTCGAAACAATTAATTTTGTGGCCATTAGATTGAACTTTCTTTTGCATTATTTATAAATGAGCGATAGAAACTTCATGTTTCACTCGCATAAGTGACAAGGGTCTTTGGGAGATAATGATCAATAAACAGTTGATCACTGTTAAAAGTGATGAAGTAACATGAAGTCGAGGAGGAAGCCTGTGCTAAAGTGCTCTTCTTACTGGGCTTGTACTACTTTGCTGCAATTGGTCTGTTTGATTGATTTTATATTCAAACTATGTGATTAGTCATTTTGATTTCAACTCGGATGAGATGAAATTTTTATTTCTCTGAAGTGCAAAACCAGCCTTTCCCACCTTTACCAAATGGACTGCAATGAAAGATTGTATTTAATCATCTCTGAGAGTTTGGCCTAATGCTTGTGAATCTCCCTGAATAGCACCTACTTGTTTTAGGATGGCAAATACAGGGTGCTCTCCATAAATTCATAAATAGTTTAAAAATTCATAAACCTGATAGAATTATTTTTGTTTAATATTATTCACAAAAAGTTATTTCCGTAAAGGAATGCTTTTTTTTGTACAGGGAAAAAATATTTTCTTCAAATTTTTGTCAATAGAGGGAGCTGTACAAAAGCAAATCACTGGAAATACGCAAATGAAAGTCCTGTAAAATACAGGGTGTATGATTAAGAGCTCATTTCTGAATTTTCCTGTTGCTGGCACATATATATCAGATTTTCATTGTGATGTTGACATTGGTTACACTATTACTGAAGGATTTTCACTTACGAGTTGAATGGTATTACTATCGCAGACGCAACTAGGGTCATCAATTTGGGAATTCTCTTGACAAGCAGCTTAGGTTTTCTGAACATTGTTCAGGGGTGGTGAAAAAAAGTGAATAGAATGCACAGTTTCATTCGTAAAAAAGTGTCTTCAGGTTCTCATAAAGTCATTTTTATGCTTTTCTGTTGTTCATCCAGAACTGGAGAATGCCATAAGGTTTTAGTGCTCTTCTCTGGCGTGCTTCTCTCATGGTAAAATGGGCCATAAGCTATTAATACATGTCAATGAACTGCTTCAACAAAGGGACACCAGTATTGTTTAATAAGGGACAACTCCAGGTTTTGGTGTCACAGAGATTTTCACTGACAGGGTTGTTTTTGTGATATATACTTTTCTATGGGGGTTACTGTATTTTGGTTATATTTAGCATCCATACAGGTGCGGATCCAGGGTGATGTCTTGGGTGGGAGTGATGTTTTATAGTGAATGTGTCTCACACTGAGGACCAAACTGAGCACCGGTTGAGAACTGCTGCTGTAAAGTATGGGTCATATGGTCAATGTTCGGCAGCCCTTTCCATGGAGAGAGCTCTGGGGTTCTATTACGCTCACGTCATTATACAACGAGGTCGTTAGTGATATCATGCCCTTAACATAAATTCTCAACGAGCCTCATAATGCAAATCTCAACGACCATCGTTAAAAACTTGATTTTTCTCAGCAGCTGGCAGTATATCGTTATCGATTTTATGAAAAACTCCCTGGTCCGAGAGTTGCGTTAGCTCCGAAAGAGATAGACCAATCAGATAATTTTCTCCACTGCTGATAATCATCATCACTATCAACGAGTGTTGAAAAACACGTGCGTTACTATTGTATTTTTATTTATTTGTGCATGTTGGTTGGCCCTAATTTTCTCGTAAGCTACATTTTTTTTTAAAATTCATCCGGATTCTTTCTATTTTCATCAAATATTTGAGCAAGGAGTAGGCTATGAACGCACATCAAATTGGCACGGGGAAATTTTCTAAATTATTACGTTTAAAAAATGATGTTCTATTGAAGTTCAATGATGTTATGAATTTTCAAAACGACTAGAGAAAAATATCACCATCATATATTCCCATGTTTTTACATATTTATCTACCGTCTTGATATTAAGACAAAATCAAGAACAAGTAACCTTTTATTTACATCATTAATTAGACAATTGGTTTCCTTATTTCACACATGAAAATGAAGTGCCACCAAATTTGCACTGTTTTTTTTTTGTTGACATCTCTTTTATACTCCGATCAGAAAATGCACTCAAGGATTAGAAAAAAATTGTTGATTAATAAAATTTACTTCGATTTTTTATAGTGTGTGTGTGTAAAAGGGTGTTTACTGCTTTACACTTCTATGTACTGCACAGAAAGTAGCAGTACAATTATTTTAACACTATCAGTGATATTACAAAATATCAATGCTATTAAACGAATTAAGAAGGGAAAAATCTGGAGACATTTAAAAATATATTGACGTCGATTTTGAACGAGATGTAAAAAAATATTGTAGCGAATTTCAAAATATTTTGAAAACATATCGTGATAGAGAGATTTACCAGTTAAATAATATTCTTATATTGAGATGAGTTTAAGATTAGAATAAAGGCATTTCCATGCAAGATTAAAAAAAAAAAAGAAACCGCTGTATAGTGATTTTATCTTTGTACAGAGTACAATAATTTATAACGATTTATCACTATGAATAATTTTTCTAATCAGTATGTGTACAGATAACATTTTAAACGATAATGCTATCTTTGAATCATGTTACTAAATTAAGTAACGTAATTCAGAGAATTATTATTCATTACAATGAAAAACTTGATAAATTAATAATGAATGAATAATTTCCAATTTTAACTAATTTGTCTCCGTTGCTCTCACCCTCATCCAAAAATGTACGCGCTAGCGGCCATGTTTATTTCCGTAACGCGAGCTTAAGGAGTGGTCCCCGGTTCTCGCTAGCTAACGTTCACATAGCGATTTTTATGACAAAAATCGCTAGTAACGATGTGAGAAAAATCAACCTTTAGCAATGATGACGTAAATCTATCCCACAATGCACCGCAAACACGTTTGAAGGCTGCCATAACGACATCAGCATAATAGACCCCCCTCTTCTCTTTCCTATTTGGCTGCTTTCTGTCGAGCGCCGTATGAGATACCCTTTGGTAGTATAAAAACCAGAGGAGGGAGAGAGGGGGAATGGTTAGTACAATGTTGTTATACTCATTTTAGGCACACAAAAAACACAGCAAATTCTCATGCTGCTGTCTACTTTCTTTTAAATCTATGTTTTAAATTTGTTGTATCTTCTAATTTAGAACATATTTGAATAAAACATATATACATATTTTATAAATTTATCATAGAAATTTATGCACCTTTTAAATTGGAGTATAATATTCAGGCATCTGTCCTACCTTTTTTGTAGGGTCCAGTTTTGTGAAAATTTCCCTTATTTTTGTCAAAAATAAGTAATTTTTCGAAAAGCGAAGTAATCTAGTTAATCTACAGCATAGTTTCCCAACCTTTTTTCGTCGCAATGTCCCTTCTTCAGAAATTGTTTTCTCCCAATGCAATCTAACCCATAGGATCCTATGTTATATCTGTAGTTTCTACCACCCCCTGGAACATTCTATCACCCCCCCCCCCCAGGGGGCATTAATGCCCATGTTGGAATCACTGATCTACACAGAAGAAATGAAATTCCAAATTTATGGTTTCATTAATTTTTATTTTGTGAAAATCCATTTTTTAGATCCGGAAAATGGGCCCAAAGTTTGACTACTACTACTAAACCACACATGTACCTCATCCATATTCCTCTGCAGAACTTCCAACGAATTGGTACATGTTGGAATGTGCGTGTCTGTATTGTGAATCTAATGTGAAGCTTGCTCCAAAGTTTGGCTGAGTGCAGATCCCTGATATTGGAAGCAGTAGTATATTTACTGGGGGTGGGGGGCTAATCGGGCTATAACCCAGGGCAGTGAATTCGGACGGGCAGCAGATTTCTGAGTATAGAAACGGAGGAGAGAAAACTGTTTAAATTCATATTTCATAAACGTGTGGAAGTGCCATGTGTCATTTCTATCGTAAATAATATATAATATACCATATTGCTTATTTTTATTTGTTTGTGTTTTTTCCATACAGAATGCCATTGAAGCAAAAAATATATGATTATCTAACCTTCGTATTTACATTGTTATTCTGCGCCTTCGCAAATAGTATTGTTGCAAGTAGAGTTGGGAGGGTGAGTAAGCGTCCAGCGAAGTAAAGCTCTCTAGATTAGCTAGAGAGCTCTTTAGATTACTGAAGGTGCTGGGAAAAAAGACAAACTTCAGTTGACATCCCTTAAAGAAAGGGAGGGGGGGGGGGTGGTATCTTCTTTGGAGGGCTATCTTTTAGAGTAGGTATCTTCGACCTGATGCTCCCGAGTACTACGGTGCTCCATGCTCATGTTAGAATTTAACCTCGCTTGTACTTGATCAGTGTCTTCATTGAACGCCTTGAAAAAGTCCATTCAAGGATTAAGATCATCCTGATTTCAGACATACGTATGTCAAACTTGCCGTGTAAAGGCTGCTTCTCACGACGACTGGGTCCTGACACAGGGTCAGATAATTAAGGTAAAAGGTAATAAAAAGTCTTCAGAGTTCTCACTTATCCTTCAAATAGCATGCCTAACAAAAATTATAATAATGTATAAAGGTATTTTCTTTCGAAATTTTAATTTTTAAAAAACAATATTTTTTGAACATCTGGATAGGGGGGACAAGTGCCCACGTACATCACTAATCCCACCAATATGTGTTAGGAGGTAGGTGGCAGAGATGACAAAATTTTGCTGACAGGGGTGGGGGTCAAGAATGGCTAAAAATTTGCTGACGTAATACTTGAATGACCCCAAAGGCAATATTCTACAATGCAGGTTTTTGAATACGAGAAGAAAAAAATAATAAGGGATTTCCTGCTGTAGGATGAGTAGACAGAACAATAAAAAGAATCTTCTGCAACAAAGATTCTCTTATTGGCCCTGGTTGGGGCTTTGGTGGAAGTCTTTGGGCTATGGTTGACCGTCTGAAGAAACAGGACTTGGAAGTATGGGGGGAACGGTCATTATTGCTGGGGGGGGGGGCACGATGATGATGTCAATTCATATATACATATTATATTAGATCAAGTCGATATATATTAGATCAGTCGACTCCACCTTTGATGCTGGGGGGATGCCCCCACGCCCCCGATCTCTGCCCATGAGGTAAACACACATAGAAAGTGTTAAGTGGCTATAAATTGAATGAATGAATTTGATTACAATGCAATTTTTTTTAACTTGTTTGGGAACTGAATGGGATGAAGCTTGTCAATCCAGAATAACATCCATTTGCAGTCCCTAATTGGAATATGAAGCAATCATGGTACAGAATGGTAAGCAGGGTCATACGATTTTCCATTTACTGGTCTTATAAGGACAGCTCTCCTCATGTGATGCTTTCCTGAGTACAAAAAAAACAAATGTGGAGTGGCAGAACCCACATTTTTATGAATTTTATACATTATTGCAAAACTACATTTGCTTATAAATGCAGGATTACCAACAAGAAAAATGGAAAAAAGCTCCTCTTCATTATACATTTTCCTGACGAAAACAAAATAAGCAAATATCAAATATAGCAATTCATTTCTGATAAGTTCACACATATTCTATTTTGTGAGAGTTTTTGTTAATGATAATTTATGAATAATCACCACAATTCAATCTTAGATAATTTGTAATATTATATTCAACTAGCTATAATACCCGGCGCTACCCGGGTTTTCTTCCATGAGGCTGTTTGGATCACGTGATATCTCCCTCTTTCTTTGAGGGACATGCAAACCATGTCTAAGTTAACCAATATGACGACTTCCTGAGCGACTTCATGAAATAAACAAATCTAGATTTAAAGAAACATAGAAACGAATATATTTTTTTTCCTTTTTTTAAGGGGCGCTAGGTATTTCGATCCCCTGAACTTTAATTTATCCATCTGCCTGTTTCAGCTTTCAAAAATGCTTAATTGAAGCTGTGGAATTTCTTTGATGTATTTTATGGGCTCATAATTAGTTTTAAAACATCCTAAACTATATGAATTTATGCAGTTGAATATTAATAGACAATACGGAGATATTAATTTTCATGCTTCAGAAGACATAAATAAATGGTTGAAATCAATGTTATTGCATGAATGTCTAACTCAAAAGTAGGTCCGGGGCTAATTACTTCCTATTTAATCTCCTGGGCTTCGTATATGTCTAAGCGACCTCAATATTTAAAAAATTGAGAATTCAATACAATTTTTAAAATTATTGATGGGGCGGAAAATCCCACTAATTTCCGCATTTCTACAGTAAAAATCGACAATTTTAGCACTGATTCCTATGAGGATCACCCTTTTCCTGACTCTCAAAGCGATGCTGATGATGATTGTGACGTCTATTCAAAAAGCCTCATTACTGAGAGTATATTGAAAATGTGGCAAACCGTTATAAAGGCATAAACTATTATACATATACTAACAGGATTAAAGAATTGACAAACCGTTGTAAAGGCATATACACGTCTGAAACGCATTGCTAGGGAACCACGGTAACCAAAGTAAACGTTCGGAAAGTGATTGTTGAGGCCCAAAAACCATTGTTGCCAGACAGTTTTTTGCCCATTTGGGACATTTGCCCTGGGCTGACGAAATTTTAAAGTAGCCTATCGTTCAAGTCGGGTCCCATTTGGTATATATGCAAAATTTGGCGACGATCAATCTAAAATTGTAGATTTGTATAGAGAACAGACACACAGAAAATCAATTTTATATATATAGATAAGGCATATATAACATGCAAATTTTTTTGATAAATCGATAAAAAGTTTGAGCTAGAGCTCATTTAAGAAATTAAAGTAAAAAAAATGAATATTCATTGCATTTTAGTTTTATTTTGGGTGCAAAGCTACATGAACTTGACTCACATCCTGGTATTAACCCATTAACGCCGGTTGGTAAGAAAATTTGCCATTCTAAATTTTAAGTTTTTTCTTTACCAATAAATGGTGGAAGTGGTTCCACTCATTATTTTTTGTTTTAAAAAAAAATCAAAGTCGTCGTTAATGGGTTAATACAGGGACAAAAATTAAATCATGTTTTCCTCTGCATCTACTATATTAGGAGGAGGAGAGGAGACTTCTGACACATGGACCCTATATAAGTTTTCGCCTATGGTAATTCGTAGTATAAATACTATGAGTTCTATTGGCTCTATAAAACACTTGATAATTTTTTGTCATGTCTTAATCTTGATAAAAATGTATATAAGTTATATATATTTTGTATAATGCAACATTTTTCGGTGAATCGGGACTAAGAAAAAGGCAAAGTTCACTAACCTAGTGTTTTGGAAGGTACCAAACTGACAGTAACTGTTACTGTCAGTCAGCTACAGTAAACTCTTAATCATGTTATTCCATGTATGAGTACATCAGTATTTTGGTAAACGTGAGGGGGAGAGACTACTACCCTTTCCCTTGGCTACTTAATTTTTACATATGCATATTTTGATATTGATACATGCTGAGAGAATGCACTTGACGTTAATGACGAAAAGAATAGTAAAAATAATTTATGATCTGATTTTCAATAGAGCTACTTACAATTGTATAAATAAAACTTCCACGACATTTTTCCATTTAATGCCCTCAAAACCCTTTATGTTAGCTCTTCTAGGGCTCTACAGAGGTCATGACCCTCATTATATAGCAGGGGTGCACACACCTTTCAAGTTTGCGGACCAGATAGGTGGCGATATAGTTTTCCACTCGTAAGCAAGAAACTGGTGAAGCTATCACGTTGTGTGTATTGATAACTTTCTTCAGGAACCCCTTGGCAGGCCACATTTGGCTTGCCGCCGGAGGTTGAGCACTCCCCGTTATATGTCAATTATTATGGATCAGAATAAAATACAAATACAAGACAGAAAAGTAAAATTAGGCACAATAATATATGGTACCTCTTTTGTTTGTTTGATTTATTAGTAATGGCATGGTAGGGATGGAGGGGGGTTAAAAATGTTACACTGAAATGGGAGGGGGCAGAAAAAACATAAATACGGCCCTGATTGGAAGAAGAATATGAATTTTCATAATTTGCAAAAATCATTGCCGATGGCAACGACTAAGCTTAAATGATGATTTTTTCAATGTTAAGACATCACTTAAGCTCACTGCACAAACTATTTACATAAATGTTTCGTTGATACAGCATTGGTATTTTTGTACTGCATGGATATTCAGATAATGTGAAAAATAATTTGATAAACAAAAATAAAAGTTTTATATGCAGTGGAATACTTTACTAATTGTAAATAGTACATGTTGCAAATAGGGGCTGGAACTAGAGGAGGCAGAGGCCTAAAAATTCAAGTACGACAAGTTTTAGGGGGAAACAAAGAACTCCATTTTATAAAATTACCAAATTTTAAATTGTGGTGGGGGGAACAAAATCATGTTTGCCCTGGGTGGAAAAAATCCCAGTTATGGCCCTGCATGTTCTTAACTACATATCATCACCGGGGTAGATGGCGTATATTTTTGGAAATCTGCTCCACCCAAAATAATCGGCCACGAGCGGCCACTAACTGTGCTTGCAAAAAATGTATGTGGCCGCTCAGAAACTTTAAATGGCCACATGCTATCGGAAGAAAAAAAAAAAAGATACCTACGCGGCACAGCTTTTTCCCTCTCATGTGTAGGGTCCAGGGTAAGACAGTTTTGGAGTGTTGGTTCCAGTACAGCACAGGATACTTTTGTTCTGTATTCAGACTTTGCATGCTTGACAACTGGGATGTTTTCCAAATAATTCCAAAGTAGGTAAGCTGCTCCTTTTATTGAAGAAAAGAGAAAAGATGTGCAGGTGACCCAAAAGCTTACCGCCCTATCTCTTTACTCTCTAGCTTCGAGAAGGTACTGGAAAAATTTTGGTACAAGTCATCTTTTACATGGAGAGGCAAGGATTCTGGCTTACCAACCAGTATAGATTCCGGCAAGGTCGTTCAGTGGAAATGGTGCTTGCAGACATGTTGGGAGGTCATAACGTAGCCATCATATCCCTGGATATAGAAGGAGCGTTTGATAACCTCAGATACTCGTCTATATGTCGTATAGCAACAGTGCCCATATCTCAAGAGCTCAGGATAATCTTATCAGACCTTTTGAACCACTGCCAAGCGGTGTTGATCACTGCTGCAGGAAAAGCTGAGAAAGAGCTTCAGAAGAGTGCTCTTCAGGGCTCATGTTCCGACCCCTTGTTATGTTTAATTAATCTTGTTCTTGATGAGCTGTTGAAAATTAAGTGGTCCTGAAACATCAAAGTTCAGGCTTACGCTGATGAATTTTTGGTGATTGCATCTGCCACTACTGTCAAGGGATCAGGTGATTTAGCAGAGGAAGCCCTCAGAACAATGTCAAATTGGCTGCACATGCATAAGCTCACTCTATGGCCAAGACAAAATTTTTGTGAATATCAAAAAAAGTGACCTCCCACTATCTAGTTCCAAGGAAAAACCATCAAGAAAACAGATGTGCTATTGTATTTAGGTGTCTTTATTGATTAACAACTTAGCTGGGAAGATCACATCAAAGAACAAAAGGGAAAGGCATTCTTCAAAAGATGCTCCTGATGGCCAGACCACAGTGGGAACTGACCACAGTGGGAGATCACTGTACTTGACTGTAGTTGGGCTATCATCCCCATTGCCCCACCCTGGTTCCGCCACTGTGCATGACTCTTGCCAGGAATTCTATCTTGAGTGATGATAGCAGATACCCCAGGCTCACCTGAAGAGTCTGTTGTGTTGTTCTTGAGTATCTCCCCACACTAAAGTGTCGTCTGTCAGGTTCGTCACTGCTGGGATACGCTGTAGAAGTACTGTAATGTCTCTTTGAAAAACTGCTGGAGCTGAAGAAATTCCAAACGGAAGTCTCAAGAAAATGGAACCTTCCAAAAGGCGTGATGAAGGTCGTAAACTTCAGAGACCTCTCTGCCAATTTCTTCTCATTTTTGCCAATTTCGCCGCGTTTATCTTGGAACAGAACCTGGCTTCTGGGGGTATCTGGCCCAGAAGGTGATCAACTGAAGGTAATGGAAAGTTCTCACGTTGAACGCTGCTGTTCAGTTTGGTCAGATCGACGCAGAGCATTTGGTTTTGCTGCTAACACAAGCGGAGCACATCATTCACTCTGTTCTGTCACTGATTCGATTATTCCGTCCTTCAACATCGCATCGAGATGCTGTTTTACTTTATCCATTAATGGGATAGGAACTCGCCTTGGAACATGAACTGCAAAGGGCACGGCACCAGGCTTCAGCTTGATTTCCTATTCTCCCTTCAGTTCTCCAAGCCCATCGAAAATTTGTGGAAATTCTTTTTCCGGGTTGACTTGAGTTAGGCTGTGAGCTGTCACTTCATTGAGTCATTGAATCAACTTTAGTTGGACGCAATGTTCTCTTCACAGTAGTGGACGATCGTGTTCACACTCCAGAGAACCAGTTGAGGAGTTCATCTCTGCTCTCCGTGTGCTAGCGGAGTCATGCGACTATCAAGCTCTCCGAGAAGAGATGATTTGCAACTGCATCGTTGTGGGTGTCAGCGACCGAAGATTGTCCGAAAAGCTTCAGCTGGAGATAGCTACGACCATGGCAAGACAATACAAATCGGTCAAGAAGCAGCAGGAGGAGTTACATAACCTTGCGTTAAATCAGCTCAGAGCTAGCCAGGAACCCGGCCAGGGTCTCAGGAATCCACAGGGGAGCCATGGCTCAGAGTCCAAGAAACAAGAGCAATCAACGAAGGAAAAACACGACCCAACCCGCAGTAGGAACGAAGCTTCTGCTTGTTTTTGGTGCGAACGAGCAAAGTTTCATGATAAGAATTCCTGCCTTAAGTATAGAATGCCGGGTATGCCAAGAATACCCAGGTTCGAACTCCACCATCACCATAGTGATGGTCGGCTGAAGGTGTAGTTCTGTACGCACCGGATATATGTAGGTGGAAGAGTCTTTGTATTGAATTGATCCATCTGAACCTTGGTAGAATGCCATATTGAAGCTCCATAAACTATCATAGGCTCAACAAAATTCATACTTCACAACTTGAAAATTTAAAAAATATATTTAAAATATTCCGGGGTATAGAATGTTTCTCAAGATTTGGAATATTTAAAACTTTCAACTTGAATATATTTGGGAATTTTATAAATACCAGTGACTTTCCAGCAATTCATTGACAAAGTTGTTCATGGTCTCAAATTGTTACATTTATATTGACATTTTAGTGGCTAGTGAAGACAAAACCATACATCTGCAGGACTTACCCAAAATTTTTGAACATCTCAACAAGTATCGCGTTTTCCTCAATGTCAATAAATGTATATTTGGCCCAACTGAATTGTCCTTTCTTGGTTATCTCATATCTTCTAGAGATATATCGCCATTACCCAACAAGGTCAGTGCTATTGCAGAGTATCCGAAGCCTACCACTGTGTATGATT
Organism: Pholcus phalangioides; assembly: GCF_987345545.1. NCBI lineage: Eukaryota > Metazoa > Arthropoda > Arachnida > Araneae > Pholcidae > Pholcus > Pholcus phalangioides. Next base: position 6,873,648 of record NW_028301627.1, read on the forward strand.
TGAGACGCTTCTTAGCGCTCATAAATTCTACCATAGGTTTTTGGACCAAACAGCCAAAAAACAAGCTGCGCTCCATGACTTCGTGAAAAGTAAAAATAAGAAAGACAAGACCCCTATTGCTTCGACCCCTTTAACTGAAAAAGCTTTTCAGACTTGCAAGGGCATGATCACTAATGCTGCAATGTTGGCTTATCCTAAGCGAGACACTGAACTGGTTCTCATGACCAACACCTCAGACACAAGTCTCGGAGTGGTTCTAAATCAAAAACACTCAACTATAGTTGAGCCCATCACTTTCCTTTCTTGCAAGCTCACTGCAGCAGAAAAGAACTACAGTGTCCACTACCAAGAGTTGCTGAGAATTTATTCCGCTATTTGGCACTTCCATGATGTCATGAGTGCATCAACACTCAATCCCACCCCCTCTCCTTCCCATCGAGAAACCACAAAACACGCATCAATACATGGAAGCAACACGTGTATTCACCTTTTCCCTCGCCAGGGATTTCCATGACACACTTTTTGTACTGAATATGTACTTACACATTACAATCTTCCCTCGTCACCTGAGCCAATGGAAACCCCCTTACAGAAATCAGGCGATTGCCTTCGTCCAATAGTTGAAGTCTTTACCAACTTGGTTTGCGAACACACGAGGCTTTTCGCCAGAGAGATTCTGGGAGTTGATCAACCAACATGTCACGTTACAAGAATGGTAAATTCTCTCTCTCCCTAGCCCCGGATCGAGAGCCCCAAATGTGGGACACAAGTTACAACCTTCCACTGAGATGACGGTGAGTGATTTCAAACTATATGTGTTTATTGTGTGACCTTTTTCTGTATAATTCTTCAAAAAAATGAGAGTGACCTTCTTGAATATAATTGGTATTGAGTTTAGTGTAATGCACTGTGTCGAAGTATCTCCCATGAATAAAAAAAATTAACATGTAATTCCCTAATTGAAAATGAAGTAGTATTATTTTTGCAATGTCCTTATCACAATTTCCTTGTATTATAAATGTTGCGCTAAAGAAACTAGTTCGTTTGCATCTCCAGTCGCGTTTTAGACATGTGGTATCGTTTAACCCAAAATGAGTAACACCAGTAATAAACTCATGACAATGATTTCTTGGAGGGCTGGCAGTTAACCATTCAGCCGCTATGATGGTCAAGTGGTTATAGTGATGGACTCGCATTGCGAGGACACGGGTTCGAACCCCACCGTCACCATAGTGATGGTCGGCTGAAGTTGGTTTTTTGTGGTCCCCAACTTCAAGGTGCGAATGCGAGCCGATCTCCCCGTTAAACAGTCTCGTCACAGAGAGCAACAGGCCTACAAACAGCACAAATTCAATCATAACACATCATTCACTTCTGAAATATAGATGGCAGCACTGAAAAATCAAGCACAACACTACATATGCACTCAGACTGTTAGATACACACACAGTTACACCTCCGGCACAACTCACTAGGTAGTAAATAGCCCATAAATGGTGATAGATCTGAGTTGTGCTCGGTTGGAAAGGAAAGAAAGAAAAAGTTCACCATTCACTTTGATCATAAGTCTCTCACATCTATGCCTTCCGCCAGAAGACAGACAAGCAGGGCCGGTCTTAGACCTAGTGGCCCCCGGTGCAAAAACAGTAGTCAGTGCCCTCCCCCAGGCATGAATCCAGAGTGATGTGTCAGAGAAGGCAATTTTTGCTAGTCATTACTGTCCCGTAAAATACGGGACAGATTCATTCTACCATATTATCAGACTCTTGGTGTGGTGATCGTCCTCATCCCCCCCCCCCCACACCTCTTGCTTGGATATTAAGGGACGAAGAACGGGATTACTGCTATTTAACTAGTAAACAAGCATAAAACCCCAACTTTTTTGATTTAATTATGAGATTTTAAAACATTAAAAAAGCAAAACGTCACACATTCATGCAGGATACTCATCACAAAGGATCTATCTTCATCATACTTATTTTAATTGAATTTTATGGTAAAATTCATGTAGTGCATGCATCATGTACGGGCAAAGCTGATAATGAAAGTGGTTAAATTAAAGTGATATTTCCGTACAATGTTTTTCATATTTATAAAACTCCTGAACACTTCATTTAAAATTATCCCTTTCAGACCCAGTACTAAGAAACATAAGGGGGCAGGCAAACACCAGCTAAAACACCGGGCCCTGCAACTTGGGCATTGCCCCAAGCCGAATTAGGGGGGGGGGGAACCTTGTAACTTGTGGCGCCTCGAAAACATTTGTTTATTTTTGCTGTGCTTGCCTGCTTCAACTGGATTATACTGCCTTCTCTATCTGCTAGGGCTTTAATCCTGCTTATTGAAATAATATTGCCATGTTTCTGGTTGTGGTGAAAACAGAGTTGATATTTTCAGTCTGGGAGCAGGGGCCCCTTTAACGGCCAGCGGAGCGACGCAAGACAGCTCAGCTGAACAAAGTTCGGCGTACAAGTGTGGTTACTGTAGTCCGTTTCAGGTTAACTTTGCAGTGCAGAAAAAGGTAGAGAGTGTGTTCCTTCGCCACAAAATATAGTTCCCATATATCGGATGCTTACGATGATAATTTATGCAGAATATTTAAATTTTTTGAATGATTGAAGAAAATACTGAAAAAATATTGTTCCGAATTGATCTTTATTCATTTAAGAATTTTAAATTGGAAAAAAAAAATGGTCACCATTATACGTGAAAAGATTTTTCTCAGTGAGAATAAGCTATACCTTACCGCGACCGCACATCGATACATTGGTTGAAAGGCTTTCGTTGTCATAGCAACGTGTGATGCGGTTCCCTCGTAGCTGCCCTTTCACTGCAAAGTTAACCTGAAACGAACTATAATAAATTAGTCACAAACTTTTTCGAATCTATGGTTATAGCTGTAGAAATTGTACTACGTTTCCTCTTACGTCTTATTTGCATGTTCGCATGCACCTATGTTAACGATTGGAGGAAAAGTTTTTTGCGCTAATGGTTGAGCTACGTGTCATTTCACTTCCATAACACTTTGCTGCAGGATATTCTGATCACAGTCGCTTTTCAGCACCGATTTTTTTAAAATTCTTGATGGTGTTAAATAGCTTCTGTTGGGCTGAGGCCTAGTAACTTGAAACCCTGGGGAATTTATTTTTCTGGTGATTTTACTTTTGTACTTTCGTGAATTTTTTTGAAAATTCGGTAGCATGAGTTTACCGCCCATTCAATTCCGCGTGCATTATTTTGATTTAAAATGTGCATTTTGGATTATTTCACGTGTATGTGTCCAGCATTGATTACAGTATGTATTACAGCATTGAATTTGTAAAAGAATCAGATACATAATAAAATTCTTTGTTTTTGTGTGTATTTTATAATACAAATATACAAATACAAACACCACAACAGGCAAAATGCCCAGCGAGGTGGCTGAATACATATGATGCAAATTTATATATAATAATAATCATCATCAATGACTATTTTCAATCCTCTGCTGTATGAATGTCTCCTATAAATTTTTCAAATGGTTAAGACGATCCTTGAATTGCTTCATTATCAAGACTTGAAGGAATTTACTAGGAGTAAACACTTAAGGTCCACCGCATCTTGTGGTACAGCCCAAAAATGCTTAACATGTGGTGAACGGACTCGCATGGGCTTCCTCTAACTTGCACTGGCCAATGTAGAGGATTACGGCAAAAACCCTCTAAAAAGAAATATGAACTCTGCTGGAACTGAGGGCCTTAGTTTATAGACAGTCTGAGTGACCCTGGTTACAGCAGCAATCAGCAAGAGAAGAAGACAGGGTGTTAAGAATATCTGGGTTGGACCAAGCTGCCATAAGATGATGCCTTTGACCACATATAATGAACGATCTCTTTGATCATAAAATCATTTACCGGCATTGGAAAAAAAAAAGTGTAATTTATAGGGCACTCAGAGTGTTGAACACTGCTGCAGTTATTTTCGTGAGAATGTCTATCATAACTGCCTTTGAAAACACTTTTCTGTCTTCTGACAGAAGGCATAGGTGTGAGACTTGTGACCACAGAGAATGGTGAACTGTCTGCCCTCCAAGAAATGACGGAAGTGCGGGATAGCTGAATAAATTACCAGCAACACTTGGTTGTAGACACTATTTCTTCTCCATTGCAGTGAGCTTGCACGAAAAAAAAGTGATGGGCTCATCTATAATTGAGTGTTTTTGATTCAGAAGAGATCCAAGACTTGTGTATGAGGCGTTGGTCATAAGAACCAGTTCAGCATCTCACTTTGGATAAGCCAACATTGCAGCATTAGCGATCATGTCCTTGCAAGTCTGAAAAGTTTTTTCAGTTGCAGGGGTCGAAGCAAGAGGGGTGTTTTGTCTTCTTTTTACTTTTCACAGTCATGGAGTGCAGCTTGTTTTTCGGCTGCTTTGTCTGAAAACCTATGGTAGAAATTTATGAGAGCTAAGAAGCGTCTCAAATCATACACAGTGGTAGGCTAGGCCTGTCATTTTTTCTGGGGGGGGGGGCACCCCTCCTTCTTTTGAAAATACACTAAAAATGGTATATATATACATACATTGAGTACATGTTATTTGCTCCCTCCCCTCCTGGAAAAAGTTTAAATGACGGCCCTGTGGTAGGCTTTGGATACTCTGCAATAGCACTGACCTTGTCCGATAATGGCGATATACCTCTCGAAGATATGAGATAACCAAGGAAGGACAATTCAGTTTGGCCAAATATGCATTTATTTACGTTGAGGAGATTGCGATACTTGTTGAGACATTCAGAAATTTTGCCCAAGTCCTGCGTGGTTTCCTCTTCACTAACCACTAAAATGTCGTCAATATAAATGTTACAATTTGAGATCACAAACGACTTCGTCAATGAATCGCTGGGAAGTCGGTCCTGCATTTCTTAACCTTATCAACGGCTTAGGGTGGAGCACAAAAGCTCTTTAAAAAAAGGTGTTTATTTTCACAAAATTTCTTCAAAAAGACCAGAGGCCTCCCCTCGTATGTGACAATGTGTAATCGGCAAGTATGATAACATGTCGAGAGGGGGCTGGATTCAAGTGACAGGCTGGTAACACCTGGTGATTGATCCTTCCTTCCGGTATTTTCCAAACTAAATAAAAAACATGTAAAAAGGCAGATGTAAAGGCAAACATGTAAATACACTCAAAAGTTTAAACAAAATTATTGTGGCGTGTTTATAGATGCTCAGCATTCTGTGGCAAAAAAATAGATTAGCTTTAACAGGCAATAAAATTTACTTGCTTTCGTTTGTGAAATATTGATATGATTAACTTAGTAACGTAATGTCAGAACGTACCAAGAAGAAATTACTAATACAAATACAAATCCATTCATCGAATTCCCCAATATTTCCAAGTTGAACGTTTTAAATATTCTGAATCTTGAGATGCGTTCTATGCCCCTGAATATTTTAATTATATTTTTAAAATTTGAAAGTCGTGAAGTATGTTCTCGCGATTTTGAAATTCACCTAAAATGGGAATTTTTCTTTCGAAAATCACAAAGCTTTTTCGTAAATAATGTGTTGATAAAATCAGTATTGTTTGAATTTACTACTATTCGAGACAAATCATTACAACCAACAACTGACAGATCTATTCAAGCAAAACTGCAGCTACTTCCCAACCGAGGAATGTCATTTAATAATGTATCAAAACTGTTTTGGGGTATGAAACTGCTGCTTATTGCTGCTCTTACCTTTTTTTTTCATGATATCTCATACCCAGATAAGATAGCATGTAAGCGACCAAAAGAGTGATTTAAAGACAGAGGCGTATTGGTGAGGACTAAGCGGAATGTAGCCCAAGGTGGCTCATTTGAGGAATGAATGATCAAGAAAATTATAGACTAGAATGAGAGAAAGAGAAGAGTAGCAATTTTTGTATAGCCTACAGGTGGCAAAACCATTAAACCACCTCAATATATGGTAAATAGTATAGCAAACACTACCTGCTCTAATATCACTTTTCATTATAGGTACATTCCTCGGTAATTGTGATAGAGACAGACAAGAACTGAAATTGGCAAAAGAAACAGTCTCCTTATGGTATGAAATTGTTTCCAAATAATTTTCTGGTTTAAATTTTTTGTTGATTTTTTCTTATTTAACTCATTAGAAAACGTCATCAAGCTTCTTAATGCTCATTGAACAATAATTTATTAGATCCGTTTAAAAATTTTCAAGCCCTGTTGTGCTAGGGGCTTAAGCAGAATTTCAGTAACTGTGGAGTACTGCTTAAGGCGCTATATTAGTTTTCCTGTAACAGTCTGAAGTCTCACACAACTTTAAAAAAAAAAATTACATTCATATCTACAGTACATTACATCAAACTGCTGATTCGAAAGATAGCTGGTGAAACCTTCCAAAATCTCAGTCTCTAGGTACACCACCACTTCGCTTTTATTACTTGCTTACTGAAACAGCACTCAGCCCGAGAGGTGCCCTTGAGGGTGTGTGACAGGTACTGTTGCACCAGGCCTTGCGCTTTGTGAAGTACCGTACTCGCAATAAATAATTGAAGGCTCTTGCAAATTCTTAAATTATTTCATGCATTCTGAATTTTCATCAATTCTGGCGAGTTTTCTTTTCGTGTTAATTTTGAATTTTTACCAATTGTGGAATTTGTTGGACTTAGTTATTAAGTCATAGTTAATCATTGCTATTAATTTTTAATTTTCTTCCCATTAAATCTGAATTTGTATCTAGCTTGGCATTATTTTTTTTATCGATTTTATAATTATTTCTCTCATTGATTCTGAATTTCTATTAATTCTAGAATTTTTCTTTCTGTGAATCCTGAATTTTTTTCTCGTTAATTCTGAAGTTCAATCAAACCTAGAATTATTTCTTTCATTAATTCTAAATTTTCATCAACTCATGAAATGTTTCATTCATAAATTCCAAATTTTCATTGGTACTGCAATTATTTCTTCTAATTATTTTTAATTTGTCAATTCTGAAATTTTCATTGGTTTCAATTTTTGTGTTAATTTGCATTTAATTGTGTTTAAAATTCTTTGTATGGTATCATTCCTGTATATTCAGAAATAGTGGATGCTGATCCCCCTCCTGAAATATATAAAATCAAAGCAAAGGCATAGTTTTTGCTTACCCTAACATTTTTTGGTTGAAAATGTCCCAAAATTGTTGAAACACACCCGGCCCTGGTCCCAAAGCACAATGCATCAAGAACTGTGACACATTGCTGAAAATATCAGGAAGAAAACAACATCAGCAGATGAGAAAGAAGAAAAAGATTTCTCTCCTGTGTAGAAAACTTTGTTATAGGAATTTTTACTGTAGAAAATTTTCAGCCACCAAAGGCTTGCTACTACTACTACTAAACCACACATGCACCTCGTCCATATTCCTCTGCGGAATCTTTAACGAATTTGAATTGATACATGTGGGAATGTGCGTGTACTGAAACCTGACGTGAAGTTTGTTTCTGTGTAATGCTTGTTATGTGTAGTGCTGCCATCTGCCACCAGTTTTTTTAACTATGAGTGAAGTGTAATGATTAAATAATTTATCGTTGTAGGCTAAAGGCTTGCTGCAGAACAGTGCAAAACATTGTTTTTGAGGCTACTACTTACTAGCACTTATATAACCACACACCAACTCTGACCATATCACCATAGTTACCAACTGTTCTTCTTTTCAATGTCATTTCAAGTGTCCTCCTTCGTTTCCGAAAATTCACCTTTTTATCCCACTGTTCAGGTTTCCAGAACTGTTTTAAATTTTTTTTCTCCACTTTGAAACATAAATTTCTTCATTGATATGAATATGACAGGGGCGTACCCAGAAATTTCGTTCAGGGGGGGGGGACCAAAGTGACAGAACAATGGATTTGGCCATCTTTTTCCCTTTTTTCGGTCATTTTCTCACATTTCGGGGGGGGGGCAGACCCCCAAGTCCCCCCCCTGGCTACGCCCTTGGAATATGAGTGTTTTTGTGTTTGTTTTCCCACACGCAATTCATTAGTAGCCGTCAAAATTCCCAGAATATTTTCTGGTTTTTTTTAGCGGTTCTGTTTTAGAGTTGGGGAAAATTATTGTTGGGGCCGGTTTTATTGATCTGAATAGTAGCGCCATCTATTGGAGAAATTGGAATAAGTGACGTCACTAAGTCTACGTGCGCAGATGTCCTTCTTTCTCAGTCTTCGGACCTGGTAACCCTACGTATAGCAATTTACTACTGATAGAGTTGAGTCAGAAATACAAGGCACTATCTATCAGTGGTCGTCTGAGGTTTAGTTTGGAAAGAACTTGTTATCTATGTTGTTGTCCCAGGGTCGAACCTGCAGATCTGATTTTATCCTTCATGGTGGTAGACGAGCATCTTATCATGGCACCACTTAAGCACATGCTTTGAAGCTGGTGTGTTGTCACAAAGGGGGTTCACAGCCATTTTACATGTGAATAAGTGACTTCAACTACTTTCTTTCAAACCAAACACATGTGTAGTAACTACATCTGTTGGTTTCTGCAGGAACATACTTTAGGAACATGTAGCAGGAGCTATATGGAGCGTTATTCAGTAAAAAAACTGATTTTTCGTAAAAATTTAACATAGTTATTTGGCCAAATGCTTTATCTTGTAATGCATTGTCCCTTGGACTCTATGTTCCAGTAGTACCGTTATCATGCGACCCCAATAATCCACTAGGTTATTCCCCCGGGAGAAAACCTGGTTGAGTCGTTAAGGGTCATAATTAATTATTTGTATCATGTTGGTTGCATAAATTCCAATACATAAATGATGTATGATAACTATCTTTTGTAAAATACCTTGTTTCAACGGTAGAGGGTAACTACAGACTTCTGTTGGTGCCATTGATTCTTTGATCTCACCTGTAATAGTTCGATTGAAATCGTGGGGAAGTCCATCCAGCTTCCTCCATCTTGTTTGAACTGTTTCCATCCAAAAAAGCAGAAACACTTGAAATAATTATTGGTATATGTCACTATAATATATATATATATGCAAATCAGGATGAATGAAGTCATAGTTTTCCTCATGCACCGGAGGTAACGAGTTCTCTAATTGGACCTAGAACAAACCAGTTCTACACAGCCAAAAATACCCTTGGAGATAACCGAATGATCACATTCTTTCACGCTTTCAGTCATCGTAACAGATGACCTGATAATTAATGATAACTTGTTATATTTTTTAAATACAATGTGAAAATAATCTCCTTGTATTGAACGCAGTTTAGCTACTTCAGCTGGTCCGAGTAGTTTTATTATGTTTTTCTAGTCAACTAAAATTTACTACATATTCTAGTCATGATGAAATAGTTCCCGAAAGAGAGTTGGATGACCTACAAAAAAAAAAAGCGTGAGTTGCTTCAACATGTAAGTCCTAGAATATGCTGTTTTTCGGGACATGAATTGATGTGGTGATGATCGTCTTCATGTGCAATCGTTGAATATGATCCGGTACGTTCATATAATTCAACAATAATTGCTGGTGTTCCCCATTACCGATCATGTTCCTGAAATGAACTTTCCTTGGTTATTGTGGATTGTCTCACGTGAGTGACTGGATACTCGCTGATTGTTGTAGCTCTAATGGATATTAGGGTATCTTATATGGGTAGATTGTCTACGGCTGTATTGGATGATGTGAACCTTTTCTGAAATTTTCAATGAGATCTGTCATGTTAGGTTCAGTTTGTACATTGTCATCTATATTTATGTAATCCTCGGCAGCACCAGGCAGTGACTAGGATTTTTGTGGGGGGGGGGGGGTTGCAACATGATTTTGCTGCCCAGACCACTGTAAAATTTTATTTTCCCACGTAAAATTTGATACCCGAGCAATTGCCACCCCCCACCTCCATCTAATTCTTGCCCTGCTCAGCACTTGCGATCATGGAAAGCAGCTTGTATACAAGTAAGACTTTGTAAGTAATTGTACTTTATATCATTTGAAAATGTAACCATTACACTGATTTCTTCCGTAGTAAAGCCTGTCTTTTATCTAAAAATGTTGTTACAATTTCCGAAAGCAACTCGGTTTCACTGCATGTGGCTTTTCAAAAACCACAGCATCATGTACGATAGCAGTTTTTACGAATCTAAGGGTGGGTGAACTTGCATTGGCAAGCAGTCATTGCATTAAAAATTTCGATAGAAGAACTAATATTATGTATGATCCCCCCCCCCTCTTTTGCGAAACAGTCAAAGTGTTTGTGTGAAATTTTCCGTTAAAGGGTAAAAATTTCCTTTCCATTTTCGCTTTAGATAGGTTCCATTTAATCCAGGTTTTTAATGTGTATTTTGGCATTGAAATCACGGGACCAATGATTTTTTTCATTAAAGACAGTTTTCCGTTTAATGCAGGTTCCGTTGAAAACAGGTTTTACTGTATTATATGTAATTTAAAATACGAAGTCGGAATTTACTTTGTCTGTGATATTTAAGTACTAAAATGTAATTGTGCCAACATAACTCTGTTTAATAAATGTTTTGACTTGAAACTTGCCTATGTTTATTATTACCTGTCGAATTAGTATGGAATCGAGAACTATGGGACAGTAGCTCGTAGTACATTACAAATCTGTGCTGTTGTAGTGTAGCGTTATCAAGTTACTGTCCCAGAATTCTCCAATCCCATTCCAATCAAGTTCACAAGCAGCAAAAGGAACATTCAAGACAAATCTCAAGTCAAAAATTATTTCACAATACAATGCAAATACAATCAACATTAAACAAATCAATTAATCTGTTTCTGTAAATTAAATAAACTCGGATTTCATTATTAGAGTATGTTAAAGAATAATCTCTTAAGAAACTGGAGAGATCTCACCCAATAAGGTCAAAGGCGATTCATGTATTTCAATATGACATCGCAACATCCAAATAGATTCCAACGGTAATTGAGTATCCGATCCCTCAGGAGATGATGAGACTTTCAGATCACAATAGAAAATTCAGTTCCACAGCACACTAGGTGATGGAGAACACACTTCAAGACATCAGAAAATTTGTTGAACGGCAGCAAAGAGCATGTTAGATCATATCAAATGACCTTTCATCAAGATGATCACTGAGCACATGATCTTAGTCTCAGAGAAGAACTACGATCAAAAGAGTTTTAGAATTTATCCGCACTAGTGAAGTATTATATCAATTTGAGAACCTTCAACTCTTCACTAAAATCCATTTCAATTTGACTAGAACACATTCACGTTATAGATAAAAGGATCACTAAAACATGTTTAAAAACTAACTACCCAGACCAGCTAAGTATCAATAATTAGCCTCTCAGAGTAGCCACAAAGAAAAAAATACTTTACATAATTAGTAAAATTAAACAACAGCGCACTAGTTGTTATTAAACCCTAGCAGCTATACACTGCTGCGAATATTAATGTGAGAATGAATGCAATCGTATATATCTTTCTCAATGGCTATTTATACCCGAGAAGAAAAGGTTCTATTTCGGTTCAATCTGAGTACTGATTACCTCAGACGTATGAAGGAAAATACTGTGTTGTCATATCTGTTTTGCATAATGACACGTCACAATGAATATTTTCGAATATTGTCCTTTTTTGGGTGGCAACAGTTTGAACAAAATGAAGTAAGTTGGTCAGGCTTCCCCAAGATGTCAACAATAGTTATTATTGGTGAGATCAAGGAATTATTGGCACCAGCAGAAGTCTGCAGTTGCCTTCCTCTAGTGAGCCAAGGTATTTGACTTTATGCAATTTTTTACCCTTAAATTTTATTTCTAATGCAGAAAATACACGACATGATTCAATTGATTATTTAATGATCCCAATGACTCAACTGGTTTTTCTCCCAGGGAATCAACCCAACATCTCTTATGATTTAATGGTTAGAGATGGTGACAGAACCAGCAAATACGATAACATATTCAAGGTGCGATATGATACAGTAGACTTGTTGCTCTCTGTGGCAAAACTTTTTAATGGGGAGATTAGCTTGCATTCGCTCCTCAAAGTTGGGAACTGCAGAAAAACTTCAGTCTACCACCAACTGTACTGCTGGTCAGGATCAAACCTGGGTCCTTGCAATGAGAGTTTTTCATATGACCATACAGTTTTTCGTATGACCACATTACACTGTGGCTTTTAGCTACTAAAATGTTTGATGTAATTTATCTCTTTAAAGATAAAAATGATCATGAATCATCCTGAAATGACAGACAAATGTCACACAGTGTCACACACTCTCTCTCTCTTGTCTCTAAAATAACTTTCAAGGTTTAAAAAGAAAGTTAAAATTATTTTAACATTAAAATTACATTTTTTGCATTGTTAAATTACATTTCATTACACAATCTATTAGTTATACATTTTTTAGTACTTTCTATGTTGAAAACATTAGCTCAGTTCAGGAATTTGGTTTTCAGGTTAATAGGAGAAATGCACATTATTGAACTGTATGAAAGCTCTTTAAGAAATTCTGTTCATGCCTTGATTTTGTCTTCTAAAGGTCCATGTTGAATCGAACGGACATGATGTTGACTTTTCTCAATCCCATGTACGAACCAAACAGCAACGTCATCTGGCCTTCCGTTGCTGCTCAAAGTCTCGTCCTGTGGTCAAGTCTATACTTGAGGTGGGTTGTCGACCAGAGACCAATTAATGAAGCTTGGGAAGTCATCTCAGAAATCAGGGAAAAGGAGAAAGAACTGCAATCTCAAGTGGCGAAACTTAGAAGGTTTGCTATTGATTTTTTTTGTTGCTGTTGTGGAACCTCCTTTGTTTATATATATATATATGGCATGCTGAAAGGCATGAAAGTGCTTTCACTTCCATCAAACATTCTGGAATTTGGTTTTTGATTTGAAAGTCTCTGCTTTTTATTCCATTCACAAATACCGCAACACGCAAAATTCCCAACGAAATGGCTGAGAAAAAGATGTCCATAAAAATATGGATGTCAAATGTAACCAAAATAAAGCAACCCAATATGAAAGCATGCACGTTTCATGAAAGAAAAAACTAATAATTAATACTATATAATGCACTGCCCATAAAAAAAAGGTTATGGTTGTCTTATTCTAAGTATGTATAGCTCCTCAATTTATCCCACTGTGTATATAGTACTTCTTTTTAAACGTAACAATTGCGTTAAAGTACACGACCCCTGGAGGTAAGCTATTCCATTTATTGATAACCCAATTAGAGAAAAACTTCATGTGACACCACAACCTCAGAGTTCGTACGGTGCTTAAAAAATCCTTAAAAATTCATTAATTTTCATTTCCTTTTTAAGGGCCCTTAAAATCCTTCCATCTGTTTCTAAAAAAAGTCGACTTTTTCCCCACTTTGAAAATATTTCCTGCTAAGGTTGATGAAAGTTCCCGCTTTCGATTTTGTCCCCGAAAATCGGATTGTGGTAACCGCAGCTCCTTATTCAAATTATCGGCCCCTCATCGGGCTTTTCATCGTGAAACCCCAATCGTATCCTTAATCCTACAGCTGAAGATAGTTTATTCTAGTCCAGTGTTTCTCAACAACCGACCGCGGTTTCCGTTTTCAAAAAAAGAAAAAGTCGCCACTGCAAGCAGCAGAAATTACTATGGCTGATCGTCATTGCATCAAATCCTGATGTTTCGTGGAAAAAAAAATTCATTTCATTAATAAGAGCTAGTCCTCCGAATTACGAGTTAGTTTGTAAATTTCGCCAAATAACGAGTGCGAAATCGCCAAACATTTTGCTGTATATCTTGAAATTTGCTCCCATTTTGCGACAATTTCTTTCTGAGTATAACTGAAAAACAAGAAGAAAAATTGAAAAACTGAAGAAGAATTGAAAATTTTTTTTAACGAATTTGTGTATGTGTTGATCCATTTTAAGTGAGAGGTGAATAAAGAGTTGCTGCAAATATAAATAATTTTGTAAGAAAAATCTTTGTCGGCTGTGGTTTTTATTTTGAATAATTGGAGGGGGAATGAATATCACTTTTATAATTTTTATAATTTATGTGATGCTGTTATGAGTTGTATTTTTGACTGAAACTTGAAGGTTTTAGAACACTTTGGTTACAACAGAAAACATTCATGTGGATTGATTATTTTATGAATTCTTATGATGCTGGGCAACAAATCAAAATTTGTAATTTCGGAACCACTTCTACGTTTATATTTTTGAGAAGAGGGAAAATTTGTTTGGCAAATTAAAAAATATATAAATTTGGATATGTGCCCCACCCCCTTTTTTTTGCTGTAAAACTTGTAAGTTATGAAGTTTGCCGTGACTCCTTAAAAACTCCTTAATTTTCATTTAGGAAATTTTGTATGAACCCTGAACCTGGAATTGTTCCTTATTAAATGAGAAAGATACTGGTGTCCCTTTGTCGAAGCAGTTGATTGACAGTGTGTTAATAATGTTAATAACTCCTGGTCCATCCTACCCATGAAAATTTTAAACATTTCGATCATATTCCCAGACACTTCCCTCTAATGCAAACATACTCAAGAAATCAAGTCTATCTTTATAGCTTGAGCCTTGTGTGCCAACAAGAGCAAGTGGGAGCTTATCTCTGCACCTCCTCCACCAAGTCTATGTCCTTCTGTAGGTATGGTCCCCAAAACCTTACGGCATACTCCAGTGCAGGACAAACTAAGCCCCCGAAAAGCAGAAGAATGACTTTAGAAGAACGTGAAGAAATGACCCCCCCTCCTCCAGCATTCTATTTGCTTTTCTGACCACTGCTGAACAATGTTCAGAAAACCTAAGCCGTTCATCAATGAGAATTCCCAAATCAGTGATTCTTTGCTCTACCATTTGTAACAATAGTTGGGGAACCCCTGGGGAATTTGCCAAACCCACCTCTATCCTTCAATTTTGAAACATGTTATATATTTGTAATTTTATAATATAATTTGTTTATATTATCTTCTTACCTCTCATAACCATGCACGGTTGGTTAAAAATCAGTGATATTTTCATTATCCTTAGATGGGAAAAATGTGCGATTGAGAAATATGAATGCTAAACCATTAAAAAGAATGATTCATCATTCTAATTCGTAAGTGAAACACAAGTTGTTCGACCCAAAATCAGTGACCATGCACTTGTCAATGCCGAAAGTTGTACTCCATTCATTAGCTCATGTTGCGATTGTAACAAGTTTATCTGGAACAACTCCCTATTGCTCAGATTCCTGACTATTCCCTTTAGCTACATCATCTGCAAATTTTCCTACAATCTCATACTTCCCTAAAGTACTGAAGGATGTTCAGAGGTGTGGCAAAGTTCCATACCCGATTTGTCCTTGTCAGAAACTTTCCTGATGTGAGGTACAACAGATACACGACAACACGACTACAGAAAAAGATTGCTACTGCAAGGAGTTCCAATACCAATATGTTAGTGTACCAACCCCTCATGAGTATTAAAAAAAAGCAAAACATGGAATACTGTCGTTCAGAATTGGTGATAAATTGTAGGTTCCAGTCTAATTAGCCCTTATGTGCAGAAAGTGACAGTGGTGTGACAAAAATGATCAAATGATCATAAAGTAACAATCCTATCGATACCCTGTTTGAGTTTATCGATTAAAAGTGAAAAAAGTATGGTACCAAGGACACTTCCTTGAGCAGCAGGCTACACGCCTGTCCAATCAAAAAAATTCACCATAATCCGCAGTGACCTATCTCACAACCATGATTCTATCCGATTCAACAAGTTGCCCACTACTAATCTCATTTAAATGTTTCAAGAGTTTTTACCATGTTGGACATGATCAAATTAATCTTCTGTAAGTAATTTTTACGAACTAATCTTCTGGTCCCAAACAATATACCGTTCCTTTGAAATGTGTTTTCTATCTAAGAACTTTTGATTTCACGAACTATTTTTTACGTCCATAAAAATGTTCGTAAAAACAAGCATAGACTATACATAAGTCTTTAAAATGAAATAAGCACAAATACTATAATACAAAATAAATCAATCTGACTTAGTCTTTGAAAGGTATTGCAGATGACATGAAGGAGATGCAGAACAAATCATTTCAGTTTCCTTTACCTCTTATGGTGAAGCTTGCTTTGATGTACTACTTTGATGTTTACGTTCAAAAAGTTCTGAGACTTATTTTATTACCCTTAGCGATTATGCATTTTTGCGTTTGTTCAAGCAGGGAAGTAAATGCAGATTGCAATCATTTTTTTGTCAGCTCCTAGTGCTTTTGTCGTCATCACTCGCTGCATTTTTTTTTGTAACCTGAGAATCACTGCCCCTTAGGCCAGCATTATGCTACAAAAGTTTGTAAAAGCTCTTTCATAAAACGAGAAAAATACAACCAATAAGCATATCTTACATTCGAGCAAATATAATCGATATACTTATTGGTTGTTTTTTCAAGTTTTGTAAAAGATCTTTTATCAAACTTTTATAGTGTAATCCTGGCCTTAAGAAAATTCTTTGTCAAAGGAAAAAGTCACGTGGAGCAAGATCAGGGAAATAAGCTGGAAGGTTGTGAAATTATCGGAATGTTACATTTTCAAAAGGAGGGGGGGGGGATCTAACACCAGGAGGGACCTGCAAGTCCTTAAACATCTGCATAATTTGGTGAGATGCAAGCAATCAGCGATCAGATCGTTGGAAAACTAAGTCATGGGTGCTCCATCATAACAATGCGCCGACTTACAGACATGGGCGGAGATACGGGGAAGGCCCCCATGTCAAAGGTGAAGTCGACTGATCTAATGTATATATGTATTGGCATCATCATCATCATCTTGCCCCCAGCAATAATGACATGCCCTCCCAGACTTCCAAGTCTATCTCTGCCTATGCTTACACATCCCTCCTTGTGTCAGATTTACCTGTCAAAAGTTAATATTCTGATACTTTTGCAACCTTTCAGCTTATTCCCCTGATCTCACCCCACGTTACTTTTTCGTTTTTCTTCAAATGAAGAATTTTTTGCTTAACCCTTTATATTTTGACAATACTTTAAAGTACTGAATACTTTAAGTACTACCAAATAGTTTTTACGTGATAACTATTTATTATCATTATAGTTATACTTTTATTTTAATTTATTGTAATTTTCTTCTTATTCTACTTGTCATAATGTCGGATATAAAGGGTTAAGGGTTGCAGCGATTCTCAGGTTCTGAAAAAGTGCAGTGAACGGCAATGAAGGCACTTGAGGAGCTGACAAAAAACAGGCTCGAAATCCGCATTTACATCTTCGTATGAACAAAGGCAAAAATGCATAATTGCACAGATAGTTATTTTGAAGGAAACACCAAATATATATTCTATTGCTTATACATTCTATCTGCTTATTGGTGTTTTCAGTAATTTTATTCTGTAATTTTTCGGTAATTTTATTCTCTGTATTCTTTATTCCATAATAAAATAATTCTCGGAGAGAGAACTTTTTGAACGCAGCAGTACATTGGATTGTGAGAATGTTTTCAGAATAAATGCTTGTTAACCACTGTATTGGTGCATCAATATGTTCAGTTCTGAAATTTCTTTGGCACTTTCGAGACACTTCCCTTAGGTCTCATCATTGTGGATGTTGAATTTCCTGAGTCATAACCAAACAAACTTGAATGATCTTTTCCCATCTCTCGTTTCAACAGGGTCCTGCTTGACAAACAAAAAGAAGCCATTGAAGCAGGGATTTTGAGTCCAGCCTCTTCGGAAGATCTTCTAGTCATCAATGGTTAAAAATTTTTTGATGTAGATAATTTTATTTCAGTGGACTTTGCTTATACAACTGTGCGATGCGTTTATTGGCTGTGAGAATTTTATTGATGTTTGTTGATGATGTAGGTGTGTTCCAAACACACGATGGCGTTCAGATGAATCTTCCTCAGTAGTACAGAAATATATAGATCTATATCGTAAAATTTCATTTTCAAATATGGATCAGTATCAAGCCATGATATCTTTCTGGCTAAAAAAGCCATAGTTAAAGATAAATTGGCCTATATCCTGAATGTGATGATCTTTCTTGAAAGACACAGATTTATATCGTGGATCTGATATAGACCTAACTTAAGAAGCATAATTTTATATTGTGAATCGGACATAAATCTATATGAGAACGTATGCAAGTACTTTGGCTCATATGGTGCCATTTCAGAAAAAATAAAAAAAGGAAATTACACTTTCCAGGGCCAGATTTGAACTCGGTTCCCAAAAATTCAGTCTCGCTGACCTGACTCCTTTCCCGATTTCGCCATCGTTTTGCTTAATAAATCAGTAAAGCACTGAATTATTATTATTAAATTACCTAAATGATATCAATTACTGAAATGATTCAAATGTTTTAAATGAATGTTAAATGTTAATTCTCTTATCACATTCATGGATCCATAACTGGTCTTTTGATATCATATTCAATTCTTTATCAGTCAATGTGATGGCAATACAGATCTATACTAATCTTTGTGGTTTTTACATAGGGTGCATGTGAAATTCACAGTATGGATCTGTCTCCTGAGATAGATCTATTTTGAAAGACAGGTCTATCTTGTGTATCTGATATATATCTATGTCTCTTATCTTGAGAAACATGGGTCTATATCGTGTATCTAATATAGATCCCAATTAGATTCACAATATAGATCTGTGTCTCCTAAGATAGTTCTATCTTGAGAAACACAGGCCTATATCGTGTATATGATATAGATCTTTCTCAGGTTCACAATATACCTATGTATTTCAAACCATATTAAAATAGTTTATAGTTTCAAGTTTTTTCCCTGAAAGAGAGGATTATTAAAACATGGAATCAAATACATATTTGTCTAAAAAAATTAAAACTTAATCAATTAATAGCATAAATAATTTGTACTGTATATAGGACAAAATTGTCCTATCTCCCTAGTTATAACATCTGATATTCTGATATATAACAATATAGTCCAGACACTGTACAATGTTGTTGTGCTACTGGGGTGGATTGTAAATATTTTGTCATGGTAATTCGACCATACTATCCAGAAAGTGTTATTATTGTATATTAAATGTGTGATAAATGTTCTAAGCTGAATATCTTAGTGTTTTATTTATTTTTTAAAATTTAATGTGGTATTTGCATTAAAGCTTTCTTAGGCATTTCATAGCAGTGGTTTTCAACTGGATTACCATAGATTTTCGGTTAAACAGTCGAACCCTGATTTGACATCACCATCTATCCCAAAGAATTTTGGCACTATAACGAGTTTGCAGTTATATCTGATCATGGTTGAACTAGTGTTTTTGGAGAAGCACCATTACATAAATTCACATGTTTGTTATGAACTACTGTATCTCCATTAGTGTTACCCCTGTGAATAAAATGACTTATTTTATATGCATTCAATTTTAAGTTGAGAAAAAACTGTTAACCACATTATCCCTTAATTCTTCAAAAACAGTTTTTATGAAAATTACTTGCAAAAAGACTTCCCCCTTGATGATTTTTACATTATCAATAACTCGTTAATCACCAAAGTTTCTAATTATAAATATCTGAGTATAATTATTTCTGGAATCTCCATGTTGATTACGTCTTTCATAAGTGTCTCCAAAAACTCTTTTTTTCTTCGTCGGAACCTCAAAATTTCCACCCATCACCTCAGACATCTCTGCTTCCAAACCTACATCCTTCCTGTACTCTCATATGGCTGTGAAATCTGGGATTCCCCCCCCCATACTCTCTCAAACATAGACAAATTAGAATCTATTCAAAATAAATCCACCCGCTTCATTCTTAACTGTTGGTCATCCTCCGCCTCTGTCACTGAACCCAAGCTCCAACTCAATATGCAACCGCTTTTCACCCGTAGACGTATCTCTCGATTATCTTTCCTATTCAAAATCCTTCATGGCCATTTTCATATCAACGCTTCCAATTTTCTAACTCCAGCTTCATACTTTTCAAAGAGAATTAACCATTCACAAAAATTGAAACTTTGCATCCACAGATTGTTTCAAATTTAGTTTCTTTCCTCGAACAATAACCGACTGGAACGACCTCCCATCAAACATTGATTGTACAACAGTTTCCGATCTCCATTGTAACATCAATCGTCTCTGTCGAACTTCACCACTGCATTCCCTTGTATAGGCCTCGGCCAAGCACATTATTGTGTAAATAAACAAATAAACACTGTACAATTACTTGAACATTGCTGCATATAAAACTCGACTTACCACAGGAATTATGCGACACATTTTATTTGGGCAAAAGCGAAATAAACAAAGTTAAATAATGGCAGAGTTGCTTTTAGTCTGTGTATGCAGGGTGCATTGATAACGGTGTATGACATTTTACTGGTGAACCAATGATCCTTGAGGCATTCTTTCGGTTAAAAAAGTATCAAAATAATGTTTGGTGCTCAAATATGTCATTCATGTTGCAAGGGGCTTATAGTCATTAATATAAAAAAAAATTAACTTTTTATATCGAGGTCCAAAAATACAAATACGATGTCACAACAGGCAAAATTCCCAACGAGGTGGCATTAATGCTACCTCAGCCTTAATACGTAAAAAAGATGCCCATAAAAATATGGATGTCATATATTACTAAAATACACCAAACCAATTAAAAATACAATCAAAAAAATTATAAGCTATATATATATAGGTCTACATGACAAAATATTAAACAATGCCGATAATGTATTTATGGTTGTCTTATTCTAAGTATCGATAGCTTCTCGATTTACCAAAACCCAATTAGAAAGTTTTTGCCCTGTCCTTCCTGATGTCAACTGAAAAAAATTCCACTTTTCTGAGTGCAATATTCACTGAGATATTCGAGTTTGAAAATGGAGGAAAGTTTGAAAGACCTAACATTTACCTATGCACCCTGTATCAAGTGGCGACATGAAGTAAACATTGGTGGGGGGGGGGCTGAAAGTTGCTGGCTGTCCCGTGTATATAAACTCAAGCACGTATGCAAGAGAGGGAGTATGCATTGCATTGTTTTTAGGAATTATTTGGGGGGGGGGAAGAGGCTCAAATGGCCTCGACCCCTAGATTCCATTGCCTACGCACAGTATATTGGTTTATAATAAAAAAATTCCTGTTTTTCAGGTATTCAAGGAAAAACTCTCAAACGTTTCATCAACAAACAATGTTATACCGAGTTGGTGCTTAAACATTAAAATCTCTGTATGGGGATTTGTGGCGCTTAGCAGCATTCGGCTGTATACATGAAAATGTGATGCATTGAACTGGGAATGCACACGAAAAAAAATGTATTTTGAATAATCTTCAAGAAAGTTTCTCCACCGCAGAAAAATAAACCAATTTTCATATTTCTTTCAGTTTGGACAGTATATGGCACATGGCAGCGCTTTCTAGATGGTCTAGCTGAGGGGGGTTCTCAACCTTTTTTGACTCACAGAGCCCTTTTTAGTAAAAAATTTCTATGGTGGAGCCCTGTAGGCCTAATTTTATTTATTCATCAAATTTACTGATTTATTTATATTTAAAAATATTTATAATTTGTTTTCAAATTTACTGTTTTATTTTTATTTTTCTTCCCTCGAGCGGCTGTGGAGCCCCTAGAGAATGCATACGGAGCACCGGTTGAGAACCACTGGTCTAGCATATAGTTTCCCAAACTTTTTGTTCAATCGCCCTCTCATCACAACCCGACTCAAGTAAACCCATAGGGTCCTATGTTATACTCGTAGCTTCTTTCGGGCCCCCCCCCCCCCCCACCACGGACCATTCCATCGCCCACTTTGAGAAACACTGGTCTAGCAGTTGAATGAAGCTCTAACTTAACTCACGTTTTCTGTTAATAGATTGACTTATCTAGATCTGATTTCGTGCTTGTTTTTTTTTTTTGAAAAACTGACTTACGCTACTGGAATTTCAATCCGTCCGCTTATAAAGAAAAGTCTAGGCAGCCGCCCGGGTACAATGCACACCTTGCACCCTCGCTTAAGCCGCCCCTGTGCCTGGTGGTGGTAGCACAGGTCTGAGCACAGCTTAGAATTGATTCAGGAATCGAGATTTCCCAAAAGCTGAAGACGAGCGCTCACAAGTTCAAAACACTTCTGATGCCTCTGCCTATAGGTTGAGATGGCACTTGGAATATTTAGGCCTCCGAGTTTTGCTTCAGGATGGACAAATCCCTTAAATCAGGGGTGCACAACCTACGGCCCGCAAAAACTGTCCCGAAAGAAAAGTACACGATAAATGCCTTCATAAAAATGCAGGAAATTTGGATCCATCTGGGCGGGACATTGCCAATTATTGCACAAAATTGTGGAATGCAAGTAAAATTGCCAATTACAGATAAAAAACCTCAAAGGCATGCTAAGTTGCCTATTTATTACAGCCAAAAAATAGACAAAGACAAGTAGAGTTGCCAATTACAGCCCAAATTTCTTTCATTAATTCTGGAATTTTGTCTGATTTATTCTGGAATTACTTCTTTCATCAGTTCTGGCTTTGTTTCTTTTATTAATGCTGGAATTATCTTTTATTATTTCTGGAATCATCTTTCATTATTGCTGAAATTATTTCACTAATTCTGGAATTATCTGTTCCATTAATTTTGGAATTTTTTCTTTCATTACATATGAAATAATTTCTTTCATTAATTCTGCAATTATCTTCCATTAATTTTGGAATTATATGTTTTATCAATGCTGAAATTATCTTTAATTATAGAATTTTTTAAATTCATTAATTATGGAATTATCTCTTATTAATTTTGAAATGATCGCTTTCATTAACGCTGAAATTATCTCATTTAATTTTTTAAACTCCTGTGGATGGCATATGAAGAGAGGATTGCGCCGACATTAAACACGTCACGTGATCTTCCAAGGAATGATGTTAAAGCAGGGTTTTTCTAGGCGCAGGTATTTCTGCGCAGCGTGAACCGAATAGGCCCCTTTCGCGTCTGTAGAAATGCGTAACTTTATCACGCGTAGCTTAAAAAACGTAAGAAAACAGCAGAAGTAAACAAAAAATCGGCGAAACGCGCGGTGCACGACGCATTTGACTCCTCCAGAAGCAGTCGGCCGATCACGCCCGACGTGAGGTGGCGCAGTAAACCGCTGACGTCATGCTCCCTCCATTAATATAAGCTCGATGGGGGGAAAAAAAAACGAATCACTTTTGATTTTAGGTTTGCCACGATTCCCATCACGCGCCAAAATCCAGCCAAACACGCCAAATTCCACCAATAGTCGTTTAATAACCAAACACGATAGCCCGACAATGTTTTTTTTTTATTCATTGTGGGCCTACCTTACTGACAGGTGCATTTCCTGCTTGAGTCAGACAAACAGCTGTTGGGCACGAGGCAGATGTTATAAACTGGTCCTGTATCATAAATACGTGAAAGGCCTGACACCGACAATCACGGCTGGGAAGGCCCTTTGTAAGAAAGGGCTTTTTTTTTTAATAAAACGAGCACGTGCGGCGCAGATGGCTTTTTTGAGGGATACACTGCCTGAGGGGGGACCTGAAGGCTCTAAACAGGTAAACCCAAGGCACAGGTTACGAGCATGATATAAATCCATGTTTATAAAGTAATTGGCCATCAGCGAAGATTTGGTTTTGTAGTAACTTGCCAATTATCTCTTCATACGGAATTGAGACTTTCGTAGTTTAGTCCATAGTAGAGGTTCTTGACCATGAACCCTCCCTAAGGGTCCGTAAACATGGATATAAAAGCAATTAACTCATTAATACTTAACTAAAATTACTTATTATGTACTTGATATTATTATAAAATTGACGTAGAAAAAGAAAGGCCTGCACTATATTAGCAAAATGCATAGTGGATACAAAATGGAGTCCGTGGCCTTCATTTTATAAACACGAGTCCTCCACCCTTAAATAAGCATAAGTTTTATTGGCACAAGGGGTCCATAGTTTTCATACGGGCACAAAGGGTCTGTTGCCCTTAAAAAAGCATACATTTTATTAGAAAAGGGTCATAAGGACGAGGGTCCCGTGGCTTTCATTTTATGAGCACGAAAGGTCAGTGGCCCTCAAAAATCATACATTTTATTTTCACAAGAAATCTATGGCCTTGATTTTAAAATTTAAATGTACAAGGGGTCCGTTGCCCTTAAAAAGCATACGTTTTATTAGCACAAGGGGTTCGTTGCCCTTGAACGACATATGTTTTATTAGCACATAGGTTCCATGACCTTCATTTCATAGATACGAGGGGTCCGTGGGCCTTCATTTTAAAGTCACAAAATGTTCGTTGTTCTTAAAAAGTGTATATGTTATTGAAAAGAAAGTGGTACGTTGGCCTCTTATTTTATAGGCACAAAGGTTCTGTTGCCCTTAAAAGGCATGTGTTTTATTATCACAAAGGGTCCGTGCCCTTCATTTTATAGTTACGAGGGGTCTTATATTTTATATGCATAACAAAGCACCCGACATCGCCCAGCCCCCTCATCCGGGCAATGGCTAAAATTGACAATGGTCGATAGAGCCTGGGCGGTGCACGGAATGAAATGAAGTTACGAGGGGTCTATGGCATCCATTTGATGGTCACCAAGGGTCCGTTGCCCTTAAGAAAGAATACTTTTCATCCCCCTTACCCTTGGCAGCAAAATTTCGTCAGCTCTGGCCCATAGGCGGGGATAGACTTGGAAGTCTGGGGGAGGGGGGTCACGATGATGATGATGTCAATTCATATATATATATTAGATCAGTCGACTCCACCTTTGACGCTGGGGGATTCAACGGGCTTGATTGCGTTGAAGGGCGATGGGAGGAAAAAAATTCTGAAGAAGGGGGGAGATGGGACAAAAAAGGTTGGGAAACTATGTATTACACTATCATGCCGTCTTATTTGGGCAGTATAGTTCTGGCACACCCTGTATATATGCGCTATTTCCTCCCCCCCCCCCCGCTTCAACCAGGCCCGTAGCCAAAAATTTTGTTCGAGGGGGGGGGAAGAGACCAAAGACAAGGACCAGCACAATAGATTTGGCCATCTTCATCCGGTCATTTTCTCTCATTTCGGGGGGACCAGACCCCCCCCCTCTCGCTACGGCCCTGGCTTCAACCCCCCCCCCCCACCACCACCTTTCAAAATTTATTACAAGGGTAATTGGACTCAGCATTATTTCACTTTCACACCCGAGTAATAGTGGTGATGAAATATAATTGCATTTCGACTGTTAAAGAATCGGTTCTCTTTCAGTGTATTCTAAAATGGCATTCAATGGAATTCCATTATGAATACGGCAGCAGAAGCTCAACCGAGCGGTAGGGCTCATGTGGCAGCCCGCAATGCAAAGTCCCTCTTTGGCACCTGGGCCGGTCGACAATTTTGAAAAATGGCTGAAAAGCCTTTTTTGGGCTGAAAAATTTTATATCGAGCAGAATTCTCTCTCCGGTCAATCGCGTGGGCAATTTACTACCGAGTGAGTTGTGCCGGAAAAGTGTAAGTGTACCTAACAGTCTGAGTGCGTATCTAGTTCGCGAGGCGAGAGATCGGTTCTCTCGCCTCGAAGTTGGGAATCACAGAAAACCAACTTGAACCTACCACCATTATGGTGCCGGTGGGCGATCGAACCAGCACCTCCTAGAGATGGAAGGTCTCCGCAGTCTGCTTGTGACGTCAGTAAGTAGTCCATTTTCCCTCAGAATATTCAGGGGGAAACAAATTCCCTGCTCGTGCCAGTATCATCGTAGTGAGGAAAAGAAATGATCGGGCTCAGAATTGGCGATTTCCATGGCCCACATCCAATCACCATGCGGTATTTGTGAGCCAACTAGAAAGATTATACGCCAAAATAAGAAGAAACGAAATAGGATGCTGTGTTTCAAAATGTGGCAAACTTGCTAAGAGGTCTGGCAGTCTTTGCCGCCTGGCAGTCGAGTGGTTAGGGAACTAGCTTCTCACTGTGCAGGTCTGGGTTCGAATCCCGGTTCGGGCATGGATGTCTACTAACCTAATACTAAAAAATTCCCTGGACGGATCATGCTGATCGCTTGGGAATACGTGAAGATCACGTTGTTATTAAAAATTTCGGTCTGAATGACGTTTATGGCAACCAGTGCAGAGTCCTTCTTAAGAGCATCATGGGACCCCGGGCCAAGTGGTTTTTCTGAGGCCCTAAGTAAATTCTAGTAAATTTTAATCAGATCTGATTACTATGAGGCCCCTTCACGCTTGAGGCCCCCGGGCCCATGCGTTAAGACGGCACTGTCTCTAGGAGGTGCTGATCGAACCCGGGGTCCTCGAGTCCGTCACTATGACCTTCTGGTTTGGTGATGGTGGTTGCCATGCCGGGAATCGATCCCGGGCTGCCGCTGTTAATGCCAGTAATCTTGACCACGTGGGGAAAGAAACTGGAACTCGAAAATCGTACTGGGAGTCCATTTTTCATTTTATACCGAGCACCGCCTAGGGTCTATCGACAATTTTCAATTTTAGCCATTGCCCCGGATGAGGAGCTGGGCGATCTCGGGTGCTTTATATAAACAATGTAACACCCACCGTAATAAACACATTAAAAAAAATATGGCTTTGTAGCCTCTAGTGCACGGGTTTCTCACCGCGGAAGCCTTGGGGGAGTCTTAATAGCTTTTTTGGAGTTGCGCATGATCAAACGTCGAAGAACCCTTATGAAATCCCGAAACCCTGAGACCATGGGCAGAGATACGGGGGGGGGGGGAGAAGGCCCTCCCAGCGTCAATGGTGGAGTCCACTGATCTAATGTATACATGAATTGACATCATCATCATCGTGCCCCCCCAGACTTACAAGACTATCTCCGCCTATGCCTGAGACAGGGGCGGCAGCTTGTAAGGGGCGAATGAATGAACGCCAGAACTTTGCCACTGGACTTATCCGAGTTATCTCGTCCAGCCCAGCTTCGTGGAACACTTGCTTGTAAGGGGTGGCAGCGCGTAGACTTTAGTTAAGACCCCAAAATTTAACACGGTAAAAATCACATGACATCACGCTTTTGAGTTATAACTCGCCACGGAAACGTTGAGAAAATAGACAGGGCTTCTGAGAGACCATAATCATGCCCCCCCCCCACATCCTGGAGCGGGGCCTCTAGGCTGGGATCTTTTGCGGACCCCTTCTGTAGTTAATTTATAGCGTGAAAAAACATAAAAATGATTGTTATCCCGGGCCCCAGGGCTAGAGCCCTGTTAGCCCCCTTCCCCTTGTGGGGCCATGACCATAATATACTAGAAACAAGAATGTAAGGTGTCGGGATGGCTCGAGACAAAATCTGTACCCGTGCGGGACTTTTGCGCCTCCTGCTTATTGCCCCCCCCTCATAGCCCTGCATCCTGCATCAGGGCCCCTGGGCTGAAGTCTTTGGAGGGACTCAAGCCAGATTTTAAATGAGGCCCCTTCTGCAGTTAATTTATAGTATGAAAAAAAAAAAGAAAAATTGTAAGGATTTAGTCCCAGGCCTCCTAAGCTGGAGCCTCTGTCAGCCCTACCCTTGGGGGTCATGTCCCCTCCCCACAACTTATAGAAACAAAAAAATTCCTAACAAAAAAAAAACAAAAACATTTTTCACCCTTCTTGAGTGGCACTCTATGTGGCCGGAATGGGCTGCATGGTCAACCGCCGCCCCTGACTCTATCACAAGGGGCAAGTGTGCATTTTAATTCCCTCAGCCATGGCCCCCCACAAGGGTGGGGCTGGCTGGGCCCGGAACGATTCTCATAATTTTTTGGCTTTTTCACGCTATAAATTAACTATAGAAGGGCCCGTGAGCAGTCTGGCTGAAAGGAGGGTGCCCGGCAAAAGATCCCAGCGTAGGGGCACTGCTCTAGGTGGGGGGGGGGGGAGAAGCCCTCACCCAGAGTTTGTTCCACAGTAGTCAAAGGAAAGCAAAGGAAAAATTCGGCTTCTCATTTGTCCGGTCCCTGTGACCAGAAACTTTTGAAGGAGTTGAAGCCCCTCAGCAAAACCCACCACACTGGGACTGATCAGTTTTTCCAAAAGATGTTAATTCAGTACATGTAAACTTTGTATAATATTTCTTCTGTAATTTAGATTTCGTATCTATGCAATAATTATGTATTTTGATCAGGGGCGGCTCGAGCTTACCCGAAAAATGCCTCCCCTAAAAATGACCCTGGCGGGGAGCGGACAGGGCTATATCCTAGCGGACCCTGGGGTAAACCTATTTTGGTTTGTAAAAGAAAGCCGCTCACCAATGTTTGCCAACAAAATATGTGTGACCATAAGTCCCGCTTTTGAAGAAAATGCTTTTTTCCGCGTTGTCTTACTTTTTTCACCCCGTCCGAATTTTCTATTACTATTCTTGATTGTGCCGGATAATTCAATCCACAATACAGTACTTGATGATGAGCCATCATTACTTATACTTATCCTGCAAAGATGATGTGAATAAAGAAGCGATTTTTATAAGAAATTTATTTCAAATCCGTTTCAGCTCCAGGGACCGGGCAAGTGAGAAGCCGAACTATTTCCTTTGCGTTTATTTCACTGTTCCGGAAAAATTATTGCTCGAGAGCACCAAAATGCACACTTGTCCCCTTAAGATAGAGTATAATCTTGTTTCTCGTACATTATTGTACTTTTTTTTCCCCTCAAATTTGCTCCACACCTCCATTGCTAACGTATGGCTCAAAAGCGTGATGTCATGTGAATTTCCACTGTCGGAAAAAATTTTTGTGTCCAACCGAAGTCCAAGCTGCCGCCCGGGTGCACCGCACCCCTTGCACCCTCGCTTAAGCCGCCCCTGATTTTCATGACTTTAAACGCATCTCATACTGCCAGAGAAGTTCCTTCATATTCAAATAAAGAACCATTTCAGTTACTGTAATATATATATATATGAACCCCCCCCCCGCTATATATAGTAATAGTATGTAATACAATTAATACAGGAGCCCCCTTCTGATACGGTCACCCCTCTTTAACGGACAATTGTTTTTTGTCCCGCGAATGTCCGCAAAAAAAATTTTTTTTAGTGATAGGCGAAGGTAGACCTGGAAGTCTGGGGGCGGCACGATGAAGATGATGCCAATTCATGTCCCTCAATATCTCCGTCCATGGTTTTACTGTATATGTATTTCAAAAAATGACCATCATGCATCAGGGCCCCCCCGGGCTAAGTGGTTTTTCTGAGGCCCTACCTGGTAAATTCTAGAAAATTTCAACCAAATCAGATTTTTGTGAGGCCCTTCTTCTCTTGAAGCCTCCGGGCAGCCCAGCCCGGGTGGGCCCATGCGTTAAGACGGCACTGTCATGCATACAGAAAAAAAAGTACGTGATGGAGATTTTTTACATTCATATTTGAATTCAGCACCCGAGAATTGGCCTGAAAAAAACTTCTCACTCACGTTACAAAAAACAATTTAAAAATTGTTGACCAGTCTGATTGAAATGCATTTTTGCGTATTTAATTTGTGAATAAAGGGAAAATAATTCTTTTTATTGGCCATTTATCGCTCCTCCTGCGTGTTTGGCTCCCATTGGCGGTAATTAGATCATTTCCTCGCCAAATACCCTACTCACGTAATTCCGACAACCCTAGTAAAGAATCGTGGCGGCCACATTTTCTTGTGGTTTTTCCCCTCCCTGGTTGTGTGATCTCATTTGTTCACCGTGGTGCGTCATGTCAACATGGAAGGGGGATCTTTAACATCACGTGCAATGTAGTTAGTTCGTGGCGCCGGAGAGGCCCTCTGTGAAGCCATTACGCGAGCCCTTCTGAAAAAAAAACAAAAAACGGGCCTCCTCTCTCTCTCCACTAAATTACACGGGAAGCAGCTGTTCTGGGGGTTGGATGGAACCATTTTATTCTGTGAAGGGTAGAAAACAGTATTCAAATAGGACCATCCAGAAGCGTATTTATAACGGAGGGCATGGTCCCCCACAAGAATGGAGGCTGATAGGGTTACAGCCCTTTGGCCCGGGACAATTATCATTATTTTTTTGTTTTTCTCATGATACAAATCCACTGTAGAAGGGCCCACTAAAGATTCCAGCCTAGGGGCCCTGCTCCAGGATGTGGGGGCCATGACGGAAGGGGACTTGATAGGCTAAAGCCAGGGCCGTCTTGACAGCCGTCATGCCCCTCCCCCCCCCGGGCAAGTGATTTTCCTGTGGCCCAACTTTGTTACAAATGCTTCACTACAAATTTACTTGCTTACTGTCGAAAATTTCAACAGAACTTCATTTTCTGTGAGGTCCTCGGGCCAAGTGCCCCCCCCCCCAAGCGTTAAGACGGCACTGGCTCAGGTAGGCACATATGAGGAATAAGTGGTCAAGAAAATTATTAGAATACGAGAAGAAGGTGGCAACATGTTTATTGCCCATTTAGGCGGTAACACCCACCTTAAATATCCGCCTCTGACTAATAAGTAGGGACTAGGTCAGTGAGTGACCTAGAGCAATGGTTCGGAGAACCTGGGGCCATATGGCCCTCTTGCTGTCCTGGGATATTCCGGGGGAGGGAACCATGGGTGAAAATCAGATGAAAGGGTAGCCACGACAAGTGGCAAAGGGGGCCACAGAGATCTGTGAAAAGTTAAGAGTTTTCAAGTAGAAGAATATGGTGAGTAAAAATTGTTACTACTGTACTTTCAGAATCCAGCAGAACTGTCCATAGAACCAGGGCCATCTTAACCCACGAGCCCATTTTCCGGGTCTCATATCAGGGAGGGGATGGGCCCCCACACATATGAGATCTTGCACCATGATTTTGAATGCAAGTCTGTAAGCAGTTACGTACCTTCACCTATGTATGGGATCCTAGAACATCACTTTGCCCCAGGACCCATGATGTTGAGACGGAAATACATAAAACATGCATAAGAAGGAAAAGCTCTTTGAACTCTAGCCCGGGGTAGGCGCGGACCCATGTTGATGCGTGGGGGGAAGGGGTTGATTGTACAGTTGGCCAGTTAAATCTTCCTATATATTACAAAGGCATATTTTTTCCATAAAATTCGATTTTTGGGGGGGGGGGGACGATCACCCACTTTCTGGCCCGTGCCTGGCCCAGGGTTCTAGAAATCGATCTTAATTTCATAACATTTTTGTTCATCAAAAATATAATTTTGATCAAATCCAATTGGATACTAGTAGAAAGAGTCTCGATCTGGTGGGATTAGAGTAGGGGACCCTGGATAAGATTAGGAAGGGGCACGAGAAGAAAATATTGTCCGAAGTGGGGGCAATGGGCTGAAAAAGGTTGAGAAAAACTGTCCTAGAGAGAGTTTGCAAGTACGTGAGTGACCAAAGTAGTGACCGAGAGAGAGCGATTAACCAGGTCAGTGAACGACTGAAAGGGTGACCAAAAAAAATTTAGAAAGTGTGCAAGAGCATGGGAGCGAAAGAGTGACTTAAAGGCACAGATGTATTCACGGTGGC
Source organism: Pholcus phalangioides (assembly GCF_987345545.1). Taxonomy (NCBI): domain Eukaryota; kingdom Metazoa; phylum Arthropoda; class Arachnida; order Araneae; family Pholcidae; genus Pholcus; species Pholcus phalangioides. The sequence continues at coordinate 6,904,994 of NW_028301627.1, forward strand.
CCCCCCCCACCCACAAGGGGGGATTGACAGGGTCAGGAACGATATTCTCATCATTTTTTATTTTTCCCCGCAATAAATTCATCATAAAGGAGCCCCAAAAGATCCCGACTATGGGCCCCTGCTCCAGGATGGGGGGCTAGGCCAACACCCCCTATAGATAAGATATAGATCTTATCTATAGAAGCTGTTGGCTAGGCCGGCTATAGCCCCGGGAAGGGGGGGGGGGAATTTGAGGGATGGGGGGGGCATGGATGGATCTTTGATTTTTTTTGTACACCTGAAATTTACTTTGGGGGGATGTATGGCAGCTTTTAAATTTTTAAATTAGAAATATGGCTGGGAAAATAAATTTTCGGGGGGGGGGGGACCCACACTGTTAGTCCTAGGAGCCTAGTCCTACGTGAAAAACTGTAGCTATAATAAGGGGGGTACATTTTTGTGGAGGGAGGTGGGGAGAAATTTGAGAAAAATTGAGGGGGGAGGAAGTCAGAATTCTATTAAGTCTAAATTCCGAATTAATGAGAGAAATTCAATTTTAAAATTACTGATGATCATGTTGAAATAATTAATTTCAGAATTCTTGAAAATTCCGTGGAGGAATTTCACAATTAATCAAAATTGAGAATTAAAGAAGGAAAATAATTAATTAATAATAAAATTGGAGATAGAAATTATTCCAGAGAATTATTAATGAAAATTCAGAACCAATGCCAGAGAAAATTAATGAAATTAAAACCAATAAACACAATTATGGAATTTTTGAAAATTCAGGATCGAAGGAACAATTCCAGTGGGAACTGAGGAAAATTTTGAGTTAAAAATAAAGGAATAGTTACAGAATTGAAGGCAATTTAGAGTTATAGAGAGAGAGAGTGGAAACAATTTTAAAATTGGTGGAAACTGAGAATTATAGGAACCATTCCAAAAATTTCAGAATAAATATTCAGAATTCTAGGAAAAGTTCCAGAATTTTCGACAATGATAATTCATGAATTAAAAAGAAGAAAAATTTGAAAATAATGAGAATTCAGAATTATAACAACAGTTCTAGAATTGTTGAAAATTCAGAATGAATTGAAGGAACTTAACTAATGAAAATTTGAATTTGAAGGAAACAGAGAAATTATGAAAATTCAGGATTAATTGAACGAAAAATGACAATGAAAAAATTAAGAAGTACGTTAGCAATTCCAGAATTAATCAAAATTTAGAATTAAAAAAAAGAAAGAATTTTAGAATTAATGAAAATTCAGAACTAAAGGAATAATTCCAGAATTCAGGAAACATTGGAATTAAAGAAACAATTAAAGAGTCGATAAAAATTCATAATTATAAGATCAGTTCCAGACTTAATGGAAATTCAGAGAATTGAAAGAAAAACCCCAGGATTAATGAAAATTCTGAACTAAGAATTGAAGGGGGAAAAAATTGTCGAATTAATAAAAATTAAGAATTTAAGGAAGAAAAATTGTCGAATTAATAAAAATTAAGAATTTAAGGAAGAAAAATTGTCGAATTAATAAAAATTAAGAATTTAAGGAAGAAAAATTGTCGAATTAATAAAAATTAAGAATTTAAGGAAGAAAAATTGTCGAATTAATAAAAATTAAGAATTTAGGGAAGAAAAATTGTCGAATTAATAAAAATTAAGAATTTAAGAATTGCGGAGTTAATAGAAAATTAAGAATTTAAGAATTGCGGAGTTAATAGAAAATTAAGAATTTAAGAATTGCGGAGTTAATAGAAAATTAAGAATTTAAGAATTGCGGAGTTAATAGAAAATTAAGAATTTAAGAATTGCAAAGTTAATAGAAAATTAAGAATTTAAGAATTGCAAAGTTAATAGAAAATTAAGAATTTAAGAATTGCGGAGTTAATAGAAAATTAAGAATTTAAGAATTGCAAAGTTAATAGAAAATTAAGAATTTAAGAATTGCGGAGTTAATAGAAAATTAAGAATTCAAGGAAGAAAAATTGCAGGATTAATAAAAATTAAGAACTCAAGGAAGAAAAATTGCAGGATTAATAAAAATTAAGAATTTAAGAATTGCAGGATTAATAAAAATTAAGAATTTAAGAATTTCAGGATTAATAAAAATTAAGAATTTAAGAATTGCAGGTTTAATAAAAATTAAGAATTTAAGAATTGCAGGATTAATAAAAATTAAGAATTTAAGAATTGCAGGTTTAATAAAAATTAAGAATTTAAGAATTGCAGGATTAATAAAAATTAAGAATTTAAGAATTGCAGGTTTAATAAAAATTAAGAATTTAAGAATTGCAGGATTAATAAAAATTAAGAATTTAAGAATTGCAGGTTTAATAAAAATTAAGAATTTAAGAATTGCAGGATTAATAAAAATTAAGAATTTAAGAATTGCAGGATTAATAAAAATTAAGAATTTAAGAATTGCAGGATTAATAAAAATTAAGAATTTAAGAAGAATTGCGGAGTTAATAGAAAATTAAAATTTAAGGAAGAAAAATTGCAGGAATTAATTAAAATGAGTAATTTAAGGAAGAAAGATTTTCAAAATGAAAAAAAATTCAGAATCAAAGGAACAATTCTAGAACTAAGGAAAATTTGTCATTAAAAGAGCAATTGAAGAATCGATGAAATTGCAGAATTAAGGAAAATTCAGAATTATATTGGCAATTTCAGAACTAATGAAAGTTTGGAACTAAAGGAACAATTGAAGTATTGATGAAAATTCAGAGATAAAAAAGAAAGAAATTTGCAGGAAAAAAAAACTATTACAGAATGAAGGGAAATTGAGAATTAACGATGGGAATAATTTCAGAATTGAAGATAGAAATTATTGCAGAGAGAATTACTAATGAAAATTCAGAACCAAAGGGGGACAATTCCAGAGAACTAAAGAAAATTTTGAATTGATGAAAATTTAGAATTATAACAGTTATATAATTGTGGAAAATTCAGAGTAAACGAAACCTCAGAATTGAAGGGAAAAAACCAAATAATTCAAAATTGAAGGACCTTCACTAATGAAAATTTGAAATTGAAGGAACAGTTGGAGAAGTGATAAAAATTCTGAATTAAATGAAAGAAAAATAATTAAAAATTCAGAAGTATATTAGCAATTCCAGAATTAATCGAAATTTAGAACTAAAGAAAAAAATAATTTCAGAATTAATGGAAATTCAGAAGTAAGGGACAGGTGCTGAACTAAAGAAAATTTTGAACTAAAGAAATAATTCCGGAACTAAAGAAAATTTTCAACTAGAGAAACAATTCTGGAAATAAAGAAAATTTTCAACTAAAGAAACAATTCCGGAACTAATGGAAATTTAGAATTAAAGGGAAGAATTGTAGAAAGAAACGATTCTCTTTCTCCACAGAATTGATGAAAATTTAGAACTACAGAAACAGTCACAGAATTGATGAAAATTAAGGATTAAAAAAGCAATCCCAGAATGAATGACAATTTAGAATTAAAAAAAGAAACAATTCCAGAATTTTCCAGAATGATAATTCAGAAATTAAAGAAAGGAAAAATTCCAGAAATAAATGAAGATTAGTAACTAAAGGAACAGTTGATTAAAGAATTGAAGAATACTTAGAATTTTTATAGAGGAACAAAGCGAGGATGAATTGCAGAATTAATAAGAATTGAGAATTGATGAAAATTATTTTATTGATCAGAATTATGCAATATTAATGAAAGATAGAATTCAAGGACCACCACTATTTGATTCGGGGTCTCAGTCCCGTTGACCCACCCGTGAAGACACCACTGGTCATTTCAAGGGGGGTTGCACGGGTTCCACGGGATGCTTTCCCAAAAAGTAGAAATCCCAACGAAAATTAAGGGAGAGATATGGCAAACAGAATGGGGCTCCTGCAATTCGCTTTAACAGAAGCACCCCTGCGGAAAAATTCCGCCCGGGTGCAAAGTCTCATGTACAAGGATGACGTCACTCTCCTCTACCATACGAAGGTTTTAACAACTGGCTGTGGCGAAGATATATTTTGGAAAGAGAGAAAATTCAACTGCCCGTGCGGGGAATCGAACCCACGTCCTTTCACTTTCCGGATGAACGCACTAGACTACAGAGGCACCGAATCTCTCAGTTTTTCCTTGGAGCTCGTGTACACTAAAAGGGACCGTACATGGACGGCCGGACCAGACTCAGGCCAAGCTCACAACTGCTGACGCTGCCACCAGATGAGCGGAGAGTGACGTCATCCTTGTACAAGTCGCCATCTGGTGGCAGCGTCAGCAGTTGTGAGCTTGGCCTAAGTCTGGTCCGGCCGTCCATGTACGGTCCCTTTTAGTGTACACGAGTTCCAAGTAAAGAACGAGAGGTTTGGTGCCTCTGTAGTCTAGTGCGTTCACCCCGAAAGTGAAAGGACGTGGGTTCGATTCCCCGCAGGGGCAGTTGAATTTTCTCTCTTTCCAAAATATATTTTCGCAACAGCCAGTTGTTAAAACCTCCGTAAAGTCTCGTGTGCCGCCCCAAATGACGACACCGGCCTTGAGATAAATCAGATAAAACGTTCGTGACCATACGTCCCGCTTTTGATCTTTTTCGTTTTTTTTTTGTTCAGTTCAGGATCAGTTTACCCGTTCTCAATGATGCCGGATAACTTCATCCTCAAAACTATTGAGGTTTTAAAGGGGTAAGCAGGAGGAGCCAAAACCTGGAGTCCTTAACGGGTAGAGATTATGCCTCGAGCCGCCCCTGATAGATTGCACTCTTGTTTCTGATATTACGGTCCTCCTGTCTGTTTCCTAAAGTTTTCTCAACATTTCTGTCGTCGAGGTATGACTCGAAAGAGTGATGTTATGTGATTTTTTACTGATGTTGAAAGTGTTAAAAACTTCGGAATCTTAACGCTGCCGGCACTTACAACCTACCGCCTGGGTGCACCGCACCCCTTGCTCAAGCCGCGCCCGAATGCCAATCAAAGGGCGTTGGTGTCCGGAACATTTTGATCGTATCGTGTACTTTGGCCTTAGTACCTATCATTGGCCCGAAACGATAAAACGCGCTGTATAATTACTGTACAACAGTGTTTCTCAAAGTGTGCGTCGCGTCGAGCAGAAGATATCGATTTGTGTGCCTATTTCATGCTTTGAAGTGGCTCTCTTTCATGAAGTAAAATATCTACTAAACTTTTCTGGGGGTAGCCGCAAGTGTGACATTGAAGTGACCCAGCACCTGGGCTGGCCACAAAACAAAGAGCGGGCTCATCCGAGCGAAACAGCCAGTGGCGGCAAGGAAGTGGCCAGCACCTGGGCTGGCCACAAACAACCAGAAGGCTCACCCGAGCCAACCAGCCAGCGGCGACATTGAAGTGGCCCAGCACCGGGGCTGGCCACAAACAGCGGGTTCATCCGAGCCAACTAACCAGAGACACCGAGAAGCAACGCCGCGCCATGAGGGGGCATACGTCGCGTGGGCGGATACAACGATGTGTAAATAGGTTATAATTGTACATATCAATTAATAAAGCATCCAGGGGATTTTGGGTGTCGGGTCTTGGGGGTGTGATTGGAGGCCTCCTTGGCCGCTGTTCGAGTTTGTGGGCCCCTCCCTGGGCCGGGGGGGGGGGTCTGCTGGCGCCGTCTCCTTGGAAGGAGGACAACCCTGAAGACAAGGCTTCGTGCTTGCAGCTAGGGTCTTAGACAGAGGGTCGGGGCGCCCCAGCACGACCCAACCCACACGGGTAAAAGGCTTATATCTCGGGAGGGACAGAGCGTGGGTTGCGTCTGGTCTGACGACGGGGTTTGGATGATGCTTACGTCATCAACCACCCATTATGAAAATATGAGATATTCTTAATGGGTCTAACTCGGTGCGTCAAAAACGAGAAAACTGGCGCTAGTTTGTGGGCACTTGAACTAACATTCTCCCTAATGATAAATCCCTTACAGAGCGATCTCTAAATATTTCACGGATCCTTCAAGTGCTCAGGAAATGTGTCCAGTCCGCTTAAATGAACTAGAACTGTGCAACGCATCACTCAAGTGATCCGTAATTATGCCACGGATAACTTAAGTAATCTGGGAATGTTCCGCGAGGAAACAGGGAGGAATGTCCCTGCAGGAGGTGGGGGCAGTGCAGACGAAATTTTGCTGACAAGGGGGGATGGGGTGAGGGCGTCAAAAATGGCAAAAAATTTGCTGACGTGATACTTGAACGGCCCCCAACCACTAATCACGCTGACCGAGGATCCCACTTGGGTCGGATACTGAAATCTTGATTCTCGGTTTTTGCTCAGCGGAAAACAAAAAAGTAGTCTGTTCACTTCAGACGTCGTGGTCAGAATGAAGCCGAGTTTCAGTGATGGTTAACTTTCGTCAAGCCAAATTTCCGTTTTGACTGAATCTCTCCCCAACAACACATTCCGAAAATCGTGCTGCCATCTATCGGTGGAAATATTTAGTCAATTTTTTTACACTGAAAAAAAAAGCATTGTTTTGCACTTATATATTTTTTTGAATAAAAATTCTTTTGTTTGATGAACTCTCAAAATTTCCCACAAACGCTAAAAAATTTCCCACGTGGACCGATTTTTCCCATGAATATGGGAAATTTCCCACGAGTTACCATCACTGCCGAGTTTCCCCAAGAGTACAATCAATTTCTGCACCGTGTGCAGGGCGGAAACGCTGATTGGTTAAAAACTTGACATTCAGGTCTTTTTTTTTGACCAATCAGCGTTTCCACGCTACACGCGATGTAGAAACCTGCTCCTAGGAAAACCTGGCTCAAGGTCGAGTGCAAGAAGAAAACGAAACCACATGGAAATTGTCTCAATAACATTTTAATACACTGGTGAAATAAATTAAGAGAATTTGCATATTTTATCGAATTTCATGAAAAGAACTGAACTGAATGTAAAACCACTGCTTCTAGACAAAAATGCAAATCTTGAACGTCAAATACGTAAGCGTACACGTGTGTGTAGGCGGAGCCAGTAGAGAAACAGGCTTTATAAGCGCGCGTAAGTTAAGACGCATTTCGTTCGCTAGCACACCTCGGCGAATTTCTTGGTGTTACTTTGCAGCAATCGGTTAATTTCAAATTGCAACAGTAAAAATGAGTAACCACCAACGTTTACATGATGGAATGAGGTGGCCAATTGTGGGGAGGCTAGAAACAGGACAATCTCAAGTCCAGATTTGTAGAGAGTTCAATTTAACGCCCAGCGTCGTGTGTAACTTATGGAAACAGTTCCAGGATACCGGATCCATCGAGAGAAAGCCTGGGCAAGGTCGTCCAAGAGCCACGACGGCCAGAGAAGGTCGCCATTTGTCGATTATAGCGAAGCGTAACAGGAGTGCTATAGCTTCTCAGCTCTCTCGTGACTTGTATGCAGCCACAGGAACCCGTGTATCAAGGATGGCTGTTTCCAAAAGACTTCATGAGAGAGGGTTGTTTGCAAGAAGACCTGCTGTTTGCGTCCCGCTCACTTCTACGGAAAGGAGAATCCGTTTATCATGGTGCAGAGAGCATAGAGATTGGAGTATGGATCAATGGGCGACCGTTCTCTTCACTGATGAGTCCCGGTTCTCGCCGTACGTTCATATGAAGAGAACCAGGGACCCGCTACCTACCCTCCAATGTCCGCGAAATCGACCATTATGGCGGAGGAGGTTTAATGGTCTGGGCAGGCATCATGTTGGATGACCGCACACCTCTCCATGTCTTTGAAAGAGGCACTGTGACTGGTGTGAGGTATAGGGATGAGGTCTTGGAGCCCTATGTCCGCCTTTTCAGGGGGTGCAGTTGGCCCTGAGTTCATTTCAATGGACGATAACGCGAGGCCACATAGAGATCTTCTGCTGGACGATTTTCTAGAGAGTGAGGATATTCGCCGGATAGATTGGCCAGCCAGATCTCCAGACCTTAACCCTATAGAGCATGTCTGGGACGCTGTGGCAGGGCAATTGCAACTCCCCTCCGGGAACCATCCAGGGAATGAAAACAGAGCGGCATTGCTGAACGAGTGGGACCAATTGCCACAGGAAATGATAAACTGCCTTATTTCAAGTATGAAACCACGCTGCGAGACCTGTATATCTGTAAGAGGGGACCATACCCCCCATTAACCGATTTTTTTTTTGTTTATTCTGCAACCGCTGTTGCATACCTTCCGACTCCAACGAGCGTTACGCACGATCGTGCGTGTGTATTACAATTATTGAACGGTTATTTGTTTTGTATTGTATCAATGTATGAACGTATCAAATTTCATTAAAATCGGTACAGTAGTTCTAGAGATAATCGACCAAGTCTGCAATTTCTCTCAATTCCTTACACCAGTGTAATAACAACACCACCACCGACGCCAACTTCACATTATCCGAATTTTCTTTTATTAATTATTAATCATTATTGTACAACCATTTACACTCTAAAACATCCACGCATTATCTTCATAATAATTATACAATGAAAAACAAATGGGAAAACAAAAAAATTTGGTTTCGAAACGCCATACATACACTTACACTTCAAAAAAAATTCGACCATTTGTTCCTACAAATTACATTTTTTTGAATTTGAAATATCTCATTTTTAAGAAAAATTTTTTTTTTTTTTGAAATGTTCTCCGAATATTCCATTTTTTTTTTTTTGAAATTCTTCTAAACATTTTTGTGCTCGTTTACACTATAATAAGAATTTTCCGTATAAAAAAATTTGTATTTCAATTATAGCTTTTATAATAATTACCGGGGCTTTTCCGTTCGGAAGGAATACCGAGAAATTGCTCTAGAGCGGGTGTCTCTTTAACCATTCTCGAGTAGCGAGCACCCCTTACGGCAAGGGTGCTCATCCTATAGGAGAGTGCGGGGTCACTTCATTGGTTTTAGAACACGCACGCGTCGCGGGTCACTTGTGACCTGTAGATGCTCTGCGAGTCGCTTAACTGATTTGTAAATTGCCGCGAGTCCCTTGCTCAAGTGATCTGGGGGATATTCCGCGGGCCACCTTGCTAAGTGATATCGAGGTGTGTCGCGAGCCACTTGCGTGGTCTGGAACTGTGCCGTGGGCCGCTTTAATGATCTGCAAATATGCCGCGGGGTCGCTTAAATCGGTGGTTCTCAACCTTTGGAAAAACCCGCGGCCTTTTGATTTCCTTTATGCGAGTGCAAGGCCCGATCATACACGCGCCTAATGGGGGCATGAATGGGTGAAAATGAATCGGTTAACTATTCACGGCCCCGTTTGACTGGGTGTCAGGGAAACACTGACTTAAATGATCTAAAAATGTACCGCAAGTCACTAAAGGGATCTGTAAATGTGGCGCTTCATCGTTACAAAATTATAATTTGAGGTCACGGGCCACATCATATTACTCTGAGGACAACATTAGGCCTGTGGGCAATGAGTTGAAAGTGTGCCTTACGGCAAGGGTGCTCAACCTTTTGGAGAGTGCGGGCCCTGTATAACTTTTGAACACACTTCGCGGGCCACTTAAAGGATCTATGAATGTGCTGCGGCCGCTTGAGTGACCTGTAGATGCTCTGCGTAACTGATTTGCAAACTGCCGCGGGCACTTGCTCAAGTGATCTGGGGGATATTCCGCGGGCCACCTTGCTAAGTGATGTCGAGGTGTGTCGCGAGTCACTTGCGTGATCTGGAACTGTGCCATGGGCCTCTTTAATGATCTGCAAATATGCCGCGGGGTCGCTTAAATCAGTGATTCTCAACCTTTGGAAGCCCGCGGCCTTTTGATTTCTTTTATGCGAGTGCAAGGCCCGATCATACACACGCCTAATGGAGCATGAATGGGTGAAAATGAATCGGTTAACTATTCACGGCCCGGTTTGACTGGGTGTTAGAGCCCGGCGGTTGAGAAACACTGACTTAAAATCAAAAAATCTGATCAAAAAATGTACCGCAGGCCACTGAAAGGATCTGCAAATGTGGCGCTTAATCTTCACAAAATTATAATTTGAGGTCACGGGCCACATATTACTCTGAGGACCACATTAGGCCAGCGGGATATGAGTTGAATGTGTGCCTTACGGCAAGGGTGCTCAACCTTTTGGAGAGTGCGGGTCACTTCATTGGTTTTAGAACACGCGTCGCGGGCCACTTAAATGATCTACGAATGTGCTGTGGCCGTTCGAATGACCTGTAGATGTTCTGCGAGTCGCTTAACCGATTTGTAAATTGCCGCGGACCCCCTCGCTTAAGTGATCTGGAGGTACGTCGCGAGCCACTTGCGTGATCTGGAACTGTGCCATGGGCCTCTTTAATGATCTGTTAATATGCCGCAGGGCCACTTAAATGATCCGAAAATGTACCACAGGCCAGTTAAGTGTGGCGCTTCATTTTCACAAAATTATGGTTTGAGGTCGCGGGCTACATCATGTTACTCTGAGGATCACATTAGGCCTGCGGGCCATGAGTTGAGTATGTATGCTTTATGGCAAGGGTGCTCAACCTTTTGGAGAGTGCTAGCCACTTCGTTTGTTTGAAAACGAGTCGCGAGCCACTTAAATGATCTGGAAATGTGCCCGCAGACTGCTTAAGTGATTTGGAAATGTGCCCGCAGACTGCCTAAGTGATTTGGAAATGTGGCAGGAGCTACTTACGTGATCTGAAAATGTACCGCGAGCCACTTAAGTGATTTGGTAATGTGCCGCTTGGTCCATTTTTTTTTTATAAAATTAGGTCCGAGGCCACATCAGATGACTTCGAGGGCCACATTAGGCCATATATCTGGAAATAATTTCTTTCAGTAATTATAACATTAATCGTTTTTCAATGTTTCCAACCATTTCCTGGGAAATGATCTCGGTGGCGCACGAAAAAAATTAAAAACTCCGTGCCAAACGTGGCCCGCAGGTCACGCGTCAGACCCCTGTTCTAAAGTCTGGGATTTGTGTGACGCCGAACCGTCTGTGAATAACACTAGTCCATCGAAGGTTATACTTACTGGAGGAAGCGTGACGTCAGCGATCTCGGCAGTGCCACGAACGGTGTCCTAAACATCATTCGTTGGAAGATCACGTGACGCGTTTAATGTCAGCGCAAATTTTCCCGCTATTTTCTGACGTCATCCAAAGGAGTTCGAAAACAATAAAAATGGAAGAAATAATTCCAGCATCAATACGAGATAATTCCAAAATTAATGAGATATAATTTCAGAATTGATGAAAGGAATTATTCCAGAATCAATTTTCTTCAGTATTAATGGAAGAAATTATTTCTAAATTAATAGCAATATTTAGAAACTGAACTGCGCATTTCAATGGGGAAATTGCCAGGCACGAACTGCGTTATTCAACGTGTCACGTGATATCTCGTATTCGACGTTACTGCCGTCGCACACGGCGGCTCCTTGCTCCTTCTAGTAATATATGCTCGATGGACTGGTCTCAACCGGCCAAGAATTTGGCGAGTAATTCATTATTGGCGTTTCTTTCTTTCAAACCGAGCACAACTCGGGTCTATCACCAACTATGGGCGATTTACTACCTAGTGAGCTGTGCCGGAAGTACCTGTGAATATACCTAACAGTCTGAGTGCGTATGTAGTGTTGCGTTCGATTTTTCAGTGCTGCCTCATTATTGGTCTGAAGATGCAGTCATCCAATCAGATAGCAGCTGTTCTTCGCGTTACCATGGCAACAAGCTCTTCCCACGTGAGGCGGAAGGCCATCTATCGGCAAGTGAAGGCGAAACTGACTTTTTTTTTACGCATCGTAATCATCATACGCACGAACAGGTGCCCTTCGAATCGTAGTAAATTGGGTTCACAGCCGTGTGGGCTCTCATCGTGAGGATCTAGGTTCGAACCCCCGTTGAGACAGCGTAGTGATGTTCGGCAGAAGTTGGTTTTTTGCGGTTTTCCAATTTCAAGGCATGGCTCCGAGCCGATCTACCATTTATAAAAGTATATACAGAGAGAAATCAGGCCTACAACATTTGAAAGAAATTCCCTCATGACACAACAAGCAAAACTTGTTCCGAGTTGTCCATTTCCGGATTCAGAAGGAACATGGCAGTATTATATGAACACGTAACAATCATTCCCAGACACAAATCTTAGGCTAAATTCGCAGCACATACACGCACATTTCAACTTGTACCCATTCGTCTTAATTCCATACAGAGATATGGATGAGGTGCGCACGTGGTTTAGCAGTATAGTTGGATCCACACTACTCAGCACGCCGGGGCGCTGGTTTTGACCAAATGCAATGCATGACTTCAACTGCAGGCTTCATCTTCAGGGCGGCATTTTTCTGCCTTCTGATAAGCGATAACTCCACAAGGGAGCGGCTAACTGGACTCAAGCCTAGGCACTGTTTGGCTTACGTGGATTCGGAAAGTCCAGCATCGGCAAAGCAGCCCAAGACTCTGAACCACCCTCTCTGAACCAACTCGATATAAACTGACGAAAGGCCGAGCCTCACGAGCACAAACCCGAGTAGCATTGATTCAAATCAACTCACCGACACAGATATACAGCCCCAATTACGAATCGCGAAATTTAAAAAAAAAATCAATTTGGAATCTTAAATGGATCTGTAAAAGATAAATTTTGGAAATTTTATAAATTTTAAGTTAAAAAAATTTCTAGTCGATATTCCTGTATTCGTCCCGGAACGGAAAAACCCGATGACAAGTACATTACGTACTGATAACGACACATTCATTGAGCGATATTCGTATATAGAAAGCACCTAATCACTCAGTCAGAGAAGCACATACATGTTCAAACACGTATAAAATAAAACGTTGAAAATTGAAAGACATGTTCCAAGACTTTAAAACAAAAATATATAAATTCAAAGTAATATAAAAGTACAAAAAAAAATTTAAATTCACTTATGATTATATGGACACATTAATATCACATGAAAATAAAATACACGTTTACAAGCCCATAACTTTGTTCGATTTGATAGAACATTCCACCACTGATATGGCTATTAAATTTTCTATTAAAAAATGTTCTAAAAACGAAAATGGGAAATTTTAAGCGCGGGAAAAATAATTTGGACTCGTGAAACGCGAAGAAACATCGTTAACGAAGGTGATACTGTCGAATCCCGTTAAAGCGAACTCCAAGAGACCGGAGAAATCACTTCGTTACTACGAAATTTCGTTTCGAAGAAATTCCAAGTTTTCCCATTGCTCCTATGTCAACTTATCCGATGGATTAGAAAAAGTGTTCGTTTAAGCGAGATTTTCGCTGTAACGGTATTCGTTAAAACGTGATTCGACTGTAATTAGAAATATAGTTTTATACGTTGCCACGTAACTTGGATCGAATTTGTCATGAAAAGCTGGATTTGGCACCAATGTCAGAGTTTTCCACATGACCAGAGCACATGTGACAACTATTTTTAGGCTTCAACGAAGAATTCACGTTAGTCCCTGTTTTTTTAGAATCCCTGCATGGCAGAGAAAAAGTGTTAGTCTCTGCGACGGAGGGATTAAGCCAGTCTCTGTTTTCAGACCGTTCTACTTAACCGAGCAAAACAACTTTGCGGCAATGTTGATCTGGGATGGGAAATTGGGTCGGTCTATTTTAAGAAGGTTCCGTCTGACTGAAAAATATTTCTTTGAAAATCTTGGTCTCCAATGGATAAAATGGATCAGGTTCTACCTGACACTGAGATCTGATACAGCTCACCGAAATAGTTGGTCTACGATTGAGAAGCAATGGCAGCATCTATTTCCAGACGTTTCACCTGACTGAGCAACTACTCAGCGATAGTGCTATAGTTCGATTGAGTCAGTCTCTATTGTTTAACGTTCTATTCTCTGATTAGAACAACTCTCAGATGCAACAAAGTAGAACAAAGAAGTACAACAGATACAACAAAGAAGTACAACAGATACAACAAAGAAGTACAACAGATACAACAAAGAGGTACAACTCTGCGGAAAGTTGGTATGCGACTGAGGAAAAAAGGACAATCTTTATTTCTAGAGATTTTACATGACTGAGCAATAGCTCTGCGAAAATGTTGGTGCACGACGGAAAGACTTGGCCAGTCTCTATTGTTGGACGTTCTACCCTGATACACTAGTCTGTGAAAAGTTAGCCTGCTACTGAGAAACAAAGTCTCTGTTTTCAGCTGTTTCAGTGGCTTCGGAGCCGGGGGTGCTGTGGGCGCTCGAGCACCCACGGAAGTTTGTAGAACGGGTCCGAGCACCCACAGAATTGATTCAAAAATCGAAATTTCCTACATGAATCTCAAGATGGGCACCCACACATTCGAAACACTTCCGACGCCCTTGAGCTGTTTCACCTAACTTAGCAACAAATCTGTGATAGAATTGTCGAGCGTCGATGAAGAAACTACGTAGTCTCTGTTTCTAGACGTTTTATCTGACCAAATAACAACTCTGCGAAAGGGTTGGTTCTCGATGGAGAAACTAGATTTAGTGTGTTTTCCGGCATTTCACCTCACTGAGAAACAACAGCTTTTCGAAAATATTGGATTGTGCGGAAAACTCTAGGCCAGTCTCTATATTTTAGTAATACTCTCTGATACAACTAATGGAAAGAGTTGGTCTCTTTGACAGGGAAATTCGGACAGTCTATTCCCAGATATTTCTTTTGACTGAGCAACAAAAACAATTCTGCGAAAGGGTTGGTCTTCGATGGAGAAACTACATCGGTCTTTATTTCCAGACTTTTCAACTGGCAGAAGAACAACTCTGCAAAAGATAGAGGAAACTAGATTGGTCTTTGTTTCACGCACAGAGCAATGACTTTGCCATGGTGTTGGAGATAAATAGAGAAACTGGGCTAGTCTCTATTGCTAGACGTTCTATACTCTCTGATAAAACTCTGTCAAAAGTTGATCTTCGACTGAGAAACAAGGTCAATCTGAATTGCTAGATGTTCTACCTGGCTTAGCAATAACTCAGCGTTAGAGTTGATCTTTCATGGAGAAACTAAAGTGTTTGACTTTGAAGGAAAGACTAGGTTGGTCTCTGTTTTCAGACGTTTCACCTGACTGAGTCAGAGCCGTCTTAACGCATGGGACCACCCAGGCACGGCCAGGAGCCTCTAGTGCATAAAGGACTCGTAATATTGAGATTTGGTGCATTATGATTTTCGAGAAAAGCATAAAATTTATGAGCAGGTACTTTCTATAATTAGGGTTACCAGAGTATAATTTTGCCCGGAACCCCACGGTGCTGTTAAGATGATTCTGGACTGAACAACAACTCCGCGATAGTGTTGCGGTTCGATGAAGAAACTCGGTCAGTCTCTATTGCTACATATTCTAACCTTCTGACACAACTCTTCGATGGAGTTGGTATTCAACGGAGAAGCAAGGCTAGTCTCCATCGTTAAACGCTCTACCTGTCTTAGCAATAACTCTGCGAAAGAGTTGATCTTTGGTGGAGAAACTAAAGAGTTAATTTTCGATAGAAAGACTAAGCTGGTCTCTATCTCCAGACGTTTCATCTGAGTGAGCAACTACGTGATAACGTCGGAGTTCTACGGAGAAACTAGGTCAATTTCCAATTGTTAGAAGTTCTACCCGGCATATCAACAACACTGTGGTAGTGTTGTGTGGTCTCCGAGAAAGAGCTCGGGTGCCTCCATTTTCCAGATTTTCGTCCCCCACGTGGGTCATTCTTTGTTTCTCTAGCTTCATACATTCTACCTGATCGAGCAACGACCCCATATGCAATTAGATGTATCCGTGGAAATTTGGTACGTCTCTATTTCCAAGCGTTCTTTCACTATTCGAGTTCTCATCTGGATCCGATTCCATCCAACAACTTTGTTGGAATCTTTATGTTCATGACAAAAGCTGAACCAGTCGATTAAATTTGAAATTTAAGTAAATAGAAAGGAAAAAAAAACAATCTTAAAAAAAAAATTTCGTGCATTATTAACCTTCGCAACGTAATTTCTTCGCATTTATTAGATTTGTAACAATATCAATGCAGATATCACTGAACTGAAATTAAATTTTAATGAGGTGGGCGTTTTTTTTTTTAAAAATTCAATGAATCAGTTGAAGCATATGTGGGGGAAAGTAGTGATAGGATTATCGGTGGTCATTCGCAAACACAATCTGCATAAAATTCGATTTTTATGGGTCTTGTAACCCATGAAATCGGTAGCACGATCCACATTAATATTCAAGAACTTATTACTATAAATTTTACTAATAAATAATTTAAAATATAACTTGAAACTCAGAAAAAATTGAAAAATGATTATAACGAATGCTTCATGACTAAGCAATGCGAAAAACTTTTTTCCGTTTAAGGCATACATCGAGAAAGTATTTTTTTTTTTTCGGTTTAATAATGGCACATTCAGTAAAATTTCATTCGCATTTTTTTTGGTAATATTCCAAAGCACCTTTAATTCCACTAATTCAAGAATTTAAATGTAATTCCAGGCACCTAAATCCAAACAAGTATTTGCATTAATCGTAACAAAAATCAAATAATATACCTTCAGTGTACGACATAGGCGCGCAAACTTCAGACCTCGGGGACCTATCCGAGATTTCCACCCGATCTCAGCAAGGCAATTTTAAACAAGTATTTTGAGTCGATTTTATCAATACATTTTTTTGGCCCTCGAAGAGTATAAACACAGTAATTCAGCGTTTATATGGCTCTGTAAGGCATCCTGCTTCTGCACGACCCTCGTAGAAGTTATTCCGCTTTTATACGAATCTTGAGGAAGTTATTTTGCTCTCACGTGACCCTCGAAGAATTTTTATCCCATACTGAAGCTCGAAGGGGTAATTTAGCTTTCCAACGACCCACGAAGAATTGGTTTATCTTGCATTCGGGCCTCCAAGAAGTAATTTAGCTTTTATACGACCCACGAAGAATTGGTTTATCTTGCATTCGGGTCTCGAAGAAGTAATTTAGCTTTTATACGACCCACGAAGAATTGGTTTATCTTGTATTCGGGCCTCGAAGAAGTAATTTAGCTTTTATACGACCCACGAAGAATTGGTTTATCTTGCATTCGGGTCTCGAAGAAGTAATTTAGCTTTTATACGACCCACGAAGAATTGGTTTATCTTGCATTCGGGCCTCGAAGAAGTAATTTAGCTTTTATACGACCCACGAAGAATTGGTTTATCTTGCATTCGGGTCTCGAAGAAGTAATTTAGCTTTTATACGACCCACGAAGAATTGGTTTATCTTGCATTCGGGTCTCGAAGAAGTAATTTAGCTTTTATACGACCCACGAAGAATTGGTTTATCTTGCATTCGGGCCTCGAAGAAGTAATTTAGCTTTTATACGACCCACGAAGAATTGGTTTATCTTGTATTCGGGCCTCGAAGAAGTAATTTAGCTTTTATACGACCCACGAAGAATTGGTTTATCTTGCATTCGGGTCTCGAAGAAGTAATTTAGCTTTTATACGACCCACGAAGAATTGGTTTATCTTGCATTCGGGTCTCGAAGAAGTAATTTAGCTTTTATACGACCCAGAAGAATTGGTTTATCTTGCATTCGGGCCTCGAAGAAGTAATTTAGCTTTTATACGACCCACGAAGAATTGATTTATCTTGTATTCGGGCCTCGAAGAAGTAATTTAGCTTTTATACGACCCACGAAGAATTGGTTTATCTTGCATTCGGGTCTCGAAGAAGTAATTTAGCTTTTATACGACCCAGAAGAATTGGTTTATCTTGCATTCGGGTCTCGAAGAAGTAATTTAGCTTTTATACGACCCACGAAGAATCTATTTTGTATTCAGGCGTCAAAGAATTGTCTTGCATTAATGTGTCAAAGGATTTGTCTTCTATTCAAGCCTCGCGAAGAAGTAATTCAGCGTTTACACGACCCTCGAAGAATTTATTTACCAAGCCTCAAGAAGTACACAGTTTAGCTTTTGGGATTAAAATGAGACCCCGCAGGTCGAAAAGTTTGAGCACTCATGATGTACGATAATGTAAAAATACAACGAACTTGTTTCAATGTAAAAATTGAACTCGAAATTTTTTCGTTAATGAGCAATATATTCATTAATACTCAGAAAAGAAAACAAAATGGTGTTTTTGAGGAAGAGCACTTGACGGATGCGTTAATATATATATTACATTTACATATTCTATATGATAGATATATGTATTCTCACCTCTCTCACTGTCTTAGTTGTTCGTAAGTAAGCGTTAATTAACTAATTTAAAAAAATTGGTTTCTCTTTTTCCCCCCGTTCTCGTTAAATCGCGCATTTTCCCGCTGTGATTCCCGCGTTTTTTTGCGCGGCCTTGCTCACATATGAATGGCACTTTGTATTAATTTGAACTCGTTTCAATAAAAACACTCGAAATTTCAATTAATCTTATTTACGTAATATATATAACACTCACGAACGTGCATTTGCATCTATATTACACATACATTATATATATTTATATATGTATTTATTTTCCCAAATTATCATTACAATCAACGTGTATTTCTAGTAATAATAATTTATAGAGAAATGATAATTATAAAAGCTAAAAAAAAAAACGCAAATACACATCTAAAGCAGTATTTTTTTTTTAGCTGAAATATACATTAGCGGCTTTCATATTTATTATTTATATGTATATATAAAAAAAAAACGAAATTAATACTGTTTCATCTGCGAAATATAATTCAGTATTCATATGTACAACACGGTCGCAACAGCTCTGGTCAGTTTCCGGGATTTTTTTTTTTCAACCCTTACAGTGGCAATCCCGAGATATCTCGTCAAACTTGATCTGCTTTATTTCGGTCATCCCGGAATATCTCGGATTCTTAGCACTCTTTTATTTCCAATGTGGCAGTTATAATGCGGATCAGGAAAATTTTAGAAAACCGTTTATAGGGTTAAAACTCTGTTGAAGTTGTTTTGGAGTGTTTCAAATTTGTTGCCGAGGGAAATCGGTCGGAATAAATGAAAGATGAAGGCTGTGAAATGGTTGAATGGAATTGGCTCTTTGTTTTCGTCAGCTAAAGAGGAAGGGGAGTAAAGAAATTTGACTAGAGATGGACCTTCCATTCTTTTCTCCTAGGAAACTGAGCCAGTCCGTGTTCATTCAGGGAGAATGCCTAAAAACAAACTCCATGGAAGTGTCAGTATTCGACAGGAATTGGTAACTATTTTCAGAAGTGCGTGCTGCCTAAATTAATTAATTAAAGCAGAAACTCAGGGGGAGTGTTAATCTCTGGTGGGCAACTGGGTCCACATCTTTAGATGTTGAACACGACTGAGCTGATCAGGAACTCTTTGTGGAAGTGCTGATATCCGATAGGAAGCTGAGAAAGATATAGGCCAGTAGTTTTGAGAGTGCTACCTGACTGAGCGGCGGCTCTGTGGAAGTGTCGGTCTACGACGGGAAACTGAGCCAGAGGACATGTTCTACACTGTTTTTGGATGCACTATCTAACTGAGCACTAACTTTTTCGAAGTGCTCATGTTACACGGGAAATTGGGTCAGTCTCCATCGCAATATAGATTATGCACCTGATTGAGCAGCAACTCGATGGAAATGTTAGTCTCTGACGGGAAACTGAGTTGGAGGACATGTTCTACCTGAGTCAGTTTCTGTATTTAGATGCCCTATCCGACTAAACGATACATCGGAGGTTTTCATCTTGGACGGGAAACTGGGCCAGTTTCTATCTCTACACGTTGACTGAGCAGTAACGCTATGGAAGTGTTTATCTGGACATGGAAACATTTCACTTCAATAACCATTGTCTGTAATTTAACCTTTTACTCTGCCAGGAGTTGTTTTTGTACATCAAGTAACTGATCCTCTGGTGTATCAATAGTCACTAATTTAAGCCTATAAGTCATTGGCGTGTTGCACTCCTCTGTAAATTATTAAAGATGGACTCGCGCTTTGTGATAGCTACTATGGCTGCAAGTTCTCCAGGCTATGACTAGAAGATTCTGGAGTGTGCATTCGAGTGGAGTTTCGAAAGTATAGGAAGCCATCGTGTGAGTTTGAGCAAATATTTTCAGGGTATTGAGGTCAATATTCTGGATTAATCTGGCCAAAGTACTGGGAAGCCGCTGGTGGATACTGATGGTTCAGGTTATGAGTCAATCATCACATTTTCGAACCTATACTAGATAAAGTCCTAATCCTGAATTGCTTTTTTCCGAGTTTTGGTCATGAATCTAATTATATGCAACTGAATATGAGAACAACCCCGACCGTATAAAAAGCTATCGCGAATTCATCCTATGTTCTCTGCAGCATTATGAGCTCGAACCGATATTCTCAGAGCATGACAGATTCGCAAACCATCATCGTTTGAATTCAATTCTGGGATATTCGTGAACTCATTCCAAGAATCCCGAACCACGCGAAGATCATTGTGAATCTAGACTCAAAGTTATATCAAAACCATCACGGCTATTTTAAGAATCCCCGGGTATTAAACGGTTAAGGGAGCGTCAATTTTTTCTGATAGTCATCAGTCATCATAAGCTTCTACTACTAATAGCCATGATAAACTCATGCTAAGAATCCTAAAGCGTTGAGCTCATCGATAGGCTGCGAGAATTTTCTCCAGTGGCTGTCAGCACCATCGTGAGCTCCTGCTCAGAATCTCGAAGCATCGTGAGTAGGGCTCAATGGTATCAGAACCTCAATAATGTTCTGCAACCAAGAAACCCCAGAAAATGAACGTAGAGGAGGACATCGTGAGTTTGAACCCAGGGACACCAAACTCACTCCCGAGAAAGTGAATACAGAGCTGATGCCACCCTGTGTGTGTTCAGGGTAAAGAGCGCGTTACACACATCACATCCCGTGTTATTCGTTTCGTCACGAGGGGGCATAAGGTTTATTTGGGAAAGCAAGAAAACAAAGCGACAAGATATATTCTAAATGCACGAATCGCCACCACCACCACTATCTTCAGAGGAACGTCCATCATGTTATCATGATCATACGTAACCATATACATACGAAAACTTTGGTCTAAAAAGTTTTTTTCCTGGAAGCTTCCAGTAAAACAAAAACAATTGTCATCATTCATATACAAACGCCATTGTTATTATAATCAACATTTCGTCAACTTATTGCACACATGTTCATCTAATATAAGAATAGCGAAGAATAAAAACTATATAAAGGGTATTATTTTTTTCAATTATTACATAACATATACATATATATACTTTAGTATATATTTATATATGTACAATTGGGAAGGGAGTGACGTAATTAGCATAATTACCATAATCAGGACCTTTTTTTTTTTTTGCAGAATATTCAAATAATCACTCTGGTCAAACGTGTGAGCTTCGATCGAGTTACGACATGGGACACGACAGAGGGCGCTGGAGTCGTTTGTCTCTAATAGGGGGAGTGTTGTCTCTCTCTCTCTTTTAAGTCTCTCTCTAGAGTTCCATCCAGCCATCTTGTTTGTTCAGAAAAAGAGAGAGATGCGTGTCCATATTCTGTGCGTTCTTGAGAGTTGGAATCTATACATGTTACATATGTGTATATATCAGCTCTTCCAGGCAGTTCAGAAAAAGAAACTCTTGAAATAAAGAGATGGCGTAACCATCGTTACACATGGTATATCTTGATACGATGTGTCACGTGTTACCACGAGAGTGAAGCAGAGCTTTCGCGTTGACTTGACTCGCACACACACACACACATATATTTAGACACTTTTGCTGCCTCATTTAGGCACGTCATTGAACTGCATCGACACTATCCTTGTTGGAATTGACACTACCACCACCACATCCTCCTCCAGGAATATCACGAAACAACCACTCTGTACCACTCTCGTTGTATTATCCAGGAATTGGACATTGATAAAAAAGTTCCTTGTACTTCATGTATTTGCGGCACTGTTCGTGAAGGGCATTGTCACTAAGCCTAACGACTGACTATTACTGTAATAGACATAGGTGTGACGGGATTTTTTTTTTTTTTTTGGGAAGGGACTTTATACATAGTCTGCGGCACACTGGAAGAGGGCGTTGCCATCAAAGCGGACTATGGATTTGGATAATTTTCGGACAGGATGGATATACAACACGTAGAACGATACGACATTATTTTCTTTTTTTGTTCGGAGGATTCGTTTTTGGCTAAACGCTAATCACCATCGTTTATCATCAAGAGAGTCTTGTGTACTTCATCAGGCTGCCATGTCGTAATGATGAACTTCGGCTGTTTCGTGGATTGTCAAGCCCGCTGGTATCGGCCGCTTCCTGTCCATAGTAGCCTGATGAAAAAACAATGATTATTAGTGACTGCAGTATAAAGACAGAAATTTATAACATGCAAAGAGTGAAAGTACCCGATTATGATCGTGAGCAACGCTCATTAGAGCATGGAATGTCTGAAACTGACCTCGCAGTTAACTCAATGTTGATGAGTCACCGTGGCACCCAATCCAGGAACAAAACTATTTAAGGATCTCCGGCTCGTTCTCGAAGTTAGTTTCTATTTTCAGATGTTAATAGAGTTGGATGAGACTGTTTTCAAAAGTTTTACCTGACTGAAAAATAACTGTGTGTGTGTGCGTGTGCTGAAGTGTTTATCTTCTACAAAAAACTGGGATGGTCTCTATTTTACCGGACTGAACAAAAAACCCTACGAAAGTGTTGGTCTTTGATCGAAAACGGGGGCGACCTCTGTTTACAGATGTTCTACCTGATTGAGGGGAAAGTTTGCGGGAGTGTTGGTCTCCCAGCCAAGCCTCTGCGTATAGATGCTATACCTGATTGAGAAGAAACTCTGCGAAAGTGTTGGTCTCCGATGGGTAACTGGGTCAGGGATTATTTTTTGGTGGTTCTGTATGAATGAGCAACAATCGTGTGGAAGTGTTGGTCTCCGGTGAGAAATTCAACCAGACGACAAGTTCTACCTAGGTCAGCTCTTAACTTTTGGTTTTTCTACCTGACCAAGAACTTAGTGGAAGTTTTGAGTTATGATTGAAACCTGAGCCAGAGTTATCTACACAGTTATCTGCACAGTTATCTTATCAGTTATCTACACTGTTTTTAGATGCTCTATCTAACTAAGCAGTAATTCTGCCGCGAAGAGTTCATCTTACACGGACAGTCGTGCCAGTCTCTATCGCCTGCAGTGGTAAAGATGCTCGTCTTCCACTATGAAGGTTACCATCAAGGTCCATGGGTTCGAATTCGGGCATAGAACATTACAAGCAAGTTCTTTACCTACCGAGTCTAGGACGACCACCGATGGAGGGAGCCTTCATTTCCCACCCAACTCCACTGGTTGGAAATTGCCGTATGGCAGGGGAGGGAAGTGACAAAGTCCATTTCGGAGCAGCAAAATTCAGGATTCGGAGCAGTTTTGGAGCAGCAAATTGAGGATTCGGAGCAGTTTTGGAGCAGCAAAATATAGGACTCGGAGCAGATATTTATAAATTGGAGCAGCGAAATTAACAACAATATTTTTGTTAACCCTAACCCCTTTTCAAAATAAAACAACTGCACTGTCTTTTGTTATCAAACATATTTTCTTGTTTTTTGTTTTTGGTGTTTCAGGCTTTTGACACTTTGTTTGAAAGAGCGGCCGTCATAAAAATTTTCGCACCAGTCTATTTAAGATGATTTTTGCTTACTGAGGGCACTAATTGCTGTCTGGAACAGCAGCCCTTCAAATGGGCTAAAAATTTTCTATATCAAGTTTTCATTTTTTTTTTAATACTCAGAAAGAAATTGTTGCAAAATGGGAGAGAATTTCGGAAGAATCAACGAGATGGTTGGCGATTCAGCACTCATTATTTGGCGAGATTGGCGATTTTACTCGTTATTTGGCGAGATTGGCGATCTTACTCGTTATTTGGCGATTTAACGCTCGTTATTATTCGGCAAAGTTTCTAAATTAGCAATCGTAATTCAGCGGACATGCTCTTTTTACTCCCGGAATGAAACTTTTTTTTCACGAAACATCGGGATTTGACGCAATGACGATCGACTACAGTAATTTCTGCTGCTTCCAGTGGCGACTTTTTTTTTTGAAAACGGAAACTGACTCGCATTTGCGCTTTAAAGCTGAAAGACCATTGACCATCTTCAGTTGCACGATCACGGATATTATTGTGGTTCCGCGATGGAAAGCCCGATGATGGGCCGATAGTTTAAATACGGCGATAGTTGAAGTACAGTGGAATAAAACCTCAGCCGAGTAAATGGCTGATATCCCTAGCGGGACAGAGCCAGGTCCCTGCCTGGTAAGAAGAAGAAGTGGAATAAAACACGCTCTTTTCGGAAAGAATCGTTTCGCGGCAAGCAGGAACAAAAAATTTTTGACGTCCTTTCCGAAATTCCGGGCATACTGAAGCAAAATCGGCTATAAAAATACGAAAATACCCGGAGCAGAATGGCGCAAGATGCTAATTTTGGCGCAGTGCGGCGCAATTGGCGCAGAGTTCTCACCCCCTGCCATGCGGCGATATATGACCGGAGTTGGTGTACGGTGTAATAGTCTCTATCGCCTGACTGAGAAACAACTCTGCGTTGGTCTCCAACGGAATAATGTAGAAGACACATTCTTCCCAAGTCATTTTCTATTTTTAGATATTAATATAACTAGGTAACATATATACACTCATTGCCATAAAAATTTGCGCACCTAGAAGAAGTCGTCAAAATTAAACGAAATTTTACACATGTAAGTACTACGTTGATATAAGTAAGTGATTAGAAAATCCAAGAAAAAGGATCATTTATTGCAGAAAAAAGTACAGATGAACAGAAGTTTTAGTACTCTGTTGGACCCCCTCTAGCGCGAATGCACGATGCGATACGAGCGGGCATTGAGGCATACAAGTTCCGTATGATGTCCTGAGACATCTCGTTCCACAGTTGCTGTAAATACGCCTCTAGTTCGACCAACCTCGTAGGGTGTCCAACTTTCCGTCCCAAATGATCCCAGATATGCTCGATTGGTGACAAATCTGGGGATAGAGCAGGCCAGGGAAGGGTGGTAATGTGGCGGAGGCAGTCTTGTGACATCCTTGCTGTGTGTGGCCTAGCATTGTCTTGTTGAAAAATGGCTCCTGGGAGCCCTGCCATGAGTGCCAACACATGTGGCTGAAGGATGTTATGGACGTACCGCTGGGCTGTCATTGTGCCATGGATCAATATTAGGGGTGACCGTGTATCGTAAGCAATGGCACCAGCTGTGGGAGCGGTGTGTCGCTGTAAAGCGAAGGCAGGATTGAAGCGTTCACCACGGGGCCTCCACACACGAACAAGATCGTCATCACTGCTCAAGTTGAATCTCAATTCGTCGCTGAAGACGACCTGGTTCCATTCCCTTGCAGTCCAATCCCGTCGTGCTCGACACCACTCCAAACAGAGGCGTTGGTGGGTGGGTGTCATTGGCAGCACACGTAATGGGTGCCGCGATACCAGATGTCCTTCAGCCAGGCGCCTTGCGATGGTTTGGGAAGACACAGGGGCCCGTAGTGAAGCTGCTGCCTGTGTCTGGATAGCGGCCAATGAGGCAGTTGGCTCTACGCGTGCGTTTCGGATGATGTGACGGTCTTCTCGATGACTGGTCTGTCGAGGGCGTCCTGAACCTGTTCGCCATGTAAATGACGTCTCTTCTGTCCACTGGTCCTAACACCTCCTCACAGTAAAATCATAACGGCCTAGTTGACGAGCTACTCGCCGAGCTGACCACCCAGTTTCCATCATCCCGATGATTCTTCCCCTATCGAACTCTGACAACTGCTCATATGGTCTTCGACGGCGGCGTAACGGCAAGTCTACCTCAGCATTTCCTTTGTAAACGATTATATACACTCCAGCAAGCTCTGCTTACCTGTTTTTATACTCCAAGGAGAACGAAGTTCAACGCCCTCTAGTGGCAATGCGCAATCACGCTGCATTTCTAATCATTTGCATACCTGCCCGACATGTACCTTTAGGCCTACTTTCGTTTCGATCCCAAAATTATTTCTTGGTGCGCAAATTTTTATGGCAATGAGTGTATATAATTTTTGAATTTTCTATCTCACTGAGCAATAACTAAACGAAAGTGTTCATCTTCGACAAAAAAAAGTAAGCCATTCCTTATACCTAGACGATTCACCTGATTGAGAAAAATTTCTGTGGAAACGTTGGTCTTCGACGGATAAACATTTCATACACCACTTCAAGAACCAGTTGAAGTGACGTGGTATTTGTTACTGAACTTGTCACCCAGGAGAATTATTAATTAAGAAAAGTGATTGATCCTCGAGTGTACGATCTGTGATTAGTTTCGGCCGTAATTCATTGGCATTACATACTTTTGGAACTTTTTAAAGATATCAGGTATGTGTTTAACAAGTTCAGATCCATCCATCAGATATTTCTCGATGTGAAGGAGTGTTGTCGTCCATTAAAAACGAACTGGCAGCCAAATCTGTCTTGAAAATGTTTCGAATGAGTCTCTAAGATCTCTTTTAAGAGAGCCTCCATCAAACACATGGAATAGTTTGCAGTCATTTTACTGACGAGTGGCTTAAGCAAATTTGGGCAAAAAATATAGAATACGAAATACTGACACCTCCATTGGCCGAAATCGCTTCAGGACACCCTTGTCGAAGTTGGGTGAAAGGTTGACGTTAATGAAAGAAGCAATGGTTGGAATAGAATGACTTCTGAGAGGAAAAATGGACACACGTACCTGATGAAAGACCCCGTTTCTACTGAGCATCAGGGCCGACGAGTGCGGGTCTTCTTTGGCCCGCCGCCTTGTGTCTACGGTGTTGCTGAATCGTAGGGGCATCGTGGCGTAGGGAAGAGGGTAACCTTCGGGTGGCGGCTGGGGAGGCAACGGGATGCCGGGACCCCTTAGGAGTGGCCGGCCTCCCTTCTCTATATCCATGTACCTTTTACTGCCTGGGTGGGGCAAGGTAGAGCTGCCTCCGTATGAATAATGGCGGTCCGGGCCACCTAATCGAAACCAAAAAGATAAAAAAAATTATTCATCAATCTCAATACAGTATTCTAAAAGCTTCAAGTGTTATTTCAAGAGGGATTTGGTACCTGCAGCTCCTGCCTTGTTCCGTTTTTCTTCTTTTCTGACGTAGAAACAAGCACCAATGAGCACCAAGAAGATTATGCCTAAGGAAGATCCGAGTGGGACTATTACGGTCATCTTCAGGTATATGGGTAATTCCTCTCCCTTTTCCACGACAGGATTCGATGACATGTCCGACAGAGCTGGAAGGGCATGAACACCCATTTAGACCACGATACATTCCAAACACCACAAAGGATTTAACCATATTAAAATATAGACAGTCTTACCACCACCCTCAGTCCTGACAGTCAGCACGTCACTTGGTTCACTGTCGCCGGCTTCAGAGGACGCTTTCAGATACATCTGGTACCTCGTACCCTCTCGGAGTCCGGACAGCGTATAGGACTGTTCGGCGGACTTGGGTATAGATAGCTCCGTCCAAGGACCGTATTCGTCCTTGTAGAAGAGTGAGTAATCTATGAAGAGAAAATTGCGAGTTTTTTTGAGTATAGGCTCTATCATGCGGAGAGTTTTTGTCATGACGATTGTTTTCTGCAAGATACACATTTTCTCAATGTTCAGCCATTATAATCTCCCTATACTTGACCCAGCCTGAGTTGACCGAGCGCGCCTATGTTGGCGCGCCAGCAGTGGTTCTCAACCTTGGCAAGCTTGCGGCCCGGTTTCATTGATTTTTGTGAGTGGAAGATTCAGTCAAACACATGACCAACGGAAAATGAAGGAGGAAAATTAAACTGGTATGAATTAAACTGGTATGAATGATGTCGAAGCCCGGCGGTTGAGAAACACTGGCCTACAGAGTCCCTTGGTAGCAAATTACTGGAACTCCATCCTGGAGCTGGGGTTCTTAACGTATGGATCGCGACCTAAACTTGATGTCGCTGAGGCTCCGAGATTGGCCATTATCTGAATTTACTAACCACCAGGGACTCACCAAACGTGATTCGCAGGGCTTTCGAGAAGGGTAGCGCAAATCCTCTTACAACCAGGGATTCTTGAGCTATAGATCACGACCCAACCTTCATTTGTTGGGGCTTTCAAGTTGGGTCGTAAAAATCCACTAAGCCAGGGACTCGAGCTATGGGTCACAGCCCAGACTTGATTAGCAGGGGCTTTTACCTTTGTTTTTGTTGTACCCTTTCGTCAGGAAAGTATTTGCAAGGACGAACCGGGTATCGAACTCGCGACACCTCTAAACATCCTTTGGTACAATAAGCGAGTATCTTATCGACCTGGGATACCGCGCCCTGCTCTGAAATCATGGGTCCCTTTTTTTCTCAATGCATTTTATATTAGCTGAGTCTTTCATTCTACATCAAATGGTTCAAAACTTTCATTAAGATAAGCGGAGGTATATCTGGGAAAAGATACCGAGGTGAATATGAGTTGATTGGACAGCAATTCCGATTATGATTACAGTTAAAATTCAGCTTTCGACGTGGCTGTTTTATGTTGGCGTGGGCATCCTTATCAAAGAAAATGTTCGTTAGCTGAATCCGTATTCGTACGCCAAGGCAGAAAAATCTTTTATTAGCCGAAAATTTCGTAAGCTCAGGTATAAACTGTACTAACTAAATCCACGTTGAAAAACTCGGTTCTGAAATACTTACGAATGGAAGGAGCCGTGGCAGGCTGCGTCGACTGCGTTCCTTCCAGTGGTGTAGGTGGCGGCAATGGCGCTGAGGTAGGCGAACTGACGTGCTTCCATTTGAGACCGATCGCGGATCGCGACTGAAAATCAACCCAAAGGAATGGAGCTGGAGGTGGATCTGGGGAAAAGAAACCAAACTTCCGTCATGTCATGCAACAAGGTTTCCTACCTCGGATATCTCGAGGAATCGAATATAACAATGTATCGAGACTTTACCTGTGTCCGAAGTCTTTACCATCACGTCCTGAGACGCTGGTCCACTTCCAGCTCCGTTGAAGGCCTGCACGATCACTGCGTATTCGGTCGATCGCTGGAGATTGCTGAGTTTGTATTCCTCTTCGTTGAGTTTGCTGAACTCCACTGTCCGGAAGGAGTACGATTCCGAACCGGAAGATACACGGTATCCGACGTAGTATCCCTTCAGCTGACCATTCCACTGGTCTCGGGGAGGTGCCTGGTACGAAAAATGAGAAGCTATGAGTCTACGTTCAGAAAACACTACTTTTTATGAAGAGGAATGAAAGCTTTCACGGCCGGTGATACAGTAAGAAGATAATTCCGGTCTAAAGGGCCTTGGTCCAGTGGAATTTGAACTTCCAGACCCTAGTCCAAGAAGGGGAGTCTTCATTGGCTTTAGGAGCGGAGTCGCCGTGATCTCCTTCACTATCTAGGGACAGTCATACAAATATCACGGCATGATCGTCTTGGCGCTCTCCAGAGACAAACACATAAATAATGCCATTAAAGCCTTGGTCTCAGTTGATTTTGGATAGTCGATTAGATCCACAGTTTCTTTACAACGTCCCCTGAGGTGACTACTAAACCACGCATGCACCTCGAGGATATTCCGGTATGGAACTTTTAACGAATGAGTGCCTGTTGGAATGTGCGTGTGTGTGTGCTGTGAACCGTCGTGATTGTTTCTGTACAGTACTTGTTTTGTGCTGCCATCTATTTTACAAACAATGAGTGATTAAATATCTATACCGTTGTGGGCCTTTTGCTCCCTATGGCGACCTCTGAGTTGACTGTCACCGGGTCTCCTTGATTATTCAAGAACAATCGTACAAATACCACAGCAACTTCAGCTTCGGTCGTTTCTGGACAGACGTTCTCATCCCATTTTCCGAAGTAACGGAAAGGGAATCTCCGTGAATGATCTCTTTGGATGTGCAGAAGCAGACGTACAAATAACAAAGTAACCACAAGCTCTGTCATCTCCGGGTAGACAAAGAGACCCTCACATCCTCAACTGGTGACGGAAACGAAGTCGAGATCTCCTTGGCACTCCAGACACGCTCACACGAAATAGCACCATCAAAGGCTCAGTCTTGGTTGTTTCTGAACAGCGGATGAGATCCACAGTATTTTCACTACGTCCTCTGAAGTGACTGAAGTGAAGTCACCGTGATCCAGGTACAGCAATACAAATAGCATCGCAGCTCTAGCCTCGATTTCAGTCGTCTCTGGACAGTCAAGGAGATTTCAGACTTCATTCCTCTCACGACTTGATGTGCTATTCACAGGGGGAAAACGTTTGGAAGCTCAAATTATACTGGGTCACCGTGATCCAAGAGACTTTCTACTGGGTCACCGTGACCCATGAGACTTCTTTCTCGGTGGACGTAGATGAAAGAGTGTATTTTAAAGCAAACTCTACTCACTTTCCACTTGACTAGCAGCATCCCGGCACCGCGAGATTCAACAGTAACGTCCGTGGGAGGCGCCGATGGTTCTGTAGGAATAGAGAACCACAATTAATTGACTGGCGATTATAGAATTTGTTCCATTAATTTTTATGAAAACGATTGTTCTCGTACCAGCTTCTTTCGTAAGAAATTGCTGAGATTCCGACGGGTTCCCACGACCGACTTCATTCTCGGCCAGGACGCGGATCACGTAAGACGTCCCCGGCTGAAGATCCTTGAGCATCGTGAATGTCTGCGTGGCCGGAACTTGGACCTCCTCTAGACGGTGCGGTGCCCCGGCTGCACGTGAGGGAAAAGCCGAAAGAAAATTACATACATATTACGTAAACTTCACTAAAGTGTAATTGTAGGATATTTTGAAGGGATTTTAACTATTTTCTTGATATAACTTACCGGCGTCTCTCCAGTACTGCACCACGTACGACGTTATGGGGCTATTACCACCGTATGGACTGGTCCACCTAACACTGGCACTTTCACTCCAAGTCTGTTCCACTCGTATTTCGGTTGGCGCTCCGGGGACCTCTGGAATAGGATCGATACGTAACGGTCAAAAACGAAAGGTACATGAAAAGAGCCATACAGGAGATACAGTAAGATAAAAGTGAAGTCAATCATAAATATGGCATAAATCACCCCAATTGTGGACATAGCTATCAGGAATCTGGACTGTGTTGAGAATTTTCAGTCAAACGCGGCTATCGTGGACATTGGTATAAGGAATCTTGGGAATCTTCTCCTTTGAACGAGGCAATCGTGGTCATAGCCCTTTAAGCCAGGGGTTCTCACACCTTTTCCACTCGCGGTGCCCCTTACCCTAATCAAAGCTTATCCGTGGCTCCCCACAGCAGTTTAAGAAAGGATTTCTTCGAAAAACCTTTTTTGGGGCAGTCGCTTCGCAGTACCTGACAAAAGTTTGTGGGGCACAGATTGAGAACTCCTGCTTTAAGAGATTTTTAAAATTTTCCTGATCAGCATTTCTAACTGCCACATTGGAAATAAAAGGGTGTCAAGAACCCGAGATATTTCCGGGTGACCGAAATAAAGCAGATCACGTTTGGAGAGATATATCAGGATTATACCGTTGTAAGGGTTAATAATCTGGGCTGTCTTGGGAATCTTCACATCAAACATGGCTATCGTGGGCCTAGCTGTTAAGAATTTGGGCTGTCTTGGGAGTCTTCACAAACGAACATGGCTATCGTGATCATAGCTGCTAAGAATCTGGACTGTCTTGGGAATCTTCACAATCAAACGTAGCTATCGTGGGCATAGCTGTTAAGAATTTGGGCTGTCTTGGGAGTCTTCACAATTGAACGTGGCTATCGTGGCCATAGCGGCTAAGAATCTGGGCTGTCTTGGGAATCTTCACAATCGAACGTGGCTATCGTGATCATACCTGCTAAGAATCTGGACTGTCTTGGAAATCTTCACAAACAAACGTGGTTATCGTGGTCATAGCTGCTAAGAATCTGGGCTGTCTTGGGAATCTGCGCAATCAAACGTGGCTATCGAGATCATAGCTGCTAAGAATCTGGGCTGTCTTGGGAATCTTCGCAATCGAACGTGGCTGTGGTGAGCATAGCTATAAGGAATCGTGGCTGGCTTGAGAATTTTCTTTATTTAAACACAGCAGTTGGGGACATAGCTATTAAGAATCCTGACTGTCTTGGGAATCTTCTTTTTCAAACGCAGCTATCGTGGCTCTATAAAGAATCCTAGCTATCCTGACTATTTCGTGCCTATCTGTAAGTCTATAAGTACTACATCTTCACCGGAATATGTTTTTGTCACCATATCATGGTTATAGTCGCACCGTAAAGCAATCAAGATTCAAGATCACTTTGGACCACGATTCTTTGTTCCAGAAACTTCTCACAAAGCACATTGATTCCTCAGCAATTGTGACCAAAGTCGATATTTACAAATACTGTTTAGTCTTCGTCCTCTATGCCCAGATACTTGGAAAAGTTAAAGCATCGCATCTATTTTTACCCACTTTGACTGCTCATATAACCAATTATCAACTGTATAGTGACGTCAGGGCCTAGATCACTTGACCTAATAGACGGATTTCCCCCAATGTTAAATTTTCCTCAAACCTCAAAGACTGCCATGTCCCCATCTTATATGGGATTGAAAAAAAAAAAGCGTAAAAAAAGATGTCGCCAATTAAAAATGACTGAATCCCATTTCTCGGGAAAATGATAGCCATGTTAACAAGAGCTGGAAACGTTGGGCTCACGCCAAAGAGAAACACTGTATAGAACGATTAACAATAATAACCCTCTATCAATAATGATCGAGGCGTCAATTTAGATAATCGCTTCTAGGGCGTCAACCGGGCCACACTTACTTTTTAAGTTGATTATAGGTATTACATTTATATTGATTGATCAATCAACTTCTCTTTATTTGTGGAGGTTTGGGAGGCATTTGTATCCCACACAGACATCTTTGTACTTTCGAAATCGACTCTAGATGGACCCTAAGCAGCACATTCATTCGTAGGTGAAAGGTTACAGAGTGAATTTCGATGCATATGACGCTCAAAAGAGGGCCTAAGATGATTTGTAAGACTTGTAAGTACTCCAGGACAGTGTTTCTCAACCTATGGTCCGCGAACCAGAGGTGGTTCGGACGAGGGCATAGGTGGTCGCAGGCAGACTTATTAAAATTATTCACCCGTTATAATTGATATTAGTAATATCTATATGGGTTCAAATAAAATTATAGCCTACCTTCAACACTTAGGTTCAAAGTACATCATCGAGGAGAACGATGCAGGAAATTGCGATCTTAGGCCGGTATTACGCTATAAAAGTTTGATAAAATCCCTTTTATAAAACTAAAAAAATCCAACCAATAAAGCTCATAGGTTACATTCGAGCAAATGCAACCGATGCCCTTATTGGTTGCATTTTTCAAGTTTTATCAATGAACTTTTATGAAACTTTTATAGTGTAATCCCAGCCTGAAACACGAGATGTCATTAAACTTTGCCAAAAATTGAAATTTATTGCTTTTTAAATGCAATTTGCTAATTACTGCTAAAATTGCTGAAAGGTGTAGAAATACCGGCTACAAATCGAGTTAACGAAAATTCACAGTAGGCCCTACTTCACGATAAAAAAAATATTCTAGCGAACTGATGACCATATTTCATTGAGAAAAATACGGATAAATATTGGATCTTTTAAATAATAATAACCCGTAAAATACGGGACATCGCCAATTGCCATAAAAAAATATTGCCAAAAGTAGGCACAATAACCAATCATAATTAAAATTGTTGAAAAAAAAGTTGAACCCGACAAATATGTGAGATGAATTTCTACAACTTTTGCCATAATTATCATAACAACATATTATGAAAAAGCTGTGTATTATGACTTCGGTTGTTATTACAAATTCAAATAAGTATCGTTAAAAAAAACGGGACAAATACATTAAAAAAATGGAAACATAGGATATACTGAGAAACACTGCTCCAGGAGAATAGTTATTCGTGTGAACTCACCTAACACAACTAATTTGACGGCTCTTTCGTCCTTGCCGAACGCGTTCTTGGCGATGCACACGTAGATTCCGTTGTCTTCTCTGTCCGAGACCTGGACGTGCATTTCGGATACCGTGCTTCTTTCGGTCAAACTTGTGAAAACTTCGAATCTACGGATGAAACCAAAGTGCAGCTCTGATTAATTAATTAAAAGAGAGATATAGATGGTAGTACCTGCTGAAATTGGTGTTAATAATGATCTTCATTTGGCTAGGACAGGGTCCGACTTTGACTTGATGGGGCCCTGGGCAAAAGAGGTATTGCCCTCCACCTCGACTGCGGTCGAAGACGTATTTTTCAATAAGTGTTTTTTCGCACTCTCATACGAGCAAAATCATTTATAACGCCATCAAAATCTAATTTCTGACTTATCTCAGCTTCGATACCCAATAAAGCTGAAGATGATAAGCTAAGTGAAACTTTCTCTCAGGATAAAGGGAAGCTCTTCATCTGAGAATCCGCAAAGGAATGGATAACGGAGAAGGGTGGGGGGAATCAGAAATCACTAGTCATATATGAAATTGACATTCATTAATTTAATAGATTGCAATATTTTAAATCAATGTCTCAAATGCAGTATTTTGCTACACGATTTTAGTCAAACTTGTGAAATAGTTGTGCCGGGGTGCTCAAAAACCCCGCCGCACCAACGCAGGGTTCAGCAAAAAGCTATCTCAAGTACGCTTGACCATATGTCCCAAAGCTGTGTTTTAAGAAGCGCTTTAATTTCAAAGATTTTCGAGGGGTGTACGAATCCTGTGGAAGGTTCTGTAAACACCGGCATGAGGTGCATCAGATTCAGTCAAGGCTGGATACGAGACCACGCCAAATGTCAAAAGGAATGACAAAGCTGACAAAGCACAACTGAAACAGCAACGTAAACTGAGCTATTGCCACCTGAGACGCGAAACGTCTACTCTGTTGCACTAAAAGAACAGTATTCAGCCCAGAATCAAGGCTAAAAGATTGTTAAGACTTTCTACATACCGGTAGGTGGTAGACCTAAGACCGAACGCCATGTGTTACATATCAGAACATGGTCACTGACCCCCCCCCCACTAATTTTGCAAGATTCGGAATATGCATGAAATAGTTCTGCGCATGCTTGCCAAAAAAATATGATCCTTTTCATTACTCATCAGGATTTGAAAACAACTTGCAAAACCGGAGGATTCAAACAAACCTCCTGAATAAGGGTGGCACAATCCACAGAAATGAACTTGGACGCAAAACTAGCAGAAAATGTCCATCTTAATGAGGCACTGCTAATGAGTAATTATACTATTTATATTTTGGTGGGCATTACAACGTACTTGGTCGCGTCTCTTTCCGTGACTGGAATCCTGTCCTTGGTCCAGGTGATGGTTATCGGGTTGTCACCGTACGCTTCGCAGTGAAGTATCGCCGTCTCACCCCATCGGACAGTCTCTTTGCCGAACTTCGTCGAGAACTTCGCTGGAACTTCAGGAGGAAAAAATGAACTTATTAATCTTTACATTAGAAAAAAAAAACAATAACCACACATTTAGGACATATGAATGTGGAACAGTTTCGTGAAGACCCAAGTCCGGTTCGACACGATTCAGGAAGTAGTTTTTAACACACGGATATAGAACAGGAAGCCGTTTTTTTGAATCGGGAAGAAGTCCAGTTTCGCGACACACAAATGTGCAGCGTAAAGTTATTTAGTGAACTTGGATCGATTCCTATTTTAAACTTGAACCGATTCCTATTTTGAACTTGGACCAGTTCCCACGACACATGAATAATACAAAGCGTCAAGTCATTTTGGTTCGGGACTAAGTCTAGTTTTAAGACACATGAATATGCATGTATGGAGCGTTAACCCATTTTGAGTTACGACCAAGTCCTGTTTCACGACGCGTGAAATGTATAGCGCAGAGGTCTTCAACCTTTTTTCTACTACTCACGAGCACTGCTTGTACCCACCATCAAAATACGAGCACCCCGACAGAAAGTTCAGCATACGAATGCATGAAATTAGGGGGGGATTTCAGTCCTCGAATGCAATTTGGTGTTTCAGGTGTTTTAATTGTGAAGTTGATTCAGTGCTCGCGAGCACGAAATCGGACACGAGCATTGCTCAGCAACGGGTAGAAGATGCCTGATGTATAGCATTAAGTCATTTTGAATAATAACCAAGCCGAGAGTATCATGACACATAATACTGGCCAATCAAAAAAATTTATTCTGAATCACCAAGTCCGGTTTTACGGTACATAAATGTGTAGAATTAAGCCTTTCTTTTCTTTCAAACCGAGCACAACTCTGGTCTATCGCCATCTATGGGCAGTTTACTACCCAGTGAGTTGTGCTGGAAGTGTAAGTGTGTGTAACACAGTCTCTGAGTGCGTAAGTGCGTATCTAGTGTTGTGGTGGAGGTCAAGGGTAATGACTGAATTGCATTTGTACTGTTTGTAGTCCTGTTGCTCTCTGTGGCGAGACTTTTTAAATGGGGAGATCGGCTCGCATTCGCGCCAAGAAATACAACTAAGCCTACAGTTTCACGACATATGAACGTGCAGCATCATCTCCATTCAGAATAAGTCCAGTTTCCACGACACATGATACAACTTCACCGCACACGAACTCCGGTCATATCGCCATACAGCAATTCACTGTCTACCGATCGAGTTGGGTCGGAAATCTTTCTCTCTCGAGAAAGTCACGATTAGAGCCCGGATTATATGCAAATGCATATGTGCATATGCATTTGCATGTTTTGTCCTTTTTCAGCATTAATGCATATAAATGCAAAATTCAATCAAATATTTTTTTCATAATAAGTGCATATTATTGAAGGTCCATTTAAGCGTAATCACTTTTTTATAATTTTTCAAATAAATGCAGCCGAATCCCGTTATAACGAACTCCAAGAGACCGGAGAAATCACTTCGTTAAAACGAAATTTCGTTGTAAAGGAATTACAAATTTTTGCATTGTTCCTATGTAAACTTATCTGGCGGTCTAGAAAAGTGTTCGTTAAAACGAGATTTTCGCTATATCGGTATTCGTTAAAACGGGATTCGACTGTATTGCTAATAATACAGTAAAACCTCTCATTTGCGGTAACCGACGGGACAAAAAAAAAAATTCGTTCGTAAAAGAGGGGTGACCATTTATCAGGGGTTCGAAATGCATACTTCTATTATACAAGGGGAAACATTATTTGACCGTGAAAAGAAGGGCGACCGAATCTAAGGGGGGGTGTCCATTAAGAGGGTTTTACTGTATTTTTATAACATCGGTTTTTCTGCCGCAGGCGGAATTTAAGACTATTTCTTAGAGGTATGTCAAGCGTTTAACTCTTTTTAGAAATAGTGACGAAAATCTTTTGTTATTGGTATTTTGCACGTGCAGTGTATACATATGTGGGAATATTTTTATATTTTTTGTAAATGCATATGCACTAAAATATAAAAACAATATTCATTTTAAAAGCATATCTGCTTTAATTGCATTGGCGATTTTTTAAATGTTTATTTTTTCATTTTTGGTAAATTTTAATTTTTTCAAAATTTTTTTAGTGTATGTTTTGGGTTTTTTGATGCATATTTTAACATATTTTAAATGACATATTTTGGAATTTTTAAGTGCATATTTGCATATTTTTAGAGCATATTTCGCCACTTGTTTAGTGCATATAATCCGGGCTCTAGTCATGATATACTTCCGTACGCGTCTTGTGCATGGAGGCACCTGGCCTTGGAGAGGAAAGGCGTGCCATCTATCACCTATGGTTCGGTAGGAAAAGAACTCATCTCTGTCCGTGTCATCTCATCGACCCGTGGACCTGACGGTAGACTTCATGGTGGAAGACGATCATCTTACCACTGCACTCCTCGCGCCATGATACATGATACTGAGCAATCAAAAGCCGGAATTAGAAGCACGTCCGGTTTCCCGACACATTATTGTGCAGCATCAAGCTATTTGAGAATCGGCACCAATTTCAGTTTTACGCCACATGAATATGTAGTATGACTCATTTTGAATTGGGACCAACTCCAGTTCTACGACACATGAACAGCTAGCATTAATACATTCTGAATCAGGACAAACTCCAGTTTCACGACACACGGATATGTAGCATTACTCATTTTGAATCAGCACCAATTTCAGTTCTACGACACATGAACAGCTAGCATTAATACATTCTGAATCAGGACAAACTCCAGTTTCACGACACACGGATATGTAGCATTACTCATTTTGAATTGGGACCAATTCCAGTTCTACGACACATGAATAGCTAGCATTGATACATTCTGAATCAGGACAAACTCCAGTTTCACGACACACGGATATGTAGCATTACTCATTTTGAATCAGCACCAATTTCAGTTCTACGACACATGAACAGCTAGCATTAATACATTCTGAATCAGGACAAACTCCAGTTTCACGACACACGGATATGTAGCATTACTCATTTTGAATTGGGACCAATTCCAGTTCTACGACACATGAATAGCTAACATTAATACATTCTGAATCAGGACAAACTCCAGTTTCACGACACACGGATATGTAGCATTGCTCATTTTGAATTGGGACCAATTCCAGTTCTACGACACATGAATAGCTAACATTAATACCTTCTGAATCATGACAAACTCCAGTTTCACGACACACGAATATGTAGCATTACTCATTTTGAATTGGGACCAATTCCAGTTCTACGACACATGAATAGCTAACATTAATATGTACTGAATCAGAACAAACTCCAGTTTCACGACACACGACCATTGCTCCGTCACCGACCGACCACGCACGGTACCATTCAGCATATATATGCGCTCCATAGGTTAAACTATTCTTTGATCATTTTTGTCGCACCACGGTCATTTTCTGCACACGAGGGCTAATTAGACCGGGACCTACAATTTATTGCCGATTCCGAACGGCAGGCTTGTTTTTTTTTTATACTCGTCGAGAGGTTGGTGCGCTAACCCCTCGATGGGGGACTCCCTGCGGTAGCAATTTTTGCTGCGGTCATGTCGCCATTTTTGTTGTACCCCTGTGTCAGGAAAGTTTGCTGACAAGGACGAACCGGGTATCGAACTCGTAAACTATTCTATCTGCCACTATAGTTTAGTTGGTAGAGCGCTCGTCAACCGGCATTCGAGGGATCCGGGTTCGAGCAGCAGCACCTAGAGATAGAAGGCCTCTGCACTGTTTGCAATAAACGTCGTTGAGACTACCTAAAACGTTTGCCACATTTTGAAACACGGCACCCTATTTCGTTTCCTCTTATTTTGGCGTAGAATCTTCCTGATTGGCTCACAAATACCGCATGGTGATTGGATGTGGGAAGTACAGAAATCGCCAATAATAACCCGATCATTTCTTTTCCTCACAACGATGATACTGGCAGGGAAATTTTTTTTCCCCATTCTTTCTTCTTTTTCTTCTGAATTCTCTTCCTTTGCCACTCTTCATAGGCCTTCTTGGCCAGTTCGTAAGCCGACAGTCGTCCCCAAAAGGATGGGAATCGGCTCTAAATTCTATTCTGATCTGGTCTGGATACTGGCAGGGAAATTTTTTTTCCTGAATATTCTGAGGGGGAAAATAGACTAATTACTGACGTCACAAGCAGACTACGGAGGCCTATCTCTAGGAGGTGTTGGTTCGAATCCCGATGGAATTTTTCCAAACATCAGTTTCCTCCACAAAATCAGCCAGTTTTTCCCTGTACATCTTGTATTAACAAGTGGAGAAATTGCATCTTTCTCTAAATACACGAAAATACGTAGCATCAAGTCATTTCGTATTTAGGACAGAGTCCAACTTTCTAATTAGAACAGAGTCCTGGCTTTTTGTGCAAAAAACCGCATTGGACCACATAATTACATAAATAGGACAAATGACAGATCGTTCCGTGTACACTTCCTCAGCAGGAGCCGGTGCGGTGCGGTGAGGGGGAGGAGAAATCCGGTTTCTCCGGCAAACTCCTGATGAGGTGTTTAAAGTCACCATCAACACGGTCCATATATATCCACGGTACATTTTTTTTTTGTTTCCCTAACAGAATTCCAACATTGATCGGATAGATATACCGGTTACGCTCCCCCGCCCCCTCCCCACATCTCGGTATCGGGAGAAGGGTGGGAAAATGCGGTGCTATAGATGGAGGCGAAACGTTCATTGATTTTCCAAGGCTCCGGGACATCATACGTGTCCGGGATTTGCCCCACTTCCTCCAAAGGAGAAGAGGCATCAACTCGCTCTCCATTTTCCCAAAGCCCTCCGACGGGAAAAAAAAAACAACTCACT
The DNA here is from genome assembly GCF_987345545.1 of Pholcus phalangioides. Lineage (NCBI taxonomy): Eukaryota > Metazoa > Arthropoda > Arachnida > Araneae > Pholcidae > Pholcus > Pholcus phalangioides. The sequence goes on from NW_028301627.1 coordinate 6,945,182, forward strand.
CTCTCATTTTCTCTTCTCCAGGAGCTCTTCCAGGACCAAAAGCAGGGGGGGGGGAGGGGGGTAAAAAATGGAGCGAGCGCCTGCCATTGCTTGGAGCAAAGAGAGAGAAGGATCCATTCGTGGATGCGCAGCTAAAAGTGAATTAAGGTGGAATGCCGACGGAGGAAGGACCTGGCAAGGAGTGAAAAATGACTCGGCAAACAGGTTAAGGACCTTTTCCTTCCATTTCACTTTCGAAAATTGGTATAAGGAATTTTTTTTTTTCCGGGAAAATGACTTTTTTTCCAGATGAATATAGAGATGGTTCGGGAGATATATGTACAGAAATTTTTACTTATAGATGGGATCATTATGGGGCACAACAACAGATGGCGCTGCGGAACTGTCGCCTTCGAATATCACTTTGATGTGTGGACATCGCTATGCCTCGTCACCTAATATCGTGCGATACCTACATCATATATGGTCAATCTTAGCCCCTCGGTGTCATCTGATGCGGCCCGTGATTCTAAAAAACCTAAAAAAATCAACTAAGCAGGTCACTTAAATGACTTATGTGGCCTTCGGCACATTTTCAGATCTTTTTAGTGTCCCATGGCACAGTTCCAGCGCACTTAAGGGGCCCGTGGCACTCTCTCGTGCGATTTAGGGGATCCGCGGTGTATTTACAGATAACTTGACTGACCAGCCGCACGCTTAGAGATCACGTGATCATCGGTGGCATAATTCCAGAGGTAGTTCCATGTCGGTCGCCCCGAAATTTCAAAAAGCTTGAGCACCCTTGACCTAGAATGTCCATGCCTCGGCGTGTAATCTAGACGTCTTTGGTTGAATTCCCATAGGTAGCCTGCCTGTACCGAATAATGCAGTTATGGTAGCTCAGCTTTGGAAAGGGGAGGGGGAGTGGTCCTTGAAATGATATCCACGTTCTAAGGCAAGGGTGCTCAACATTTAAGGGAGGGAATCTTCAACCCGATGCTCGCGAGCGTACCACGGTGATCCCTGAAGTACCCAGAGTGCTCGATGCTCTTGTCCGATTTCGTGCTCACGAGCACTTGATCAGCGTTCCAATTAAACGCCTTGTACAAATCGCATTCAAGGATTGAGATCATCCTAATTTTTCATGCATTCGTCTGTCAAACTTGCCGCAATGGTGCTCTTCTTTCAATGATGGGTACAGGAAGTGCTCGTGACCAAGGGCGTAGCCAGAAATTTCGTTCGGGGGGGGGGACCGAAGTGATAGAATTGATTTGGCCATCTTTTTCCCCTTTTCCGGTCATTTTCTCACATTTCGGGGAAGGGGACCAGACCCCCCCCTCCCTCGCTCGCGACCGCAAAAATATGGAAGACCTCTGCTTTAAGAGGTGGGGGAGCGGAAACGGAAATGTGCCTTGAGCCACTCAGATGATCTGAAGGTGTTCCACGGGCCGCTTGAGTGATCTCCAAATGTGCCACGGGCAACTCAATTGATCTAGAAATAAGCCGTGGGAAATTTATATGATATGGAAATGTGCAGCGGACTAATTTAACTGATCTGGAAATGTGCCAAGGGGCCTTCTAAAAGTGATCTATAAAAATGCTGCGGACCGCTTAAGTAAAATGCAAATGAACCGTGGGACTTGAGCGAACTAGAGGTGTGCCGTGGGTCGCTCAAGTGATTTGGGGGGGGGGGGGGGTCACTTCAGGGATGTGGATGCGTGCCGTTGGAAGCTTAAACAATTCGGAAATGTGCCGCGAGCCACTTGAGTTGTATGATTATTTTTCGCGGGCCAGACATCTCCAAGGGACAGCGCGGACCATGGGTTGGGCATGTATGCAGTATAGGATGAACACTACTTGCTTGCACACACACCACTCATATCCCAGGAGAGAACGGCAATAGATATGGCTACGTTCCCGGACGTATCATTTATAGGAACGAAACAATTTGTTGTTCCAATCAATAAGCAACCGTTGTTCGCTCGCGGATTGGATTCGGCAGCAGGAAGCGGATTTCGTGCCTCATCGCGATTCCGGGACGACGACTTTACGGGGAAAAAAAGAAACAACAACAACCTTCGCAGTAAATGATTCGGAAGAGATCCCGGGATCAGGAGAGAGAAGAGAGATGGATTTTTTTTTTTGGAACGAAACGCTTGGTCTAACTATCGGGCGAGTTTGGCATTTGTCCCGGACGGGAGCCGGGAATTTCGCTTCCGACATTTTGCCCCTGGCGCGTTTTGTCCCCGGTGCATTTCGCCTCCAGAAATTTTATCCTAGACGTTTCGCCTGAGTGAGTGACTGTATGGTTGAGTGAATGGCCATATAAATGATCAAGTGAGTGACGGTATGAGTGACCGTATTAGTGCCAAGTGAGTGTGTGAGTGACCATATTAGTGCCAAGTGAGTGTGTGAGTGACCGTATTAGTGTAAGTGAGTATTAGTGCCAAGTGAGTGTGTGAGTGACCGTATTACTGCAAGTGAGTATTAGTACCAAGTGAGTGTGTGAGTGACTGTATTACTGCAAGTCAGTATTAGTGCCAAGTGAGTGTGAGTGACCGTATTAGTGCCAAGTGAGTGTGTGACCTAGTTACCGTATGAATGATCACGTGAATGGCCGTATGAGTGACCATATAAGTGTGTGAATGGGTGATTGACCATATGAGTGATTAAGTGAGTGTTGCGAGTGATTATATTGATGAGTAAGTGAGTGACCGTGTTTTCGTTATATCGCGATTTAACTGTATTTAAAAAAATGTATTTGTACGGTTCACTTTTTTACAGCCTGCTCATTATATTTATACAAGGGGCTAATCGTCGAAGCTGAAATGCCCGGGGAGGAATGTTCCATTCATTCAATCACTCATACGATCACTCACTTCGTCACTCACACGGTCAGGAAAGGCAAAATTTCCGGGGGCGGAAAGACTGTCGAAAACTTTACCTTAATAACGTTCTTTGTATATACGGGTACAATCTTCAGATAACTTATGGCTCACAGGTTATGTTCTTAACCAGGTTTCAGGGAGTCACAGTGAGACTGGTGTGCTGAATATCATTCTGTGCGGGGGGGTCTGTGGACTTCATCGTATTAGCAACGCATGCGGAAAACTCAACTACAAGAAATCCATCCACAAGAAGACAGAATCAGTGAGTGGATGAGCAGGGTGAGTGAGCCAGTGAGTGATTGATCGAGCGAGTGAGTAAAAAAGAAAATGATGCACTATGTTGTCATTAACATCCTTGCGAACTCTCTAGGTCGGTCACTGACCTAGTCCACATCCCTCTCTCTCTGCCTGAGCGGCAAGATGCTCGTCTTCCACCACGAAGATTGAGGTCCGCGAGTTCGATCCTGAGAGATGAACATTGATACTGTAGCAATTTGTTTTCCCACGGAGCCTGAGGTGACAATCGACAGATGGCGCCTTCAATTCCGACCCAACTCTATCGGTAGTGAATTTCTGTATGGCGATATGATTGGAGTTGGTGTGCGGTAAAGTAGTAGTCTCTCCCTCTAGGTAGAGGCAGGCTTATGGTTTTACCGCCCTTATTCTATTTTCTTGACAGCTCATTACTAAAATTTGCCGCGCCTCTGACCTTGTCCCGCTAAGCCCCCCCCCCCTTCCCAGTTAATACGCCACTGGTCGTCGAGGCGGAATCAATTTCCCATGTTACCACGTGAATGGTCCTGTATGTCACTTTTGAATCAGGCAGAAGCTATGGGATAAATCATGATTAGCAATTGCACATGAAATGTCAAAATACAATTAATACATTAACAAAGACAGCAAAATAAACTTGTGACGACTGCAAAAATGTTGAAAAATACAACAAATCAATTTCATCCCTCAATGTTTTCGATTGTGATGACGTCATACTCTTTAAGAAGCGTCATTGGTCAACGGTATCTATTGCAGTGACGTCATAGTTTTTTAAGAATCTCCCATAGGTCAACGATCGTTATCTACGGATAACAGTGATGACGTCATAAGCATATAGAAGATTCTCATTGGTCAATTGTTACCTGAAACGTGTGAGATAAAGACATTATAACTTTTATTTCTCTCTTCCTTCGAATCATGAAGGGGGAGAAGGGACCGCCTTACCGTGAACGCTGAGGGCGGCCATTTTGGTGAGACCGTTACCGATTCCGTTGGAGGCACTGCATTCGTAAGTGCCGGCGTCTTCCGGCCTGACGTCAGAGATGAGCAAAGAGCCGTTGTCAGCTGTCGAGTAACGACCGGATGTCTTGATCACGTGACGCTCCCCATCGTCTGAAATGAGAATTAACGAGATCAATTCGGTATCAGGAATTGTGCATTGTTTAAGCTTTATATAACAAATAAGTGAAACCTCTCTCTCTCTCACTAAGAGGGCCTCTCACACAAAACAAGCCCTTTCAGGGAAGTGAGTACTTTATAGGGATGAAGAACCAGAAAAGATCTAGTGAGCCCTTAATAGAGAGTTGTAGGGTCAAAAATGATTCGGTGAACTTTTTAGAGATGGGCTCTTAATTGTTGAAGGACCAAAAGAGATTTGGCGAACGCTTCAGAGAAGTGGGTCCTCTACACAGTTGGGGTACCGGAATAGATCTGGTGATCCAGTTCAGAGAGGTGGACTCTTAATAGAGTTGAAGGACCATAAAAGATTTTGTGAACCATTCAGAGAGGTGAGCCCTTAACAGTTGAGGGACCAGAAAAGATTTGGCGAGTCCTTAATAGAGCTGAAGGGCCAGAAAAGTTTGGTGAACCATTCAGAGAGGTGAGTCCATAATATAGTTGATGGACCAGAATAGATCTGGTGGGCCTTTAATAGAGTTGAAGGACCAGAAAAGTTTGGTGAACCATTCAGAGAGGTGAGTCCATAATATAGTTGATGGACCAGAATAGATCTGGTGGGCCTTTAATAGAGTTGAAGGACCAGAAAAGATATGGTGAACGCTTCAAAGAGGTGGGTCCTCAATATAGTTGGGGTACCGGAATAGATCTGGTGGTTCAGTTGGAAGGGGTGGACCCTTAATAGAGATGAAGGACCAAAAAAGATTTGGTAAACCATTCAGAGAAGTGAACCCTTAATAGTTGAAGGACCAGAAAAGATTTGATGAGTCCTTAATAGAGCTGAAGGGCCAGAAAAGTTTGGTGAACCATTCGGGGGGGGGGGTGAGTCTTTAATATAGTTGATGGACCAGAATAGATTTGGTGTGGTCCCGTTTCAGAGAAATGGACCCTTAATAGAGTAGAAGGACCAGAAAAGATCTAGCGGTCACCTTCAGAGGTTTAGAAGAGGCTCTTAATATAGTTGATGGACCAGAATAGATCTGGTGGTCCCGTTCAGAGAGGTAGACCCTTAATAGAATTGAAGGGTCAAAAAAGATCTGGTAAACCATTCAGAGAAGTGAACCCTTAAGAGTTAAAGGACCAGAAAAGATTTGATGAGTCCTTAATAGAACTGAAGAGCCAGAAAAGTTCAGTGAACCATTCGGGGGGGGGGGGGGAGTGAGTCCTTAATATAGTTGATGGACCAGAATAGATATGGTATGGACCCTTAATAGAGTAAAGGACCAGAAAAGATCTAGCGGTCTCCTTCAGAGAGTTGGGCTCTTAGTAGAGTTGACGGACCGGAATAGATCTCCCGTTCAGAGCGGTTCCACTGTAAGCGTATGAGATTCTTTCTCACCTTCGATTTTGGTCCAGGATATGACCGGCTTGGGATGACCCTTCACTTCACAGTCCAATATGACTCGGCCTTCCAAACCGACCGAAATGTCCACGGGTGCTCGTGCCCATTTCGGGGGAGCTGCAAAGAAAAATTACACACACGTATGAAAAACTGTACACACAAACAGTCATCCATTTTTAAATACATAATCTGGGCGGTGGTCTAAAGATACTCCCAAAAGCAAGGCCTATTCCGGGAAGGGGGTGGGGGGCGATGGGGTTGTCGGAAGTGTTTCAGACCTTCGGCAGGTTCGGTTTGAGCCTTACATAAAAGATCTTGATAGCTGAACTAGTTCTCGGGGGTGCTCGACACCATGCTGAAAAATGCCGGGATCGTTTGAGCATCTCCGGCTCTAAAGCCTGGGGTCTATTTCCAGTCCGCCAGCCTGTGGCGTCGAGTTCGATCAACAACTTCTAAAGCACAGTTAAAGATGGCGCTGGTTCGATCCACTGAAGAGAATGGTCTTCCCCTTTATCGTGTCGCGAGCACCGTTAATGCTGCATTAGGAGCACCCTTAACGTAGGCCTGGAATTTTTCTCAGCCACCCCCTTCCCTGTCTAGAAATACCTGCCTATCAATCTACATCATGTACGCCCAACATCCGAGAATCAAATGTTGCATGTGGCCCCTCGGAGTCATCTGATTTGGCCCGTGACGTATAACCAAACCACTCAAGTGGCCCAACAAAGATTATGAAATCACTTGAGTGGCCTATGGCACATTTCAAAACTGGCTCAGTGGCTCGCGACACATTTGCAGATTATTTAAGCTGCCAACTGTGCGCACAGCCAGATCAATTAAGCGGCCCAAAGCAGGAATCGATCGTCATGCCTCAAGATATCCAAATCAGTTGAGCGACCCGCAGCACACCTCTAGTTCAGTCAAGTGCAGGTAGTGCATTTGGAAACTACATAAGTGACTGGCCAGCATATTTCCTGATCACTCGCGAGTGGCCAGAAGCACGCTTCGAGATAACTCGAGGGGCTCGCAGCACACCCCCAGATCACTTAAGAGGCCCGTAGCATTTTTGCAGGTCACTTAAGTGTGCTCTTGGCACATTTCCACATCGCTTAAAATCAGTGGTTCTCAACCTTTGGAAGCCCGCGGCCTGGTAAATCTTTTTTGCGTAAGTGGAAGGCCCGGTCATACACACAACAAACAAGAAATTAATAGGAAAATGACACCCACGGCCCGGTGTGACTAGTGTTAGGGCCCGGTGGTGAAATAATGGCTTAACGCCGCCCCCCCCACCCCGCCCAGCGCCAAAGGTGGAGTCGACTGATCTAATGTATATATGTGAATTGACATCATCATCATCGTGCCCCCTCAGCAATAATGACCTTGCCCCCCCAGACTTCCAAGTCTATCCCCACCTATGTTGCCGGGGTGGCTCTTGGCCTATTTCCAGGACACCTAAATTGCTCGCGGCACACTTTCAGATCACTTGAGTGACTCGCGGCAAATTTTAAGATAACTCACGCAGCCGGCGACACGTTTCCAAACCAACGAAGTAGCCCGCACTCTCCAAAACGTCGAGCACCCTCGATCTACATAGTTGCTCCCGAGAATTGTAAGCCGATCTGATCATTATGAGACCTCTGGGTCATGCTCGGGTGGGCCTCGGGCATTCAGGCAGCTTTGCCCCGGGTTGTTGGGGGGGGGCATGAACTTACCCATTCGACATCCCTGTTTTTAAAATAGCAGAATTCCTCTTTTTAGCTTTCAGGAAAATAACATGAACATAGGTCATCATAAACTGACCCACCATCTGCATTGGGAAGGAGGGGCGGCCTAAAAACAACATATTGGGCAGGCCTCCAAGCCAGGATTCCACGCAGGTTATGCATGGCTCGATGTTTGGATGCCCATCTCTTCCCCCCCCCCCCAATATAAAACTAGAAGCTCAGCCTCCCCTCCCCCCCGAAGTTGTCTTATGATAGCGTGGATTGACCTTTTGCTTATCAGACTTTATTATAGAGGAGCCCTTGAATTGAGGGGGGAGGGGCCTCGACAAGGGCCGCAACTAGATGCTTGGTCATCCGGGGAAAGCGCGCATTTTGACGCCCCCCCCCCCCTGTAATGTTGGAGGAGAAGTTTCAGAATGAAATTTGCGCTCCCTCGGTCCAGCGCCCAGGGCACGAGATCTACCTGCTCCCCCCCCCCTAGTGGCGGCCCTGGCCTTGACCACCCACGCCCCTTAGCTCAGAGGTCTTCAACTTTTTTCCAGCACGAGCACTGCCTGTACCCATCATCAAAAAATGAGCACCCTTACAGCAAGTGTAACATATGAATGCGTGAAATGACGATGATTCCAATCCGTGAATGCGATGCCTTCACGGTGTGTGATTGGTATGTTAATCAATACGTGCTCGCAAGCACGTATTTGGACACGAGCATCGAGCACTCTGGGCACTTCAGGGAACACCTTGGTGCTCGCGAGAAACGGATTGAAGACGCCTGCCTTGACTAATTTAAACCAAGGGTGTTCAATCTTTAATAGAATAAGGGCCACTTCACATTAATTTGAAAACGTGTCGCGGGATCACATAATTAAGTGATTCTGTAACAGCGCCGCGAGTTGTGTCGTGGGTCGCTTAAGTGGTCTAGAATTTTGCCATGGTGAACTGTATATATGCAATGGGTCACTTAAGTGATCGAAAAATGTGCCGCGGCCACTTAAGTGCTTTAAACTGTACCGCAGTTCACTCAAGTGATCAGTAAATATACCCAGGGTCACTTGAGTGCTTTGGAACTGTGCCGCTCGTCACTTAAAGTGATATGGATTTCTGATAGACCACAGACCATTGAAGAAATGTGGAACTGCACTGCCGGGTATTTCAGTGATCTGCAAATTTGTCGCGGAGCACTTTAGTGCTTTGGAACTGTGGTGCCGCAGGTCACTCAAGTGATCAGTAATATGCTGCGGGTTTCCCAAGCAATCTGATAATGTGCCGTGGGCCACTTGAGTGATGTGGAGCTGCACCGTGTGTCAGTTAAGTGATCTGCCAATGCATCGGGGGGCGCTCAAGTGGTCTGGAACTGTGCCGTGATGATCTGTAATTACGCCATGGGACACTTTAATGCTTATGAACTGTGCCGCGGGCCACTTAAGTGATCTAAGAATATGCCACGGGCTACTAAACTGATGTGGAAGTACTACTTAACCGTGCATGTCCCTCGTTCACATTTTTTTGTTGAACGTGTGCGATCACTTGAGAGAGAGATCACATAAGTGACCTGTGCAAATTGTGCCGCGGGCCACTAGGTTGGTCTGTGAATGTTCCGTGGCCAGTTAAGTGCTTTAAAACTATGCCGCATATCACTCAAGTGATCAGTAAATGTACCACGGGTCACTTGAATGCTAGAATAAGCCACGGGCACACTCATCTGGACCATCACCGCCCTGCAACCTAAGTAATCTCTAAATGTGTCGCAGACCATTTAAGAGGTCTGTAAATTGTTCCGCGGGCCTCTTGATCAATCTGTAAATGTGCCTCGGGCCACTGAAGTGATGTGGAACTGCGCCGCAGGTCGCCATCACGTGATTTGGAAATCGCCAGATGGAAAACTGGAACTGCCGCTTAGCTCATTCATCCCATCAACCGTTCGTCAATTTTAAAAATGCTCAAAATAAGTTCAGGGTTCAGTCGGTAAGAGTTTCGAGAGTGAAAACAGCGCCATCTAATGAAAAATTTATAAATTTTTAAATGGACGCCCTGCCCTAGAGATAACCTAATTCGGGAGAAGGTTGTGGCCCTGTCTTTCCCGAGGCCAACAAAAATATTCCACGTTTCTATAAGTGATATATCCGAAAGAAGTTGGGAAAGAATAGCATAAACCAGTGATTCCCAACGTGGGCGTTAACGCGATGGAATGTTCCAGGGGGGGCGGTAGAAGCTACGGGTATAACATAAGATCCTATGGGTTCGATTGCGTTGGGGGGGGGGGGGTATGGGAGAAAAAAATTTAGAAAGAAGGGGGCGATGGGACAATAAAGGTTGGGAAACTATGGCATAAACTATAACTGACAATGCTCTATTCCATAGTTTCCCAACCTTTTTGTCCCATCGCCCCACAACGCAATCTATCTAACCCATAGGAACCCATGTTATGCCCATAGCTTCTACCTCCCCCTGGAACATTCCATCGCCCCCAGGGGGGGGGAATTAACGCCCACATTGGGAATCACTGCTCTATTCCCTCATTTATGCTGTTCTTTCCAAACTTTTAGAATTCAAGAATGGCTCGGCGAATATTGCATTTGGAAACTTGCATTTTTTTGGTTTCTCGTGGCCTCAGAAGATACAGGGCTGAATGAATGAACGCCAGGGTCTCTGCCACCGGACTTTATCCCGTTGCCGAGATCTCTTCCAGCCCAGCTTCGTGGCAGAGTCTGGAACAAAGTGAGTGTGTACACCTAACAGTCTGAGTGTGTAGCTAGTGTTGTGTATGATATTTCAGTGCTGCCATCTATACTTTAAATTGGGAATGAAGTGTAATGATTGAATATTTGTAACGTTGTAGGCCTTTTTAACGAGGAGATCGGCTCGCATTCGCGCCTTGAAGTTGGGAACCACAGAAAACCAACTTCAGCCGACCACCACTGTGGGGTTCGAACCCGGATCCTCGCATCACGAGTCCGTCACTATGAAGATACAGGGCTGCAATTTTCTAATTGGGTTTTTAAGGATAGGGCGTCATATAGAAATTTAGTTTTTTTTCATTAGATGACGCTGTGTTTTCACTCTCGAAAGTGTTACAGAGTGAACCTTGAACTTATTTTGAGCAATTTTTAGATTTTAACCATTCCTCCACGGTGAACGATTGATGAGATAAAGGCCAAGTGAGAACCTGAAGGACACCCTGTATATATGTTTTCTTTGGCACTTGATTACGTTTCACGACAGTATCAAATATAACCGCAGCATGCTAATGACACGAGGGCACATCAAGTGCATTTGTAACAGGACTAAGTGGATTTCTTCGTCCCATCTCAGCAGCAACTCCGAATCAAGTGCACTTGTAACAGGACGAAGTAGATTTCTACGACCCATCTCAGCAGCATTTCCGAATCAAGTGCATTTGTAACAGGACTAAGTGGATTTCTTCGTCCCATCTCAGCAGCAACTCCGAATCAAGTGCATTTGTAACAGGACTAAGTGGATTTCTTCGTCCCATCTCAGCAGCATTTCCAAACCAAGTGCACTTGTAACAGGACGAAGTAGATTTCTACGACCCATCTCAGCAGCATTTCCGAATCAAGTGCACTTGTAACAGGACGAAGTAGATTTCTACGACCCATCTCAGCAGCATTTCCGAATCAAGTGCATTTGTAACAGGACTAAGTGGATTTCTTCGTCCCATCTCAGCAGCAACTCCGAATCAAGTGCATTTGTAACAGGACTAAGTGGATTTCTTCGTCCCATCTCAGCAGCAACTTCGAATCAAGTGCATTTGTAACAGGACTAAGTGGATTTCTTCGTCCCATCTCAGCAGCAACTCCGAATCAAGTGCATTTGTAACAGGACTAAGTGGATTTCTTCGTCCCATCTCAGCAGCATCTCCGAATCAAGTGCACTTGTAACAGGACGAAGTGGATTTCTTCGTCCCATCTCAGCAGCATTTCCGAATCAAGTGCACTTGTAACAGGACGAAGTGGATTTCTTCGTCCCATCTCAGCAGCATTTCCGAATCAAGTGCACTTGTAACAGGACGAAGTGGATTTCTTCGTCCCATCTCAGCAGCATTTCCGAATCAAGTGCACTTGTAACAGGACGAAGTGGATTTCTTCGTCCCATCTCAGCAGCATTTCCGAATCAAGTGCACTTGTAACAGGACGAAGTGGATTTCTTCGTCCCATCTCAGCAGCATTTCCGAATCAAGTGCACTTGTAAGTGGATTTCTACGCCCCATCCCAGCAGCATCTCCGAATCAAGTGCATTTATAACAGGACTAAGTGGATTTCTTTGTCCCATCTCAGCAGCATCTCCGAATCAAGTTTGGGTCGCGACAGCCAGGTGTTTTTTGAGCTATGGCTCAAAAACCCCTGGTTGTTAGTGGATTCGTACGACCCTTCTCGGAGGCTCCTGTGAATCGAATTTGGGTCGCGTCCCATAGCTCAAGAATCCCTGTCTGTGAGGGGGATTTATATGAACCATCTCGGAAGCCCCTGCGAATACAGTTACGGTTGTGACCTACAGATGAAGAATCCCTGGCCGTAAGTGGGTTCACGCGACCCTTCGAGGAAGCCCCAGCGACCCATAGGTTAAGAACCTCTGTTGCATTTTGGGTATGAATGATGCTTTTTCTCGATCGAAATGGAAAACAGGTACGAACGTGTAATTGAAAAAGAAACTTCTACAACACGCGAATCCCATGTAATACATTCGTACAAGCGGAAGTTAAAAGTTGTCAAAATGTCAAAACGTTTGACACTGCGGTTGTTGTCAAACATTTTTACTACGAGAATCCCATGTAATACATTCCTACAAACGAAAGTTAATAGATAAGTAGTCAAAAATGTCTGTATAATTCATGTTATTTTAAGAATCGAGAAATTCAGTTATTATCATCTCGATTTTCCCGAATAACCATCCAACATGTAATCCTTCCCCCTCTCGCCCCCCCCCCCCCCCAAAATGCTCTCCCGCACCCTGCGGTTAAGAACCACTGATTCGAACGGTCCTTTTTTTTTGGGGGGCTCCCCCTTCATGCATCGAAACGGCAATTGCAAGACGGGCCCCCCGATTTCCCAGATCTTTCTAACAAAAACGGGAGCGACAATGTTATAATCTCTTTTGGCGCTCCCGATGACATCATCGACTGACTCGAGTCACGTGACCACGTCCGTGTTTTCTTGGCAGCGGGCCAAGGCAGGGGCTACGTTTTATGGATTTTTGAAAGAGCCCGGCTTATGCTTGACCGAATTTATGGCCGCGGGGAGGAGAAAAATATAGTACTTACACACACTGTACATGCTTTCTTGAAATCTGCCGCAGATAAATGAGAGAATATGGCGTCTCTCTCTACTGGGGGGGGGGGGGGGGTTGGCACGGTATTTACCGTTGATGGTTATTACCGGTATTTACCATAGCTTTTACACCGTCAGTGAAAACATGTTTTTCCCACGGTTTTTATGGTGAAAACACACCCTCATATAGAAATGAAAAATCACCATTTTTCCGCCATAATTTGAAAAATTGAATAATGAGCAGATCATTTTTCTTTCAGAACAAAATGCATATTATTATTAAGAATTGTATATTTACAATATAATTATTCACAAGAATTATCATAAGGGGCCGTTCAAGTATTACGTAAGCAAATTTTCAGCCATTTTTGACCCCCCACCCGCGTCAGCAAAACTCTGACCCCCCCCCCCCCCTCCCCCCTTGTCAGCAAAATTTCGTCATCAGCTCTGCCCCCTCTGAATCCTAACGCATATTGGTGGGATCAGAGACGTACACGGGGGGGAGGGGGGGGGGCTCGTGCCCTTCTCCCACGATCAAAAATTTATTTTTTAATGCAAAAAATGTTTTTCAATTGAAATTTCGAAAGAAAACACCTTTACATGCCGCTGTGGTGGTCGAGTGCTTATAGTGACGGACTCGCGATGCGAGGATCCGGGTTCGAACCCCACAGTGGTGGTCGGCTGAAGTTGGTTTTCTGTGGTTCCCAACTTCAAGGCGCAAATGCGAGCCGATCTCCCCGTTAAAAAGTCTCGCCACAGAGAGCAACAGTCCTACAACGATAAATCATTCAATCGTAACACTTCACTCATAGTTAGAAAAACTGGTGGCAGATGGCAGCACTACACATAACAAGCATTACAGAGAAACAAAAAAAAAACTTCACGTCAGGTTTCACTACACGTACACGCACATTCCCGCATGTACCGATTCGTTGGGGGTTCCGCGGGGGGGTGCACTTGTGGTGTAGCAGTAGTAGGTAGGGCCTCCAAAAAATGGCTCGGGGATCCATGATGTTCTTAAGTCAGCGACCTCGTTGGGCAATTTGCCTGTTGTGGCGTTGTATTTGTATACATTAATATAATAAATTTCTGTTAATTTCAATGTTATTTGAGAAGGCTATGAACTCAAAATTTATCTGTAACAAATTCACTGCGGCCCACCCTCTAAGCCATATAATGATAAAGACCATTGGCCCGCGGACCAAATATGGCCCTGGGGGTTACATGATGCTGCCTGCCCTTCTCAACCCTAATTTTGTAAAAATGAAGTAAGCGTCACATTTTCAGATCACTTAAATGACCCGGGACACAGTTCCAGAAACACTTAAGCGATCCGTGACACATTTAGAGATCCCTTGAGTGACTGGATGTAGTTTTAGAGCACTTAAGTGCCCCCCCCCCCCAGTGCAGTTCTACATCACTCAAGTTAGCCGCGGCACATTCTCAGATTATTCAAGTGTGTGTGTGTGTGTGTGATTCGCGGCATATAATTACGGATCACCTGATTGATGCGTGGCACAGGTCCAGAGCACTTAAGCGGCCCGTACAAATTTCCAGAGCAAGCAGTTAAGCCACCCGGGCACATTTCGAGATCACTAAAGTGGCTCAGTAGGGCGCTTATCAGTAGAGGGGGAGGGGATGTTACTTCAAGCCCCCACAAACTATCAAAAGGGTTTTTTCGTTTTTGGCGCACCGAGTAAGATGTATAAAAAGTCAGCAAATTGGACCCCCCCCCCCATCGATGATGACGTAATACTTGAACGGCCCCTAATCTTACTAGCATGGCTATTAAAGTATCTATATATGCTCATTTATAATCATGTTATTATAAATTATCTTGGCATAAAGATTATATTGCTCTATCATATGCTGATATGGATAGAAGTAAAAACAAGTACATACAGTACACTCTCGATAATCCGGCCTGCCCAGTAATCCGGGTTTTCTTAGGAGCCATAGAATAGGGAAATACAGTAAAGACACCCTACACACACGCTCAGCTATACCTATACAGGCCAACTGTGCGGGTACAACCAAAGCCATCGATAGCTGGAGTTATAGGGCTATATAGCTCACTCGCGCGCTTGCAAACTCTAAACATCACTTTTTTTTTCGTCGCTAACTGACCCAGGGGCCGTTCAAGTATTACGTCCGCAAATTTTTGACCCCTCCATTCTTGTCAACGAAAGTAATGTGGTTTGCCCCCTCAAACCGAATTTTGTAAAAATGAACTAAGCGGCACATTTACAGGCCGCTTAAATGACCCGCGGCACAATTCCAGAGCATTTAAGTGGCCCGTGGCACATTCAAAGATCACTTAAGTAGCCCGCGACACAGTTCCAGAACACTTAAACGATCCGTGGCACATTTTGAGATCGCTTGAGTGACATGTGGCACGATTTTAGAGCACATAAGCGGCCCCCCAGTGCGATTCTACATCACTCAAGTTACCCGCGGAACATTCCCAGATTACTTAAGTGATCCTTGGCATAATTATGGATCACTTGAGTGATGCGTTGCACAGTTGCAGAGCACGTAAGCGGCCCGGACACATTTCTAGAGCACTTAAGCGGCCCGGTAACATTTCCTGAGCACTTGAAGGATCCGTGAAACATTTAGAGATCACTAAAGTGGCTCTGTAAGGGACTTATAGGTAGAATGTTAGTTCAGGTGCCCAATAACTATCGAAAGGTTTTTCCGTTTTGGGGCTCCGAATAAGATGCCATTAGGAATATTTCACATCTTCATAAAGGGTGGTTGATGACGTAAGCATCATCCAAACCCCCCTCGTCATTGAAAGTCAGCAAATCGGAAAGCCGCCCCTCCCCATCTATACTGACGTAATACTTGAATGACCCCTAGCTGTCCAGGCAAAAGTGGTTTTATTGAGGGTAATACAAATTTTTCTGCACACTTCTCCCATTCTACTAATTTTCTTTGACCAATCATCCTTTAAATTTACCGCCCGTCTGAACTAGCCGCCCAGGGTAACACCCCGCTAAGCCCTTTCCTGTAAATACACCACTGGTCATACAACGAGGATGTCGCTATTACGAGTAATTCGGAAGTGATTTTCAAAGAGTTTGATCTTGAAGATACAAAAAATATCCGCTTATAGCGAGTTTTTTTTATGAATGAAAATCGGAAGACATTCGCTATAACGACAACGTAAAATTCTCGTAAAGCATGTTTGCCTTTCCCTTTCTTTGCGTATTCCTGGAAATGCGTTGGAAGTTTGATTGCCCATAGCATAATTTTCCAAACATTTTGTTCCATCGCCCCTTTGAGAGAAAGTGCCCCCCCTTTTTTCGCGTCGCCCCCAACTCAAGCGAACCCACAGCATCCTATGTTATACTATCTATGTAGCTTCTATCGCCCACCAGGGACCGATATTGCCCACTTTAGGAAACACTTTAAGACCAGACATATGACCCAGGCTCTATCCCTTAGGGCGGTTATCGGCAAACCGCGGCTCGCGAGCCACATGCGGCTCTTTGGCCCCTAGAGTGTGGCTCTTCGACAAAATACCACGTGCGGGAGAACAAAAACTCCAGATTTTTGAAAAATCATGTTTAGACCAGGGCCGTCTTAAGAGCGTGACGGGGGCTCGGGCCAAGTGATTTTTCTGAGGCCCTACCTGACAAATTTTCGAAAATTTCAACCGGTTCTAATTTCTTTGAGGCCCCTCTTTCCTTGAGGGTCCCCGGGCCGTGGCCGGGTGGGCCCCATGCGTTGAGACGGCACTGGTTTAAACAGCACATTTTGGCCATTTTATTCTCGCTCCTTTCCCCTCCTTATTGAGTCATCTTTTTCGCGGGCTTTTGCCGAAAGCCTGACGCTGCTGTCATGTGACACTTTCGCGACCAATTAGGTGGGTCGAAACTAGGAAGTTCGGGAAAAAGTTGTCGAAAACGAGGCTTTTTCTTAAGGTACTGGGGGGGGGGGGCAGATAGACGCAAAAGCCGAGTCTTCTCGGAACATGGGAGGGGGCATGCAATGTTTTCCCATACCAAAGGAACGTCAACCTCTACCCGACCACATCATAGAAGACGACGCTCCTGGGCCACCACCTCTCATGGCTACCCTCCCTTGGTCACCTCTCTCCATCCGCATCCAACATCGGTCATATACAAGACGAGTGTGGATGGGAGAGTCTGAAGGGGGTCGACCTCAGCGAACGTACCTCAATCAGATCGAGGGCGTTTTTAGCAAAGGCCAGCCTAGGAGCACCCTAATTAAGCTAATAACAATGTACCTACCCCTATATAGTTTAAGTTGAAAAAAAATATTGGCTCTCGAAAGGAATTTCAATCGTTGTACTGTAGATATTTGGCTCCGTTGACTAATGAGTTTGCCGACCACTGCCTTAGGGGATATAAGCCAGTTACCCCGAGAGGTTGGGGCCATGCTGGAGAGAACAAATTGCGCCGGGCCACTAGGCTCAAAAAAGCCCCGCGGCCCTCAGTCCCTACGATTGGGACTCCGGGGCGGTACGGCCCGGGCACCCTACCCCCCATTGTCCGGAGCAACCCGCAGCCCCTACTCAGACCGGGCAATGGGGGCTCACAAACCCCGAGAGGAGCCGAAAGACGCCCCCCCAGCCAACGTCCCAGAGGCCCGACCCCCAAAAATCCCCTGGATGCTTTATTAGAAAACTAAAATTATGTATATTCGTTACAATAGATGCATCTAATCAATATACACATTCTATGGATGTATCAATTGTTATAGATGGATTTGATTCTTTTGAGAACTGTGCCTCGCGACAATTGCCTCCTGGGCGCAGTTTGAATAAAATGGTACATATATACATTTATTTGTAAAGAGCTGCCAAGTACATACTTACATGCTCAAAGAAGTGCCTCGCGACTTTGGGGGAACACTGGCCCATAGTCTTGTACGAGGTGTCAGGGGCATGATTTCTTATAGACGTGGTTTAAAGTCTTAAGCGAACCTAGAAAATTCGTAGGAGGAAGCTTGATTGTGCCTATTCCTAGAAACGCGGAAAGGCTTGCTTAACGCTAGAAATATATTTGTATTTTTATGAAATCACAGTGCATATTTAAGCATAATCACGGCCGGTCTTAGTCAGGTTCGAAGGGTGCGGCCGCTAAATGTTTGGCGCCGCAAAAGGGTAATAAAAATGTTTAGATTACATTTTTTGGCTTCTCAACCTCTTAGCAAAGCAATAGCTTGCAATTCAGTCCAAGATAGAGAACCTATAAGGTTGAGGGCCTGGGTAGATAATCGGTTTTCTAGCCCTGAGAGCCCAAATCTTCGAGTGCCTGGGGTGCAGTTGCAATTTTTTCCCTGGGAAGCGGACACTTTTGTCCATATTTATTGCCAAATGGCATTTTTTATGACTACGAAGGAGTTTTGCAGTCGTTCTCGGGCACCAGAGTATCCGTGGACACCCTGTGGTATTGGAAAACCCCTGCTCAGATGGGACGCAAATTTCTTTGCACCGGGCAGCAAAATACTTAAGCCCGGCCCTGGGCATAGTGTACATATATATATGTATATATATGTACTCCTTGATATACCTCCTTGAAAATTGTGCCATGTTTTTTACGCGTTTTCCTTCAACGAATACCGCTACTTGGCCCACAGCGGTACGCGTTGCAGGTTGGGAATCAGGGAATCACAAACTCTATTGAGATTATTTCACATTGACCTTAACCTGTTCATGTCTAGGGAGACACGTCCCAAACGGCGAACTTTGGCCGTCATTCTCAGCCGGGATTCAGAATAGTGCCAAACTCGTTACAGCGGCTGAATTCTGAGGAATGAATGGCTTCATTCGTTAAACCGGGATTCGACCGTATTTTCCTGCTGTAAGAGAATGCTAAGGTATCAGCTTCCATACGCCTCGTTATAGAAACAAGACACAAAGCGGTTTCATATACATAAAGACTCGGAAGGGTTAAGGGTCCATTAGAAGTTCCGAAATATGACCACTTCCGGTTTAAAATTTCACTTTTCCCTCTCTAATTTACCCAGTGGGTAAGTGAGTCTTGTCATCTCAAGTCTTCAGCGTTGACAAATGCACAAGCTTAGAGAAGGTATAGGGGTACTACACCTCCTCTACGTGCACAAGGGGCTCACTTTGGTTCGAATAAACAACGTTTCACCCACGAGAGATGAATGGTACTGTTTTTCCACATGGGGCTAGGCCAACCTGAATTTTTACATATACCCTGATCTATATATATAAAACTGATTTTCTGTCTGTGCGTGTATATGTTCTCTATAAAAATCTACAATTTTAGATTGATCGTCACCAAATTTTGCATATATACCAAATCGGACCCGACTTGAACGATAGGCTATTTTAAAATTTCGTCAGAGTAGGGAAAATGCCCCAAATTGGCAAAAAAAAAAGTCGGGCAACAATGGTTTTTGACCCTCAACTTTTTGACTTTCCGAACGTTTACTTTGGTTACCGTGCTTCCCTAGCAATGCGTTTTAGACATGCATATGCCTTTACAATGGTTTGCCACTTCTTTATATAATACTGCCATTATATGTATAATAGTTTATGCCTTTATAATGGTTTGCCACATTTTCAATACTCCCAGTAATGAAGCTTTTTGAATAGATGACGTGATCCAAAAAGCCTCATTGAAGAAAACCAGGGCAACGCCGCTTATTATAGCTAGTTTATTATAAATTCTTACAAAACAATATGCGATATAACCACTGCTTAACCAAACAATATTTGTATGGATAATGGTTTGGTTATTTGTTTTTTGAAAATTAGGTTCGGATTGATGGGTCACATCAGAAGATTCTAAAGGTCCTATTTTGCCCACGGGCCATGGGTTGAGCAAAATGTTTGAGATCAAAAGTGTGCTTGATCACTCTTAACACAGAAGGACGCATAAACTTCGAGGGGTATCAGAGATTCTATTCCCAGTTATGGACCAATAGTAGGTCGAATCACCCATCATCACCATAGTACAAGCAGCTCAAAATCACGTCAACGAAAAATCCACCACTATTAAACCACACATGCACATCGTCGATATTCCTCTGTTATCCCTCTTCTGACGAACTGGTACATGTTCTTATGTCGACGTACGTATTGTGAACTTAGCGTGAAGTTTGTTTCTGCGTAAATTGAAAAAATTGAAGTTTGTTCTGCGTTCTTTGTTAATGCTTGTTACAGTGTTGCCAATTATTTTTCGAATTGTAACGAAAAACCTGCATCAAGCTCAGAAACGGGACGTATGACATTATATGACAGGAGCTGGTGTGCGGTAAAGTAGTACCAAGTCTCAGTATCGAGAGACCCTCCCTACGCACTTGAGTCTCTCGGACCGTGCCCAGGTGGGCCCATATGTGAGACTGCCCCCCCCCCCATCCATCCAAACACAAATAATTTCTTTCGTATGACTGTCGAGAGGCTAAACTGACTGTTTGACTAATTTTGTCTTTTCCTTGACATCAGAGCAGTCTCGGCCCGGGAGACTCAAGTGTGTAAGGAGGGTCTCTTTTTACTGAGACTTGGTACTACTTTATCGCACGGTCGCGTAATTACAATCCCTACTCTCTTGGTAACACAGGAAGCATTAGCACGCCGGTGATTGGTCACTGCGAGCAAAAAAGCTAGCAAGGTGGCACGAGAGGCTGAGTTTTGAGCGAAACCTAATTTCAAAGTTCATTAACCCGTTCACTGCTAATAATGCCATGGTGGCGTCATGGGGGACTTTTATTAGGGGGCCTCATGACACCTTGGTGGTGTCACGTACAAAAGTATAACACCAAGAAATAAGTGGCAACAGGAATGGAATTGATAAACAAAAAAAATTTGGCATTTAGCAGCGTATGCAAGATAAAAGAAGATTACATTACAATGTCAAACAGATAATTTAAATCTTCTTGAGTACATGATAAAGATTGAGTAAAGATGTACATGAAGATTGTTCTTTTATTAACTGAGGAAGTAAATTAAATATTTTGGGAGCTAAATAAAGGAAAAGTTTTCGGAAACGAGTTTTATTTGGCCTTGGTATAGTATGACGTCTAAATTGCATTCCGGACTTATGTAATTTCAGATTGAGATGGCCACTTCTTTTATAAAACATTTTTAAACTTTTATAAACGTACAAATGTTACAGAGGGAGTAGCTTTAATTGATTGAAAAGTGGAAATGTATGCGTGAGTCTATTTTTACTCAAAATGATACGGATGATACTGTGTGACAAAAAGTGTAGAAAGATTACTGAAGTATGTCCCACCCCAACATGTAATGCCGTAACTCAATCTAGATTCTACTAACGCAAAATAAATAAGTTTTAAAATGGATTGGGAACATTTATTCCTGATAAAATAAAATTTCCTAAAATGTCGCGATTTAATTCTACACTCAAATAATTAATATGTGTTTTCCAGGATAGTTTTGAATCTAAAAAAATCTCTAAATACTTAAAGGTGTCTACTCCATTTACAACTGTGCACATACAATCCGAGATACAGCCATCTGTCGTGCTATGATATTTTAGGACATAAAAATCATCGAAAGTACCAGAATCAAATAACATATATTTAGTTTTATCTGTATTTAATTTTAAATTATTATTTCTAAGCCAGATATTTATTGAGTTAAGACCATTTTGCATGTTATTCCTCAAGTTAACTAAAGAGCTTTCAGAGTAACAAAGAGCTAAATCATCAGGAAAAGCAGTGATTTTTCCTTTCAAATTGAAGTTACACAGATCATTTACATATATTAGGAATAAAATGGGTCCAAGTACTGATCCTTGAGGTACACCAGATGTAAAACTAGTTTTAATCTTAAAAAAAAATGCGCCCTACGGACACGACAAGCAATTTAGGCCCCGCAGTGAACGTGTTAACGAAAACTGAAACAATATTTGTTATTAAATCAGTAAATGATAGGTGGGCTCAGCTTCGCCGAGCGCTCGCTACACGTTATTATTGTCTTCTCGATGCACTTGAACCGCAATGGAAACTTTTTTAGTAAATCAGTAAATGACAGCAAAGATGGAAAGATGGGAGGAAAAAGTTGAATGGGGGATCGAACCGAAAGAACAACAACCGTCGGTATGCGAGTCTCGTGCTTCGTGCTACACTGGTGTAAGAAATTGAGAGAATTTGCAGACTTGGTCGATTATCTCTAGAACCGCTGTGTCTAGGGCCTTGGCTAATTAATCGGCCTCATCACAAGCTCAAAGGATGAATTCCCAACTGGGCGCCCGTTGTTGCAACGCGGGTTTTGTGGATAAGGTGGAAATGCAGGAAAAAAGGGGAAAAATTCAAACTTCCAAAAAGGCTTGTTTTGGTTGCGGCGAACAAATGCATGATCGAGCCGGTTGCCGTTTCAGAAACGTAAATTGTAGATTGTGCGGGGTTAAGGGTCACATTGAACCATTACTCCAACGGTGGATGTCGGATTCCAGCGCAACTAAATGTATCTATTGTTAAACGTCACCAGTAAAAATTTCACGAGGAGTGACATAATGGTTCATCACTCATTTCGGCCAATCACGTGCGCCAAATTTCTACAATGTAGGGATTGTTTATAAGCACTCTGGTCACTGCTGGCCACGCATACGGAAATTTCCAACCAGTGGAGTTGGGTGGAAAATGAAGGCACCACTTACCGGTGGTCACCCCAAGCTCGGTGGGTAAAGAATTTGCATCTGATGTTCTTTGGTCGGATTCGAATCCGTGGACCGTGTCGTTGACCTTCACAGTGGAAGACAAGCATCTTGCTTATTACTATGATCCTCCAGAATAAACATGTTGAATCTGTACGAACATGCGATATTTTTGCGAGTTCGCGAAATTGTGCAGGTTCGTCCCGTATTTCGTGGGCCATACCATTTTTTCTCTCGCATCATCCGGCTTTCAGAAATGACGATCACCCCATCCCGTCCCGTCCGCTCTTTAGACAAAGTACTTGTAGAGCAGTGTTTCCGAAAGTGGGCGATATCATCCGTTTTGAGGGCGATGGAAAGGACGGGGAAGATACAACGTGGGATCCGATAGGTTGAACGGGGGGGGGGGGGAAAGGGAATTTTTTTTTTTTCTGAGTAGACGTGATGAGACTGATGTAATACATTTGGAAGACTAATTCTGTTGTAGGCCTGTAGAACTGAAGTACGAGAATGTTTTTACCCCCTCCCCCTTGTGTCGTCCTACCGATCTCAGGTCTAAGATCCATTTTTGGCGGAATTCGTTCTCAAAATAGGATTCAGTTGGCGAAGTTATGACAACCCTTTGCACTATCGAGTAGTTTTCTTGCACGTGGTCGCAGCGGTTGGACCTAACTAGGGAATCACGCACTAATTTAGTCGAATTAATGTCCCCATTCCTTATTTGTTTCTCGTGATATCAACGTAAACCGCAAAAGCCACGTGGGGGCCCAAGGCTCTCTGCAGAAGAAAAGAGTTTGTGGCAAAATGACGGAGGAAATGACTCGTTTAGGGGGAATCATTACACTCATAAAATTATGGAAGATATTACGGGGGTATAATGGCCGTTATCATACAACACGAATGGAAAGAACAATGACTTGAAGTTTTATCCAAGCAATAAATACGAAGCCAAGAAAGAAGAGCTCGGAAGATCTATAAATATGTTAGGGCAGAAATCTTCAGTTGGGAAGAGGAGGAGGGAAGTGAGTGTCCATGCAAGTTAAATCTAGTGACGACAGAGTACGGAACCATGGACGGACTTAACAAAAGCCCCCCCCCCCTCAGAAAAAGTGGTTTTCCCAGAGCCCCATACCATATTACCATGAGGCTCCCCAGGGTGTGCCCGGTTCTTAAGACAGTCCTGTATGGAACCTACGATATTGCGGAAGAATAAGTTGACCATACCTTGGTACAAATTCACCCAGGAGGGCTTGGCTGCTTAATAGTCATATACCCGTGGTTCCTTTGCCCCTGATTGTGATATACTTGCGCTCTCACGTTGGTAATAGTTGTGCTAATTAATTAGTAGGGTGCAATCGTGCCCCCATTTAGTGCCAAAATTTTCAATGAATAAATCTTCCTATCCACGTTGCTCAGAATTGTTTGTTTGCACAGCAGATATCTGTGCAACCGTTGACTTTACTTTAGAATGCACTTTAAATTACAGAAAGTTTTTAAATGACCGTGCAATATATATATATATATATTACCAAAAATATCTTAAATTTCCCTCGGTGGCGGTATACGTGAAAAATAAAGAAATTAACTTTTTATAGAGCCCCCCGTGTGCTAAAACTACCAGTTATTGAAATGTGGATCTCGCCCTGTGAAAAGCCATATTCAAGACATTTCGTACTTTTAAATGCAATAGATATTAAATACTTAAAAAATCACTATTTTTTGGCTACTTATCACTGTGTTGGCAGGCATAGTTGTATATTCAACCCCCCATCGCATAAACATCAATCTTGCTTTTTAAAATAACATAGATAAGTTTCATTGGTTTTGTGTTGGTTTCGATTTCAGATTCATTTTGATTTGATTTCTGTTATTCAGCTGTATCAAACTAATCGGGCCTATGGCCGTCATGAAGACAAAAATGAAATCCAATTTCAGTACCTCAAGTACTACATTTGCTTTTGAACAACTCCAAGAAGCAGTAAGTAGTGCAAGTCGTCAATCCTAGACTTTTTGAAGCAAGATTTTGATACGAAGGAATTGATGGCGATCAGATGCGACGGACTGTTACCAATACTGGTTATAAAAATGGTGTTATCAAATAAATAGAGAAAAAAATAGGTCATCCCTTGCAATGGCTTATTTGTCTTTTTCACTTTAATGAGTTACCTCTAAGGCATCTTGTGAAGCATCTAGATCAGTGATTCCCAACGTGGGCGATGGAATGTTCCGATGGGGGGGGGGCTGTAGAAGCTACGGGTATAACATGGGTTAGATTGTGTTGGGGGCGATGGGAGAAAAAACTTCTACGTCCACCCAGAGAATTTATCGCTCTCATTATTCGCAGATGAGAATCCCATTTACAAAAACTGGGAATCAAGAGAATTTTGAAAATTAGAATAAAGGATTATCAGAAGCAGAAATCCGTACATTCCATGTTCCGAAAATAAACTTTTCTGCTAAGACTATTCGGAACTATGTGCATGGGATCAAGTGCGAGTGACTGAACCACCTATTATGAAAAATCAGGAAATGGACCCACGAAAACTATATGAGCCTGCTTTTCCATCTATACCGAATTTTCACACATGAGCAGTTGAACGGTGCGTACGACTCGTAACTGAAGCATCTCTTGCTGTATCAACAACCGAATGTCGTGAAGGCTTCATTCGAGCCAGAATAAATTCAAGGAGTACTCTTCCATCGTTTGAAAAAAAAAAAGCGGACTATTTTGCAATTAAGTGAAATGTAATAACTGTGTGATAACAGAGGAAGCAATGGAGGCATTCTCCTTGTTGACACCTACATCGTCAAACTATGTTCTTTTTGTGAATTTGGAACATGGTATAGTTTTGTAGCTACAGCTTTTCAGCTCTCTCGTGACTGGTATGCAGCCACAGGAACCCGTGTATCTGTTTCCAAAAGACTTCATGAGAGAGGGTTGTTTGCAAGAAGACCTGCTGTTTGCGTCCCGAGCTGTCGTCCCTGCTGTTTGCTGAGCATAGAGATTGGAGTATGGATCAATGGGCGATCGTTCTCTTCACTGATGAGTCCCGGTTCAGCCTAAGCACCGATTCTCGCCGTACGTTCATATGGAGAGAACCAGGGACCCGCTACCTACCCTCCAATGTCCGCGAAATCGACCATTATGGCGGAGGAGGTTTAATGGTCTGGGCAGGCATCATGTTGGATGACCGCACACCTCTCCATGTCTTTGAAAGAGGCACTGTGACTGGTGTGAGGTCTTGGAGACCTATGTTCGCCTTTTCAGGGGTGCAGTTGGCCCTGAGTTCATTTCAATGGACGATAACGCGAGGCCACATAGAGTTCTTCTGCTCGACGATTTTCTAGAGAGTGAGGATATTCGCCCGATGGATTGGCCAGCCAGATCTCCAGACCTTAACCCTATAGAACATGTCTGGGACGCTCTGGGGCGGGCAATTGCAACTCGCAACCCCCCTCCGGGAACCATCCAGGGAATGAAAACAGCAGTGCTGAACGAGTGGGACCGATTGCCACAGGAAATGATAAACTGCCTTATTTCAAGTATGAAATCACGCTGCGAGACCTGTATATCTGTAAGAGGGGACCATACCCCTATTAACCCATTTTTTTGTTTATTCTGCAACCGCTGTTTCATACCTTCCGACTCCAACGAGTGTTGCGCACGATCGTGCGTGTCTATTACAATTATATTGAATGGTTATTTGTTTCGTATTTGTATCAATGTATGTACATATCAAATTTCATTAAAATCTGTACAGTAGTTCTGGAGATAATCGACCAGGTCTGCAAATTCTCTTAATTTCTTACACCAGTGTATATGGAAATCTTAACTCCTATATTTTGGTATAACTTCTTAAAACATTGAAAGAAATCTTTTGAATACTAAGGCAACATCAATTTCTAAAAAAAGTGAAAAAACACCCTTTTCCGTTCCACCCTAGTGTTTGAGGTTGCGGCGGAGGAAGAAAAGCTTGTTAAGACACTTCTGGTGGTAAATGTAGTGAACACATGTTTGTTCCAACATAAGTCGGCTGAGATTCTGACACCGAAGTATTTGATTTGAGAAACTTGGGACAACGTTAAATTATTGATGGAGTAAGAGTATTCAAGAGGAAATAATTCACGGGTAACTTTCATGTGAACCGTTTTTGAGATATTGATTGGCATTTGCCATAAAGAACACGAGTCCGCGATGGAAGCCATGTTATATTGGAGAAGTTCTTGATCAGATATTCTTTTTGGTATCACTGTGCTGTTCTGCACTGTATATGGCCGTTTTGTTCTGATAATATATTGTGGTTCGAACAACCCACGTTACATTTACGAGTTGAATGGTATTTCTATCCCGGATGAAACCAGAGTCACCGATTCAGGAACTCTCATTGACGAACGCTTAAGGTTTTCTAAAAATTGTTTGTTCAGCAGTGGTCAAAAAAATTAAACAGAATGTTCGGTTTCATTCTTAAAAAGGTCTTTTCGCGTTCTCTCCAAGCCATTCTTCCGCTTTTCCGAGGCTTACTTCGTCCTGGAATGGAATATGCCGTAATGTTTTGCAGACAATACCCTGCAGAGGGGCAGATACTTGGAGGAGGAGGAGGTGGTGCAGAGAAAAGCTATGCGTGGCCTTATTGGTATACAAGGCGTGAGCTATGCAGAAAGTTTTGAGTTCTTGAACATGTTCAGATTGGAGAAATGCAGGTGTCGGCGGGGATACGATCGAAGCGTTCAAAATTTTCAACGGGACGGGTAGTATGGACTAGGAGTTATTAATATACCGACAATCAACTGCTTCGATAAGGGGACACCAGTATCGTCTGGTAAGGGACATTTCAAGGTTGTGGTGTCACTGGGATTTTTTTCACTAATAAGGGTTGTTAATAAATGGAATAACTTATCTCCGGGGGTTGTGAATTCTAACGCAATCGGTAAGTTCAGAAAGAAGTGTGATATACATGGCGGGATAAGTCGAAAAGGACATCCATACATTGATAACACAACCAAAATATTTTTTTTATTGTCAATGTATTATATAGTTTTGGCTTTTCTTTCATGATATATGCCCTTTAAATTTTGTTGCTGTATTTGGGCGATGATTGACATCCATGTTTTTTATGGTCATTTTTTCCTCAGCCACCTCGTTGGACAATTTTCCTGTTGTGACCATTGTATTTGAAATATAAAAACTAAATTTATACTCGGACACCTGTCGTCAAAAACGCGATTCGCGAGTTTTTGCCCCGTCTTTCCTGAAAGCAACAAAAGAAATTCCTCGTTTCTAAATGCAAAACTCGTTCAGATATTCAAATTCAAAGAAAAGCAGGGAGAAACATATAAATGTGTTGGGAAGAAACATTGTTCATTAGTATTTGCTTTTCTGTGCCAATTTTGCTGTAATTTTTTAATTCAGATATCTCAGTGGATCTGAGCACTCAAAAACGCAGAATTTATTTTGCCACGCTCAGAACAGACAGAGCAACGACTTTGCATTTGGGTTTTCGAGGACAGGGTGTTCGTTTAGGAAGTTAACAATATTATTCTAATAACGGTTCAACCCCTTGCAACATGAATGGTGTATATCTGAGTTCTACACGTTATTTGGATACTTTCCCTCCAATCTTAGATAGGCTTCTAGGATCTACGGTTAGGGAATTATTGAAATCACACTGTATGTTAGTAAATTCCTATTTTCTACCTTCGAAATTTCAAGTATTATGAGTGAAATATGTTGTATATTCAACCCCTATCACATAAACATCAATCTTGCTTTTTAAAATAACATATATAAGTTTCAGTGGTTTCGTGTTGGTTTCGATTTCAGATTCATTTTGATTTGATTTCTGTTATTCAGCTGCATCAAACTGTAATGGAGCCTATGGCCATCTTGCAAAGAAGAAAATAATGAAATCTAATTTCAATGCCCGTTCGAACATATTAATTATTCAGGAAAGTGTTTCGCGATTCCCACCCGGCGTCGTTCGAAAAAGAGCGGCACTCACTCGAACTCAAGAAAAATACCTTCCGATTAACGTTACTATTACTGTTATATAAGAGGGCATCGATTCAGTCAGAGATGATACGTGTCTTTGAGAGTGCATATAAGACTCAGCATATCGACCGTTCATTTCGTTACGTACTTCCTCGGCCCTCGAAGTGTACTTTCTCGAAACATATCTTGACTCGCCGCAGATAATTTACCTGTGCCGCATGATGCGAGTGCCACCATGCACCACTTTTCTCCCACTCTCTCGTTACCGTTATCTATTAGTTCTATGAGGGAAATGCATACATCAGCATGCAATGACTGATATGAATCCGCCATTTTCAGGGCAGGGTCTCTCACCTTACAAACCTCTCTTAAGGAAGAATGATAAAGGAGTGAACAAACACTTTCCGATCCAGCGTTGATGGGTTGTTCTTTTTATACCCTTGCAAGGTGGAATCAAGTTCTAATTTTAACTGTTGAGCCCATTGTTGTCAATGTTTCTCGCTTTCGACGCTGTTGCTCTTATTGTTCGTTTAGACGTGCATTGTTGTTTGCATGATAATCTATTGTTGAAAATAACTTCCCATTGCTATTATTTTTGGCTCAATTAGACCGTTCTGACCGAGTTCTTAGGAGTAATAGATGTGTGAAGGCATACACGCTATGGGCTTCTTAGGTTTGCCAACAGGACGGAGGATCGATTCATCTGTAGGCAAGCCCAAGTAACGCAAATGATGATTGCACAGACCATTCAATCGCAAACCCGTATTTCTCAACGAACCCTGCATCGCGCGCCGGACTATTTATACACGGTTATCAGAAGGAGGTTTGTTATCACGGCAACCATTGAATTTGTGCCTTAAACAGCCTGACTCCACTGTCATCCTTAAGAGCGATGAACCCGGACAGCTAAAAGATTAGTAGCGTATCGTCTTCAGCATCGCATTGATATTCTGTTTGACATCCAATAACGGTCGTGTTCGAAAATGGCACCCCAATGATCAGCAGATGGATGGCACTTATTGTTTGGAGAGGTGACGGCTCATAATGATTATGTGATGCTCGGAGGACCAATCCACTTATGTAAAGACGGTCTGCTCTAGCCGTGATACGGGGAACCATACCTTCTTATCCACATGTCAAGGAATTCTTCCAGCCACGAGGTTTATCGCTCATATCAGGGCTTCCGGAGGATACTTTTCATGGTAATGCTCATTCTAGAACAGTATTGCTCGTCCACATACGCTACGAGTCTCTCTCAAGAATGTCTGAGTCAAGTTGAAACCCTTCCTCAGTCGGTTTACTCCCTTTTGACGTATAGCTAGATTTCATAATACAAATACAAATACAACGCCACAACAGGCAAATTGCCCAACGAGGTGGCTGACTTAAGATCATCATGGATCCCCGAACCCTTTTTTACCCTACCTACGAGCCCTACCTACTACTGCTACACCACACATGCACCCCGCCCACAACCCCCCGCGGAACCCCCAACGAATCGGTACATGCGGGAATGTGCGTGTACGTGTAGTGAAACCTGACGTGAAGTTTTTTTTGTTTCTCTGTAATGCTTGTTATGTGTAGTGCTGCCATCTGCCACCAGTTTTTCAAACTATGAGTGAAGTGTTATGATTCAATGATTTTTTGTTGTAGGACTGTTGCTCTCTGTGGCGAGACTTTTTAACGGGGAGATCGGCTCGCATTTGCGCCTTGAAGTTGGGAACCACAGAAAACCAACTTCAGCTGACCACAAAAACTATTTTACTGATTTATCGGGATATGGGAGTAGATGAGACGACGACTTCATCCAGTGCAGAAACTAGCGACGCATTTGCAACCAGCATAGAGAAATCTATCTTGGACCAAACTACTGAGCCTGCATACACCAATTCCATTCTTGTATTCACACTATGGGCAGCACATCAAGGTACAGAAGCGGATTTAACGGTGGGAGCACCGGGAACGCCCCCAGTGCCCCGACTTCTATATATATATAAAAGACCCTAAAAAAAACCCCAAATTTCACACTTTTTTCTATTCCGATACTCTAGCGAGGGTGCTAGGCGGGATGACACGAATGGTTTTATAAATACTATTATATGTAGTTTATATTTGATATGTATTCATTTTTAAAAAAATATAAACAGCCAGAGAGCGATTCAGCCAAAACACCAAGAGCAAAGCTGATCCTTAGCTAAGGCTCTCCCCTGACAATCCCCCATTTAAACCAAGCCCACATTGCTCACCAAAATAGGGTTAGGGCGAGAAGACTCGACCTGGCAATTATATATATGTGTGTATATGTGTATTTCTCTTTCCTCTATACAAGTTCTTCATGCATTTCATGTCCACAACACACGTGCGGACTCATATTGTCGTATTCATGTTGCTCACCGAATAAGGTGCTAAACGAGATGCCACGGGTGCTCCCCTGATTGTATATATTCCCCCACACAATACTTCTATTCTGTATATTTTCATTAAATCCACCGGAGCGAGTGAACTCAACCCAATCAAGTTATTAAACCCATTTGCTCACCAATAAGGTGTTAAGCGAGATGACTCGCTCCATGGATTTTTTTTTATTTCACAATAAGATTCTCATTTCATTTTCTTTTTGTATCCTGTGTATATAATATGGCAAGTGTAAGATAACAGATGAGATGGCTGGGGGGGGGGGGCTCAATTGCTTTTAAAACATACCTCCATCCTAATATGTGTACATTCATCTTAACTAAACCCCGAAACATCTCCAACTCCTAATCCCATCTCGTTTGTAATCACCACAAAAATTGTTAATCGCGACTGTACCCAATTGTCCGGGGAAAATATGTCGTAAAAATTTTGTATGTTTTTTCTTCTTCTTCTTTTTCTGACACAAAATAAAGTGTTCCAGACATTGCCACGAAGCTGGGCTGGAAGAGATCACGGCAACGGGATAAGCCCAGTGGCAAAGTTCTGGCGTTCATTCATGTAGTTTTATGTCATGTACCGTTCATTTTCAATCTGCACTTCAATTTAAAACCAACAACAATTTTGTTTTAAGAATTATAACAGATAGTATTTTTTATATATATGCAATACGTGGCAGTAGGTGGATGGCATTTATAATATCAAGGTAAAAATGTAGAACATTTACACAGAAGGTTAGGAAATTTTCCTCGTAATATTTCTTTTTTCGCCAGTTTTCAAATTGTATCGCCTATTTATGTCGGGGGGGGGGGGGGAAGATACCTTGAAGATATTCACTCAATTTCACCAGTCTACTAGTAGGAAAAGGTCGAATAGCAGCACTTAACTAATCTGTGTAAGAAATAGTCAATGGGTAGTTTCAACTCATAGATATAAGGTTAACTAGACTGCTCGTCCTATAGTCCGGACCCTCTTGTTTTGAAGCACGCACCCCCCACGTGACCAGTTGAATAACAAGACCGTGGTATCCATAACTTGGCGCGTTATCTTCGTACTTGGCGACACATTCCTTGTAATGAGTGAAGAAAATTTTGATTCGCGCTATTCGTGGCTTTATTTAAAAGTGGAAATAAAGCGCATTTTCAAGGAAACAGTTATTTTCCGGATATTATGCTGAGGTGAGCTCGGAAAGAAAAGTCATCACGTCTCCGCCGGGACTCGAACCCAGGCCCTCTTGCATACCGGGCAAGCATGCTACCATCTACACCACTGGAGACACATGAATCTGCCTTCCTAATTTCACGCACTGTGTCGTGAGGCGCTGAAGTAGAGGCATTAGTAGCCTCTCTTAACTTCAGGAAATGGCCCCCGGGTGGGACGGTTTAGAGAGATATAGATGGCTTTTTTCTCAGCCAGAGATATCAAGGAAACTGTTATTTTCCGGATATTATGCTGAGGTGGATGCTACCATCTACACCACTGGAGACACATGAATCTGCCGTCCTAATTCTCCAGTGGTGTAGATGGTAGCATGCTTGCCCGGTATGCAAGAGGGCCTGGGTTCGAGTCCCGGCGGAGACGTGATGACTTTTCTTTCCGAGCTCACCTCAGCATAATATCCGGAAAAATAACTGTTTCCTTGATATCTCTGGCTGAGAAAAAAGCCATCTATATCTATCTAAAGCGCATTTTAATAAACAAGAGCAATAAGTATACGTATTAGTTAGTTAGTACGTATAGGTACCAAACACTTTCACAGATGAAATTCCTAATCAAGAGAGTAGTGCGGTAATTATATTTTTCTATTATAAATTTCTTTTCTTCCCTCTTGTTTTTTTTTTCATGGCTCATAATGCACAGGGACGTAAGCAGGATCGACGTTTGGAAAGGGCACGAAAATTTTCTTTCCTGGAAATTTTAAGAGTGTTACCGCCCTTCAAAATGCATTTAAATTCACAGAAATTTGTTAAAATAGCGCATAGGTGTTTTTTTTATTCGATATTTTAAATTTCTTTACCGAAATATTACATCCTTTATCCTAATTTATTTTTGGGGAAAGTGAATGAGCCTCCGATGACACCCCCCATCCCCACGTCACGTACGCCTCTGGGTCCTTTTCACGAGACCCTGTTTTGTGATTTTAAGTGAGGAAACCAAAAAAAAAAAGTTAATTATTCATAGCTCCCGAACTGAAGCCCTGCGGACCATGGCCATTAAGGAAAAACAATTGGATGAGCCGCGGTTATGAATTTGTCACATAAGAGCTGGAAATTTAATTTTCACACCTGACAAACTATTAAAATCTAGCCAAATTGCACACCGCTCATATTCTCATTCCAAGACACAAAATTATGAATTAAAAAAAAATATTAATCGCAATACAGGGTGATTATAATCAAAGTTCGTTTTTGAAAAGGTTGTAAAAAAGAACCACTGGTCAGATGTTTCACTTGAATATACAAGAAGCAATGTGATTTTCTCTGGGGAGGAGGAGGAGGAGAAAAAAAAAAACCGGCTCAAAATTGACCAATAGATGGCGCTGTCACCATAAGATGCAAATTAAAAGACATGACATGCGCACCGCACATTGCAATTGTGATAAAAGGCTGGGGGACATGCAGTTCCTGCTGTTATTCTCTATGTCCGAGAAGATCGTCATGACGTTGTCATTTAAGGATCGGGTTCTGTTTTTGAAACCTCTTTACAAGAACGGTGACTGGAATCTGCATTATAGAAATTCCGGACATTAAATAGGGTATTTAGAAGCGGCTCTGGTCCGATGTCTGCAAACGGTCTGAAGATGACGATTGCACGTCAAACGAACCCATCTCTTCGAATTTAGCAATGTGGCAGAGGGAGGAAAGCAATTGCTTCGACGTCAGTGGAGCAAGTGGCTACAGCAATGCAGGAAGCGTCAAGCAGTGCTTTGGGAATGTGCAGTGCTCGAGGAATTGGCCAAATTTTAGACATGCCTGTCAGCACTGTTCGTAATTTTACGAACATCTTGTAATGCTATCCATACAAAATTACACATGTTCAAGAGTTGTTTCCTGCGAGCCTGCCAATACGAGAACATTTCGCCCTGCAATTTCTTGCTCGGATGCAAGTGGACCATGCATGGCCATGGAACATTTTGTGGACAGACGAAGCTCAATTCCATCTCCAAGGATCTGTCAATACACAAAATTGCATTATACGGGCAAGAGAGAATCCGTTTCAAATGCAACCATTGCCTCTTCATTTTCCAAAGGTCACTGCGTGGTGGGGGTTTACGGCAGCGTAGTGGTGGGTTGGTAAGATATGGAGTTAGAGATGGAAAGAGTTCAGGGTACATGGGTTCAAACCCACCTACCTCCAGATAATTACACTTTTTGCCGCTGTGGTGGTCGAGTGGTTATAGTGACGGACTCGCGATGCGAGGATCAGGGTTTGAACCCCACAGTCGGCTGAAGTTGGTTTTCTGTGGTTCCCAACTTCAAGGCGCAAATGCGAGCCGATCTCCCCGTTAAAAAGTCTCGCCACAGAGAGCAACAGTCCTACAACGACAAATCATTCAATCATAACACTTCACTCATAGTTAGAAAAACTGCTGTGGGGTCATCTAAAAACTATTGTGTACAGTGGTCCGATTGCAAACTTAGCTTAGTTGAAAAAATGCAATACGCAACACATTCACAGCATCACCACTGATACACTTCGATCTGTTGTGGAACACGCTTTGTGCGCTTTCGGCTCGTAGCAAAAAACGGTGGACAGCGTATTAAACATTTCTTGAGTAGCAGCTAATTTACCACATCCTTTTCCTGATGGTTTCATCACTGTTTGCTTTTCTACGATTTTTCTTACGGTCACGTCTATTAATTTTGCATCTTATGGCGAGTACAGTGCCATCTATCGGTCAATTTTGAACTATTTGTAATGTATTCTTTGCCAGACAAAATCCCATTGCTTCATGTATATTCAGGTGAAATATCAGGTCATTCTGACCAATGGTTCTTTTTTTTTACAGCCTTTTCAAAAACGAACCTTAATTATAATCACCCTGTGTATATTCATTTTAAATCACCATACAATGACAATCAACATTCTTAGTTACTTAAATAATGTAACTTTAACGCATAACAAAGCAAAAAAAGCTTCATCGGAAACGAAATTGCGCGCCAATCCTCTATCGGTGGGACACTTCGCGGAACAAAACATCCAATTAATAAATATTAATACAAAAAAGAAAAGGAAATTTAACTCGCCTTTGAAAGCTAATTTTGCCACCTTTAATAAATTATACATTGCACAGCGGGATTTCGGCATATCGAGCCAGATTTCTAAAACACTCACGGTGTCCACCCATGGAGTGGCTCATTGGAATAACAAGAATTTCTTCTTACCACTCGTCACGTGGTTGGGTGTAGGAAACAAAAAGCAACCCTGCATGCTTGATCTATGGTTATATTATATCTATGTTTCAACCATTTGCTCAAAGCCGGGTCCACACCATCTGTGGTGCGCGACACCGCAGCGCGCATAAGTGTTTTTTTTTATGGCTGTAGCTAATACCAGTGAGTTATAAGGAAACCTTTCCTTATAGCTTAGTACTCCTTCAAGAACATTGATTTAGTGAGGAATATCAAGAATCACAAGCACATAAACGTAGTATGACAATAGCGTATAATAACTTACCGTGTATGGCCAACTCCGCCGAGTGACTAGCTGTGCCTTCCAAATTCTTGACGACACACGTGTAATTCCCACTATCATCGTAATCCACTTTTTTGATCGAAAGCACACTAAATTCCTCGTGGTTCTGGATATTCACATTCCTCGCGTCATAAATCCTCTCGCCGTTCTTCCGCCATTCGAACGACAGCGGATGTCTTCCGCTTCCGACACAGAACGTCTTGATGCTCTCTTCTAGCGACACGTTCTTCTGGAATGTGAAAGGTGTAATCCTGGGTACATCTGCGGGAAGGAAAAACGCACAGAAATGTAACATTTGGCGGGTAAAAGTGACAATCATTAAGCTGGGGTCAACACCCGCAGAACTCCGCAGCGCAAAAATAGGCTTTGGGGTGAGGCTACGCCGAATCAACCATTAAAATCGCCCATCGTACTAGCCACAAACACATTTTGCGCTGCAGAGTTTAACCAATATTCAATTACAGGTGTAAACCCAGATCTAATTTACTTGACCAACCATTCCAGAATATCCCGCCCCTGAAAATAGGCCTGTGTCTCTGGTCACTCTTTTGGTCGCTCCCATGCTTACACACTCTTTGCAACTCTTTTTTTAAGGTCACTTTCTTAAGGGTCTTCACCAGGGCCAGAAGTGTATTTACCGGGGAACCAAGTTGGCTATAGCCCAGTGTAGCAAGTTCAAAGGGGCGTTAAATATGAGGAATGAGTGGTCAAGTAAATTGGAGTAGAATGGGGGACGAGAGTAGCAAAACCCACAAATCCGTTTAAGACTACGGATCGAGAGACGGTGTCTAGGCACAGCAAGTGCCACTCTGTGAGCGACCAAAAAAAAAAAAAAACCCTAGAGAATGAGAAAATAGGTCAGTGAGTGACCTAGAAGGTGTGCAAACTTGTGAGTGACCTAGAGCAGTGGTTCTCAACATTTGAAAGCCCGCGGCCCGGATTATTACATTTTGTGAGTTGAGTTGGTGGGCTACGCCAACGATAGAAAAGATCTATAACAGGGCGGTGTCGCAGGTGCCAGTTCACCATATAGACCGAAAAATTGTTATGGGCGCCTAAAATTTTCTTTGTGTAGTTATTAAACTGCAGGCTGAGAGCAGCAAAAATGTTTGGAATATATAGCAGCATATCTGCCAACATAGAAGAGGGTCACTATGCCCTGAAAAAGGGAAAAGAGGCGCTATTGTGGACCTTTTTCAGGTACCTTTTTTCTTTCCGGCGCCTAGATGTTTTTGCTATTTGTCCAGCCTAAGATCTTATATCATATATACATCAGGGTACCATTATATCATGTTATGGGGGATGGGTATGTTGGCTAAGGAGGACCCCAGGGCGGAAAATTTGTAGAAAATGAGTGGGGAAAAAATATGCAAAAATGCCGCTCACAGAAACCATAGGGACCAAAAGAATGACCAAGAAAGTGTGCAAGCATGTGAGTGACCAAACTACCTAAAGACAGAGGCTGTACTACACGGATATGGTCCCCCAAGGCGGCAAATTTGAGGAAGGAGTGGGTCAGGAAAATTAGACTCTAGAGGGGGGAAAAGGCCGTAAAACCATGAATATTTTTCTGGGTTAAGTCAATCTTTTAGGTCTCTCGCTGACCGGGTCACTGCTAATTTTTTTGGTCCAGACCACTATTTTTGGTCAAACCCATGCTTGCAAAGTCTCTGGATCTATTCTTTTGTTATTCGCATGCCCGCACACTGTTTTCGTCACTCACATGCTTGTATACGCTCTAGGTCACTCACTGACCTACTTTCTTCCTTTTGTAGGTCACTCACTGACCTAGCCCCTTGGTATTTTTTTGGTCTATACTCACTGTTTTGGTTACTCCCATGCTTGCACACGCTCTAGGCATGATCTCCAAATCCTGGAGCAGGGTCCCTACGCTGGTTTATTTGGCGGGCCCCTAGCCAGACTTTTTACGGGTCTTTTATAGTGAATTTTTAGCATTAAAAAAAACAAAAAATGATGGCGATTGTTCCGGGCCCTGTCAGCCGTGCCCTTGGGGGGGCGTGGCTTTAGGTCACTCTTTTGTCACCAGCATGCTCACACATTGTTTTAGTCACTCACGTACTTGCACTCGCTTTCGATAGGTCACTCACTGACATACTTCCTCCCTTTCTAGGTCAGTCCCATGCTCACACACTGTGTAAGTAATTATTTTTAGGTCTCTCATTGACCTGGTCCCTTGCTCTTTTTTTGGTCCAAACTCACTCTTTCGGTCACGTCCATGTTTGTACACGCTCATAGGTAACTCCTATGCTTGCACACGCTCTAAGTCACTGTTTTTTGTCATCAGCATGCTTCTACACTGTTTAGATCGCACACGCTCTGGGCATAGGCAACGGAACCTAGGGGGCTGGGGCCATTTGAGCCTCTCCCAATAAATTTTGTGAGGAGCTAAAATGTGCTTGAGTCCCGTATATACGAGACGACCAGCAACGTATAAGCCCCCTCCCCCAATGTTTTCTTAATGCCAACGCCTCTGGATCACTAGTTGCGAAGTCTCTAAGTCACTCTTCCGGTCACTCACTGACCTGCTCCTTCGTTTTATATCCCCGAGGCAGGTTTAAGGTTTCAAATATGTGGGCAATACATATTTTGCCTCCGCCAATTCTACTAATTCTCAAATTTCCTGTCTTTTCGAACTTGCTTTTGTCTGGGGGGGGGGGGGCCCAGGTACAGAAAAAAGAGAACATCGAGCCTGATAGGATGCTCCGGGTGGGGAGGAAAGTAGAAGATGACAATAATGAGATCAGTACAGTGCCGGAAGCTAGACAGGCTGCAGCTTCGGGGGCCCCGAGGTCTGCCGGCGGCCTCAAAACTCTTCTTTTTTTGGAGAAATTGAAGGTAATAGAACCCCATCACCTTGTGCCTCATCAAGCTAAAATCCGGGGGCCCTGGATCAATACCTATCATTTTTGAAAGAAACCATGTATACTGCCGAAAGTATAGCCCGGGGCCCACCACTAAAAGTCGGGGGGGGGGGGGGCAAGCTGGAAAAAATTCTATAAAAGTCGGTTTTGAATAAGCTTGACAATAAAATTCTTACAAATAAATCTAAAAAATTTAAATTTATATGGAAAATTTATAAACTAAGTTTTGATTTTTTTTAAAGAGAATATCTAACCAGTTACGCCACTGCCAAGCCTAACTTAAAACGAAAAATCCGTTTCTTCTCCATTTTCCCTCAAACAACTAAAATAATTCTCTCACTAAAGACGAGTTTACTCGAAATCTATCAACACATATAACAACATTCATGCCGCTATATCCGAATTCACTCTCCCGTAAATGGCTGCGATCACTCTTTCTCCTTGTACAAGAGGAGCGAGTCTCTCTCTCTCTCTCTCCCCCCGGAGGCAGCCATTACAGTCACTCCAGGTTTATCCCGAATAAACATGATTCCCTACATATTTCATTAGTGTAATGTTACTCATGATATCCATGTAATTCTCGTCAACACATGCATGTTTTCCATAAACTTTTAAAAAATAGAACAAAAAATTAGTTTTCCTTTACTCACCTGCACTGACGTATCCCGCCTCGAAAAGGGCGACCGAAAAAGCCGTGAATATCCATAACCTCATGAGCGACGACATCATGTCGGGAGTGAGCGGAAAAACATGTAAATCACATTCACAGAGCACATGAATTAAGAAACAAATAAAACAACCATTATCATCGGTAATGATGGCAAAATATTGATTACGCCATCGATTTTCACTCCACAATAAAAACCAGCACCAATTTTTTCCGACTAATTATTCACTGGAAAAAATAAATAAATTACGTAAAGAAATTCGCTATAACATGGCGTAAGTTGAGTAACACATTCACACACACACACACACAAATACACACACAATTAATGTGTATTAATTTCCGCAATTATTCCGGTCGAAATGTATAGTATTCATTTGAAGCGCGCCGTTCCGCTGCGTGTTGCGAAAAACTGACTGGTTTTCTGGCTATAGTATAGTAATACAGATGTGTGTATGGGATAGAGAAAAGAAAGAAAAAGGGGAAAATGTAGGGATTTTTGTAGTGACGTCACGGCTTCAAATCCCTATCTCAAGGAAGCGTTTTTCCCTACGTGATGTAGGGGATGAAAGATTGTTATTACGCGGCTATTTTCGTGCATTGGAATTCGTAGTACGCATTCTGTAGCACGTGTTTTTTTTGGATTTTATGATGTAATTATCATAATTTCATAATTTATAAGGATTTGTGAACGAATTTATATTTTCTATGTCATTTATGTTGATGGCAAAACTAATTTTCTTCTTTTACTGATTTTTTTTTTTTTTTCTAAAATTATTTCTAATTTTTTCGATGCATTTCTTTCAGGTATAATTTGTAAATTTTTCTTCTTAAATTATTTCTGAATTCGGAAATTATATATATTTGTAATACATAGTGGTATTTCTGATATTATTTGGTATTTTTATGTAATTATTTACGATTTTTATTTCAGAAATTAGTAATGAATTTTTTTTTTTGACATTATTTTTATTCATTTTTCTACAATTATTTTCAATTCATTTTTCTACAATTATTTTCAATTCATTTTTCTACAATTATTTTCAATTCATTTTTCTACAATTACGTTCAATTCATTTTTCTACAATTACGTTCAATTCATTTTTCTACAATTACGTTCAATTCATTTTTCTACAATTACGTTCAATTCATTTTTCTACAATTACGTTCAATTCATTTTTCTACAATTACGTTCAATTCATTTTTCTACAATTACGTTCAATTCATTTTTCTAAAATTACGTTCAATTCATTTTTCTACAATTTACAATTTTGGTTAGTTCAACTCGTTTTTCTACAATCTACAATTATTTTAACTCGTTTTTCTACAATCTACAATTATTTTAACTCGTTTTTCTACAATCTACAATTATTTTAACTCGTTTTTCTACAATCTACAATTATTTTAACTCGTTTTTCTACAATCTACAATTATTTTAACTCGTTTTTCTACAATCTACAATTATTTTAACTCGTTTTTCTACAATCTACAATTATTTTAACTCGTTTTTCTACAATCTACAATTATTTTAATTCATTTTTCTGCAATTATTTTCAATGCATTTATCTACAATCTAGAACCATCTTCAATTCATTTTTCTACAATTGTTCTAACTCGCCTTTCTGCAATTATTTAAACTCGTTGTTCTACAATCTGCAATTCTTTTAAATGCATTTTTCTACAATCTCAATTTATTTTCAATACATTTCTCTACAATCTCAATTTATTTTCAATGCATTTCTCTACAATCATTTTAAATTAATTTTCCTATAATCATTTTCAATTCATTTTTTGACAATCTACAATTATTTTAACTGGTTCTTCCTCAATTATTTTCAATTTATATTTCGAAAATTAATAATTCATTTGTCTACAAGTATTTTTAATTCGTTCTTCTACAATCACTTCTGATTTACATTTCAGAAATTATTATTAATAAAATCATTTTTCTACAATTGTTTCTCATTTCTATATTTGTGAAATTATTTGTAATTATTTTTTCCAAAATTATTTTCGATTCGTTTTTCTATAGTTATTTCTGATCTATATTACGCAAAAGATTTCCGATTCATTTTTATGAAATTATTTCAAACCTATTTTTCTGATTCAATTTTCTGAAAAATTATTTCCAGTTCATTTTTGTAAAATTGTTCTTGACTTCTAACACATTACTCTAGAATCATTTCTGCTTTTTAATCGGAAATAATTCTTGATTTCTATTTCTGAAAATGTTTAAATGTTTCTAATTAATTTTTTAAAATTTATTTCCGATTTATATTTTTCATGTCTTTCCTTAACGATGTAGCTCATTTTCTTTTTTCAAACATGATTTCTTTTCCAATAATTACTTATAATACTGAGTACTTTTGTTTCTTCTACTAATAGAATTCGAAATTTATTTTGTGCACTTATAAAATTTCCAATTTCTTTTTTATTGTGATATAATTTTCAACATATGAAGTGACTTAATTTATTTTTCAAAAAATGTTTTGTCTATCTTTTTCTTTAAAATTATTTCCGATATTTATTACTACGAAAATTATTTTCTTTTTCTCTCTTTCTGTTGTTATAGTTCCTAATTTCTTTTTCTGAAATAATTTGTAATTTATTTTTGCGTGAAATAATTTGTAATTTCTTTTTAAAATCATTTTTAATTCCTTGTTTCTTCTGACATTCTTTTTCGATTCGGACATTCCGATTATCTTTTTTGTCGGCGTAATCAGTAACTTTTTCTTCCGAAATTATTTCCGATTCTGGAATTCCTAAATTTTTTTTGTTAATTTCCTTTTCTGAATTTTTTTCTGTTTATTTCTATTTCTGAATTTTTTTCTGTTTATTTCTATTTCTGAATTCTTTTTTTTTAATTTCTGTTTCTGAATTTTTTTTTTTTAATTTCTGTTTCTGAATTTTTTTTTTTAATTTCTGTTTCTGAATTTTTTTTTTTTAAATTTCTGTTTCCGAATTTTTACGATTTGTACTTCTGTTTCAAAAATCAGAAAAATAGAAATCGGTAAAAATTCAAATTTTGAATTTTTTCGATTTCTATTTGTGAATTTTTTCAGATTTCCATTTGAACTTTTTTCAGATTTCCATTTGAACTTTTTTAACTTGTGTTTCTGAATTTTTTTTTAAATTTCTAGTTCAGAATTTTTTTCCGATTTCTCTTTCTGGAATTTTTTTGATTTTTGTTTCTGAAATTTTTTCGGATTTCTATTTCTGAATTTTTTTCTATTTCTATTTTTATACACAATATATAGTATTCTTCTCATTAATTTTTATTTTCTTATTCCGGTGGGGGGGGGGGGCCTCCCGATCTCTGGAACCCTGGGCAAGACATGGATCCGGGAATGCGGGTGAACATCCCTCCCAAGTGCTGAATTATATGGGAAAAATAGCTCTATGTAAAATATGGGACGATTCAGCGAACCTGCACAATAAATCGAACCACCCGACACATTACCCCGGGTCCACGCCTACCCTGCGTTGTAGTTCAGCGAGTTTTCTTTTTGTGAGAATTTTATGCATGGATGCCGGGGCAAAGTGATGTTCTGGGGGGTCCACACTTAGCTGCTGAAGTAACAGCTTGCATACCTACATACATTTGAAAATCATAGTACCAGATCTCATCATGTAGCCCCGTTATGGATACGAGGCCCTGGGTCATGTCCACATGGGTTAAGATGAGCCTGCGAAAGTAGCAGGGGTGTTGGAAGTGCTTTATACCAGTGGGGGTTCAGCTTGAACTTCATATAGAAATTTTGGTTCCTGGATAAAATCAGTTGGTGCTCAAGCCGAGGTACCAAACACTGGGGAAGCTCGAGCAGGGCTGTAACTAGATGCTTGGTCAGCCGGGAAGAGCACGCATTTTGGCAGCCCTTGAAGGGTGAAACTTTCATCATTAATCCCCCCCCCCCTGCTCCCTCCCCCGTTTCGGTCTTGTCGCTCGAGCACCCACAGCACCCCCGGCTCCGACGATACTGCTTAAAGTAGCCAAACTTTTTCCCCCACCATATTTTACTTGATAAAATTTCATTTCTTTAAAGCCCTGTGGCCCATTTCATCTGATTTTCACCGTGCCCCCCCCCCTCCCTCTAGAAAATCTCAGGACCATAAGAGAGCCATATGACCCTAGATTGAGAACTATTGGGCTCTAGGAACAGTGCCGTCTTAACGCATGGGCCCACCCGGGCGCCTCAAGAGAACAGGGGCCTCACAAAAATGAGATCCGGTTGAAATTTTCTAGGATTTACCAGGTAGGGCCTGAGAAAAACCACTTGGCCCAGGGGCCCATGATACTCTTAAGACGGCCCTGTCTAGAAACCCTACCCCCCCCCCTAACCAGGTGTTCTAAATTTAAAAAAAAAAAATTCTCTCTAACTTCTAACATAATTCATTATAATTATGTGAGGACCCCCGAATTATAATTATGTGAGGACCCCCGATAACTTCTTTGTTCAGAACCCCCCCCCCCCCCCATCCTTCCCAAATCATCAAGAAACTTAGAAAGAGCATCCAAACTCAATTTGAAATACCTGCAACACTCTTGCCCAGGGGGTTCCCATTCTTTGCATTACAAATACGTTTTTCCCTAACTTAATAAAGAAAATCCCCCAAAAATCCCTTCCTTTCAGATCTTGCTGAACGGAATTCTTTAGGTATTATCTCAACGAAGAATCTTGGGGGGAGGTTGCGCCCGTCCATTGTCATTATGCGCTTGTGAATTTTTAAAGAAGCCTTATCTGGTATTTGTGGCCAGGCCTCAAAATACCACAAAGACCACCAGATGATCAGGCTCATTGATAAAAAGATGGTGCACATTATTTTCTTGAGCCTGATTGACTGATAATGATGTTTTTTGGCCGAGCCTTAAATGCCTTCGATGGACTGTCTCTATTGTAGGCCTCACAATTTCGTCCACTCGGCCGGGCAGATTATTGTATGAATGGTCAAGTCGAAAAGGGGAATGCGGGACATTTCATTGGTTTGAAACGTGCTGCGGACCAATTGGGTTATCTGGAAATGTGCTTCGAGCCATTCAGGCGATCTGAAAATGTACCTCGAGTCACTTGGCTGATTTGAAAATGTGCCGCGGGACCCTTGAGTTATCTGGAAATGCACCGTAAGTCACTCAGGTTATCTGAAAGTGTGCCGTTGGCCGGTTGAGTGATCTAGAAATGTGGTTGGGCCGCGGCAGGCTCAAAATTTGGCAGGGTGGAGGGTAGGTCATGCTTTATTGACATCAGTGTCCAAGAGAACGGGCCCGCCTGCCTCCCCCTCCTAGTTGCGGCCATGAGATCTCATTATCGTGAAGCCCCTCCCCGCATGAAACAATGCGTTATGACGGCACTGTTTAAGTGTAGGGGCCCCTAAACAAGCAGTATTGCGGGTCCCCAGAACTTATACTTTCAAAAATTATAGTACTGAATTCATGCCCCCCCCCCATAATGGTGGGGCTGACAGGGCTCTAATCCTTGGACCCGGGACAATTCTTATCATTTTTTTGACTTATTTTTTAAATTAACTAAAAAGGGCTCGTGAAAAGTGTAACCGTTGGGCCTTCCACAGATCCTAGCCTAGGGCCCTGCTCCAGGTTATGGCAAGGTCGTCTCAAGAGCACCGTGGGCCCCCGGGACAAGTGATATTTCTGAGGCCCTACTTAGCCAATTCTCGAAAAATTCAACTACCTCTAGTTTTTCCGAGGCCCCTCGTCTCTTGAGGGCCCCCGGGTGGGCCCATGCGTTAAGACGGCACTGGGCTATGGCGGGTCATGACTAAATTTCACTACCACGAGGACTCGTAGATGCATGTACTCCCT
Organism: Pholcus phalangioides; assembly: GCF_987345545.1. NCBI lineage: Eukaryota > Metazoa > Arthropoda > Arachnida > Araneae > Pholcidae > Pholcus > Pholcus phalangioides. The sequence goes on from NW_028301627.1 coordinate 6,989,932, forward strand.
ATACGTAAAGAAAACACTGTCCGAGACTAGGTGCCCCGAATGGGCAGTTATGGGGGTTTCAGAAATTCGTGGTCACGGTCGGTTTGTTGTTGTTGTCGTCGTCCTCCCGAGTGGAAGGAGCCTCCGGACAACCTTGCGGCATCCGTAAAAAAAAAAATTTTAAAGCTCCATCAACCAACCGTTCGGCTGCGGAAGTCTCAACCAAATATTTGCATCGTAACGGATAACGAGGGCCCAGTGTTTAAGGCTGAATAAGCCGAATATTTTTTTTTTTACGGGCCGTCGAAAAGAAGAGGCCTTGCTTTCATTTATCGAAAGTAAAGGTATTTTTAGACACACGCCAATTTTTCCTCCACAAAAACGAAATTCATTCCCATGGTGTTTGGCAACGCGTCGACGTCACACTGACCTTGCAGTCTGATTTGTGAAGGACGCGCCGCTTCGAAAAAAAAAATGGCCAGACGCGTATCATTAGGGCCGTTTTGGGCCATAACTTCCTGTTTTTCGAGCCGCTGGTGATAAGCCGCGGAAAAGAATTATTTATTTACTTATTTTCCTATGGCTTTTTGATTGTAGTTTAAGTGCCAAGGACGTGATGAAGCGATATTTTTCCCTAATTACTTCGAAAGTAATCCACGTCGATGATGATGATGATGAGCGGCGGCGTTTCAACGGGTGGCCCCGAGCCGTAAGGGCAAATGATTGGAATTTATTTTTCATTCCGAATGCATATTATTTGTCAGTTTATTACTAGGAAATTTATTTGCATTTCGTTATTGGACATTCGATTGAAGAGAAATTTTTGCACGAGATTAAAACGAGGGCCCATAATAATTTTTTATTTTTTTTGGGGGGGGGGGTTCTTTTCTAGGAGCCGGTATGATGACGACGGTGAGCGGAACGTACTGACGTTTTGGGGACCCCATGAAATTTCTAGGAGCCATTATGATGATGACGATGTGTGGAACGTACTGACGTTTTAGGCACCCCCTCGAAATTTCTAGGAGCCTATATGATGATGACGGTGAGCGAAACGTACTGACCTTTTAGGGACCCCTTGAAATTTCTGGCAGCCTATATGATGATGACGATGAGTGGAACGTACTGACGTTTTAGAGACCCCCTGAAATTTCTAGGAGCCATTATGATAATGACGATGAGTGGAACGTACTGGCGTTTTAGGGACCCCTTGAAATTTCTAGGAGCCCTTATGATGACGACGATGAGTGGAACGTACTGACGTTTTAGGAACCCCTTGAAATTTCTAGGAGCCCTTATGATGACGACGATAAGTGGAACGTACTGATGTTTTAGAGACCCCTTGAAATTTCTAGCAGCCTATATGATGATGACGATGAGTGGAACATACTGACGTTATAGGGACTCCTTGAAATTTCCAGGAGTTATTATGATGATGACGGTGAGGGGAACGTACTGACGTTATAGGGACCCCTTGAAGTTTCTAGCAGCCTATATGATGATGACGATGAGTGGAACGTACTGACGTTTTAGGAACCCCTTGAAATTTCTAGGCACCATTATGATGATGACGATGAGCGGAACGTACTGACGTTTTAGGCACCCCCTCGAAATTTCTAGGAGCCTATATGATGATGACGGTGAGCGAAACGTACTGACCTTTTAGGGACCCCTTGAAATTTCTGGCAGCCTATATGATGATGACGATGAGTGGAACGTACTGACGTTTTAGAGACCCCTTGAAATTTCTAGGAGCCCTTATGATGACGACGATGAGTGGAACGTACTGACGTTTTAGGAACCCCTTGAAATTTCTAGGAGCCCTTATGATGACGACGATAAGTGGAACGTACTGATGTTTTAGAGACCCCTTGAAATTTCTAGCAGCCTATATGATGATGACGATGAGTGGAACATACTGACGTTATAGGGACTCCTTGAAATTTCCAGGAGTTATTATGATGATGACGGTGAGGGGAACGTACTGACGTTATAGGGACCCCTTGAAGTTTCTAGCAGCCTATATGATGATGACGATGAGTGGAACGTACTGACGTTTTAGGGACTCCTTGAAATTTCCAGGAGTTATTATCATGATGACGGTGAGGGGAACGTACTGACGTTATAGGGACCCCTTGAAATTTCTAGGAGCCCTTATGATGACGACGATGAGTGGAACGTACTGACGTTTTAGGGACCCCTTGAAATTTCTAGCAGCCTATATGATGATGACGATGAGTGGAACGTACTGACGTTCTAGGGACTCCTTGAAATTTCTAGGAGTTATTATGATGATGACGGTGAGAGGAACGTACTGACATTTTCTAGGGTCTTCTTGAAACAATATTTCTAGTCTGTATAAAATTTCAAACGTTATGGACGTTGTGGGGGAGAGCCTCCCTTTTCGCCTGCCCAGCTCAAACCAACTCATGTCTGCTACCCATGGCTCCCACAAGGGGTGGGCTGACAAGGCTCCAGCCCTGGGACCCGGGACGATTTTCACCATTTCTTTGCTCTTTCACGCTATCAATTGATCATAAAGTGGCCCGTGAAAGTGTGTCGGGGAGGGGCCCGCAAAAGATCCCAGACTAGGGGTCCTGCTCCAGGATGTGGGGGGTCATGCTTCTACCATCCGCCGAGGGCGATATTTTCTCTTGGGGGGAATACTGTTCTAGAGCATGGTTCTCAACCTGGGGCTCGCGATGCGAGTCCGGCACACTATGACCACTCGACTATCACAGCGGAAAGGGTTGGGGGGTAGTGATAGGTGGTCAAGTGGACCACAAGCGGCGAGAAGAAAAAAAAATCAGATGCTTCCCAGAACACAGTAGAACTGCCCATAGAACCAAGGCCATCTCAACGCGCGGGCTCTCGCAGGTATGGACCAGGGTAGGGGCCCTCGTGTCCAAAGAAGACTCACATAATCTGGTACTGCGATTTTAGACAGAAAATATACAAATATGAAACCTAAGTACGTAAGGTCCCCATAGCATCCCTTTGCTTAGGGCCCTGATGTCGAAACGGTCTTGCATAGAGTAAGAACAAGAAGCTCACTGAACTCTCGCCCAGGGATCCGGAGACTGACCGCATTTATAAAATATTTGCTTACTATAAATTTACTGGACAAAATCAGTTCAATAAGTAGAAATGGGGGGTCTAGATACAGGATCACCTTAAGGGCATCAGAGGCCTCCCCTCTCGGGGTGAAGTGATTTTTCTGGGGTGCCCTTACCTGGCTAGAAATACTGCTATACAATGTGCCATCTTAACGCATGGGCCCACCTGGGCACGGCCCAGGGGCCTCACAAAAATTAGATCAGGTTAAAATTTTCTAGAATTTACGAGGAAGGACCTCAGAAAAACCACTTGGCCCGGGGCCCACGATGCTCTTAAGACAGGCCTGCCCTCGGGCCGTGTCCGGGTGGGGACCATGCGTTAATACGACACTGCTCGTGGAGGGCAGGATAAGACGGAGCCCTCCCCCCCACATTACTTAAAATATAATTTATTTTACTTTTATCACACCATTTCCCGTGGAGCCCCCCCAGTAGCTCGGCCTGAAGAAAGCCAATTCAACAGCCAATACTTTTGACACCAAATTATTATTATTTTTATATTTATCGCCAAGAGATGCATGTGTTTGTGTCACTTCTTGTCATCAGTTGGCGAGAAAAACAAAAAAAACAAAAAAATCTCGTCACCATTAAATTCGGAGATAAGACGAACCTCCCTCACTGGACGTCTTAAACTACAGGAAAACGGCAATTACACTAGATTGGATACTGTTACAGAAATTTGATGGAGGACATGTTGGATGGAAATGAAACGTTAACGCTTTCTCCTGTCACACTTGAAGCCAAAAGAAGAGACACAGAGAAATGAGGTCACAGACATTTTGACCTTTCGATGGCGATGGCTCCTCAAGTGTCGCTCTTCATGTTCGTGCACTAAGTGTGAATCTGTAGAAGTAGTTGAAGACAAGACATATAACGTTACACATTCGCTAAAAAAGAACTCCGGTGGGGTTCCAAGAAATAAACATCAATGTTAATGTGTGTGCGTGTGAGGTGATCTACTTTCACATGCGTCACATAATCAAAAGGGTTGACGAATCTGTCAACAGTGAAAATGCAGTCGTCACAAGTGTTTTTTTTTTGCTGTCTTTGTTGTACACATACAAGGACATCGCACGATGGAATGTCTTTCTTACCTTTGATGCTGACCGTGACTGTCTTCATTAAGGTGTCGCCGATCCCGTTGCTGACTTGGCACTGGTACAATCCGGAGTGCTCGTGTCGTACTTGGTACAGAGTCAGGGAGCCGTTGGTGTGCGCTTCCGAATGATGCTTGGCGGTGGTTATCGTCGTCCATTGGTCCGGTTGGGATTCTGTAAAATCATATGTTAAGTTTCAAACACCAGCTTGTGATAAGTACTTACTGATAAATTCTAATACATACTATGCACGGGAAGGGGGGGGGGGTGGCCCTCTCAAACAAGGCCACTCTTAGTTCGTTATACCGAGGTTCGATTTCGTTAAACAGGTGTGAATTATAGGAGTTATTTCGGAATGTGCGGAAAAATTCGTTAAATCGGAGTTCGTTATAACTAGTTCAGACTATGACTCACTTATTGTCATCTAAATAATAGGCATAAATCTTATCACAGCAATGAGACCGATTTATCATATTTACCGATACGAAATGTTGATTATGCATAATAACCGGCAAATGTGAGGAATTTTAACCGGCAAATGTACGATTTCTCAAATTCATATGTACCAACGAGGCTCGGGTATTTTGCATAATCACCGGTAAAAGTGATAAATTCAGGGGAAATTTATCAAATTTATCAAAATGATCGGTGATTATGCATAATAACTGTATTTATCACATTAACGTAAAATAAAACGTGCTATAAATTTTATTTCCTACATGAGAAATCAAAAATTTCAACTCAAAAAAAAACTTTGCTAACGCAATTCTGATCTTAGCCAATGAGTATAACCCCAGGGCCACCGTGTGCCTTCCCGGATCCCGGGGCAGACTTTTTTTGGGGCTTCTCTTGAAAAAGTTATAATTACGCAAAACAAATGTAAACTTTTGTGGGGACCCCATTCGGCTCGAGCCCAGGGGCAGTGCCACAGCCTAGTTACTGCCCCCTGCATAACCCCGTGAACTTCGAGGCGCGAATGCGAGAGCCTATCTCTCCCTCCTTTAAAAAGTCTCGCCACAGACAGCAACAGACCTACAAACAGGTACAAATGTAATTCAATCATTACACTTCACTCCTGAAATATAGATGGCAGCACTAGAAACGCACTCAGACTGTTAGGTACACACACTTACACTTCCGGCACAACTCACTATGTAGTAAATTGCCCATAGATGGCGATAGTTGTGCTCGGTTTGAAAGGAAGAAAGACAACTGGTAACGTTTTTTTGAAGTGAATATTAATGATGGTAACTTTTTCCCGTACCTAAGAATGCGATTTCCCGTATTTTTCACGACGATACGACTGTTTTCGGGAGATGGGGGGGGGGGGAAGGGCAACACCGAAATTCCCTGGCTCTCCCCTTCTTTCGTTTCACCACGGCCTTGGGCTTTAGGAATCCAAATAAAGAGCCCGTTTCGTGCGCAACAAGAATATGACCCAAAACACGACGGCAGTATGTTGATGACTAATCACGCGAAGATTCGGGACCTTCTTTCCGATACAAGGTCATACTTGCGAAAACGCCCGTTCTTTGTATGTATGTATTATCATTGTGAATCCCCGTTGGAATTCAAGCCGCCACACATGTTTTCCAACTCATTATGAGGAGACCAATGACCGCGGTATGAGTCATTTCGCGAGAAACCGTCATCGTTCATCATTAATACAATGGCTGATGAAAGAATAACATTGGCCTTCACTTTCATTTTCCTAGTCGTAATATTAACGCGGTGTTACCCTACGTGGACTACATCACCCCGTCGGGGGGGGGGGGGAGATGGAAAGATCCGGGGGGATTGGTGGGAGCTGTGGATTTAGTATAGGACCATATAGGTTTGTTTGAGTGTTGGGGGGGGGGTAGCGACGAGACGGAAAGTTTTTCAAGAGGGCGATGGAACAAAATGTTTGGGAAACTACGTATTAGCGTACAGTCAGAGGCATGTCTCGGGCTTCGGGGGATGGGGGCAAAAGCAGTGCAGCCCAAGATGGTAAGTTCGGAGGGGCGGCGAATTTGATGGTCAAGAAAATTCAAGGACAATTCAATTATGGTCAAGGACTAGAATGTGAGAAACTGAACCACAAATCTCCGACTCTGTTTAGAGAGTGGCGGATCACGTGACCTATCAAAAGAGAGTGTACCCAGAGAGCGTGTAAGCACGTAAGCAAACAGAAGGGTGACCTTAAGAACGAGGGACTAGGTAAGTGTGAGACCAAGAGTGACGTAGAGAGTGTGCAACCATGTGAGTGACCAAAAAACAAAGTGAGCATGTGAATGACCAAATGAATCTAGAGAGCGAGGAGTTAGGTCAGTGAGTGGCCAAGAGAGTGTGCATGCATGGGAGCAACCCAAAGAGCCACGTAAAGAAAAGGCCACAACCGGGAGGGGATCGAGGCAGGTCTGTTGCCCCGAGGGCAGGATCAGAGGCAAGAGCTCTCCCGACACATCATCCTGGATTTGCGCCTGACCAGAGAGGGGGGCGCGAATTTCACACCGCTCTCCTTCACCATTACAAGAGGTGAGGGCGGCAAAAATGCGCGCTTGATCCAGCTGACTAGTAGCTAAGAATCTAGTCGTAGCCCAGGGCAGACAATGAGGAATCCCGTCAATCACATACCAAAAGAGTGACTTTTGGCTCAGCAACCCTATTAAAAAAGCAATTACAAACAATATATACACATGATAAAATATTATACAATGCCAATAAAGAATACTTATGGTTGTCTTATTCTAAGTATGGACAGAGCTTCTCGATTCACCCCAACATGTTTATCGTATTTCTTTTTAAACGTGTCAATTGTGTTACGATTTACTACCTCCGGGGGTAAGCTATTCCATTTATTAACAGCCCTATTGGAGAAAAATTCCTTGCGACACCATAACCTCGCATTGTCCCTTACCAATCGATACTGGAGTCCCCTTGTAAAAGCAGTTGATTGACGATGTATTAACAACTCGTGGGCCCATTTTATTCATCCAGTTGAAAGTTTTAAACTCTTCGATCATGTCCCCCTTACTCCTGCGTTCTTCCAATATGGGAACATATTCAAGAAATCAAATCTCTCTTCTTTTCTCAAGTCTTGTATACCGTAGCTCTTCTCCGCAACCCCTCAACCAAGTTCTCTGTTTGTAGGTAAGGTCTGCAAACCCTTACAACAGGTATATCCCAGTTCAGGTCGAACTAAGCCTCGGGAAAGTGGGAGAATGACTTTAGGAGAACGCGTAGAAGAGACCTTTTGAGAACAAACAATAGCATTCTAATCGATTTTTTGACCGCCGCCGGAATAATGTTCAGAAAATCTAAGCCGCTCGTCAATGAGAATGCCCAAATAAGTGATCTTAGTTGCATCGGTGAGCATTCAACTTCGTAAGTGAAACGTGAGTTGTTAACTTCAAAAGTGAGCGACCATGCATTTGTCAGCGCTGAACTTTATTCATTTGCCCATGCTGCAATCCTGTTTAGGTTGGTCTGGAGTAACTCCCCACATCGCTTTGGTTTCCGACTCCGCCCCCCCCCCTGCCCCCATTAGCTTCACGTCGTCTGCGAATCACTCACTGGAGACCATTGGATTTTATATTATGTATGCCGAATATCGAAAATTTCAACCGAACCCCATTTTTGTAAGGGTTCCGAGTGGACCCATGAGTTAAAAACAGCACTGCTACACAGACTTGTGTAGAGAGCGGCTAAATTTATCCAGCCCCCGAGCGGCAAACCATAAAACCGCCTCTGCACAAGGGCGTAGCGAGGGGGGGGGGGACTTGGGGGTCTTGTCCCCCCCCCCCCCGAAATGTGAGAAAATGACCAAAAAATGGGAAAAAGATGGCCAAATCTATTGTTCTATCACTATGTGCCCCCCGGAAATGAAAGTGGTCCCCTCCCCCGAACGAAATTTCTGGCTACGCCCCCTGCCTCTGCATATACAGTGATATCTTGGCTAACGAAGATGATTCGTTTCAGAATCACGTTCGCTAGCTGAAACGGAATTTCCCATAGGTTCCCACGGGAAATCGCTGAATTCGTTCTAGGAACTGCCTAAAATTGAAAGATAAGCCATGTGAAATGAATAATTTTCAGAATGAAAAAAAAAGAGTTCAGTTAATTGTACATTCCTAAATTGAGAAATCAAGTAAAATTGTGAAAAATAACCACGTGGGAAGTGATTGAGTCATCATGTCAGAAAATAAAACAGAGGGTAAGCGCGGGGAGGGGCGGAGGAGCACCTGTATCATCCAGTCGAGTCGACACTCGCCTTTCTATGACCTCACCCTGTTTCCAGTGAGGGCGCTACTTACAGGGTATTTCGTGAAAGTGACAACGTTTCTGTTTCCATCTCCAAGTATCAGGGGTGAAAGTCAACGACGGATTGTACGAGTACAAAATTACAATGAGTACAAAATTGTACGAGTCAATTGTACAAAGTCCACAATTGGCGGATTTTGTCCATTTCATTGAAAAAAACAAAAACCGAGAGACTGAGCTGAGATCGGTCGTTATATATGATTTCTCCAGAAATATAAAAATATTTGGGGCCTGTCGTAACGGTCGTTATAATGGAAGGGCCGTTATAACGAGCGTTGACTGTTTATGCATAACCAACACCAGTTTTAGTCTTTTGAACAAGGTGTTAGTACAACCAACACTCTCTTATCTATAGGGAGTGTTGGCACAACCCAGTCGAGTTCGTAGCCATTTGTGATTTGATCAGCAAATTTCTGTGTCTCGTACATTCAAATGCAGAAGACAAGCTCCCAGAATGCAGAATATATCTGCCCCCACTTCATTCGCAGTTGAAGATGCCTACCCCCCCTTTATTCGCAGCTGAAGATGCCTGCACCCCACTTCATTCGCAGCTGAAGATATCTGCCCCCTACTTCATTCGCAGTTGAAGATGCCTACCCCCTACTTCATTCGCAGTTGAAGATGCCTGCCCCCTACTTCATTCGCAGTTGAAGATATCTGCCCCCTACTTCATTCGCAGTTGAAGATGCCTACCCCCCACTTCATTCACAGTTGAAGATGCCTGCCCCCCACTTCATTCACAGCTGAAGATGCCTGCTCCCGCCCCACTTCATTCGCAGTTGAAGATATCTGCATGGGCTTCAATCGCAGCTAAAAATATCTAGTATCTTCGCTCCGTTCGAATCTGACTTCTTCATTCGCCGCTAAAGATTCCTGCCTCCGCTGTATCCGTAGCTGAGCACGCCCTTCGCCAGGGCTGGAACTGGGGGAGGCCAACTGCTCCAGGTAGCAAAATTTTAGGGCAGTTTTAGGTGGCAAAAAAAGAACACCGTTATAAAACCGTACATCCCGGGTGGGGTATGGGTATAACCGCCCCTTCCAAGAGCCATATAAAATGGAAATTTTCGTCTGTGAAACTTCAGCTCAAATGAACTCACACAATTCGCCCTTCCTGACACGTATCATCATATGGATATTTGCGCTAACATCCATATCGACGAAAATGTTCGTTAGCTGAATCCGTATCCGTTAGCCGAGGCAGCAAAAAATCACGAAAAAAAATAATAAAAAATCTTCATAAGCCGAGGCGTTCCTCAGCCGAGGTATACAATGTAGTTCATTCCAAAAAAGGAAATCATTACAATAAATTGCGGAATAATCGTTAAGCGGCAAATTATCGGAAATAAATCAATGAATTATCGATGGGCGCCAAATATTTGCGGCCACCCGAAAATAAACAAACGGTATCGGGCTCCGATGTGGGGGGAAGCGCGCAATAGTTTTTTATTACTATTACTTATTAACGATTGATTGATAAGCTTTTCATCGTTGGCCACGTGGGAAGATCGAAACGCATTCTTAAAGAGTTGCGTTATCCAATAACGTAATAGATAAGAAATATATATTTTTATGGATGCGTGTTTACCATTGGCTCGTTTCCAGATGACGTCAGGGACAGGATAGCCATACGTAGCGCAGTTCAATGTGACCGTTTCGCCGAGTGACGTTGAGACGTCAGTTGGTTCCTTGAGCCATTTCGGTGGACCTGCATTGCATACATCAAAGAAATGAAATCATCGCATCAATTATTTGAGTCATTATGATTGGATTTTACTGTATTTTTTTCATCATTTAAATTCATTCATTCATTAAAAACGGTTTCATTTTTTGTGAAATGGTATTTTTTTGTAATAATTTTTGTCGGAGAATGGGCTTGAGCTGCCTTAACACGAGGGCTAATTAGACCGAGACCTAAAATTTATTGCCGATTCCGATCGGCAGCCTATTTTTTAATACTCACCGAGAGGTTGGTGCGCTAACCACTCGGTGTGGGGACTCCCTGTGGTAGCGATCTTTTTCTGCATTCATGCCGCCGTCTCGGTGCCAGGATAGTTTCGACATTGGCGGACGGGTATCGAACTGGCGCGAGACCTCTAAATATCCTTTGTTACCTTACGCGAGTATATTTTCATCCATACATACTTTACATTTATTTCATGATATTACTTTCATTCATTCCGTATTTATTTCGTTTATTTTGTACTCATTTTCGTTCATTTTGTATCTTTGTCGTTCATTTCGTATCATTTTCGTTCATTTCGTATCATTTTCGTTCATTTCGTATCATTTTCGTTCATTTCGTATCATTTTCGTTCATTTCGTATCATTTTCGTTCATTTCGTATCATTTTATACTCATTTCCGTTCATTTTGTATCATTTCCGTTCATTTTGTATCTCATTTTCATTCATTTCGTATCATTTCCGTTCATTTTGTATCTCATTTTCATTCATTTCGTATCATTTCCGTTCATTTTGTATCTCATTTTCATTCATTTCGTATCATTTATGCAAATGCAGTGCTGAAATATGCAATTGCATATCTCAGCACTTTTTATATTTGGTGCATATAAAATGCATAAAAAAACCGAAAATTCATATTTTTGGCATTTTTTCTATTGATGGCATTGTACATATTCTAATGTGTTTGCAAGATTATTTTTATTTTTCCATTCTTCAAATTTTATAAAATTAATTTTTTTCAAGAAAATATTTGGCAATTTAGCATTATTCATATTTTTAGGCACTTCCAAATGCATATTTTTAGGTACTTTTAAATGAATATTTTTAAGCACTTTTAGATAAAAATTTTGCCCATACTTTGGCAATATTAGATGGATTTATTTTCATTTTCCACACATATTTTCTCATTTCATGGCATATCTCTGCACATATTTAAGTAAGATTTATCTTCATTTTCCAGCGCGTATTTATTTTAATGCATATTTCAGCATTATTTAGTTGTTCTTTAGTCTTTAGTGCACAATTTCACATTTTACTTAGTGCACAGTGACGCGTTCTTTAGTGCATACTTCTGCGTTCTTTAGTGCGTATTAATGCATATTACCGCTTTCATTAATGCATATTACCGCTTTCATAATGCATATTACCGCTTTCATTAATGCATATTACCGCTTTCATTAATGCATATTACCGCTTTCATTAATGCATATTACCGCTTTCATTAATGCATATTACCGCTTTCATTAATGCATATTACCGCTTTCATTAATGCATATTACCGCTTTCATAATGCATATTACCGCTTTCATTAATGCATATTTCAGTGTTTTTTAGTGCATATTTCAGTGTTTTTTAGTGCATATTTCCGCGTTCTTTAGTGCATATTTTTACGTTCTTTAGTGCATATTTTTACGTTCTTTAGTGCATATATCCGCTTTTTTAGCGCATATTTGGTGCTTTTTGCGTATATTTCCGCGTTACTTCGTGCATATTTTTACGTTCTTTAGTGCACATTTTTACGTTCTTTAGTGCACATTTTTACGTTCCTTAGTGCACATTTTTACGTTCCTTAGTGCACATTTTTACGTTCCTTAGTGCACATTTTTACGTTCCTTAGTGCACATTTTTACGTTCTTTAGTGCACATTTTTACGTTCTTTAGCGCATATTTCTGCGTTTTTAGTATTTTTTGCCAATGTTTTAGAGCAGCGGTTCTCAACCGGTGCTCCACGGAGCCCCGTCTGAACTCTCCAGGGGCTCCGCGGCCACTCGAGGAATATATAAAAAACTAAATTTGAAAAAATAATTATATAAATGTTTTTTAATACTAAAAGTAAATCAATATCTTTGATAAATAAATAACAAATATTCCCACGGGGCACCGCCATAGCCATTCATACACCAGAAAGGGCTCCACGAGTCAAAAAAAGGCTGAGAACCGCTGTTTTAGAGCATATAATGCGGGTTCCAATGATCAAATATATTTCTATTTTCGTTTTTCAACTCATTCCTATCAAGGACAGACGCCATTACCTCCAGAGACTATGACTGACCTCATTCGCCGTGGCGCCATCGCCAATATGATTCATTTATCCCACTGAGTCACTATCTCAAGTTGCTCAATTGCTGCAACTCGCGCATAGGTAATCATTAATGGCGGAGGGTGCTCTTCTCTCGCCTGATGAATCTGTCATATCCTCGTGAGGAATATCGATTGGCAGAAGCGCATTTGCGAGGGGATTCAGAGGGGCCCCAGGCCAGCAAGTTCGGTGGGGTGGCAAATTTCTAAAGTAAGTGGACAAGAAAACTAGTAGAATGGGAGAAGGGCGGTAATACTATAAACCCACCTGTGCGTAGAGAGCGAGGAAGGACTAGGTCAGTGAGGCCGAAGAGAGTTTGCAATGTAAATGACCAAATGAGTGTTCTGATTCTGAACGTTTGAAAGCCCACGGCCCCGTAGATTTTTTTTTTTGAGTGGATGGTCCGCTCATGCGCACGACTAATAGGAAATAAATGGGTAAAAATGAAACGACGAACAACTCACAGCGCGGTTTAACTGATGTCAGGGCCCAGTACCGGGCCGCGGCCCGACGGTTGAGAAACACTGACCTAGAAAGCAAGAGATAAGGTCGGTGAGAGATCAAAAGAGTAAATAACCTAGAGGTGTGCAAGCATTTTAGTAGCCAAAAGAAGGGACTAAAAATTAAAACTAGTCACTATGGAGTATGGAAGAATGTGAGTGACCAAAATAGTGCGCAAGCAAGTAAATAATCGGAACATCGTGCTAGTACGTGAGTGACCTAGAGAGAAAGGGTACGAGGGCTTTCAAACAAGTACAGTTCGTTGAGCAACAGAAAGTGTGACCTAAATAATTCCCATTCTCAAGCACGTGAGTGCTCAAAACAGTGTGCTAGCATGCGAATGACAAAAAGAGTGGCTTGGAGTTACCTAAAGAAATTGCAAATAGTGACCAAAACAGTGTCCAAGCACGTGAGTGACCTAGAGAGCAAGGGTACAGGATAGTGAGCGACGAAAAGAATGACATAACAGTTTCCAGTGGGTTTGCAAGCATGTGAGTGACCATACCACTGTGCAAGCATTTTATTGACTAAAAGAGTGACCTAGAGAGTATGTAAGCATGAGAGTAATCAAGAGAGTGAGTAAGCACTTGATAAAAAAAAGAATGACTTAGAGAGCCTGTAAGTATTTGTACAGGCCTGTCACCTACTAAAAGAGTGACTAAAACATTGTGCAAGGATGTGAATGACAAAAAAAGTGAGCGAAAAATTGAGGTACGTCAGGGTGGTGACCAACAGTAACACATAGAGAGTGTGTATGAGCAACCGACGGGGAACAAAACAGTGACCCCAGTGAAGGGCCGGATCAGTGAGCGTCCAAAAGAGTGACCAAGAAAGTGTTCAACCATGTGAGTGGTGACCGAAAGAGTGACTCAAAGACAGAGGGAGGCGGTGGCGAAAATTTGACTAGAATGGGGAAAACATAAATCCGCCTTTGTTGATTGGCTAGCTACCTCCCGGGTGTAGTAATCGGTGTTTTAAGGAGATCTCAAGACTTACCTCGGACACCAAGTTGAGCAGTGTACGTGTCCTGTCCGTATTTGTTCTTCGCGATGCACGTGTAGTTGCCCGTGTTGCGGACATCCACGCTCTTTATAACAAGGCGGGAGAAGTCGGAATGCTCCGTGATCAGCACGTCGGGGTTCGAATCCGTGCGTTGGCCATCCTTCAGCCAGTTGAAATTGATGTCTCCTTCACCCTGGAGCAGTCCACATATCGCCTGTACCGTCTGGCCTTCCTTGACGCTGCTTGGGAAATGGAACGGCTGTATGTGTATCCTTCCTGTGGGATTAAAACAATGCTTCAATGATGGTAATTATTTCTTTTCATAGTGTTATATAATGACTCGAAGGAACTTCGAGAGCCCGGAACCCACGAAACACTTTTGAGACCACGCAATGTTCTAACTCAGAGTTTCCGAAAGTGGACAATATCGCCCCTGATGGTTCGGGGGATAGAAGCTACGGGTATAGGATCCTATGGGTTCGTTTGAGTTGGGGGGCGATGAGAGAAACGAATCCCTGAAGAAGGGGGCGATGGAACAAAAAAGTTCTAACTCATAAATGCTCAACCCGTGGGTTACATGTGGCCCTCGCAGTCCTCACATCGGATGTCCACCTCGCAGTCATCCGATGTACACGCGACCTCAAACCTGATTTCGTTAAAATGTAATATATAAGCGGCACATTTTCCGGATCATTTAAGTGACGCGCGGCATATATCTCTTGTGTGACTTGTACAGTTCCAGAGCACTTAACCCCCTCATTTGCGGGCAACGCAAAAACCAACACCACGTCTTCTGTGACATTTTGCGGGGCACGCTATTATCGCGATCTATAAACATCGCGGATTTTGAACCCCTCGATTTTGTACAAAAAATTCAAAAAAAAAACCGGCTGGGGGAGGGGGGGGGGGTTAATTGGCTCGTTGCACATTGTCATATATCAAGTGATCCACGGTGCAGTTCTAGAGCACTTGAGTGACCCGCGGGACGTTTTTGAACACTCAGTGGTTGAGAACTGTACACACGGTATAGTTCCACATCACGGTAATGGTGTTCTTAACCGGGGGTGCGGCAGTTTTTTTGGGTTTGCGAGGAAAAAAAAATTGAAATAGCGGTGACAAATTCTGGAAAATTGAACAATTTCAAAGAATTGAACTTTGCAATTCTTTGAAAAATGTAAATCATACTTATACAGTAAAACCCCTCTTTTGACGACACTTGTGGGACAAAAAAATTCGCCCGTAAAAGAGAGGAGGCGGGGCACATCATAAGTTCGTGCTGTGAAACTGTATTAACACAAACAGTACTAGATGTGTACATTAATGAGAACCAACACTGTGTACTGTTGTACACAGAGCGCGTTGTACAACGCGCTCCAAACAGTATTAACAATAACTGAAATGGCTCTTTGGTTGCAAACGAACAAAATCCCGACCAGATAAGATGCATTTGAAGACGTCTCTCACCCCGCATTAGCCGAATATCTTGTATACGGTTATTCGACCAAATCCCTATTCGTCCCATCCCTACTGAAAAAATTATCACTTTTAAAAGAGATTATGCATAATAAAAGAGTGTTGTTGGTGGATTTGATAAGTACTTAAAATTTATTGCCTTTATCTGCGATTATGCATATACCCTAGTGCAAAGGTTCCCAAACTTTTCGAACGGTGGCCCCTATTGACCAACACATTATCGGTGGCCTCCTACATAGGCTAACCATATGTAGGGCATAGTGGCCAAGGCGAGAAAAGTGGACACTAGCTATTTCCTCCTCGTAAAATGCTGCCAAGAAGCGACGAACACCTCAACTACTCCGCCATTCTTGTCACGCTGAAGTTGGAAGCCATTCGGACTACTTTTTTTGGAAATTATTCAAGACTAGCTATAATACCCGGGGCTGCCCGGGTTGTCTTCAATTACTGGGACGATTGAAAAGTGACAAGCCATTATAAAGGATGTTCCGCGGAACCCTTGGTATATGCATATCATGCATTTCTGGAACGCATTGCTAGGGAACCACGGTAACCAAAGTAAACGTTCCGAAAGTGATTGTTGAGGCCCAAAAACCATTGTTGCCCGACAGTTTTTTGTCCATTTGGGACATTTGCCCGGCTCTGACGAAGTTTTAAAGTAGCCTACGGTTCATTCCCGGTCCTGTTTGGTACATATGCAAAATCTGGCGACGATCGGCCTAAAACTGTAGATTTGTATAAAGAACATACATACATACAGACATATATATACTTTCACATTTATATACAAGATTTGGTGACGATAGATCTAAAATTGTAGATTTGTATAGAGCAGAGATTTCTAACGTAAAACTTCTCACGGAACCCTAGATAGGCACAAGGATGTTCCGTGGAACCCTTGGTGATAATGAGGCTATTCTACGGAATTCAAACCGAGTTCAGAATATTTGTTTAAAAAAAAAGTGTGTCCCTACTGCAGTCTAAATAGCAGCCACTATGGTGGTCGAGTGTTCAGAGTGACCGACTCGAACCCCACCGTCGCCGCAGTGGTGGTCCAAACATTCAAACATCACACCTCACTCAGAATTTGTAATGTAGATATGGCACCTTTAAAAATTCACACACAACACTATATACGCGCTCAGACTGTTAAAGTCGCATCCCACTATGACTGGGTCCTGACGCAGGGTCAGATAATTCGATAATAAAAAGTCTTTGTTGGACATAAACCGCAAAATACTATCGGTAACCGCAACAACATGCGTCACTTTTTCGGAAATTTCAAAGGAAGACCATTAGTGGGGGGGGGGGGGGGAGGAAACCCCCCGTTCCGTCATTATTCTATGGATGGCCTTTGTATTGAAAGCCATAAATTATTGCTTCCCCGAGGACCGAGGACGATGCCTGGACCCAATCATAGTGGGAATACGGCTTTGAGGTACACATACTCACACTTCCGGCGCAACCCAATCGGTAGTAAATCGCCCATGGCGATAGACCGGAGTTGTGCTCGGTTCGAAAGAAATAAAGTCTAAATGGCATCATAGTCCCAAGGCGAAATGAAAGAAGGCTTATGCACCACCCCTTAATTTACGCATTTGTTGTCATAAATCATTGCGCCGGATCTTATCGGGGAAGCCCCCCCACTCCATGGAAATGAAGTCATGAAGTCCCCGTGCCGTACTCGGGTGGGATTCATGTGTTAAGATAGATGGGACCCTTCGTGTCCCGTTTAAGCCCGTGTAAATTCTGCAAGTGAAGAATCCTGATTTCTTAAGTGGATGAACTCCACCCGTCCCCGTCCCCCTCAAAAGAAAACATTGTTCTTACTAGTAATTTCCTGATGAAACGAAAAATTACATTCATGAAATTCTGGTTCGATGTGAAAATATGTAGTGCTGTATCGAGTATCAGCAGCAACAAAGATCTCCTCTTTGAACACTTACCGGAGATCCAGGTTTTTTTAAGGGTTCCGTGGCGTTTGATCACGCAGAACACCAGTTAGAAACCCATGGTATATACAGGGTATGCAAAAAAGTCCGTAGAAACTTTAAAAATGAATAAAAACTGGAAAAATGGTAACCGAAGTGAAAAACGGTTTGCAGGGTTAGCATCGCTAGGTCACGGGAATTTTTCTGACAGAAAAAAAAACAGCCGATAGGTGGTGCTGGTACGAGCGACTTCGGTGGAAATATCCAATTGAGACGGTTATAAGAACTTGCGCTCCTGATCGACAATCAGATCATAATTGTAAACCGTATATGTGAACCTGCTGCTCTCTGCCGTTGCTGGATTCGTGACTCGCCTGCAATGTGTTATCCCCTGTGGTGGTAGTCATGTGGAACGCATACTGCTGTAATAAACGATCTGGAGGCATTCTGTTCATTATTTGTGTATCTTTTTTTTCAATTGTGTACGTCAGCGCACCTATCGGCTGTTTTTTGAGTTTTTTTCCCTTGTCCCATGACCTAGCGATGCTAACCCTGCAAACCGTTTTCTATTTCGGTTATTTCCGGTTTTTATGAATTTTAAAGTTTCTACGGACTTTTTGCCGGATGTATTTACCGGAGTGGATATGTATTACTGCAGCTGCGACCTACGATATCTCTGTCTCAACCAGCTGAAGATCATCAAGGGTCGCAGGCCTCAAGACAAGAGGAAACTCCTTCAGTTCAGAATTTAAGCAGCAGTTTTGATTAGTGGTTTGACTAAATCGATGGGATTGCTAGCAGATTCGATGATGACGTGAAGGTAATGGGGGTAATCGGGAATCAAAGCGATAGGGAGTTGCTGCAGACCAACTTAAACAGGATTGCAGCATGGGCAAATGAGTGGAGCATGACGTTTAGCGTTGGCAAATGCATGGTCGCTCATTTTGGTTCAAACAATCCACGGTTCTCTTACGAGTCGAATGGTGCCACTATCCCGGATGAAACTAGGGTCACCAAGTCATTCTTCCGCTTTTCCGAGGATTAGTTCATTCTGGACTGGAGTATGCTGTAAGGTTTTGGAGACCATACCTACAGAGGGACATAGACTTGGTTGAAGGGGTGCAGAGAACCCCTTCAACCAGAAGAGGTGTGCTTGGTTGAAGAGCTACGTGTGTCCTTATTGGCACACGGGGCTTGAGTTACGCAAACACCAAACATGGCTCCCGCTCTGTCTCTTGTGGGATATAAGCAGGTCACCAGCGAAGAATTCGGTTTTCGAACAACAAAAAATGATTTGGTTTAGGGATATGCGAAACGGCCTAAATCCCGAAGGTAACGCATTTCATAAGTCTGGAATTATAACTTTTTTTCTCTCGACATTGAACATTGAAGGACCGGACACAACCCGCTTTCCATCTCAAGGAGATATCGAAGCGTTCCCGAAAGATGGGTGCATCCGGAATTTTATTAAATATGTATATGTATATATATCTATATAAATTTGTATAACAGAATAGCAAGTTCAATTACAGGAGTATAAATCAACGGAATAATTATGATAAATCGTGATCTAAGAATCGAAATCTAAATTGATATTATAGCGTCCTTGGCACGTCCGGACTCGATAATCAAATTCCGTTGGTGGCGGTCCGTCCGCGTTCGTTGGATGTCACAAGTACTGTAGCCCGTACAACGACGAATCGACGTCATGTTTGCGTCACATGTCCTGGTCCAAGTGTCCAAGTCAGCCAATGTTCGGACATCCAGATGTTTTAACTCAGCATCCTACATCTTAATTCTCCTGGGCAATTAGGAGATTTTCATCATTCTCTCGACAGAATATGGGTGAAGAATAATTTATATATTTCACCAGAATGTTATTCCCGCGGCTGCTATACCGCTCATCCAGCCCATCGATCAGCATGTCATTGCAAACTTCACGAAGTTCTGAAGAAAGGAACTTCTCAAGGATGTTTTGCAATGACATGGAACTAACTGTCAGTAAGTAATGGAAGCATTATTTTATCATGCTATATTGCATAGATCTCATTTACAAAGCTTGGTAGCGAGTGTCTTACAGAGAACCATCAATTTGGCTTGGAGTATATTTTATGTCCAGACTAGGGGGGCTCTGCCCCCTGCCGCCTTTGGCGGCCAACCCCCCCCCCCCCCACACTTCTCTTCACAACATATCTTGTTTATTTCATCCCACTTCATCAGCGTGCTATGGAAAGGGACGTGTGAAAGCACCAGCTTACTGAAGAAGCGAATTTTAATAAAAATAATAAAGCAACAAAAAACAAATGAGATTCATCAAGTACCATCAGAAAACTTCCCCATGGGGGTCCCCAGATTCAATTCGCTGAATTTCAGTGGGGCCCCACACTGGATATATTTTGGGCTACCGATGTGTTGCAAATTTTACAATGTTAAACAACAAAAATCAATGAGATACATCCGGGGGCACTGTATTAGAACCTGTCAACACTTCCAAGGAGCCCTGACCTGGAAGCTTGTCGGACACCCCCCGTGAGAATTTTTCATTTTTATCAATTTGACAACGAATAAAATCCAGGGCCCCACATCCAGTAGCGGGGACACGATACGCACATTTTTAGTGGGGCCCCAGACTGGCTTTATCTCGGGCTTCCGCTGTTGCAAATTCTACAACAAAAAAGAATGAGATTCATCCAGGGCCACCCAAAATGAAACCTGTAAACATGGGGTCCCCGACTTGGAAGCTTGTCGGTCATCCCCCGGTGCGAGTGCCATGAAAAATTTTCATTTGTATTCGTTTTACCAACGAATAAAATCCAGGGCCCCAACCAATTACCCGGGACACCAATTCGCATACTTTTGGTGGGGCCCCAGACTGGATATATCTTTTGCTCCCGCTATCGCAAATTTTTCAACGTTAAAGCAGCAAGAAAACATTAAGATCCATCAAGGGCCCCTGGAAATGAAAACTTTTAACTTATACGTGCAATCCCCCCCGGGTACCCCGACCCTGTGTGTTGGGAGCACTGCTGTTGTATTTATATTATACATATACCTAATTTTCGGCATGACACCCCCCCCCCCCACAAGGGTAGTGCTGACAGTGGCCACAACGATTCTTATCACTTTTTGATTTTTTACACTATAAATTAACCACAGAGGGGCCCCTGAAAAGCTGGTTTGGGGGCTCGCCATCTAAATTCCAGCCTAAGGGCTCTGCTGTAGGATGTAGGAGCCTCTCGGTACATGCACATAACGTGGTCCCGATGGGTCAAATGGGTCCCGATATGTGCTACAGTTAAATGAATATTTGACCCAAAATCGTAACCGACTTCCGTAACACAAAAACGTAACAGATTTCCGCAACCCATTTCCGTAACATGAAATCGTCACTAATTTCGGTTGCTTAGAAACGGGCCCTTTTCGAGTTTGTGATTTTATATTACAGAGTAGATAGTGTTGACAGAGATTTTTGAGGACTTTGACACTGAGTTTATAGATGATTCATATTCGCGAAACCAGACTTTGCCCTGGCATCGTTTTCATTCCGTTTGCATTTTTCATCTCTTTCAAATTATGGTAATTTTGTAGTAGGAGGTGTAGTAGGTAGGGCCTCCAAAAAATGGCTCGGGGATCCATGATGTTCTTAAGTCAGCCACCTCGTTGGGCGATTTGCCTGTTGTGGCGTTGTATTTGTATAAATAACTATATAAAACAGTTTTTCTGCCAAATTTTTTTTGGAGGAAAAAAAACGATTACCTCATCGTAATTGCGGTTTGATGGGTTGCCATAACACACGTGGACATAATTATCACGAAAAAATACGCCAACTTGGCGATGATCCCGAATCATGTCCTTTGTTATTCGACTATGGCCAGGCATCACCGGTGACTTCGCGAACTGGCCGGGGCGGTATTTAACGAAACTGACCAATTCGCACCACCTGAATTAATATTTCCCCCCCTCTATTGATGAGTCATCTATAGGAATGGTTCCCAAGCGTTTTGAAGCGCGACCCCCTTTTTTGACAATAATTTCAATCGCGACCCTCCACATGGAGTGACCATATGTCCCGGTATTTCGGGACATTTCCCGACTTTTTCGCTGTCCCGAAAGCGCTTCTCGGACACCTGTTTGCCTCGGTTGCGATTTGCACGTTTAGTTATAAATGAAATCTAACTATTTTTCAAATATTTACTTGCCAGAACTGTTTGATTATGGAAATTCATTTTAAATGCTGTGAACGGTGTCATCAGCACAGCCGTTAGTTAGGACGGAATTGCTTATCTCGAGCATTGTAACGGCGCAGAGCAGGGATTCTCAACACGTGCTCCGCGGAGCCTTTTTAGGCTCCTTCGAGGTAGACTTCGAGAGGAGTTTTATTATTGGGATGAAAAGCGTGCCAAAAGCCAAGTTATGTGGATAGTTTTTCCATGGAGAAATGGAATAGCTTCGCGAGGGCTACTGTAGTTGCGAACGGATGAGCAGACAACATTACTTTGGTACACGACGCCTGGACGCTAGACACTTGGATGGATGCCGATTGGACGCCACAGTTTCGACGCGAGCAGAAAAAGGGCGGGGCATTTATTTCATTACAAGCATCGGCCATTGTAACCCGTGTTTCCATTGTTTGTTTCAACATGGCTAAAGTAGTATTATTGAAGCGCAATAAATAAATTTTTGCACACGACGGTCAGCTTTATTGGTTCGATAGATATGTTGCTAACGAATAAGAAAGCCTGGCGATTCGGTCTAGAAGGCTTGGGAATGGCAACACGTGACGACGGATAGTGTACACCGATACCGATAATAATTTCTTGCAGTTTGTTTCCGAACATACAGAACATGAGGGCGATGCTACAGGTGTTGAGGTTGTTCGTAAAATAACAACTTTAAAAGCGAAGAGCTGTCAATACTCAAGAACTCCCAAGTCAGATCCGCGCCGCTACTCTACAAAAGTTATCGGTGGCCGCACGTGCTCGCATTCAAAATAGAACTGCAACAAACAAGAATCATGCAACGGCCACGTTCAGTTACAAGTTCAGCCCCCAATGCAGCCAACCGATCGTGCTTCCATCGTGATATCAGGTGGTTACCAACGCCTGAGCGGCGCAGAGGTAAGATGCTCGTCTTCTACTATGAAGATTACCGTCAAGATCCATGCGTTCGAATTTGGACGTAGGAAACAAGTTCTTTACCTACCGAGACTGGAGCGACAATCGATAGATGGCGGCTTCATCTCCCGCTCGACTCCACTGGTTGGAAATTGCCGTATGGCGATGTATGTGTGTGTGCAGTAAAGTTGATGGTTATCAAAACTACGAGCATCTACCAACGAACTTCGAAGAATTGCTGATTCCGATGAAAGCAATCGTATTTTAATATTTGACTGAAAAACGTATTCAGGTTTAGATTGGTCATGTCAAAAATATTTTTGTGGATCTAAGTTTCTCAGTTTGGCGCTGTTTTCTCAAATGATTGACAGAAGTGGTTTCGTAATGACAATTCTTTATGCGCTCCTTCCAAATAAGCATCAAGGCCCGAATGCTTGAAATGATATTAAACGAATGGGGGAATTTTAAGCCCAAGCCAATTTCTTTGACTAGATTGCGAAACTGCTGTTATCAACGCGTTTCGAACGACAAATCGACCGGTCAGCGTTACGAAGAGTTTCTGAGAACGCGAAGAGTTACCACGCGAGCAACACAAAATCACCTCACGGGACAGCTGGTGGCCACCGCTGATCTAAAACACGACATTTCCACTTCATGTTACACTTATTCTGTGAATTCAATTTTAAAAATTATATATTTTTTGAAATCTGATAATTCTTCCGGAATCGCCCTGCATACGCATATATTTATTATTCTGCACGTAGAATGTAATAAAATTACACATGTACGATGATATGTAGAGCCCGGATTATATATATATATGCACTTAAAAAGTGGCAAAATATACTCTAAAAATATGCAAATATGCACTTAAAAATGCTAAAATATGCAGTTAAAAATGCTAAAGTCTCGCCACAGAGAGCAACAGATGGCAGCACTGAAAAATCATACACAACACTAGACACGCACTCAAACTGTTAGGCACACACACTTACACTTCCGGCACAACTCACTAGGTAGTAAATTGCCTATGGCGATAGACCTGAGTTGTGCTCGGTTGGAAAAAAAAAAGTTAAAAATGCTAAAATATGCACTTAAAAATGCTAAAATATGCACTTGAAAAAAATGCCGAAATATATGCTATCTTTACGCGCATCCATATTTTTTATGGGTATCTTTTTCCAGCTGCCTTGTTAGGCAATTTGACTGTTGTGGCCTTTGTGTTTGTATTTAAAAAATTATTCAAAAAATTATTTAAAAAATTAAAAATGCCAAAATATGTGCCTCCACCTGCGAGGAAAAAAAACCGATGCTATGAAAATATTGCGAGCAATATCCATTTGAAAAACTATGAAAAAGTGATTGAGCTTCAATAATATGCAAAAATATGCACTTATTCTGAAAATTCCTTGATTTTATGACATTTATATGCATTAATGCTGAAAAGAGCCAAAATATGCAAATGCATATGCACATATGCATCTGCATATAGTCCGGGCTCTAATGAATATGTATAAAGGGTGCAGTAAGTACATACCACACAGCGCAGAGTTAAGGCATGTTTCAGTTTTCAAATACATTTACTCAAGTTGAGAAACATATGAACAAATTGATTGTTGTTAGGAAGGTTTTTTATTCTCGGAAACCTCTCTCGTCCCTCCCCAGTACATTAACGCGCCCCATGGGGGGAGGGGACCCGACCCACAGATGTGAACCACTGCTCTATAGACATCCTTCTCAAGTTAATTGGTTATAATTATTAATATGGAACTATAATGAGTTCGCGACGGGTACTTTCGGAACTTTGGAAACGGGTACTTTCACTTGGTAAATGTCTGAAATGGAAACGTTTACGAGCGTATTTCGGACGTTTACCAACTCGGCTTGGTAAAACCTAGGCCTTACCAGTAAAATCTAGGTTTTACCAGTTTTCAGGCTTTTACCGTAACATGTACATGTGAAATAACATGGACTGAATGACTGATTCGTCACCGCCGAGCCGAAATCGCTGAAGCTATAAATAGGAAATGTTGTCAGTATTTTAATATTGTTATGTGTAGAGACTCACGGAAAGGGATTTTTTTTTTCAAAATTCAACTAGCCACCTTCAACCTGTTGCTCGTGAGCACCATTGTGCAGTCAGGCTGAATCACCAAGAGTGCTCGGTGCTCATGCCTGATTTCATGCTCTCTCGAGCACTTGAATCAAATCTTCAATTAAATACTCACGAAAGAAAAAAAATATTCAAGAATAGCGATTATGGAGATTTTCAAGCATATACGTATGTTATCATTGCTGTAAGACATACATGCTCAACTTATGGCGCCACATTTTACAATGTGGCCCTCAGAGTGATATGATGTGGCCCGTGAAATCAAACCTTAATTTTGTGAAAATGAACTAAGCGAACTAAGCGGTGAATTTAAAGATCATTCGAGTGACCCGCGGTGCAGTTCTACATCACTTGAGTGGCACGCGGTACATTTCCAGACCTCTTTAGTGACGCCGTGGCATATTTACAGATGACTTAATTCAGTGGTTCTCAGCTTTTTCAATCCCGCGGCCCGGTTTCATTAACTTTTGTGAATTGAAGGCCCCCATCAAACACACAACCAACGCAAAATGAATGAGGTAATATGAAACGGCTAATCACTCGCGGCCCGGTATGAATGATATCAGGGGCAGGTACCGGGCCGCGGCCCAGCGGTTGAGAAACACTGACTTAAGTGACCGACCTATGGCACAGTTCCAGATCACACAATAGGCCCGCGGCATATTTACAAAGACCACTTAAGTGACCCGGAGCACATTCACGGATCACTCACGACTCCCGCCACACATCAACAAATAACTCGAGCTGTCTACGATCACTTTAGTTCCAGATCACTTTAGCGGCCCGCAGAACAATCAAACGAGACGCAGCTCATTCACAGAACAGAACAGACCGAGCACAACCAGGCTCTGTTATGAACACACACACACACTCTCTCCTAAAGGTTGAGCACCCTTGCCGTAAGGAGGTGCTCTCTGATTGACGACAAGCATAGACAGTGTTCGCGACTCGAGAAAGGCTGTAGAACCCTGCCCTAAAGGAGCGGGGGGGGGGGGGGTCCAAAGATTATACGAAGCCGAAATCGCTGAAGCCTAAATGTGAAATTTAGTCAGTATTATATTTTACTTTCAATTCCGATAATTTTGTAATGGTGTTCTTTGTCTTCCCCTAAAACTGCCGCCCCCTAAATTTTCTTGCCCGGGGCAGTTGGCCCCCCCCTGCCCCCTCTAGTTACGGTCCTGCTCAAGGGGCTCATATGTGTGTCATAAAAAATAAAAACAATAAAAATATAACAAAACAAATGGATCGATTGAAAATTTTTCAACCAATTGCCCGGGAAGAAAAACGGTTGTGTACCGTTTACCACACGTCCCGTTCGAACAAACGGGATGTATGTTCGCCGTACTTGCAAACGGGACTTTTTTCCGAATATAGTTATCATTCGATTATTATTATCAGAAACCTCGAGCCCGATCGCATAAAGCAGCGCGGACTGTATTACTAAACCGTTATAATTATTTTTGATTAACTTCTAACGAATTGGGGATCGTCGGAATGCGCCGCGTATAACTAATGTAGAGTTGCTTTTGAGGAATGCTTATACACTGTGTGTTTAAGACGTGTGGTGCCATCTGTGTTCCGAGTACGGAAGCAAACAAATCGGCAGGTTACTATGCCGGTTGTTATTATTCGTGAATTGTTTTAAAACAACTGTAGAGGCCTGACAGGGTTGTGTTGAGATTATCATGGGCCCCTGGGAAAAGTGATTCTTCCGAGGCCCTACTTGGCAAATTTACATGCTTATACACACTCTTGAGCCCCCCGGGTTCGGCCCCCATGTGTTATGACGGCAACGAGGCCTGATTGCTATATGTGGTGATACTTTTTTTTTTTCGATGGGAGATGTGCTCGCATTCACGTCTTGAAGTTGGGAAAACCGCAGGTCTTCAACCGACCACCACTGCTATTAGTGGGGTTCGAACCTTGAACCTCGAGATACATAAACGACCGTATAGCGGCGACCGGACAGGCTGGGAACCTGAACGAAACGGATTTCAATTACTTACTTGGCAGATGACATTGGAGCTCCTTTTTCAAGATATTTTCGCCATTTTTTCCCCCTTTCATGATTAGTTTCCGGAGCTTTTCCTCATTAAAGCTCCCAAAATTTCACGAATCAGATTGGTGCTTTTACTCTCAAGCTGCCAATTGGCAATTGAAGTATGAATAGATAAATATGCCAAATTTTGAGGGGGCCGTCATCCCGGGGGGGGGGGGAAGGGGCAAAGAACATGTACTCAATGTATGCATGTATATATACCATTTGTAGTGTATTTTAAACGGGAGGGGCAACGGCCCCCTCTGACCCCCTCCCCGCAAATGACGGGCCTGGTGATTCGTGAACTTGCGTGAGACTATACTAAGTAATTTCACTCGGACAGATAATGATGAAAGAAGTGGCGTGCGAAATAATCACGACTATATAGTGATGGAGCATTTTGTAAGTGTTTTACCCAAGAGCGTAACGGGGGGGGGGGTCTGGTCCCTTCCCGAAATGTGAGAAAATGACCAAAAAAGGCGAAAAGATGGCAAAATCTATTGTTCTATCACTTTGGTCCCCCCCCCCCCCCGAAAGAAATTTCTGGCTACGCCCCTGGTTTTATCATATAAAAACACCCCTCCCATAACAGGCTTAATTTATGGTAATAACAGTTTTATTTAATGAGTTATTTCAAAACGGCAACTTCAACCTAGTATCAATTGATTCATAGCCGTTTAATAGATTCAAAACCACCGGAAGCCACCTTACACACAGTATATACGTTATACGGATATAAGATATAAATCAATGCGTCTTGTTCGGCTCAAGGAGAAGAAGCAATGGTCAATTACTCACCTTCGCAAGTTACTTCAGCCAGCAATAATAGGACGATATTCAGAGCTGTAATCCACCAGAAGAGCTTCGTATCCGCGACAAAATCCAAACGGTATCCATGAGACTTGTTGGAGGATGGTGATGGAGGAGGCGGTGGCTTGCCGAACGGCCGGCACCAACCGCGAATCTTAGTCCTCCGACTCCTAACACTATATCCTAACATTTTCTTTTGCGTGTATCTAATTACCGAGCACCTCACTCACTTAATCACTGATGACCGGAACCCACACGGCGCACACATCCGTAATCCTATCCCGTATGAACCGCATAGTTATCGAATCCGACATTGAATCTCCGAGAGATAACTGCACATCAACAACTCTGGCACAACATCTAGTGTCTAGAGGGGTCCAACCCGTTTGGCCGACAGTAGTATTCTGAGGAGCTAGGTTATATGTTCTTTTTTTTTTTTCCAACTCGACACTAGCGCCTCATTCTGTCGAATCCTGTAGCATATATATCCATCTTTTTCCTGCTGGGTGACGTAATTGGTCCAGTCCAACAACATGGGTTTTTGGTTGGAAAAGGTAGGGAAGGTTCCATTGCTCTGTTTTCTTATGGGATGGGACTTGCCTCTATACTATTGGTCGTTTGTGGAGATGGAAAGGAATGTAGGAAAATGGAGCAGAGAGAGGTTCCGCTGTTTTTCATGTGGTGGATCGAATGATTCATTTGCTAAACACGCACGCACACTGGAGATCATTTGCTGGACATCGATGCCTTCCCGTTAGTTGCAGCCATTGTTCTACTCTAAGATATGAGTAAATTGACACTCTTGTGTCTGAAATTTGCTGTTACGGGGACCATCCACGAAAACTCCCATAATCGAGCATTTAGAAAGGATTTCCGAACATATATTCTAATATAACTTTTAATAATGTCTATGACCGATGAATTTTCAATATCGTTTCGATATGGTTCGGTTAAAAATGCCGGACGTGTTATTTCGTCGCGATTGCTTTTGTTTAATAATGTTTTGGTAACTTGAAAACGCCCAACGCGTCACTGGACGTATTTTTTTTTTTGGCTCAGGTGTGAAGAGGATGCATCGCACAATTTTTAAATCAAACGTTCTGTATCACATGATTGCTTCATATTGCAGTGTATTAGGGTTTAACATACATTTCTCGTCTTAAAGTGTTTCTTGACGAACGCTGCAGTGCATTTCTTTTTTTACATAAAAGCTCCACATAAAACTCCTGTTCAGAAAATCATCTCGTCGCGCAATGTTTCTTTAAAGAACGCTTCTCGCTCCACAATCAATGTTTTCTAAATAAGACTTCTCATCGCAAAATGTTTCAGAAGAAACACTTCTCATTGCGTGATGGTTTCTAAATAACGCTTCTTATTATACAATGTTTCCTAAATAATGCTTCTTATTGTACAATGTTTCCTAAATAATGCTTCTTATTGTACAATGTTTCCTAAATAACGTTTCTCACTCCACAATGTTTCCTAAATAACGTTTCTCACTCCACAATGTTTCCTAAATAACGTTTCTCACTCCACACTGTTTCCTAAATAAGACTTCTCATCGCAAAATATTTTAGAAGAAACTTTCTCATTGCGTGATGGTTTCTAGTTTCTAAATAACGTTTCTTATTGTACAATGTTTCCTAAACAATGTTTCTTATTGTACAATGTTTCCTAAACAATGTTTCTTATTGTACAATGTTTCCTAAACAACGTTTCTTATTGTACAATGTTTCCTAAATAACGCTGCTTATTGTACAATGTTTCCTAAATAACGCTGTACAATGTTTCCTAAATAACGCTTCTTATTGTACAATGTTTCCTAAATAACGCTGTACAATGTTTCCTAAACTACGTTTCTTATTGTACAATGTTTCCTAAATAACGTTTCTTATTGTACAATGTTTCCTAAACAACGTTTCTTATTGTACAATGTTTCCTAAATAACGTTTCTTATTGTACAATGTTTCCTAAACAACGTTTCTTATTGTACAATGTTTCCTAAATAACGCTGCTTATTGTACAATGTTTCCTAAATAACGCTGTACAATGTTTCCTAAATAACGCTTCTTATTGTACAATGTTTCCTAAATAACGCTGTACAATGTTTCCTAAACTACGTTTCTTATTGTACAATGTTTCCTAAACAACGTTTCTTATTGTACAATGTTTCCTAAACAACGTTTCTTATTGTACAATGTTTCCTAAACAACGTTTCTTATTGTACAATGTTTCCTAAATAACGCTTGTTATTGTACAATGTTTTCTAAATAACGTTTCTCACTCCACAATGTTTTCTATATAAGACTTCTCATCGCAAAATGTTTCAGAAGAAATACTTCTCATTGCGCAATGTTTCCTAAATATTACTTCTCTTCGCAAAATGTTTCTTGCTTTTCATCACAATATTTCTTCAAAAATATGCGTTATATGTATAATAATCGCTACACCTTCTTCACTCCAGAGGTACAAGTACCTCATTTTTAACGGTTTTAAATGTTTATTAATATTTTTTTATCCAAGTTAAGTTACCCATATGTGTGCCTAACTCGCGATTATGGTCATAGTAAAGATATCGGCACAAATTTTTTGATTATTAATTTTGTTTTCTTTTTAAAGGGTATACTTAGACATACCATTAAACACCAATAAATCAATAAAAGTTTTTTCTTTGATAGTCATTGTATTGGCTCTGGTGTGGAGAGGACGGCATCACGCACTTTTCAAATCAAACGTTCTCTATCACATAATGCTTTTGATAAAAAGAAATGATTTTGATTTGGACGAATGCTTCGTGGCGAACGGTGTTGATTGACAATGATCATTTGTAATTGAATGTTTCTTAGAGAGCTTATCCCACCAATGAAATAAGTTCGTTGAGAGATATCTCAATGTTATAGAAGAAACACTTCTCATTGCGTGATGGTTTCTAAACAACGTTTCTTATTGTACAATGTTTCCTAAATAACGTTTCTTATTGTACAATGTTTCCTAAATAACGTTTCTCACTCCACAATGTTTTCTAAATATGAGATATCTCAACGAACGACAGATTTGATTAGCGAATGCTCCACATCACACTCTGTTTCTCAACGAACGGCAGATTTGATTAGCGAATGCTCCACATCACACTCTGTTTCTCAACGAACGGCAGATTTGATTAGCGAATGCTCCACATCACACTCTGTTTCTCAACGAACGACAGATTTGATTAGCGAATGCTCCACATCACACTCTGTTTCTCAACGAACGTCCCACATCTCTCTGATCTACATCATAGTTTCCCAACCTTTTTTGCCCCATCGTCCCCTTCTTCAGAAATTTTTCCTTCATCGCCATCTAACCCGTAGAATCCTATGCTATACTCGTAGCTTCTACCACCCCCCCTGGAGCATTCCATCGCCCACGTTGGGAATCACTGATCTACACCCTTCTTTGTTCGCAAACGAGCGCTCCACATCCCAGTCTGCTTTTCAACGGATATTCTACGTCACACTAAGTTTCCTAACGAACGTTTCACATCGTACTCTGTTCCTTGAAGAATCCTCAAAATTGCACTTTGTTCTCAAATCAATGTTTCATTGTCACACCCTGTACTCCAACGAACGCTCCATATCACATTCTTATTTATAACAAATGTTCCAGATCACACACTCTGTTCTTTGTTTCCCCTACAAACGCTCTACAACACACATAAGGTTACTTTACGTATGACAGTGTTTTTTTTTCGTTTATTTTACTAGACCTTCCCATCGCACTATTTTTTTGACAAAATTCCAGATCATAATAAACACTGCTCATAGTGAATGAACTCTAACGGATAATTAATGAACGATTTACATCACGCACTCTGCTCCACAGTGATCGCTCCATCATATCACTTTCTGTACCCCCCCCCCCCCCCGCGAAAGAATGCTCCACATCACACATTGTTTCTCAGAGGAACACACAGAGGCGTCGAGTGTTTAGGCCTGTGGGTCCTCGACTTGATCTTTATATAGGAGATTTTGATTTTTGAATTGATTATAGTGATGCTCAGACCGGTGTTACAGAGTATTGTAGGTGCTCGTGTACCTTCCCCCTCTGCTTCGACGCTACAGCTCAGTCCCTCACAACAAAACACTCCACACCTCACTGTCATTAAACGAAGTCACCGCATCTCACTATCATCGAACGAACGCTCCACATCTCACACACTTAGTTTCCCAAAGAACTCTGGAGATAGCACAGACAATGTATCTTAATGAACGACTGTGTATCTGAACAAAAACTCTTCACCGCACACGCACAATGTTTTTCACGAACACTCACGATCATAATGAAGACTGCGAGTGAACGAACTCCTCACATTGATGATGAACACTGCACGTCACACACCCTTACTTAACAAAGATATACATACGTCACATTCAATGTTATACGGAACTTTTGCTCTTTCAGTATTTCGTTTACCAAGGTTTTTTCTCATCACTCACATAGTGTTTTTTTTTTAACGAACACTGTTGTGGTGGAGCTGACTATCTTGCGTGAATGTGATTGAGCCGAAGACGTTCTTTCACTCTTGTAAAGTGTTAATGTGTCTGTGCAGACAGAATTGACATCTAGACGAGAGAATTAGTGAAGTAATTAAGATGCTGTAACGGAAAAAATATCTGTCTGTTATGTTATAGGCACACAATATCGTGGTTGATACTGTATATTTACAAAATTGTGAAATTCGTACAAATTGCCATCTATCGAGCAAATGCATAAAATATTTGCCGGAAAACACGCATGTTAGGAACGAAAAAAACACGAGAATATCTTTTTATACATTCATCATTTGGCTTGTCTTTACATGGAATAGCAGGTGAAGCTGCCGGTAGATATTACGACCAACAACAGAATTCGGCGTTAGATCTCCTCTGATTCAGCATGTTCACCATGTTTTCCCTTCAAAAAGCCCGCAATCAAATGTCATTAACGTGTCCCATAAATTCCATTATATCCACGGTTCCATGGAGCTGTTTCCTGAGACCTCGCCTCACGTGATTCTGATATCATAATACACCCATCAAGTATAGATACGTCTTCCAATCATATTTATTGCTCAGTGTCACGTGAATCTTTTGTGAAGGCACCGAAGAAGGTCTCTGTCCCGTCCCGCCGTTCTTTGGAATTTCCTAGAAAACCTATTGTGTTAGTGAGAAGATGGACGTCATATAGTTCAGAACCGTGACCGCACCTGCCTCATGTTCTTTAATGCGATTACAGAGATCGTACCTTGCCGTTTCGTCGATGATGCATTGCAGTCCGTAGAAAGGTATGATACCGGCAATCAGTCACACTAGAGATACGCAGAAGGATGCACTGAAACACCGTGACTTTTAGCCACACTATGTGGCTAAAAGTCACTGGACACACATTTGCTCGAAGCTCAATGTGCGCTTGTCACAAAGAACGTGTGAACTGTCATGATTGCAGGCGGGCCCAGGGCCACATTTGGTCCGCGGGCAAAGGGTCTTTAAGCGATTTATCATTATATGGCTTAGATGGTGGGTCGCAATGAATTTCTTAATGATAAATTTTGAGTCCATAACCTTCAAATAACATTGGAATTAACAGAAATCGATTAAAATAACATACAAAGGTATTTTCTTCCGAAATTTCTATTAAAGAAATATTTGAATAATTTTTTTATCGTCGGGTGGGGGAGGGCGCGACGAGCCCCCCCCCACCTTATGTACCCCGTGTGCGTCACTGATCCCACCAATATGCGTTAGGATTCAGAGGGGCAGAGATCTCATGACTAATTTTTGCTGACAAGGGGGGGGGGGTCAGAGTCTTGCTTACTTTTGCTGACCGGGCGGGGGCGGGTCAAAAATAGCTAAAAAATTTGCTGACGTAATACTTGAACGGTCCCTAACGTGTTTTGTTACTTCAAACGGAGGTTTCACCATGATTTCTTGAGCTCTTATAATTCGTGTTCTCGCGTTTTCACTTGGCAATACACTGACAAGGTTTGAAGCTTGAAAAATTTGAGCAGAGATTGCATGCGCGGAATGGAAAAACCATAAATAGCTACCAAATCCTGCCAAGACGGCATTCAGATGGCGATCGCATTGTGCATTGAATGAATTTCATTTTGTCGACAACATCAACGACTCCCGTTTATAAGTAAAGTAATGAAATTTCATAACTTCTCTGCCTGAAATTTCCTTTGTCCGCGATCTCAATTTTGTGTGCATTCCGTTCCAGACGTAGATTTTCTTTGCTCATACCAACTGTAGGTATTTGTTTTTTTTGCTCAGTCGAAAGCATGAAATAATGACTCTCCCCACCCACATCATCCAGAAGGACCCCTAGGCTGGGACATCATTTTTTGGGGGTCTCCCTCTGTAGTGAATTTATAGTGTGAAGAAACAAAAAAAAAAACGGTAAGAATCGTCTCGACTCCCGAACAAGTGCCCTGTATATGAAAAATGAAGACTTCTATTGTTGTGCGTCAATTGCACCAGCGAATGCAATGCAGTAAAAACGCACAAAGACCCATAGAAACCAAGGAAACAGTTATTTTCCGGATATTATGCTGAGGTGAACTCGGAAAGAAAAGCCATCATGTCGCCGCCGGGACTCGATCCCAGGCCCTCTTGCATACCTGGCAAGCATGCTACCATCCACACCACTGGAGACATGACCCTGCCTTCCTTATTTCCCGCACTGTAGCGTGAGGCGCTGAAGTAGAGGCACATTAGTAGCCTCAACTCCAGGAAATGGCCCCCGGATTAAGAGAGGCTACTGCCTCTACTTCAGCGCCTCACGCGACAGTGCGTGAAATAAGGAAGGCAGGGTCGTGTCTCCAGTGGTGTGGATGGTAGCATGCTTGCCCGGTATGCAAGAGGGCCTGGGTTCGAGTCCCGGCGGAGACGTGATGACTTCTCTTTCCGAGTTCACCGCAGCATAATATCCGGAAAATAACTGTTTCCTTGATATCTCGAGCTGAGAAAAAGCCATCTGTCTCTATCCATAGAAACGTTAAATGAATGGAATAACGTACAACGTATTCAAAAGTGTACCTTTGAATGACACAAAGTAGGTATTGGAGAAAAGCAAACACCATGATAGAAACACCTCTTCCTTTACTACATATTAATGTCCGCATAAGACAAAATGTCCGTTTCAGCATGTTATGCAACCAATCATATTAAACTGAAGAGCCAAAAAAAAACTGGTACAGGCATGCTTATGCAAATAAAGAGATATGGAACCAATCAGAGTACGGCGCTGCGGTCGGCAACGCCTATATAACACAACAAGTGTCTGGCGTAATTGTTAGATCGGTTACTGCTGTTACAATGGCAGGTTATCGAGATTTAAGTGAGTTTGAACGTGGTGTTATAGTCGGCGCACGAGGGATGGGACATGCTGCAAGAACGGGACTGACGAGAATCATTAAACGTGACAGACGTGCAACCCTTCCGCTAATTGCTGCAGATTTCAATGCTGGGCCATCAACAAGTGTCAGCGTGCGAACCATTCAACGAAACGATCTGGGCTTTCGGAGCCGAAGGCCCACTCTTGTACCCTTGATGACTGCACGACACAAAGCTTTACGCCTCGCTTGGGCCTGACAACACCGACATTGGACTGTTGAAGACTGGAAACACGTTGCCTGGTCTGACGAGTCTCGGTTCCAATTGCTTCGAGCTGATGGACGTGTACGGGTATGGAGACCACCTCATGAATCCATGGACCCTACATGTCAACAGGGGACTGTTCAAGCTGATGGAGGCTCTGTGATAGTATGGGGCGTGTGCAGTTGGCGTGAGAATGGGACCCCTGATACGTCTAGATACGACTCTGACAGGTGCGTAAGCATCCTGTCTGATCACCTGCACCCATTCATGTCCATTGTGCATTCCGACGGACTTGGACAATTTCAGCAGGACAATGCGACACCCCACACGTCCAGAATTTCTACAAAGTGGCTCCAGGAACACTCTTCTGACTTTAGACACTTCCGCTGGCCACCAAAATCCCCAGACATGAACATTATTGAACATATCTGGGATGCCTTGCAACGTGCTGTTCAGAAGAGATCTGCATCCCCCTCTTACTCCTACGGATTTATGGACAGCCCTGCAGGATTCATGGAGTCAATTACCTCCAGCACTACTTCAGACATTAGTCGAGTCCATGCCACGTCGTGTTGCGGCACTTCTGTGTGCTCGCGGGGGCCCTACACGATATTAGGCAGGTGGACCAGTTTTCTTGGCTCTTCAGTGTAGTTAAATATCTCTATAGCGACCAAAATCAACGCTATCGTCTTTCGACAGTAGATAGAACTAAATTTTACCATTAAACTAAGAAACCTAGAACATTTGTATTTTTTAGGAATTTAAGAGCCTTAGGGGCCGTTCAAGTATTACGTAAAGAGACGTACACGGATATGGCGGGGCTCGTACACCCCCCCCCCCCGAATTTTTTTTATTTTTTAATGCAAAAATTTACTTTTTTAATTGAAATTTAAAGGTAATCAATTTCTGTTAATTTCAATGACATTTTGAACGCTATGAACTCAAAATTTATCTTTAATAAATTCATTGCGACCCACGCTCTAAGCCAGCGGTTCTCAACCGGTGCTTCGCGGAGCCCTTAGGGTCCTTGTACACTCTACAGGGGCTCCGCGGCCGCTTGAGGGGAAAATAAACAAAAACAGTAAAATTAAAAAAAATAATTTAAATATTTTTAAATAGTGAAAATATATATAAATCAGTAACTTTGATGAATAATGAAGAAATGGGTCTACGGGGCTCTGCCATAGAATTTTTTTACGAAAAAGGGCTCCTGCGAGTCAAAAAGGGTTGAGAACCGCTGCTCTAAGCTATATAATGAGAAATTACATAAATGCCCTTGGCCCGGGGGGGGGGGGTTTATCTGAGGCCACCTGCCCTCTTCAAACCTAATTTTGTAAAAATGGAACAAAGCGGCACATTTACAGATCGCTTAAGTGCCCCGCGGTGCAATTCCAGAACATTTAAGCGGCCCGCGGCATACTTTCAGATCACTTAAATGACCCATAACACTTAAGCGACACATTTAAAGATCCCTTGAGTTACATGTGACGTAGTTTTAGAGCATTTAAGTGGCCCCCATTGTGGCTCTACATCCCTCAAGTGACCCGCGTCACATTCTAAGATTATTTACGTGATGCGCAATAATGAGATTCATCCTTGCCCCTGGGGGCTTGATGGGCCCCCCGTTCTTTCCATTTGTGAGGGCCATAGGTCAAAGCTGGGTCATAAAATCAATTTCATATTTTACTTTGCATATCCATGAATTCCTGGGAGGAGAGAAGGGGGGGGGGGTTAAGTCTTCTTACAAAATTTATTGGGCACCCAGTGGGGTATTTGAGGGAGGGCGCTCAGAGAGTTGAATGAATGAACGCCAGGGTCTCTGCCACCGGACTTATCCCGTTGCCGAGATCTCTTCCAGCCCAGCTTCATAGCATAGTCTGGAACAAAGGGAGTGTGTACACCTAACAGTCTGAGTGTGTAGCTAGTGTTGTGTATGATATTTCAATGCTGCCATCTATACTTCAAATTGTGAGTGAAGTGTAATGATTGAATGATTTATCGTTGCAGGACTGTTGCTCTCTGTGGCGAGACTTTTTAACGGGGAGATCGGCTCGCATTCGCGCCTTGAAGTTGGGAACCACAGAAAACCAACT
The DNA here is from genome assembly GCF_987345545.1 of Pholcus phalangioides. Classification (NCBI taxonomy): domain Eukaryota; kingdom Metazoa; phylum Arthropoda; class Arachnida; order Araneae; family Pholcidae; genus Pholcus; species Pholcus phalangioides. The sequence goes on from NW_028301627.1 coordinate 7,027,157, forward strand.
TCAGCCGACCACCACTGTGGGGTTCGAACCCGGATCCTCGCATCGCGAATCCGTCACTATAACCACTCGACCACCACAGCGGATCGCTCAGAGAGCTGTAACCCAGGGCGGCAAGTTCAGATGGACGGCATATTTCGGGCATGCGTGGTCAAGAAAATTTGTAGAATGGGGGAAGGGCCACAAAATTTGTATCCTAATCCGCTTCTGCCGAGACTGTAAGGGACTACGTCGGTGAGTGACCCGGAAAGTTTGCAAGCGTGTGAATGATTAAACGAGTGACCCACAGAGCTAGGGACCACGTCAGAGAGTGACCAAAAGACTTACCTAAAGAGTGCGAAAGCATATGAATGACCAAAAAGTGACGTAGAGCATGATGAGAAAAGTGGCCTATAAAGCAAGGAGCCATATTTGTGAGCGATTAAGGGAGTGACCTAGAGGTGAGCAAGAATGTGAATGACCAAAGTAGTGTGCAATCATGTGAATGACAAACATTCACACAATTTCCAAGGGAGTGTGCGAGTACGGGAGTGACCAAAACAGTGTGCACGTATATGTGAGTGACGAAAAGAGTGACTTAGAGAGTATTTAAACATGAGAGTGACATAAAGCAAGAAGCCAGCCACGTCTGTGAGTGACCAAAAGAGTGAGCAAACACATGAATGAGTTAGAGAATGAGTGGGGACGGGAGTGACCTACAAAGCAAGAAACTATGTTAATGAGCGAAAAAAACAGGGTGCAAGCATGTTAATGACTAAAAGAGTGACATAGAGAGCGTGCGGGCATAGGAATGACCAAAACAGCAAGATACACAGGTTTACCTCCAGGAGTGGGGGGGGGGGGCAAGTGGGCTATAACACAGGGTGGTGGATTTGGCAAAACCATAAATGCGTCTCTTTAAGAGCACTCTGAGTCCTCGAGTACCGGTGTCTATGCCCAACAGGGTGTAGGCGAGATGAACTTCTACCGATATACGTGTGAATGACTGTTTGTAGGTCTGTTATATATGGCATGTTGGAAACTGTGCGTGTATGTGTTGTGAACCTAACGTGAAGTCTGTTTCTGAGGAATTCTTGTTATGTGCTCGTTATGCGTGTCGTGTGAAACGTTTCTTTCCCTCATTTATATATATGTTGTATTTCCCTACTTTTCTTTGAATTTCAATATCTCAGCGTGTATTGCACTTAGAAACGAGGAATTTCTTTTGTTGTTTTCGGGAACAACTCTCGAATCGCATTTTTGAGGACAGGTGTCCGTATATAAATTTAGTTTTTATGTTTCAAATACAATGGCCATTATAATACATAATGGCCATTTAACATTTTAAAAAGTCGCTCAATCTCACTACTAATTTTATATTAGTATTTAATTAGCATGATACTATAATATTAATTATTACGTATATACATCTAATTAGACGTATACAAACAAAATTCATTACTTAAATATATTGATATGTCACATTGCAAACAGCATATTCATAAAAACCCAAAAAAAACTCGGGCGGGGTTGGGTTTTCGGCAACCCTACTCTGCAGGTATTTTTTGGTCTCCAAAACCTTGCCGCATATTCCATTCCAGGACGAAGTAAGCCTCGGAAAAGCAGTAGAATGACTTCCAGAGAATCAAAACAGACCTTTTTAAGAATGAAACCGAGCATTCGATTTAATTTTTCGACCATTGCTGAACAATGTTCAGAAACCCTTAGGCGCTCGACAATGAGAATTCCTGAATCGGTGACTCTAGTTGCATTCTGGATGGTAATACGATTCAGCTCGTGAATGAACCGTTGTTATCAAACCAGAATATGTTATCAGAACGAAACGGCCATATACCGTGTAGAACAGCACAGTGATACCAGTGCACAGTGCTTCCATCGAGGACTGGTGTTCTTTACGGCAAATGCCGATCAATACCTCAAAAACGGTTCACATCAAAGTTACCCGTAATTACTTCCTCTTGAATAGTCGTACTCCGTCAATTAATTTAACGTTGTCCCAAGTTTCACAAATCAAATACTTCGGTGTCAGAATTTCAGCCGACCTACGCTGGAACAAACATGTGTTGACTACATTTACCAGAAGTGTCTTAACAAACATGTTGACTAAATTTACCAGAAGTGACTTAACAAACATGTTGACTACATTTACCAGAAGTGTCTTAACAAACATGTTGACTACATTTACCAGAAGTGTCTCAACAAACATGTTGACTACATTTACCAGAAGTGTCTCAACAAACATGTTGACTACATTTACCAAAAGTGTCTCAACAAACGTGTTGACTACATTTACCAGAAGTGTCTCAACAAACGTGTTGACTACATTTGCCAGAAGTGTCTCAACAAACGTGTTGACTACATTTACCAAAAGTGTCTTAACAAACATGTCGACTACATTTACCAGAAGTGACTTAACAAACATGTCGACTACATTTACCAGAAGTGTCTTAACAAACGTGTCGACTACATTTACCAGAAGTGACTTAACAAACGTGTTGACTACATTTACCAGAAGTGTCTTAACAAACATGTCGACTACATTTACCAAAAGTGTCTCAACAAACATGTCGACTACATTTACCAAAAGTGTCTCAACAAACATGTCGACTACATTTACCAAAAGTGTCTCAACAAACATGTTGACTACATTTACCAAAAGTGTCTCAACAAACGTGTTGACTACATTTGCCAGAAGTGTCTCAACAAACGTGTTGACTACATTTACCAGAAGTGTCTCAACAAACGTGTTGACTACATTTACCAAAAGTGTCTTAACAAACATGTCGACTACATTTACCAGAAGTGACTTAACAAACGTGTCGACTACATTTACCAGAAGTGACTTAACAAACGTGTCGACTACATTTACCAGAAGTGTCTTAACAAACATGTTGACTACATTTACCAGAAGTGTCTTAACAAACATGTTGACTACATTTACCAGAAGCGTCGTAACAAACGTGTTGACTAAATTTACCAGAAGCGACTTAACAAACATGTTGACTACATTTACCAGAGAAGTGTTTTAACAAAGTTTTCTTCCTCCGCCGCAACCTTAAACACTCCACTCGGGACATCAGACAACTCGGTTCCCAAACTTTTATCTCCCGCGTTCTCTCTTACGCCGCTGAAATCTGGGACTACTACACCTCCAGTAATATAGGTAAACTCGATTCAGTCCAAAGTATAAATCCACCCGATTTGCTTAAGACTGCTGGTCATCTTTCGTTTCCGTGTCCGAACTCAAAAACGAACTTCATCTCCTCCCTCTCTTTACTCATCGTCTCATTTCTCGGTTAACATTGTTATACAATATTTTCCATGCTCAATTTAACAGATACTTCTGGTATCTTAGCCAAACCATCCTACATCTCTCGAAGACTCGACCATTCCCTTAAAATAAAACCTATTTTTGCTTCCCCTTTCTGCTTTGAATACAGCTTCTTTCCTCATACCATTGGTGAATAGAACAAACTTCCAAGGTCTCTTGTCGAATCCTTTGCTCTATCACTAGTTTTTTGTCCAATGTCAAACAGTATCTTTGTCATTTTCAATCGCGTTCTCTTGCATTGGCCCCAGGGTCAACAATATTGTAAAAATAAATAAAGAATATTACCTTGTCAGTGGCGGATTAATGTCAGTCGAGGCCCCGGGCACAAAAGATAATATTTGGCCCCTTAAATTATAAAAAAAGTGTGAAGTTAGGGTTTTTAGGACCCTTTAGAAGTCGGGGAGAGCGCCCGGTATGCCCGCCGTTAAATCCGCCTCTGCTGACAGGCTAATCGGATTCAAACACTAGGCTAGCTTGGCACACGCTTATTTTCTTCCGTATTTGGTAATAGATGTATACTGGTCCATATAGGCACCGGAACCTAGGGGCTGAGGCTATTTGAAACCCTCCAATAAATTTTGTAGGGGGCTGAAGGGCACCCCCCAATAATTTCTGAAAAAACAATGCGATACACCTTTCTCCTCCTGCTTGAGTCCCGTATACGCGGGACGACCAGCAACTTTCAGCCTCTCCAATGTTTTTTTTTTTTTCATGTCGGCGCCTCTGCACCGACAACACCATCTAGAGCAGATTGCTTTAGCTGGTGTTAGCACTGATCAGCAAAAACAATAAATAAACGTATTAATAGTTCAGCAGAAACATCAGTGGGACTGTGCTGTGTTAATCTGTCAAGCAGTAACTCGTGCCGTTGCCACACAGGTACTCGGACAATTGACACAACTTGATGACCACAGGATAGTCACTAGACCATCATGGGCCACATGGGAAGCTGATGTTCCGTGGAGCTACCATGCTGGAAGCATCAGCCAACGATTTCCATAATTACGCTTGAAAATTATTCCAAATCTAGTTTTCATGTGTGCTCACCCCCCGTCTATATACTTGGGACACACGGGTCATGCCAAGGAGCAAATCTAGGGCGATGTGTTGGGAGGGACATTCATCCCCCCTTCCCCAATACGGGACGATTCTAAGAACCTAAACTATAAATCGTCTCGCCCAATAATAAGATAAGACAGATAAATTTTCCCTCACTCTTGGGAGGGGCGATGGAGGCAATCGCCCCCTCCTCCCCCCCCCGGATCCATGCATGGCCGTGCACAAGGTTGGCCAAACGGCTGAACGTTTTGGGCATTACGAGGGTTGTCGGAAGTGATACACCAAAAGAACTAAACAAAGAAGTAATAATAAATCATATCAAATTTTTTCAACTTTCTATAAGTCATTATGCTTGCATTCATGTGAGAAACCTCATTGATATGTGATCGCTGCTGCCACCTATCAAATAAAAACAAAACTATTTTTTATAAGTCTTCCAGTAATTGAAGAATGTTAATAACACACACACCTCGAGTTCGTAAGCCAATTTTGAATGGTAAAAGTTCGATTCTTAAAGGAAGGGTTAATCGTCCTAAGAGATCAGCTGTGTTTTTATCCAGATTAAGTCCCGATAGTACAACCGAGGATATTGTTCGATTCTTGGATTCTAATAATCTTAATAATTTCACGTGCACGTTTATCAACAGACGCCTTGATTGCTGATGGTTTCGCAAAGTTTTTTGTAGCGAATTTCACAGCTTCTGAGGATGATCACAGTCGTTCTTAAAATAGAAGATTTCTTAGAATCTTGTTGTTATAACCGATGTTGACGACAGCGACTTTCCTGTTACTCCTGATGTAGTAAATATTTCTTACATCTTCTTAAAAGGCAAAATATAGTATAAAACGTATGAAAGGAAGTAGCTCCAGGAGTATTGATGGTATACCTCCATATTTTATCAAGGAATGTGCTGAGCATTTGTTTTATCTACTTTCATTAATTTTTAATATGTCTGTTAAAAAGGGGATCTTTCCGGATGATTGGAAGAAAGCAAGAATCGTTCCAATTCTTAAAATTGAAAATTATAGAGGCGTAGCCATTCCGTCACCTTTTGCTAAAATTTTTGAATCCATTGTACATGATAAAATCTATGCTCAAACTAATACCTGCATCTCGCCAAATCAGCATGGTTTCGTTAGAAATAGATCAACAGTTACCAATCTTCTTTCCCTCAATGCACATATTATTGAGGTAATAGCTAATAAACGTCAACTCGATGTAATTTACGCAGATTTCGCTAAAGCATTTGATTGTGTTAGACACAGTATATTAATATACAAACTAAAAGAAAATTCGTTTCTGTGGTGATGATACTTGCAATTTTTTTTTTGCTTCGTATCTAAAATACAAATACAAATACAAATACAAATAAATACAAATACAAATACAAATACAAATACAAATACAACGCCACAACAGGCAAATTGCCCAACAGAACCTTGCCCTTAAAACACAGATTGATTTTTGTATCTTTTGGCTCGTCTCGTAGTGACGGATTTTGTGCAACATCCGCAGTCCCTCAGGGGTCTATCCTTGGACCTTTACTGTTTCTCATTTTTATTAATGGCCATGCAGCATATATTCATGATTGGTTATTACTTGCTAATCATTTTCAAATATTTGAATTTATTGTAAATTTTGAATCTTGTTATATTGTTCAAGATAAGTTAACCTACATTTGACCACTGGTTTTGTATCGAGAATCATCTACACTTGAATATAAGCAAATGTTTTGTTATGTCTTTCACCCGTATATGTGACTTAACAAACGTGTCGACTACATTTACCAGAAGTGACTTAACAAACGTGTTGACTACATTTACCAGAAGTGACTTAACAAACGTGTTGACTACATTTACCAGAAGTGTCTTAACAAGCATGTTGACTACATTTACCAGAAGTGTCTTAACAAACGTGTTGACTACATTTACCAGAAGCGTCGTAACAAACGTGTTGACTAAATTTACCAGAAGCGACTTAATTTACCAGAAGTGACTTAACAAACGTGTCGACTACATTTACCAGAAGTGTCTTAACAAACGTGTCGACTACATTTACCAGAAGTGACTTAACAAACGTGTTGACTACATTTACCAGAAGTGACTTAACAAACGCGTTGACTACATTTACCAGAAGTGTCTTAACAAACATGTTGACTACATTTACCAAAAGTGTCTCAACAAACATGTTGACTACATTTACCAAAAGTGTCTCAACAAACGTGTTGACTACATTTGCCAGAAGTGTCTCAACAAACGTGTTGACTACATTTACCAGAAGTGTCTTAACAAACGTGTTGACTACATTTACCAAAAGTGTCTTAACAAACATGTCGACTACATTTACCAGAAGTGACTTAACAAACGTGTCGACTACATTTACCAGAAGTGTCTTAACAAACGTGTCGACTACATTTACCAGAAGTGACTTAACAAACGTGTCGACTACATTTACCAGAAGTGTCTTAACAAGCATGTTGACTACATTTACCAGAAGTGTCTTAACAAACATGTTGACTACATTTACCAGAAGCGTCGTAACAAACATGTTGACTACATTTACCAGAAGTGTCTTAACAAACATGTTGACTACATTTACCAGAGAAGTGTTTTAACAAAGTTTTCTTCCTCCGCCGCAACCTTAAACACTCCACTCGGGACATCAGACAACTCGGTTCCCAAACTTTTATCTCCCGCGTTCTCTCTTACGCCGCTGAAATCTGGGACTACTACACCTCCAGTAATATAGGTAAACTCGATTCAGTCCAAAGTATAAATCCACCCGATTTGCTTAAGACTGCTGGTCATCTTTCGTTTCCGTGTCCGAACTCAAAAACGAACTTCATCTCCTCCCTCTCTTTACTCATCGTCTCATTTCTCGGTTAACATTGTTATACAATATTTTCCATGCTCAATTTAACAGATACTTCTGGTATCTTAGCCAAACCATCCTACATCTCTCGAAGACTCGACCATTCCCTTAAAATAAAACCTATTTTTGCTTCCCCTTTCTGCTTTGAATACAGCTTCTTTCCTCATACCATTGGTGAATAGAACAAACTTCCAAGGTCTCTTGTCGAATCCTTTGCTCTATCACTAGTTTTTTGTCCAATGTCAAACAGTATCTTTGTCATTTTCAATCGCGTTCTCTTGCATTGGCCCCAGGGTCAACAATATTGTAAAAATAAATAAAGAATATTACCTTGTCAGTGGCGGATTAATGTCAGTCGAGGCCCCGGGCACAAAAGATAATATTTGGCCCCTTAAATTATAAAAAAAGTGTGAAGTTAGGGTTTTTAGGACCCTTTAGAAGTCGGGGAGAGCGCCCGGTATGCCCGCCGTTAAATCCGCCTCTGCTGACAGGCTAATCGGATTCAAACACTAGGCTAGCTTGGCACACGCTTATTTTCTTCCGTATTTGGTAATAGATGTATACTGGTCCATATAGGCACCGGAACCTAGGGGCTGAGGCCATTTGAACCCCTCCAATAAATTTTGTAGGGGGCTGAAGGGCACCCCCCCAATAATTTCTGAAAAAACAATGCGATACACCTTTCTCCTCCTGCTTGAGTCCCGTATACGCGGGACGACCAGCAACTTTCAGCCTCTCCAATATATTTTTTTTTTTCATGTCGGCGCCTTTGCACTGACAACACCATCTAGAGCAGATTGCTTTAGCTGGTGTTAGCACTGATCAGCAAAAACAATAAATAAACGTATTAATAGTTCAGCAGAAACATCAGTGGGACTGTGCTGTGTTAATCTGTCAAGCAGTAACTCGTGCCGTTGCCACACAGGTACTCGCACAATTGACACAACTTGATGACCACAGGATAGTCACTAGACCATCATGGGCCACATGGGAAGCTGATGTTCCGTGGAGCTACCATGCTGGAAGCATCAGCCAACGATTTCCATAATTACGCTTGAAAATTATTCCAAATCTAGTTTTCATGTGTGCTCACCCCCCGTCTATATACTTGGGACACACGGGTCATGCCAAGGAGCAAATCTAGGGCGATGTGTTGGGAGGGACATTCATCCCCCCTTCCCCAATACGGGACGATTCTAAGAACCTAAACTATAAATCGTCTCGCCCAATAATAAGATAAGACAGATAAATTTTCCCTCACTCTTGGGAGGGGCGATGGAGGCAATCGCCCCCTCCTCCCCCCCCCGGATCCATGCATGGCCGTGCACAAGGTTGGCCAAACGGCTGAACGTTTTGGGCATTACGAGGGTTGTCGGAAGTGATACACCAAAAGAACTAAACAAAGAAGTAATAATAAATCATATCAAATTTTTTCAACTTTCTATAAGTCATTATGCTTGCATTCATGTGAGAAACCTCATTGATATGTGATCGCTGCTGCCACCTATCAAATAAAAACAAAACTATTTTTTATAAGTCTTCCAGTAATTGAAGAATGTTAATAACACACACACCTCGAGTTCGTAAGCCAATTTTGAATGGTAAAAGTTCGATTCTTAAAGGAAGGGTTAATCGTCCTAAGAGATCAGCTGTGTTTTTATCCAGATTAAGTCCCGATAGTACAACCGAGGATATTGTTCGATTCTTGGATTCTAATAATCTTAATAATTTCACGTGCACGTTTATCAACAGACGCCTTGATTGCTGATGGTTTCGCAAAGTTTTTTGTAGCGAATTTCACAGCTTCTGAGGATGATCACAGTCGTTCTTAAAATAGAAGATTTCTTAGAATCTTGTTGTTATAACCGATGTTGACGACAGCGACTTTCCTGTTACTCCTGATGTAGTAAATATTTCTTACATCTTCTTAAAAGGCAAAATATAGTATAAAACGTATGAAAGGAAGTAGCTCCAGGAGTATTGATGGTATACCTCCATATTTTATCAAGGAATGTGCTGAGCATTTGTTTTATCTACTTTCATTAATTTTTAATATGTCTGTTAAAAAGGGGATCTTTCCGGATGATTGGAAGAAAGCAAGAATCGTTCCAATTCTTAAAATTGAAAATTATAGAGGCGTAGCCATTCCGTCACCTTTTGCTAAAATTTTTGAATCCATTGTACATGATAAAATCTATGCTCAAACTAATACCTGCATCTCGCCAAATCAGCATGGTTTCGTTAGAAATAGATCAACAGTTACCAATCTTCTTTCCCTCAATGCACATATTATTGAGGTAATAGCTAATAAACGTCAACTCGATGTAATTTACGCAGATTTCGCTAAAGCATTTGATTGTGTTAGACACAGTATATTAATATACAAACTAAAAGAAAATTCGTTTCTGTGGTGATGATACTTGCAATTTTTTTTTTGCTTCGTATCTAAAATACAAATACAAATACAAATAAATACAAATACAAATACAAATACAACGCCACAACAGGCAAATTGCCCAACAGAACCTTGCCCTTAAAACACAGATTGATTTTTGTATCTTTTGGCTCGTCTCGTAGTGACGGATTTTGTGCAACATCCGCAGTCCCTCAGGGGTCTATCCTTGGACCTTTACTGTTTCTCATTTTTATTAATGGCCATGCAGCATATATTCATGATTGGTTATTACTTGCTAATCATTTTCAAATATTTGAATTTATTGTAAATTTTGAATCTTGTTATATTGTTCAAGATAAGTTAACCTACATTTGACCACTGGTTTTGTATCGAGAATCATCTACACTTGAATATAAGCAAATGTTTTGTTATGTCTTTCACCCGTATATGAAAAATCCCATCCCATACTCTTATTATATTGGACCTGATATTTTACAGAGAAGATATTCTGCTACTGACTTGGTGTAATCTATACAGTCGAATCCCGTTATAACGAACGCCAAGAGACCAGAGGAATCACTTCGTTAAAACGAAATTTCGTAATAAAGGAATTCCAGGTTACCTAGCATTGTTCCTACGTAAATTTATTTGGGGGATTAGAAAAGTGTACGTTAAAACGAGATTTTCACTCGTTAAAACGGGATTCGACTGTACCTCTGAGTTTACCTTTCGTGATCATACTAACGATATTTTTACTAATTTATATTGCAAACTTGGTTGGCTTAAAAGAATAACTGAAGATTTTCAAAAATTTGGGTACAATGATTGTTCTTTTCAACTCTATAATACGCGATCAAAACTTGAAAATTGTTTTGAATCCTCAGCTGTTGTTTGGAATCCTCATTACACGATAATGCTGTTGATGATATTGAAATTATTCAAAATTCATTTAGGCGATATTTGTATTTTAAGAAATTTAGAAAATTTGACAATAGAGTTTCAACAACTTTCCTTCGTCAAACTTTTTTATAATTGCCAAAATCCAAAAGAGAAGAAATTTCATTCTTTTGGAATTTACTCAATGGTAATATTGATTGTTCTTTTCTGTTACCCAAAATAGGATTTTTGGTCACACGGTACAATACTAGGTCAAATAAATTATTTCATTTAGCTCTCTTCAAGACCTCGATTGGTCTTTCTTGTGTTATTATATTGCTATACATTTTACGCGTCGTAATACCGATTAGAGTAGTATGATTTAGAGTTTACAAGAAAATAGTTTTACGTCAAAAATCATGTTATTAATAAGGATTACGGCATTGAAAATTTCATAAAATTTTGTCGTTACAACCGATGTTGACGACATCGAAGATTTCATGAAATCTTGTTATAACCGATGTTGACGACATCGAAGATTTCATGGAATCTTGTTATAACCGATGTTGACAACATCGAAAATTTGTCGTTACAACCGATTTTAACTAACGTTTAGGGGAGTGCTTACACACTATCCATACATTCTAATAAAAGAATCACATTCAATCGATAATCAATATCGTTTTATTCAAAACATCATTTTACATAAAAAGCATGGAAAAATGACACTTCGCCTTATAGAAAAGTCACAATACGTTTGTTTTTTTTGTGTATTTGTATATATACAAAAGAGGAATGCAATTATTACAACATTACATTGCATAAAGGCTACCATATACTTTGGGGGGGAAATGGGTAAGACAATCGATAACTCGTGTATATCCATCGCACAAAATGCATAGATTCCAAATAGTGAAGCTATAAATAGTCCATAGTGTAAAGGCAATTAATGGTATTGCATCATCATCAATCATCATTATGGTTAGAGCCCGGATAATACGCGAATGCATAAATGCATATGCAATTGAATATTTTAGCAATTTTTTCTTTCATAGTTAGTGCATATTCTTATGTTTTTACTCTTCAAATCTTCAAATTTAATCTAATTTCTCTAGTTTTTTCTAGAAAATATTTTACATTGAGTATTGATCATTTTAGGGCATTTTTATAAATGCATATTTTTATGCATTTTTCAATGCATTTCTATTAAATGCATATTTTCTTATTTTTTGCGCACATTTTTCTTTTCTCTTAGGACATACTTCAGTGCTTCTGATACGCATATTTTTTTTATTTTAGTGCATATTTTCTATTTTTCATGCATATTTTCTATTTTTCATGCATATTTTCATATTTTATAAATAATTTTTCACTTTTAGGTCATATTTCTGCATTTTTAAAAACGCACGTTTTATTTATTTTTCTCATTTCCGGGCCTATTTGCCCCTTTTTAGAGGAATTTTAGCATTTTTAAAAATGCATATTTTTCAATACTCGCATGGAACATATTGAAGAATTTTTGGAGCATATTTTTTATTTTATGCATATTTCGTTATTTTCGAAGCCATATTTTTACATTTGAAAGTACTTATTTTAACGACTTTATGCATTTCTCCACTTTTCGGCACATATAGATGCATATTTTTTCATTTTTAGTCCTATACTTTAGCATTATTAGATGGATTTGTTTCCATTTTTGATTTTATATTATATCTGGATGTTTATAAATGCATTTCTAAATGCATATTTTACTTTTCTCTAATACGCATTTTTTTTACTGCATATTTTTATATTCACGCATATATATTCCTTTTTTATGCCTATTTTTATTTTTCTGTAAATAATTTTTTCATTCTTAGGTCATCCTTCTGCATTTTTGAGTGCCTATTTTCCCTTTCTTGGGAAACTTCAGCATATTTTTAAATGAATATTTTTCATTTTACTTACACATGTTGAATTTCTGAAGCGTATTTTTTAATGCAAAATTTGAAATTGCAAAAATGAAGAATTGAAAATGAAAATTGATAATGCAGAAATGAAAAATTTCATGTAATCGTTAAAATATGCATACTAAAATAGTATGTTTGAAGTCGTATTTTGACATTTTTAAATCCATATTTTGACGTTTTAAAATGCATATTTTAACTATTATATGAAATTTTTCATTTTTTTGTCCCATACTTTAGTATTAGTAAGTGGATTTGCTTTCATTTTTTGCATGTATTTTTGATTTCATGTCATATCTCGACATTTTAAAAATGAATATTTTTACGCATTTCTTAAATGCATGTTTTCTTATATATATTTTCAGTTTTACTACATATTTTTCTTTTTTCCTTAGGGCATACTTCAGTGCTCCTAACACGCATTTCTTTTTCATTTTAGTGCATATTTTATTATGCTGATAATACAATTATTTCCTTGTAAATATTTTTTTTTTCATTTTTTGGTCACCCTTCTGCATTTTTAAAAACGCACGTTTTTTTACCTCCCTTTCATTTTTTGCGCCTAATTTCTTGCTTTTAAGGTAAACTCCAGCATTTTTAAATGCATATTTTTCCATTTTACGCATATTTTCCTATATTCCCATGGGCCATAGATTTCTTAAAATTTCTTTTTTTATTTTATGCATATTTCTTTATTTTTGGAGCATATTTTGACATTTTTAAATGCACATTTTAATGATTTTTTTTCATTTTTTTGCACATTTAAATGCATATTTTCATTTTTTCGTACATTTTCCATTTTTAGTCCCATACTTTAACATTATTAGACAGATTTGTTTCCATTTTTCTCAAATATTTTTGATTTCATATCTCGACATCTTTTAATGCAGATTTGTCTATAATTTCAGTGCATTTTCCGGCGTTTTTTATTGCATATTTCGCAACTTTTTTTTAGTGCGTATTATCCGGGTTCTAACTGTTATAAATGGGGTTTCCTTATATAGCACTTCCAATACGTAAAATACAATAATCACGATGGCTCATTATTGTTGGCATTTTGGTGCACCGGGGTTATACCAAACTTTCCGAACGGATTGTGGACAATCTTGGAGATATTGAAGGTGGAAAATTCAGGGCTGGACTGGTGACGGGCTGCCTGACCTTAACGGAGTTTCGAATTTGGTCCACGAATCTTCAATTTGGTCATGACTGAGCAGGCCATTCGTATTTTTAGGGCTTTTGGTCACGAATTGGCGACCGTTGTTTTTGCGGGATTTGTGGTGCGGAGCTTTAATTGGTGACAATTGCTGATAGTTGGCTGGATGTCTTGTTTTCTTCTGAATGCTGGTCTGGTCCTATCAATGATTGCTGGAGGAACCAGTGAAACCCAGAAAGTATGCAATAGTTACAACATTGATTTACCGTCTGAGATTTTGTCTTTAATTGGTGACAATTTTTTGCGTGATTAGCTGTGCTGAACGTTAATTGGTGACAACTGCTGATAGTTGGCTAGATATCTTGTTTTCGTCTGAATGCTTTTGATGCTATCCTATCAGTGACCGATGGAGAAACCAGTGAAAACCTAGTGTCCAGTTCTTCTGAATGTTGATCTTTCATTCAGTTGGTCTTACGAGTGACTGGATCAGCCGAACACTGAATGTATGCAATTGCAACAACAATATTTAGAACAAAATAGCGTTCGAGATTTTGTCTTGAATTGGTGACAAGTTTTTCTGCGTGATTAGCTGTGGTGAACGTTGATTGGCGACGATTGCTAATAGTTGGCTGGATGAGACGAAATCCCGTTCGGAAAACAAGCATTCAGAAAACAAGAATGCTTGTTCTCTACAAGATGGGGAGACCGGTGAAATCTCGAAAGTAGCAATTGTTGCAACATCGATTGATACCATTTGAGATTTTAGTTTGAATGAAATAGCATTTAACAATGGCGCATTTGGCTCCGAGCAATGACTACTGGGTGGACCAGCCAAACCCCGAAAGCATTTACTTGTTAGAACAGTGATTGTTACCGTTTGAGATATGATTCCAAATGGCTAGGTGGACTGTTTTCTGACGCATGAAATATTGAAAGCCAAAGAATGACTCGTTTGGCTCCAAATGACCTTCTGTTGGCATGGCCCACACATCCAGAAGTAGGGCCCCTAGGCTCGGATCTTTCGCGGGCCCCCTCGTCAGACTTCTCACGGGCCCTTCTATGGTTCATGTATAGCATGAAAAAGCAAAACATTATGAGAATTGTCACGGGTCCCAGGGCTAGAGCCCTGTCAGCCCCGGCCTTGTGGGGGCCATGTCTGTTGGACTAGTCAAACCCGGAAAGAACTCAATATAATAAGAGACCAATTGAGATATGGTTCCAAATTAACGGAATTTTTTTTTGTGCAGAGTGTCAGTTGGCAGCAATTGTGTATGGTTGAGCATTTGACCGCCTGATTTTCCATCTAAATGAACTATTGTCCTATCAATGGCCCATTTGGTCCTACCGTCAATTACGGGTCGACCTGTCCAGCCCTGAGAATGTTCATTATTACACCATCGGTGTCACAAATAATGCTTGAGATATGGTTATGTGAATAACCAGAAAATTAACAATGGCGGTATGGTTAGTTTGGCGGCTAATTAAATCGCCATTTTTTTTTAATGCGTTGAACTTTACAGCGAAACTGGAATCAAAAAGAAAATTTTTTGGCTGTTACTCATAAAATATCTTTGCCAAACCTATTGACAACTCGCCAACGTTGGCTTTTTTTATGTGTACGGATCCACAAACTGACCAGTGACGTCAGCCATTATTGTTCGAGTTTATTGTTATGAATATTGACGAATTTCATAGCTCATAAGTACACTGTCTTGCAAAATTTAAGCACGCTACAGACACATTTCTAGGAATGAGAAAGAAATTTCGGGTTATTCCATCTCTTGATGACCATCAAGTGATTCATCAAAGATTTTACCGATTTCTTTCGCGTTAAAGACCAATGAAATCTCGTTCCGCACAATTCCACAACACTTGCGAATCTCTAATAATCAATGGCATCGCAATTACCAGCCAAACACTAGCAAAACCCTGTTATAGTTTTTGGAATAAAATAAGAGAGGTCTACGTTCACCAGCAAGGTAAGAATAAAGGCCGAAACACACTACACTGACGAGACGTGGTTTCACGTCATGTCAGAGGCGTTTTGAATTCTGATTCGTGGAAATTCTGTGACGTGGGAATTCCACGTGATAATCGTCGTCACACCAGTGTAGCGTGTTTCGGCCTTAAGGCTCACATAGTATAGATCTTGGGAGAGTGTCACGAGTTTGTGTTTGTGACGCGATTAGCATGTTTCGTCTTTGGCCTCTGTTTAGTGCCGGAAGGTCATTATGTGGACCGTGACACGGTTATTAAGGTTTCGTCTTTGTTCTTTGTTCAGTATTAGGTGGTCATTACGTGGTCTATTAAGGTTTCGTCTTTGGTCTCTGTTCAGTGTCACTATGTGGTCTATGAAAGGTCATTACGTGGACTGTGACATCGTTATTAAGGTTTCGGCTTTGGTCTCTGTTAGAAGGTCCTTACGTGGTCATTATGGTTTCGTCTTTGGTCTCTGTTCAGTATCAGAAATACGGAGTGAGTCGTGAATCCGACTCATGCCTTAGACTCAAATAACCATAGCATTTATTGTTATTTATTGGTCATTACGTGGCCCACTAAGTTTTCGTCTTTGGTCTCTGTTCAGTGTCACAGGTTTATTTAATAAAATTTCCAGGCACACCCATCCTCCGGGAACGCTTCGATATCTTAATGAGATGGGAAGCGGGGTGTGCTTGGTCATCAAAGGTCAACGGGTCTATGAAGGTCATTATGTGGACTGTGACATCGTTATTAAGGTTTCGTGTTTGGTCCCAATTAGAAGGTCCTTACGGTTTCGTCTTTGGTCTCTGTTCAGTATCAGAAGGTCAGCACCCATACGGAGTGAGTCGTGAATCCGGCTCATGCCTTAAACTCAAATAAGCATAGCATTTATTGTTTGAATGCAACTGGAACAACATTGTTTAATGGGGGGGGGGGCAGTGTCGTCTTAACGCATGGGCCTACCCGGGCACGGCCCGGGGGCCTCAAGAGAAGAAGGGCCTCACAAAAATGAGATTTGGTTGAAATTTTCGAAATTTACCTGGTAGGGCCTCAGAAAATCCACTTGGCCCGGGGGCCCATGGTGCTCTTAAGACGGCCCTGAAGAGGGGTGATCTCGAGACCATGAAATTGAGCACAAGCGTCGAGTACTTTCAGGGGGGTATCAGTGACCACCTTGTTGTTCGTGTGCTAGAGGTTGGACATGCCGGACTAGGAAGATGAACACACTGAATTTTGCAAAAGAAGAGGTACAAGCAACCACGTTTTAGCGACGTTAATTTTTCTTTGGTCCGGCCATATTGGTTTTATGTTACTAGGTAGATTTTCTTTGGGTACTACACCGACCTGCGCATGTTCGCAGAAAGGTGTCTAAATTAAGTTCTTGAGCAATTTGTGATGTCTGTAATGGAGAGGTTCATATTTTCCCTTATGTGCGGCGTGTTTGTTTTTCTTACCTCGTGAGGAACCCCTACAGTAATTTACATGTTCAAGAGAATCCAGGTTCAAAGGGTGCTCAAATTTTCGGGGAGTACGGACCACTTCACAAGTTTGGTCACGGGCCACATGAGTTATCTGGAAATGTGCCTCAGTTGATCTGAAAATGCGCTATGGGCTACTTGAATCATCTGGAAATGTGTCGCGGGTAGCTTAAATAATCGTAAGTGTGCTGCGAGTCACTCGTAGTAATAAAGTATGCCACAGGCCACCCGAACGAGGTGGAAATGTGCCGGCCAGCCACATAAGTAATTTGCAAATCTATCACGTGTCACTCAAGTGATTTGGAAATTTGCTTGAAGTCACTTAAGCGATCTGAAAATGTGCTGTGAGCCACTGAAAAAATTTATAAATGTTCCATGGCCCACATAAGTGGTTTAATGGTCTTTCGTGGACAAATTTGGTGGTTCGGGTATAGGTAGTGGGCCACATCAGGTGACTCCTAGGGCCACATTTGGCCCGTGGGCCATGAGTGCAGCATATATTTTCTAAAGAACCCTTGAAATGACGTTCAATATTGACGTTGTAGAGAACCTTAAAAGGCAATATCAATGCTCAAGGGAACCTAAGAAGCAATCTTCATGTTTGCGAGCACCGTTCATTGAGGGCAGTATCTGATGAAGAGTATGTTCACACATGTATTTGGTCCATGTGCTATTCTTCGATTGCTCTCGTCGACATTCCTCGTGACACCCACCCTATAACGAATAATTTTGTTACTCAGAGCGCTAGTCATTACAGTATACAATTCCCCAGCACGATCCACCCCACACGGGTAAAGGACTCACATCCCGGAAGGGACAGAGACCCGGTCGCGTCCGGTCCGGCAGTCATGACAGCATTGTGTGTATCTGGGGTTGTGCGCGTTACAGTTTCTGTAAGTGCTGCCATTATGGAAAATTCGAAACCAATTAAATCACGTGTTTTCGAATCATGGCGGATTCACTGGCAGCGTGCTTAACTTTTGAAGGACAGTGTATATAAGGAAAAAAAACCAAGATAATATTTTTCAGTCCTGACCACACTCAACATCGCCTTCGAAAAACCATACATTTTAACATGATAAACATTCCGACATTAGGCCACAAACAAGCATCTTAAGATCATCATCATGCATAGGCTGACCATATTATTTCCTCGAAAAAAACACAGGAAAACGGGATCCTAAATGCGAAACGTCGCGAATTGTCGCTAAAAATCACTGGAAAAAAAATCATATAATACTGTATATATTAGTGAAATAATCCTAGCCTTTCATTTCAGTAAGGAATAAGATTTCAAGAACAGTGTTGAAAATACGGGACACTTTTTTGTGAAAAGAACGTCGGGGTAGCCAAAATTACGGGTTATATGGTCAACCTAATCATGCACTGAACATTCACATCCATGTAACACTAAGAGTGCAACACACCAGCGGTGTTGCAACCAAAACACTCGCAGCCGACCACCGAACAGCTTGCGCAAACTGCTGGTCGATCATTGTTGAAGCTGATCACTTCTCTCTTTTCCCATACGATGCCCAGCTACCCACTACGACGCCAGGTTTGGTTCCAAATTCCAATCCGTGGTTAACACCATCTTACTGCAAAAAAAAAAAAGAGTTATATAAAATGTCTTCGAATAACGTCCAATTGTGTGTCCTTTCGTTTTGTTTGCACAGTCTTTTCTAAAAGGGGAACAGAAATGGTGTGACACTATTGTGGCATGTCGTATATATGATTATCATCCTTTTCCGATCCACCAGGTGGCGCTTGTTGTTGCTTCTTCGACAAAGTCTGTTGAGCCTCCTATGGGTGAGAGGGCGTAAGAAGTGATTAGAAAGTGTTAACGCTTGAGATATGCAAGTGAAATTGGTTACACTTTACGAGAGATTACTGTACTCAACAGAACGTTACAGCGAAAATGAGAGGGAGGTTACGTCTAGACAAACTATTAATTGCAATGGAATATAAAGCCGGGAAGAGTAGACGTGGCCCAGCACCTGGACTGGCCACGGCAGAGGGCTCAATAGAGCTACCAAGCCGAGAGGGGAGATGTGGCTCAGCACCTTCGATGGCGACAGCGACACGGAGGGCGCACCCGAGTCACTAAGCCGAGAGGGGATATGTGTGGCCCAGTACCTCCTCTCTTATCCCCGTCAGGCTTTGTTGTAACCCCACAAAGTTGTTCTTTTTACCTTCCTTTTATTTCTATACACTTATTATTAGTGACTTTTTCCCTCACACGTGATGTATCCTTTTATTATATATGTATACGAGCAAAAGAGAACTACTTTACCGCACACCAACGCCGGTCATATATCGCCATACGGCAATTTCCAACCATAGGAGTTGGGGGGGGGGGGAAATGAAGGTTCCATCCATCGGTGGGCGCCCCATCCTCGGTAGGTAAAGAACTTGCTTCTAACGTTCTATGCCCGGATTCAAACCCATGGACATTGATGGTAACTTTCATAGTGGAAGACGAGTATCTTACCACTGCGCCACTCCGGCGCCAGCAAAAGAGAACTGGGTGGGTGAGGTGAAAAGAGGAAATCTACTTCGCATAACTACACTCATCTCCTGTTCTTACGTATTATACTGTTTTCATTTGTTTTCTGTCTTTTTCCCCTTCAACTTCTTTACCTTTCTGTAACGTGCGGTTAGGTTAGGACGAGGTTAATACATTTTTAGCCCATTCGTCAAATAGAGATCATCCGTATTTCTCGCCGAAACCTTGTAACTGAAGTGGTTAAGAACCTATTTCTCGCAGCTGCTAGTAAAATTCCGTTTGGAGCTCCTTCGCTGTTTTTGCATCCGATAAAAATTCCTTGACACGCCAAGCCAAGCCAGAACGAAATCAATGATTCATGAGTCGATAAGACTTGGCGACGAAATCCACATTGAGTTGCGCTCTGTCAACCCTAGAGAATCCACTTCAGTTTCCACAAAATAAAGTATACTCTATTTTCTAAGGATTGCTCTCAAATCCATCCCGGTCGTTGGGAACCCGCGTATTCATAATGGCATTTCTCGAATATACCATTCGTTAAACATATTTAGCAATGTCTGAAAATGATACCTTTGAGTACACTGCGGCTTGCTGCATGGCTTGGACGATAGCCTTCCCGTGCTGTAGGATCTCCTGCTCATCCGCCATCGGGATAGTCTCATAAGGTGCAGGGAACATGGCTCCTGGGTTGTTAGGATCCAGGAGCGCTCGCGTCTTGTCGATCTCGACGTACCTCTGCAGAGTACCCACCATTGCCAAGTGCTTTTCGGCCGCTAGAGCTGTAAGAACAAGAAGCGCGAACACCTTTAATATGAGCGACAAATTGAATTATACAGCACACACACACACCAAATCAAAAACTGAAATGTGACTGTTACCTCTCTCCAGGTTGTGACGGCTTCTGATCTTGCGGACGCAGACACAGGCAACTATGAGCACTACGCAGATCGTGAGCAGTGACGCTGTCACGGGGATTACGACGGCCATGTCCGTGTAGGCACCGTGAGCCCCGAAACTGGACACTGATAACAGGGAATGGCCTTCTGGAAAACAGAAAGTTACGTGAGCATGAATGTACGGAAAATAATTGCACGGCATTAATTGAATGTAGTCATAATCGGCCCTCTCCATGTGACATGGACGATAGACCATGTGAGATATGGTTCTAGGAAACCAGTCATCGATTCATCAGTACACCGATCACGCATTGAACCGTAATCGCTTGGCGTCTTTAGTAAGGGTAAATGTGCTGCAGGCCGCTTGGGTGATCTGGTACTGTGGCACGAATCACTTAAGTGGTTTGCGAATGTGACGCGAGTCGCTGAGGTAAATTGGAAATCTGAGAAAATCTGCCGCGGGCCATTTAAGTGACGTGAAACTGCACCACATGTCTGGAAATGTGTTGTAGGTCATTTGAGTGATCTGGAACAGGGCCACAGGTCACTTAAGTGATCTGAGAATTTACCGATGGCCACTTGAGTGCTCTTGAATTGTGGCGCACGTCACTCATGTGATATGTAAATGTGCCGCGGGGACGCTAAAATGATCTGTTTATGAGCCACGGACGACTTGATTGATGCGTAACTACACCACGGGCCACTTAAGTAACTTGTTTATGTGACGTTTAGTTCACTTTTTAAAAAATAATTTGAGGTCGCGGGCCACATTAGATGCCTCCGAGGGCCACATTTGATCCGCGGGAAAATAGGTTGAGCATGCATCACCTAAATTGATGAGCAGATCACGAATCTAAATAATGGATAAATTAGGCCACGAGAGTGAGCACTGTAATAGGCCGAGTTATTCGTGACTCAAAGTGAAGTAATCAAAGTGATTCTTCAAGTTTGACGTCAGGTGTTGATGTGATGGTAATAGTTCAAGTCCATTAATTAGGAAAAAAGAGCCTAAAAGTTACTGAAAGCCTAAATATCGCCCGCCCTATAGGCCACTAATGCCCTCGTCTCAAAGACGAGTCAACGAGTCCAGAAAAACGCCCGCAAATCGCTCGTCATTATCCTAACATTGAAGCGATAGACAGACCGTCATTAGCAACTAGGCCTAGTATCACTATACTAGGGCGATCGTCATCTACGCACATAAAAGAAAGAAAAAAATCCCGCAAAATAAAAATGGCGATGACCACCCAAAGAGGCTAGGCCCAACACCCACGCGTGCACTCTCATTCCTCCCAAAAAAAAAGCATGAAATTGCTCAAAGTCGCTCATTAAAGACCTCCGACTGTAGTTATTATCTGTATCCTGTTACACGCGCTAGACATTTTCCTTGATGGGGTTTTCTGTGACTCTTGGCGAAGGAATCGTATTTGGCACCAGAAGCTTATTTTACAGGGAGGGAGGCCAAACGGGCCTATTGCCCGGGGCGGCAAGTTCGGAAGAGGGGTGACAAATTTGATCAATGAGTGGTCAAGAAAATTAGAATATAATGGAAGAAGAGGGTGGTGAAATCATTAAATGCACCTCTACTTAGAGAGCGAGGGATCAGATCAGTGAGCGATCAAAAGAGTGACCTAGAGAGTGTGCAAGCATGTTAGTGACTAAAAAAAGAGCCCAGATTAGTGAAAAACCAAAACTGTGACCTAGAGAGTGAAGGGTCAGTTCAATGTGTGACCAGAAGTGTGAAAGTTGATCAGTAGTGTGCAAGTATGTGAATGACCGACAGCTCGACCTAGAGTGAAAGACCAGGTCAGCGAATGACCAAGAATGTAGAAACGTGTGTGTGACCACAAGTGTGACCTAGAGAGTAAGGTAAGGGACCAGTTCACCGATCCGAACAGATTGACCAAAAGTATGTAAGCATGCTAATGACCAAAGGCGTGACCTATAGAGTACGGACCAGGTCAGTGTGTGGCTAAAAGAGTGGTCAAGAATTTAAAATCATGTGTGTGACCAAAAGTGTCACCTAAAGAGTGAGGGCCAAATTAGGTGAGCAAGCATGGGAATGACCAAAAGCTTGATCCAGAGAATAAAAGACCAGGTCAGTGAGCAACCAGACAGTGATCAGAGTGGGAAGAATATTAGTGAAGAATATTAATCCGAATGAGTGACTCAGACACAGAGGCGTATTCACGTGAAGGGAGGAGAGTGGGCTATAGCCTGGGACAGGGTGCTCCTTTTGAAGAGTGCGGGCCATTTCATTGATTTCAAACGTGTCGCGGGCCACATAAGTGATCTATAAAAAATCGGGCCACTCAAATGATGTGGATTGTTGTTGCTAGGGCAACTCAAGTGATCTGAAACAGCGCTTCAGGTCACTCAAGTGATCTGAAAATGTCCCGCAGGTCACTTGAATGATCTGGAAATGTGCCATGCGTCTTTTAAGTGGGGTAAGACTGTGCCGCGAGCCACTTGAGTGATCTAGAACAGTATATAACCTCAGGTCATTTAATTGATTTGTAAATGTGCCGCATGTCACTTCATTAATCTGGTTATGTACTGCTTAGTTCATTTCTACAAAATCAAGTTTGAGGTCGCGGCCACATTAAATGACTCCTTGGCTACATTAGGCCCGTGGTCCACGGGTTGAGCATGTATGGCCGAGGGTTTGAAGTTCAAAGGGCGGCAAATTCGATTAATGGGTAACAAAATTAGACTGAAAAGGAAGAAGGGCGGCAAAATTTATATGGACCCCCCGGGCCAAAAAACCATAAATCCACCAACTGGTTCCACTTACCATTCTCTCCGGTCTTGATGGCGATGATCTCGCTGGGATCGCCTCTGCCATACTGGTTCGTAGCAGTGACGTAGATCTGGTACAGTTTACCAGGCTGCAGGGCGGTCAGTACGTAGGCGTTGTCCTCGGGGGCGACAACGGCGACTTCCTGCCATGGCCCGTTCTCTTCTCTGAAGTAGACGGTGTACCCTGCAATGGAATCAATCATGTATTGTAGCCTCTGAACACAACAATGAAACATTGCCTTAAGCCGAGGCCACACTCGAGTCCAGATTGGCCCAATACGTTTCAAGGTTGGTCATCGATGAGTAGTGTGGCCGCTACAGCATTGACAATGGTCGTCAAATGTTGAAGGTTGGTCGAAGAGAAGGACCAGTAGCCTACGTTCCAGCTTCCACCCCTAAGTTAAAGAAGCCACCTTCCTTCCTAATCTTCCATTTGGCCCCACACGGGTTGAAGAACGCCAGCAGCCAAAGCGCGGATGTATGCTTGGAGAGTGTTCTAACAGCAAATATTCGCCAAGAAACATTGGGCTAGGCTGGGTCAGTGTGTAGACAACCTACTGGTACGTGCCGCTGGTACTTGATTGTCGAATATTTGCAATGAGACTTCTGGTGTTTTAACGCCAACAGAGTCACAATGAGTATCCTTGGAGAGTTTTGTAGAAGCAAATATTCGCACAGTGACTTGGTGACACCATCGACTGACCCAGTCTGACCGTGACCTTCGAAAATAATACGTGTCACTCACGTAGGTCACGCAATGTTCCTTGGCGAATATTTGCTTTCAGAGTACTCTCTAAGCATACTCCCGTGTTGTGATTGTTGGCGGATTGGAAGATCGGGAACGAAGGCGGTTTCTTTGAATCGGGGGGGAAGCTGGTACGTACTGGTCCTTCTCTTCGACCAGCCGTTCAATACCTACCAGCCTCGAGCATTTACCATTGACAATAGTGCAGAGACAACACAACTCGCCGAAGACCAGCCTTGGAAAGTACTGGACCAGGCTGTGGTTCTCAGCTTCATTGAATGATTGTGTTTACCTGAAAGAATGTTGTCGATCTTTCTCGTATTCCACTTAAGGCTGACTGACGTCGGAGAAGTGTCTGCAACGTATATAGATGGCGCTGGTGGCAAATCTGTAAAATAGAAATGTCCATGAAAGTAGCTGCACTGTATTGAATCAAACATGGCGGAAGCAATTTGAACAATAATACGAACAACCCCTCAACTTCCAGTCAGAGAGTTTAATACAGTCCGTGAATGTGTTTCAGAACCTGTTTACGGAAAATCCACCGCCAACAATTCACTGCCGGAAAATTCACCGACAACAATTCACCGCTAGGAAAATTTACCGACCAGCAATTCACCGACAACAGTTCGTCATGAAGCTACCGAGTTCGTGAGCGAGAGAGGTGAGTGAGTTCGCTCACGGACTCGGTAGCTCGCTTGCTCACTCCCTCACTCACCCACTTGCACACTCACTCGCTTTCTCACTCACCCGCGTCACTCACTCACGGACTCAGTAGCTCACTCATTCCCTATTTCGTTCGCTCACACGCTCACGGAAGCTTCGTGTGGAACTGTCGGTGAATTTTCCGGACAAGTTCCAGAACAACGTAAATGAAAGTGAAGTATTGATGACACACCTCCTCGGCCTAGGCTTGGCCGGGGGGGGGGGTCTTTGGGTGGTCCTGCAAGCTTGACCAAGAGCATTCATGGGTAAGTGAAGATTTGGTTTTCTGAGGCATTGTGGGGGGGGGGGGATAATTACCTATCGTCAGATCACTTGTCAAAAACATACCTATACTTTCAAAACCAGCTTACCCCCCTCCCCGATCTTGTGCCATGTGACTTCCTTTTCCCTTGAATAAAGAATTTTCTCAACGATTCTCAAGCTCCGAAGGCACTACTACTACCTAACCGTACATGCACCTCGTAAACATTCCTCTACGGAATTTCTAACGAATTGGCATCCACCAGAATGTGCGCGCGCGTGCTGTGAAACTAACGCGAAGTTTGTTCCTGCGTAATGCTTGTTATGCGCAGTGCTGCCATCTGCCGTCACTTTTTCTAACTATGAGCGAAGTGTGATGATCGAAGAATTGTATCATTATAGGCCTGCTGGTCTCTGTGTATATGACGATGGGATCGGAATGTGCTCGGTTTGAAAGTAAGAAACGAAAGCCTAGTCAGATTACCTAGACCCATGATCTAATCCATAGTTTCCCAAACTTTTGATTCCATCGTCCCCTTCTTCATAAATGTTTTTTTCTCTCATCGCCCCCTAACTCAAGCGAACCCATATAATATCCTGTATAAAATCCGGAGCTTCTATCGCCTCCCCCTCCCCAAGACCATTCCATCGCCCACCAGAGGGCGATATTGCCCACTTTGGGAAACACTGATCCAATCAATGAATGACATGATGCCCCACGAAATACCAGGACAGTTTTTCTTCTTGAGTCACGTAAATACGGGACAGCGATCGACGCCGGAGCCTCTGCTTAGCGTTCCCCTGAAAACTAACGCGTGGAATTCAGGTTAAGGGATTGGCAACTTTCTCCTTTTAACTGAGCCAATTTGTTGACTAACAACCATTCTCATCACGCACAACACCTCATTAAAGCAACATGAATACATATTTGTTGGAGCATGGCGCACGAAAATGCCCATGGAAATGATGATATCCATCTTCTGGTGAGTGCCATAGACAGGGAGGGACGGTAGGCACGTCCAAGGTTATCCGGGGGGAAAGTGACTCTTCAAGTCTCGCAAGTAGGACACGCATGTGTCACGCGATTCTTCTCACGGTCCACTGGAACCGTTGAAAGTGAATCCTCATCGGTCAAGTCGCGATCCACTTAGAGCCCGACCCCGCGCTAAACGAACCAGGGGTTAATGAACGCCATTTTTTTTGTCTGAGGAATCGCCTCGTCAAGGCCGTGACTTCTCGATTGGGAACAATGGCTAGCGAATAATCTATTTTGGAGGCTGCTATCGCCATCGTCGTCAACGAGGCCCCGAATTCGAAGCCTCAATGACCTCTAGCCCAGGGGTTCACAAACGGTGTGCCGCGGAGTGATTGGTGGCCCTGACAATGATATTTCGAAGAGTTTTTTTTTTTTGTTAAACTGCTGTAGGGAGCCGCGAATGAGCGTTGATCAGTGGAAGGGGAGCCACGGGAGAAAAACGCTTGAGAGCCCTGCCCTAGCCGAAATTTACTCTCACTCTCCCTGGCAAATGATCATTCGCGACTTTTTTGCCTTAGCCATCTCTTACAGGTGATGAAAGCTCCACCACCTTTGTGATTGCTAGTGACTCTTTCGCCTTAGCCATTATTTACACACTGGTCTAACGCGGCCGTGATCACTTGCGATCCTCTGCCCATGGTTCCCACTCTAATGCTCACTAGCGACCAAGCCATCATTTACCCATGACTCTTGCCCTAGTCATTATATACCCTCGGCTTCTGTTCTAGTGATCACCAGAGACCTCATTTGCTACATCTCGTTTACCACGGCTTTTTCGATATAGTGATGACTAGCAACCCTTTGCTGTAGCTGTCATTTATCCATGACTCTTATAGGAGATCCCAGTGATCGCTTCGGCAAAGGCGATCACTGGGATCTCCTCCACCTTTGCCATTATTTGCACACGGTTCTCTCGCTCCCAATTCATCACTAGCGACCCATTTGACCTAACCGTAATTCACCCACGGCTCGCTTGAACTAGTGAGCACTAGCAATCCATCACCACAAACCCTCAACCACGGCTCTCTTGCGTTGCGATAAGATCAATCTCGGCCATATTGTCCTAGTAATCAATCAAATCTTGTATTTTTTCCCAGCTAAGATTAACCCACGGACATCTAGCCCCAGTGATCACAAACATGTTCCCCCAGACATGATTTACCCATGGTTACCTTGCCCTAGTGGTCACCAGCGACTCTTAGGCATTAGGCATCGTTCACCTCACCCGTGACTCTCTCGTCGAAGGTACGATTTACCCACATCAGTGATTGATGTCTTGGGGGATTGTGGATGTTAGAACCTCGTTAGGGGTCCACCCATGGTTGTCCTCATTCAGCGACACTTACCTCCATCCAGGGTCCTGACATACATCTCGTGGGACGGCGGTCCGCTCCCAGCCGAGTTGAAGGACTTCACCACGACGCTGTAGTCGGAGGCCTTCAGAAGATTGCCCAAGAAGAATTCCTGCTGGGTCTCCGGCACGAAGTCCGTCGTCTTGTACGAGTAGGGCTGGATGGAGTCTCGGACCTTGTACCCGACGTAGTAGCCCTTGAGTTCGCCGTTCCAGCTGTCCTTTGGTGGAGGCTGCGTTACAGCAAAATGAAATAAAATCCACATTAGTTCGGCATATGCAGTCACGGACTCGACTACAACGACACGGAACATTTTCCGGCAAGTTTTGCTTTCAAGAACGTTCTTGGTGCTAAAATGCAATCAGATGCAATCAAATATCGCGTGAATCAAGTTGCTGTTGCATTAGCGTGACGATATTTACCATCACGGGCGTAATATTACGTCCAAACATGAATGCAATAAATTCAAACAAGTTTTCTGTGGTTTCTTTTCTACCTCGTCACCATCGTGAAGCTTGGAAATTATCCATAATAACCCTCTATCCCATAGTTTCTCCCAACCTTTTTGTCCCACCGCCCCCTTCTTCAGAAATTTGTTTTCTCCCATCGCCCCCTCCCCAACGCAATCTGACCCATAGGATCCTATGTTATACCCATAGCTTCTACCGCCCCCCTGGAGCATTCTATCACCCTCCAGAGGGGCGTTAACGCCCACCTTCTGCTTTTTCTTTCAATCACAATCTTTGCCTTTGCTTTCTTCGTATATATGTTACCGCCAAAGCCCGGCTAGTTTTATTTTTAATAATTATTGAAATATTTAGTTCAAAAGAATATGTGGTTACAAGTATTTCTGAACATTTGAATAAAAATTCAGTGAAATTTCAATCTATTTGTCTCTGTGTTTCGCAGGTACAGTAGCCACCGCTTATAAGAATCATGTTTCGTTCAACCATTTTGATTCTTATAAGTGGCTGATTCTTGCATCCGGAAATTTTTGCTGTTACTCTTCCAGTTACCACTGGAGTACGCACGCGGGGAGGGGGGGGGGAGAAAGACTTCAGGCGAGATAATGGTGTTTTCAATTTGAAATGAAATCGAAAGCTATGTCATTAATCACGCTATTTCAATAGCATGTCCTTAATGATGATTTGTTTTCAATGTAGACTGACTAAAATGTTACGCAGTAATTGAACTATTACTGTGTAGTACTATTGTCATGCCCCCCCCCCCCCAAGGGTAAGGTTGACAGGGCTGCAGCCCTGGTACCCGGAATGGTTCTGAAATTTTTCTTTTTATACGCTATATATATTCACTATTGGGGGGGGGCGGGCTTGAAAAGTCTGGTCCGGGGACTCACCAAAGATTCCAACTGCTCAGGTTGAGGGGTTTTTCAGGTAAAGCTCCTCTATCCTTTTAGGTTAGGATATGTTTATTACATTTATCACTGATTCATTAAGTAGAGGTATAATCCAAATTTCTTGTCAAAAGCTGTCAAATTTATTAAATTTACGGAGACGATTGGCAATCATGCAAAAGATCGATTTATCACATTTACAGCAATATACAGGGTGTCCTGTAAGTGTTAAAGCGGCCTTTATCTCATCAACCATCCGTCATTGAGATATAGTTTCAATTTAAAAAATGCTCGACAGGCGTTCAAAAAAACTACCCTGTACCAGTTTTGAAAATACAGTGTGTAACAAAAGAAAAGAAAAATCTTAATCTTTACGCGGTCTTGCTGTCCTCTAACTTCCAATGAGAAAGTTGTTCCACTGTCTCTCCTGAGGACAACAGAAGAATTCCAGGTCTCTTAAGTGCAATATTCAAAGAAATATTGGAATCCAAAGAACCGAAGAAATTTGAGAAAGAACCGCTTTAAATGCGGGCAAAACGGTTTTTTCGCACTTAACACTGTTCTTCCCAAATTTCCTCCGTTTTCCGAATTCGAATATCTCTGTAAATATTGCACTTAAGAGACCTGGAATTCTTCTGTTGTCGTCAGGAGAGACAGGGAAACAACTTTCTGATTGGAAGTTAGAGGACAGCAAGACCGCGTAAAGATTTAGATTTTTTTTTCTTTTGTTACACACTGTATTTTCACTCTCAAAACTGGTGACTTTTGATCGCCTGTCGAGCATTTCTTAAATTGGAATCGTACCTCTACGACGGACGATTGGTGAGATATAAGGCCCTACTAGCAGTTACAGGACACCCTGTATCTGTATAATGAAGCATTGCAAACCCCTTATATCTTTAGCCCCGCCTCGTCTTTTAGTGACGTAATAGCGATCTCGGCCAATGAGCGTAGCCGCACGTCAAAATTGTACGTATAGGATGCCATAAGGCATCCGCGGATTTATTTGAAGGGAGGAAATGCAAATTTTCATGTAAGTGTAAAGAAAGGAGGGGTGATAAAAGAAATGACCACACACTCGCGCGCGGAACGGGCAACCTGCCAACGCCATCTGGTGAGCTTCCCACAACAACAACAAAAAAAAGAGCCGAGATATAAACACAGCTTGGATACGAGCCAAGGACCCAGAGAATTGCTCTCGATGGACGCACGCGCTGTACGTGCGTGATTAATCGACACTCGCATCCAGAAATATTAACCGGCGGTTTCTTTTTTTTTTTTCAAATCTTTCTGGGTGGAATCGCGTGATCCCATTTAAGGTTCAACCGCAACCACTTTCCAGAATTAACCGCTCTTGATGGATGGTGATCCATATACTGGTACGTTCTTTTAACCGATTCGCAATCCTTATTCGATCGATGATTTGACTACGTAATAAATACGCGTGGCCCGTGGGCCAAATGCGACCGTCGGAGTCATCTGAAAAGGCCCGCGATCTCAAACGTAATTTTGTAAAAACGAACTAAGAGCGGCGTATTTAAAGGTCACTTGAGCGACCAGCGACGCGGTTCCAGAGGACTTGAGCGGTTAGCGGTGCAGTTTCGGAGCTCTTAAACGTCCCACGGTGCAATTCCACACTACTCAAGTTAGCCGCAGCACAGTTTCACATCCTCGAGTTAGCCGCGGCACAGTTTCACATCCTCGAGTTAACAGTTTCACTTCCTCGAGTTAAGTTTCACATCCTCCAGTTAGCTGCGGCACAGTTTCACATCCTCGAGTTAGCCGCGGCACAGTTTCACATCCTCGAGTTAGCCGCGGCACAGTTTCACATCCTCGAGTTAACAGTTTCACTTCCTCGAGTTAACAGTTTCACATCCTCCAGTTAGCTGCGGCACAGTTTCACATCCTCCAGTTAGCTGCGGCACAGTTTCACATCAAGTTAGCCGCGGCTGTTTCACATCACTCAAATTTCGTTCTCATACTCCGAAGGTTTTTAATATTCATTGGACCTTTTCGAATTCTCTAAGTCCGATATTTCCATAGAGCAGTCACTGCGGAATTGCTGTTGAGTGCCATCTCGTAAACTTATCGTCATTGTGAGCAACAAACATATCGAGAACCAAGATCTCCGCGAATGTTTCTAGGTTTTGTAACAGCTGCTGCGTGACATCACATAAATTCACGTGTTTACTACAGGTATTCAAAGTGGAAACGTCCCCTGGTGGCGACATTTGCAACTAATTTCCCCCCCATGAAGTCCACAAAATTTCACACTTTTCTGATGACTGGTTTCGCCTGTAGGCTACTTTAAAACGGGGTCTTTTAATTATGGACGTCCTGTACTACGAAATTTTCTGCATCTAACTGTGTTCAAGTTTTTGAACTACCCTGTATATTATTTTAAAAATATTTTAATATAAACTGCTCTCAACACTATGGCGCTACATACTTTAACATGAGGATTTTTTTATCAAAATTATTTAAAAATATTTTATGGCACAAAATATGGGTAAATTTTGGTGATTTTTGAAAAAGTTGCATGCTGTTGAAGTTAAAATTCGGGGGGGGGGGGAAAAATAACCAACAATTAAAATCCCAAATGCTCGTGTCAAATTGCATAAAAATATCCATAGCATTTGAGAAAACGAAATTGAGTGTCTCTAAAGCGAATAGGAAATTTTTAAATGTTCCTTAACGAAAGGAGATTTTTTCCCATAGGAAAGCATGGAAGACCGTGCATCAAGCCCCGTGAATCTGTGTATTATCAGGGATCTATTCTTTCTTTATAGCAAGTACTGTACATGTTTCTCTCCTCACATTTCTTTTGCTCCCTCACTGTCGTTCTACCGAATGTCTTCACGTTAAAAAGTGAAGAAATTGTCCACAAAGCCTGAATTTCCACATCCTTTACCTATCCAGTAAAAGTTATAGGTTATTTTTGTCTGGTTTAAGTCTCCCCCCGGGGGGAGCAAAATTTTAAACTGTCTCACCAGCTAGCAGCAAACATATAGCATTAGCATTTTGCCACGCTATTTACAAATGTTTCCAGCCTGATAGTGTCAAACAAAAAATCGGAAAAGGTATTTATGCTGATGTGTTTAGAGCCGGGAAGTTTAGGCACTAAAAATGATCGAAATAGGCTGGCAAAAAGGCACTAAAAATGCCTAAAATAGGCACTAAAAAGGCATTTATTATTTTTGAGTCCAAAAATTAGCTTAATAATAAAAATTAGCTCAAAACAAAAATTGGTTCCTCTTAATCCGTCCATTGTTCTATGTAGTTCATAACAACTGCATAGTTGTCCATGTTATAGATTGAGTTCAAGCCCCAAAAAAAAAAAATTTGCTAGACCCTCAGGATTAGGCCAATTCCAGGGCCACCATTACCAGAAGCGGGGTCGGTAGGGATAATGATCTGTGGAGCTATCTCGAGTTGCGAATGATTCTCGTTTATTTGTCGTATCATTTTGAATAATCATTATCATTTCTATAGTTGAATACCATGGCCATCTTGTATTTTTCTAAAAAAAATTCAACGTCTTTTATATTGCCACATATGCGAGACTCCTTCAAGCGCGAGGGGGCCCTGTGTGGCCGCATCTGTCACAAACCCCTGAGGGCGACTCTGCTCAATTTAATCGAAAACTGAATATGTATGTTTAATAAATAGCCATGGTTTACAGTGCATTTATGGTCCAAAAAACAAGATCAAAACAATATGGGCCCCCAGAGCCCTTTCTGCTCCTACCCCGTCTTGTGTGAGCCATAACGTCAATTTATGACCTCTTGGGACAATCATCGGTCCACTATACACATGCAATGCAGCCCAATGCCTGAGCGAGACATTATGTGAAGCACATGTGGACAAATAAAAATTTCTAATTTCCCTCTGCTTTTATAACTGGGGCTGCGTTCATGTGAAACAAATTCCTTCATGTCTAATGCCATCCGGCCAAAGCAAAGTTAATGCATGGCAGCACCAATCTTTCAAATCATTATTTGCTTCTAAGGGGCCATTCAAGTATTACGTCAGCATCGGGGGGGGGGGGGGGTTCGGATTTGCTGACTTTTGATGACAAGGGGGGAGGAGGGGGGTTTGAAGGTGGCTTACGTCATCAACCACCCCTTTTTGAAGATATGAAACATTCTAAGCTGCTGACGGGGGGGGGGGGTGAGTGTTTTGCTGACAAGGGGGGAGGGGGAGTCAAAAATGGCTGAAAATATGCTTACGTAATAATGGCCCCTAAATGGATCTTTAAGCGGTCGAGGGGGGCTTTCTGATGATAATAAATATACTGAGAGTTGGAAAATTTTGAAAAGAGCAAATTCTTTTGAAGTTCTCAATGCTCAAAATATCCAAGTTTTACAGATTATATGGCCTTTGAAATTCACTAATAAACTTAAAAATATGTTAAAATAGGCATTTATAGCGCCCGAATATTTCAAATAACGGCATTTTTACCAAAAAAAGTTTGAAAATAGGTAAAAAAAATGGCATTTTGCTTGAACTTCCGAGTTCTACTGATGTGTAATAAAGATTATAAAGTTATACAAAGTGAACTACCAGCTCTGAATGAATTCTTTTTTCAATTCTTATCTATAAGGAAGTGGCCGCGGATAGGTTGGCCGCTGACCGCATACGGAGGTGGCCGCGGAATAGGGGGGCGATTTTCGTATTACGTACATGGAGCGCATTGTCCCTTCCGAGAAAAACTGGTCACGAAGGGAAGTTGGCCGGAGAATAGAGGTGACCGCCTATGGAAGTTTCACTGTAGTTACATACACGCTGCTACGCTGACCACCTTTGGATGATGGCAGCACGCTGAGGATTAATGGTTCCATAACGCAGTGTTACTCGACCGCCGGTCCGCAAGAAATTTGAATAATTCATATAGCGTATTTAAATAATTTCAGCTTCAATTTTAACTATCACGCCGTTTTTGCCGTTAGCAGGTCTAAGGATTATTACTGTAAATGTTTTGCCAGTCCGCAAATATTATTGCTCCGAAAAATTAATTAATTATCCTAGAAATTTTTCTCCAAAACGTTTCCTAAAATCATTTCTCACAATTATTTTTTTATCCGTCCGCAAATTATTTCTCCCAGGTATTCATTTTTTCCTACCATTAATTATTTCTCCCATTTATTTATTTTTTGCCAGTCCGCAAATTATTTCTCCCAATATATTATCAATTTCTTGCCATCCACAAATTATTTCTCCCATTTATTAATCTTTTGCCAGTCCGCAAATTATTTCTCCCAATATATTATCAATTTCTTGCCATCCACAAATTATTTCTCCCATTTATTAATCTTTTGCCAGTCCGCAAATTATTTCTCCCAATATATTATCAATTTCTTGCCATCCACAAATTATTTCTCCCAATATATTATCAATTTCTTGCCATCCACAAATTATTTCTCCCATTTATTAATCTTTTGCCAGTCCGCAAATTATTTCTCCCAATATATTATCAATTTCTTGCCATCCACAAATTATTTCTCCCATTTATTAATCTTTTGCCAGTCCGCAAATTATTTCTCCCAATATATTATCAATTTCTTGCCATCCACAAATTATTTCTCCCATTTATTAATCTTTTGCCAGTCCACAAATAATTTATCCCAATTATCAATTTCTTTCCGTCCTCAAATTATTTCGCCTATTTACGGTATTTATTTTATTTGCCACAGTCCGTAAATTATGACTCCTACGTATAAATATTTCTTGCCTGTCCGCAAATTATTTCCCCCATTTTTTTATTAATTTTCTGCCAGTCTGTGAATTATTCCTTCTCTTTTTTCTGGCGGTCCTCAAATTATTTCGCCCATTCATTCATTTTTTGACTGTCCGCGAACCATTTCGCACAATTACAGTCGACACTCGTTATAACGATCGTTCCATTACAACGACCGGTAGGATAAGTCCCACAAATGCTTTCCACATAAAAAAAGTACCCTATATGTTTACATTTCGATGTAACGAACGCCCAATATAATGTCAGTTTTCCCCATGGAACGATGGGGGTCGTTATAACGAGCGTCGACTATATTTTTTTGCTGGTCCGCAACTTATTTATCTAATTACCGCCGGTCCATGAGATTATTCAATTTTTTTCTTGGTTCGTCATAGCTAATATATGCCAGAGAAAGGGCTCCTAAGCTAGGACCGGGCCCCTCCACAATGTGAAAAAAATGACTCTTCTCGGGACCCCCGAGCTGCAGCCCTGTCAGGTGCAACCTTGTGGGGGCCATGTGGTCCCTACTTATAAAAAAAAAGGCTGAAGTACACTGTCATAACGTATTCCAAACTTACTTTCCAGGACACTCGGATCGTCGAAGATCCTCTCGGCTCGGCAATGATGTCCGCTGGAGGTGCTCCTGGTTCTGGAAAAAACACAAAACAAATGAAGACATGTATAGTCTGGCAAGCCCAATGATGATTGTAACATCACCATCAACATGAAGAATGGCACAATCGCAGTATGCTAACCTTCCTCTCCGGTCGTAAAAGACGCAGCGTCTGACGGTTCCCCTCTTCCGACAGAGTTCTCGGCGACCACTTTAAGGACGTAGGTCGCTCCAGGTTGCAGGTCCTTTAGGAGAGCCGATATCTGACTGCTTGGGACAGCGAGTTCGTGAAGCCTGTGGGGTGTCCCTCCTTGAAAAAACAATTAATGATAAGGTTAATAGTACAGGACATGGACATCTAAGCAAGATCCATACCGAGATTTCACACTGGAAGAGAATATCAGGAATGTTATGGTCGACAAATAGGTGTCATTTAAGTTGTTTGCGTAAAGCTGAACATTTGACATTTTTGTATTGAACAGATCGCATCCGAAAGCCTCGGCTCTTCGTACATCGAGCACGTGTCATTATCTTTGGAAATTTTACAACCCTGAAAGAGTCAATAAAGTGTCTTCAAACTTAAGTCACGCTTTTAGCGTTATGAAATTCTCAAAGACGCTCATGTTGAATGTCGGATGTCTCTAATTAAGATAGGTACCGTACATGCCTTTGAATATCGGACAGGTGTCATTGAGATATCTTTTAATATCACATTGACGTCACTGACAGGGATTTCGACATCAGACGTTCTCAAGACGTCTTTTAGCATCAGACAGGTGTTACCAAGATGTCTCTTATCATCGAGACATCATTAAGTCTCATACTGATCCGATCAGAACGTCTCTTAGCACATGACACAGGTATTATTAAAACGCCCTTTAATGCCAGGTTAATGTCATCGTAACGTGTTTTCATATCAGACAGATGTCGTCGAGACGTCTTTGGATGTCCTACCGGTGTCAAGAAAACGTCTTTTATCATCAGAAAGCTGTCATGGCCACGTCTTTTAATATCAGAGGTGTGTTACCGAGATTTCTTTTAGCATCAGACAGTTGTCATCGAGATGTTTTTCAACATCAAACAGGTGCCATAGACACGTCTTTTATCATCAGATAGCAAAAGGCGTCTCGATGAAACCGCACCTATCAGACAGGTGTCATGAAGATATTTTTTATCCTCAGACAAGTGTCATCAAGTCATGTTTTATCAGACAGCTTTCATTGAGAGGTCTAGCGTCAGACAGGTGTCACTGAGACATCTTTTAGCATCACACAAGTGTCATTGAAACGTCTTTCATGATTATGCAGGTGACGTTGAGACGTCTTTGGACATCTTATGACACTAAAAAGTGCCGTCATTCAAGCGAGTTCGTACCAGGCATGTATAGCGAGGACATTTTTTTCATCCAAAAAGTTGATGTTTGAAAGCCTTTGTTCGTCTATGGATATTGGGTACGTGTGATTAGGACTTTCGCGTTAGTAAAGTTTCATCGAGACATCTTTGGTCGCTGGGCAGGTGTCATTCAGATATCTTTAATCATTTTATTATCCCTAAAGTGTGTGTCATATTAAAGTGTTTTTGCTTAAACCATGTATCGTGAGGACATCCTTTGAATCCCAAAAACTACATCAAAACTTCTCTGCACATCAATGAACATCAGACAGAAGTCTTAATATTATTTAGGTGTTGTTAAGACATCTTTGGACATTTTATGATACTAAAAGCACCATTTTAGTACGTTTGCACCTGGCAGGCAGAGTGAGAACATTACGTTAATTAGTTGACATGCAAAAGACTTTTTTCACTTCTGGACATTACGCAGGTATCATTAGGATATTCGCGTTAGAAAAGTGCCATCAAGACATCTTTGGATATTTTATGGCGCTCAAAGATGCTTAATTTAAGCATTTTCACATTACCTAGGCACCGTAAGGGCATTGCGAAAACGACATAAAAATATTTTTGCACGTTTTTGAACATATGACAATTGTCACCGAGACGTCAGTAAACATTAAGCAGGTGGCATTAAGACGTCACTCGAAAATAGGCTGGTTAACGAATCTAGTTCTGTCTCTACATTAGGCATGTACAAACATCAATCTTTTGCGAAGATGTTCCTGTTTACCAGCCTATGAAGTGTGTAGATCAGAGGTGGCCAACCCGCGGCCGGCCCGCCATGGTATCGGGAATGGCACGCGAACGCTTTTAAAAAATCAAAGTCTTTCTAGCCCATTTTTTAATCAATCATCTCCAATTTTTGAACAATCCTTTTCTTATGAATGATTGTCTTGTAGGCTGCCATACGCATATTTAGTATGGGGGCCGTTCAAGTATTACGTAAGCAAATCTTTAGCCATTTTTGACCCCCCTCTCCCTTGTTAGAAAAATTTCGTCATCACTGCCCCCTACCTCCTAACGTATATTGGTGGGATCAGAAGCGTACGCGGGAGGGGGGGGCATAGGGGGCTGTGCACCTTCCCCCCCCCCCCAGAAGAAAAAAATTTAGAAAAAAAATTAAAATT
This sequence comes from Pholcus phalangioides, assembly GCF_987345545.1. NCBI lineage: Eukaryota > Metazoa > Arthropoda > Arachnida > Araneae > Pholcidae > Pholcus > Pholcus phalangioides. The sequence continues at coordinate 7,064,773 of NW_028301627.1, forward strand.
TCGAAAGAAAATAACTATGTACTATTATAATAGATTTCTGTTAATTTCAATGCTATTTGAAGGATAAGAACTCAAAATTTCTCTTTAAAAAATTCATTGCGACCCACACTTTAAGCCATATATGGCAAACCCTTGACCCGCAGACCAAATGTGGCCCTGAAGGTTACCTTACCCCGCTCAAACCTAATTTTGTAAAAATGAACTAAGCGGCATATTTACAAATCGCTTAAATGACCCGTGGTACAATTCCAGAGCATCTAAGTGGCCCGTGACACATTTTCAGATCACTGAAGTAGGCCTCAAAGATCACCTAAGTAACCCGCGACACAGTTATAGAACACGTAAACGATCCGTGGCACATTTAGAGATCCCTTGAGTGACATGTGTCACTGTTTTAGAGCACTTAAGCGGCCTCCACAGTGCGGTTTTACATCACTGAAGTTACCCGCGGAACATTTTCCAGATTATTTAAGGGATTCGTGGCATAATTACGGATCACTTGAGTGATGCGTGGCACAGTTCCAGAGCACTTAAAGGATCGTGAAACATTTAGAGATCATTAAAGTGGCTCCGTAGGGGACTTATCAATAGGGAGAATGTTATTTCAGGTGCTCAATAACTATCGAAAAGTTTTTTCCGTTTTTAGCGCACCGAATAAGATGCCATTATGAATATTTCATATTTTGATATAAAGGGTGGTTGATGACGTAAGCATCATCCAACCCCCCCCCCCTTGACATCAAAAGTCAGCAAATCGGAACCCCCATCGATGCTGACGTAATACTTGAATGACCCCTATGGTACGCACTCCTAAAATAACTATGTGATGATTTTCTATTCAATTTGGGCATAGTTGCTGGACGTGAAAGGGAAGGACATGCTAAGCAATTGTATTATACAATAAGCATACCTATGAATTCCTGGGGGAGGCACTAAGCTCTCTTACAAAGTTTAATGGGGAGAGGGAGAAGCCCAATCACACGCCCGAGTCCTCAGGTTCTGGTGTCTATTCCCAACATGGTGTGTAGGTAAGATGAAGATTTTTTTCAACAATACAGGCCTACGTACATGCGCAATCTACTTTGCGGTAATCCAAATTATGACTCAAAAACGAAAGCAATTTGAAACTCAAAAGAGCGACAAACAGAGCATTTTTACGAAAATAAGGGGACAGCCGAACAATAGTTTGCCGGGACGGAGAAAATTCACGTGTCCCGAAAAAAACGGGACGCATGTCAGCATGCTAATATTCGTGGCGGGGCACGGCGTAGAAAATAATCTTGATTCTGGCACGGTCTGAAAAGAGTTGGCCACCCCTGGTGTGTATATGATCGATTCCAGTTCACCTGTTTTAAATGAGCTATGCTTTTATACATAGACATGGTACAATGCAGAGGCGATAAAAGGACTCTAAAACCCATGATATGCTCATGGCAGCAGTGTCCAAAAAATCATTAAACATCAATTATGACCCAGGGTAACCCACACCCCTTTTACTGCACTTCATTAGCTGTTTGCGAAGGGAACAACGGTATTTTTAAAATGGATGCTGTGGTTTTGTTCTTTTAGAGCTGTTTGCGGACTGTCTTCGTACTACTATGATGGAGCGCGTATGTCCGCGGATAAAATAGTAAATGCCCTGCTCTCAGGCGCGGAATCAAGAGAGATCGATGGGGCCGATTTCACCTTCTAAAAGCCGAATGATACGGGAAAAATGAGTCTGTCCCGTAAAAGACTGAACCTATACAATAAATTGCCCCTCCCGATACATTGCCCTGGATCCATGCGTGGCTCAGCTGAGAGGAAACTTGGATCCTCGTTCTCTCTACTACTTCGATTGGTCAAAGCGTGTGAAGACGGAAAAAATGAAAAACAATTCAGAAAATCTGAAAATGAGGACACGAGAGAAATTTCAAAAACGTACGAGTATATGAGGACGCTCAAAACGAAATGATTTACAATGAAATTCATCGCAATAACGTGCTCTTCAGACTGTAATGCCCGATGCCGTAAAGAGATTCCATTGAGAGAGAGACACACTGGGATTATCAACGGGTACCTCCGTGGTATTTGTGTCAATAAGGATCGCCACAACAGAAGTGGTAAAAGAACAAAAATAACAAACGGATCACCGCAAACGGGTGTGGAGAAGAGATACGTTCAAGGCAAAGGGGGATGTGTCCATTGTCTCGGAAACGGTGACGTCATCTCCTCGTCCGTACTAGCTGCATATGACGTCATCGGCACCGATCGATCGATTTCGATACTTTAGTGCTGCTGTTCGTCATCGTCCGTGGAAAAGAAAAAAAAAGTACACGGGATGCCTCGGAACGTGCGTCGATAGAGATGGCCTATCCTCTCTCAACGACATCTCGCCACAAAGTTACAATGAACAGAAAAGGGGGGTCGTGTATAATCTTACATTCGTTTTTCATTCATTCAATTGAATCGGACGCGATAATTGTTGATTGAGAAGTGACTTTTCCCTATTCGTCATCGGCATCGATAACTACCGCGAATGCAGTTAACCATGCTGATAACTGCTGATAACATGCTAATAGATTTTCAGGCTTAATGTGTGGAGATGCATTGAAGACACGCCCTCCAAAGGTTCAGAGACACCTAAATGACACCTGCTAATTTTTCAAAAGATATTAATGACATCTGCCTAATGTTTATAGATGTCTCAATGACACCTGCAATAATTTCTCAAAACATATTAATGAAATCTGCCTAATGTTTATAGATGTCTCAATGACACCTGCTATAATTTCTCAAAACATATTAATGACATCTGCCTAATGTTTATAGATGTCTCAATGACACCTGCTATAATTTCTAAAAACATATTAATGACATCTGCCTAATGTTTATAGATGTCTCAATGACATCTGCCTAATGTTTATAGATGTCTCAATGACATCTGCCTAATGTTTATAGATGTCTCAATGACATCTGCCTAATGTTTATAGATGTCTCAATGACATCTGCCTAATGTTTATAGATGTCTCAATGACATCTGCCTAATGTTTATAGATGTCTCAATGACATCTGCCTAATGTTTATAGATGTCTCAATGACATTTGCCTAATGTTTATAGATGTCTCAATGACATCTGCCTAATGTTTATAGATGTTTCAATGACACCTGCTATAATTTCTCAAAAAATATTAATGACATCTGCCTAATACTCCTAAATGTTTCAATGACACTTGCTTGATGTCCAAAGAAACGATTACGTGACATCTTTCTAATGTCTAAAGACGTGCAGAGACATTTTCATTCACACTTTCAATGCAAAGATGTTAAAATTTCATTGAAAATATACTGATATTCAGACATCTTAATGGCATCTGCTAATTTCCCAAAAACGTATGAATAACTTCTGCCTTATGTTCATAAATGTCTCAATGACACATGTTTGATGCCCAAAGATGTCTAAATCACACCTACTTGATGCCGGAAGAAGTCTATTAGAAGAAGACATTCTGACATCTGCTTGATGTCTGAATATCTTTACAGCACATCTGCTTGATGTCCGAATGTCTTTACATCTGTCTAATGTCTGAAGATGTACAAAGATATTTCGATTCACATTTTTCTATGTAAAGACGTTAAATTTCAATGCCAATATGCTAATGTTCAAAGACATCTTAATGATATCTGAGAATCTTGCAAAATCGTGCAAAAATCGCTCATGCCTAATGTTCATAAATATTTAAATGATATCTGCTCGATGCCGGAAAACATCAAAATGACACCTGTTTGACGTTCGAACACGTCTAAACGACAACTTTCTAATGTTTGAAGACGTGTACAGATATTCCGATCCACACTTTTAAATGTGAAGATGTTAAATTTCAATGCAGATATGTTACATTCAGACATCTTAATGAAAACTGCTTATCTCCTAAAAATATGTAAAAGACTTCTTCCTAATGTTCATGAATGCCTCAATGCACCTGCCTAATGTCTAAAGACGTGCAAAGATATTTCGATTCACATTTTCCAATGTAAAGATATTAAATTTCACCAATGCAGTGCTAAACGCATTAGACTACACAGGCACCGAATCTCTCAATCTTTCCTTGGAATTCGCGTACACTGAAAGGGACCGTACATGGACGGCCGGACCAGACTCAGGCCAAGCTCACAACTGCTGACGCTGCTCCCAGATGGCGACTTATACAAGGATGACGTCACTCTCCGCTACCATACGAAAGTTTTCGATTCCCCGCAGGGGCAGTTGAATTTTTTTCTCTCTTTCCAAAATATATTTTCGCAACAGCCAGTTGTAAAAAAACCTTCGTATGGTAGCGGAGAGTGACGTCATCCTTGTATAAATGACACCTGATTGATGTTCGAAGACGTTCAATTGATACCTTCCCAATGTATAAAAAATAATTAATATTATCGAATCACTTAAGTGGCGCGGTAAATTTCCAGATCATTTAAACTAATAATGGCAAATGTTTAAATCCCTTAAGCAAACGCAAGCACATTTTCAAATCACTTGCGTGATCCGTGGCCCGCCTATAGTTCACCTACCTCTTGCCCCCCCCCCTCCCCACTTAGTAGGGCCTCGTGGTGCATTTGCGATTACTTGAGTTACTCGCAGTACACTTACAAATCACTTAAGCGGCCCGCGAACATATTTACAGCAGCCTGCGGTATTTTTTGGATCACTTAAGCGGTTCTTGACACATTTCCAGATCGTTCAAGTAACTCTTGGCACATTTGCAGATAACTCAAGTATTCGCGATACGTTTCCAAACCAATGAAATGGCCCACACTCTGCAAACGGTTGAGCATTTTTGGTTTAAACGCAGGGTTGGCACGTCCAATACTCTGATAGGCACCGAAAATTTGGTTGCTTATTACCGAAAACTTTACAATTGTGTAGATGGGAAAATGTCCGATTCAACTCACCGACATCTCTCCAGAACTGGACTATATACTGCGTTATAGGCGAGTTGCCGCTGTACGGCGGCGACCAGGATACGCTGGCGCTTCGACTCCAGATCTCTCTTATCTTGATGTCCATCGGATGAGCAGGAACCTCTGGAAAATACAGGAGACATTGAAATTGAATATAAATCTAATAACGTTAAACAAGAGTTTAATCAAAATTGAATTTGATCCAATCCAAGATTGTAGGTACCCATTACTAGAAGCCGGATTTTCCTCTCATCGTGACCGTATTCATTTTCAGCCAGACAGGAGTAAAGAGCTCCATCGTCTCTTTCAGTGGTCCTGATTATGAGTTCCGAAACCACTCCCTTGGGAGCCATCGTCTCGAATATCTCGTATCTGGAAGAAAGAATGACATCTTATTCATGCTATTCATCGAATTTCTAAAAGGTACACAAATGCATTCTACGTACTTAAAAATACGCCGCTATAACGGATTTATTACCGTAAAAACTCCTATAACCTCGGAGCAAAGGTAATCTACGAACAACGGCCACATTTTGTTGGAACCGAACGCGCCCCATAGATTTAACATTACGGGTAACCTCTGTACAACGGCCATTGGAGGCGGAGAAAAAAATGCGCATCGCTACGAGAAAAAATAATTTCCAAGCTGATTTTCAAGGGAGTTCCCCCTCGTACTCTATGGGGGAGGGGGAGGATTATGTGGCCTATGCTTACTTTTCCTAGTTCAAATGCTATATGAAGGGGATGGAGAGGGGAAAAGGGAAATTTAAGTGATCTAAGTAGATCCAAGGGTCACTTAAGTGATTTCAAAATGTGCTGCGAACCGCTTAATTGAAGTGGGAATGCGCCGCTGGTCACTCAAGTGATCTGGAACAGCGTCCCAGGTCACTGAAGTGATCAGTGTGTGCATGAGAATGTGCCGCTTGGTTCATTCTTACAAAATTGATTCCGAGAGACACATTTATCCCGCGCATCATGGTCTAGTTGATCGTGGATGGGAATAAAATACTATTCGGGGCTGTTGATACATCATCTTGGTCCATATCAGTTTTCTCGTTATTTTTGTTATGCGAAGTTTTCAAGAACTGGCTGTTGCGAAGATATATTTTGGAAAGAGAGAAAATTCAACTGCCCCTGCGGGGAATCGCACCCACGTCCTTTCACTTTCCGGGTGAATAGATCCGGTCCCTAGACTACAGAGGCACCGAATCTCTCAATCTTTCCTTGCAGCTGAACTTTTACACAAGCGGCTTGTATAAGTCGCCATCTGGTGGCAGCGTCAGCAGTTGTGAGCTTGGCCTGATTCTGATCCGGCCGTCCATGTACGGTCCCTTTCAGTGTACACCAGCTCCAAGGAAAGATTCTCCTCTACTTCGATGCCCGTTCATCAGATCCACCTGATCCCTTCTAGAAGCAGCCCTGTCGGTATATCAATCATTAGAATATTAGAGTATCGACACAATAAAACCTCTCTTTTGCGGACACCGGCGGTTAAAAGTTCGTCCGTAAAAGAGGGAGTGACCGTAAATCAGGCGTTTGAAATGCATACTTCTATTATACAAGGGGAAATTATTATTTGGCTGTAAAAGAGGGGTGACCGCATCTGAGGCGGCGTTCTTTAAGAGGGGTTTTACCGTTATATAATCATATATCTTAATATAATCAATTAGATAATTATCGTAATCAATTACAGAACGGATTATTATTTTGCATGTTACGTAGATCGCAAAATTTTAGTTGTTTTTTTTTTCAGAAATAAAATGACATTCCCAATAGTGGCCGCATTTTGATGGTCCCGTTCGTGGTCATCGTGGTTTTACTGTACATCGAACACAGAAATGTACATGCCATTAGGGGCCATTCAAGTATTACGTAAGCAGATTTTCAGCCATTTTTGACCACCCCCCCCACCCTTGTCAGCAAAACACTAACCCCCCTGTCAGCAAAATTTCGTCAGCAGCTTAGAATATTTCATATCTTCAAAAAGGGGTGGTTGATGACGTAAGCAACTTTCAAACCCACCTCCCCCCCCCTTCTTTCTTGTCATCAAAAGTCAGCAAATCCGAACCCCCCCTCGATGCTGACGTAATACTTGAATGACCCCTTAGGATGCACTGTGCAATTTCCAATACATTCTTTTTTAGAGCAGTGCCTACCAGACTATCAATATCATCCCATGTGTGGCAAATCTGTCGTGATTGGATTGATCCCTTCAAGGTAATTGCGAGTTGTCTCTGAAAACAAACTTCAGCCGACCGCCACTGGTCCGCCAACGACGTCCGAACCTGGATCCTCATGATGAGAGTGGCACGACGACCACCCGACTGCCCAGCGGCGCAATTTACGGCTATTGACTCGCTCATTAACTAGTTAGTGATAACGGACGCGTAGTACATGATACATCCCATAGATGGTCAACATTCTGGTCAGTTCATGCGAGCCTCTTCATTCATTTGGAAACGTGTCACGGGCCACTTGTGTGATCTGGAAATGCGCCTTGAGCCACTTAGGTGATCTGAAAATATTCCGCGTGCAGATTGAGTAATCTGGAAATGGTCCGGGGCAATTAGAGTGATCTGGAAATATGTTTCAAGTCACTTAAATGATCTGGAAATGTGCCCCGGGCCACTTAAGTGATTTTAGTCTTTCACGGGCCGTGTGACTGACTGGTTTTGTTATTTTTTTGCAGGTTGCATCAGATGACTCCGAGGGGCACATTAAACCTTATTCTTTTATTATATATTACCAACCTGAATATTACCTGATAATTACCTGAATATTACCAACTAGGTAATGAAACGTTACAGCAATTGGATACATGCGTGGATTTAGGTATTGCAATGAGCCGCATTCTGGATTTCACTGATCATTATCATGGCATAGTCTGCAAAGCTAATAGAATTTCATATATGTTACGTACGGCATACCGTAAGTGTGATGCGCATATGCTTTCTGTGTGTACGTTCGCCCGACCCTGGAGTTCTGTTCGCAAGTATGGAGCCCTTACAAAATCAAGGACATACAGCTCCTCGAAAAGCCACAGAGGTCGTTTACTAAACGAATACCTGGCATGAGCGGTCTATCTTATTGCCAGAGACTTAAATTTCTGGGTTTACACTCACTGGAATGGCGTAGAATCGCTGCGGATATGAAGATGTGCTACAAACTAGTCCACCAAATTGTTTATCTACCATCGAGAGAGCCTTTCTTTGAGATCATAGACAGGAAAGTTAACCTACGTAGGCATCGCTTCCAAATAAGAATACCAATGGCTAGAAGGGATTGTTTTTTCCAAGGATATAGATGCCGTGTGGCAAGAATATGGAACAGTCTTCCATCAGAACTTGTATGTGCCTCCTACGCAAGATTTGCTTCCACTATTGGGGATTTCGACCTGACTCCGTATGCGAAGTGCTTCCCGTACTGACTATTATTATTTTTTTTTTCTTCCAGTATAAGTGCATTTCATGTCTTCTGGGGTTATTGTAAATAAATAAATTGAAATCGAATTTTAATTTTTATGCTATAACTATGAGGCTGAGAATAGTCTTTACTTGTTAACTTGGAGAGGACCCTTCAATTGCTTCATCATGAGGACTTGAAGGAATTGACTAGGAGAAGAGGCTTAAAGTCCAATCCGCACCTTCTCGTGGTGCAGCCTGTAAGTAGCCGTGTTTAACACGTGGTGAACGGACGCGGATGGGCCTCCCCCAACCCGCACTGGCCAGTGTGGAGGATTACGGCCGAAAACCCTCTAAAAAGAAATATGAACTCTGTCTGTAAATCAAAGCCCTCAGTCCCCCAGCAGTCTGAGCGTCCGTGGTTTTCGGCAGCGACCAGCAAGTCATGAAGACAGAGGGTGCCAAGAATCTCTGGGTTGGACCAGGCTGCCATTAGATGATAACCTTGGATACATATAACGGACGATCTCTTTCTTCGGGAAATCTTTTGCAGGAGTTGGAAGAACTGGGAAGAATAAATTGGGACATTTAGGTATTTGTAAAGTAATAAGAAAAGGAGAGGAGAAAATCGAACTTGCCAGTGGACATGTATTTGACTACAGGGGAACAGACAATGGAAGAACCAGTGGAGTAGGATTTCCCATTCATTAAAACTGGAAAAAATCACATCGCTACGTTAGATCATAGTTTTCCAAACTTTACCCCCTTGATCAGAATTGTTTTTTCTCATTGCCTCCCTCCCCACCCCCCAACTCAGAAGATTCCCATGGGATCCTGTGTTAAATCCATAGCTTCCTTTGCCGCCCCCCCCCCCGGACTATACCATCGTCCGCCAGGGGGGCGATATTGCCCACTTTGGGAAACACTGCGTTAGATAGTACATCTGATAGAGTTGCAAAGTTGGTTATGCAAATATCAAGCAGATATGAGATACAGATTATACAAGTCTATGCACCAACAACAAGCTATTCTGAGGAAGAAGGAGAATATTTTTTATGAAGAACTATACACGAGACGAATAGTAGAGGAAAGGAGTTTCATATCAAAATAGTAATGGGTGACTTCAATGCTAGAATTGGGGAGAGAAGAAATGGTGAAAGCTCAGTTGGAAGTCATGGTTACGGTGTACGCGAAACGACAGAGGAAACCGACTCGACGAATTTGCAAAGAGCGAACAGTTATGCAATCATGAATTCGTTTTTTAAGAGTAAAACCACGAAGAAAGTGGACCCGGAGAAGCCCAACTGGAACAACAAGTGAGATCGACTACATCTTATCTAATAAGAAACATGTGATCCAAGACTGCAGTGTTCTCAACAAATTCAATACAGGAAGTGATCATCGACTGGTTGGGTGGGTGTAGAATAAGGCTTATCACTTCAATGGAAAGAGCGAAACTTATCAAAAATATAGAAACTGTCATCGATATGGATTAGATCATCGAAGAACATCGATACAAATTCCTGTTAGAGCTATGTAAACCCCCCCTCCCGCACTTTCCGTGGATACGAGTCTGGGTCCGTAATCAAATTCACTTGTTCAGAGCCGCAAAACAAATGAAACCATTCATCAGAAACCTGCAGAATCAAAAGAGTAAAATTTTGAGTGATCGAAACTAATTGAATTCACACAGGGGAAATTTTTATTTTCAAAATTCACCACCAGATGGCATCTATGGAAGAAGTAGCGTACATGCTTATATTTGGGGACTCTTTCTCTCTCTCAGCCATAGGCGGGGATAGACTTGGAAGTCTGGGGGAGGGGGGGGAACCCATGGTCAATATTGCGGGCCCCCTCGTATCTCCGCCCATGCTCTCAGCCAATTTTTCTTTAAAAAACTGCTGAAAAGCATTTTTTTCAAACTGGTGTATCATCAGTCGTCGCTTCTATAAGTTTTGCCCTGCTAAACCCATGTCTCCCACTCAACACGAAAAAACACGTTATAGCGAGATTCTCGTTTCATACAACGAACACTTTTCTAATCCCCCAGATAAGTTTACATGAGAACCATGCAAAAACCTGGAATTCCTTTCATAACGAAATCTCATTTTAACGAAGGGATTTCTCCGGTCTCTTAGAGTTCGTTATATCGGGATTCGACTGTATTATGAAATCACTCAAGTGGCCCGTAACATAAGTCTACAGTACTATCCGAAAATACGATTTTGAATAGGAGATTTTGAGAGATTTTGAGAGATTTTTTACGATTTTGAGAGAAATTTTAAGAGGTATTTCTGTAAAAAGAAGCGTATTTTTTTTTTGGCGTGACTGTTTGACGGAGAGACCGGCTCGTATTCATGCACTGTGGCGACGGTGGGGTTCGAACCAGATAATTTAAGGTGCCAACGCCACATATCCGGATAACTTAAGCAACCTCAAGCATGATTTAAAATAATTTAAGGGGGGGACTCCTCCAGTTGACTTGAGTGGCTCGTGGTACGTTTCCAGGTCGCTTCATTGGCTCGCGGTACATTTATATTTCACAAGTGGTCCACGGCATTTTTATAGATCGCCCCGGTGGCTCTTGGTAGACGTCCAGATCATTTAAATGATTCTAAGTGTATTTCCAGATCACTTAATTTCTCACGGCACATTTCTAGGTACGTCAAGTGGCCCGCAATGCGTTTTCAAATGAATAAAGTGGCCCCGCATTACGCAAAAGGTTGAGCACCCTTGACCTAGTATGTAGAGGCATTCTTTTTCTTTTAAACCGAGCACAACTCAGGATAACACAGTCATATGGAAGACGAAACCATTATGCGCCACCTGGTGTTGAATTTTCGAAACTCACTTTCATCAAGACGCTCTTGAATTTCGTGGCTTTCAGATGCATGTGGCCCATGTAATATGCATGTGCTGCCATCTATCTTAATGGGATGTTGCAGGAAAGCAATAATCGAGACAATGATGCAATAATAAAAAAAAGAAGAGTATAAGCGACACTAACTTGTTGTCACCATTTTTGCTGAGGACCTTCTCATCTCGGTGCCACGATATGGACAGCGGTTGGTCACCAAGAGCTTCGCATCTCATCCGGGCACTGTCACCTTTCTTGGCGGTCACCACGGCAAACTTTTCTTCGAATCTCGCCGGAACTAGAAACAGAAACAAGCACGTGGTTAATGGATGAAGAAAGAATCCAATTTTTGGAAATGTATCGATTTAGTTTTCAATGTACAGGGTAATCCAAAAAGTCAGTTCAACATATGAAACTTCAATAATTCACGGAATAGTTTACATAGCCGTATAAAAATAGACACACATGCTTGAAACGACATAAGGGTTTTATTGAGACGTTAAGAAATAATAACTACAAAAATGACCAACAGATGGCACTAGATAGCTGAACATGGTGAGAATTTGTTAGAAAGAACATCTTTACTAACAAATGCTAGAATTGCTTTTGTTATCAGATAAAGCGTTATCTATATGCCAATTTTTGTAATGATATTTTTATGGTTTCAATAAACTTTCATGTCGTTTCAAGCATGAGCGTCAAGTTTTATACCTCTACGTACATTGTTCCCTGAATTATTGAACTTCTCAAATGTTAACTGACTTTTGGTCCACCCTGTGTCTTATGTTCTTCAGAAATTCGTGACACATTTTGTGATGAGAACCTCATTCACGGCGTTTTCTGTGATTATTTACGTGACATGTCTTACTTGAACGCAAGGCACGTCACTGACCGCAGTGTCAAGTCTTATAATAGGCAAACATGCATCATATCCTATTATTTTAGCGTGTGACGTAAAATGTTGAAATTCATGTGTAATGCCTATTTTGTATATTTTCAGATTTACATAGAGAGATGGTTTCAGCTCAGATTGCAATCATAAAAACATGAATAGAAATTTTGAAAAGAACTGGATAAGTGATTATCACACATGAAAGCACGATTTCATGCCTGTCCACTAGGAGAAGACACCCGCCCGCCTCTAGTGGTTTTCCTAAATTTCTAGTAACAAGGAATACATAAATGCATCAAATGATTTTACATGTATTTGCCTTTTTTGGCGGAATACATAATCCGGATAAGACTGAGGTTAATGACGAACTGTAGTTTCGTTTCCACAAGGAAAGGAAACCACTCAATTGTAGTTCATATTTCACAACACTGGAGAGGTTGCGTGATTCACCTTTTTGGCGAGTTTTGACTCGTATGATTGGGGGGGGGGGAATCGAAGCCAACGGTAAAAGAAAAAGAATCCCAATTTGAAAAAAAATTCTTGTAACCCTCTAGCAGAGTATCGTATATTCCTCTATTTTGGCGATTTTTGATGACTCATGATTTTCAAAAGAACCTTTCAAGTCAGCATTGAAGAGGAAAATGGAAATAGATAAATTCTAGCAACTCTGGGGCAACAAAGGAGTAGCTTATTAGCTTGTATTTTCCCCTTCTGTTGTTTAGGAAAATATAAAGCTTCGGGTTAGGTGAAAGGAAACAAAGGAATCAAGTAGCGATCATTCCTTGCAACATTGGAGAGGTGACGTATATTCACCTCTTTGGCGAGTTTTGAGGCACAATATGATTAGGGAAAGAAGAGGTTATGTGGTTAATTCTAGAGGTAACGGAAATCTGTGACGAAAAGAACTTCTTGTAACAGAAAGATTGCGCATATATTCACCTCGTTGGCGAGTTTTGGCGACACATATGATCCAGGAAAGAAGTGGCTGTGAAGAAAATGGAAACTTGAAAAAACAAATTCTTGCAACTTTGCTGGAAAAGTTGAGTAACTTGTATTTATTTGGCAATTTTTGGCACGGTGAGTCATGGTTGGGAAAAAAGAAGCTTCGGTCGAAAACACGGCGGGAGGGAAAGGAAAGCGGAGTCCACACTGTTGCAAATCATTTTTGCAACAGTGGAGAGGTTGCCTCTTTGGGTAGTTTTGGTGGGCGATGAACGTGATCAGCAAGGGGGGGGGGGAGAACTTTGAGATTAGCGCTAAAGGAAACCAAACTTAGCGGAAATTAATTTTTGCAACTATGCTGAACTAGAGTACAAATTTAAGTACGCTCGTTTCTTTGGTGTTTAATTATTTTCAAAAGAAGAAGCTATGAGGCCAACCCAAAAGTGGAAGAAAAAACAAGCTGGGGTAAGTTTTTGCAATCCCTGGAAGACGGGGAGAGCAGCTTTCATTGTTCTCTTTGGCGACTATTAGTGACTCATAGTTGGAAAAATCTTGAGACGAAAGTACAGTAAAAGAAAGAAACAAATGGTAATCATTTCTTGCAGCATTGGAAAGATGGCGTGTATTTATCCGCTTTGGCAAGTCTTAGTGACATATATGATTAGGGCAAGAAGCTATAAGAGAAGCGATGGGAGGAAGGAAACAGAAACCAAAAGCAGAAATAAGTACCACTTTCTCATTTGGCGACTTATTTTGGCATTTGTGAAAAAAGAAACTTTGGCGATAGCGTTGAACGGAAAAGAAACCAACGGGAAAATCATTCGGGCAACCCCCTTGCACGTTCCCAGAACTTCCTTTGGGGAGGTGTGGCCATGTGTATTCTCGTAGTGGACAGGTTCTTCCGGCATTCAGTATTTTTCAACATTTGCCCCTTTGATTATGTTAAATAAATCTGAACATAATCAAAACGCAGAAATCGATGAATGATGTACTGTCGTCTCCTGTAAAGCAATTGAAATACATATCAACACATACTTCAATAATTTTTGTCACCATTTCAATATATATAAGTCACAAATAAATGAACCACACGTCTATGTCACGACATGTTAAAACTATTAATTTATTTATTCATTCATTCAAAGTGTACAATCAGTCGATCGATCAAGCAAATCTATAATGAGAAAAACATGAAAAAAAATTAAAGGTCATTATTATTGATTATAAAGAGAACATTATAAGAGAGATAATGCAACAAAATATTCTACGTTTTCGGAATATATACATATTAATTAATATAAACTGATTATGAACAAATATAGTTTGCTGTAGTTGCTATTCTGAGACTATAACGTGATCTATAAAACATATTATGACGATAATTACGCCACCTCCGGACATACGAATGCAACATTATTTGTGTACACTGAAATAATGGATTTGATGCTTCCTTGTGAAATTGTGCATGAAATTAATTTAGAACGAAATCTGCGAATGCAACGCCATCTGTAAATAAAATTAATGACAGTAATGTCTTTCACGCAATTAAAATAGCTATCTCAACTTATATAATATGATCAAAAATGGCAACTATACACTATGTCATAATAACGCCACCTACAGACAAAATCAACGATAATTTCACTATCTGTAGTCTTAATTGATGTTCGTAGATAGTAACGCCATCTATGCACTGAAGTTGCGAAAAAAGTGCCTTCTTCAGATTTAAATCAAGCATAAAACTTTCTTAAAAAACAAAATTCACCAAAGTTTCTCCACCAGTCGAACTAAAATGATGAAAACAACGCTATATTCACACATTACATTCTTTTTACTGCCACCTATAGACTGTAATAAGAAACGTAACGGCATGTTGAACGTAACGTCAAGATTAAATTTATGTATTTAACGCTATCTGTGGATCTCGAATTCGTATCGGTAAATTGGCAAACAATGTACAATATGGGATGACAATTGGACACCACTATCTTCGAATTTACGAATAAAACGCCATTTTTAAGTTAATTTGCGGATATAAAATCATCTTTTTCAGGTAATCAATGAATAAAATGCCATCATATTGAGCCAATTACAAAAAGCAACACTATCATTAAATCAGATTAGCAAATAGCTATCTTTGACTATTGCTAAACTAATGTTTATCTAAAAAATGTAACGCCATCTGTAAGTTCACTAATGGATATGTAACACCATTTTTCAGCAAAACTAAGGAATATAATCCCATCTTTCAGTTAAGTTGACGAACGAGCTTCAAGTCCATCAACAAATGCAATTACACTTATGGCCAATTAAATGGCGTTAAAAGCAGTTGATGTATGACATCATCTTTGAGTTAATTAACATTTTAACGCCACCCATTTAGTTCATTAACGAAAATAAAGCCATCTATGAGCAAATTAATGAATCACATAGATATGGTCTACCCCGAGTCGAGTCGATTAATAAAAGCAACACGCTACCTTAGAGTAAATTTGCACAGAGCAATATTAATTTTGAGTATATTTGGCAGGACGTGATGTACCAGTAAACGAATGTAACATAACTTTTTTTGGTTAATAAAAGAGAGTAACACCATGTTCTTGGTCAATCAGTGAATGTAACACCACGTGCTTGGTTAATGCAACACCTCGTTTTCGGTTAACCAAAGCCAGCATTTTTGGGAAAAAAAATTAAAAATGTCATCGTTTAGTCATTCAACGAATGTGTGGGAACATCACCTTTGAGTAAATTAACGGATGTAACACCCCTTTTGTGTTAATTTACGGAAGTAACGTCATCTTTCAGTCGAAAAAGTGTTTATGCTACCTTTGCGTGATTGACGAATGTAATCTTTGAGTATGTATAACGTCATATCTTTGAGTTAATTGACGGATGTAACGTCATCTTTGCGTTACTTTACGGATGCAGCACCATCTTTAAGCCAGAAAAATAATATATACTATCTTTGGACTAATCAACGAATATACCTTTGAGATCCAATAACGAATGTACAGGGCCGGTTCTAGACACTTTTCAAGAGTAAGCGAATAATATTTTAGTGATAAAAAATCAACTCCCCCACCATAGGCCCCGTTCAGTTTGCGTCTTCTGTGGCTACATCATTCGCAGGTTTCAAGGCCTGGTCCTGCGAATATAACAACTTTTTTTTTAAATCAGTTTAGCGAACGTAATACCTTAATAACTGACTTATGACGTCAGTTAAGGAACGTGACACCTTTTTTGAATCAGTTTAACGAATATAACACCTTCTTTGTGTCGGTGATGGATTTGATACCGGATAATAATTTGAGAGACAGGTTACAATTGCAACATCTTATATATATATATATTTGAGACAGTTAACAAACGTAACACCTTCTTTGAGTCAGTTAATGAACGTAACACTTTTTTGAGTCAGTTAACGAATTCAAGTATAAATGAATCAGTTAACTTCTCTGAGCCAGTTAACGAACCTAACACCTTCTGTGAGTCAGTTAAGGAACGTAACACATTTTTTTGAGTCAGTTAACGAATATTAGTAAACTAATCAGTTAAATTCTCTGTTAACTTGTCAGTTAACGAACGTAACACCTTCTGTGAGCTAGTTAACCGACGTAACACCTTTTTTTGAATCAGTTAACGAACACAACATAGTATACCCCCAAACATTTTAATTTGTAAAATTTACGAAATTCGTGAGATGAAACCGCACAATGTTCACCATGTATTTTTGTTTTTTTTTTGAAGTTGCAAGTGATTCCGAATCGGGGAACCGTGTGTTGTCCGTGAAAATTTTAGCTGCTAGAATTTGTTTCCTAACAGACACTTCATATGAAGGGCACACACACAATGGGCTCAATCTCATAATAAGGATAGGATGACCTTACCATTGACCGTCAAAGTTATGGTCTTTGACAAAGTTTCGCCGATACCATTTTTGGCTTCACACTCGTACCTTCCAGAATCCTCTACCCTTGCGGAATTAATAATCAGCGACGTGTTACTGTTTGCTACACGTGACTTGGATGAATCGATCTGTGAATCCTCTGGAAATCATAGATAAAACAAGTTAATTTATTCATCTAATTGGCAGATTCCATCAATAACATCCAACATCAATGGCAGATAGATAAAATCCCTCCAAATTTTGTACATTTTTGGGTATTTTTAGGCATCAATAGACATGAGCCAATGAATGCACTATGTAATGGAAACTTCACCTGATAGCCTATACCAGAGGATACTAGGAGACGGATGTCCCTTCGCCTCACATTGTACCGAGACACTCTGGCTCTCAAGGATGGTCACGTCTTCTGGTTCTTTCAGCCATTTCGTGGGCTCTGCAAGAGAAAAGCCGAGGTCATAAATTCATTTCATTATTTTCCTGCGTTCAGCGTTGCTTGTGTGAAGAGTATACTGTACACATATATATTGTAGTTAAATGGCAGCATGTAAAAAAAATGATTTCATGGATAGCTATGTGGAATAAAAATGGTGTTTGTGTGTGTGTATATGGAGGGATATGGTGATAAAAATAATGATGTGGTTATTATTATAGCTTTGTGGAATAGAAAAAGATATTTGACGATTTAATGAATAGCTATATGGAATAAACATTGGGTGATTATAAATCCATGAATATAAGCAATCTGAGGAAAAATGGTTGCTTATAATATGTGGAAGGCTTTGTGGAATAGAAATATAATTTTTATCAATTTATGAACTATTTTTGCTCCATATTAATGATAATTAATGCGGAGCAGAAATAACTCATAAAAAAAATGGAGTATGTGAATTTATGAATAAATGTTTCAATAAAAATGGTGTGGTTATACATATATGGATATCTATGTTAATTATAAATAGCTATCCATGAATGTCTAACTACACTATGCAAAATAGAAATGGGGTAGTTATACATTCATGTGGATGTGTGTGCAGTGTCATAACTAGCCATTGCAAGAATTTGCATTTAGGTCCCCTTCTAGCCCATTCTTGAGCCCGGAAATGGTCCATTTAGGCACCCCTCCCAAGTGGGCCCTGTGCGGATGCACCTGTTACACCTGCCTAGATACGGCACTGGCTATGTGAAATAGAAATAGCTATCCATAAATGTCTAACTACGCTATGTAAAATGGAAATGGGTTAGTTATACATCTATGGATAGATATGAAAAATAGAAATGGTGCAATTAGACATTTATCGATAGATTATTACTCTATAGAAATAGCGTATTTTTTTACACATTTATGGATAACTATTTCTCTTTCACATAGCTATCTATAAATGTGCAAAAGAATACGCTATGTGAAACTGAAAAATAGCATATGTTTTGCATGTTTATGGATAGCCATGTGAAATAGCAATTTTTTTTACACATTTGTGGATAGCCATGGCGTAGAAACGGCGTAGTGCGTTATACATTTATGGTTAGCTATGTGAAAATGTGTTAGTTATACAGTAAATTTATGGATAGCTCCATGCAATGCCGTAACTAGGCAGGTACACCCGCACAGGGCCCACTTGGAAGGGGCCCCAGAATGATCCATTTAGGGCTAAATGCAAATTCCTGCATAGGCACAAGAATGGCTAGTTACGGCACTGGCTCTATGTGAAATAAAAATGATTTTTTTTTGGATTTAATAACATCTTTATGGAATGAAAAGGAATTGGTTATATTATGAATTTATAGATAGCTTTTTGGAATTGTGTGTCTGGAGTTACAAGTACTATAGCTATGTGGAATGAAAATGCAATGGTTGCGAATCTACGGATAGCTATTGGGGGGAAAAAGATTGTGGTTATGAATCTATATGGAGAGCTGGGTGGAATAGAAATGAAATTTTTATTACATTCATAGATGTGGAAGAATATTGGTGTTCGTGAATTTATGGATAGATATTTCTTTTTTTAATACGAATATTGTGTAGTGGAAATGGTGTAGTGAATATAATGATGTTTTAGGATTTAAAACTAGCTATGTGGAATAAAATTGAACTGCTTATGAATCTATGGATAACTATGTGGGGGGCAAATTGTGTTTAAGAATTTATAAATAACCATTTCGAATAAAAGTGGTGTGGATATGAATTTAGAGATAACTCCGTAGAATGAAAAATGGTGTTTATATAAATTCATGGACAAATCTGTGGAATGAAAACGATGTTTATGAATTTATGAATGAATCTATGGAAAGAAAATTGCATGCTTATTAATTTTTAGATAGATTTGTGAATTCAAAATAGCGTGATTATGAATTTATGTAGAGCTATGCGGAATATATCAGCTATTTGTGAATTTAAGAAAAGCTATTTCAAATGAAAATAGTGTTTTATAAAGTTCCAACATAGAATAAAAGATAATGTTTATGAATTTATAGATAGCTGAGTGTGGAGTAACAATGGTGTCTTTATCAATTTTGGATATAGCTTTGTGAAAACAAAATGTGTTTACAGAATACATTTGGGCGTACATTTGTATTTACAGTGTAAACATGTAATTTTGGTGGATAGCTATGCGAAATAAAACTAGTGTTTTGTAGCAAATTTTATAGCCAATCTGGATGGTGCAAAGCGTAATTTCATGCTAAACATGAAATTTGATGTTTGTAATTCACATTTGTATTTACATGTATTGTGACACAATATATACAATATCTGTGGATAGCTGTGAAATGAAATATGGAGTATATTTTTAATGTGAGGTATACAATGAGAACATATTTTGTGTATTTCAAATATTTTATACAATATTTTCAGTTATGAATATTAAGCATAAAACAAGTATACTAAGTAGAATACGGATTATATGCAGGTGTACAAATGCATATGCAACTGTGTATTTTAGCACTTCTAATAGTTAGTACATATAAGTGTATAAAATGACCGGAACGTTAGAATAAGCGCGTATTTTTAGCATTTTTCCTATTAATTGAATTGTACTAATATGTAAAAAGATTTTTCTTATTCTCTTACTCTTCAATTTTAAATAAAAAATTTCAAGTTAATTTAATTTTTTCAAAACAATAAAAGAACCATTGAGTATTTTTTGTTTCAGGGCATATTTTCAGGCATTTTTAAATGCATATTTTTGCACTTTTGCATTCAAATGCAGGTTTTCTAATTTTTTTTTTGCTCATATCTTTTTAGGTTCACTCTACATACTCTTAGGCCTTTCTTCAGTGCTTTCAATACGTATTTTTTTTCCCGTTTGGGGATATTTTTATTATTGTGTATGTATTTAATTTTTTATCCAAATTTATTAATTTTCAAATGTACGTTTTTTCTCCTTGATTTTTTGCTCATATTTCTGCACATACGCTTTTTTTGCGCATATTTTCCCTCTTTAGGGAGAACCTCAGCATTTTTAAATGTAGATTTTTTAAATTTTACGAATATCTTTCAATACTTTAAAAGAATTTTAAGGCATGTTTCGATATTATTTATGAATGCATGTTTCAACATTTGCTAATGCATATTCCGGCATTAATAGATGGATTTGCTTTCATTTTTCTCGCATATTTTTGATTGCATGGCATATCTCAGCATTTTCAAATGCAGATTTATCTTTATATTTTTCCACTTTTTAGAGCATGCCATCCAGGCTTTTTAAAGCTTTTAAAATAAGTTTTTTTTTTTTGGTGTACGCTCTGGTTTTTGAAGATCCCCGGACTTTGTCCCAGTTTAGTAATGGCCCTGCATACAGAATAAAAACACTAAAAAAAAAACAACAAAAACATGGCTAAACATCTTACCCAAGACCACCAGTACTGCAGTGAAGCTGTCTTCGCCTTTGTTGTTTCGTACGGTACACGTATAGTTTCCCGCGTTTTCAGAAGATACCGAATCTATAATTAAGGTCGAAAAGTCCTCGAAATCATCGACCTGAATGTTATCGATGTCGGAGATGTCGTTTTTCCGAAAATTCCACGAAAACTTTAGAGGTTTATCGCCTTCCTCTATGGAGCACGTGATCCTCCTGGATTTTCCGAGCTCTACATTCGGTGGTAGGATTATTGGCTGGATTTTCGGAGCACCTAAAACAGTATTCACATGCATTACACATTGGACATGTTGCATATTGATACACAAAACCATTTTCATTCACCTAAAGTAATAGTAATTCATACTCGAAATATTCAGGTATAACGAATATATATTACAAAAACATGCCTAAGTATAGAGAAACGAAATAAAATACATAAAGAAAACGCCATTGACAAAGAAGTTATACGTTGTGATTGCGTGTTTAAAGCACCGTTTCTCAATCGGTGTTCCGCGGAGCCCTAAAGTCACCCGAGACATTGTTACGGGTAACGCGAAAGATAATGAATTAGAAATTGTTTAGTAACGTTGTAGAGGAAATGATTATCATTTATAATGTCATGGGCTCCCGAGAACGTGGATATTTTACAGGTAATTCCTGGAACATTTAATCTCAATTGAGGTTTCCATGGAATATTGATAATTTGGCGACTCCCTAGAATTAGAACTGTGTTGACATGTGAGAACCCCCCCCCCCCGAGAATGTCAATAAATTCTCTTGGTGCAAGAGAGACCCCCCCCCCTTCCCTGTTGACCTTGTTAGTATCAATGTATAAGATTTTTGGATGCCCAGTGAGTTTTTTGGCTCGGGGGGGGGGGTTTCAAAAGTCTTCACGTTTTCTAGAGCACAGATATAAAGTTTTAAGAGTTACCTAGGGCATAGATATCGGGTAGATAAGAGGGTTTCATGGGCGTTTCCTTGAGCATAGATATTGTTTCAAGGTTTTCATAGAGCATAGATATTGTTTTAAGACTTACACAGAGCATAGATATTGTTTCAAGGGTTTCATAGAGCATAGAAATTGTTTTAAGACTTGCACAGAGCATAGATATTGTTTTAAGACTTGCACAGAGCATAGATATTGTTTCAAGGGTTCCATAGAACATAGATATTGTTTTAAGACTTACACACAGCATAAATAACCTATTGTTTTAAGAGTTACCTAGAGCACTTATTGTTTCAAGAGTTACCTAGAGCATATATTGTTTCAAGAGTTACCTAGAACATAGATATTGTTTCAAGAGTTACCTAGAACATAGATATTGTTTCAAGAGTTACCTAAAACGTAGATATTGTATTAGGGTGTCATAGAAGGGGTTTCATGGACGCTTCTTAGGCCATAGATATTGTTTTTAGGGTACCGCAAAGCATAGATATTTTTTTCAAGTGTTTCCTAGAGCATGGAAATGAGTTAGAGGGTTTCTAGAGCATAGATATTGCTTTAAAAGTTTCCTTGAACATGTACATTAGGTACATATATGGGTACATACATTGCGTACAAGGATGGAAATGTAAAAAGTAATGGAACACCATGTTTTTCGTGCTGGGGGGGGGGAGGGGTCCCTATATCATATATATTGGGTACATATTAGGGCGTCATGGGGGTTTGCTCAAACATAAGTATAGTTTAAAGTATAGGTAGCATAGCTATTGTTTTGAGGGCTCCCTAGAGCATAGATATTTTCAAATGTTTCCTAGAGCATGTATATTGTTTCAATGGTTTCTTGGAAAACTAATATTATTTTACGGGTTCGGCAGACTATGGAAATTATTTAAAAGGCTCTGAAGAGAAGTAAAAAAGTTGAGAACCATTGGTATAATGTAATTATAGGTAATTAAACGATTATTCACAATGATAGATAATGTTGATATAAAATGCATTATACGATGTATAATAATATAGTGTGCATGAGCATTACACTAGCATGTTGCAGCATAATGTTATATGGAAAGAAATTATTGTACGTGTAATATTTCATGAAATCTTACCTGATCCATCGACTCCAACACACAGGAGGAACGTGACGAGCAGGGAAGACAACATGAAGGTATGTAAATGGGATGTACTCCCATGTTTCATCTCCATCGTTGTACAAGTGTTGTTTCAGTAGCGCGTATACGAAAGATCGTCTTGAAATCACTTAGAGTAAGATCCTCGCGGCATGTTCCTCGAACAACATGGCAAAATGAAATGCACAGAAGTTAGTGTGAACATGAAAACTCCCATGGCGTGAACAGGCATGTATACGATAAAGTACAATGTATTCGATACTCTCTTAATGGACATATAGCGCCACGTTTTGACAAAAACTGGAACTAAAAATTGTTGGAAATGTTTTTAGAAAGACAAGCTTGGATGATAAGTTGGATTGAAATGAAAAACCATGTTCAAATCATACTTAACATTACTCAAGAAAACGTAATTACAAGCATATTCAAGCACAAAATAATGGATGTAAGAAACATACGCAGACACATTGTCTTTAATCGATAACCTTACCGATAATAGTAACACTTATTATTTTCATAATTGGTGATGAAACATTATTTCTCGCTGAACATTCATAATTGCCTGAATCTGAAGAAGACACGTTAGGTATTATTAGACTGGAATTATGGGAAGGTATCGGGTCTTTCGAGAGAGACTCTTCAGTCCCTAGAATGAATAATAATAAAGTAATTAATCAATTTTAATTACAAACATTTATGAAACATCCAATTACATTACTGAATTTTGCATTCATCAATTGGTGATATAGACCAGTAATAGCATTCAGTTTGAATACTGTCTAGTAGCATACATATAGTATTCGAGTAGTTATTCATCAATGTAACTAACTGTACCTGGTGATCAAAAAGTAAAAATTCAGTAATTAATAAAAAAAAATTTCATTTCCGGAATAGTTACATTCGCCACCGGCAGAGGGAGTTTCGAATATGTTGGTAGTTTGCAGTGTCGGGTCTGGTTGAATAGCGAAAAACCAGCAGTTTTGGGACAGTGCCACCTGTCGGTGGAAAAATATAGCAAAATTGGCAATAACATTTTTCACTATGAAAAAAAAAAAAAATTCATGTCTTTCTATTCAATTTCGTGAAAACCGCGTCGTGTTAATGTCCAAAAATATTGAATTTTCAATTTTTCTATTACTTTTGGATCGCCTGATGAAACTGAAGTTTCTTAACAACATGATATTGCTCCACGGAATCCTTGATGATTACGAGACTGTTCCGTGAAATCCTTGAGAGTTACGAAACCTGTTCCACGGAACCCATGGTGATGCTGTTCCATGGAACCCTTCAGGGGGCAACGTGACTGTTCCCTAGAAACCTTGGCGGTACTTTTCCACGGAACACTTGAGTACAACTAGACCAGAGGTGTCAAACTCGTGGCCCCCTGGACAGACTAGTGGTTTGTTTTTTAATTTAAAAACAACCAAATAATTTTGTTATTAAAAAATGTGAGGAATTTACCTCGGGGGAGGGGGGGGGGAAGACAAGGAGAGCTTCTTACATACAATAAAACCCCAGCTACATATTCGCGAAACATTCCAATCATTAAAGTGACGGTTCCTTGGTTTGATGATAAATGCTGCACGAAATATGTGTCTTAAATATGTGAAAGCATTTCATGATATTTTCATATCGATATACATTGTGGGGGGGGGGGAGGGTGCGAAAGAATAACAGAAACAGCTGGTAATAATTCGCGTGACCAGTTGGAAGTAATTATCCTCAAACGTACATCGCTTTTCAATGGTGCTCATTGAAAAGCGTGCCAATTTCGGGGGGGGGGGGTCTTCATGGCCTTTCTTCGGGCAGTGCCGTCTCAACGCATGGGCCCACCCGGGGCCCCAAGAGAAGAGGGGCCTCATAAAAATAAGAAGTAGTTGAATTTTTCAAGAATTTGCCAGGTAGGGCCTCGGGAAAACCCACTTGGCCCGGGGGAATATGATGCTCTCAAAACGGCCCTGTCTTCAGGCTAATATGTACATCCGAAGTCGCCATCTGGTGGCATTGTCAGTAATTGTGAGCTTTGGCCTGAGTTAGGTCCGACCCAAGGACAGATTGAAATATTCTCTGCCTCTGTAGTCTGGTGGTTTAGGGCGTTCACCCGGAAAGTGAAATCTAGATAGTCATTGTGTGTGTTCCCCATTCACAAAAATTGACGTAGAAGTTTCTCAAGTACAATATGTGTGGGTTATAATTATCTGCATCGGTGTGCACTGCATTGGACGTGGGTTCGATTTCCCGCAGAGGCAGTTGAATTTTCGCATCAAGCAGCTGTTAAAAACCTTTGTAATATGGACATCACTGAAGAATTTTCGGAAATGTTTTCCGTTCACGAAACCACAACAACGTAAGATATTTCTGACGTCGTGGAAAACTATTAAATTGTGCACATAGGAAAAAATATCAACCTCCTACGAAAAAACTTGTAGCAGTGAGAGAAAGAATGGATATCGGCTATGGCTATTAAAAAAAAAAATGCAAATTTTGCTTCAAGACTCGCAGCTAAACTGAAGGAAATTTATATCAGACATTCTTAAACTGATAAATTTCCATTTCGTCTTAGCAACAGGACATATTGCATTTATCACCAGTTCCTTTGATGGAAAATAAGTTGCATTCTCTCAACCCTGTGACGATCACTTTTGAACTTCATCCGGTCCTTCAATGTTTCAAAAATCATTTCTTTCAGTAATTTAGTGAGCTTTCATCAATCTGTGTTTCACAATTATTTTTTTTCATTTACTGTGGAATTATTGCATTTTTTTCTAGAATTATTTCTTTGATTTATATATTCTAGAGAATTATTTGTTTCATCGAAATCCCTTTTTAATCAATTCCGAAATTATTTCTTCTTCAATTCTAGAATTAGTTGTTTTTCAATGTTTTCAACCATTTCCTGAAAATGATCGGGGGGGGGGGGGGCACGAAAAAAAGCTAACAGGGCCAAATGTGGCCATATGTTTTCATTTATATAAAGCTATGGGCTTATGTTTGAAATAATCAAGTAACATAAAATAATCGAAATACAAATATGTGGAAAAATCCCTTAGGTATCCTCTAGGTCAGCGGTTCTCAAACTTTTCTGACGCGCTTTTCAGCGTATAAATTTCTATGGCGGAGCCCTGTTTAATTCGGGGAGCCCTTTTTAGTATATTATTTATATGGCGGTACCCTTTAGGCCTCTTTTTTTTTGTTTGTTTATCAAATTTATTGATTTATTTTATCATCCTCCAGTAGCCGCGGAGCCTCTGGGAAGTGCACACGGGGCCTCAAGGGCTCCGCGGAGCACCGGTTGAGAACCGGTCCCCACGTTATCAACCGGAGAAATATATTTAACTACTGTATATTGCTCTAGGTCGTGGTTTCCTGACCTTTTTGTCCCACCGCCCCCTTCTTTAGAAATTATTTTCTCCCATCACCCTCAACGCAATCTAACCCATAGGATCTTATGTTATACTCGTAGCTTCCACCGTCCCCCTGGAACATTCCATCGCCCCCCAGGGGGCGTTAACGCCCCACGTTGGGAATCAGTGCTCTAGGTACTCTCAGACAGTAACTTAAATTATATCTCATCTTTCGTATATCTTTCTAAATTTTCACGGCATTCAACTAGAAGTTTCACTATATATCTGGCAACCGAATTATGAAGAAAATAAAGTAGATATTTCCTACGCAATATTAAAAGTTATTTACCAAAATTATTCATTTCTCATTGGATAGAAATTATCAAACTGCAAATTCTATACATGACATCTCATGTGCAGTATCAGATTTTCTGTTAATTTCATAAAAATTGGTTGAAAACTCGGCATGTTTTAAGCAAAATAATTTTTTTATATAAATTACGTTTTTATAGAAAACATTTATATCTTTGTGAACGAACATACTTGCTATTCTTACGAAAATACACACTAAGTATTGCAAAAATATAGTACAATATTTTGTGAAAGTCACAAATTATTTAGTTTTTTTATCATACAGGGTGTCAAAAATCTTTGTTTCCCATTTAATTTTTTTTTGTCGGTCCTCTAAATGCATTCGTGACTAAATTTCCACTGGAAATTGTGAGTACAATCATAGGGTTCACGTGAGCGAAATTTCAGGATTTCAGAATGATTTGCTTAGTATTATTCCAGAAATTCGAGAAAAAAATGCCAACTTCGGAAAAGGACACAGACTTTTGGAAATATAGTGCACACACATGTCTGGTGAAGTATTTTACAAAAATTCCTAAATTATGTAAAAAATAATTTGATAATTTTACGATAATGTAACGTACAGATTGATCACGTGGTGGATGATTACCTCGTATTCTTTTCCATGATATTGTAGGTTGAGGATAGCCAATGGCCGAACATTGAACGTGCAGAGTATCGCCAACATGAAGCGTCACATCTTCGGGCTCTTTTAACCATAATGGTGCCGCTGAAATGATTATAATGATAGTAATTAATAGAGAAAGTTTTGATTTCGATATTTTTATGCTGGGGACACACGCACACAAAATACATAAAACTTCTTAAATAATCATTATTGGTGACATTAAGACGATAATTATGACGAATACCTTCGTGACTTTTCACAATATGTGTCCCCAAAAATCCATTTTTTACCCTCTCACCGACTTCGACGAGATATCTCGTATCCTTAAAAGCCTTATAATTCAGTAGCCAAGATGGATTGGTACAAAGTTATGGTGTATTTGAGAAGTGGTGCCACCTATCTTTGGAATTACGAAGGAAACAACTTGGCAGGCTATTTTTCCTGTTGTATTATGGGTAAACTTGACATAATGTTGTAGGTGTACGCCACGTGTTTAATTAGTCACAACTAACCTTTCGTTCAAACTTCATGTGATTCACTTTAATTTTTCCTCGAAAGGCAAGGTATAAGAAGATTCTGTAAATATTGATAAATATTCGGATTATGAACCAAATGATTCCAGAATTGATGAAAATGTAGATGTTTCTGGAATGTTTTTTTTGCGAGTAATTTTCATAAAAACTGGTTTTTGAAGAATTAAGGGGTAATTGTGCCAGGACGAGCACCATTCAGAGACAATGGCAAGGTTATTTTAGAGAGATGCTTGGTCGAATTCGTTGTGCACTGTTTGGTAGATGACGCAATCATCTGCAAAGAGGCTGATATGGCAATTGATGGAATTTGGGAGATCGTTAATATGAATCAAAAACAATAATGGCGAGAGGACCAAACCCTGGTGCGTGCCAGACTCAACTTTCCGAATCTAGGAACTAAGTTTCCCGTTTGACTTTTAGTTTTCTAGCGGTATCACACAAAATTATCAGAACGATAGCGATATGCCGGGTTCTACTTAAAACATCACTGAAATAATACCTTGAACGTTCAGCACAGCTGAATAGCTATCGGTACCCATATCGCTTTCCGCATAGCAAGTATAGTTCCCGGTGCTGTTGAAAGTGACCGGTTCGATGACCACGACAGAGAACTCCGTGTCGTTTTTGACACGGACTTCTGGGTGGTGGTAGACGTTTTTGCCGTCTTTGGTCCATTTGAATCTCAGTTTGTTCGAGGTGATGGTGACCGAGCAAAATGCGGATGCTGACTCGCCACTTTTCACATTGTCCGTGAAATGAAACGGACGTATCCGAAAAAGACCTGTAGAAATAATTAATGACAACATAAATTTTTATAGATATTTTGAATAATTTAAAAATTTGTAAATGAAAAATAAAAAAATCTTGACCATATATTGAAGAAAAGAGACGATATAAAATATGATATTGCAAATATATTAGATAAATTTATAGTTTTATCTATTCCTTAACGTGTTCAAATAATTAAATTGTGCCAAAAATTCAAAAATAAAAATTAATAAATGGTGGGAAGTCGGAAAAAATAATTATAAAATTGTTTTCTCACGAAAAATTTAATCATTAATTATTTGTACATTGATTTTTGACAAAACAAAATCATGTTAATTCAAATTACTAGTTGTTTTAGAAATACTATATGTAAAATTTGTGACTTCTTTTACCTCTTACAAAATTTGTCGTCAGAAATTTAGATTTTTCTTGTGAGAATCTTAACAATTTTTTTTTGAAACCTAACAATTTTTTCCTGCAACCAAAATTGTTTCTTAATATATAATAATTTTTTTTTCTGTGAGTTTAATATTTTCTTTTTCAGCGAAAAAAAATTTTTTTTCTCTAATTTTGATAATTTTTTTTCTCATATCATTATTTTTCTGAAACTTGGGTTTTTCTTGAAACAAAAATCAGTATATTTCTGTCACAATCAAATGCATTCTCTTGCCACCGGTATTGTATATATAAATACAGTAAATAAAATAAAGGTAATTTTTCCTGAAATTGAAATTATTTTATAATTTGAGCATAAACAATTTTTTCTCAAATTAAAATAAAATTTAGTGAAATATAATCATTTTTTTTCCATGTATTGTTTTTCTAAAATTTTGAAACTTTCATTTTTTTCTTAAATGAAAAAATAATTTTTTCCTGGAAATTCCCCAATTTTTTTTGTAAATTTAAATTTTTTCTCATATTGTAATATTTCTGAAACTGATTTTTCCTGAAATAAAAATAATTCTTTTCTGGAGTCCAATGATTTTCTTTCCTCACATTATAATTTCAATCTAAAATTTGGATAATTTTTAAATATTGCATTCAATTTTATTCACATTTAATTATTGACACATTTTATTTCTCAAAATAAATTTACCAAGAGCATTATCGAAATTCATTCTAAGAATTATATGATTATCATTTTGAATTATTTATATTCACAATATATTTAGCGCTAAATAGTAAAAATTTGAATTTTTCAAAAGCAATATTTTCAGCGTGTGTGTGTTTACCCATATATATTCAATTAAAAAATTATCTTCAGTTCCAAAATTTCTCTTAACAAGAAAAACTAACTTTTCATAGAAATTATTAAACATTTCTTTACGTAAAAAAAAATATGTGATAATTTTTTCTTAAATTTAAATTTAAGGGAAAAATTGTGATATTGAAGTTTTTAATTGAAAATTTAGTTATTTCAATATAGCACATTATTAAATTTCATGTAAAATGATTTTTTAGGTAATAATTAAATTTCTGTAAAATCCAAACTCTTCAAATATTTACTACTTTTTGTTTATAATTATGTAATTTTTAAAACATATAATATTTTTACCGTAATGATTCATCCAATATTCAAAAATTTGAACACACATGCTGATTTTATGAACATTGGAAAGTTTTTTGCTAAATTTCAATTCATCCCAATTTATCCATAAATTTTTCATAAGATATTCAGGAACAAAATTCACAAAAATATTGAATCCATTCAAAATGCATAAAATCACTCGAAAAATTCATTGATTATTGGTCAAAATTGATAAAACGATGATTAAAGTTAATAATATAAATTTTCTAAATTTATCTGGATCAAAACATTTGTTAAATATCAACAGAAACAAGAGTGCTGATCTGACTCACCTTCACTATCCACAACACCCGGAACGGCCATGATGATAATTATGCATGATAACACTGCATGCTCTTCCATGATCATTCATCAGCTTTGTTATCCGTTATCCTTAAAGTGTTATCGTTATCTATAATCGAATTCTA
Organism: Pholcus phalangioides; assembly: GCF_987345545.1. NCBI lineage: Eukaryota > Metazoa > Arthropoda > Arachnida > Araneae > Pholcidae > Pholcus > Pholcus phalangioides. The sequence goes on from NW_028301627.1 coordinate 7,095,256, forward strand.
AACGTACAGTAAAATCCCTCGAAACAACACCGCAAGCAATAATCGGTACAGTGTCAGCCTGTGTAAATACTAGAAAAACGAATGTATAATCTCATGAATGAATTGGGATCCCATAACGGATGGGAATGTAGCGCCACATATAGTCATTTTAAGGAACTAAATACTCCCCGATATACATCCGAATACATTCTGATGTATATCGGGAGTATTCTTTTGTCGGACAGCTGAAAAGTACTCGTAAGTACACCCGCGGTCAATAAGAAACGATTGTATTGGTTTAAAAAAAAAACAATGGTTATCTCACCAATTACAGTGACTCTGATGGTCTTCTCGAGGTCTGGACCGACGCCATTCGTGGCCGAACATTGATACGTACCCTGATGGTCCACTTGGACGTCCGCGAGTACCAGCGAAGAGTTCTTGGAGGCCGCCATTGGATTCCCATCACCTAAAAATGAGTGGTTGAAGTGTTAGAATGTCATACTTTGTCGGGGGAAGTCTAAAATTCAAATCTAGTACGGGATGTACTACATCAGATATGTATGTAAAATATCAAACCGCGTGGCCATATTCGGGAAGCATTCTATGACCTAATACCAGGAGTTCTCAAACGTTTTCCACCCGCGGCGCCCTTTTCGCCCTATTCAATGCTTATCCGTGAGCTACGCCGGCTGCCCCAGAGCTGTTTAACAAAGAATCTTTTCGAAAAATCTTTGTCAGGACGCCCGTGACAAAGGTTGAGGCCCGCGGCACCCCTGACAAAGGTTTGAGGTTCACCAACGAGCAGCGGCGTACATTTTGAGAACCCCTGACCTAAAACATGAACTGAGAGATGGTCGAGAAGTAACGAAGGTTTGTGGTCACTACCATGCATAAGCGTAAGCCGGATTTTCTTAATGGGGGAAGGGGTTAGATCACTAACATGCTAGCAAACACTCTATAGGGCAGTGTTTCTCAACCTTCTTCAGCCCACGGCGCCCTTTGGGCCATACTTTTCCTCGTGGCCTCCTGTCTTATCAATGCCCTCTCCCTACCCTTATCCAAAAGCGAGCTCCTTTTTTACTTATCGAATTAATAAAAATTTAATTTGATTTAACAATGAACAAATGCATTTTACAAATAAGATCGATCTCTGGAGCCCTGGGCCGGGCACGGATCCAGAATGTGGGTGATCATCCCTCCCATGAGCCGAATTATATGGGAAAAACAGGTCTGTGTAAAATACTAGACGATCCACACACACACAACGAACCTACACAATAAATCGATCCAAATCACCCTGGGTCTACGCTTAACCTGAGCTAGAAGAATTCAGTGACCTTCCTACTTGTGGGGGTTTTATGCATGGTTGTCTCAATATCATGGGTCCCTGAGCATGTTCTGGGGCCCCCAAGTAACAACTTCCATATTTGTATATATTCACATTTGAAAATCGTAGTGGCAGATCTCATCGTGCAGGCCCTCTATAGATATGAGACCACTGGTCATGCCCGCATGGGCCTCAGGGCTAAGATGGTCCTTGTTCTATGGAAGCAGTCATTTTTGTACATTCCACTTGGAAAAGCTTTATTTTCCCACAGCTCTCTGTGCCCTCCCCCCCCCGCCCTTTACTACTTTTTGTGGCTTCCTTTTCCTCTGATTTTTACTCGCGGCTCCCTCGGACAGCATGAGGGGGCAGCTGGCCCCAGGTTGAAACCACTGCTTTAGGGCACTTTTTTTGTCACTCGCTTGCTTGCACTCGCTCTAAGTCAGCGTTTCTCAAACTTTCTGCATCAAAGGACCAGTAAAATGTCTGTGAAGCAATCCGACGGACCACAAATTTGCAATATGATGGGTTTTCCGTGTTTTACGGGACTGTTAGAACTGGCCGATTTTTTTTATTGTTCCGAGTGTTTTATACAGTTGTCCCGTTTTTTGCCCCTAAGGAAGCTTATTTGAATTTGCAATGCCTATTAAACTCGTGAGTGTGAAGATAATTTTTATAGCTTATACAGTCGACGCTTGATATAACGACCGCCCCCTCTTCCATCGAAAACGGACGTTACATTGGGAGGTTCGTTATATCGAAAGTGATACTTATATGATAATTACCGGTCGGTGTAATGGAATGGTCGCTATAACGCAGGGTCATTATAACGAGCGTCGACTGTATATTATTTTTTGATAATTAGGGCCACATTTCAATTCGCAGCGATTTTTAGTAGTCCTTCATTTTTTAAGCATTTGGCGTTTTTCAAGCAATTTTAGCAACCATTGTTGATTTTGCCGACGTATGGCAACGTTTTTGGTGACAACTGACGATGCCAATTGTCACAAACTGACAACATTCATTGTGTACCGTGTATATATATATGAAAGTCTTACCTTCAACTTTCCTCCACGATATCTTCGGCTCAGGGAATCCGGAAGCCTCGCAATTGACACTAATATCATCATGGACTCTTACTGTCACATCAATAGGCTCTCGTATCCATGCAGGCGGAGCTGAAAAAGTTTTAACAATAAAGTACATGTACAGGGTGATTCTTACAGAATTGGTCCAATTAATTCACTAACAGTTCTGTAGTTAATGCATGCAACCGCTAAACATTAGGACACATGAATCTCCCGGATTTGGAATAGTTGAGGTGTCTGCGTGTGTGCGCGCGCGTGCGTAACACTGGAAATCACCTAAGGAACACTTCAACATACATACATAACACCAAACAAGGCCCCCGCTCTGTCCCTTGCGGGATATAAGCGGAAAACACTTCAATACATCACTGAGAATATGAAACATCGAGTAGCCGCGTGCCTTCAAGAAAACGTCACTTCACTTTCACAACACTTTTAATCACAACGAATGGCCCCCGAAGGTACAGTACACAATCTAAGGTCAGTTATATCAGTGGTGTATAACTGACGTATGTACGAGGGGGGGGGGAGTGCTTGGCGGGTTACAGCCCACGGCGGCAAGTTCAGAGGGGGCGACAAATTTCAGGAATTAGTGGCCAAGAAAGTTAGTAGAATGGGAAAAGGACGGTTAAATTTGTTTCAACTTCAATGTATCCACTTCAGCCCAGACAGGAAATGATTAGGTCAGTGAGTGACCCAGAAAGTATCTAAGCAAGTGAGTGGCTTACGGCATGAGCAAGCATGTGAATGAGCAAAAGAGTGACTTAGAGTATGATGAGCAAACATGTGAATGACCGAAAGAATAACCTAGAGCAAGTGAAACGTGTAAATGATCAAAAGAGTGACCTATAAAGCCAGGAGCCATGTCAGTGAATGACCAAAAGACTGATCTATAAAGCAAGGAGACATGTCAGTGAATGACCAAAAGAGTAACCTAAAGTTTGTGCAAGTATGTGAGTGACCAAAACAATGTGTAAGCATGAGAATGACAAAAAAGTGACTTAATGAACATGGGAGTAACCAAAAAGAGTGGCATAAAGCCATATAGGTGTACTTGCGGGAGTGGGGGAATGGGCAAGTGGATTACAGTACAGATTGGCGAATTCAAGGAAAAGAGCAGTCAAAAAAATTAGGACTATTATGTGAGATGGGTATCAAGTGGAGCCGCCCACAAGCGGGATAACCATAAATGCACCTCTGAGTTATCGAAATCCATTTTAACGAATACTGTTACAGCGGAAATCTCGTTTTAACGAACACTTTTTCTAATCCCCCAGAAAGTTTGCATAGGAACAATGCAAAGACTTGGAATTTCTTTATAACGAAATTTCGTTTTAACGAAGTGAATTCTCCGGTCTGTTGGAGTTCGTTATAACAGGATTCGACTGTATCACACAATCACATAATCATATGTATGGTATCTTTCGTGATGTACCTCATTTTGTGAAGGGGAGGGGGCGGTTCTATATGAATCACCCTGTAGATCAGAATCACATGTTAAAGCAAGATCAGAGATACTGAATTTGCACATACCCTCAATCTGGAGAAATGCCGAATACGTGTCCGAACCGATGTTATTGACAGCCTGGCAAGTGTAGTTCCCGGTACTGCCCTTACTTACGGGATGGATAACGAGAGTAGAGAAATCGGTATCGTTTTTGATTCGTATTTCAGACGTCGGTATCAGTGGCTTCCCTTCTTTCAGCCATTGGAAACTCAGACCAGTTGATTCAGACATAACCAGGCATATGACGCTAGCCTTCTCGCCGTTTCTCACTTTCGACGGGAACTGGAATGGCTGGATTTTTGGCAATCCTGCAAAGTACACGTTCGTGAAACATTTCACGGAAGCAGAAATTAAGACATATTCCTAACGACAGCTGAAAAATGAAATGTACTCACGATAAATTAGGAATAGGAACGGGATCGTGCACTTACCTAGTACCGGAGAAGCATCGGTGAAGACAGAAATCACTCCAATCAGTACCAGTATGAATAATCCAATGTTGAGCATGTTCAGGTGTAACATCACGCTGCACAATTTTGCGATGCAATCCAATCACTTGTATTTAAAGCATCATAACAAGCACTGAATACACAGTACCAGTCATCATACTGACGATGGCGGTGGAATAATAATAATACAACATCATTTTCACAATCATACAGCGCCACACTTTGGCAAGTTTCGATACTAAAGACTTAACCCACCTCAAGTACTCAGAAATTGATTAAAAATACGGTGTATTTTATTTAATATAGATTGAAACTTAAAACTGTGTGCGCACAAATATGAAACTGTATACACAAATATTATAATGGGTACACCAGAGATGATCAATGCACATGTCAATATGTAAATTACCTTGCACAGACAGAGTAATGTTTTTACGGATAGCACTACCAACACCATTACTAGCTTCACATGAATACACACCAGCGTTGTCAGCACTCAGGTTGTTCAGCACTAACGTACCGTTAGCATTCTGTTGAGTCAAATTTATGGAAGTACCACCTGGAATAGTAACGCATGTAAAGTCAAAGCTGATATAAAAACTTTATTACAGGGAAAAATATTTAAATTTTTTGTCGATAGAGGACGCTAGAAACCAGTCCGGCAGAAGTAATTGGACCCGAACCTTTTTTAAATCGATTCTGTGTCCGAAACATCCGCTAGGGCTGCAGCCGGCGATTCCTGGCCACGGTGAAACAACTTCACCAATAATGTTTTATCCACCAATGTCAACATAAGATATCCTTATGTTAGCATCAGTGCATTGCAACAACAACACTCTGCATTTTATAGGACTCTGATTTGCATATTTCCAGTGATACGCTTTCGTGCAGCGCTCTCTATCGACAAAAATGAGAAACACATTTTCTGCCCAAATAACGCCACCTTCGTGAGAATACACATTCCAATTCTCTTCAAATTTTTTGATGGATATTAAACATAGGCGGAATAGATTTGGAAGTCTGGGGGGGGGCACGATCATTGTTGCTGGGAGGGGGGGGGGCAAGATGATGATGTCAATTCATATATACGTATATACATTAGATCAGTCGACTCTGCCTTTGACTCTGGGGCGTGTCCCCCCCCCCCCCACGCATCTCCGCCCATGATATTAAAATTATTTTATTGGACATCCTGTACAACATGATCAAGTTCCCTGATATACTATGCAAAAGAAAACCAAAATCTGAAAAATAGGGGTATGAATGCATGAATCGCCCAAAACTCAATTTTAATTTGTGAGTTTTAACAGATATGTGTGCTTGTTACTAGGTGCTGCCATCTACAGGGAGTGACCAAAATACTGAAAACAACCCAATCTTAAAAGGCATCATCATTTTGATTTGAATTTTTAAAGCGGAATGGTGCAGGTGGCGCTGTCATTTCATATGGTGAACTTCTGTCGTTGTTGAAGTAGGGTGACCATATGACCCGTATTTTCACCAGATTTTAGATCTCGACTTTTTTGTTAAAAATTTGTCCCGTTTTCTTCCCGTATATTCAACGTAACCCATGTGAATGTTCATTTTTTATTGAAATTCTTTTTTAACTTACGAATTATTTTGTGATAAATATTATGACTATAAATATCTTATATCTCACGTCTGTCAATTAAACGTTCTCTTTCGTAGAATTAATTTCAATTTCCTGATCATATCTTTGCTTGCCTTTATCTTTTCCTTGCCTATCTTATTGCTTGCCGTTTGGCATCATTTCTAGTGATCATTAGTGATTTCCCGTGTTTTAAAACAGCATTAAGGATCCTAATCACACAGTTTTTCTCTCGATGAGATATGGTCAGCCTATGTTTAGACAGCGTTCTGCCCAGATGCTAGGCTAGGGAATCATGTAAAAGTTTTACGGAATTTAAACTGGTGCATACTGTTGGGTCCGCCCTTAGGTGCTTGCGTATTATTGTCCCCCCCCCCCTCCCCCACGTATCTTATGCATTGAATGAAATGAGGCAAAAGAAATTCGCTCAACGGTGTATTTGATTCTTAAAATTAAAACAATATGGAGTAATTTCTGTTTGAGGCACATAAGTATGATTACCTGTTAGCTTCTGGTAAGTAATCACCGGTTTGGGAATTCCAATAGCTTCGCATTTGAGAATCACTGACGAACCTGAAACGGATGTGATTTCCTCGCCTCCGACTTCAGTCGTCCATTGTGGGGGTGCTATACAGTACAAAAACTATATGAGCTGACTTCATTCTCATCAGTCACAATCAATGTACAACTAATTGCTGAACAATTGTGGAAAAAAGTTATTATAGGTGGTCCTACCTTCGACTTCCAGGGAAGCTGAATACTGAGCTTGAGCAGCGTTTTGAGACGCTGTGCAGGTGTAATTACCGGCGTCAACTAATTTGACCGATTCTATCAAAATCACTGAAAAGTCCGACGAATCGGTCCATCGGATGTTTTCCGTTTCGACGAGATTGTTCCCGCCCTTTTGCCATCGGAAACGAATGTCTTTTGTCTTTGAGCTTGCGACACACACAGCTGTTGCTTTCTCGCCTATCCTGAATCTTCTAGCAAAGGAAAACGGCTCGATTTTCAAGGTTCCTATTTGAAAAAAAGAAAATTGTCGAAAATATATATAAGGATTTGATTTTGGTTTAATCGTTCACACGCATGTTGAATCAAGATGAGAAAGAAGTAAACAAATATGAAGATAAATAGCTATATATATTAGTATAATACTAAATATCAACAGAAAGATTACTACGTGAAAGAATGGTGGAAAATGAAATAAGACCTTGGCTCTATCTGCAATGGAGCTGCAGTGGGGAGAAAACCACAGTGTCTTGAAGGTTTGTCATTATGGACAGCCTTTCAGAGTGCTATTTTCTGCCTATTGATCCTTCAAAATGGTATATTTTCCGCCAAATAGCTTTCTAACTAATCCTTCGAGAAACGAGCATTCATTTTTTGGAATTTTCAAAATGTTTTTGCATTTTTGATACTAAAAAATGCATCAAAAACGACTCTTTTTTTCCAATTTTTTTTGTGAAGAAATAATTCATTTCATTCAATTTTTTTTCAGCCAAGATAATGCAAGGTATATTCACCTTCACAAAAAAAAATTTCCAGAATTTTATTGCAAAATTTTATATAGTAAATAACATTTTACCCGGAGGCACTTTCTCCTGGAAGCCATCTTAGAAACCCCCCCCTGAAAGTTCGACTTCAAGTGCTGTCCTCTGATGAAAGCCCCCCCCCCCCCCCATGAAGTTCATATTCGCTATACTTCTTGCTCAAAATTTACACAATCCTTTAAGTCAGGGCTTAACTCCCTGAGGTCAAAAGAAAAAAAATATACACCAAGAAAAAGCAACTCCCCAATATTTGTGGCATGAAAGGGCTAAGGCACTGTTTTTTGCTCAACAGTTTTTTACGGAACTCTATTCTGCCCAAAAAACTTGCAAAGCACTGTTTTTGTCCATTTTCTTCCAAATTATGTAGATCGGAGGTCTTCCACCTTTTTCAAGTTGCGAGCACTGCCTGCCCTCATCATCAAAAGAAGAGCACCTATTCGGCAAGTTTGACATACTGAATGCATGAAATCAGGATGATTTTAATCCTTTAATGCAATCCATAAAAAGATTTTAATCTTGACGTTACCCATTGTACGAAGAGATACAAACAGGTGGTCAAAGACCTGGGCCATAACTGGACAAATCGTCTTTCTCCTCATCCCGTCTCAACGAAGAGATACAAACAGGTGGTCAAAGACTTGGGCCATGACTGGACAAGTCGTCCTTCTCCTCATCCCGTCTTAACGAAGAGATGCAAACAGGTGGTCAACGACCTGGGCTATGACTGGACAAGTCGTCCTCCACCTCATCCCGTCTCAACGAAGAGATACAAACAGGTGGTCAAAGACCTGGGCCATGACTGGACAAGTCGTCCTTCTCCTCATCCCGTCTTAACGGAGAGATACAAACAGGTGGTCAAAGACCTGGGCCATGACTGGACAAGTCGTCCTTCTCCTCATCCCGTCTCAACGAAGAGATACAAACAGGTGGCCAAAGACCTGGGCCAGGACTGGACAAGTCGTCCTCCACCTCATCCCGTCTCAACGAAGAGATACAAACAGGTGGTCACGACACTGTTTTCTGCCCAATACTTCTCAGACACAGTTTTTTCCCCTGAAATTCATTAAGGCCCTATTTTCTGCACACTAGTCTTCCAAGGCTATTTTTTTTCTACCCATTAGTCGGGACTTTTTCTGCCCACCAGTCTTTTAAAGCATTTTTTTCTGGCCACTAGTCTTTGGAGGCACTGATTTACAAATACAAATACGAGTGCAACGCCACAACAGCCAAAATGCCCAACGAGGTGGCTGCGAAAAAGATGCCCATTACAAATATGGATGTCATATATTTCAAAAATACAGCAACCCAATTAGAAACACAATCACAAAAATCATAAAAAATATATACATATGATACAATGCCCATAAAGAATATTATGGTTGTCTTATTTATGCCCACTGGTCTTTAGAGGCACTGATTTATGTCCACTAGTTGTTCAAGACATGGTTTTCTCTTCAATGGTTCTTTAAGGCACTGTTTTTTGCCAAATAATTCTCTTCTAGGCAATGTTTTCTCCTTATTTATCTTTCAAGGCCTAGTGTTCCGTCTAATAGCTTTTCAAGGCATGGGTTTTCTACAAGATTTTTACATGTACAAAAATATAGACAATACTACGGTTTTTCTTTAAGGGGGCACTACTTTACTCAAACTAGTTCTCCTAGGAACGGTTTTCTGCACGTCTACTGGTTCTGCAGGGCTTTTTTCTGACGATTGGTTTTACTTAAAGGCATTGTATCGTGCTCGTATAATTTTAAAAGCTTTTTTTTCTGACACCACTTCTCTTTCAGCACAGTGTTTTTTGCGCAACTGGTTCATTATTGTTTTTTTTTTTTTTTTTTTGCACTGTTTACTGCCCAGTGCATCTTTTTTTTCGATAACCAGGGTCGTTCTGTCTACCTGTTATAAAACCATTTAAACTACATTTTTTATGATGATATGGAATGACTATGCTACTTTAGTACAGTAAAACCCCCTCAGGTGCGGTCACTCCTCTTTTCGGCCAAATAATAATTTTAATAATTTTCCCCTTGTGTAATGAAAAGATGCATTTCAAACCCCTGATTAACGGTCACTCCTCTTTTATGCACGAGTTTCTTTTTCCCCCATCTGTGTTCGCACAAGAGAGGTTTTACTGTATAGATCATTCTAATCATTTATGCGCAACATTGTTTGATCATTTCGGTATAAAGTTAAAACACTGAAAATACACAAAAAAATTCCATGATTACGATTTGTTAGCATGCGATCAACATGTGAAACGCATTCATGTTAAAACAATCTCAGTACAACTAAAGTATGTGATCTGAAAATCACCAACGAAGAAGGCATTCCCCGTAATTAGCCTTATTCGTTGGTGATTTTCGGAGTGTTATTGAAGTTTATCTACTCTTCCATGGAGTTAATGGTACCGTAACAATACTGCAAAAATTTATAATGGAGTTAATGTGACTATTAATGTTCTGATATGTTTGTAATTGATAGGTATAGCAAAAAATATTTATACTGCACAAAGATTATAGGGAAAAAAAAGCAATGCCAAGAAGCTTACCTTCAGTATCAACCAAGGAGACGGCCATGATGACGATCACCGACACTGCTGATAATTCACTGATGAAACGGATTAAGGGTTGATTCATGATTATTCAAACTGTCATAACGTGCTAATTATACAATGATTCAAGCGTGATGACCGCAAAACAACTGACACAAACGCTGGAGAAACTCGCCATTTACAGTAACAACTAAAGTACAACCTCACAAGTACTCAACAACATAGAAGTGATGTAAATAGTGAAAGTCTGGTCTGAAAAATACAATCTGAAACAGGATCGCAGCGCCACTTAGGGACTGTGTACTGAACTAAAAACACTGATGAAAGTGTTAGTTCGTTTTTATTACAATAATATCCTAAAAAGAAGACAAATTATATGCAAAATACAATATTTGATTTTGTTATACAATTTAAACATAAAATAAACTATACAGTGTGTTTTTTCCAGTAATAGCGAAATATTTTCCTTTTATTGCATTGCCACTTTTGATGAAAATCACCAAATAAGCAACCTACATCAATAATGGTGATAAACTTTTGTGATAGTGGCATGCAAATAATGATGAGAAATCAATTATTTCAATAAGATCATGGAATAATCACGATGTTTTGAGCGCATACAAATTATACAAATTGATAAGCTGGATGATGACGTAGAGACAAGTCAATCAGTCAAAATAAATTAGAATAAGAAAATGATGACGATGAATATGGGGGGAAATAATGGTGATGATGATGTGTGAAACACATAATACGATCATTTCATTCCATTATTAATTAAAGAAAAACGAACCTGTTTTAAGAATGAATATAATTTTAATTAGTAAGTGCGTTTGTAAATGCCCGCGAAAGTAAATACTGTCCGTAATTACAATGATTATAATAAAGTAATAAATCTCACCGATCACAGTGATTTGTATGGTCTTTTCCAAGCTTGGTTCGACGCCATTTGAAGCGACGCATTTATACGTACCGCTATGGGAAACGTCTACGTTTTGTAAGAATAATGACGAGTTCTTGCTTAATACTGATTTCACGTCCAATGGGCTTGATTCTGAAGAACCAAAATAGTGTGAATAAAATAATGCATATAAAATACACTTCTCTCTCACATTCATGATTGAATTAAACGATATCGTATTGGAGTATTGCAGAACAATCACCGACATGTTTGATTGTGATCTATGTATCTATCCATGATGATTGGAAGAATTATTCCGATGTCAAAATGATAGTCATAATACATGTAGAGAAAGACGTTTCTCTCCACTTATTCATAAAAGATATGAACTAAACTGGTTGTTTGCGTAGAGATGATGGTATCTGGTAAGAAAATTCACATTTGCCTCCGCTGGGATTCAAATCACAGCCCTCTCGCAGTCCGGGCGAGTGCGCTACCTCTACGTTGTGGAAGCAATGAGAAATTTCTTCTCTGGAGCGCATTTGGCATATATGCGCTACCGTGTGATGAACGGCGACAGCGATCAGCTAATATCTCCGAAATTACGTCAAGGTCATCAGATGGGTAGTCATGACCATCGCTACATAAACAACCAGTTTTCTGCATATTCCGTGTTAACAAGTGGACATGACACCTTTCTCGACGTATATATCACCATCTGGTGGTCGTGGTGACATTTACGAGTAATTAGCTGGTTGGTTGCTGTCACCGTCAATCGCACAGTACCGTTCGGCATATATGCGTTCTAAGAAAGAAACTTCTCATTGCTTCTATTTCGGGCCCGGACTCCCCAGTCCGGGTTGTGGTTCGAGTGCCAGAGAAGGCAAATGTGAATTATCCCTTTTCAGAAATCATCTCTACACAAACAACCTGTTTCCTGCATCTCTTGCGCATGTAGACATTGTTTGCATGAAAAAAACAAATCGACCCAATAATGACTAACAGGACTAAATTGAATTTCGAAAATGTTTAGAATGATTATTTTATCGAGTAAAAATCTTATCAAATTATCATCTGGGCTTTGAATGGTTATAAATGTAGAAGGGAATAATTCTTCTAGAAATTTTTGTATTGGTACGATGATATTGAGTGACTAACGACGACCATTTTGATTGCCATTTTTATGTGAAAATGACCAGTGCCAGAGTCACCGTTACCAAACGCTGGACTCAGCACAAAGAAGTTTTGTTTTGTTTGTTGGATACTATTGTGTTATACTATTATGAATATTGCGGTTGTGGCACAGCAACTCTTACTTCATTTTATAAAATTATTTTCCAAGTATAGAAGGGTTTTCTGTTATAGCGAATAACAAGTGCTCCCCATAATATTTGTAACTCCCGGCGACGCCCTCCCCGAAACTTCCAAGCCCTCCCAATATTTTCAATGATATTGATAATGATTTCAATGATTTTCACTTCTTAATCGAAAGAGCTTCATATACGACATACTAGCGTTATTAATTGTCGATAACCTCAAATGTACACATTTACCATTTACGTTGGCATACTGCTCATCGTTCTGTGTTTTTAATTTTCAGACAGTTTAAATCATCTGATTCTGTCTGAATCCCCTGTATAAATACTGATTTAATCTATTGTTTACTGTGCATGTAGAATTTGATAAAATTGCATTATACTATACATGTATGGTAAGTAGCTGTTCGACAAAGAATGTTAAGGCAATTTTTAGTTTTGAGTTTTTCACTTACGTTACGGAAAATAAAAATAAATTTCTCATCCGCACGTTTTCATTCTGGAGAACTCGCGTTTCCACCAGGAGGTCACGACCCACATTTCGGGAACCACTGCCTTACGGAATTGCTTGTAGAGGGCTAAATATCTTATTTATTACCGGTTGTGTGTCCAATGGTATAGATATTGTAAATGATTTTTTTGAATATTACCATCGAGTTTGTTCCAGGAAATAGTAGGATCTGGATAACCAGCCGCTTTGCAATCTATGTTGATGGTATCACCAAGATTAGCCGTAACATCTCTCGGTTCTAGGAGCCATGTGGGAGGCGCTATAACCATTAGAAATCAAAAACATAAATTGATAAACGTATCATATGAATAGATTTAAAAATTTACCGAAGGCATTGATAAAACAAAACAGAACACGGGCCTTTAAATAAAGGTTACCTTCTATCTGTAGAAAAGCGGAATGGCTGTGAGACCCGTACTGGTTACTAGCAGTGCAAGTGTAATTACCGGTACTCCTCTGGTTAACCGGATCGATTACCAGCATTGAGAAATCAGTATCGTTTTTTATGCGTATCTCCGATGTCGGCAGGACAGATTCGCCATCTTTCGTCCAACGGAAGGTCAATTTTGTAGATTTCCAACGTATCAAGCAAGTGATACTCGCTTTCTCGCCTTCCTGGACTTTCGTTGGGAATACGAATGGTTGAATTTTTGGAATTCCTGGAACAGACAGACATAAAAATCAATTTAGTTATCAATTTCACTGAATAGTGATTGGTTTATTTGAAAAAATATATATATGGTGTACACTATCATTATTTAATCAATATTTTTCTGATTAAGAAGAATAGTGACTAGCTTGAAATTCATCTGAGTACGCGCATGATCTAACTATTAGTGTTTCTTAAGGTTTTTTCTGTGGCCCCCTTTCAACAATATTTTTTTCTCATGGCCCCTGTATTATCTACGAGTCACCCAATCTCATTCAGGGTTGAGATATTTTCTATTTATTGGAGAACTATTTTTTTATAGTAAATTTATAGTTGGAAAAAATTTTATAAATAAGGTTGGTCTCAGGACTCCTGGGATGAATTTTGCGGAGCTTTCCTCTTGACCTGGTGAAATGCAGGGCCATCTTAACGTCACAGGCCTCCGTACAAACTGATGCTCTGGCCCTTCCTGGACTCAGCTGGAAGTAACAAGTAACTGCCTATAGACACTTGGATAAATTACCTTGAAAATTATAGCGCCAGATGCCATCCTATAGGCTCCCTGTGAACATGAGACCCCCGGGGGGGCAAGGTCTTATGAGGATCCTGGGCACCGGAGCCAAAGTAGTTTTTCTGAGCCCCCCCCCCCCCCCACCTGGAGATATATGTTTTATTTCACAGATTTGAGAAAGATCTAATTTTCATGAGGCTTCCTTTGCACTTGAGGCCCCCGAGCCTTGCCCGGTTCAGCCGGTGCCGCCTGAGGGGTTCTGCGTTAAGATGGATCTGGCACCATTGGCATTTCCGTTGAATTTTAAAAGTATTAGTCATACTATTTCCCCCCATGTTTCACTTAAAAGCTTTATTTCTATATATTTTGTTTCACCACAGCTCTCTGTGCTTCTCTTCTTAACTACCTGTCACAGCTCTCCTTCAATTCGCTTTTATATAACCCTTGGGTTACTCTTAACATTTTCTCAGGGCCGGAGGGGCCCTACATGGACTTGGGTCAAGAACCATTGATCTGGATTATAAATATCTAAACATATATCCATGCAAGAAATATGACTGATAGCATGCATTTTCAAACAACCATAAACTAAACAAAAATCTTGAAGCTCGTATAATCACAATTAATTTTAATTGTCAATAACATTCAAGTTTTCTTTACAGCTATTTGATCTATTTGAGAGCAATTTTATGATGGTGAGAAATAAATAGGAATATATTGCTGGGAAAAGCTTACCTTCAGTATCCACCACCGATAGCACGGCCATGGCGAGAATCAACGCAGTCGGTGAATTCACGCGTATTAATTGGCGATACATTTTTGCTGTATACATCCGTTATCATAACATGCTATGGATTATGCACGTATATTGTGGTGTTGAAGTGGAAGAAAATGCACACTACACACACAAGAAAACTGTATCGCTGTGCACTCCACAACGAGAATTTAACAACAAAGAAGTATTAACACGAAACCGAGATAGATCGTCCAGAAAAATATCATCTGCACAGCCTCGCAGCGCCACTCAGGGACACTGTACTGAACTAAAAACAGTTTGCATTGTAACCGTACTGGAATAAAATTGATATTAAAAAAATCGTTTGAACATGTTGTCTTATTGTAGGCTATTCCAGCCGTGTTTTCTGGAAAATGAAATACATTCCTCGATGAAAAACTGTGTGATATACTTATACGTACATACGGTATCAAAGTATTGAATAGTATGAGAAGTTTGATATACCGGCTGCAAGTGTCCAGTTCAGTTTAGAAGTATTCATTGCAAGCATTCAGTATAAGTATTCAATGTGAAAATATTCAATACATAAGTATTCACTGTAAGTATTCAATGTGAAAGTATTAAATATGAAAGTACTAATTTTTTTGCAAGCATTAAATGCAAAAGTATTGATTTTTTGCAAGTATTCAGTACATAAATATTCATTGCAAGTATTCAATGTGAAAGTATTCAGTATATAAATATTCATTGCAAGTATTCAGTGTGAAAGTATTCAGTATATAAATATTCATTGCAAGTATTCAATGTGAAAGTATACAGTACATAAGTATATAATACATTCAATGTGAAAGTATTCAGTATAATAAGTAGTCAGTATATAAGTAGTCAGTATATAAGTCAGTATTCAATATGAAAGTATTCAGTATTCAATATGAAAGTATTCAGTATCATATGTAGTCAGTATATAAGTAGTCAGTATATAAGTATTCAGTATTCAATGTGAAAGTATTCAGTATAATAAGTATTCAGTACATAATTATTCAATAATGTGAAAGTATTCAGTATAATAAGTATTCAGTACATAATTATTCAATAATGTGAAAGTATTCAGTATAATAAGTAGTCAGTATTCAATGTGAAAGTATTCAGTACATAATTATTCAATAATGTGAAAGTATTCAGTATATAGGTATTCACTGCAATCATTCAATGTGAAAGCATTAAATATGAAAGTATCCATTGAAAGTATTAAACACGAAAGTATTCATTTTTTTGCAAGTATTAAATATGAAAGTATGCAGCATATAAATATTCATTGCAAGAATTCAGTGTGAAAGTATTCAGTATATATAAGTATTCATTGCAAGTATTCAGTATATAAGTATTCAGTATATATAAGTATTCATTGCAAGTATTCAGTATATATAAGTATTCATTGCAAGTATTCAGTATATAAGTATTCATTGCAAGTATTCAGTATATAAGTATTCATTGCAAGTATTCAGTATATAAGTATTCATTGCAAGTATTCAGTATATAAGTATTCATTGCAAGTATTCAGTATATAAGTATTCATTGCAAGTATTCAGTATATAAGTATTCATTGCAAGTATTCAGTATATAAGTATTCATTGCAAGTATTCAGTATATAAGTATTCATTGGAATTCAGTGAAAACTATTCATTGCAAGTATTCAGTATGTAAGTATTCATTGGAATTCGGTGAAAACTATTCATTGAAAGTATTCAGTGAAGAACTATTCATTGAAAGTATTCGGTGAAGAACTATTCATTGAAAGTATTTGATCATTTTTGTCGCACCACGGTAATTTTCTGCACACGAGGGGTAATTGGACCGGGACCTAGAATTTATTGCCGATTCCGAACAGCAGCCTTTTTTTTCCATACTCACCGAGAGACTGGTTCGCTAACCCCTCGGTGCGGGACTCCCTGCGGTAGCAATCTTTTTCTGTGTTCACGCCACCGTTTCCGTTGGACCTCGGTGTCAGAAAAGTTTCCGACAAGGACGAACTCACGGCACCTCTAAACATTAACCTTTGGTACCTTATCGACCTGGGCTACCGCGCCCTCAAGTATTCATCGAAGGTACTCAGTGTAGAAATATTTATTGCAAGCATATCAGAAGTCACTCGCGTAATAGATACTGATATTGTATTATACGAACAGAATTTGTAACAAACGCTGAATAAAGACTCGCCTCGGATAACAACTTGATGCAAAGATTTGGTTACGTTTTCCAATCGGAACAATGTTTTTCAACACGCACGATACGTATAATGCACTGAAAGTAATAATAATAATAATATTAAATGCGGTAAATAAATAATGTATCTCACCGATCACAGTGATTTGTATGGTCTTCTCCAAGCTTGGTTCGACGCCATTAGAAGCGACGCACTTATACGTACCACTATGCGAAACATCCACGTTTTGTAAGAATAATGACGAGTTCTTGCTTAATAGCGATTGTGCATCCAACAAAGCTGATTCTGTGATACATACGTGAATAAAATGATTATAATAAATGCAAATTATCTCAATTTAATGATCATAAAAATCGATACATTCTTCAAATAACCCAAAGATCTTATAGTACCGTAAGCCTTGCCGACCATCTTGTCCATCTCAATGGACATAACCTTCAAATGTCCACAGAAAATTTGTTTATCGTGTGGTAAGTTTCATTATTGGCTTTTTAATATTGACAACAATCCCTCCACTGAACAAAATTTATATTTCTACGTTGGCAACACTACGGTGGCAACGTTGCCACGATTCATGTCAGCATCGATGTCCATTGAGATTGGACACTGGGTCTTAGAAAGGTAGCAAAACTTCTTCCTTCCAGCATTTTCTTATCACTTTCTAATGCTTGAAATTTTATTTATATCTCCTTCGGAAACTGATTCTATGACTAAGAATCTTAAGAATGATTGGAAAATAAGCAAGATATTTCTTTACATTCAGCTACGCGGGATATACAGGGTGCGCCAAAAGTCCACGACTTATTTCAAAAAAAAAAAAAAAATCGATACAAAATTAACAAACTGGCATCTTACAGTGATGCTTGCAGTGTAATGGTCATACATTATTTCTGGGGTACTAAAAGAAATTGTACAAAATTTCATGCATTCCACATCAAAACATGTTAAACAACAAAAGCAAAATTCTGACAAACGGTAACAGTTCGCATTTAAGTTTTCACCTGCTTTTCGCCAATCACTGTTACACTTTGATGAATATGCCATTTGTAGGCCAAGAAAGTCGTATTTTAAATTTACTTTATTTCAATTCATGAATTTGCTAACATGATCTGCAGTATCGATTCATCTCAAAGTTATTAGATTTAGCCAATTATGAACGGTAGAGTGCAATCTATGCATGGAATTTTGAACTCTTTCATTTTCCTGAAAAAAATATGTGGCAAATATGTTTATTTCACTGCCCTCTCGTATATATAAACTCAGTTATTTTACATAATATATAAATTATAGAAATTGTCACTGACTTCGGGCCCAACTTGTATAATCAATCGGATGTACCAAATATTGACACGTTAAAAAATTGTGACACCGAACAGAAATTTCACATCAATAAACTCATGGCCCACGCATTCTGGATCCCTATAAACTGGACTCTTTGATGGGGGCCCCCAGTCCAGAATTTTCCAAACCATAACCTTATGAGGTAGTGTTAGGAAACAAAACCAGTAAGATTCGTGACGGGCTCCCAGGCCGGAGGCCTATCAGCCCCCCCCCCCCACCACATGGACAGAGCACATTGACATCATGGGCCCCCCTCTGAGCAATCCAATGCACCCCATGGTCATCAGAAGCTCCTCGGGCACCAAAAGGATCCGCCCCAGGCCATGTCCTAGTGAGCCCATGAGTTGACATGGCTCTTACATGAAGGGTCATGAAGGCCGCATTTCAGACACGACAATGTTTTTGAATGTATATTTTACAGTATTTGCACATAGAAAACAAGATTTCACAAGTTTTGCAACCGTTGAGACCCAGTGTCCATCTCAATGGACATAGTTGTAATTTCTTTAAAAATTAAATTTCCAAATTTTTTCTGCTTCCTCCGGTGAATTTAATGCGGGTCTGAAAGGGTTAATCACGTGAAAAAACGATTTTTTAATGACGAATATCATACCACCAAGTTTCTTCCAAATGATATTAGGATCGGGATAACCAGTTGCTTTGCAGTCAATGTTGACAGTATCGCCGAGATTGGCCGTGACATCCCTCGGTTCGATGAGCCATGTCGGAGACGCTGGGCAAATAAACAGAACATGATCAACATGGGCATGACATCATCAACAACAACAAAAAAAAATCTTAATAAATCTTCAATTTTGCAGCTTAGGAAATTCTTCTTCGGAAATACTTTCCGGAACGGTCCAACAGCTTACCTTGTATCTGTAGGAAAGCCGAGTGGCTCTGAGACCCGTACTGGTTACTCGCAGTACAAGTGTAGTTCCCGGAACTCTTGTGACTGACCGAATCGATCACAAGCGTCGAGAAATCCGTATCGTTCCTTATTCGTATCTCCGACGTCGGTAGGAGAGTCTCGCCGTCTTTCGTCCAATGGAAACTGAGATTTTTGGATTTCGAAAGCACCAGGCATATGACACTAGCCTTCTCGCCTTCTTGCACCTTTGATGGGAAGACGAATGGTTGGATTTTCGGGATTCCTGTGGAATAAAAGGCAGTTTCATTCAAGAAAAATCTCCAGAGAGTGATGTAAGATATTGTCTGATGAAAGAAAGAGAAATTATGCAATTACTAGTCAAAGTCAAAAACGATAATTCTCATAGTTCATGTATGTTCATACCGACATTTTAGCTTCTGTTAATTATCTGTGGCTTCTATTCAATGAGTTACATCTTGTAAATTTTTGTTTTTGCATTCGGATAATTTGATTTTTTTTAATAATTATAGCTTTCAACATGTGTGTGTGAAACCAAGAAAAATTCTGAGTGTGGGGGGGGGGGGGGCGGCGGCTCAATATTATATATTTTGCAGTGAGAGAAACCGTACACCGAATATTACGTTACGTTATTGCAAAATATAGAGATGCTGGAGCGTATTCATGGAAAAATTTATTGCCAAATAATGTGGAATTAACCTAGAAATTAATGAAAATTTCGAATTGATGGGAATCCGGAGCTGAAAATGATTTTGAATTAATGAAAGAAATAATTCCAGAATCGATAAAAATTCAGAATTGTAGAAAGAAGTAGTTACTGAATCAATATAAAAATCAGAATTGATGGAGTAAATTCTTGCAAAATTGATGGAATAAATTCTTGCAAAATTGATGGAATAAATTCTTGCCAAATTGTTGAAATTCTTACAAAATTGTTGAAATTCTTACAAAATTGTTGAAATTCTTACAAAATTGTTGAAATTCTTACAAAATTGTTGAAATTCTTACAAAATTGTTGAAATTCTTGCAAAACACATGAAAAGAATTCTTACAAAATTAATGAAAGAAATTCCTACAAAATTAATGAAAGAAATTCTTGCAAAATTAATGAAAGAAACTCTTGCAAAATTAATGAAAGAAACTCTTGCAAAATTAATGAAAGAAACTCTTGCAAAATTAATGAAAGAAATTCTTGCAAAACTGTTTAAAGAAATTCTTGCAAAACTGTTTAAAGAAATTCTTGCAAAACTGTTTAAAGAAATTCTTGCGAAATTATTTAAAAATATTCTTACAAAAATGAGGGAAGTAATTTTTGAAAAATTAGTGAAAAAAATTCTTACAAAATTGACGAAATTCTTACAAAACACACGAAAGGAATTTTCGCAAAATTGATGAAAGAAAGAAATGCTTACGAAATTAATGAAGTTTCAGAATTGCTGAGAAATTCTTATAGAATCGATGAAATTACAGAGTTGATGGAAGAAATAGTTCCAGAATCGATGAAAATAGACGAAAGAAATAGTTACAGAATTGGTGAAAGCTGCGATTCCTTTGGAGCCACCGTTGATTCGGGGACTCTGGGACCCTTTCGCCCACAGTTAGAAACAAAAATGCATCTAGTGACCTGGAACAAACATCTATTTTTGTGATCCTACTATGATTTTGAATGCAGAAAAGGGTTAATTTGGTGATTTTGTAATGGCACATATTTTCCTCTCTTTATTACAGTGAGTGTTAATTCCCCCTCTCCCGGCCACCAAAGCACAGGGTCTGATGCCACCGCGCCTGTGAATGTACAAGTTACGGTGAATATGATAAATCAGGTTATTATGCATAATCGGTGAGCATTTTGGTAAATTTGATATATATATATATATCGTTGGTAAATATGATAGATCGTTCTACATTAGTGTTTCCCATAGTGGGCAATATCGCCCCCTGAGGGCGGTAGAACGGTCCATTGTGGTGGTAGAAGCTATGGGTTTGGTATAGGAACCTATGGGTTGGCTTGAGTTGGGGGCGATGGAGCAAAAAGTTTGGGAAACTATATTCTATATGATATAACTATGCATAATTTATACATGCATTGTATCATTATATCGGGGTCCCATTACTTATTCATCACACATACAAGACTCTTTTGAATTTTTTTCCTATTAATAAAATTTACCAATTACACTAGAGAGTATTATGCATAATCAAGGCGTAAATATCAAGTATTTATCAAATTTATCCCAACGCCACTTGTTTATACTATGCATAATCACCGGTAAAAGTGATAAATTTGGGAAAATTTATCAAACTTACCAAAATTCTTGGCGATTATGCATAATAACCGTTATCATGTATAATAACGGGATTCATCACATTTACCGAGCCTTACATCCATATCACGTTTCGGTTAAATCATGCTCCAGTTAGAAAAAGGGTCCTTGGGGAGATTTCTGGGGAGGTCCCGTGAGCCATGCCCCCCCCCCCGCCCCACATGCTTGTGCAAGGTCCCTAGATTGGGATCTTTTGCGGGCCCCCGGCCAGACTTTTCACGGGGCCCTTCCTGTAGTTAATTTACAGCGTAAAAAAACGAAAAAATGACTAGAATTATCCTGTCAGCTCCGCCCTTGTGGGGGCCATGCCGTGAGCTTGAAATCAAATCCCTAGTTACCAAAATCAGCTTTGGCAATTTCTACTGGTTATTATGCATACTACATATGTATGTTATAGACTACAATAGTTTGTCATCAGTCATGTTATAGTGCAACAAATATAACCCACGGTCATGTTCTAAATGCATGTAAAAGAGAAATTCATTCATACAGAAAACGAGAAATTATTGCTGGGAAACTCACCTTCAGTATTCACTAGAGTGAAGACGGCCATGAGGAATATCATCGACGCAGCTGATGACGGATTCAGACGAATACAGCGATGGCTCATTTTTCTTCCGGATATCATAACATGCTGTAATTACATTCTCCTAAATTTCTGTAACTATTGTTGGAACTTGGTATACACACACACACACGTAGATACGCGCTGAAACGCCGACGGTTGTGGAAAACGTTCAGAGTACCAAGCGGAACTAACACATAATAGACATAAAAGTATTCAACGACATGGAAATTATAGGAAAATAGACAAGCCTGTTCCGTGATAAACAGTCTGCACACGATCTTAATGCCACCTGGGGGCTGTGTACTGAACTACAAACACTGACGAGAGAACGTTACAAAAATTAGTGATCATTCTAAGTTTTAACGTTCTATTGTGGGTACAAAATACAAGAGTTTGTCGCGAGATACAGAAATGGACTTCATTGAAGTTAAATGAATGTATTGCATGCGTGGAAGATGATGACGTAAATGAATGATCAACAAGACAATAGTCATTGAAAAAGAGAAATCATGATTCTTACCGATCACAGTCACTTCTATGGTCTTTTCTAAGCTTGGTTCGACGCCATTGGACGCAACGCATTTATACGCACCGCTGTGAGATAAACTCACGTTTTGCAAGAATAACGACGAATTCTTGCCAGCTGTAGACTGTGCATCCAGAGGATTTGATTCTGCGATTCACATACAACGAACAGAATAATATTTTAAAACCAATTTGCTCATGTAACAGGACTCTTAAAACGATTTTTTTTCAGTGTAAATTATGCCAAAAATGATTGTTAGCCGCATAATAACGAAATTCTACAATACAATAACATGAAAAAAAATCGATGATGTAAGATGTAAATAATTATTATTTATTACACGTGGATGAAGAACATAACGATGACAAATATTGTTAGAAAATTGGTGATAATATTCAATAGAGGATCATTAACGTCGAAAAATGCCAAAATTTCATGATGTTAATCACACATAGATACTTTATATAATCATAATACCATCAAGTTTCTTCCAAATAATGTTTGGTTCGGGATAACCAGTCGCTTTACAGTCAACGATAACACTATCGCCCAGATTAGCAGTGACATCTCTCGGTTCCACGAGCCATGTTGGAGAGGCTGGACAAAAAGAACAAGGGGGGACTGTTAACATTCTCATATGATATTAATCAAGAATTTATTTAGTTATTATTTTGAAAGAACCTGGATCAGTTTATTTCAGTTTTTCTTAACCCTTTTCTGTCCGTGCCTCCCTTCCGGGCATTTTCTTCTCGTGGTCCTACGAGATCTCCATGGCCTCAGTCCTCATTCAGAAGTGCGTGAAGACCTCTCAACTTATTGAATGCGGTGTTTTTTTTGATCAAATTTACAGTAAACAAAAATTTTATAGGCAAAATTGATTTCAGGACCCCCGGGCTAGAGTTTAGGGAGAATTTTCTCTGGAGTTGCGGGGGAGGGGGGGGGGTGGCTATTCCGAAATAGTACCGTCTTAAAATCATGATTAACCCCCCATGTAGATTAATAAACCCGATCTATCGCCGTAAGGCAATTTACTACCGAATGAGTTTTGTCAGAAACCTTACACGAATACCTTACAGTTCGAGAGCATATCTATATAGAGGGGTTTGCTTGAATTTGTTTTAGTGCTGCCATCTATTTTTTGAACTATGAGTGAAGTCTAACGATTGAATATTTTCACCGTTATAGACATGTCGTTATAGACTCTCGGCGTCGAGACTTTTAACGGGGAGATCGGCACGAATGCGGGCCTCAAAGTTGGGAACCACAAAAAAAAAGCCATCCTCAGCCGATCACTACTGTGCCACCGGTGGGAGTTAGCACCGCGGTCCTCGCGATTCGAGTCCTCGAGTCCCGTCACTATGCCACACAACCGCACATTGGCAAATTGATATTCTGGATGCCCCGCACTTAGCTGGAAGCAAAAGATTTAATCTCTACATGCTCGATCTCACAGATCTTAGTATCAGAGGCCATCGTGTCAGCAGCCTCCCCCCCCCCCGCCCCCAATGGACATAAGGCCCTTCTTGGTCCCATAGGTGGGATTCAGTGAAAAATTGATTATTTGCATAGGTAGGAGGGCAGAAGTGGACACGTCCCCTCCCCTCGTTCGAGGAGTCTATCCGCTCGTGCCGGGCCATGCCTAGGTAGGCTCCTGTATTAAGATGACCCAGATTTTGTATTCGGTTTTGATGGATGGATGCTGAAGTTATTTCAGTTTTCTGTGGCCTTCCCCTAAAACCCCTGCTATAGCCCCCTTTCTGCTTGATTTCCACCCGTGGCTCTCTAAGGACCACGAGGAAGCCAGGGGTTGGGAACCAGACAAACTGGTGGAAAATTTTAAACCGAGTATCACTAGCATGCTTACCTTCTATCTGTAAGAAAGCGGAATGGCTGTGAGACCCGTGCTGGTTACTCGCGATGCAGGTATAGTTACCGGAACTTTTCTGGTCGACAGGATAAATGACCAGCACCGAAAAATCGGTGTCGTTTTTGATCCGTATCTGTGGCGTGAGCGGGAGATTTTTGCCATCTTTCAGCCAATGGAAGCTCAGCTTCGACGATTTGGAAAGTCCCATGCACGTGGCGTGGACTTTCTCACCTTCTTCTACTTTCGAAGGGAACCCAAACGGTTGGATTCTTGGGATTTCTGGAACAGGACAAGAAACATGATTTCAATTTGAAACAGTTCAACATGTGTTATCATAAAATCCTGATCATTGTTGCTAATCTAGATCCTCAAGAAGGTAAACTAAACACTATTCAACAAAATGTTCGAATTCTATGATATTCATGAAATTTACCATATTCCTGGATTTGATAAATATATATTTCATTCATTTTACTGGTTTTTTTTCTTCTATGTCAGATGAACATGTTATATCAAAGTCATTATCGTCTACATGACATGTTAGATAGGGATTGTTATCCACTACAGCAAGGGTGCGGAAGCTCCGGTCCACGGACGAGCCACGAAAGTTGTTGCTTTAGAAAGTGAATACGCACAGCAGAACAAATACCAAGCGTGACCATATATTGTTTTTCATTAAAAATACGGGAAATTGGGATCGATACAGGATATTGCCAATTGCGGCCAAAAAAATGTCAAACGCAAGTAGGACTGATAAAAATTGTTTTTTCGGGTTCGAAGACCGTCGTCCGGTTGAGTTTGTTCTCAACGTTTCCCCAACACTAGTGGTTGGCATCTTCAGGAGAATTGATAAACTGGATCAAAGTCGACTTTGATTCAGTTTATCAATTCTCCTGAAGATGCCAACCACTAGTGTTGGGGAAACGTTGAGAACAAACTCAACCGGACGACGGTCTTCGAACCCGAAAAAACAATTTTTATCAAATGATGGCCGCGAAAACCTTATAAACTATTTGCAAGTAGGACTGTCAGTTACAACCGGAAAAATCGTCTAAGGCAAGTAAAGGTGCAAAAAAAGTTACATCAAGGCAAGTGAACTTGCCAGTGAAGTTTTACTCGCCGAAAAAATTGTCAAAGGCATGTAAATTTGCCAGTTACAGCTAAACGTTTTCAGAGGTAGGCAGGGTTGCCAATTACAGCCGAAAAGTAAGAAAAGTCGCCAATGTCAGCCAAAAAACAAATTGTCAAAGGCATGTAAATTTGCCAGTTATAGCTAAGTGGTAGGGTTGCTAGTTACAGCCAGAAATATTCAAAAATAAGAAAAGTCGCGAATGTTAGCCAAAAAAAATTGTCAAAGGCATGTAAATTTGCCAACCCATGGGGGCCGAAGAACAAATGTGGCCTTCGGGGTTTTCTAATGTGGCCCGCGAAAACAAACCTAATTTTGTAAATATGGAGGACAGCGTAGTTCTACATCGCTCAAGTTACCCACGGTACATTCCCATATTACTCATATAATTAATTCATATATATAATTCCCATATTACTCCCATATTACTCCGCGGCATAAGGACGGATCGCTTGAGTGACGCGCGGCACAGTTCCAGAGCACTTGAGCCGCCCGCGACACATTTCTAGAACACTTTAGCATCCCGGACACATTCCCAGAACATTTGAAGGAACCGCGGAACATTTAGAGAATGTTGGGTCAGGTGCCCACAAACTAGGAAAAGGGTTTTCCCGTTTTTGACACACCGAGTAAATTGCCGTTAAGAATACTTGACATTTTTACAAAGGGTGGGTCGATGACGTAAAAATCATTCAACGCCCCCCCCCTCCTCCTCGTCATGAAAAGTCAACAAACACGAAACCCCCCTCCCCCGTCGATACCGACGTAATACTTGAATTGCCCCATCCGAGATACTCGTCATTGCAACTTTTTCCGGGGGGGGGGGGGGGGCAAAGGACATGTAATGTTCCGCGGGTAACTTGAGTGATGTAGAACCGCACTGTGGGGCCGCTTAAGTGTTGTAAAACTGTGCCACATTTCACTCGAGGGGAATCTCTAAATGTGCCACACGGATCGTTTAAGTGTTCTGGAACTGTGTCGCGGGTTACTTAAGTGATCTTTGAATGTGAAAGTGATCTTTGAGGACTACTTCAGTGACCTGAAAATATGCCCCGGGCCACTTAAATACTCTGGAATTGTGCCACGGGTCATTTAAGCGATCTGTAAATGTTTAGCTTAGTTTATTGTTACGAAATTGGTTTGATGGGGGGGGGGGGGGGCAAGCCACATCAGATAACCTTCAGGGCCACATTTGGTCTGCGGGTCAAGGGTTTACTACATAAAATTGCTTAAAGGGTGGGTCGCAATGACATTTTTAAAGAGAAATTTTGAGTTCTTACCCTTTAAATAGCATTGAAATTAACTGAAGTTGATTATAATGACACGGGGAGTTGCATGAGCCCCCTATGCTCCCCTCCCGCGTGCGTTTCTGATCCCACCAATATGCGTTAGGATGTAGGGGGCAGCAGGGCTGACGAAATTTTGCTGACAAGGGGGGAGGGAGGTGGTTACAGTTTTGCTGACAAGGGAAAGGGAGGGGGTCAAAAGTGGCTAAAAATTTGCTGACGTAATAATTGAACGGCCCCTGCATGCTTACTTAGTTTTCGCGTTTTTTAAATAAGTTGTAAGTTCTGCAAAGAAGCCGAATTCGGTGGGGGGGGGGCCCTTTCTGTAATCGTAAGGAAACGGGGGGGGTTGTTATAGTATGAGGCATTGTTCAAGTTGTTGAGTCCACCTTGAGTTAGCGACACTACTTAACCAAACACCAACTCTGGCCATATCGCCATACTGCCATTAGTGAGATGGGTTGGAAGTGAAGGCGCTGTCTATCGGTGGTTGCCTCGAGTTCGTTAGGGAAAAATATCTTATCGATATCCTCCCTTGGGTTCGAACCCGGGACCCTGACAACAACCTTCACGATGGTAGACGAGCATCTTACCACCATGCCACTCGGGCACTCGTTAGTTAAAGACACTGACATTGTTCTTTTATATTAATTGATATTATGTACTTGTACAATTGCCGCATTGCATCAATACGGTTATGCTTTTTTATATACATTTTCTTAAAGTTATTAGTACAGGGTGGTTATAAATAAACTGACACTACTCAGACGTAAGTAGGGCCCATTCTGAAAGGAGGTATTTTGATTAAACTTGGTGTATAGGGCATATGGACCATCTAAAAAGGTCGAAGTTGAACTATGTTGACGCTACTCCGACCTGTGTAGCGCCCGTTGTGGTGGGCGTAGTTCATTAAAACTTGTTACATACGTTGATGGATGGGTCGAAATGATGCTATTACGTTACTTGGACCATGGGGGAAAAAGATAACTGGTGGTGAAAAATTCAACTACAATTTTTTTATATTGAATCTGCATTTTCCCCCATGGTCTATGTATCCTACATGCTGTTTCATCGAAATTCCTCCATCGGAATGGGCGCTGCATACTTCTGAGTAGTGTCAGTTTATTTACAACCACCCTGTATAAGAAAATTCAGGGTGATTCCGTAATTCCTCTTGCTGTATTTTACTGAAGAGCCGTTGATACTAGAGGCATATTTCCAATTAGAAAATTTATTTAAATAATTCGAATTCAAAAATCGGAGAAAAGTTAGGGAAGATCCGCACAAATGAGGGAAAAGAAGCCGTCAGTTTATGCTGTTCTTTCCCAACTTTTCTTAGATACTTGAATTCAAAGATCACAGCGGATATTGCATTTGGAAACATGGATTTTTTTTGTTGTTGGAGAGATAGGGCAACAACTTTGTAATTGGGTTTTTAAGGGTGTCCCAGAACCGGATCTAAAGCTCGATTTGGGAGGCATGATTTTAGAAATTAGTTCAGTCTGAGAATGGGGTGACCATACTTCCTGCAATTTGTCCCGTGTTTTCCATGACAGTCCCGTTTTTCTGTTTTTCCCCCCTTCATCCCGACTTTTTAAAAACTGGTCTTACCAGTTTTTAGTGCAAGTTTTCTTGAATTTGTTTTTTGCCATATTACCATATAGAAGTTCCGAAGATTTCATGAATTGAACAATTACATTTTCGCTTGGGGTGGGGGATTGATCACCCCTCCTCTCATATATCCGTCCCTGGGGTGCCCATATAAAAAATCGATTTTCTTTAAATGACTATACAGCCCCTTGTAACACGAATGACGTACTTGACTTTTACACGTGATTTGGATATAGTATCTTCCGACTGGAAATATGTCTCTTGGACCAACGACTCACTTTTGTCACATCGCCCCCTTCTTCAGAAATTTTTTCCCCTCATCGCCCCCAACTCATAGGATCCTATGTTAAATCAGTAGGTTCTATTTCCCTCCCCCTCCACCTGGACCATTCCATCGCCCACCAGGGGGGCGATATTGCCCACTTTGGGGGAAACACTTCTTTAACCGGATGGTGTTAGACGTAAATGGTTTTTTTCCCCTTGAGATGAACGCAGCAGCCGTGTTACAAAAGCAGAGGAAAAATAAGAAATTTGTGGTTTCTCCAAATAGGCTTCACATAATCAGTCTCGCTCAGGCATTAGACTGCGTTGTTTGCGTACAGTGGACCGATGACTGTCCCAAGGGGTCATGAATTGAAGTCATGGCTCACACAGGGCAGGGTAGGAGCAGACAGGGCCCTAGGGCCCCCATGTTGTTTTTGATTTCATTTTTTGCACCACAAATGCACTGCATTTACATTTTTTACATGGCTATTTGTTAAACATATATACATTTGGTATTCGATTAAATTGACAAGACTAGTCCCCAGGGGGTGTGCGGCAGATACGGGCACCCAGAGCAACGCGCTTGAAGGAGTCCCGGTAATATTTCACGAAAATGAAAAAAATGGAACAGGATATCCATGCTTAAACTATAGAAATGATGATGATTATCCAAAATAATACAACAAATAAACGGAAATTATTCGCAACTTAAGGGAGCCCCACAGATCATTTTCTTTACGGGCTCCGCGTCTGGTAATAGTGGCCCTGGAATTGGCTAATTCTGAGGGTCTACAAACATTTTATTTTGGGCTTGAAATCAATTTAACCTGGACAACAATGCAACTATAATTGAAACAATAGACGGATTAAGTGCAACCAATTTTTCAGCTAGTTTTTTTGGACCCTTAATACCTTTGTTTTTAGTCATTTTTTCTTTCTTTCAAAAATTATAAATGACTTTTTTTAGTGCCTATTTTTAGTGGCTATTTTCCAGCATTTTTAGTGCTATTTTCCAGTATTTTTAGTGCTATTTTCCAGCATTTTTAGTGCCTTTTTGCCTGCCTATTTCGACCATTTTCAGTGCCTAAACGTCCGGGCTCTAATGATTAAAAACAATAATATAAACAAGTATAAAGTCATGGAACTCAAGAAAAATACATTATTGAGTATAATTTGGATTCTTTAAATATTTTCTAGCTTCCGACATGCGAATTTCACGGAATCGTAACGACAATATATTTTTTGATGAATTTATATGTTAATTAACAACACTACCATTAATTGTTTTTGGTACTTTGTCATCGAAAACTCCTAATTTATAAGAATATATATTATGCAATGTAATGGAATATCATCTCTGAAGATCTCAGTTAATATAATGTTTAATGTCAGAGGAACAACTTACCTTGGAGATTTTGCGCTGAAGCTGCGGCGTGGTGATGAATCCTAAGCTGTAACAGAAACTTCAAGATCAGCATAATCACCCGTAGCTCCGTCATTTTACTGACGAGTACACGGTGCACAGAAATACCGTAATAAGTGATAAATGCTTAATTACACGTATTCGGAAATATCCGTGATTTTTGAACAAATAAATTCAGAGATTCGTCGTTGTAAAGAGAGCTGTGGTTTCTCTGTTGTGTTTCTCTGACTGATTTCATGTGCAATGGCGGTGTACATTTTTCGATAACTAAACACTGATCCCATAGCGCCACATATTGACAGAATTTCGAACTAAAAATTCACAACGAAAGTAAATATACAATTTTAAAAGCGAAATTAGGCACATTTTTGACAAAATATTTTGATTTTCTTTTTCATGAACGCAATTGATACCTTGGACGGTTAGAGAGATATTTCTAGTGATTGGAGGACCGACTCCATTAGCGGCCTCGCAAGAATATATTCCAGCATCTTTTGCTCGTATTTCGTCGAGTACGAAAGTGCCATTGTTGGTATTGTCGGCGTTTCTGGTACGATTCATCGGTACTCCATCTCCTGGGATTATTAAGAGAAAAACGAAAATCAGAAAGAGATTCGGATCAATTCAGAATTTAACTTAGGTGACTCGAGGTTACGTGTGCGGCACAGTTAAAAACGGTGAAGTTACCTTTTATGAATTTGTAGGTGACTGTTGGTTTCGGAACCCCTCTCGCACCACATCTGAACGTTACGGTGGATCCAGATGCTGCTGTTATTTCGTCAACAACGGCGTCGATCCATTCCGGAGCAGCTGAAAGTGCAAAATTAGGAAACGCTGGCATAAAGTATTTGCAAATATATGGAGAATGTTCAAAAAGTATTCAGGCAAAAACCGATTAAGACACGAAAGATCATTGAAATGACTCGCCTTCTACCTCCAGCATCGCTGTGTATTGAGCTTGGGTGGTGCCGTGAGATGCGACGCATGTGTAATTTCCAGCATCAATGAGGGTTATATCATCGATGATGATAGTTGAGAAATCGTTACCACTTGTCCATCGAACGTTCGATGCTGCCGTTTCTTTTATGAAGTTTCCATCTTTCTGCCAACGGAATTTGACATCTTTCGATAAAGAACTCGACAAACACGTCGCAGTTGCCTTTTCACCGAGACGGTATCTTCTCAGGAAAGCAAACGGTTCGATTCTCAGAGCTCCTACAACCAACAAAGAAGGAATCAGAATTTAAACAGTCGGAACTTCGAATACGTATTCTAAACATTAAATCATAGCTCTGTATTTTACACAAATACCGTATTTCTTGGCGTAAGCGCCACAATGGAAAAAAGAAATCTAAAAATATATCCTGCGTTGTAAGCGATGCATTTTCCCAGGATAAAATTTGGCGGGGAAACTCCGGACCCATGGAAAATTGGCCTCGAAAACACGGCTATCCAGAGAGGTTTTACATCATATATGCAGGCCAGGCTGTGCCGAATCGTTTGCACAGCAGATATCTCTGCAACCGTTGAATTTCGAAGTACACTTTCGAATGGCAACGCCTGTTGATCAATTTTCACCTTTATTTGGCTACGGCATTCATGAGTTTCTTATATTTTTCAAGTAAAGCCATTGATATATTTCGAGCTCTTTTCGGCACCGATGCTTCTAAGCCGCTCGTAAACATTCGATTTTTACTTGTGAGCTGTTCATGAAGTTTCTATAATTACCAGCAGAATGTTCAACGGTATACACGTCTCCCATGTAATCACAAGCCAAACAAGGACGATTTTTGACCTTCGCATTTTGGAGGGGAAGTACCATGTGTGGAGGAGACACATTTCAAATCTATGCAAATCATATAAATGCAGAATGTTCCCTGAAGTGCAACACATCCATGGCCCCCACATCCTGAAGCAGGGCCCCCAGGCCAGGATCTTATACGGGCCACCGACCAGATTTTCACGGGCCCCCTCTATGATGAATTTACAGCGTGAAAAAACAAAAAAAAGGTGAAAATCGTCCCGGGCCCCAGGGCTGGAGCCTTGTCAGCCCACCCCTTGTGGGGTTCCATGAACACATCCCATATATTTTTAAATATTGACAATAATATATATATTTTTTCATTTAAAAACATTCAGGGTACCCCTAATATTTGCTTGATGTACCTCTAACGGTAAATGTGAAAAATGCGGTTATTGTACAGTGTGTACATCAATGAATATCCTAACTTTGCAGGGCTATTGAAAGAAAAACTACACAAAGTACAAACTTGTTGTTCATCGGAAATCAAAAATAACAGTTGGAACATCATCCGGGGACCATCTAATCCACATGCCACCATTGAAGTGGAACGCGATTCACCAAAGTTGAATGTGTTTTGTGTTATGTCGCATGACAAAATCTTCGGCCCGTTCTTTTTCCCCATGAGAAGACTGTTAATGGGATTACAGTCAAACCTCGTTAGTGCGTCACTCGGTTAACACGTCACTCCGCTTACCGGGTCATTTTTTGGAAGTCCCAATTGTCCTCAGGCAGGAATCGGCACAGCCATGACTTACTCCGTTTAACGAGTCACTCCGCTTACTAAGTCATATTTTTGCTCTCCCAAGAGTGACGCATTAACGAGGTTTGACTGTACTTGTTTGGATATGTTAGAGATTTGGTTGTTGCCACAGTTAGAAGAAGAATCGAGTGATTTCATTCTACAGCAGGATGGTGCACCATCCCATTGGCACTTAGCTGTTCGTGGGTTTTTTAAATGACAAATTGCCACACCGGTGGATTGGTCACCGAGCACCCCCAGGACCTTGCTCTTCATCAATAATGGCGTCCTCGCAGCCCTGACATCACTCCGCGCGGGAGGGGAAGTACCATGTGTGGAGGAGACACAGTTCAAATCTATGCATGTAAATCATATAAATGCAGTGTTCCCTGAAGTGCAACACATCCATGGCTCCCACATCCTGGAGCAGGGCCCCCAGGCCAGGATCTTATGCGTGCCTCCGACCAGATTTACCGCTCTTTTTTTTTCTGACCAAATGACGTTGACGAACTTAAGACACGCATATCCGCGGTCTTTCAAACCGTCGCACCAGACAACATGCTGAAAAGAGTGTGGGACGAGTTATCGTGCCGCCTCGATATCCTTCGTGTTACTAAAGGGGCTCACATTGAACACTTATAACTGTGTCGAATTTAAACTTTCAACTGTTATTTTTGATGAACAACAAGTTTTTACTTTGTTTAGTTTTCTTTCAATAGCCCTGCAAAGTTGGGATATTCATTTATGTACACACTGTATATAATAACCGGTTATTAAGCATAGTACCCAAGCGTCGTTGGTCAATTTGATAAATTTCTCTAAATCTATCACTTTTACCAGTGATTATGCATACTCATGGGTTTTTTAAGGGAGCCACGCTTGAAAATCAAGTGAAAAGGGAGCCATGGCAGGCAGCTAGGTGGGGTCCCACAGAGAGTTGTGAACAACGTAAATGCAAGAAAACAAAGCTTTCTAATGAAACATGGCGGGGGGGGGGGAAAGTGAGTAATTTCAGAATCCACCAGATCTGCCCATGAAACCAGGGTCATCTTAATGTATCGGCGCAACAACGTATGGCGCAACTTATGTAAGCGGTTACCTCAAGCTAAGTACGTGGTCTTCAGAACATGATTTTGTCCGGAACGGGAGTTGCATGTTCATACGATCCTGCTTAGAGCCCCCATCAAGAGGGAAGCTCATTGTCTACCCCCCAGGCATCTTCAACACCTTGCTCGCGAGCACCATGGGTGCTCTCTGAAGTACCCGAAAGTGCTCGATGCTCGTGTTTGATTTCGCGCTCGCGAGCACTCGCTCAATGCTCCAATCGAAACACCTTGTTAAAATTGCATTCAAGGATTGAAACCATCCCGATTTCATGCATTCGAATGCTCGTCTTTTGATGATGGGTCCGGGCAGTGCTCGCGACTGGGAAAAGGAAGACCCCCGACCTGGTCTACCCGAACATTTCGTTCCCATTCATTGTTAGCCGAAAAATAAATATTACACTTTCTTCGTGCACTACGTTTCTCGCAGGTATTCAAATTACTACCTTCCATTTTGGCGGACAGCTAATTATTTCTACTTAATTTTTGCCGGTCCGCAAATTATTTCTCCCCCATTATTTGACCGGACATAAATTATTATATTTATTATTATAATACAAGATTCACATAAAGCATTTTGCTGGTCCGCAAACTAATTTCCCCATTTTCGCCGTAAACAGGTTAAAAAACACTGGTATAATTGATAATATAACAATATAATCATCTATACAGCTTAATATAGCAAAGGCATTTCACTGTATAATATGGTATGTTTAATATATAACATGATAATACAACAATAAGTAAATAACATGCAGCGTATGGGTTATAAGGATTATAAATTGTTAGAGATGACTGACTATCCATGATTTCATGATGTGATTACCAATGCAGTTATTACATCCTCTTATGATTACTTTGTTTAGTTATATTGCATTATTATTTTAATCATCATTTCGTGTAACAATTTATAATCCTTATAACCCATGGAAAGCCAATGAAATACAGTCGAATCCCGTTATAACGAACTCTAAGAGACCGGAGAAATCACTTTGTTATATAAAGGAATTCCAGGTTCTTTCATTGTTCCTATGCAAATTATCTGTAAGGGTGGGATTAGGGAAAGTGTTCGTTAAAACGAGATTTTCGCTATAACGGTATTCGTTAAAACGGGATTCGACTGTAATCCGTAATGTGGGAACTATTCAATATTTTTGTGTATGTGGTAAGTTTTCATAGTTATGCCGTAGTCATGTAAATGAATTTTTCCCTCATGAAAACGATTATTCCCATGTAAGTATAATTTATTTACATAAAACATGTCTCACATGCAATACTCATTGAAATAGTAATGAATTCTTACCTTCGATGCAAGACATGTAGATCCAACTCATCACGGCAAGCTTCAGTATGCACGAGCTCCATTTACATGCCATGTTGCGTCCATGAAACGAATGAATCACTCTCTGCAAATTAGCGTAGAGTGTTGAAATAATGAATTATTTTATTTCGATTGTTGCCGTCAGCGGACAATCATGAAGGAAAAGGTAGAAGTGCGTGTGTGCGTGTGTATGTACGTAAATAAGGGAAGCGTTATGTGACGTTTCTACAAAGAAGAGAGGATGTCGGACAACCTTATTTTTGTTGATTACTAGCGCCACACCACGACGGGAATACGAGTTATATATTCTGACGGTTGCAGTTAAATCGTAAAAATAATCTTCAATAATATCTTGAATAATCACGAATAATGAGTCACGAAATATGGAAACGTTTCTAAAAAATCTGTATTTTTTTTTACGTGAATAATTATCATCTACAACGGATGCCCGGCCCATGGCCTGCGGGCCCAATGTGGCCCTCGGAGCCATCCGATGTGACTTGCGAACTCAAACTAATTTTGTAAAAATGAACTAAGCGCCACATTTCCAGACCATTTGAGTGAACGACGGCATATTCCCAGATTATTGAATGATCCGCGACATATTCACAGATCACTTGAGTGACCCGTGGCAATGTTTCAGTTCACTCAAATGGCTCGCGGCACGCATACAAATCACTCGAGTGACCAGCGATGCATTTAAAAATCACTGAAGCGGTCCACGGAACCTTTACGTATCACTTATGTGACCCACAGGGCATTTAAAAATCACTGAAGTGGCATACGACACATTTACATACCACTGAAGTGGCCTGCGGTGCAGTTCCACATCACTTGAGGGGCTCGAGGCATATTTCCGGGTTGCAGTGCATTTCGACGTCGCCTAATTGGTCCATGACATCGGAACAGTTAAATATCACTTAATTGGTTCACGGCACAGTTTCGGACCACTCAAGTGACCCACAGTGCTGTTTTACATTACTTCGGTGGCCTGCGGCACGTTCTCAGATCACACTCCGAACCCTGCGGCATATTTACAGATCACTTGAGTGATCAGGGGCACATTTCAGGGCACTTAAAACACCCACAGCACATTTGCACATCACTTAAATGACACTGGGCAAGGTTCCAGTTCATTCAAGTGGCCCACGCGGCACATTTTCAGATCCCTTTAGTGACCCGCGGCATGTTCCTAGATCATTGATTGATCCACGGCTGATTTACATATCAGTTGGTTGATCCTCTGCATAGTTCCAGATAACCCGGGTAATCCCCAATGCAGTTCCGCATTACTTTAGTGGCCCGCGGCACATTATCGAATCACTGTGCAACTGAACCGCAGATATTCAAATGACCCGCGACTTATTTACGGATCTCTTGAGTGACTCTCGGCGTAATTTAAGAGGCCAGCCTCACATTTTCAGATCACTTCAACGACCCACAGCACAGTTCCAGACCACCCAAGTGTCCCACGGCATATTTTCAAATCAAGTGACCCACACTGCAGTCCCACTGGAGTGACCTGCGGCACAGCTTCGGATCACTCGAGTGGCCCGCGGCACATTTACCGATCACCTAAGTAACCTGCGGCTCCGTCCAGGTAACTTATTCAAGTGGCCCGCGGGACACACACACAGGTCACTCAAGTAATCTGCGATACTCTCTCAGATCACTTAAGCGGCCCGCGTAAACACGTTTTCAGATCAATAAAGTGGCCCACACTGTTCATAAGGTTGAACATCCCCTTGGTGTACAAGACGTGCAATAATTAGTACGTTCAACATGAAAAACGAATCGATTAATGAGACATTTTTTCATACTGTTTACATGTCTACGCAGAATAATGAGACACATACCAAGTACCGTGACGGTGAAATTGGCCGAAATCGATGGCGGAATTCCGTTCTCTGCCGTGCACTGGTACGTACCGGTATCGTTAACCGTGACCGGCGAGAACACTACCGTGCGGTTTAGACTGGCTCTGGTGGCATCGTTGTGGTCAGTGTTTAGGTCCGCGTCCGCAATGCTACCCGAGAGCTTCCGGAATTTCACCGACGGTGACGGAGAACCATACGCTGAACATTGCACTGTCACGTGTTTCCCGACATTCGTCAAGACATCTTCTGGTTGGATGTGCCATTTTGGTGCAACTAAATAGAGAAAAACTACATTAATTATATGAATGGGAACAAAATGGAAATATATAATGTACTGATCGTCTTTTACCATAGATATTGTTACGCAATTTTTAGCAACTATTGTGCAATCTTGAGGGTTGCGTGAAGACACTAGGCGACTGCCGAGTAACCCGAAGACATTTTGCTCCTAACGTTCCTGGTCACTTACCCATTCACTTGGTCGATGATACGGTCACTCACTCATTCCCCCTACTCACTTGGTCACTCTTAGTCACTCAGCCCCTCACTTCGTCACTCCTACGATTACTCACTCACTCTAATACGGTCTCACACGTGGTCACTCATATGATCATTCGCTGACTTATATGTTGTCACTCACCCAGTCACGTCGCCCCCCATATAATTACTCACACCCTTACTTTGACACTCACCCACTCACTCTGCCCCGTCCAGAGGGAAATGTCGGGGGCGAAACGCCTTGGCTGCGAAATGTCGGGAGCGAAACGCCTTGGCGACGAACGTGAAACGTGCTGCGAACGAACGAAGCTGCGCGTGGAAACGTCCTAGGGACGAAATGTAGGAAGTGAACCGTCCTGCGGACGAAATGTAGGAAGTGAACCGTCCTGCGGACGAAATGTCGGGTGCGAACCGTCCTAGGGACGAAACATCAGAAAGAAATGTCGGAGGCGAAACGTCCTGGGGGTGAATTGTCGGGTGCGAAACGTCCTGCGGACGAAATGTCGGGTGCGAAACGTCCTATGGACGAAATGTCGGAGAGAACTGTACTGATGACGAAGCATCAGGAAGAAATGTCGGAGGCGAAACGTCCTGGGGATGAAATGTCGGGTGCGAAACGTCTTGGGGACGAAGCTGCTGGCGAAACGTCCTAGTGATGAAATATCGGAAGTGAAACGTCTTGGAATGAAATGTCGGGTGCGAAATGTCTCAGGGACGAAGCATCAGAAAGAAATGTCGGAGGCGAAACGTCCTTGAGATGAAATGTCGGGTGCGAAATGTCTTGGGGACGAAGCTGCTGGCGAAACGTCCTAGTGATGAAATGTCGGAAGTGAAACGTCCTGGAATGAAATATCGGGTGCGAAACGTCCCAGGGACGAAGCATCAGAAAGAAATGTCGGAGGCGAAACGTCCTTGAGATGAAATGTCGGGTGCGAAATGTCTTGGGGACGAAGCTGCTGGCGAAACGTCCTAGTGATGAAATGTCGGAAGTGAAACGTCTTGGAATGAAATGTCGGGTGCGAAATGTCTCAGGGACGAAGCATCAGAAAGAAATGTCGGAGGCGAAACATCCTTGAGATGAAATGT
Organism: Pholcus phalangioides; assembly: GCF_987345545.1. Lineage (NCBI taxonomy): Eukaryota > Metazoa > Arthropoda > Arachnida > Araneae > Pholcidae > Pholcus > Pholcus phalangioides. The sequence continues at coordinate 7,133,820 of NW_028301627.1, forward strand.
CGGGTGCGAAATGTCTTGGGGACGAAGCTGCTGGCGAAACGTCCTAGTGATGAAATGTCGGAAGTGAAACGTCTTGGAATGAAATGTCGGGTGCGAAATGTCTCAGGGACGAAGCATCAGAAAGAAATGTCGGAGGCGAAACGTCCTTGAGATGAAATGTCGGGTGCGAAATGTCTTGGGGACGAAGCTGCTGGCGAAACGTCCTAGTGATGAAATGTCGGAAGTGAAACGTCTTGGAATGAAATGTCGGGTGCGAAATGTCTCAGGGACGAAGCATCAGAAAGAAATGTCGGAGGCGAAACGTCCTTGAGATGAAATGTCGGGTGCGAAATGTCTTGGGGACGAAGCTGCTGGCGAAACGTCCTAGTGATGAAATGTCGGAAGTGAAACGTCTTGGAATGAAATGTCGGGTGCGAAATGTCTCAGGGACGAAGCATCAGAAAGAAATGTCGGAGGTGAAACATCCTTGAGATGAAATGTCGGGTGCGAAATGTCTTGGGGACGAAGCTGCTGGCGAAACGTCCTAGTGATGAAATGTCGGAAGTGAAACGTCTTGGAATGAAATGTCGGGTGCGAAATGTCTCAGGGACGAAGCATCAGAAAGAAATGTCGGAGGCGAAACGTCCTTGAGATGAAATGTCGGGTGCGAAATGTCTTGGGGACGAAGCTGCTGGCGAAACGTCCTAGTGATGAAATGTCGGAAGTGAAACGTCTTGGAATGAAATGTCGGGTGCGAAATGTCTCAGGGACGAAGCATCAGAAAGAAATGTCGGAGGCGAAACGTCCTTGAGATGAAATGTCGGGTGCGAAATGTCTTGGGGACGAAGCTGCTGGCGAAACGTCCTAGTGATGAAATGTCGGAAGTGAAACGTCCTGGAATGAAATATCGGGTGCGAAACGTCCCAGGGACGAAGCATCAGAAAGAAATTTCGGAGGCGAAACGTCCTTGGGACAAAAGGTTGGAGGATAAGCGTCTCGAGAAACGAAGCATCGGGCAAAAATTCTGGGAAAGAAATGTCGAAGGTGAATTTTTCAGATCCCAATCAAGGGTTGATAATCGTTTCGATATAAAACCTGTACACGAAGATCGCCAAGTCAATTTTCGTGGACTTCAGCTTCTGCTGAATCAGCTCAAAACCAGCGGCTTGTGTACCTACACAAACTGTAGCTTGTCAATAGGTTAAATTAGACTGGAGACATTATTGACAGTAGACTGCCTACTAGACTCGCATTGACAGATAAAAAATACTTTTTACACATTATTATTATTTTTTGGACACATGCCAAATAAGTGTCAAAGTTTCTTTCCTCTTCAACATTAAAAAAAAAAGGGCTTATGGGAAGCTAAAATAAATTATAGCTTAAGTCAGGGGTTCTCAACCCTTTTTTGTCCGCGACCAAAAATTCCCAAAAAGATCAGATTCCCGACCAATGGAACTGTTTGTTTTTCGGAACTAGTAAAACTAGTGACACAATAATCAATCACATTTGGTCATATTTTGTCGTGGCCAATAGCTCAAGAATCCCTGATTGTAGATGAATTCGTACAACCCATCTAGGAAGCCCTGCGAATCAAGTTTGGGAGGGCCCCATAGCTCAAGTCTGCAAGCATGCGGGTGACCAAAAGAAGGACCAGGTCAGTGAACAACCAAAAGAGCGTTAAAACCTGTGCGCATCCAAAAGAGTGACCTAGAAGAGTTAGTGACCTAGGATTACGTTAGTGGGCGACCAAAAACATTGGTCAAAAACTATGTCAATGTTTTGAGGAACCAGTTCAGTGAGTGAGCGAGGATGTGGATGATGAAAAAGCGTGACTCAGAGAGCAAGAGACCAATTCAGTGAGCAACCAAATCAAGAGAGTTTGAAAGCACGTGAGTGATCAAATGAGTGAGACTGAGGCGTATTCAAAAGTGGGGGGTGGGGGAGGACAAGTGGGCTGTAGCCCAGGGCGGAACGTTTAAAAGGAGGCAAATTTGAGAAATCAGTGGTCAAGAAGATTAGATTAAATCTCCAATCGCCTTGGTAAGTTTGATAAATTTATCACTTTTTCCGGCGATTATGCATAATACCCGAGCGTCGTTGGTAAATTTGATAAGCACTAAAAAAATTATCACTTTCCACCGGTGAAAAAATTCTCAAATGAATCAGATGTTTGATAAACGTAGTCGGACCCTGATATAACGAACTCCTCTTTAATGAATTTCATGATTATTCAACGAATAAAATCGTAATTTCATGATGACGAAAAATTCGCTAAAACGAATCATTTTTTTTAAATAGGAGTTCATTGTATCGGGGTACAATCTCAAAATTTCATTAGTAAGATAGGAGTTTGTTATCACGAGGTCCTATTTTAGAATTCATCAAGTAGGAGATATTTCGCGGATTTTTTGAAAAATTCGTTAAATCAAAGTCCATTATATCAGGTTCAAAATCCGGCTCATAAGTACATTCATTTAAATCAGTGGTTCTCAACCGGGATCATATGGCCCTCTGATGATACTGACATATCCCGAGGGGGCCCACAGGTGAAAAACATGTGCAATGGGAGCCATGACAGTTGGTTAAGTGGGCTCGCAGACAACATCTGCGGAAAAAACTATATGTTAAGTAATGAAGCTTCTAAGTGGAATATGGTGAGAACTACTTTCAGAAATGAGACAGAACTAGGGCCCCTCTTTAGCTCGTAGGGACACAACCGGACATTGCCCGGAGTCCTCTCCTGCGTAGAAGGCCCTCATGGTAATGAGATCCGATACAATTCTTTTCTGAAAATAAGCATGTATGGGGCTGTTAGACGATTGCCGACAGTGCCTGGGCGGGGTACGGTTCAAAATTTAAAAGTATAGACACAGGAACCAGACAATTAAAGGTGGTCGCCTACGTTAAACTGCCCCACATAGAAACAGGCCTATCAAAACAAATGGGTCCGTCCGGGCATAGCCCTGAGCTTGATGGCAATAAGGGGACCTTTATGGTGATATCTGGTACCATGATTTGCGAGATTAAATAAGCATGTAAGAGCTGTTAGTCCCAGCTAAGTACGGGGTCTCAAAACGTCTTTTGAATGGGGCCCTGTTGTGTTAAGACGGCACTGCATAAAACCCTTACAAGATCCCTCAGTCGTTGACCTTACTCGTGAAATTTTTGTTCGCTATTAATTTGCTCAAAAAAATCAACTCCATAAGTAGGTCTCACTCCTTTATGGGGGAAATGGGTTGGATGACATGTTTGGGGCCCCCACGAGAAAAAATAAAGAAATATATATATATAATGTAGAGGGGGCCACGGGTGAATAAAAGGTTTATAAACACTAATCTAAATAATAAATTTTTTCATGGCAATGGGATTGATTTACCTTATTTTCCAATACGAAATGGCGATTATGGCGATAACTGACAAATGCGATGAATTTAGAATCGTTTTTATCATGTTTATACCGATGCCTCATAGGTACTATGCATAATCGCAGGTCAAAGTGGGTTCCCTTACTTCATCTTATACATAGGATTTTAATATGGGGGTTACGCTCATTGGCAAAGGTTATGTGATTAGGTTATTATGCATAATCGTCTCCGTAAGTTTACCAGAGATAATGTATAACACCCCGGCATCATTGGTAAATTTGATAAATGCTAAAGAAAAATTCATTTTTACGGGTGATTGTACATTGTACCCAAGCGTACCTAGTTAATTCGATAAATACTTGAAATTTATCGCTTTTACTGGTGAATCGGCTTCACGGAAAGATGAAAAATCGACTTCGGGGGTCATGACACCCACTTTAAATCGGGGTAGATCAAGCATTCTCGTCTCATTTAGGAATTTTTTTTTTTTCATATTTATCAAATTCATCAATCACACTAGGGTATTACGCATAATCACCAGTGAAAGCGATAAATTTAAACTATTCATCAAATTAACCAGTATTATGTAAAATAACAAGTAATAATAATAATTTTTTGGTATTCATCAAATTTACTACCGATGCTCTTGATTATTACGCATAATGACCGGTAAAAGTGATAAATTTATCGAATTTATGGAGACGATTGACGATTATGCATAATAACCGATTTGTCATATTTACCGTAACGTATACACACGGTACTCATTTTTCTTTGTTAGTCTTACCTTTCACGGATAACTGAGCCGCATATCTGCTGCTTCCGTACTGATTCTTCGCAATGCACGTGTAATTGCCATCGCTGTCTAATGATACCGTGTCGATAATTAAAACGGAAAATTCACTACTTTCTTCGACCCGGACACCTTCGGTGGATTTTATGATGGGTTTGCCATTTCGCTCCCAACTATACATCAAGGGTCTAGTTTCTGAAGAAGCCATGCAAATTACCGAAGTCATACGACCTTCTTGGACGTCGTCGGGGAACGAGAATTTCTGTATGTGTGGTAAATCTGCATAAAAAAAAACGCCAATGTAGTATCTTGAAATAAGTCATGTAAAGATATAGATATTTTATCGCAGCATCTCATGCTGTGCGGGAAAAAATCATGGCATGAAATATGGGTATCGTATACAAAAATCAGAAACACATAGTTGGATTTTCAGTTGTATCTTAGTACGAGCTTAGATTGCTAAATAATTAGATGCAACAATAAGTGTCATGATGGCACTCTCTGCCTCCTCTTCCCCAGCGAAACCACAATACACACATAGATACATGGAAGAAACACGTTTTGAGTTTCTTTTCCTGGCTCAGGAATTTACGACGCATTATGCTTTGCATAGGGATACGTACAAGCTTGCGCAACATGAACACACATTTCAGACAGTAGGAAAAGTCACGTTTTTCAAAACGTGCCTCTGAGCCAATGAGGGGCCCCCTGTCGGATATCAGGCGATAGCGGTTAACCAATAAGAGGAGTTTACACGGACCTGGTGTGAACACACGACCGAGTTTTCGTCAGAGAGTGATAGGTTTTACATGGAGGTAAGTCGCGTTTTGAACTCACTATCTCAGCATGGGGAAGGGTAAAGATGGATCCCGACAATATCGTCCAGGGATGCGTGTCCGAAAATGGGTGAGTGATCGAATACTAATATGCTATTTTTTACTGCGTTAGAGTAGCCAAGGGCCGTTATTACCGTTCACTAAGTTTGTGTAATGTACCACAATTAGGGATAACCATGAATAAATTTAACTTTTAATGCTGAAAGAGGAAGTAAAGTATCTTGATTATTTTCGCAAAGTCCATTATGTAGTTTCATTGTTACTATGCCGCGACAAGAAACTCATAACATATGTAACTAGCTATAATACCCGGCGCTGCCCGGATTTTCTTCAATGAGGCTTTTTGGATCATGTGATATCTCACTCTTTCTTTGACGGACATGCAAACCGTGTCAAAGTTAACCAATATGGCGACTTCCAGCGCGACTCATGAAAGAAACAAATCCAGATTTAAAGAAAGGCAGAAATAAATATTTTTCTCCTTTTTTAAGGGCGCTAAGTATTTCGATTCCCTGCTCTTTTGAACTTCAAGTTATCCATCTCTGCCTGTTTCAACTTCCAAAAATGCTTAATTAAAGCTGTGGAATTTCTTCCATGTATTTTAAGGGCCCATAATTTTAAAAAAACATCCTAAACTATATGAATTTATGCAGTTGAATATTAAAAGACAATACAGACACATTTTTGAGCTTGAGAAAGTGTAAATAAAAAGTTGAAATCAATGTTATTGTATGAATATCCAACTCAAAAGTAGGCCCGGCTAATTACTTCATATTTAATTTTCTGGGCTTCGTATATCTCTAAGCGAACTCAATATTTCAAAAATCGAGAATTCAATACAATTTTTAAAGTTATTGGTGTGGCAGAAAACCCCACTAAATTTCCTTTCTACAGTGAAATCGGTAATTTTAACACTGATTTTTATGAGGATCACCCTTTACCTGACCCTCAAAGGGATGATGATTATGATGTCTATTCAGAAACCCTCATTACTGAGAGTACTGAAAATTTGGCAAAGCGTTATAAAGGCATAGATTATTATTCATATAGTAACAGCATTGAAGAAATGACAAACCATTGTAAAGGAATATACACGTCTTAAACGCATTGCTAGGGAACCACGGTAGCCAAAGTAGACGTTCGGAAAGTGATTGTTGAGGCCCAAAAAACCATTGTTGCCCTACGGTTTTCGCCCGTTTGGGGCATTTGCCCTTCTCTGACAAAATTTTAAAGTAGCCTATCGTTTAAGTCGGGTCCCATTTGGTATATATGCAAAATTTGGTGACGATCGATCTAAAATTTTAGATTTGTATAGAGAACATACACACACAGACAGACAGAAAACCAATTTCTATATATATAAAATTGATTTTCTGTGTGTGTGTATGTTCTCTATACAAATCTACAATTTTAGATCGATCGTCGCCAAATTTTGCATATATACCAAACGGGACCCGACTTAAACGATAGGCTACTTTAAAATTTCGTCAGAGCAGGACAAAAAACTGTCGGACAACAATGGTTTTTGGGCCTCAACCGAACGTTTACTTTGGTTCCCTAGCGATGAGTTTCAGACGTGTTTATGTCTTTACAATGGTTTGTCACTTCTTTAATGCTGCCAGTTATGTATAATAGTTTATGCCTTTATAATGGTTTGCCACATTTTCAATACTCTCAGTAATGAGGCTTTTTGAATAGACGTCATAATCATCACCATCATCGCTTTGAGGGTCAGGAAAAGGGTGATCCTCATAGAAATCACTATTAAAATTGCCGATTTAACTGCATAAATACGGAAATTTAGTGTGGGGGGGGGGGGGGTTTCCTGCCACATCAATAATTTTAAAAATTAAATTGAATTCTCGATTTTTGAAATATGGAATTCACTTGGAGATACGAAGCCCAGAAAATTAAAAATATGAATAATTTGCCGGATCTACTTTTGAGTTGGATATCAATGTAATAACATTGATTTCAACTTTTTATTTATATCTCCTCAAGCATGAAAATTAATGTCTCCGTATTGTCTTTTGATATTTATTTGCATAAATTCATATAGTTTAGGATGTTTTTAAAATTAGATGTGGGCCCCGTAAAGTGCATCGAAAAAATTCCACAGCTTTAATTAATCATTTTTGGAAGCTGAAACAGGCAGAAATAGATAACTTGAAGTTCAGGGGGAGGGAATCGAAATACCTAACACCCATAAAAAAAGGTGGGGGGGGGGACTATTCATTTATACGTTTCTTTAAATTTAGATTTGTTTATTTCATGAGTCGCGCAGGACGTCGCCATATTGGTTAACTTAGACACGGTTTGCATGTCCCTCAAAGAAAGAGGGAGATATCGCATGATCCAAAAAGCCTCATTGAAGAAAACCCGGGCAGCGTCGGGTATTGTAGCTAGTTATATATATAGAAGACTTACTATGAAGGAAACAGATATTTTCTGAATATCTTAGGCTGAAAAAAAGCCGTCTATTATCTCTACTGTCCTACCTGGGAGCCATTTGCTGAAGTTAAGAGAGGCTACTAATGCCTCTACTTCAGCGTCTCACGCCTCAGTGCGTGAAATAAGGAAGGCAATGGTCGTGTCTCCAGTGGTGTAGTGGCAGTATGGTTGTCCGGTATGCAAGAGGGCCTGGGTTCGTGTCTGGGTGGAGACAAGATGACTTTTCTTTGCGAGTTTACCTCACGTGATATCCAAAAAATATCTGTTTTCTTTGACTAATGTTTAAGTCTTTTATTGGCCCAATTTATGGACAATTTTATAAATTTTTTGAGTCCTTGTGTCCGCCCAAATCTACGGACACTTAAAAATTCTTTGAGTAATGCTTTAGTCTATATTGTTCCAGATAATTTTTAAACAAAGAATTTTAACTGAGTCCTTATTACCATAATTTACGGACAGTTGAAAGTTGTTTGAGTGATGTTTGATACCTTATGGTCCAACCTATGGATAGTCCAAAATTTTTTATCTGAATAGATGAATTCAGGAACAACTTAATTCACTTAGCTTCTTAAAAATTCATAAAAAATGAAATAAATTGTTGTACGAGTGATATTTTTAATAAAAATTCGTGTCATAAATCGGAATTTTATTTAAAAGCACTTAAGTTTGTTTCACTTTCGTTAATAGGTAGCATTAGCTGTCATTCCATTTTTTTGATAACATGTTAATGGAAGAAAATTTGCTTGAATGGCCTGAAATCACTGTAATGGGCAGTGTTTCAATATTAAGTGTTCAATGTATTTGCCCCATGAAATATCATTCTGAACGAACAATCGTTTTCAAAATCTGCAAAAATAATCTAGAGGGAAAAAATCAACAATTTTGAATAACAATTTGCTTTTGAAGGTAATTTTATTGGGATATTTATACTAAAGGAGAAGAGTCTCCTGTGTCAATTAAAATTCGAATTCAAGACGACCTTCGGTGTATAATTGGTTTAATTAAATTTTTGTGAATTTTTAGGTGTAGTGACTTTTGTTTCACCCTCTATTTACCTCTTTACATTGTCTACTCTACTATTTAAACATTGAAATATCTATCAGTAAATGATTCTCAATTTTAGCACGGCCATCTTTGGTTCTGAATACCTATTTTCTGCTAACGTGAGGATAATTGAGCAATAGAGAGTCTTCCTATTGAAATATCTATTTAAAACTTTGACGGTACTTACATAATTAGCATTAAAACGAAATGAGAAATTTTGACTTGCATGTAATTAGGTTAACTTTGTGTCGATAATAATTCTTTTTTTTAATTTTGATAATTACCATTACTTTCTGTACGCATAGATCATTCATATGAAGATTTCATGGAGCCGTATGCAGAAATATACATATACACATTGACGTATGCACTAGTATGAGCCTAAAAGAAGCTAGTAAACAACTTGAGAGTAAATGAAACTTACCTGATGACATGTATCCTTCAGGATAAGAAGCCAATACGAACGCCAGCGTCATCCAACTGCCATGCACGATATTCTTCATTGTTATTTTCGAAGAAAATGACCATTTAATTATTGTTCTTCGGATGTACATCCGAGCATATACTAATGTACAAATGCGAGTAACGTGAGCTTCGAGAAGCGTTAAAAATTTTCAATACACTTTCTTATACACGCACACAGTATATACATCTGAATCATAACATAAGCCTCTTCTATTACTATTAGACATGACACATTCTGTATCGAGTATACAGCGCCGCTTCTCGGTCGTAAAAAGAACTAAAATTTCATTTGAAAAAGTGTAATAATGGCGATAATATGTATTCAAAGAATAGATCATAAGATGAGAAATTTCATGAGAAATAAATGGAATACATAAATATTTCCATTTTGTGGATACGTATTGTCAGGCTGTCGCGAAAAGTCTCATAAATACACATACAAATATTTCATGTTTATTACTTAAATGAACTAAAAAACTTTATTTTTAGAAAACATTCTTCAATCCAAAGGAATGATCAATCATCATAAGTTTAATAATCAATAATAAATATCAATACCCAGAATAGTTATTGTGAAGTTGGACACAATCACTGGTGGTATGCCATTATCAGCAATACATTGGTATAAGCCTGAATCCATTAGAGTTATAGGCACAAACCTCATTGTTGAATTCGAAGCTGATAGAACCTTCGTATCCAGTGACTGATACCTGTTTGAATCATTGATGATAGACTTTTGATCTGCAAAGAAAATTTATGTAAATTATTGTTTTTTTCCGTTTGAGAAATATTCTAGGTAAATTACAGATTAAAATGTATGGCTTTGAAACGACTTTACCGTCTTTAAATCTCCGCCATGTTACTGAGGGTGGTGGCGAACCAGTTGCCGAACATTCAATCGAAATATGCTTCCCAACAGTTGTTACTATATCTTCAGGTTGCGATTTCCATCGTGGAGACACTAAAGAATGTTTCAAAATTTACGAATGAATTCCTAAGTAGACTGATATTAGTTTTATTTTGTCATTAAAAACATTAGATAATTCATTAATCATTATTAATAAGGCTGAAAAATTAAATTTACGAAAATAATCAGCTTCGACCCATTCAATAGGGGAACTATGTCAGAAAGCTGAATAAATATAAAAGGTTTGCTTCACGGTTGAAAGCAATGAATTTGCTTCGATTTCGACTTGAAAATGCATTGGAAATTGAAGCATTAAAAGTGCTTCTGATCTTTTAAAATATCAATAACTTAAATTAAGAAAAATATAAATTGAAATTTTGAAGAATTCAAATATTACCTCAAGGATGGTAGAATAAATTCGTAATTTATACAAAGAAAGAAGCAAAAATAGGAAAGAAAAAGTGCGAAGCGAATGCAAAAATAGAAGAAATGGAAAGCAAGAAATTTGAGACTGGAAACAGAATTGTAACAGTCCAAAAATACCAACATAAAGTTATGATGAAGTTAGCATTTGTAAGAGCAAAGAATAAAGATTATTTAAAATTGACTGACAAAAATAGAAAAACTAAAAATATAGAAACGGAAACAGCGGAAATAAATAACAAAAACATAAAATAATAGAAACATAAAATAACACATGGAAAAAAAATGAGCAAAAAAAGAGCAAAAATTGAACAATGTTCAGAAAAATTTTCTCCAAACAGAAGAAATGGAACGAGAAGAGAAGAGAGAGAGATGTAAAAATATGCAAAAAAAAAAAAAAAATTGCTGATAGAATGAGAAGAAAAATAAAATAGAATAATAAGTGTATTCGAAAATGAAAAAAAATTAGAATAGAAGAATAAAAAGAAATGAATGAAAGAAAAGAAAGAGACGTTAGAGATGATGCATACAGAGAAAAAGGTGAGTAGAAGAACAAATTACAAATTGAATTGAATAGAAAAAGAATAGAAAATAGGAAGAGAAAACATAAGAAGAAAAAAAGAGATAAGAATACAAAGACTATAAAAAATTAATACTGTAAGAAATAAGGTAATAGGAGATTAGGAAAAAATAGAAGAAAATAAAAACAGATTAAAAAAAGAGAAAAGGAAAATTAATAAAAAGGAGTGAAAAAGAATAATAAGAAGGAATGAAAAAGAATAATAAGGAATGAAAAAGAATAATAAGGAATGAAAAAGAATAATAAGGAATGAAAAAGAATAATAAGGAATGAAAATAAACAAGAAGGAATGAAAAGAATAATAAGAAGGAATGAAAAAGAATAATAAGGAATGAAAAAGAATAATAAGGAATGAAAATAAACAAGAAGGAATGAAAAGAATAATAAGTAATGAAAAGAAAATAAGAAGGAATGAAAAGAATAATAAGTAATGAAAAGAAAATAAGAAGGAATGAAAAGAAAATAAACAAGAAGGAATGAAAAGAAAATAAGAAGGAATGAAAAGAAAATAAGAAGGAATGAAAAGAAAATAAGAAAGAATGAAAAAGAAAATAAACAAGAATGAAAAAGAAAATAAACAAGAATGAATGAAAAGAAAATAAGAAAGAATGAAAAAGAAAATAAGCAAGAATGAATGAAAAGAAAATAAGAAAGAATGAAAAAGAAAATGAGAAAGAATGAAAAAGAAAATAAGTAGGAATGAAAAGAAAATAAACAAGAATGAATGAAAAGAAAATAAGAAGGAATGAAAAAGAAAATAAGAAGGAGTGAAAAAGAAAATAAACAAGAATGAATGAAAAGAAAATAAGAAAGAATGAAAAAGAAAATAAGCAAGAATGAATGAAAAGAAAATAAGAAAGAATGAAAAAGAAAATGAGAAAGAATGAAAAAGAAAATAAGTAGGAATGAAAAGAAAATAAACAAGAATGAATGAAAAGAAAATAAGAAGGAATGAAAAAGAAAATAAGAAGGAGTGAAAAAGAAAATAAACAAGAATGAATGAAAAGAATTAACAAAAAGAAAATAAGAACGAATGAAAAAGAAAAGATGAAATAAAAGAAAGGAAAACAAATAAAAGAACAGAACACGAATAAGAAGAAAAGGGAAATGTGGATAAAAGACACGAAAGATTAATAGAAGAAAACATAGATGAGCAGAAGCACACAGAAATGAATAGAAAACAAAAATGTATATCAGAAAGAAAACGAATAAAGGGAAAAGAGAGAAAAATCTTGGAACGAAAAGAATCGAGAAAATCAACGAGGTGAAAAGAAAAAGCGATAGGAGAAGAAAAATACAATGAAAAAGAAAAGAAATTTAAATTGAAAAATGAAAATTCGAAAAAGGAAAAACGAACGAAATAATGCAAGAGATAATGGGGAAAAAATTAATAGAAGAGAAAGATGGGGAAAAGAAAGAAAACTGGTAGAGATAGCAATAAGACTGAATCATGAAAATCGGTAGAAGAAAATAAAGATAAGAAAAAAATATGAATAGAAAGGAAGTAAAAAATGTTTGATGAAAAAAGGATAAGAAATGAAAAGTTGAAAAAGTAACAATGGAGAAAAAGAAAGAAGGGAGTAGAAGATGAATGATAGAATAATTAATATCCAAACCAAATAAAAAGAATAGGACGCAAATAAGAGTGTGTAAAAAAACGAAGAGCGGATAGAAAATTTAAGAAAGATGAATAAAAAAAATGGAAAGAGATAAATGGGAAATGAAAAAATGAATAAAAACTAAAAGTGGAAAAAAATAGAATGTGAATAAAAAAAATGAATAAAAACTAAAAGTGGAAAAAAATAGAATGTGAATAAAAAAAATGAATAAAAACTAAAAGTGGAAAAAAATAGAATGTGAATAAAAAAATGAATAAAAACTAAAACTGGAAAAAAATAGAATGTGAATAAAAAAATGAATAAAAACTAAAAGTGGAAAAAAATAGAATGTGGATAAAAATGGGAAAAAATATGAATAAAAATGGGGAAAAAATATGAATAAAAATGGGGAAAAAATATGAATAAAAATGGGAAAAAAATATGAATAAAAATGGGAAAAAAATATGAATAAAAATGGAAAAAAATATGAATAAAAATGAAAAGAAATATGAACAAATAATGAAAAGAAATATGAATAAAAAATGAAAAAAAATATGAATAAAAAATGAAAAAAAATATGAATAAAAAATGAAAAAAAATGAAAGATAGATGAATTAACAAACGCATGATAAACTCCTATCTCAAAGTGAAATTTACTATTTTAAAGAACCGAGATTCGTTTGTTTCCAAATCCATATTAATGACAGTATAAAAATCAAATATCGTGGTACAATAAAATTACACATAAAAGTGGTTTAGCTCGAATAAAATTACAGTACAGTCTAACAATCATTATTATATGTCTTGTGTTCAAAGCTCAAACCTTTTGTTTATCGAGCTTCTCCTCGTACATTTCTCATTGTTTTATCGAATATTTACCTGTAAATTGATTCATTGCTAGCGATTTATTTCACACCCAAAACTGGACAATTTCAATAACATAGAAATTTGAATTGAATAAAATTTTTTTACAGAAAAAAATATAATGACTATTGAAGAGAGAGAGAGAGAGAGGAGAGTATATATAAAAAAACTGATAAGCAGTTATTGGCAATACTGTAAGAGAAAAACACAATATTATGATATTAATACTCTAATATCCCTCTTTAATCTATAAATATAAAATTGATTTTCTGCCTGTTTGTATGTTCTCTACATACAAATCTATAATTTGAGATCGATCGTCGCCAAATTTTGTATATATACCAAATCGGACCCGAATTGAACGATAGTCTACTTTAAAATTTCGTCGGAGTAGGGCAAATGCTCCAAATTGGCAAAAAACTGTTGTGCAACAAGGGTTTTTGGGCCTCAAAAATCACTTTCAGAACGTTTAATTTGGTTAACGTGGTTCCTTAAAATTGTAGCAATGCTTTTCAAACGCGTATTTGCCTTTACAACGGTTTGTCACATCTTTAACGCTGCCAGTGTGTGTATGTATGTATAATAGTTTATGTCTTTTTAATGGCTTGCCACTTTTTCAATCCTCCCAGTAATGATGCTTTTCGAATAGATATCAGAATCATCATCAGCATCACTTTGAGGGACAGGCAAAGGATGACCTCCATAGAAATCAGTGTTAAAATTGCCGATTTTACTGTAGAAATGCGGAAATTTAGTGGGGTTTCCCGCCACATCAATAATTTTGAGAATTGAATTGAATTCTCGATTTTTGAAATATTGAGTGCGCTTAGAGATACGAAGTCCAGAAAATTAACTATGAAGTAATTAGCCGGACCTACTTCGTAGTTGGATATCCATGCAATAACATTGATTTCAACCATTTATTTATATCTTCTCAAGCGTGGAAATTAATGTCTCCGTATTGTCTTTCAATATCAACTGCATCAATTTATATAGTTTGGGACATTTTAAAATTAATTATGGGCCCATAAAGTACATCGAAGAAATTCCACAAGTTCATGGGGGGGGAGTGAATCGTAATACCTAGTGCCCCTTAAAAAAGGAAGAACAAAAATTAATTTCTACGTGTCTTTAATCTAGATTTGTTTCTTTAATGAGTCGCCATATTAGTTAACTTGAACACGGTTTGTACGTATGTCCCTCAAAGAAAGAGGGAGATATCACGTGATCCAAAAAGCCTCATTACAGAAAATCCTGGCAGCACCAGGTATTATAGCTAGTACCCTTATAAGATCCAAACTAGAATACGCTTCAATTATTCGGATCCGATATCATACTTGACATATTATGAGTCTTCAAACCATTCGAAACCATTTTCTAAGATATTTATATTTCAATAAACATGGTTCTTGCAACTATATTTCATCTGCTACTCATCCAGGCAACATTTTCAATGTCATTAGTTTACAAAAGAGCAGAGATTACTTGCTCATTATTTTCTCCCCATGAAACTATTGAATAATTATATTGATTGATTGCATCATTCTTAACGAAATAAATTTTAATATCAAGTGTCACAACGGAAGATCAAATTGCTCGCAGTTAAATCATTCAATTCTAATGCAGTCGAATCCCGTTGTAACGAACTCCAAGATATTGGAGAAATTACTTCGTGAAAACGAAATTTCGTTATAAAGGAATCCCAGGTTTTTGCATTGCTCCTATGTAAACTTATTTGGGAGATTAGAAAAGCGTTCGTTAAAACGGCATTTTCGTTATAACGGTATATCGTTAAAACGGGATTCGACTGTATTGGTAAATGCTGTGCTGCAAACAGATTTTCTGAATTTTATGCTGATTTTTCTCAACATCTTGATATTTTTCATTCATATTTACCGATTCCAAAAGATTTTTGTTGTGATTGCATTTCATATATATTTTTTTCTCATCTTTGTGCATAATTTTTGTTACTTTATGTGTTTTTCGTGTATTTTATTATTTATTCATTCGTATTCTGTGCTAATTTTTATTTTTACTGAAAGCTGCAGATTGGGTTCTAATCTCTTGCTCTACATTTTATAAGTAAATAAATAAATTGATGTAAAAATAAAAATGACAAAAAATTGAAAAAGAAAATTTAACTTTTGAATTAGAATTCAATTGAATGTTAAGATTAAAAAAATTGAATATTAGGAAAAAAAATTGTCAAATAATAACGGAAATGAAAAATTAATTAAAATGAAGAATAGAAAAGAGCAGAAGAAAATGAAAAATTGCGTAAATAATAATGTAGAAAATGCTTAAAAATTGAATAATGAGTGACTATTTGAATACTTCTCATTGACAAAGAAAAGATTATAATTATGAAAACATCTATGAATGAAAAATATATATATGAGCTACTGAAAATAATTATTTCCACGAGTAATTGTTCGATGAATTTCTTTCATCTGAGTTAAATAAAATAATTGGAACATCAGTTATTTCATTATCATTTGATCATTACCGTTTAATTATAGTTACAGCAATGAAAATCATGTAAAAAAAAAATTGATCCAATTATGGTATTAAATACCATATTTGAAACAATATCAAAATATCTGCAACTAGTATCAAGTGATTATTATTAAGTACTAGTATCAAAGCATTATTTAGAGATACTATACTATACTTTAGATATTATATACTTTAGCATTATTAGATAATATATACTTTAGCATTATTAGATAATATACTTTAGCATTATTAGATATTATATACTTTAGCATTATTAGATAATATACTTTAGCATTATTAGATAATATACTTTAGCATTAATAGATAATATACTTTAGCATTATTAGATAATATACTTTAGCATTATTAGATAATATACTTTAGCATTATTAGATAATATACTTTAGCATTATTAGATAATATACTTTAGCATTATTAGATAATATACTTTAGCATTATTAGATAATATACTTTAGCATTATTAGATAATATACTTTAGCATTATTAGATAATATACTTTAGCATTATTAGATAATATACTTTAGCATTATTAGATAATATACTTAAAAGATTAAAAACAGAAAAATTCATAAGTATTCTAAAGTACTGTACATGATGTGTAGAGGTACTTGAAGATATTTGTACCATTTATGAATACTAAAATAAAAGGTGAAATAAAACTTACCTTTAACTGCTAGATTCGCAGTGTACTTGGTGCTCCCGAATTTATTAGTCGCCGTGCACGTATAATTACCGTCATTTTCTAAAGTCACCGATTCGATTATCAGTACTGAAAATTCACTACTGTCCTCGGCTCTGGTGCTTGTGATGGAAGCGTCGGTAATGGGAACACCATTCCTCTGCCACGTAAAAGTGAAAGGTTTTGTTTTGGATGAGGCGAAGCAAGATACTGATATCGTACTGCCTTCTTGAATATCATCGGGGAAAGCAAATTTCTGTATTATTGGTAAATCTAGAAAACAAAACCAAAAGATACATCAACATCATTATTTGGGATAATTTTGGAAAATTCTACCGAATTACGAATAGAAATGCATACGTACCTGCTGATACTTGTGTACTGTAAACAACCACCAGAAGTACAGACGAAACACGGAAGCTAACCGATTTATGTAGCATAGTTTTGTCAGTTACAGTGTCGTTTTCGGCTAAATAGTACTCGTTCAGTACGGATTTTTCAACTGCTGTGACAACATGGCGTTCGTTTCCTATAATGACTAAAAGCATCGTTTCTTTCTTTCTGTATGAGAAAAGTATACAGGTTAGCAGCGCCACACTTTGGCAGAATTAACAACTATTAATACGGTACTTTAAATACGTGCCTTGTGAATTCAACACTCAATTTCCTAAAACAAGACGATTCAATTGTTTCATGTTACACTCCTGAAAGAAGTAAATTGTATTACATAGTTTGAATAGGAAATTCACCATCTTGAAAATAAATTTTTCGAACCAATAAGGGTCTCAAGGTGTCGTCCTAAAAAAATTTGAAACAAATTTATAAGTACATTCATCTCACCCAGAAACACATGAAAAAATAATTTAGCGGCGGAATTCAATTTATAACAGTTGGCTACTCATCGCCTCTCGCGCTTCTTAGCGACGTCTATAACAAGCTTTTCTTTTCACTCTTTCACACACCTTTCCTTTTCTCTTTGTTTGTCTGTGCTGCACGTGATCATGTGTTGCTTGAATGGCACGTCAGTCTAATGTTTTTAAATTTTCAAATTCATTCTTGGCCTCTATTGGCGTTCAAAATATTTGTATTTCCTTTTTTTTTTGAGTGCCTCATAAGAATTCCGCCGGATTCTTTAATGTTGACCTTGGGAACCTTTCCTTGTATATGTATGTACTGTATTTTCTGAAAAATTTTCCACATACACCTTCTAGGTGTACCAATTTCGTTCATTATACTCTATGTGCCAAATATAATATTAATATGTCAAACATAATATTAATATGTGTCAAACATAATATTAATATGTATCAAACAAAATATTAATATGTATCATTATATGTGTCACACATAATATTAGTACTTTTACGAGTAATACATTGTAAGTATAATGAAAAAATACTAGTTCACCCACCGAGTACCGAAACTGTGATATTTTTCTTGAGGCTTTCTCCAACGCCATTCTCGACAGTACACTCGTACATACCCGCGTCATTTACCTTGACGGAAGGTAGCAGTAAAGTGCTATTCGTATGAGAACTAGCAGCATCTTTGGTGCTGTCCACAATCTTCCTCCACGTAGTGTTCGGAGGAGGTGAACCATGGGCTTCGCACGGGATCGCTATCGACGATCCTATTCTGGTTATCGTATCTTCGGGTTCTTTCGCCCATACTGGTGGAGCTATTGATAGAAAAATAACGGTAAATACAGAGCATGCCAATGAAGAGAAACGTTAATTGTTCTGTACCAGTTGCATTGTGAATCGGACTACTCACCGGATACACTCAGATGTGCAGTGTAAGAGCTTTTTTCCAGGCCGTAGGAAGCACTGCAAGTGTAATTGCCTTCATCTGATGCTTCTGTTGGGTTTAGAACTAATATAGAAAAATCTTTGTCATCTTTTACGCGAATATGCGTCAAACTTTTATCAATTTTGTTCCCGTTTTTCAACCACGTAAACGTCACTGGACCCGGGACATCCGAGATGAAGCAGTTGACCATAACCTTGTCTCCAACAGGGATCCTTTTAGGGAATGTGAACGGTTTGATTTCTAGTATACCTAAATTGACAAAAGACTTATCATGTGATTGATTATTTATTTAACCAGAAAAAAAACTATTTATTTATGTATAGAAATAAACTATTTTAAAACATATGTCCTAAAAATAGAAATTTCAATAAAAACTCTTCTCAATTTTCTGGGCTTTTCCTCACAATGTCACAATGTGCGAAACTCATTCGTGTTCTAATTAATCTTCGAAATGTTTCACTTGATCTAGGGAGTTCCTCAAATAATGTCCACAATTTAGAATATTTTGGGGCTATCTCCTTGTTCTGAGGACCTGAAACGAATGTTAACAATCTATGGAACTGATTAAGTTCCACAGATCGTTGGTTTGATGTCCACGTAGGCACCCCTTGAAGTCACACGCAAGCTCTAGTAATCATCTGGAGAATATAAATGGTCTAGGCCAACCAGGGCAGTCTTAATAGTACCATGCCTCCCTCCCGGCCAAGTAATTTTTCTGAGGTCTTACCAGGCTAATTTACATTTTGCATGCATACTCCTCGAAAATTTCAACTATTTCTCATTTCTGTGAGGCCCCTCTTCTCTTGAGGTGCCTGGATGGCCCATGCGTTAAGACGGCACTGAAACAGCATTTCTCAACTTATGGTCCGCGGACCACCTCTGGTCTGTGACGATGGCACAGGTGGGTCGGCAGGTCGGAGGACTTGAGCGTTTAATTGTCACTGATTATAAATTATTGTTTTAATTGGTATAAATGATATCCTTATGGGGTAAAAATGAAAAATTAGACCACCATTATTCTGATAACCATATCTCATTGAGAAAAATATTGGAAGTTGTGTGCGTGATCCTAAATACGGAATATCTCAAATTGTAGCAAAAAAAATATTTTGGACAAAATTTCCAATTATTGCTAAAACTGCTAAAAGGCGGGGAAATAATTGGGTTGCTGAAAGTCGTAGTAAGTTTTAATGTACTTCACGGGGGTAAAAATCGTTCATCATTCCATGATGACCATATTTCATCGAGACAAATACGGAAAATTGCTATATTAACAGTCAAAATATGGGACATCACTTAATGTTAACAAACAAGTTGACATCAGGAAAATCAACAGCTGCAGCTAAAATCTCTGAAAAATTACCACTTCGTTAAAAAAAAAGAAGGGCTATAAAAACAGCCAAAAAAATACATGAAAATACGTGAATGGCCCGCAAAATACGAGGCACGTGGCTCATGAAATTGTTTCAGATATTTTACTTGTCCTTGGGCACAGAAAAGTTGAGAAACGCTGGTCCAGGCTATGTGATCGTATGTTGTATCAGTAGCGTCTGCCACCTTCCAGTCCTTGCTATCACCGCCTTCCCTCAAGAAGTGACATCGCCCACTTTGGGAAACACTGGTCTATATTCTAGCAGTGTTTCTTGGCCGTTTTTTCGGTCGTGTCCTCTTTTTGGTGCCCCCCCCCCGTCTATCTAGGGAACCCCACCCCATCCAGTAAATTTTAATAAGGGCTGTCTCCGGATACCTTGGCTAGGTTCGGTGAGCGTCCCTCTTGTCCTGGTTCTATTCTGAGCCATCTGAACATCATGGGCCCCTGGGCAAATTGATTTTCTGGAGAGTGTTGTATTTTGCAGGAAGTTAACATGTTTACTTACTTACTCTCGAAAATCATAGTGCCAGATCTCATCGGGTTAGGCTCCCTATGATGCTATGGGCATGACGCCACCTGGTAACGCCTGAACGGAAACCTATGTGTAAAAACGGCCCTGGTTCCATGAGTAATCCTATCTATATTCTAAAAATTGTTTTACATTTTTCCCTCACCATATTTCCTCAAAACTTTTATTGCTTTACATCTGAATCATTTTCATAGCTGTCTGGGGGCCCCTTTAACCATCCGTCATAGTGCTTCTCTTGCACTTGATTTTTACCCATGATCTTACGCCTACATTAGAATATCTCCGGAAATCGGGGAGGGGGCATATGGCCCAGGTTTAGAACTGTAGAGAGTTTTTCAAACTTTTTTCTTTCCATCGCCCCCCCCTTCAGAATTTTTTTTTCTCATCGAACCCCCCAAACCAATCCTACGCATACGATCTTATAATATACACCCGTGGCTTCTATTTTCTCCACCCCGGATCATTCCATTGCCTTCTAGAGGGTCGATATTGCCCAATTCAGGTACTACTCTAGAGCAGTGGCTCTCAACCTGGGGCCATATGCCCCCTGCGGTCTTGGGATATTCTGGGGGACCACGGGTCAAAATCAGATGAAAGAGGAGCCATGGCAAGTGATGGGGGGGGGGCAAAGAGCTGTGAATAAATGAGGGAGTTAAAGTCAGCGTGGGTGTTAGTCAATAATCACCATTTTGAGAAAAAGAGGGCATTACCAGAATTTTTGTCATATGGAATCCTATAATAAAAATTCATAATTTTACCATCTAGTGGCAAACTCTTGAAGCTGAGACTCAGTTGATTTTTTCTTTTAACAGTTTTTTAACAGTTTAGCACCTATAGATTGCATTTCTGTATTTACGCCAAAATTGTTCAAAATTGACTTACGCACAACTCTAACTTTAACCCCCTCAGACAAAGTTTTCAATTGAAATATGAAGGGTGAAAAAATGTGGCTACTCTTTCAAAATCCAACCGATCCAATCCATGGCTCTAGGGCTCATCTTCACCCATGTGGGCATGACTCATGTCCACCGGGAGTCTACTTGATGAGATCTGGTACTATGACTCGATTGTAAATATTTAAGATGTTACGGTTACTTCCAGCTAACTATGGGGCCCCCAGAACATAACTTTGCCCGAGAACCCATGATGGTGAGACGGAATTCCCGCAAGAAGCAAAAAAAGTTAGTTCACTGAACTCTATCCCAGGGTAGATGCGGGCCCTGTGTATTGTGTGTGTGTGTTGGCAGGGCGATATATCATGTAGGTTCGTTGGATCATTCTATTTTTACCCATATAATTAATAATGCTCATGGGAGGAATCATCACCCTGTTCTCCCTCCCTTCTGGATCCGTGAATGGTACAGGGTTGCAGAGATCGATCTTATCTCTAACATTTCTGTTCATCATAAATTTAGTAGTTTTCACTAAATTAAACTCCATAAGTAGAAAGGGTCTCGCTCATGCATGCACGAGGGTAGGGGGTCCTGGGAAAGACGGGGGGGGGGGAAACACGTGAAAAAAATATGTTCCAGAGAGGGTTAAAAAAGACTGAGAACCTTTGCATTGCCCCTCCCCCTCCCCTCATTAATGCCCGGGGATTCCTAAGAAGTAGCTTACGACCCTACGTAATGTGTTCCTGAACTAAGGAACTGAGAGAAAATCCCTACAATATATAAACACCCCCCTTCCCTCCCAGTCAGCAACTATCCCATAGTTACTCGAAGGGGGTTCTTGTCATCCTTTGTGATAGACCTGGTTGATAATTTTCGAAAAATACTGGACCAAATTTCTGCTTAAACATTCCAAGTTACATAAATGTTTTCAGCAACCCTTGAAATTGCGTTCGCATGATCTATATATAGGGAGATTTTCTAGAAAATACATATTCTTCAGAAAACCCACCATATAAAGTAATATCCACCCTTGAAATGATATCCGTGATCTCTGCAACGACATCTCTAACCATCATTATTTGTAGCGTAGCCCCTGTAGGAACTCCAGGGCCACACGGAACGTAGGTTGGGATACACAGATAAACGAGTAAAAGAAAATTCATTGTTTAAGACTTTTAAAATCATAGTGTGGTGTGAGAAAGGCATTTAATAGACATGAATTGATAACAAATCCACGATTATAAGAAATGAAAGTTATGCAATGCGATAAAGATAGAAAATGGGAGAATATAAATGACAAATATAATGCAGCATTTCTTACCTTGAAAATTATATCCTTGCAGTATCGATATCCACACGAAAATTACGGCTGATAAACGCAATGTATGCCAACAACATCCGAGTTGAAATGCGTACATAGGCATAGTTACACGTTTATTTCCGATTAAATAGCGTTGACTGCGTTAGTTCCAAAGGATATACGAACTGTACCAAAACATGGCGGTGAAAAACAAAGCATCACTCTCTGGATGATATAAAGCAAAACAGGATACATAGCGCCACGTATCGGTGATATATAAAACTAAAAATGCAAAACATTTAACAGGATATTTACTTCACGGACGTTCAGAGTATATTTTGCAATTATTAAATCAACATATTTCAACAATTAGGAAAATAAATATACAAGCGTGTGAATTTGTGGTGTCTTGTGGTTCGTGGATAAGGCTAACAAGTGTGTATCAAACTACTTACTTGTTAGAAGAAACTGCTGAAACACATTATTTTATTTCAATTAACTTTGTAATATGTGTCCATGAAATATGAGCAACAGCAACCCAGGATAGAGTAACTGGCACTAATAATCACATCAAACATCCTTGAAAAATCGCTTATTGCGAATCTATGTTTAGATAACGTAACTGTGCATTTTTAGATACCAGAGTCCTAGTATACCAAAAATTTCGCTTAAAATGATCTCGTATAGGTTCAAATGGGCATATCATACATTTATAACTTCAGAAAAAAAAATTAAATACATTGAGATACCACAATAAAAGTGATATACTCACCGAGTACCGATATTGTTATATTTTTCTTCAGACCATTTCCGATACCGTTCTCGGCAGTACACTCGTATACACCTGCATCATTTACCTTGACCGAAGGTAGCAGTAAAGTGCTATTCGTGTAAGAACCAGCAGCATTTTTGGTGCTGTCCACGATCTTCCTCCATGTAGTGTTCGGAGGAGGTGAACCATGAGCTTCGCACGGGATCGCTATCGACGATCCTAGTCTGGTTATCGTATCTTCGGGTTCTTTCCTCCATACTGGTGGAGCTGTGTAAATGATTTGAATACATTTAAAAATATTTTATTATAAATTATCACGATCACATTGACCTTTAAAATAGTACTTTAGGGTTTTCTTAATTACATCACACGCATAACTGACTGTTAGATATTTAGACTGGGATACGTTTTGTAGGTCCTATAAGCCTGCAAATATGTCTTGAACTATTTTGAACTATTTAAAATTAGCCATTAGTAGAATCAAATAAAAATTTTCACCTGAAATGCTCAGATGGGCAGTGTAGGAGCTTTTTTCCGGTCCATAAGATGCAGTACAAGTATAATTACCGTCATCTGTGGCTTCAGTTGGATTCACGAATAATATTGAAAATTCCTTGTCATCTTTTATACGAATGTGCTTCAAACTGTTATCGATTTTGTTGCCGTTTTTCAACCACGTAAACTGTACTGGACCAGAAACGTCCGATATCAGGCAATTTACCATAACTTTATCTCCAATCGGAACTCTTTGAGGAAAGCTAAACGGCTTGACTTCCAGAGTACCTGGTCGTAAATATACACACTAATATCAGAACTGTAGCATCATGAAAAACATTTATATTTTGATTATTTCTTTTCATTGGATACAGCTCCTCTGAAAACTGAAATTCTTATCAATTTTAAAAATTCTTGTAATTTGGTATCAATCATTTTCAAATGCTAATTTAAGAAAAGCTTTAGTATAAGCTCGCCTTATGTGCACGCATAATGACTTCACAATGAAAGCTAAAGGTAAAGTATTAAAATAATCCATTGCGAGCTATAGAAGCACACTTACCTTGCAACTGATATCCTTTCAGCTTGAAAATCACCAGCAGAAGCACAGAACGCCATATACAGCATCTATATCGACTTAGAAGCACTTCCAAGCTCATAACTTTGCTTTTATTTTGGTTTAAACAGGGATGATGATGTTGTTTGTGTCAGTTACGAACGAGATACGAGCTGTACCAAAACATGGCGGTGAAAAAGTAAAGCATTATTCTTCGAAAGATATAAAGCGAAACAGGATATGTAGCGCCACGTATCGGTGCTATATAGAACTAAAAGTAAAATGATGTATAAATTTACATCTTTTCCATATAGCTAAGAGACATTTCTATGTCTTTTCAAATCAAAACCAACCAAAGTGTGACAGTGTAGTGATTATTAGTAAGTCTGTAAAATAATCAATAAGAAAGACAATTTATGATAACTATGATCAAAATCAACCATAATTACAAAAAAAGTGTATATAAATTTACCTGAAAGAATGAATAAGTTATTTTTGGAGTAAAAACATTATTACAGGCATCATTAATAAAAATATCAGTGATTATTCGAAGTCATTTTGGTGACAAAAATAATTCTGACTGAACATAATTTACTTACCGAGTACCGATATTGTGATATTTTTCCTCAGACCATCTCCGATACCATTCCGTACAGTACACTCGTATACACCTGCATCATTTACCTTGACCGAGGGTAGCAGTAAAGTACTATTCGTGTGAGAACCAGCAGTATTTTGGGTGTTATCGACAATCTTCCTCCACGTAGTGTTCGGAAGAGGTGAGCCATGAGCTTCGCACGGGATCGCTACTGACGATCCTATTCTGGTTATCGTATCTTCAGGTTCTTTCTTCCATACTGGTGGAGCTGTGTAAATAATTAAAGCGTAATGCATTGAAAAATATTTCAATTGTAAATTATCACGTTCGCATTCACCTTTGAAATTGGATATTTTTGTGCTTTCTTTATCACGTCAAATTACTGCCAATGATACCGCATGGGATTTTACGTGGATTGTGTGCACGTGCAAATAAATGTGTGGCGCTTATATATAGCGTATGGAAAGTATTCCAAATTGAGATTACTAAAGTCACATAAAAATACTCACCTGATATGCTAAGATGGGCAGTATAAGAGCTTTGTTCCAGTCCATAAGATGCAGTGCAAGTATAATTGCCTTCATCAGTAGCTTCAGTTGGATTCACGAGTAATATTGAAAATTCCTTGTCATCTTTTATACGAATGTGCTTCAAACTCTTATCGATTTTGTTGCCGTTTTTCAACCACGTAAACTGTACTGGACCAGAAACGTCCGAAATTAAACAATGTACCATAACTTTGTCCCCTGCCGGAACACCTTTAGGAAAGCTGAATGGCTTGACTTCCAGAGTACCTGGTCATAAATGTATGGAATAATATCAGAATTGTAGCATCGTGAAAAACATTGATATTTTGATTTTTCTTTGACGATACCAGTGCCTACAATTTGTCTGACTAACAACTTTTAAAAACTCTCATAGTTCGGTATCAACAATTTTCAAATGCAAATTTAAAAAAGCTTTACTATCAGCCGATCTAATACACGCATAACGACTTTACAATGAATGCTGAGGGTAAAGTATTGAATTAATATTTTGCAAAGTATAGAAAGCACACTCACCTTGAAACCGATATCCTTCCGGCATGAAAATCACCAGAAGAAGCACATAACGCAATATGTAGCATCCATATCTACTTAGAAACAGTTTCCAGCTCATAATTTTGCTTTAATTTCGGTTTGAACAGGGATGATGATGTTGTTTGTGTCAGTTCCGAACGAGATACGAACTGTACCAAAACATGGCGGTGAAAAAAGCAAAGCATTATTCTTCGAAAGATATAAAGCGAAACTGGATATATAGCGCCACGTATTGGTGCTATATAGAACTAAAAGTAAAAAGATGTATAAATTTACATCCTTTCTATTATAGCTATGAGACATTTCTATATCTTTTCAAATCAAAACCAACCAAAGTGTGACAGTGTAATGATTATTAGTAAATTTGTGTCAAATAATCAGTAAGTAAGAAAATTTATGATAACTACTGATCAAAAATCAACCATAATTATCAAACATAAAAACTATAAATTTAGAAGAATGAATAGATTAATTTCGGATTCCACAATATATTGCAGGCAACATCAATAGCACTAACAGTGATCAATTCGAAGTTATTTTAGTGACAAAAACAAAAATCTGACTGAAGATAATTAACTCACCGAGTACCGATATTGTGATATTTTTCTTCAGACCATCTCCGATACCGTTTTCGACGGTACACTCGTATAATCCGGCGTCATTTACCTTGACCGAAGATAGCAGTAAAGTACTATTCGTGTGAGAACCAGCAGCATTTTTGATGCTGTCCACAATCTTCCTCCATGCAGTGTTCGGAGGAGGTGAACCATGAGCTTCGCACGGGATCGCTATCGACGATCCTATTCTAATTATCGTATCTTCGGGTTCTTTCCTCCATACTGGTGGAGCTGTGTAAATGATTTGAATATATATGTTTTTTTTTAAATATCTCAAATATAAATTATCACGATCGCATTCACCTAGAAAGCATTTCTGGTTTCTTAATCACGTCACATTGCTGCCAATTATATCGTATATGGGTTTTATATAATCAGTAAATTAAATATGCGGTGCATAAATATAGTATAGTAGAAACGTTCCAAATTGGTATTACAAGAATCGCATGAAAATACTCACCTGAAATACTCAAATGGGCAGTGTAAGAGCTTTTTTCTAGTCCATAAGATGCAATGCAAGTGTAATTCCCTTCATCTTCGGCTTCAGTTGGATTCACGAGCAAGAATGAAAACTCTTTGTCATCTTTTATACGAACGTGTTTCAAACTCTTATCGATTTTGTGACCGTTTTTCAACCATGTAAATTGCACTGGACCAGAAACATCCGAAATTAGACAATGCGCCATGACTTTGTCCCCTGCCGGAACTCCTTTAGGAAAGCTGAATGGCTTGACTTCCAGTATACCTGGTCGTAAATGTATGGAATAATATCAGAATTGTAGCGTCGTGAAAAACATTGATATTGTAATTTTTCTTTGACGATACCAGTGCGTACAGCTTGTCTGGCTAACAATTTTTTAAAATTCTTATAGCTCGGTATCAGTAATTTTCAGTTACAAATTTAAGAAAAGTATATATACTATCAGCTAATCTTACGCACGCATAACAACTTTACAATCAAATGCTGGGGGTAAAGTATTAGAATAATATGTTGCAAATTAGAAGCACACTTACCTTGAAACCGATATCCTTTCAGCATAAAAATCATCAGCGGTAGCATGTAACGCAGTACATAGCATTCATATCTATTTAGAAACAGTTTCCAGCTCATAATTTTGCTTTAATTTCGGTTTAAACAGGGATGATGATGTTGTTTGTGTCAGTTACGATCGAGATACGAGCTGTACCAAAACATGGCGGTGAAAAAGTAAAGCATTATTCTTCGAAAGATATAAAGCGAAACAGGATATATAGCGCCACGTATCGGTGCTATATAGAACTAAAAGTAAAATGATGTATAAATTTACATCTATTTTATGTAGCTATGAGACATTTCTATGCCTTTTGAAATCAAAAACAAGGAAATAGTATAATAACTGTTAATAAATCAGTGTAAAAAAAAACAATAATCAATATTCCCAATGATAATCTGAAAAAGAAGGTCAGAAATGATTACGAATGATTGGAAGTTAACCACAGTTACCAAAGATAAGAGCTGTATAAAAACTTACCAGAATAAATATTCTCACATCACAAATACAGGTATCATCAATAGCACTATCAGTGATTATTCGAAGTCATTTTAGTGACAAAAACAAATCTGACTGAAGATAATTAACTCACCGAGTACCGATATTGTGATATTTTTCTTCAGACCATCTCCGATACCGTTTCCGACGGTACACTCGTACAATCCGGCGTCATTTACCTTGACCGAAGGTAGCAGTAAAGTGCTATTCATGTGAGAACCAGCAGTATTTTTGGCGCTGTCCACAATCTTCCTCCATGTAGTGTTCGGAGGAGGTGAGCCATGAGCTTCGCACGGGATCGCTATCGACGATCCTATTCTGGTTATCGTATCGTCGGGTTCTTTGGTCCAAACTGGTGGAGCTGTTAATGGTAGAATAAGTGTTGGCAATGAAAGTGGTGTATGTCATGCAGGTAATTTTAGTGAGAATACAAGCCCCATACATACTTATTTGATTCTCAATCACCCATTAAATACGAAAGTGATTGACTTACCAGAGACGCTCAAATGTGCTGTGTAAGAACTCTGCTCCAGGCCGTAGGATGCACTGCAAGTGTAGTTTCCTTCATCTGATGGTTCTGCGGGATGCAACACTAATATTGAGAAATCTTTGTCGTCCCTTATTCGAATATGCGTCAAGCTTTTGTCAATTTTGTTGCCGTTTTTCAACCACGTGAACTTCACTTGACCAGAAACATCTGAGATTAGACAGTGTACCATAACTTTGTCTCCAACAGGTATTCTTTGAGGGAAGCTGAAGGGTTTTATTTCTAGTACACCTGAATGATATGAGATAACAAATACTAAATTATTCTGACCATGAATACATGCAATTTTTTCATGTTTTTCCACACTTTTTATGAACGAGAATTATATAAAATTATTTATTTCATATTAAAGGGGACTTCTGATTTAATATTTTCATAAGCAAATTAGTGATACTCATATTGCTGTCTTGATAATAAATTTTAGTATAATTGTGCTTTACAGTTCTTATGGCGGAGTTATAGATCTTCTTAATCAGTTTGGGTTCACTTTAAAGCAGGGGTGGCCAACAGCTTTCCAGTGGAGTGATTTTGCGAGGCCCCTGACAAGGTAAAAGTATCGTGTAACGAAATTAAATTTGTGATCATTATTTGAGCTATGGGCTCCAACAGCAAATTTCCCGAACAACGAACTGCTTGAAAACTACTTATTTCTATTGGAGAAAGTAATTAATAATTAATTAATTTAAATAACGGTGCTGTTTATACGCCGAATGGACACTACTTTTGGGGCCCGTGAAGTTGCAGCTGACCATTATGTTGGCCCACGAACGGAAAGAAGTTCGTCACTCCTGCTTTAAATCATGCACCTTCAAACCGATGCTCGTGTCCCATTCCGTGATCACGAACACTTGATGACAATTAAACACATTGTACGAATTGTATATTCAAGGATTAAAATTATCCTGATTTCACGTATTCCTATGCCAAACTTGTCTATAAGGGTACTCTTCTTTTGATGGTGGATACAGGCAGTGCTCATGATGAGAAAAAGATTAAAGACCTCTGCTTCCAGCGATTAAAAATGCTGAATAAATCTATGCAGCTTCTTTAATGAATCTACGGTCACAAGAAATCCCATGAGGAATCCATAAAAAAAAGGGCAGCATTTTCCAGTATTTACACTTCCATCCGTTATACTGTTCGCAATATTTATATAAGTCTTCGCATCATCTGCACTTATGAATAAATTAGAGAAATTTATAAATCTTTATATTTCACGCACTTAAAAATGTCAATTATAGCGTATACGAATAGCAATGTATTTTGGAAGTGCTTACCTTGGAATTGATATCCTTGTAGAACCGAAATTAACATCCAGCATCTATATTGGATTTGAAACACGTTCACACGCATAGTTCATCACTTGTATCAGTTCAAATACAAAATGTATAGTCGTTGCCGAACGAAGTACGAGCTTTACAAAAACATGGCGGTGAAAAATAAAGCATCATTTCGCTGAAGGATATAAAGCAAAATAGGATATATAGCGCCACATATCGGTGTCATAGAGAACTTAAAAATATCAGGACGTGTGTAAGTGAATATTCGATTCATAACTTATGTTAATTGACGTACTTTCTTTCACAATTTAAAATATTATATGGTATTGCAAATGGACAAAATTTGAAAGCAAATTGTATTTCCACTATTTTACATTTTTTTTTTGTGTTTTAATCAAAACCATAGTATAATACTGCAACAACAAATTTAAGAAAACTCCTCTAAAAAGCAAATAAAACTACGACATTTTTCGAAAAATTCGGGATGGAGGGGAAAAAAACACAGGAAAACTTGACAATCACAGAGAGTAAGGGTAAAAATGTTGGACACATGGTCACCCTATGCTGAGCCTAATTTCGTTTTAGTGATTTTTAAAATCACTCCTCCCAGCAGTGAGCTCTATATCCGCCCCCCAATGCCCAAATCATGTCGGATGACTGACAGTGAAAAATAAAGAAATTAAAATCGCTGAAAATTTTCAATTTCAATTTCATGGTTTTTGTGAAAATTTTTCTTAAATTTTTGGTAATCAAAATATGAGTAATTTGGTCTGTAAAAATATCTTCGTAATCTATAAAAGTGATGAATTCGGTAGAAAAAACCAAAATCTATTTTTATACAAACGTTATGTTGGGAAATATATTATAATTATCACCAGTAAAAATGGTTTAAAACGAATTAATAATATACGCACCCAACACAGAAAGAGTGATATTTTTCTTCAATATGGGTTCTACACCATTGCTTACACTACACTCGTACACTCCAGCATCGGCTTCTTTGACTTCGTTGAACGCTAACGTGTTGTTGGTGCTCGTTGGCTTCACATGCCAGTCGCTTGTGAACATCCTCCAAGTAGCGTTCGGTAAAGGAGAACCTGTCGCTTCACATGCGATTGATAGCGCCCATCCTATTTTCGCGGTAATGTCTACGGGCTCTTTCGTCCAAGATGGCGATGCTTTGAAAATAATTAGGAAAATTCAAAGTTACTTCATAAGTTCCAAATCTATAAATGCATATATATTTGAACTTAAGACACTTTATTGACCATGGGATGGTCCTCGGACCATTACTTGCCCGTGGGAATTTCCTGTTGGATCATTTCACTTGGTTCATAAAGCTGCTAAATAATTTTAGATTTAATAAATTATACCGTTTGTATATTGGTTTTTATTTCTATTTTAGCCGAATTATTTTCCTTAACTATGCATTGTTTTGTCCCGTGAATTATTTCTAATTATTTTTTCCTGTTCATCCTAAAATTATTTCTGCAAATTTATGGCATTTATTTTTTTGCTTTCTCCAAAATTATTTCTCCCATTTATTTTTGGGCCGTAAATTATTTTTCCTAATTATATTTTTGCCGGTCTGAAAATAATTTCTACTATTTATTTTTTGCTAGTCCGTGAATTATTTCTCCATCAATAACCGGTCCCGTAAATTATTTCTCTTATTTAGTTTTTTTTGCTTGCCTTCCAACTTCTTTTCCAATTTAGTTTTTGACTGTTCCTAAATTACTCATTCCCATTTGTTAATTTTTGCTCGGTCTGCAAATAATTTCTCCCATTTCCACTGGTAAATTAATTTTTTACAAATACGTCCGCAGTTGCAAAAAATTCAAGAGCACTGCTATCGACAGTGATACTGATGCTTAATTTGCAAATATAGGTAATACAAGAAAATTAAGTGGAATAAAATTTGATTAAGGAATTTTGATATTCAACAAAATTGTATTCATGAAATATATATATACTAAAATAATTATTGAGTAATTTTATAAGGTTACTTACAATGTACTGCTAAATATGCCGTGAACTCATCAGTACCAAAATTATTACTCGCTTTGCATGTGTAGTTCCCTTCATCGGAAGATTGTACATTTTTCATGTACAGAACTGAAAAAGCTTCACCTGGATTGCCAGTAGCGGGCATGGGTCTACCATTATGAGTCCATGAAAAATGTATTGGTTCGCTACCTGAAGTTATAACGCAAGAAGCGGAAGCTACATCGCCAACTTGTATTTGGTCTTCGAATGAAAATTTTTTGATCTTCGGAGGATCTACCATAGAAGAGAGAAAATCACGTTGTTCAATCAAAAATTATTTTTGATATAACTATCAATTATCTTAAATTTACCAATATGATAGATATAATTCCACTTACCAGAACAAAAGTACATCGGTAAGACGAGTATCACCAAGAATCCGATATAGGTATTCGTAGAAGGTACATCCATTGTAACTTAGTATGTATTCCCGGAAACACTTGTAGTGAAATTATGTATTGCGATTCTTGTAGAAATGAATCTCGTCCATTATGTCCGCATAACTAGCATTTTTAGAATAAATAATTTTCAAACAAAAATGGAATGAAGATCATTACAAAACATACACACGAACTGCAGGCATACTGAACCATAACAACGCTATACTGAGAGGCCTTTTCTCTAGATAAAACTATATTGTGATCAGCAGCGCCACATTTTGGTCGGGTTGAGAACTAATTTTTGAATCTCCAGCTCTTTTACTTCGAGTCTCTTTGTGTGTGTGACTTTGCTTCCATAGATGATTCGAATGGAAAGTGGAATAAAAAACGAATATTCTTAATTTCAAACCAAAATTATTTTGTATAGTTCTTCGTTCATAAGTTTTCTCGTCCTTCAACGTAATTATTCGTATTCCATCCCTCGATTTAAGGGATTATTCGAATAAAGGACATTTTTATGTAAAAGACAAACAGTCTGGTCTTCGGGGCTATTGAGAGATTGCATTGTACATACAACCAACGAATTTAGACTAATTTTAGTTACAAAATATGCCTCTGGAAAACAATGCATAAAATCTGTAGCATATCCTTCTCGGATATGATTTTTCTCTTATCAACAATTGTCGTATAATTGGCATGTAGCAAAGTAAATACTACAGGTATGTTTCTTCATTAAAACTAAAATTCAAAACACTCACCCAATACAGAAAGTGTGATGTTTTTCTTCAATGCAGGTCCAACACCATTGTTGACGTCGCATTCGTATATACCGGCATCTTTTTCTTTTATTTCTGGAAACATTAACGTGTTGTTGGTGCTCGTAGGCTTCACATGCCAGTCGCTTGTGAACATCCTCCAAGTTGCGTTTGGCCGAGGAGAACCTGTCGCTTCGCATGCTACTGATAACGACGACCCTATCGTTGCAACAACATCCACGGGTTCTTTCGTCCAAGATGGCGGTGCTTCAAATGTACATAATTTGAAACCATATTGTAATGACTAAACCAAACTTAATTCGCTTAAAATGAAGTTTAAATCACTCAACATACTTTCAGAACAACATCTCTTAATTTTTTTAATTTTGTGTATTGTCAAGTTAGTATTGTGGCAAGAATATTGAATATTTACGGAAATTATTCAAATAACTTTATAATTAGCGATCTGTAAGGAAATGGTGTTATGGAGTTGAAACATGATTCTTATTGAATACGATCTTAATTGGATGCAAATAAATTTCTACGCACGAGTTCTGTGTTCTAATTCACGAGTTTCAAAGCATGGCATGTTGATGTAATTGGAAAAAGAGTAAAATGTTGAGAAATCTTAAAAAAGTACTTACAATGCACTGATAAAAGTGCAGTGTACTCATCACTGCCGAAAGCGTTACTGGCTTTACACGTGTAGTTTCCTTCATTTGAAGACTGTACATTTTCTATGTAAAGAAGAGAGAAGACTTCCCCAGAATTTCCTGTAGCAGATATAGGTTTTCCGTCGTGAGTCCATGAGAAATGTACAGGCCTACTCCCTGAAGATATTACGCAAGACGCTGATGCTACGTCACCGACTTGTATTTGGTCCTCGAATGAGAATTTTTTGATTTTTGGTACGTCTGTTTATAAGAAGAAAACTCGGTAAATCGATCATATATATGAGTTATTAATTTATTGGAATTTTTTCATAGAAATATATTTATCTCCAAATATAAGCTGTACTGATTAAAATTTAAAAATTTAATTTTTCAGTGAAATTGAAAAGGGGATAGAAATATTACGATTCCATTTTTTTGCTTGATATTAAGATAAATGTTATACACATTCTATGTTTTCAATTTCGAAAAATGAATATTATTTTAAGTAACTTACCTGAACAGGGATGCATTGATAACATGAACAAGAGCGTCAAGATCCAGAGGAAAATCCTACAATTCGATGCGGTATGTTTGCTGTAATATCTGGTCATAGCTGCACTGATTGTGAAAACAATTTCATATAAAATGTACGTTATATAACTTGTTGTCAGTTGAAAAAACACTTTTGCTTCACTAGAAACGAAGTAGTGAGCTTAAAATACCGAGATTGAAGCCGTACTGAACCATAACAACGCCGTATAGAAATGGCCCGACATCCAGAGCAAATCATGTAAAGGTAAGCAGCGCCACATTTTGGTCGAAATAGGTACTAATTACGATTCCTTCCATCCTATATTGAAGCACGAGCTGAAAACGACTATTACTTTTTGGTTTGATTTCACTGAGTATAGATACAGCATGTTACACAAAAATGTTCAAAAGTAGGATAATTTTTGATTATCATATTCATGTTTGAGGATTAGGAACACAGATTTTACTCAGATGATATGAAACGCTCAAAATAGGAAGAAAATGAGAAAAAGAAATCTGTATAGGAGTCATGAGACAATTTCAAAAAATGAACTCTTCTCATTACGATTACTTACCCAATACAGAAAGAGTTATATTTTTCTTCAGAGAAGTTCCGACGCCATTGCCGACACTACACTCGTACACCCCGGCATCATCTTCCTTGATTTCATGAAACGATAACGTGTTGTTGGTGCTCGTGGGCTTCACGTGCCAGTCGCTTGTGAACATCCTCCATGTAGCGTTTGGTGAAGGAGAACCTGTAGCTTCGCATGCTATTGACAGCGACGACCCTATCCTCGCAATGGTATCCATGGGTTCTTTCGTCCAAGATGGAGATGCTTTAAACACAATTCACACGAAAACATGAAGGTTAATCTCAACTCAAAAAAGTGAAATAAATACCCCCACTTATTCATATACCACTTGGTAAAAGCAATACTCAGCAAGTATTTGTATAAAATTGAATTAAATATTACTATAAAGTTTACTTTCTTAAGAATGTAATACAGTATAATCTCCTCTTAACGGTCACCCCCTCAGATGTCGATGGCCCTGTTTTACGGGCAAATAAAAATATCCCGCAAAAAGTCTATTTAAATAACGTATTTCGAACCCCTGCTTAACGGTCACTCTTATTTATGGTCACGAATATCATTTTCGTCATTCGTTTCATTGAACTAAAACGTTGTATTTAAGAAATTGTACGGTGAATCTGATATCAATGATGAGGTGTGCGAAGAATTGCCAAAAATTAAGGAGGGATATTCAGTCAATGATATGTACCACGGATGATACACAGCTGGCTTGGGGGCCGCATACGGTCAATGTTTGAAGGAACTGAAATACTCAGCAAAACCCATCAAACATCGGCTAATTATTTTTTCCCAAAAACTGTAAATTCAGTATTTATGACATTATTCAGTATTTAGTTATGGACACTTTTTCAGTCAGCTCGTAGGGTAATTTGTCTGTTGTAGCCTTTGTGATTATATAAAAATTTCGTATAATATTTTTTTGTATTTTAATTGTGTATCTGTGCAATAATTATGTACTTTCGTGATATAAAAGACATTTAATATTTCTTATATTATCAGAATTTCGTTTTACAAACAAAGAACCATTTCAATCAATGTGTTTCCCTGTACTATGAAGCAAAATAATGCTATAAATACTATAAGGAAAGCTACTTACACAGTACAGCTAAATAAGCCGTGAATTCGTCACTGCCAAATTCATTAATAGCTTTACACGTGTAGTTTCCATCATTGGATGACTGTACATTTTCCAAGTACAGAAATGAAAAAGCTTCACCGGGATTACCAGCAGTTTCGACAGGTCTCCCGTTGTGGGTCCAAGTAAAATGTACTGGCCTACTTCCAGAAGTTATCACGCAGGACGTAGTGGCTACATCACCGACTTTTACTTGGTCTTCGAAAGAGAACTTTTTGATTTTTGGTGGATCTGTTGAATATATGTAAAAATTATTGATGCCAAACTTTCTGCTATGGCAGGACGTACAAATTAGAAACCGAAAAAGAAGAAACAATAAACTTAAGCAAAAATTTAAATTCGAAATTACTTATAAGTTATTGTATTGCGATTTTAACTGTAAGTACATCATATAAGATTCTATTCAAGAAATATTGTGGAATATAAGAATACTCTAAGTGAAAAACATTGCGAGTATTATTATAAGCAAGACAGTTGCATTCATGAAGAAATGTAAGCATATTATCGAAAATATATTTTAAATTACGGGTATAAATATATATATTGAACTTACCTGAACAGTAATGCGTTGGAGGCATGAGCAGCATCAACAGTAGCCCGATAAAAAACACATTATTCGGTAAAGTCGTTTTATGCTTGTTGCTGGAGCAAGAACCACTATTTATCATTGTGCGAATCCTGATATAAACATGGGAAAAATCATGAAACAAATCATTTGTCTATAATCAGCGATGCTTGGCTCTTTTATTCTTGGTGTAGAGGAACAGATGAGCGTTATACAAACCCGAACCCGTACTGGATCACGACAGCATCATATACTAAAAGGCCTCACCTCATGAGAATAATACATTTTGGTATGCAGCGCCGCATTTTGGCCGGAATGAGAACTAATCGCCGAAATCCCGTATTTTGATGGCACGTTCTCGGATTGCATTTATGGAATTTTTTTCGACTTGAATACTACCGTTATATATTCGTTTTGAAATGATTGAGTAGAGGATATTTTAAAACTAGTGTAACACTGTGAAATGAAACAGCTTCAGAGTAATATAAAAATAATGCTAAATCCCCACCCCGTCACATAGGATGGGCTTAGCAGCACTCGTAATACTTACAGAATCTCGATTAGATTAGGTATAACCAGAAATTTACGAGTATTTGGTGAATATGTGGTTATCTTTACATGTCTTATGTACTACTTAATGAGGACGGCTTAAACTGATATGTATTTAACTCGTTGAAATATCCATATAAAAGTTTTTATGAATTTTTTACGCTGCTGCTGTGTAAAATTTAATTAATATCTGTACAGGATTATTTGACTTCATTAGCACATTTGTGACCCAGGTTCAGAGAAATAGTTTCGAAATCCTTTTTCCCAGAATAGCTAGAAACCTACCTAACACAGAAAGGGTGGCGTTCTTCTTCAGAGCCGGTTCTACGCCATTGCTGACGCTACACTCGTAAACACCGGCATCATTTTCCTTTACTTCGTGGAACAATAACGTGTTGTTGGCGCTTGTAGGCTTCGCGCGCCAGTCGCTTGTGAACATCTTCCACGTAGCGTTTGGCGGTGGGGAACCCGTCGCTTCACATGCTATTGATAACGACGATCCTATCTTGGCCACAACGTCTACAGGTTCTTTCGTCCAAGATGGTGGAGCTTCAAACACAAGGAAAATAAATTAGCCGTGCATGAATTGAAAGTAATATGGTTTTCTGAATGTACACGTCACAGTGAAAGTGCAAAGTGTGACCAATTCGGAACTGGCCGAAAGTCCGACAATTATAGTGTTTCTCGAACTTCTGCCGGCCAGTTCGCACAGTGGGCCAAAGTCCGACAATTAGTGCAGTTAATATTTTTTTCGGTAGATGACACATCTATCGCATCTGGTTTGACGCTGGCTTATACATGGTAACAAAAACGGTGTCATATTGGTCAAGAGAGATTTAATAGGGGTCGTTTTCCAACTGCAAATGTGGCGAGACGGGGACCGTCAACGCTGGGAGGCTCTCACTGCGGTGATAATCTTCATACTGATTCACACATGAAATAAAAGATATCGCGGTCACGAATGTCTTGTGCGAGTCAATGTCCCCGTATCGCCACGTTCACTATGTTATAATAATTTATGATATAAAAACTATATATTAATGACTATTATAATATGTGTCTGACCCCCGATAACGGAATTATAGCACAGTACATCGGACTGTGCTATTCATGGCCAAGGATCTCCAGTGAATTGTCCGGCTAATGTCCGGAAAAACACCAATTGTCAGACTTTGGCCAAGGATCTCCAGTGAACTGTCCGGCCAATGTCCGAAAAAAACCAATTGTCGGACTTTGACCAGAACTCTTGTCTGGCTAGAACTCTTGGCCAGACCACGAAATGGCCACACTTCGAACTCTGTCCGTAGCATGTGATTTGATTATCAGAAATAGTACTGATGTCCATTTTCGATTTGGTCTAAAACTAACTAAACTACGGGAAGAAGAATTTTAAATCATAATATGCGCAAGCATGCCTGCTACTTACATTGTACTGCTAGATAAGCCGTGAACTCGTCGCTACCGAAAGCATTGCTCGCCCTGCACGTGTAGTTGCCTACATTGGATGGCTGCACATTTTTCATGTAGAGAACTGAGAAAACATCACCTGGATTGCTAGTGACGGGTACAGGCCTCCCATTATGAGTCCACGTGAAATGTATCGGCTCGCTTCCCGACGTCACTACGCAAGACGTTGTGATCACATCACCAACTTGTATTCGGTCTTCGAATGAAAATTTTTTTATTTTTGGCGGATCTTCTGAAAACGAAGACATTAAGTCCATCATCTACGTGGCAGCTTCACTTCATTAACACACAGTATGTAGTATAATAATATTATATTAATAAGAATAAGTGTCATTTGTGAATTCCCTCATGTATACACATTTTTTTATATTATCGTTAAAACTCATTGAAAACGTTTTGTATAGTTTTAAGTGAAACTATCATATGTTCAGTCAAAGAAAAGTTTTATTTTCAGAAACCTTCGCATTTTAACATGATACAAACACGTCTATCAAGTTTAGTACCATAGTCACCAAAACTATGAAATCCAAAGCCGTGCTGTTTAAATGGGTCCTAGGGTAGAAACGAACATGATAATAATAATGATATTGATAATATTCAATAAACTTTACTGTTGAATTTTACTCTTAAGCAATTCACCAATTCAGTGAATTTAAATCTGTGCTGTTTATATTGAGTCTGGTGTAGAGAAGGACATGGCGAATTAGTGAATTTAAAGCTGTGTTGTTTTAAAATTGGTATAGTGAGGGAATGACCATTTTTATGATTAGAGCTCAAAGCTATGTTGATATATAGATACTCAAAGCCATGTTTCTTAAATCAGTCTAGTGTTGAAACGAGCATGATTAATAACTTAGTTCAAAGCTCTGCTGTTTAAATAAGGTGTAGAAATGAACATGGCGAATTAGTGAATTTACATACATACAAATACATACAAATACAACGCCACAACAGGCAAATTGCCCAACGAGGTGGCTGACTTAAGAACATCATGGATCCCCGAGCCATTTTTTGGAGTCCCTACCTACTACTGCTACACCACACATGCACCCACCCCACCCCACGGAACCCCCCAACGAATCGGTACATGCGGGAATGTGCGTGTACGTGTAGTGAAACCTGACGTAAAGTTTGTTTCGGTGTAATGCTTGTTATGTGTAGTGCTGTCATCTGCCCCCAGTTTTACAACTATGAGTGAAGTATTATGGTTGAATGATTTACCGTTGTAGGACTGTTGCTCTCTGTGGCGAGACTTTTTAACGGGGAGATCGGCTCGCATTTGCGCCTTGAAGTTGGGAACCACAGAAAACCAACTTCAGCCGAATTTAAAGCTGTGTTGTTCAAAAATTAGTATAGTGAGGGAATGACCATGTTATGATTAGAGCTCCAAGCTACGTTGATGCATTTATACTCAAAGCTACGTTGATGCATTGATACTCAAAGCTACGTTGATGCAGTCTAAATCAGTCTAGTGTTGAAACGAACATGATTAATTACTCAAAGCTCTCTGTTCAAAGCTCTGCTGTTTAAATAAGGCTAGTGTGGAAATGAACATGGCTAATTGGTGAATTCAAAGCTGTGCTGTTTAAAATGATGTCGAGTGAGAAGATGAACGGTTAATTGGTGAATATTAGCTTTTCTATTCAAGTGGGAAGAGATGAAAATGAGTCTAATGTATACATTAGTATTGCTAATTAGTGGCTTATCGGTGTTAACATGTCTAAATAAGGATAGTGTATTAGAGAGAAAAATATCGAGAAAAAATAGAATTAATTCCAACAATTCTATTAAACATTCCAATACATCACAGGAGTTTTGAGAAATTTTCAAAGTTTCTCGCCTTCATATATATGTTACGGGGAATGTGAAAAAAAATTTACATGGTGAGATTTATGGGCATGAATGTAATATATATATACGTCACCGTAAATGTAGTGAATCCGGTTATTATGCATAATAACCGGATTCACTACATTTACGGTGACGTATATATATATTACATTCATGCCCATAAATCTCACCATGTAAATTTTTTTTAATACATATATATGAATTAGCAAACTCTTACAATTAAAAATATCGCGCGCATTAATTGCATGCATTAGACGTGAGTATTTGATTGCCCAAAGTCTTACATTATAAAAAGCTTAAAATTTTAAAATATACGTCAGTATACTTATTCAAAGCTGTGGATATTTGTATTAAGTAATGCTAGTTTTTTAGAAATTCAATATTGTGTGTTTTTTATTATAAAATATATGATTACGCTGAGTAGTGGGAAATCCAAACTTATTATACCGATGCGAATAATTTTTAAATATTATTTACAGGATAATTCACTAATAGATAAGTAGATAATTTAAGATAGTTTAATGTGCTTACCTGAACAATGATGCACTGATGACAACATCAACA
Source organism: Pholcus phalangioides (assembly GCF_987345545.1). NCBI lineage: Eukaryota > Metazoa > Arthropoda > Arachnida > Araneae > Pholcidae > Pholcus > Pholcus phalangioides. Next base: position 7,174,792 of record NW_028301627.1, read on the forward strand.
GCAGCACCGTAATTCCGATGGCAGTCCCGGTAGTCGATGCCATTTTTGTGTATTCCGAACGGAAGATACTAAGTGCAGAATACGATTTACTAAATCTAATGATTGTGTGTAATAATACGCACCGACGGCTAAGGAGAAATTTGTGTTTAATGTCAATGAAGTAGAAAGCATTAATAAACAGAGAATATTTGATATTGTACTGTGGATTATAACAACGCCAAACAGTGAAAGGCCCTCTCACTTTCACAACATACTACTTTCCGGTAAGCAGCGCCACATTTTGGTTGGAATAAGAACTAATTGTACAATTTATAGCTGCGCGAACTTAACCAAAACTCTTCTCTGAGGTTTCAAATATTTTACTGTCCCTTAATATTGGACTGTACTGAATATTCGAAGTATTTAAGTGTGACGGAAAGCGTTGGCGTTTAAGATACACCCATTTCAGAGTACACCGAATTCTCGACTCTTGACGGTTAATGCAACCCATTAACCGCTTTGATATACATAAACTAAATCCTTATTTTGTTTAGATATACAAAAACAAAGGCTGTTTCAAAACTGGAAATGACGATAGACTAAAGATATATACTACTATTATTACTCTATGGAAATGACTGCCATTCAAGCATTTCTCATCTTCAGTATATACGCAATCTTTTTAACTGTTTAATATAAACAGTAATCGGCGTAAATATCATTTTCACCCTTTTGTTGCAGCGCTCATCTTTTTTATTGTAACGCTCAATGTCATTTTCACCCTTTCAACCTCAAATTGCAACGTTGAATGTCATTTTTACCCTTAAATTTTGGAGCATTCAATGCCATTTTCACATTTGAATTGTAACATTCTATGTCCTTTTCACGCTTAAAAAGTAACATTTAATGTGTTTTCATCATTTATTTGCCACAGTCGATGCCATTTTTACTCTTAAAATGCAATATTCACCACCATTTGCATCTTTAAATCGCTACGGTTAATGTCATTTCCACTCTTTGGTTACAACATATTCAACGTGATTTTTACCCTTTGGTTTCAACATTCAATGACCTTTTTCACCCTTTAATTGCTGCATTTAAGGCCATTTTTCACTTTTTGATTGCAACAATGTCATTTTCATCTTTCAACTGCAGCATTCAATTCCATTTTCGCCTTTTTAATTGCAACAATCAGTGCCGCTGATACTGTCCAGGAAACAATAGATTCTACGCTGCGAATGCTTGCATGTACGCAAATCGAATAATTTTCGTACAGAACGGAACTGTATAATCAGTTCTGTTTGAAAATTATTCGATTATTTGGTACTGTTTAGAATCCCTTACAATTGTAATAGACATTCACCATTCTTACCAATGTAATACCACAATGATGTAACAAATTAAAACTTCGGTTTCGAGCTTAACAAGAACTATCACGTCAAACTCAAGACAATGAAATGCTTCCTACTTACCCAGAACAGACACCGATACGTTCTTCTTCAACGAAGGTTCAACTCCGTTATTAATAGTGCATTCGTATGTTCCAGCATCAGATGTCTTGATGGGAAATAATGATAAAGTGTGATTAGAAGCTGAGAACGTCTCGACGATGCTTCCGTCACTTTTGAATTTTCTCCAAGTTGTGTTTGGGATTGGCGATCCAGAAGCCTCGCATGTAATGCCCACTGGTGCACCGATTCTCGCCAATATATCATCGGGTTGCTTTGTCCATTTAGGCGGAGCTGAAATTGACATAACACAGGAATAGAAAAGGGGAAATTTATATTAAGAGCCATTCGCAAATTTAGTGAAAATTTAGAATTATACATTACACGACTTACCAGATATCTTCAATTCAGCCGTATAGGTGAATTTCTCTAGAGCATAGGAAACAACACAAGTATAATTTCCTTCATCTTTAGCTTCCGTTGGATCCACAAACAAGAACGAAAAGTCCTTGTCATCCTTTACACGTATATTCGAATTCCTGTCTTCAATTTTCCCACCATTTTTCAGCCAAGTGAATGATACCGAACCGGAAACCTTTGAAATCAAACAGGATACCATGACCCGGTCTCCTATGGGAACTCTTGATGGGAAACTGAACGGTTTTATTTCCAAAATATCTACAAAAGAAGTAAGTAATTAAAGCGTGCTATTTATTTAAAACGTATGGTTAATTTTTCTTTTATATCAAAAGTTACTGCTAATTATCGGGCCATACCTCCTCGCGTGCTATTATTTTATCATTATCATAAAAAAAACATAAGATTTCGAACTAGAAGCATCAATATAAAACATTTATTTTTCGAATTACAAAGATATTGAATTACGATAAAGGCTCAAAATTTCTTAATGGCACGCTGAAGTACTTATGCACGGATTCAAATTGAAGTCCATGAAACATGACCATGATTGTTTGAGGAACATTAACCCAATTCAGTTTTTAAGAAAGGTAGCAGTGGAAGTGGACATTAGATGGATGAGAGAGAAAGATAAGGACAGTCATATGTGTTGTGTCCGAATTTCGTCAAACTGAACAGATATGTTGGGTCCAAATGTCACCAACTTAAACAGTTGTGCTGCACCTAAATGTTCTTACACTAAGCCAGTGATTCCCAACGTGGGCGTTAACGTCCCCTTGGGGACGATGGAATGGTCCATGTCCAATCAATCCGATGGCGGTAGAAGCTACAGGTGTAACATAGGATCCTATAGGTTAGATTGCATTGGGGGGCGATGGGAGAAAAAATTTTCTGAAGAAGGGGTTGATGGGTCAAAAAAGGTTGGGATGCACTAAGCGAATAATGCCACGCATCTTTGCATAGAAGCAGGGGCATCTAAACGCTCTCCAATCAAACCAGTGGTACCGAAATATTCTAAAACCATACAGATGCGTTTGACTTCAAAACGTATTCAGATCAGAAAAGTGAGCGTCTGTGTACGTACGGGTGACTAAAATACCCTCAAACAAAATAAGTGTAAGGTATCTAAACAGCCTTAGACCAAGCTGGATGATGTGTGTCATCGAAAAGCCCTTAGATAAAAAACAGGTGTCTGTGTCATCCAAACGTTCTTGCACAAAACAAGTGTGCGTGTTATCAAAATGTCTTTTAAACCAAACAGGTGTATGGTATGGTGTGTAAACGTCCCCAGACAAAACAAGTGTGTGGCACCTAGACGTTCCGTTAGATCAGTTTTAACCGCCGCTGCAAACGTTATTAAAAAGAATCCCTATCATGACATTTTACTCTCAACAATCCCGCAGGTAGAAATAATTTTTGTTTCTTCGATACAGCGGTACGTGATCCCTAATAACGACGTTTATTATAGAACAGTTATTCCAAAAAAAATTCACGGGTTTGAAAAGATGTTGAAGTTTACTAATAAAAAAAATCAAGTTTTTATCATTATTCGATTTTGAGAAGTAAATTCGCGAACTCTCTCTCTCTCTCTCAGAGTCTTAAGATATAAAAAGGGGTTGATGCTAATTAGTTCAGGAAATGTGTCCTGTTCTACAATAGCATGGGCTCTTGTACATTAAATTAAAATTTGAATGGAAATTTTTGGAGATAACTGTACAAAATTTTAGAGTTTTCAAGATGTTCTTCAACAAAATATACGTAATTAAATCAATCACAAGAGACCCGGTGTAAGAAATTTAATTCGAAGTAGCACTCATTCCATTGACTAATCGATAAGATTATGGGACAAAAATTCAAATTTTGGAATGATTCTTATATCTCAGGCGGTTGCCAATTTCTTTCTGTTCGAGGGGCACGATGATAAATAAATCAAAATGAAATTGATATCGAAGGAAAGCAGACTTACCTTTGAAATCATATCCAAGTAATGATAACGTTGTCGATACGAACATGAAAGTTCTCACGATTCCGGATGGTATTAAACAACGCATATCGATAAATCAAACTTGGGTAAGATCCTGTGTAAAATTATAGATCAATTATAGTTTATGATTTGGATATAAACACGAGACGTTATACACGGTTTTACGTACAGTACACTCTGAAGACTGAGAACACGAAGACTGAGATCATGGCGGCTTTTTCCCAAACAAAACAAAAAAAAAGAAGAAAAATAGTGTGATAAAAAGGTATGTAGCGCCACACTTTGGCAAGTGATAGTACTAAAAGAAAAAGTATTATTTTAAATATAAGAATTTAAATATCATGCACACAAATCCTCCATGATTGCATGATATGATGGCTGGAGTACTCACCTCTGACCACTACTGTGAAGTTCTCTTCCAAGGGTGATAATATCCCGTTGTCAACTCTGCATTTGTATAAACCTGTATCTGCTATGGAAGTTTGCGTCAACTTCAAAGAATTGCTGCTCACGTTGGAAAGTAGTACGAACTTTTCTTCACCTGGAAAGACAGTACCCGTTGTACGCCATTACGGAGATAAAAATACACGAAATGTCCCATTAAGACAAGGCATATGCAACCAATTCCGAGGATAGTCGATCATAATAGTTATAATTGACGAAGTAATCATCAATATTAATGTCCAACTGAAATAAATGAATAAATTTTTTTCCTAATGGGTATTACCTTATAATTTTACAATATGTGATTTTGCTGATTTTTGTATTCGAATGGTAATATATTCAAATATGGTCATTTATGTGATGGTGGTTTATAATTATGGTATAGCAGCTGCTGATGATATTGTCACTGCCATGACATCTCGAGGCTACTGGAATGTTTTCGTCATTGGAGGTACGATCCAAGTCAGCAGACTAATATTTCATCCTCACCACGTCACTGACAGTTCGCCTCCAAAACGTTAGTTACAGATGGTTGCATCTGTTATAGCTGGCTTCTGTCTCCAATGGTCCGCCTATTACTGATGTTTGTTGCCATGGCGTTTATTTCTTATTTTGGCACTAGTGTTTTTTGCCAAAACATTTTTCCTCGATTTATGATGTAGATGTTTTTTCCATAGCGTTTCTCCTCGACTTCCATAGATTTTTTGCCAAGACGTTCCTTCTTGAGTTTTACGTAGATGCTTCTGCCACAACGTTCCTTCTCGACCTACACACAACCGTTTTTTTTTTTGTGTTTTGTAAACGTTTATTTGCCTCAACGTTTCTTTTTCACTTCTACACAGATGTTTTTTTTTTGTTTTTTTTTTTTGCCAGACCGTTGCTTCCCGACCTTCATACAGATTTCTTGCCTCAACGCACGTTCCTTCTTGGATTCTACACAGATGTTTCTGCCGCAGCATCCGATTTCTACACAGGTGTTTTTACCACAGCATTCGATTTCTACATAGATGCTTTTTGCTACAACGTTCCTTCTTGACTTCTACACAGATGTTTTAGCCACAACGTTCTTTCTTAACTTCTACACAGATGTGTTTAGCACAACATCCGATTTCTACACAGATGTGTTTAGCACAACATCCGATTTCTACACAGGTGGTTTTTTTTGCCATCAAAGTTTCTCTTTACGACTCTACACAATTTTTTTTTTGCCGCAAAGTTTCTTTTCGACCTCTATTCAGATTTTTTGCCACAGCATTTCTCCTCTTTTACACAGAGGATTCTGCTACAATGTTCTTGTTCTGCTACTTCTTTACTGGTTCGTTTACAACTAGTAATTTGCTAACAGGTCATTTCTCAACTTTCACACACATTTTCTGTTACAGCGTGTTTCCTCGGTTCGTCTATCATCAACATTTGCGGACCGGATCGTTATTTGTCATCGTCAATCACAGACTATTGCTGCCTTACTTTTCTCCAACAACTTTTACACAGATCTTTTCTACAACTTTTCACTTCGTCCTTCTTTCTTCCAAACCGAGCGCAACTCTGATCTGTTGCCATGCGCAATTTACTACTTAATGAGCTGGTGGAAGTGTGCATGTGCTCCTAACGGTCTGAGTGTATATCTAGTGTCGTGCGTCATATTTATTGTCACTGCAGAAATGATGATGTTACATATATTTTAGGAAATATGTACAAAAGTATATTTTCTATACATACCATCATGTTTATACCATGTGACGACCGGTCGAGGGAAACCCGATGCGCCACACGTTATATTGACAGAGTCTCTTTCGTTCAGCGTCACGTTCGATGGTTTTTCTATCCATTTCGGTGCAGCTTGAATTAATCGAAAAATAAATCCTTAAAAAAAGTATCATACTCTCTTATATAACAAGTACATGAATAAAACTTGAATACTTCCACACTTAATTATACAGGGTGAACGTGACCTGTCTTGCCAAACGAAAAAAAGTGATAGGCGAGCCCAAGTGGGGGAACATGAAATACCCTACCAACCTTGTTCTACCATAAAACCGTTTTTAAGTTATGGTAGATAATGAATGAATGTAGATAATGAAGAAAAATGCGTGAAGTCTGAGAGAAACCCAAATTTGTTAAGTTTCTGAAGAAGAACATAAAAAAAGGCAAAATAGAGCAAAAAAAAATCCTATAGGTTGTCACTATTTCCATCAGGTTATCTGGGTTTAATGGCGAGCTACAAGCGCTGAAAGATTAGCAAAGTTCAAAACCGAGTTGTCACCAAAAATTCTAATCACCAATTCCGAAAACACCCTTCTAGCTACAATCGGTCAAATTTACCAAAAACTTGTCCATTTCGTCAGCTTTCGAAAGGGTAAGTAGAGAGTAAATCATGTGTCGGTGATCTAGCTCAGGAAAACTTTTGCCTTATGTTCTCAATACGTCACTGAAATCTGCGTTTATCGCAATAAATATATTCGAAGAAAATTGCAAAAAAATCATAAGGTGACACTACTTCTATCAGGATATCTATTGTTTAATGGCGATCTACAAGCGCTGAGATAGGAAAAGTGGGAAATCGAATTGCCTAATGAATCTCAAATTGAATCTAAAATGTCTGCTTCGACAAACGCCGTTTTTAGTGATAAATATCGAACAAAAGGCTAAATTTATCCTGAACTTAAACACTGATACGATTTGTTGTAAACTCTTTCGAAAGCTAGTGGAATGGAAAAATTTTTGGTGAATTTGGACGATTGTAGCTAGAAGGGTGTTTGGGTAGTTAGCTATGAATTTTTTTTGGCGACAATTTGATTTTGAACTTCGCCAATATTTCAGCGATTGTGGCTCGCCATTTAATCCAGATATTTTAATGAAACTGGTATCAATTTATAGAATTTTTTCTGTTCTTTCCAAATATGTAGTTAGCACATAGGCCTCTCAGAAACTTCACAAATTTGGGCATTTTTCAGGCTTGACATATTTTTCTTCCATGATCAATTATTCACCATAACTCGAAAACGGTTCAAGGTAGCACAGGGTTTGTAAGGTGTTCCATGTTCCACTGGGGCCGGTCCATTACCAACTTCTGTTTTTCAGAACATGTAACGTTAACCCTGTATTTATTTGGTTCTGCATACCTTTCACATTCAGAACCGCTGTGTAAGTGCTGCTACCGAACGGGTTGGAAACGACGCAGGTGTAATTCCCACCGTCACCAGCCTTCACCGGGTCTAAAACCAGTACCGAGAACATACTGTCTTGCTTGATTTGGATATTTTTGTTGACTGCACCATCAACAGGTTTTCCGTTCCTACTCCACTGGAATTTGAGAGGTCTGGAACCGCCAGTCGCAGTACACATCACTGATGCTATCTTCCCGTCCTGTACGTCATCTTGGAACGAAAATTTCTGTATCTCAGGTACATCTACACAAGAACAAATGCACTTCATTGAACACAATAATAAATTTAAACTCGTAATAGAACATCTATAAAATATACAAGTGCCACAAATGTGTGGGTTACTTTTCCTAGCTGTAAAAGTTTCCTTTGACCTCAGGGTGTTAAGCCAGCACCTCCTAGAGATAGAAGGTCCCCGCACGCTGCTTGTGACGTCAGTAAGTAGTCCAATTTCCCTCAGAATATTCAGGGGTAAAAAATTCCCTGCTCGTGCCACTATCATCGTTGTGAGGAAAAGAAATGATCGGGTTCAGAATTGGCGATTTCTATGCCCCACATCCAAACACTATGCGGTATCTGTGAGCCAATCAGGAAGATTCTATGCCAAAATAACAAGAAACGAAATAGGATGTTTTGTTTCAAAATGTGGCATACTTATTAGGTAGTTGCAATCACGTTTATGGCAACCCATGTGGAGGCCTTCTATCTCTAAGTACTGGTTAAGCCTGACTTTTAAAGGCTTGTGTAAGTGTTGAGTTAGGAATATGGTAAATATGAACATTTTTCCGGGGGGGGGGGAAGGGCTTTCATCCGAGGGCAGCACTTAAAGTTGAACTTCGCGGAGGGGGGGGGGGTTTAGGATCGCTTCCAGAAGAAAGTGCATTAGAAGAAAAATGCAATTTATTACATAAAATTCTAAAAAAAAAAAATTGTATGCGAAAATGATTCATACCCCGCATCATCTTGGCTGAAAAAATTGAACGAAGCGAATTAATCCTAAAAAAATAACTTGTAAAATTTTGAACACGTGAAATTTCAGCAGCGCTCAAAAAAGTGACACCAACAAGGAATAAACTCTTTGTTGCCGTATTTTGCATTGAAAAGACACTGAATGTACTTTCTGCAATACCAAACAATTGGTATTTTGATTATTTCGAGCAAAGCCGCAACTAGATGCTTGGTCGCCCGGGGCAAGTGAGCATTTTGGCTCTTGTAATTTGGAAGGATAGGTTTGAGAATAAAATTTCCTCCCCCTCTGGTCCATCGCCCGAGGCACGAGACGCGCCTACTACCCCTAGTTGCGGCCTTGATTTCGAGAATAAGCCCACGGCATTATGGGTATGAGTCAAGAAGCGTGTCTGATGCTATGGTAAGAGAAGTGTTTTAGCATAACACGCGTGTCTGATGACAAAATGAGCAATTTGAATTCAATAATAACAGCAAAATAATTAAGCATGAATTTATGGGAAGCCCACTTATCATTCGGTTACTTTCAACCATATATACGTATATCTGGCAATGAAATTATGGAAAAATAAAATGTATATTTTTTGAGCATGGGAAATTAATAACCATTCACTAAAAATACTCATATCCCATTGACTAAGGGCTTGCCACATTTTAAATTTTTACGTAATATAGCCCGTGTATAGCGTCATTTCTTCTATGAATTTCGTAACGACTGGTTGAAAACTCCGCATGTTATAAGCAGGAAACATGTGATGAAAATTGGAATTTTATAGAAAACATTCATATTTTCTTAAGTATACGTGCTATTCTCACAAAAATACGCATAAATATTGTACAAAGTTAGTACAATGTTAAAGTTACAAGTCATTTGCTGATACAGGATTTGATCAGAAACATTTTTTTCTTATTTAATTTTTTGTCAGTCCCCTATATAAATGCACTCGTAAATAAATTTTCACTGGAAATGGCGAGTACCCACAAATGGTTATACAATGACTGAAATTACAGAGTGATTCGTTCATTATTTTTCTAGCAATTTGAACTGCGTGTCTAAATTCCCAAGTAGACACAAAATTTTGGCTATATATTGTATATACTGGACCATAGAGGGTTGAGAGAAAATTCTTTACTTATGCTCTGGTCATTGAGAGCCAATGAACAACAAATTTTCTAAGAAGAAATCGAAATGCCAGTATAAAAATTTCTTTTTGGAGAAATTATATGAATTATGTTCGTTGGCCAATATTACCTATCCCAGCATGGAAATATAGTTATCTATATTTTGTGTCGCCCGAAGAAGCCATGCACAATCACTTTGAAAGAAAACCACAAGCAGCTAATCCAATATATCTAAGTTCAGTATAAATATTGCTTCTTTCTAATTAGTGTTAGTTAACTTTTCGAATTAGTGTAAATTTTCTGCTAATTCAAGATTTGTAGAATTAGTATCAAAGATTGGTTTTTCATGGAAATAAAAGGCTGATATTCCGATTATACGATCAGGTTTGTATGAAACGCCAGATGCAAAATGATTTGTTGAGCAGTGCTATTTACTGGTGTCATGGCAATACAACAATATATTTAATTCATTTCAGTTGGCTCACCACACTGTGGAGTATTGCAACTGAAATTTTACTGAAGTAATAATAATTTGAAAAATAAATAATGATAACCGTTTCTTATTACTATATTTCGATACAAATCGTATACTGGAAAACAATCTGTGCAAGTACTCACCCCCAGCGATTGATAGTTCGAAGACCAATGCTAGAAGAACAGCTTCACTGATTGAAAGCACCATATTCATCCTTTGCATAGATGATAAGGGTATTTGGTATGTATTATACCAAATTAGTTTTGCACGTCACAGTATTCAAGGCAATACATTTGTTTCAATAGATTTTCAGTACCGAGAGATTCCGCAATCATGGTATAGCTATATTCTATGGCGTTTTCTCCGATTGTATAGAATTTTTTTTAGTTCAATGCACAAAGACGCGATAGTGGCGCCACACTTTGCCAACAATACAAACTAATATTTGGGAAGTAGAGAGTACCTAGTTTCAATTAATCATAATTTTCTGGATTGAACGATATACGATTGTACAGGGTGAGTATAAAGTATGTGCCTGTTCAGAGCGTTCAGCAGCTGCAGCCAATAAGCATACTCTGTCATTATGACAACTTATTCGATGCTGATTTGATTGATTGATTGATTGATATCATTGATGTGCAGGTCTATCACTTAGCATTTTGAATAATGTAACTAATGAATCATTATCTGTGTGTAAAAATTACTGACAACAATCTGAAAATAGACGAGTAAATCCCATGTATTCGTTATTATGATCTGGTGTATCTTAACCCTAGGCCATGTGCTGCCCCCCCCCCACCTTGTATTTGTTCTTCCTCCTCTCTCCCGTGTATTCCCCAGGTCCTGAGATATTCTAAATGTTGCAAGGATGGAAATCAATCGAAAGAGTATACTTGATAAGTAGTTAAGAGGGTCCATAGAGACCAGTGAAAATAAAATTCTCGCGTGAAAAATTAAACTTGGAAGTGAAATACTGTGGGGAAAAGTGTATCTAATTTCGAAATCCAGCAGAGCTACCACTACCCATAAAACGGGGACCATCTTAACGCTTGGACCATCCGGTAAAAGGGGTAATTATCCATAGTGGACCCACATGATGAGAGAATCTGGTGCTATGATTTTCGAGAGTAAGCATGTAAATATGTAAGTTGTTACTGAGTACGGAGGTCTAGCACATACGTTTGCCTGAGGGGAAGGGCATGATAATGAGATATCCCTGTAGAACCCCTCCCTCTAAAAGGGAACCTCACTCAACTCTAGCCCAGACCCTGGGTCCGGAGATCAACTTTATAAATATAGATTCAGTGGACGATTTTTTATTCACTGTAAATTTAGTAAAAAGAATCAATTTAATAAGTGTAAAAATTGTCATTCCTGGGTCGGATGCACTGGAAAGGAGCCTTGAATAAGACGGGGGGGGGCAACAAAAGAAAGTATAGCTCATAGAAATCATGGGGGAAGGGGGAATATAAGGTTAAGAAAAAAAAAAAAAAAAATATATATATATATATATATACGGACAACTACAACTAAACTGAAATCTCTGATAGTTGTAGTTGTCCGAAAGATCACGCTACGGAGTTCCCTTCAAGCTATCGCGGTGAGAAAAACATTTATTCGGAAACATATGGATCATTAAGAGCTCGTCTTCCAACATCGAAGTGAAACGGAATGGATTCCCCCTTCGAAGCCTCATCAGAAATTATAACGGTCATGGTAACCGCGATGTCGGAAAACGCCGCCCGGCGAAGGGGGATCGACAAATCGATTGAATTATGCTCCTAGTCTGGATGGCCGTAGCCAATGAACGTTGATGTTTAGTTGCATTATGTCCTCCGAACACAGACATATTCAAATGGGAAACGGCGCCTGATGATTGATTCCTCAGGCGGCTTTTACGGATTTCAAAAATTCGAATTATTTCTTTTTTTTTTTTTCAATATAATAATCTCTCACCCGTGTAACAAATATGAAACACATGGAACCGACCGATTTAGAATAGGGTTACCAGACGTCCTCCTTTTTCGATGTCATTTCAAGTGTCCTCCTACGTTTTAGAAAATTTGCCCTTTAGTCCTCCTTTTTAAGTTTCTGGAATTGTTTTTCTGGGGAATTCACACTCTGAAACATATACACTCATGTCCATAAATTCAGGATAATGCCAGCTCCGGCAAATAAAGGTTCAGAAACAAAACAAACGTTACTTATTCATAAAACCCATTTATTAAACAAAAGATAAAGAACAAGAACGATGGTGTATGTATGATACCATTCATCAAAACTACGATTTTTGCTCCCTGGAGCAATTGTAAAAAATATCTCCTTTACAAAAACTTACTGTTACATGGTTGGTATGATGGTTAATACATTGTATGTCTCCCATGCGATTAAATACAGTCCGTACAACGCCTAGGCATGCTGAGTATCAAATTATCTATCTGATCTTGGGGAAGATCACTCCACTCAGCAAGCAATGCACTCCGAAGTTCCGGTACACATGTAGGAGGTGGTTTACGGGCTGCAACTCGTCGGCCAAGCATGTCCCACACATGCTCTATCGGATTCAAGTCAGGTGAGAATGCTGGAAATTCCATATCCTCAGATTCAAGGCATTCGTTTACGATGTTTGCTCGGTGAGGGCGGGCGTTGTCATCCATAAACACAAATTCTGCACCCATGGCACCCCTAAACAAACGTACATGTTGTTCCAGAATGATGTCCCGATAAATTTGGGCTTTCATGGTTCCGGTTTGAACATGCAGATCTGTTCTGGAACCCAGTATAATTCCACCCCAAACAAGCAATGCTGCACCACCGTAACGGTGTCGTTCAATGATGTTGTCTTGGTGGTAACGGGTACCTGTCGTTCTCCATATGAAAGTCCGACGTGAATCAGATTGCAAGCTAAACCTGGACTCGTCGGAAAACATCACACAAGCCCACTGTGACGATATCCACATTGCATGTTCTCTACTCCAGGCTAATCGCTGCCGACAGTGAGTTGCCGTGAGCGGAACACATCTGACAGGCCTACGAGCATATAAACCAATATCTCCCAAACGTCTGTACACGGTTTGGCTTGAAACTGTGGTACCCGTGGCTGCAGATAGCTGACGAGACAGGTCGGATGCTGTGCTCCGTCTGCTTCTTTTGGCCTTCATTCGGCGTTGTAACTCGGGGGCGACCCCGTTAACGTTTTACTGACATTTCCGTTATCTTGGAATCGTTGCCAAAGCGTAGAGATGACACTTTGGGCAATTCCAAGTTCCTCGGATACTTCCATCTGAGTACGCCCACATTCCAGGCGGCCGATAATTCTACAACGTAAAAAATCATCCACATGCGTCCTCTGTGTTATAACTATTCGCTTATGGCACTGAGCGCCTTACAGAACTCTTGTGTACAATTTCACTTCTTTGCCACCATTCCTTATATACCCCCTCTTACACTATCCTCATTGTGACATACTATCGGCATCATCTGGTGGCTTCCTGAAATTTGCATATCATTCTTGCAGGTGCGTGTGATAATTCTACAGGTGAAATTTTTACTTTAAATTTCGATTTCCGTGTGATTCTGATTTATCCTAAATTTATGGACATGAGTGTACATCTCTTCATTGAGATATGAGTGTTTGTGTGCGTGTGTGTTTGTTTTCTACGCATGTTCACACACACACTTTGACCACACGCTGTCGAAATTCCCTGAATTCAAGAACCCAAGTTGCCCTCCAAACAGGGCGGATGTTATTTTAACCAAGGCCCAGCTTGGAATGATATGAAAAAGATATTAGGACAGACAGCTCTTGAAGAAGAAATCCCCGTAGCATCCATTTTTGAGAATACCATTGTTCACTTACCAACATATTCTGAAGTATGGGAAGAATGGCAGTGCCGTTTCGACGCATGGGCCCACCCAGGCATGGCCCAGGGACCTCCAGTGCAGAAAATGCCTCATGGAAATGAGATCTGGCCGAATTTTCGACAGTGGGGATGTAAATTGGGTATCAAGTATCAAGTATTTCTAGCCAAGTGGGGGAAGTGGTTAGAAAAATTATTTTGCCAGGGGCGTCTGATGCTGTTAAAACGCCCTCGCGGAGGATAATGATATTTCTTCCGTTCAGAAATACAGACAGAATAGTAGAATTAGTGTGTTTTAAAGATCTTGAGGAGTATCTTCGTTTGTTACCATAGTAGCGCCATCTATTGTAAAAATTTAGAAAAGAGACGTAAATAAGACATGAGCTGCAGGCATTCTTCCTTTTTTCAGTTTTCGCGCGCTCGCGAATCTGATAATTATATTTTAGAATAGTGGTTCTTAACCCTGAGCTGGACAAATCCCAGTCACCAGGTCGCTATGGCGACTAAAAAAATTGGCATTGGCGCCTATAATTTTCTTTGTGTGGTTACTAAATTGCAGGCACAAAATTTTTGGAACTCTCAGAAGCATACCTTCTGCCAGCATGAAAGAAGGTCGCTCTGCCGGTCACACCGGGCCACGTGGTTTGGGACCCCGCACTTACGGCAATAGAAGTGTAAAAAATATACACATATCATCTTTTGCGGTCAGCAAGGTAAACCGCTGAGCGGGCATCGTGCTGGACTCTTGTCCTGAGGACTCAGGTTCGAACCCCGTTCTTTTATAGCGGAATGCCGGTTTCAAACAAGTTTTCTGTGTATTTCGAAGGTGGCGGAGAAGTGACACATGCTCGTTATATGACTGTTTCGTAGTTTTTGTTATATTATATTTTATGTGTGTTTAAAAGTGCTTTTCAGAGAGGGAGAGGATACACTTCCTTGAGGGACCCCGCTTGTGACACCTGTCCAATCAGGAAATTCCCCGTTGATCATAAGCATTATAATATCAACAGAGCGCGTGTCATTCGAAAACTTTTTGTGATTGGATAAGTCGACGGTTCTAAAGATAGTCCTCTCGGCAAACAATTTTAATCGCCATGTTTTGGAATTAACAATTAAAACAACAATCGCAACATCTGCTGGTCTACTTTACGATGCCACTGATTACCTCGCGAAAAGGGACAGGATTGCCAAGAGTAATTTCAGATTTTAGTTGAGGTGGCATGAGGCAACAATATCTATAACAGAAGGCCTCCGCGCGAAAATCGTGACGTCACTGAAGAAAATCATAGCCTATAGCCATTAGATATAGCAGGCCGACGCATTCTTTGCCCTGTTTTTATAGTACAGTCAAATCCCGTTTTAACGAATACCGTTGTAGCAAAAAAATCGTGTTTTAACGAACACTTCTCTAATCTCCCAGATAAGTTTACATAGGAACGATGCAAAGCCTGGAATTCCTTTATAACCAAGTGATTTCTCCGGTCTCTTGGAGTTCATTATAACGGGATTCGACTGTATATCTAATTGCTATAGGTGAGATGGCCGCCTTCAGTGACGTCAAGTTTCGCACGGAGACCTTTCTGCAATATATGGTGTTGAATGAGGGCACTGTATGCACCGTTGCTGAGATAACACAACGTCTATGACGTGTCACACATTTAGTCACTGTCGTAGCACATGTCTAAAATCCACGAGCAGTAATTTCTTCGAAAAATCTTAGGGAAAAAGACGGGGATATTAAACCACACCAGGTTGGCAAGATACAGCCCCGTCTCGCGGGTGATTTTGCAACTAATTCGTTCAATAGAAATTAAAAAATTGTGAGCACATTTTACGGGTAACATGTTAAAAATTTTTCATTCATGCAACAATTTGGTAAAAAGAGTTCCCCTCGATTCTTCTTACACTATTAATAACTCCTTAATCACCGAAGTTTATAATTATGAATACCTGGGTGTAATTATTTCTGCCGACCTCCGACGGAATCCCCGTGTTGATTACGTCTTTCATAAGTGTTTCCAAAAACTCGTTTTCCTTCGTCGGAACCTCAAAAACTCCACCCGTCACCTCAGACATCTCTGCTTCCAAACCTACATCCTTCCTGTACTCTCCTATGGCTGTGAAATCTGGGACCTCCATACTCTTTCAAACATAGACAAATTAGAATCTATTCAAAATAAATCCGCCCGCTTCATTCTTAACTGTTGGTCATCCTCCGTCACTGAACTCAAGCGCAACAGCTTTCCACCCATAGACATATCTCTCGATTATCTTTCCTTTTCAAAATCGTTCATGGCCATTTTCATATCGACGCTTCGAATTTTCTAACTCCAGCTTCATACACTTTTCGAAGAGAATTAACCATTCACAAAAATTGAAACCCATCTTTGCATCCACAGATTGTTTCAAATTTAGTTTCTTTCCTCGAACAATAACCGACTGGAAACATTATTGATTGTTATATTATTACTTTATTTAAATCAAGAAAAACATTACATACACAAACACACAGAGCATATACATTGTTTTGTCCGTTCCCCTTCCCATCCGGACGGCTTTGACTACCCAATTCTTTGGCTGGTGGTGATGATTATTACACATCTCCCCCTCCCTTTTTTTTATAGGTTGAGCCTACTAGGGGGGCGAACCACCCTCCCACTTCTAGTGACATAAGGTACCTTGACAGCTGAGTTTTCACTCGAATTCGATGGAGTTGCTGCAGGACAGTTTTCTAATGAAGGAAAGTCCAATTCTTCTTTCTCTGGGTGGAAATTTGGTGATGGGATTAGATGTCTCCTAAATTTCTTCTATAGATGTTATTTCCCGACTTAATCAGATAAGATCTTGGGAATGAAGTCTGTTTTAGTACTACACCAGTAGCTCTTCTGTCAGTTATCCACACTTCTTCTCCTTCCTGTAATTTCTTTAGATCTCTCACACCATGTCTTGGCACTGTCTTTCAACTCTCCTTTCTTCCTTGACCTCGATGGTTTTTCTATCCACTATTTGTGGTTGCAACTGACCTTTAGCTATTGGCAAAGTTGTTTTAATTCTTCTACCCATCAGCAACTCTGCTGGACTGAATCCGTTTTCTAGGGGAGTTGCTCGATATGCCATCAAAGCAATGTATGGATCTTCAGACTTCTTAATCAGCATTTTAACTGTTTTAACTGCTGACTCAACCAGTCAGAGGAAATCTTTGAGGAAACTTTGGGCTACTAGAAATGTGTGTGAATCCATACCTTTTAGAAAATGTTTGAAATTCCAATGTTCGCACTGGATCAAATTGAGGCCCATTGTCTGATCGAACAATATCTGGAATGCCATGTGGAGCGAATATGGACTTGCAATGGTTTATGATTTCAGCAGCTGTCGGTCTATCAAGTTTTGCAATTTCAGGAAAACGAGAATAGTAGTCAGCTAAAAGAAGATACCACGAATTCTTGTACTTGAACATGTCCATGCCAATCATCTCCCATGGACTCTCAGGAAATGGTGTTGGAATGAGAGGTTGGTGCCTGTTCTTAGATTCTTGGATACAAGCCGTGCAATTTTTTACCTTTTCTTCTATTTCTTTACTTATTCCTGGCCAATAAATAGAACATCTGGCTCTAGCTCTGCATTTTGTAATTCCAAGATGACCTTCGTGAATCTGATTTAGAACTGCCCTTTGATGTGATCGAGGAATGATGATTCTACAGCCTCTCATCACTATCCCATCCTGAATGGAGATTTCATAACGATGTTGCCAGAAAGGTAGACAAAAGGAATCGACATCTTTCTTTGCAGGCCATCCCGTCATTGTATATGATGAAAGTTTCTGACAAACTTCGTCAGCAAGTTGTGCTTCTTGAAGTTCTTCCAGTCTTTTCGATGAAGCTGGTAGAGTCTCTTTAACCATTTGAACATATGCATCTATTTCGTCTTCCAATTCATTTGTCATGTTTGGATATACTTGAGGACTCCTGGATAAAGCGTCTGCTGCATACAGTTCCTTTCCTGGAATGTGAACTATGTCATAAGAGTGTCGCATCATCCTCAATTTGATCCTTTGTAGCCTCGGTGACAAGTCATCCAAATGTTTTTTGGAGAAGATAGGAATCAGAGGTTTATGATCACTCTTTATCTTGAAATGAGTTCCTGTTAGGTAATCCTTAAATTTCTCACAACCCCATGCAATAGCTAAGGCTTCCTTTTCGATTTGGGCGTATCGAGTCTCAGCTGTGGTTAAAGTTCTGGAACCATAGGCAATAACACCAATCTGACCATCATCTTGCTTTTGGCGTAAGGTGGCTCCCAAGCCATATGAAGATGCATCGAAAGTAACTATGGATTCCTGGTTGGGATTGAAGATTTTCAAAACAGGATCAGATGACAATATCTCCTTCCATTTGAGAAAAACATTTTGCTGAGGTATATCCCAGATAAAATCTATTTTGTTACTGAGAAGCATAGTTAGAGGAGAAAGCACTTCTGCATAATTTGGAACAAAACGAGCCAAGTAATTTGCCATGCCCAACATCTGTTTCAGTTCCTTCTTATTTGTTGGTGACTTATATTCCTTGATAGCAATGATTTTCTCATCATCTGGATGAATTCCTTGGCTATCAATGATGTGACCAAGAAATTTAATTTTGCTCGTTGAGAAGATACATTTTTCTTTGTTCAAAGTCAAATGAACATCCTTCAGTTTCTGGCAAACTTCTCTCAATCTCACATCATGCTCTTCTTGAGTAGACCCCCACACTAGTTGACATACCAGATGACATACCACTGGATGACATTGCCAGAATCCTGAATTCGCATCCAGTTTTGAGAACACTTTAGCACCAGATAAGAGATTCAGTGTGTATTCCACTTTGGGTAAGGGATGTAATTCCCGTAGAACATTTTTATTCAGCTCGATCAGATCCACACAAATTCTCACCTTTCCATCACTTTTGGGCACTATGACAACAGGAGAGCACCACTCTGTTTGCTCGGTGACTGAAGTTATGACTTTTTGTTCGACCATCCTTTTTATTTCGATTTCTGTCTTCTTCAAAAGAGGTATGGGTACTCGTCTTGGCGATGTTACTGCACATGGAATGACATCAGGCTTGAGTTGTATGGAATAGCATTCCTTCATGAGTCGAAGTCCTTCGAACAGTTCAAGAAACTCTTTTTTCGGATCTATTGCAGTAATCCATTGAACAGCACTGATATTGGGTCCTAAACCAAAGGATATCAAAGCTGGTTTCCCAAGAAGACAGTTTTTCAAGCCATCGATGACATAGATTTCTTCTGTGCATTTCTTGTTTACATAGCTCAGAGGTGCTTCGAACATGCCCAGCACTTTTAACGGAGTGTTATTTGGACCACAGAGAGTCCTATCAGCTGGTTTCAAATTCAATTTCTGAAACATCTTGTGATACAAAGTTGCAGGTATTACTGTATGATCTGCTCCGCTATCTAGTCGAAATCTCAATTTCTTATTCATAATATTGACAAAAACTGTCCAATCCTGGTTTGTTTTGTCTTGAATATGACCCAAGAACGAAATTTTTGAATGCTGGTTTGGTTTCTTTGCTAAACAAACGTTTCCGAAATGTCCGAAATGTCCCAGTTTCGAACATTTAAAACATTTGGCATCTCTAGCTGGACATAATCTTCTCTCATGTTTCTGCCTGCCACACCATTTGCATGTCTCCGAATGTTGGGAATCTGAAAAGTTCTTGCTCTTTGGTTTATTTTTCACACCAGACTTTTGATATTGAAAGTGATCAGATTTTCTTGAAGACATTGCATGTATAGGAACATTGGTTTCCGTTTCATTGAGTTTATGTTGTTGCTGCTTGATTGATTCACTAAGCCTAACCTGTTCTACCGCTTTTGTTAGTGTAAGTTCGGCATCCAGTTGCAACCTTTCACTTAGAGATTTATCTCGAATACCAACAACAATACGATCACGTATGAGTTGATCATGCAATTCTCCATAATCACAATGTTCAGCAAGGCTGAATGAAGCAGTAATGAAGTTGTTTACTGATTCTCCTTCTTGCTGCACACGTTTGGTGAACTGTGCTCGTTCAAAAATTGTATTCTTTTTAACAATGAAATGATCACTAAACTTCTTCACAACAACTTCATAGTTTCCCCTTTCAGTGTCAGCCAACTTGAAAGAAGTGTAAATGTCCTCGGCTTGTTCACCCATAATATAAATCAGCGAGTTTACCTGCTCTTCTCCCGTCTTGGTGGAGAGCCCAGAAGCTATACGGAATCTCTGGAAGCGAGTTATCCATCTTGACCAGTTTGCAGGTGTTGAAAATGTAAAATTGTCCGGCTGGTTCATCTGTATTGCTGGAATGGCAAAAGGAAAGTGCTCTGGATCAGTCATGTTTACTTTTCAGATTGAAAGTTCCTTGCAAGTACTGATTTTCATCTACTTGATGTGTATCAGAACATTTTTTTTCTCTGCTGCTACTTTGTTGTCATGGCCTTTTACCGCTGCCACCATGGTGTATTATCACTTTATTTAAATCAAGAAAAACATTACATACACAAACACACAGAGCATATACATTGTTTTGTCAGTTCCCCTTCCCATCCGGACGGCTTTGACTACCAAATTATTTGGCTGGTGGTGATGATGATTATTACACATTGATTGTACAACAGTTGCGTATTACCTTTGTAACATCAATCGTCTCTGCCAAACTTCACCACCACATTCCCTTGTATAGGCCTTGGCCAAGCAATATTGAATGAATAAATAATAAATCAGCAGAAAAATGTTTTAGGCTCACCTTGCTCATTGATTAAAATTACTAATGGTCATTATTCGTCGTTTTGAATAAATGTAACTAATCCATGAAAAATAATAGATTTTGATAATAATCCAAGTACAGTGGAACTTCGGTAAACGAGCTTAATTCATTCCGCGAACGTGCTCGTTATACGAATCGCTCGTTATTCGAATCAAACTCCCCATAGGAAATAAATTAAACACGCGGATAGTTCGTTCCCCAATTATTCATTCACATAAAAATGGCGAATGAGAACGGCAATTACTCAATAATACAATGCAATAATAATAAATAAATAAATAAATATATATATATATAAGTAATACAATAAAATACATATATTGGACGAGCCAATGAATTTTCAGAGACCTCGGCTGCACCTATCCTCGGCTAGAAATCAGTGAACTTCCCTCTTGCGGGGAAGGGGGCGTCTCAACATCATGGGTTTTTAGAAAAGTGCAAGGTCGTCCATCGGCTTCCTCTTCTTGGATACTGTTGCGGATAATTTTCCACAAGACTTCGAGATTGCAAAAACAAGAAGCGGTTCGACGGACAAACACAGATTTATTTACAGAACGGCAATTTACACGTATTTACAGGCTAATCAGATAGCTAACAACTTTCTCGTAAAGTTTAAACACAACTGACTGAATCTCCTTGTGCCTGTCTAGCCTGCCATCTTGTCAGCGCCGCACTATTTATAACCCCAGAGAAACTTCGAGAAAAAGAACATTCCACAAAATTCTATTTTACAGTTTCCTAGTCGACGGCGCCACCATACGGACTGCCTGGAGGGGCGTTGAATCACTGTTTGGAGGGGCGGGACTTTCTAGATATTTCTCTACTCGCCCTGCCAGTTCTCCACCAATCCAATCACAGTCATTTCCGCCAAACCGAAACCGGTATCAACCGATTTTGATATTTCTGGGAGCCATCGAACGAATCGCGCCATCTATCGTCGATAGTTCGTAACAATACAGTAATTTTTTTAAGGCTCCGTACTTGGATAGAAATGTTTGTCTGGTATGTTATTCACATATTGAATGTCTCGAAGATTTTGACCAAATATCGTTATCATGAGAACCCCTTTCAAACTTGAGCCCCCCCCCCCCACCCCGGGCCGTTCCAGGGTGGGATCACGTATTAAGACGGCACTGACAAAGTGTTCTGGGGTCACTCGTACTTGGCTGGAGAGAGAGGTAATATATAGCTTACATATTAATTACACCCGGAAATTGTAGTACCAGATCTCATCATGTGCCCCCCCCCCCTCATGGATATGGGCCCCGCGGATTTAGATGGTCCTGGTTCCATGCTGTGCTGGATTCAGAAAGTATATATTAACATTTTATCTTACCATAATTCACTTGAAATCTTTTCCTCTCTCTCTGATGACCCTCTTCAGCATTCTGTCGTGGTTCCCCTTCATCTGATTTTCACCTGCGCCCCCCCCCCCAGAATGTCCCAGAGACGATAGAAGGCCATATGACATCATGTTAAGAACCACTGTTAATAACATAAATTATTGATATAATATATCTGCTGCCATCTACCGAATAAAACTAATATGATTTCTCATTTGACATTAGTAAAAGGTTTCCAATAAGCGAATTATATTAAAAAATAATATAATATGGTATGATAAAATATTTTTATATAAACAATAATATTTATTAAATTACCAAATTTGCTTCAAAATTTTGACGGTTAGTATTTTTGTAAACTAAAATAACATGAGTAAGCTTGCAAACGCTGGAAACATTACAGGTAACGGTGAAAAGTGTTTGCGCGGGAAGGTCTTAACGAGACCAACGTATTTCTGCAAATTTTGATACTTTGGATTCCACGTCCGAGACATTTAGTGCCTATTGGATATATATCGGCTAGATGAATGGATAACTGTATTAGCGGCGACAAAATGGTAAGTGCTGCTTCTGTTGTCATTTTCTTTTTGGCCGAGTTTCATCTGTGAATAGTAGTGCAAATGTCGCGGACCATGGTTGGTAAAAATAAGATGATGGTATGCTTTGCGCATAGTGTATTGCTAGATAATGATAAGTTAAATGTTAGTAACATAATTGATAAGATCAAAGAAACTGTAGATGATGAAAAGCTACCTCTTCAGGACACTTTAGAGTTTATTTTTTATGAACTGGATCCAATTATTCAAGAGTTCATAAATCATAATAAGTTCAGTGAATGGCTATGTGAAATTGATAGTGAATGTGAAACTAATGGTATCTTACGTACCATTATAAAATTAGTTGGAGACTACGAAAATTCAAAAGATGCTGCGTCTGATAAAATAATTAGTACCGAAATTCTCTGTAGTATGAAAAAATTATACAATTGTGATTTCCAGAAATGTGGATTGTATTTAAGTAAGGATAGGGATGACAAAAAATATCCGATAACCGGGTCCGAAAACTCTGGCAAAGATTTAGAAGACGGTCTGACAAAACCACTCTAAACATACTAGAAAAAGAAATAAGACAAGAAACAACTGAATATGTCAAGGAGAGATTCACCCACTTCATTGAGGAGGCCACAGCATCCGATGGCTCACTTTGGAAGGCGTGGAAAATCTGTAAACGAAAATCTCCAGCGGTGGACAAAATTACAAACGAACAAGGTCAACTGTTGTATACAAATGAAGAGATTGTTGAAACGTTTGCTGATAACTATGAAAAGCAATTCATGCCAAACAGTCTGCAATCTCGAAGTATTGCTTCAGCTCATCATGGAAAAGTTCAAGAATTCCTGGATAGAGTTCGCTCGGATGCCTTGCGCGGAATGGGTGCTACCGGTTTGACCAATGTTGACGAAATCAGGGGCATGATTAACAAACTCAAAACTAAAAAAGCTTCTGGTCATTATGAAATTTCAAATCTCGCTCTTAAAAATCTTCCTCTTTCTATCCTCAAATCATTCACTAATATATTTGATAGCATGCTTCAGACAAGCTATTTTCCTAATGTCTGGAAACTTTCTATTGTCAAACCTCTTCATAAATCTGGAACTGACCCACTTTTCTCTCAAAACTTCAGACCTATCAGCTTACTCAGTAACCTTTCTAAAGTCTTTGAACGTATCTATATTTCACGTCTTGACGCTTTCCTGTCCTTCAACAGCATTCTTCGAAGTGAGCAGCACGGATTCAGGCGGGGGCATTCTTGCGTTACTCAGCTGCACAGAGTTACCGAGTTCGTGATGACTGCGTTCAACTACAAGGAACATGTCTGTGCTCTCTGTCTGGATATATGTAAGGCCTTCGACAAAACGAATCACACGACCTTATTATCCAAACTAATTGACCTGGGTTTGCCTGACTATTTCATCATCTTTTTAAACAGTTACCTTTCCAATAGAAGATTACAAGTCAAAAATGGCAACTGTCTCTCAACTGTTAGACCAATAAGAGCGTCTGTCCCGCAGGGTTCTTGTTTGGGACCACTGCTCTTTACGCTATACATCAATGACTTCCCAGCTCCTCAGCACGGAATGCTTGGTCTATTTGCTGACGATGCCATCCTGTTGACCAATCACAAAAAAGGGAAAAAATGTATTGAAAATTTACAAGAATCAACTGAAGACGTTGAGGACTGGTGCCAAGACAACGATATAAAGTTGAATCATCAAAAATGTCAATATATTCTCTTCACAAGACGGTACAAGTTTCCAAGAACTCCCATATACATCGGCAATACGGTGTTGACAAGAAAACTCCAAGTCAAGTATCTAGGTTGTATACTAGATAAGTCGCTCTCATTTTCTCCTCAGGTGATGTACGTAAGAAATAAGGCCTCACAAGCAGTTGGGATGCTATCCAGAATCACATTCCCACAGGCCAGGCTAACGTTGAGGAATAAAGTAATTCTTTTTAAAACTATTATTCGTCCTATTCTGACATATGCTGCCCCAGTGTGGGCTCATGCCAGTCTTGCAAATATGAAACGTTTACAGACACAGCAGAACATCATTCTTCGTCAGTTTACCAGAGCCCCCCGGTATGTGAGAGGAAAAAACATCCGTAAAGATCTTGACTTACCACTAATCTTGGACTATATCAAGGAGCTTGCAAATGCTCATTTTGACAGGCTACGATCTTCTGAACACCCGCATCTTAGAGAAATTGTCTGTTATGACCCTAGAATACCCACAGTACACTCTAGGCCAATGGACTTGCTGAGCGTGGATTGGGTGACGAATTGATGCAATTTTCAGAACATTTTCATGATTTTGATTTTTTTTTTTTCCAAACAATTTATCAATTTAATATCAGTTTTGTTTGATATTGCGGATGCTGTGATCGCAATTCAGAGGCATTTATATGTTTTTTTTTTTTTTTTTTTATCGCAATTAATAATTTTTCTCATTTATTCGTGATTTGCGCTTGCATAAAATGGTGCATTGGGTTCGTGTCATGTTGAAACTGATGTTATTACAATACAGAGATGGTATGTGTCATGTCTTCATTATAACTTTTTCTTTGACGTTCTTGATTATGGTTATATGACTGATGAGGGTTCAACAGTACCTCAAACATCTCTGGTTAGTGTCTCTCGATTATGTAAATATTTATAATGTTGGGGTTTTTGGGTAGCATATCATCGGCTACTTCCCTTGAGACATTTCCCCCTTGTTCTTCGATTGTGTTGTGTTTTATCTCGATGAGCATTCATTTCGCGAAGATTTGTAAACAATACTCTCCTGGCTCATTCATTCTCTACACACACACATACACTACATACCTTACACACATGCACAAACTTGTCTTTTTCCTTCTCATACCACCCCTGGTGATCTGTAAGTCGCCAGACAGCCTGCAAAGGCTGGGCAGCGACGGAAACGTTCAATTCTGGTCTGGTCTGGCTTAAATAACTCTTGGAAGTTGCTGCTCGGATTTCGTCACGATCGGTCGCATGTAGCTTTCTCTCCGTCAACGACCAACCGTAGGCCTAATGGATGTCTGCAATGCGGCATAACGGTCATCTTGAGTCTTCGCTTGCTAATTGTGTTTTCGCTCCAGTGTTACGCCTGCCCTCTTTTTAATTATTATTTTATTTTTTTGGAGTCCCATGTGCAATCTCTGCGGCTATTCACCTGCTAAATTGCTGGATTTCAAGGAGTAGAGTCCATATGTACAAACATCCAGTTTAGGATTGTGATTGGTGATCGTCAGAGTGGAGGTGTCACCAACGGATATTCCAACGGTCGTTTTTCATGCAGTTTTATGGTGATTTCAGTGCTGTGTGTGTGCGCTCAACAGTGTTTTCCCCCCTCCCCAGTGATACGTCTGCCCCATTTTTGCCCCTTTTTCTTAGGTTTTTTGTTATTTCAAACCAAGGTAAGTTCTGTTTCATAATTACTCAGTGCTATGGGGAAAATCTGTCCTTTCTCAAACATTGATGACATTTCTGTAGTCAAACGATTGAGTGCGTTAGCTGCAGATTATGCTGACTCAGGTGAGAGTAGAGAGATATTTGATAACGTTGTATTTGATTGGATTATCGAAAAGTACAAGGAAGGTAATGATGTTAACAAAAATGATGAATGTGATATTGCTGATAATTTTGTTGAACTGTTCTCAGTGTATGTTATGCTTTTGGATACTGATAATAACGAGGAAAATTCGGTACATGATCTTTTGTTGTCCACAGCTCAAACCCTTTTTGATGGGTTAAATACCTCTTATTGCAAGCATAGTATGAATCAAAAATTTCGAAGTGTGAAAAAGCCAATTGATACCCCCTCCACAGACCCTTCTTCTTGTACCCAATGAAGTGGAGGCTACCCCTCCCGTAGGAAAAAGTGATGGTGATCAAAGTAAGAATGACTGTAACGACACATCTACTGACTCATCTTCTGATTGTGACACACATTCTTCACAAACATCATCAACTTTTTCAGTCGAAGGGAACGAATCTTCACATATAAATGCGACACAGCAAATTGAAAATAACATTAAACAGGAACAAACAGTAGAGCAACAATTGCCTAGTAGTGTTAACTCTGATTTGGCTAATCAGCCTAATGACAACAATGGCTTTACTGTTGTAAGTAGGAAAAAGAAAAAGACTAACATTCCACCGATTATTTTGACTTCATGGGGAAACAACTGGATTGTTGATTTCAGCGAAATTAAAGCTGTATGTGAGTTTCCCCCCCAACAAAAGCCAACGGACAACAAAATAACCTTCCAAGTTTTTTCAGAACTTGATCATAGGAAGGTAACAAAAATTTTTGATGCCAAAAAATTCAGATATTATACTTATCAAACAAATAGCAACAGAACCTTAAAGTTTGTCATTAGAGGGTTACCTGCAAATGTTAACCCCCTTGACATTAAAGCAGACATTGAAAGGCAGGGTATACCAGTGGTCAAGGTTTGTAATATGAAAAATTATTCAAATGGGAGACCTTTCCCACTTTTTTTGGTAGAGGTTTTGATTGAACATAAGCATTTTGCTAATCTAACATGCATAGGTGACATCAACATTAGTATCGAAAGATACAGAGGAATACTCCCTGCGTGTGCATTTTGTTCAGGGTCTCATGAGACTCGGAATTGTACTCATAAAGGTGATAAATCTAAATTGAAGTGTCTTTTATGTGGTGGCCCTCACACGGCTACATATTCTGGATGTAGTGCTAGACCTGAAGTGCCAGGGAAAAAAGGCAGGATTTTTGAATCTAAACTGCCTGTATCACTTAGGGGCCCTTCGATGGAAGAATTTCCAACTCTCCCTTGTCAAGATGAAGACAATTTTAACATAGGACACAGCTCATTATTCATAAGATCTACTAATAGCACAAACATTTCACCTAATTCTGATAAAACACATGACAGAAACATGGAATCTGAAATTTCAGAACTAAGGAAAAAACAAGAATTTTTGCATTTTACTGTTAGGAAAGGGCAACATCCCTTAGGACGAGGTAAAGTGATTAAATCAATTGATGATATTTACCGAGAATTGCATCAAAAATTGTATAAAAATGTGATGAACCAGCTTATTATATACACAGAAGAGCTGGACATGAGTGACATCGACATGGTCAATGATGATAGCTATCATACCTTAAATGAGGAAGTGGACTTTTCTAATCAAAATGCTATCTCACTGGCTAAAAAAACACACGGTGATCATTCCAACTCCGATAACCTGTCTAAAAATTGCACGGACACTGAAAATTTAATCAACAATTTTGGAAAATTGTTGGAAGGGGCTAACATTGACAAAAACAAGATTCAACAAATACTCTCAGTTTTGATTACTATTCTAATATCGCCTAACAATAGCTCAAACAATTGATGCTCCTCCCAGGCCACTCATTGTAATGGCCTGGCATGCTAATAGCCTTAGAGGCTCTAAACACTTATTTACTCAAATGCTTTTTGATTATCAAGTAGATATTGCACTTATCAATGAAACTTGGTTCCTTCCCAGCACGGTTTTCAACATAGGTGGTTATCAATGCGTCCGACGGGATCGACTACATAACCGGGGGGGAGGAGTCTGTATATTTATTAAAAATTGAATTCCCTATCAACAAATTATTCTTTCTGATTCTACTGATATTGAAGCTGTGGCGGTCTCTATTCATATAAATAGAGTATCAATGGACTTTTGTGCAATTTATAAACCGCCTAATAACAGCTTGGACTTAAATTTGTTAAAAGAAATATTCAACACCAGCTCATCTGTCCTAGTAGCAGGTGACTGGAACTGCAAGTCATCTTTGTTTTTCTCGAAGTCAACAAATAGAAATGGTAAAATTCTTAGGAAATTCTGTATTGACAATTTTCTTCAAGTAATCTCTTCCCCTCAGCCAACTCATTTCCCTGGCCAAAACAGAGGAGCGCCTGATGTCATTGATTTTGGTCTGGCAAAAAATTTTTTGTACGATATACAAATGTATACTAAGGCAATTTTGTATTCTCCTCACAATCCCCTGTTCTTCAACATTGACTTTTTAATACCCAGAAAAAGACTTTTGGTAAATCACATTGACTGGAATGCTTATAATGACAGACTTTCTTCAACCGCACTAAACACTGTTGATAACCGAAACAGTGATGACATTGACCAAGCTGTTGATAATTTGACCCATCATATTAATGACTCAATTAAAGCCTCTTCTACTCAAAAAATCAAATCTGAGAATCAATTTGGCTTGCCTAAAGAAATTTTGGATAAAATTAGGCATAAAAACAAAGTTAGGAAAAAGTGGCAGAGGTACAGAGGTGCCTTAGACAGAATAATTTTAAACAGACTCCAAAAGGAGATCAAAAAAGAAGTTGCATCTCACATCAATGACCGTTTTTCTGACTTTGTGGGTAATGCTACAGCAGAAAACGGCAATTTATGGAAAGCTTGGCGGATATGTAAGCCCAAAACTACACGAATTAACAAAATTAAAAAGACAGACAACACAATTGTTTACACAGATCAGGAAATTGCTGAAGCATTCGCAACTACTTATGAAGGGCAATTTTCACCCAATAGGAATCAGCCTAACAATACTAAATTACGGCTTCGTAGAAAAGTCGCACAATTTATTCACTTTCACACAAATAATTCTACATGTCACATGGATCTAACAACTAATGATGAAATCAGCTCAATCATCAACTCATTGGATGTCAAAAAAGCACCAGGTGCTGATGAAATTAGCAATAAGGCCTTGAAGTGCCTGCCAGAAAATATCATTACTCACATAACAGGAATTTTCAACAGTGCTTTAACATTAAATTATTTTCCAAAACCTTGGAAACATTCTGTTATAAAAACAATTCACAAAGCTGGGACTGACCCACTTATGGCACAAAACTTCAGACCAATAAGTTTACTGAGCAACTGGAGTAAAATCTTTGAAAAGATTGTCGCAAATAGACTTACACAATTCATCAATGAAAATCATTTGATTAGACCCGAACAGCACGGGTTTCGGCCTGATCACTCTTGTGTGACACAGCTGGTTAGAGTCTCAGAGTTCATAAATGAAGCTTTTAACAATTTTGATTTTGTGGCTGCATCATTCTTAGACATAGCAAACGCATTTGACCGTTGTGATTATGCTACATTGCTTTCCAAACTCATTGACTTAAATATGCCTCCGCATATGGTCATATTCTTCTATCACTATCTTCTAGGTCGAACTTTTCAAGTAAAAATTCAAAATACACTTTCTTCAATAAAACAAATTCATGCCTCTGTGCCTCAGGGCAGTGTGTTGGGGCCACAACTGTTCCTGCTATACATTAATGACATACCTTGTCCCCAAAATGGCATAATATCTTTATTTGCAGACGACTGTGCAGTTTTGTGCAGTAGCAGGGATGCAAATCAGGCCTTCAACAATTTACAAGAAACCATGGATGAAATAGAATATTGGTGTGATCAATCTGCCATCCAACTGAATAGTGACAAATGCAAATTTTTATGGTTCACTAGACGTCGTAAAATTCCGGACAGACGACTTCAAATTGGTACACAATCTTTAAGCCCTGTTAGACAAATAAAATACTTGGGCTGTATCCTCAACAAAAATCTATCTTTTTCTTCACACATTGATCATGTAATAAACAAATCTAATAGAATTATGGGTATGCTCAATCGCATCACATTTCCACAGGCAAAACTTTCATTAAAGAACAAAATTATTATTTTTAAATCCATAATAAGGCCTACTCTACTCTATGCTTCGCCAGCTTGGGCGCATGCTTGTAAAACGAATATAAAAAAACTACAGACTATGCAGAACAAAATACTCAGAAGATTTGTTGGAGCCCCTTGGTTTGTTCGCGGAATTAACATCAGACAAGACTTGGACATACCTCACATATTCACATACATTAAGAAATTAAACAATGATCAATTCGAGCGAATGTTTAGTTCCCAATTCGAACATCTGAGGGAAATTGTTGACTATGATGCCGACAGCTTAAGGAAATATAGGAGGCCCAAACAAATTGGCCGCCTTACATGGGAGAATTTGTAAAGATGCTTTCTTCTACAAATCTCATTGTATACATACTATTTTAATACATAAATTCTCTCATTCAATTGTATATACTCACATTACTTGCATACTATGTATCTATCCACTTTTGACATTTATTCGCATCTATTCGATTTGTATCTTCTCATTATTGAATTTTGTATATATACATATATTTCCCAACTGAACTTGCATATTGAACTCATATGATGTACATTTGAAAAAAGTGTAAAAAAAAAAAAACCAGAAGACTATTTTTGAACTTTGGATTGTTTTGCTTACATAAAATTTGTCAATAGTAAATCCCCATTAATTTCTGATGCACTGAGTTGAAACAGAACTTTATTACCTGTATTGCATTTTTGATGTTACAGCTGGGGTTTTTGCGTCACGACTCCCATGTGATGTTTTTTCCCCCATTCTACTTCGAATATATGTTGCTAGCTGCAGATTGTGTGACCTGCTTCTGTGAACTGTGATGACATTTGCCTGCTTCTGTGAACTGTGATGACATTTGCCTGCTTCTGTGAACTGTGATGACATTTGCCTGCTTCTGTGAACTGTGATGACATTTGCCTGCTTCTGTGAACTGTGATGACATTTGCCTGCTTATAGCCAGATCATGACTTTTCACCAATCTGACCAGTTCTTTTTACATACACTACACATTCAT
Source organism: Pholcus phalangioides (assembly GCF_987345545.1). Classification (NCBI taxonomy): domain Eukaryota; kingdom Metazoa; phylum Arthropoda; class Arachnida; order Araneae; family Pholcidae; genus Pholcus; species Pholcus phalangioides. The sequence continues at coordinate 7,206,114 of NW_028301627.1, forward strand.
GCAAACACATATCTATCTACAAACATGTACACATTTTCTTCTTCACAGGCCTTCTTGGCCAGTTTTTATGCCGGCAGTTGGCCCTCGCGGGCTGGGAATCGGCTTAAGGTTCAATTCTGGTCTGGTCTGGCTTAAATTCAACTTGTGGCTTTTCGCCGGATGGCAGAGAGTTTCGTTTTCGAGGGGAATCATAATTTTGAGACACTGACAAAGAAATTTCTGCCTTGGATTGAGAACATGTATGATTTGAGTAACGATGGCATTAGTGATGAATGTTCTGTGGTTGATCAATTGCAAAATTTGATAACATATTTTGTTGTGTTCAAAATGTCACATAACAATGATACTGTACTCAAAAAACTAATTAGTACAGGTTGTTTATTTTTTGGAGATCTTGAGGGTATTGATTGTGTTCATAAGCTGTCAAACAGCTTTAAGAAAACGCCTGTGAACTTGGTAACTGATCCTGGTCCCGAGTGTGCTAAATCAGTTCGTAAGAGTAAGAAGGTAATGGCTGATAATGTATGTGAAAAAAACTCTGCTACAGGTAAAGAATTTGTGATTGGAAATGTTTCAAAGATAAATGATAAGGTAATCAGCCCAAATCATATTTATGATTGTGTCAAATCAATCGATAATTCTGTGTATTTATGTGATAAAAATGACTTTAATTTTGAAAAGAGTGTCAATGATATGAAACCATGTGAGGCTAATCCAGTTTTGCCATCTGTAACTGGAAATTCAGTGATCCCTGACGAAGGCAATGGCAACGAAAAAAGCAGATTCAACGTGGGAAAATTGAAAACCAAGAACTCTAAAAGTGTCAAGCATGCTAACAAAAATATCACTGTTGCCAAGGCCCCTCCATCTAATGCATGTATGGCAAAAACTTCAGATCGTTATCTGCCGTCTCTTCAATCCCGGATCTCGAAAGAGAAACCGGATCCAGCACTTGGTTCCATGGTCACAACTGACGAGCCAGATAATCAGCCAAAATTGACGAAGTCACAGAGATCAAAAGCTAGAAAAAAGGCAAAAAAGATGTCTACAAGAGCAAATGAGGTGATACTCTCCACGGGAAATAACAACTCCACTGGAGCTACTGCTACCCCCATATTTGAAGATAAATCAACAAATGAGTTTGCAATCGCTTCAACAAGTCATCGAAGTCCAGTGAGAGACTCAGGTGGGGTTGGAGAGTGCAATGGAGAGTCGGATTCAGTGGAACTGAGTAGGGTAGAATCTAGAATTGACAATGATTATCCTAATGGTGACAACGATGAATTTACTCAAGTCAACAGAAGACGAAAAAAAGTTAATGTACCCCAAATTGTCTTATCCTCTTGGGGATCCAACTGGCTTGCAACCTTTCGAGATATAAAAAACAATTGTGAATTTGCTCCAGTGTCTAAAACGACAGAGAAGAACATTCTGTTAAATTTATATAGTGAAAATGATCACAGGAACGTCACAAGGTTCTTGGACGATAACAGGTTCGAGTATCATACGTACCAAATGAATAGTGAAAGGTCCTTAAAATTCGTAATACGTGGTCTACCAGCAAATGTTAACCACTCTGACATCACTAATGACTTATCAAAACAAGGATTCGATGTGATAAAAGTATGCAACCTCAAAAACTATACTTCAGGAAGAGTACTCCCGCTCTTCTTGGTGGAAGTTCCGATCAACTCTGAAGAAATTGCCAACTTGGTCGACATCGACGGGGTTCCAATAGAGATTGAAAGATACAGAGGAAATCGTTTTCCCTTGCAATGCAGGAACTGCATGAAATTCGGACATACAAGTTATATTTGCCATAATCAAGCCATATGCGCATTTTGTTCAGAAGGACACAGTACTAGAAGCTGCTTGGTCAAGGGAGATCTGAACAAGATAAAGTGTTACTTCTGTGGAGGCCCTCATACAGGAACGTATTCTAAGTGCCCTGCCAGACCTGCTTTCACAGGTGAATCTGGAAGAACCTTCATCTCCAAGCTTCCACCTTCGCTTCGAGATTTCCCCCTTCTAGGCAGCGTAGGAAATAACGTAGTTTTAGAACGAGGAACAGACAGAAATGGGGAAAACAACTTTTCTGAAAATAAGTTGTCTACTAAAACGGAGTGAAATCCTTGGGTCAAGGCTAGTACAATCCCGTTGGTATTACAACGTTCTGTAGACGAAGTCTTAAAGGGACCACATATTCTTGGAATAAGCAAAGTGCATCTCACGGAAGCCGAACTGGTCGAGGAGCTGAACCGAAAGTATAACGAAGCCGAGGAAGTGAAAATATTAGATTACAAAAATAATCAATTTGGAATTAATTTCACAGATGTAATTCATGAATTCAACAAACATCTTAATAATCGTGATGATTCTTTCGGCGATCACATAGTTAAGCCGTCTGAACTTTCCAAATCTTATAATAATTCTGTAAACAGGCAAATGCCAGAACCTTACCTTGTCATTGATGAAACTGATGTCACTGATGTATCTGTACATTCAGTTTGTATGTCTTCAACTACTAATGAAACAGTGGAGAATTCACAGAAGAACAACATCGAGAACTTTTCCAATGTTGTGCGAGAACTTTTGGTCAATATGGGCATTTCTGAAGATAAGGCTCATAACCTTATTCAAATTTTGATTGGTTTTATTTCAGCGCTCAAAAATTAATACACCAGTGTCAACTATCAGCAAACCGCTGAAAATTATGGCATGGAATGCCACTGGGCTTAAACAGGAACTACAAGAATTCAAACAGTTACTCTATGACCTACAAATTGATGTAGCACTGGTTTGTGAAAGTTTTTTAAAACCTTCTCATACTTCCAATATCTCTAATTTTATCTGTTTACGTGAAGACCGTCTACATGGAAGGGGTGGTGGAATTGCGGTGTTCGTTAAAAATGACATTCCTCACCAAAAACTTTCGATTCCTTCTTCAACTGAAATGGAAGCTTTGGCAGTAAACATCTTCATCAACAGATCACCAATAACCATTTGTGCAATTTACAAACCACCTAATAACCATGTTGATATCAATCTCCTAAACTATCTCGTTAATATCAACAATCCGGTACTAATTGCTGGCGACTGGAACTGTAAAAGCCCTACATTCTTCAGCCATTCCACAAATAGACAAGGTAGAGTTCTAGAAAGATTTTGTAAGAATAATTGCTTGTGCATTCATTCATCGAACATTCCAACCAATTATCCTACTAGTCGATTTTATCCACCCGATGTTCTGGACTATGGAATCTCCAAAAACTTTAGTCACAACAACTGCCAACTTCTTCGAAACAACTGCCAAACTTAATTCAACTCACAACCCTATTATTTTCACCATCGATATAACTAGACCAAAGGATATTCCATATCAACTGGTTACCAACTGGGAAATCTTCCGCTCTACGCTGGAAACATTACCAGTGTGGAACTCAGCGGAATTGACGACGAACTGTATTGAAAATGCAGTAGTTGATGTGACTGAACAAATTAAAACAGCTATTCAAGCCTCTACCAGGAAGATTAAGGCAAAAGAAAACAGATTTGGCATTTCGGAAGAATTACGGGACAAAATCAGACTAAAAAACCGGGTCCGAAAACTCTGGCAAAGATTTAGAAGACGGTCTGACAAAACCACTCTAAACAGACTAGAAAAGGAAATAAGACGAGAAACAACTGAATATGTCAATGACAGATTCACCCACTTCATTGAGGAGGCCACAGCATCCGATGGCTCACTTTGGAAGGCGTGGAAAATCTGTAAACGAAAATCTCCAGCGGTGGACAAAATTACAAACGAACAAGGTCAACTGTTGTATACAAATGAAGAGATTGTTGAAACGTTTGCTGATAACTATGAAAAGCAATTCATGCCAAACAGTCTGCAATCTCGAAGTATTGCTTCAGCTCATCATGGAAAAGTTCAAGAATTCCTGGATAGAGTTCGCTCGGATGCCTTGCGCGGAATGGGTGCTACCGGTTTGACCAATGTTGACGAAATCAGGGGCATGATTAACAAACTCAAAACTAAAGGGTTCTTGTTTGGGACCACTGCTCTTTGCGCTATACATCAATGACTTCCCAGCTCCTCAGCACGGAATGCTTGGTCTATTTGCTGACGATGCCATCCTGTTGACCAATCACAAAAAAGGGAAAAAATGTATTGAAAATTTACAAGAATCAACTGAAGACGTTGAGGACTGGTGCCAAGACAACGATATAAAGTTGAATCATCAAAAATGTCAATATATTCTCTTCACAAGACGGTACAAGTTTCCAAGAACTCCCATATACATCGGCAATACGGTGTTGACAAGAAAACTCCAAGTCAAATATCTAGGTTGTATACTAGATAAGTCGCTCTCATTTTCTCCTCAGGTGATGTACGTAAGAAATAAGGCCTCACAAGCAGTTGGGATGCTATCCAGAATCACATTCCCACAGGCCAGGCTAACGTTGAGGAATAAAGTAATTCTTTTTAAAACTATTATTCGTCCTATTCTGACATATGCTGCCCCAGTGTGGGCTCATGCCAGTCTTGCAAATATGAAACGTTTACAGACACAGCAGAACATCATTCTTCGTCAGTTTACCAGAGCCCCCCGGTATGTGAGAGGAAAAAACATCCGTAAAAATCTTGACTTACCACTAATCTTGGACTATATCAAGGAGCTTGCAAATGCTCATTTTGACAGGCTACGATCTTCTGAACACCCGCATCTTAGAGAAATTGTCTGTTATGACCCTAGAATACCCACAGTACACTCTAGGCCAATGGACTTGCTGAGCGTGGATTGGGTGACGAATTGATGCAATTTTCAGAACATTTTCATGATTTTGTATTACGTATAAGTTTTCAAGTATTACGTAAGCACATTTTTAGCCATTTTTTACCCCCCCCCCCTCCTTCCCCTTTGTCAGCAAAAGTCTGACCCCCCTCCCCTCCTTGTCAGCAAAATTTCGTCATCAGCTCTGCCCCTCTGAATCCTAACGCATATTGGTGGGATCCGAGACGTACATGGGGGGGGGGGGGAGCGGCATAGGAGGGGTTCGTGTCCCGTCCGACGATCAAAAATATATTTTTTTAATGCAAAAATATATTTTTTTAATGCAAAAATATATATTTTTTTTCAATTGAAATTTCGGAAGACAATACCTTTACATGTTATTATAATCAATTTCTGTTAATTTCAATGTAATTTGAAGGCTATGAACCCAAAATTTATCTTTAATAAATTCATTGCGACCCACTCTCTAAGCCATATAATGATAAATCGCATAAACGGCATTGACCCGCGAGCAAAATATGGCCCTGTGGGTTATCTGATGCGGCCTGCACTTCTCATCCCTAATTTTGTAAAAATGAACTAAGCGGCAGATTTACAGATCTGCTCTCAAGCTATCGCGATGCAAAAAAATGTTATTCGGAAGTTTGTGAAACATTTCCTGCTCGTCTTCTTCCATCACCGATGAGAAAAAACGGAATGAGTACTCATTGTCGGGATGACCCTGATGCCTTATCAGAAACCATCACGAACGCGAAGACCGCGATGTTGGAAAATGCCGCCAACCCTGCTGACGGATCGTTACGGCGGGCGAGAAAATCGATTGAATTATGCTCCGGGTTGGGACGGCCAATGGAAGTTGGTGTTTGGCGGAATTATGCGTTCTCTGAACATGAGCATATTCAAATGACAAACTGAGCTTCACATACCGCTTTTCCTCATTTCGTTTCATTCTTGTTTACTTCAATATGATAATTCATGCAATAGATAAGTAATAAGCGAGTAATAACCGAAATAATCTCTCCCTCAGTTCCTTTTGAAAACATTCACGAGAAGCGCATTTTTTTTACGGACGTCCTTAAGACGTTCCAGCGACGAGAAATCTCGTTTGTTTCACTGGTAAAGAAATATTTTTTTACATATTTTTCCTGCCCGAAATTATCATTTTATGCACAGGGTGTCCCGTAAGTGCTAATGCGGTCTTTATCTCATCAACCGTCCGTTGCCACCAGATGGCGACTTATGAAACGATGACATCAGTCTTCCGCAAATTCGCGACCGGTACAAGAAGGCATCCCGAAAGCACTTTTTCCCGAACAGTGCATTCATTAGAAAAGTCGGGACATCTGGCCACCCCCCACGTGTGCCAGCCCAAAAAGTGTTATTCTGTTTTATTTCTGCCATCATTGTGTAACCATGAGACTAATAGAATAAATCCAATTACAGGAAACTGCCTCCGAATACCCTTTAATATACAGGGTGTCCTGTAAGTACCAATGCGGCTTTTATCTCATCAACCGTCCGTCGCCGGGGTATAGTTTCAGTTCAAAAAATGCTCAAAAGACGTTCAAAAATTACCCTGAATCAGTTTTAAGACTGAAAGTACACTGTTTAACAAAATAAAACAAAAAAAATCTGCATTTTTATACGAACTTCTAATTAGAAAGTTGGTGCCCTGTCTCTCCTGAGGCCAACAAAAACAATTTCCATGTTTCTAAAAGTGGTATCATAGAGATATTGGAATTCACAAACTGAGAAAAGTGGGGGGAGAAAAGAGCTCTAAATGCGGAAAAACAGTTTTACCCGCTTTTAATGGATCTTTTCCCCAAATTTCCTCCGTTTTTCGAATTCCTACATCTCTGTGAATTCACTTAAAACATGGAATTTTTTTTGGTCCCAGGACCTCAGGAAGAAAGGGCAACAACTTTCTAATTAGAAGTTAGAGTACGGGGGGGGGGCGTATAAAAATGTAGATTTTTCATTTTATTTTGTTACACAGTGTACTTTCACTCTGAAAACTGGTACAGGACAATTTTTGAACGTCTTTTTGGGCATTTTTTAAATTGACTCTATACCTCTACGACGGACGGTTGATGAGATAAAGGCCGCATTGGTACTTACAGGACACCCTGTATATTAAGAGGCAGTTTCCTGTAATTGGGTTTATTCTATTAGTCCATGGTTACACAATGATGGCAGAAATAAAACAGAATAACACTTTTTGGGCTGGCACACATGGGAGGTGGCCAGATGTCCCGACTTTTCTAATGAATGCACTGTTCGGAAAAGTGCTTCCGGGATGTCTTCTTGTACCGGTTGCAAATTTGCAAGGTACTGGTGTCATCCTTTCATAAGCCGCCATCTGGTGGCAACGTCAGCAGTTGTGAGCTTCGCCTGAGTCGGATCCGGCAGTCCATGTACGCTCCCTTTCAGTACACACGAGCTCCATGAAAAGATTGAGAGATTCGTTGCTTTTATAGTCTAGTGGTCTAGGGCAGCGTTTCTTAACCCTTTTTTTGCCCGTGGCCCCCCTTGAAATTTTTTTTCTCGTGCCCCCCCCCCCTGTCTTACCCAGAGTCTTCGACCCTCATCTAGAAGCAAGGTACTTCATACGTATTGAATTGATTTTTTCAGTGAATTTATACTGAATGAAAATTTTGCAAAGATGATTGGCCTCTAGACCACTGGCCTAGAATTTATTGAGCTCCCCAATAGTCCGAGTTGTATTCAGGACCGTCTCAACATCATGCCCACCCCCCCCCCCCCCAGGCAAAGTGATGCTATGGTAGTCCCATACTTAGTCGGAAATAAACAGCCTACATATTTCCTACTTATTTTCAAAATTTATTGTAATATGCAAAATATCCTAAGGTGGGGTCATTTATGGACATGAGACCCCCGGGCATGACAAGAGTGGCACTGACAGAGCTGCAGCCCGGAGCCTGATATGGTTTTCGTCATTTTTTGTTTTTCACACTATAAATTTAATACAGACGAGAGGTCAATGAAAAATCTAGCCTGGGGCTTGAGAAAAACCTCATCCTCTAGTCTAGGGAGCCTGCTGCAAAATATAGGCGGTGAGGCCCGGGTTGGTCCATGCCCTAAGACGGCCCTGGTTTTGTTGGATTCTGTGAGTGTATAGTCACTAATACAAACGCATTATTTCTTCACACCTTAATTTTTCTTCGCAGCTCTCTTGCGGCCCTCCAAACCACCTGTCATGGGCAATTTCTAAATTTTCTTCCGTGGCCCCCTTGAAGTATCCCAGTACCACTATGGCCCCCGGTTGAGAACCACTGGTATAGGGCGTTCACCCGGAAAGTGGAAGGACGTTGGTCCGATTCCCCCACAAAGGCAGTTGAATATTCTCTCTTTCTAAAAATTCATCTCTTCGCAACAGCCAGTTGTTAAAAGCCTTCGTAGAACTGCTTGATTATGAAATTTCAAAAACTACGCATATACGTAGTTTTAGTTTCGAATGCGGTGCACATAGTGATTAACAAAACCGCAAGTTTGAACGGAAAGCCTAACTAGCGCATATATTAACGGTACAGAGTGGCCAACTTTGCACCCAAACTCACGGTTTTACACAGACGCGGGCGAGGAAATACTCGCGGACTCTTCCACGGAAACAAAGTTTAGCTGCCATTATATTATAATACTGCAGTTACACGCAGACATTTTGCTTTCTAATGGCGTTAATGGATTGTCATAATCTATATATAGATTATGACAAGAGAAATACATTAATAAATCTATGTATTTAATGCAATTAAAGTTAGTAATAAAAGTAATAGATTACAGGGGGGTTAGAGAGAAGAACCCATTATTATAATTAAGATGCAAAACAACCCCCCCCCCCCACAGAATTTTCTGTAATGAGCCTGCCGGAGACTACAACTAATTGGATAACCTCCCGATGCTGACCCACATGTTGCCTCGGAATATACTATCCACCACCACCAAACCAGAACATGGCTTCCACTCTGTCGGTGGTCAGAGTAATATCATCACCTCAAGAATGGCATCACCAACCACTGGGTCTCAATTCTCAACAGGACACTTCTACTACAGAACCCAGCCCCGCAGTATCTCGGAATCCTCGCTCAAGATTTCAATCAAGATCCATAGTGCCCAAGATCGGCAGTGTTAAAGATACCAAATGCTCAAGATCGGCAGTGTTAAAGATCCCAAATGCTCAAGAACCTCTTGTGTCAAGGATCCTAAGTGCCCACGAACCTTAGTGTCAAAGATCCTAAGTGCTCACGAACCTTAGTGTCAAACACCCTAAGTTGTATTGTGTTTCCCAATGACTAGTGTTTTTCCACAGTTGACTCAACATCACACTCTTCAGGACAATAGGCTCCTCCTAACACAATACAGGTCCCTCATGACGATGACAATGACGAATTGAATTCGACATCAGAATCATCTACCATCTAGGTTCTACAGTCAACTATGGAGCCAAGTCATCACATGAAGAAATCCGAGAATAGGAACTGTTTCTTCGTTCCTGAACCCTGACCTACCTTGTCTTTAATCCGGATCAAGACTTTTGCCAGAAGAAGATAAATATGTACAAGTATATATATGTTGCATTTTTTAGTTTTATTATACATTAGTGGTATAGGCACCATTATGGTTTTTGTTCTTGCGTCTAGTTAACCACTTAATATTCTATTAACTAGGCGCCAACATGGATTACGCGACTGTATTCGAGATTATGTTAAATAAATGCAGACGGTGCTGGGGGTGGGCCAGACTGGGTTTAGTGGTAGTTTGCGCTGCCATGTGGAGGGTGAGGTTACTCTCCGGCATGCGCCCTTTACGCCTGAAGTTCCGACCGGAATGTAGGCGCGGGTGCATGTTTCGGTTTTCTTGTAATGAGCCAACACTGATATAATAACTACATGAATATTGTCCATACATTACTATATTTATGTAGGCTACAGCAAATGTAACTTGTTTTGCTCATGCTCCAGAATTATATACCTAAAAAATCCCCAAAACCCTGAAAAAAACAGGGTTTTTGCCAACCCTGATTAGGGAAGCTCAGCGGGATGTGATGTGGGGAGTCATTATTTCACTAAATAGCATGCTTTCGACTGAGCTGAAACATAATTGTGCAGTTGGCAAGCATGGAAGTATCTAAGTCTTACGTACGTCCAAAATTTAAATTGGCAGTAAAATTTTAATCGATCTATTAATGAGTGTCGTTGATGTTTTCGACAATTTCAATGAATTCAATCATTGCACAAAGCGATCGGCAACGAGAAGCTGTTTTAGGGGTGCGAATATAGTGCATGCTGTTTTTCGAATCTGTGAATCCACGCCGTTATGGATTGGTTGAAAAAACTTGAATTTCAGGTTTTTTTTTTAACTAATCCGTAACGACGCGGACGTGCAGATGCCGAAGCCAGTATGTACACTGCTCAAAACAATTAGGGGAGCACATGGTTTAACAAAATTACGCAAAGATGTATACCGATAAGCAACATAAAATGAATCATCCGTAATTTAAAGCCTAGCAGGAAACGGAAGAAGAAAACTTCATATGCAAATCAAAGTTCATGACGTCAAAAACCAGAAAAAGGAGATAAGGGCAGAAATCGGGATGTTGCAGAAACGTCTGTTTTACTGCCGTAACTGTGAAATTCGATTGCGCAGTATTTTGTTTTTGAGACAAGGTGACTTGAGGATGTCTCAACAACGTGATATACCGGAATCCATGGCATGGCGTGTTATAGGCAGACTGGAATCCGGGCAAACACAACGTAGTGTCGCGGACGCTGTTGGAGTCGCCAGAAGTGTTGTTGCAAGGCTGTGGAATCGATTCCAAGAAACAGGAAATGTTAGACGTCGAGCAGGGCAAGGTCGGCCACGCGCCACTACAGCAACTGATGACCGGTATGTACGGTTAACAGCCCGTTGAAACAGAACAGAGAATGCTACGCAGCTGCAAAGACGGTTGCTGTTGGCAACAGGACGAAGGGTGTCCAGCCAAACAGTACTTAATCGGCTTCATGAGGGAGGGCTTTATGCACGTAGGCCAATGGTCTGCATTCCGTTGACCCCACGCCACCGTGCGGCCCGAAGAAGATGGGCAGCTGAACATCGAGATTGGGAGCAACATGATTGGAGCCAAGTGCTGTTTACAGACGAGTCTCGATTCAGTCTGGAGTGTGACACCCGACGTGTTCTGGTATGGAGGGACAGGGGCACTCGAAATAACCCCGCATTCGTTCGTGAAAGGTCACAATACAGACGAGCTGGTTGGATGGTATGGGGTGGAATCAGCATAGGCGGACGTACGGACCTGCATATCATTCGGAATGGCACTTTGACGGCCCGAAGGTATGCAGACGAGATACTGCGATCTCATGTCATCCCTTACGCTGGAGCCATTGGAGATTCCTTTGTTTTCCAGGATGATAATATCCGACCGCATAGAGCTCGTCTGGTGGAGAACATGCTTGAAGCTGAAACAATACAGCGTATGGAATGGCCAGCGTGCTCTCCTGACCTGAATCCAATCGACGCATTGCTGCGCGACCAAGGCCGCCTGTTACTGTCCGAGACTTGCAGATTGCACTTGTTGAGGAGTGGAACAGTATTCCCCAAAGTCTGATCGATAACCTCATCGCATCCATGGCAAACAGGTGTGCAGCAGTCTTAGCTGTTCGAGGAGACCACACGCCCTATTAAAACTCATGCATCATGTCTAAACAGTACTTTTTTTTTATCGTTTACATGTAACCAAATTGTTGCCCTAAATCATCTTTTCATGTTTTTTCCATATTTTCAAAGAATTAAAGCTTAATTCCAAATTTTTTTAAGTCTTTTTTCTGTATTGCGCATTGATACTATCCATTGTATGCCAATACGTGCCTGTCTCGCACGGTTTTCTTCACTTTTTTGCTTGCTCTCCTATTTGTTTTGAGCAGTGTACTATGTTCGCACCCTTACGTATGTAAATTGCTCAGGATTTGGCGGCTGTTAATTTTTTTTTTTCATTCCGCACATGGAATTTCTTCGCAAATTACTCAAGCGTATGGTACTCTTCAAATCTTGTCAGCAGACAGCCAAGTAAAGATGAAGCCGCAAATTATTACAAGAACTAAAAAAAATCGTAGTCAAACCCATTTTTGAAGTCACAAAACACGGTGTTAGTCTTCCCTCATAACATGCAATTTTGTCTAAACTTTTCCGGCGGTGAATTTTCGTAGCGGAGAATTTTCCGGCGGTGAATTGTTGGCCGGTAAGTTTCCCTATAGGTGAATTTTCTTAGCGATGAATTGCATGACGGTGAATTTTCTGGTGGTGAATTGCTGGCGGTGAATTTTCCAGGCATGCTGAGTCATAACTGGATAGATATTGTTTAAAGAAAAATAATTTATGTCGATTTTTCCGTATTATGGTCAAAATGACCGCTGTTCGTCGGTCTAGGTATTTGGAAATTCCCGTCGTTCTATGTTAACCCTCAGTGGTCTAGAGCAGTGGTTCTCTTCTCCTGTGTTACTGGATATTTCAATGGTGGCCATGGAAGAAAATGAAGTAGAAAGGGGGAGCCGTGGCTCCCAGGATGAGGTCTTTTGCAGACCTCCTGGCTATATTTTTCGTGAGCCCCTCCATATTAAATTTACAGTGTGAAAAAACAAAAAGTGATGAGAATCATATCGGACCCCCAGGCTGCAACAGAAGCTCCGTCAGTCCCACTCTTGTGAGGACACTGTGCAGGGGAGATCTTATGTACATAAGTGACCTCACCTCATGAGGTTTTGTACAGTACAATATGAATTTCGAAGATATGTGGGGTAAATATGTAGGCTGCGCTACTTGCAGCTAAGTCTACCAGAATGCCTAGGACCCATAACGTTGAGATGACCCTGAATAGAACTCGGACTAGAGTCGAGCTCAATAAATTCTAGCCCAGTGGTCTCGAGATGAATCTTATTTGCAAAATTTTTGTTCGGTATAAATTTTCTGAGAAAATCATTTCAATACGCAGGAAAGATCTCCCTTCTAGGTGCAAGTGTGTGTGTGTACCTAACAGTTAAGTGAGCGTATAGAATGCAGTTGCGAGTGAATTTTTGTGCTGCCATCTACACTTCAAACTGTGATTGAAATATAGTGATTGAATATTTGTACCGTTGAAGGCATGTTGCTCTCTGTGGCGAGACTTTTTAACGGGGAGATCTGTTTGCATTCGCGATGCGAGTCCGTCACTATGACCACTCGACCACCACAGCGATTGGTGGAAAGACTGTCAGATCTAATTACGACAGCTTCTTCGTATAAAGAAACATCCAAGACTGCGTTGTGTAGCAGAGACTCGCGTACACCGTAATTCATTTTATTGTCTTATCCCACCATCCATATCGATGGGGGGGGGGGGAGCGCTTCCTTGATATCCAGAGGAACTGAATTTTGCTGGCTGAGGCCAGGGAGAGATAGCAAGCTAGTGATAGATTTGAGCGCTTTTTTCACCAGCTCTTCGGTTTCTTTGATCGTTTAAGAGGACCTGAGCACGACGCTGATGGTGCTCCTTTCTGGAGGTATTTAGTAGCCAATCTCTCGCGTCAGTCACAATCGCTGGTTGGCGATCACGCAAAATAGCCTTGAGTTATAGAGGTACGGGCATTTCCACTACTATACGTAGAACAAATTCATACGTTACGTCATCAGAAACGATTTCTATGTCCAGAGAGAGAAAATGTCTACATCGTTACCTTTGTGTCGCGGGGAGACAATTTTTACCATCATATCTTCCAAAGCCATCTCAGCCGATTTGCTGTTGTCGGAACCCGTACTGATGAATGTCCCACCAGCCATCGCTCTCCGAGTAATTCGCTTCAATACTTTGCCAACAGAGGAGAGTGAGGATATCGGCTTATATGACCTCAAGACCATGGGGGTTACGGCCTATCTTCAGGGAGGATAGAAGCTTTCCGATTTTGAAATGACTTGGGAAACACTCGATTGAGAGGCCTCTATTTGAGGCCTTAAGATGGAAATCATAGCTTTCAGGAGATTATAGTTTACACGGGACGGAATTGATCAACTGACACGGTATTTATTGTTTAGGTAGCCATGACCAATTCCGAGTTATAAATGAGAAGTATACGCCATTTTCTTTTGGATTCCTGAAAACCCATGGCTAATATTTCATGAAAAATTGAAAAATCATTGTTTTCTGTTGATATTTTTTGGTGTGATGTGATGTTTTACACATAATTAAATAGTACAAACAGTTAAAAAACAGTTCCGATTTATTAATATAACAGGTTTTTTTTTCCCCGACGGGTACATAATTATTTCACGTGGAAAAGCGCTGCTAGTTACATAAATAAATTGATGAAATGTATATACAAAATCGATATGCGTACATCTAAAGTATAAACTAATGAAAAAAAAAATACACTGATTGTACACATGCGATATTGCTGCCGGTATTTATCGCAATTCATAAGCAGGCATCAGCTGTGGATCATATTATACAGTTCGTTTCAATGGAATGTGGCTCATATTTTGGACGTAAATCCGATTGCGTAAATTATTGTGAAATTGCGCTTGAATATTGTGCTGAAAAAAAAAAAATCTATTACTTCATATCAGTATTCGTCAAAAAAATTTTCTTCTTCATGATGAGCGTACATCATTTTTTGTAACATTAAATACGTTTCAGCACGAGCTTATGACACAGCAGAAATGTGTTAGAAAAGCCCCTACCCTGATGTTGAAAACACTATATAATTCCCGAAGGTCCTTTGCCTTATGAAGAATGGATTCTATCTGACCGGCTGAGCTTAATGGGACTTATCCCACAGAACTGGAGTTAATATTCAAACGTAGCAACCCTTTGTAGACTCTCCTGCAATAGTTGCAAAAAACTTCTTTCTAAAAAATGTAATCGAATAACTATGGAGGTGAGATTTGTGTGACAGTCAAATCATTTGGGTGTGTAAAAAGAGGTAAAATAGAGAAAAAATGTATTATTTCCAGTTTTTCAATCTAATTTGATAATAGATGAATCCTCTGAAAATAACCATGTGTCAAGCTGCATGCGTAATGTTAGTCTCGGAAACAGATTTGTAAGGCTTGTTTAGAATGATTTCAGTACATCTGAGAGAGTCTTATAAGTTGCCGACATAAGCTAGACTCCGTAATTCCTTCCGTGAAGAAAATACTCAACTAAAACCATCTCACATTTATGACCGGTGTTATTTCAGGAAGGTCTAAGTTATCGCTACGGAATGAGGTTGCTGAGGCTGCTTGCACACTCTCCAGGAACAAAGACAACTGCATATTCAATATGTACAGTGGCCAAAGCACTGACAAACGCTGCTTCCTTTGAGTATGAACAAGAAGCAATGCATGTCGGGGCTTGAAGACACAACATATTCAGAGAGATATAAGAAAAACAGGAATCACGTGATACTAAAAAATAAGTTGTTTACAAGAACACGTGAGTGTATATCATTTAAAGCAAACCCACACACACACACAAATTGCATGCTACTTCATGGTAAAAACACGGAACAATAACGTGAAACATGCATAGTCGAGTCAAAATATTCAAACCACCTTGCTCTGACCCATAAAAAATATGCAAATGAGTGATGTTCCTAAAAAAACACGTGGAACATGTCGAAACAAATAAATGTCCCAAGTCCGAGGTTTTTCCTGCAGTTCGTACTTTATAGCGCCGCCCCGGAACGTGAGGAGAAGGCCCGCCCCATGGATGTTTGTCCCTTCGTGGCTTTTGCATAGCTTATATGTTCGGCTAAAAAAAAGCCGAATTGGCAGTAGATATCCTATCAACTTAAGAGGCCGTTGTAACAATGAAGTACCTTTGTTTCGTGATGCGGTCCTATATTGAGTCCCCTTTGAAATGGGACCTCAACAGGTCAAAATGGAAGATGAGCCGGTCTTAGTCTCACGTTCGATGCTTTATTTACCGTCACGTCAGAAAAGAACAGATTTATAATACGATACCTATTTGGAGTGGAATACCATTCTTGAAAAAAAGGCTGCCTGACGCCTAGGTAACCGCATTTTACCCTGCCATAATCGGCCCAACATCACATTGATAAAATAGATGGTTTTTATTGTTGCGACTCCACCCTGTATTTCGACTCTTATTGCAACCAAAAGAAGCAAAACAGGCGTACAGGTTACGCAGTTTTCGCTCTTGTACAACTGTATTTCTCACCCCTTGATCCTGTCTTTCATCAACTTCGTAATCACAGTGACGTGTCAATTCAACGAGACGTGATGGTACTTGAAGAGAAAATATTTTTGTCATAACCAGTACTAGCAAACAGCACCATTATTGTGTATTACGTGATGTATACAGGCTTGAATACAACATCAATCGAAGTATTATTAGCTTCTAAAACGGTCGCCGGGAAAGCAAAGAAACCGGTATCGACGTACTTTGTTACACAGTATATATACACACACATTGAATACATTTACCTCAAACACGTCTCTATGAAATTTCAGTACAAAAATTGTATAGTTATATTACAGATAGCGATCATATCTTGTTTGCATAAATTCGATAAAATACTTAATTCAGCATTTCCAGAGCATGTGATTAATTCTGTTCAATTCCAAACTTACATTCGTTTTTTTTTTTCAATCACATTTAAACAATGTTATTCGAAGTACTTTTTTGGCCATCTCAGAAGTTCGTCGTTTCTCACGGAATAGGTTCAAGTATCAATTATGTATAAACTATTATATAGTTATTATGGAATCCTACACTGCCCTGTAGTTCACTGAGCGCTGTCGTAAATGTGAAGGCTCTCTCGTTTCTTCGCTGATCCCGGTTTTGATGGCAGAGGCCTGTCTTGTACGTTCTGGAAGAGAATCGACATTGGAAATTATGCTTACCAATGATAGAATGTGATTTATATTAATAATTTATCCTCATAATTACTTATACTATCACAGTAACTGATTAAAGTGAATTACTCATATAAGGGGGCCTTTCAAGTATTAAGTCAGCCATTTTTGCCCCCCTACCCCCTCCTTTCCCAGCAAAATTTCATCTCTGCCCCCCTACTTCCTATTGGTGGGATCAGAGACTGTACGTGGGGAGAGGGCACATGGAGGGGATGCCCCCCCCCCTTCCCAAACGATCAAAAAATATTTTTAATCAAAATTGCAAAAGAAAATACCTTTATATGTTATTATAATCAATTTCTGTTAATTCCAATGCTATTCCAAGGCCAAGAACTCAAAATTTCCTTATGAAATTCATTGTGACCTACTCTCTGAGCATATGATGATAAATTCTTGGCCCGTGGACCAAATGCGGCCCGGAGTGTTATCTGATGTGGCCTGCCCCTTCAAACCTAATTTTGTAAAAATGAACTAAGCGACATATTTATAGATAGCTTAGGCACAATTCCAGAGCATTTAGGCGGCCCATAGCACATTTTCTGATCACTCAAGTAGGCCCGTGGCCGCTTTTTTCAGATCACACAAGTACGCCTGTTGCACATTCACAGATCACTTAAGTGACTCGCGACAATTCCAGAACACTTAAGCGATCCGTGGCACATTTAGAAATCTCTCGAGTGACAGTTGGCACAGTTTTAGAGCACATAAGCGACCCCAGTGCGACTCTACATCACTCAAGTTACCCCCGGCACATTCCCAGATTACTTAAATGATTGATGAATGGCAATCACTTAAATGATGCGTGGCACAGTTCGAGAGCGGCTCAAACGCATTTCTAGATCACTCGAAGGATCCACGAAACATTTAGAGATCACCAAAGTGGCTCTCTAGGAGACATCAATAGGGAGATTATTAGTTCAGGATGCCAATATTTCATGTTTTTATAAAGGGCGGTTGATGACGTAAGCATCATCCAAACCCCTTCCCCCCTTGTCATTAAAAGTCAGCAAATCAGAAACCCCCTCCCCACATCATGGATGATGGCATAATACTTGAATGACCCCTAAAGTAAATTCCGTTTTGAGTTCTAAAAGATACTAGTGTACAAATTCCATCTGGTGTACCTCAAGGATCGGTAGTTGTACCGATTTACGAAGTACGAAAGCCTGGATAACCAAGCGGAGATCGAGATGTTGTTCGGAAAGAAAATTCACATTCCCCTGTGGGGAATCGAACCACCAATCTCTCACTGTCCGGGCGAGTGTTGTAACCATTGAACTACAGAGGACAGGCATTTCCAATCCTTAGAGCATATGCATGAATGCTGAACGGGACTGCGCATGGACAGCCTCCTAGCTCAGCTAATAGCCCTTACGCTTGGTTATCCAGGCTTTCGTACTTCGTATGAAAAGCGGAGAGTGACATCGTTTCTCTCTATAAACTCCTTTGTTGGCAAAAGCAACTTCCCTTCCGTTTCATTAACTGTGGTTAGTAAAGTACTGCAATAGCGATGTCACATTTAACAAATTAATGAATAAGAAGACAATAAATGTAATTTAAACAAATAATTATGCAATAAAACATTAATTTAACCCGATATCAGACCCTTCCAGCTCTCATAGACCACAATGTTATTAAACCCTCGTTTATTCGTCGCTAATTTCGGTTAACTCATCACTATGAAAAAGTATGAGAAAGAGGAACAGACTATTTTTATGGCTCCCATTAAAAAAAAGGGATTGTTAACAGCATTGTCATATGCTTAAAAGTCACCATGAAATCGTATATACCCAAACGGAACAGTTTAAGTAACGAAAGTTACGCTGGGGAAGTTCATTTGCCGAATAAGGTTTTTACAACGTTGGGGACTGTTCAGGCTAGATCTCATTTCTGCCTGGGCTCCATTGGAGAAACTGGACAAACCGCGAGACACCCAAGCTCTGCCGCAAGAAGCAACGTAAGCACTTCGGCCCCCCCAGGGCATCTCCGGCAAAACCAAAATTTATTGATACGTCAAAGATTACATATAGTGCAAGGAAATCAAAATTTATGTAAATCGAGGAATCAAATTAATCAAGTTAAAGTCAAAATGCAACGTGGGCACGGATAATAAATAATCATAGAAAGCATGGGCTCTACTAATTTAGGGCTTGAAATTTAAACAAAATATCTTTGTTGAAAAAAATGATATATTCTTTCCCAAGTTGAGTGCATCTGTTTACTTTTCCCTGCCCAGGGCCCCTCCACCAAGTCAAAAGTGTTCGAGATTACTTTGTAGTTGTATCATGAACTACTGATGAATTCAAACACCAAAATTAAATTTGATGTATATGTAAAATTAATGTGCAAGAAAAGCTTCTTATTCAAACAGTTGTTCTGTTAGTCTATAAATTAAAAATTACTAGTATAAATCAAAGTGTGCAGTACATTTCACCACAATAATTTAAGTAATAAGAGATCTATAAGTTTTATTAATATATTGTTATTTTGATTCATTCTTTAATAAATGTCATATTACTTTAAATTTATACGATTTTCATAACATCGCACATTAAAACTGACGGAACTCCGCCTAAGTCGTCACTCCGCTTAAGCCGTCATAATTTTTCGGTAACTTGAGGTGACGACTTATCGAGGTTTTACTGTATTTACACCTACTGGGCCGATATACTTCGTTCTTTATGTCTTTCTTCCAGGTCTACAGAAATAAGAAGATTTACGTGTATCGCAAGAACAGTGATGTCATAGAGTCGAGAGCATTTTACTAGCTTTTAGCTACTGCTCGCTTCCCTGTCCCAGCTTTCTTCATCACATTATGAGAATTAACTGTTCGACCGTGTTCATTCAAACTGTTTTCTTTCCCTGAATTTGTAATATACGTAATTTAATTGTAAATTCTAATTTGTATAGTATTATCGTAATTGACTGGGGACAAATAAATTATGCTATGTTTAGCTAGGCTGGATAGTACGGAGACCGGTTAGTCGAGAGTCTAATGTATGGGTAATACCCTTTCGAGAGCATATGGAGCTTTTCGAAAATTTTCGTCAATTTCGCTCAAAAAACAATTCGAAAAAATTGTTTCCGCCGATTAATGTTACAGGTATTGCCTAAAAATGCATGGCACCTATTTTTTCAGCGACCGTTGACAGTGCTGAGTGGCCGCCACAAATCACGTAAACTACCACACGGAAGCAGTAAAAGCGCTTCACTTAATGTTTGAACTCGACCGTCAAAAAGGATGCATGATATATACCTGAGGAAGAAAGGCTTTCATTTCTTGCTGTCGGTCTTCCTTCATAAGTTCGTTCAGGTCTTCGGCCATCTGCACCGTAGCGTAAGGAGTCGGGAAATGCAGTAGATTGCCATCGGCATAAACTGGCAGAGATCTGGTCTTGTCGATGTCGACGTATCTCTGTGTTGCGGCTGCGTAGATGTAACGCTTATCCTCCTGGATCGCTACAATGTTAATGAGTGAAATTCGACATGAATATATGCAAAATATTCCAGAAGTGATATCTAGTCAGAAGTTTAAAACCGTCACTTAAATATTCACTGGCTCAATGCGGTCCGATTTTCCGATATCAAGTGAGATTGATTCTTAGGAGATGGGATGTTAGCAGACTTGACATATTCTATTTACCATTTGACATTTGGTGAGGTGAATGCTAAACGGTTGGTCTCTTAGCTGAACTGATATACAGTACCGCATTTTGTTATCATGTGAGGTGGACCCGACACTACTGAGCAGTGATGGTAACTTTGTCAAGCAAAATTTCCCTTTTGACTAAATTTTTCCGAAATTTGTGCTGCCATCTATCGGTGGAAATATCTAGTCAATTATTTTGCGCTAGAAAAGCATTGGTTTTGCATTTATATATATATATTTTTCAACAAAAATGCTTTTGTTTGATGACTTCTCAAAACTTCCCACAAACGCCAAGAAATTTCTCATGTGGAACAATTTTGGCCAATTTCTCCCACGAGTTACCATCACTGCTACTGAGCCTGCCAGCTGAATTGAAAAACCATTATTTGTCATTGAGTGAGGTGAATGCGATACGACTTATCTCGGACATACCGCCATTCGCCATCAAGTGAAATGAATGCGACAACGGTTGGTCTCTCTCAGCTGAACTGACGGTGTTCTCAGGCAAATTCCCAGACCGTCACTAACCATCGAGTGAGGTGAATGCGACATGACTGGTCTATCGGTTAAACTGGCAGACGCGTCATTTACACAGAGACGTGACTGGTGACACCCTTGAGGTTTGACCAATAAAAAAGAAATTTTGAAAAAATAAGATAAAAGCGTCATTTCTTACCTCTTTCTAAGTTCCGCCTAGACTTAGCTTTCATCACCCAAATGCAAACGGCGACTATAACGACCGTGACAGCTAACAGGGACGCTAATATAGGGATTAGAAGCGACACGTCCATGTTGAACACTTGCTCTGGAGCACCAGACAGCAATACAATCTGCTCGTGTGGACCTGCAAGACAAACGACGCGACTCAGGCACAGAAATACTACTTTGCATGATATTTGATGTCACGTAGTCTTTAACACTACAACGACGAATAGCGGTCATTTTGACAGTTTTAAGAAAAAAGTAACAAATTATTTTCCTTTAAAACAGTCTTAAAACAGTATCTATACAGTCTCTGTGTGACTTATTTTTACAATAAACTCTTGTTCGTGTACCATTTTTTTTGGAATTTTTGACAAAAGGGCTTGTCATGACAAAGATTAATCAGGTATTTTGTTACTTTAAAAATAGGTTTGATTGTGATTTCTTGAGCTGTTATAATTCGTGGCTTCATTTTCACTTGGCAGTCCTAGCGACAAGGTTTGGAATGTAATACGCTTGAGAAATTTGCGAAGATATTGTATGTACGTAATGAAAAAACCGTGAATAGCCGCCAAATCCTGAGCAATGTAAAATACATACGAAAGATAGCTTTTAGATAACGATCGCATTGTGCACTGATTGAATTCATTCTGTCGAAAACATCAACGACAGTAATTAGTAGAGTAATAAAACTTCATATAATTTCTGGTAGGAATCGCCTATGTCCGCAATTTCAGTTTTGTTCGTGCTTGGTATTTAAGACCTCGATACTTTCATGCCTTAAGCATGATGTGTGATAAAATAATCGCTCCACATACCATCCAGTAGGGCCACTAGGCTGGAAAATATGGTGTGCCCCCGCCTCTATAGAGAATTTAGTGTGAAGAAACACAAAAATAATAATCGTCTCGTCCCCCTCCCCATCCGGGCTGTAGCCCTGTCCATGGGTAAAATCGTGAAAAATGAAGATTCCTTTCATTGTGCGACATTCTACCAGCGAATGCTATGCAGTAGAAATGCAAAGATCCATAGAGACGCCAAATGAATAACGTACGACGACGAGCGTCTTCAAAAGAATACCTTCAAATGGTGTAAAATGGATACTGGAAAAAAGCAAACACCACAATAGAACATGCTTCTTCGATATTAATGGTTGCATAAGAAGACTGTCCATTTCAGCGTGGTTTTTAATCATTGTAGTTGAATATCTAAGCATAGAACTCTCTAAAGCGATACTACCTACCGACGTTCTATAGGTAGAACTTCATTTCTACCGACGTTAACAAACTAGAATACATTTTATGCTTTAGGGATTTAAGAGCCTTAACAAGATGAGATAAGTCACGAAATTTCAAAAACCTGAGATAAACCGTTTGGATGTAATCGCATGCCAAAGTACTGTAGCTTTGCTGTCAAAATGACCTGTTTCGTCATTTTAGTGTTAATATGTTGCATGTAAAATCAACACGTACCAATTGGCTATTGAGACCTCAGCCGGTGATTGTATGCATTAGTGTGAAACACATTATTGACTTCAATTAACACGGGGGGCCTTCAACGTATGGCCCGCGGGCCACATTTGGCCCTCGGAGTTTTTTTGTCGCTGCCCGCCGTCATTTTGAAAACATTGAAAAAATATAAATTCTAAAATTAGTGAAAGGAATAACTTCGGAATTAATGAATTTAGAATTAATATTAATTAATTAATTCTAAAATTCATGAAAGAATTCATTCAGGAATAAATTGATGAAAATTTCAGAATTGATGAATGAAATAATTTCAGAATTGATGAATGAAATAATTTCAGAATTGATGAATGAAATAATTTCAGAATTACCGAAATAAATAATTACAGAATAATTTAGTGATTTCAGATTAAAACTAATCAGTTATTGATCAGAAACTTTGATCAATTTATTCCTGAATTATTTCTTTCATGAATTTAATTAATTAATAGTAATTCTAAATTTATTAATTCCGAAGTTATTCCTTTCATTAATTTTATAATTTATCTTTTTTCAATGTTTTCAAAAATTCCCAAACTAGAATTGGTGAAAAAAATTACTTCAGAACTAAATATAAAGATTAATAATTATAAAGGCTGGTATTACACTATAAAACTTTGATAAAAATTCTTTTATAAAACTTGAAAAATGTAACCAATAAACACATCTGTTACATTCGAGCGAACTTAACTGATCCGCCTATCGGTTGCATTTTTCAAGTTTTATAAACGAACTTTTATAAAACTTTTATAGTGTAATCCCGGCCTAATAATATTATTTTACAATGAAGTCTTGAATACTTTTGCTCCTGTTCAACTTGAGCCCCGTTGGCCCCCTTCTATCAAGATGTCACTGTAAATTATATGAATAAGCCCATGTAAATCTGTAAATGTGTGGATTTATGTATGAATTGGTGGCCCGCGGGCTTCGTAAGAAATGCCAATTTGGCCCATGGTGTCTGTCTGAAAGATTGAAGACCCCAGCATTAAAGACACATGAGTTATATAGAGTGAACATGTAAGAAATATTCTGGTATAATCATGATGTTCATACCTTGTGTTTTGACAGTGACTACGTCACTAGGGTCACCCTCACCGTAGTCACTGTTGGCGGTGACGTACAGCTGATACAGCGACGAGGCCTGCAGGCCATTCAGCGTGTACGAAGTCTCCATGGGCGAAGTGACGGCCACACGCTGCCAGCTGTCGCCTTTCTTTCTGTAATGTATCGCGTGACCTGAAGAGAGACAGAAAAGGAGCCAAACAATTAGTTCTATGGTGTCATAACCGAAGATTTATACAGTCCATAAGTTCAACGTATATTACAGTTCAGTCGGAGACAGTTTAAAATCCAAAGTTATTACACCCGAATGATGATTCTGGATCACGTGATGGCGATTACCTGAAACGGGGATCTTGTTATCTGCCGATCTCCATTGGATTTTGATGGAATTCTCTGAAGTTGCCACGACGAAAACGACTGGTGCTAGTGGAAATTCTGCGATGGAGAGAAATGAAGTCAGTTATCGTTATTGGGTGTAAACAACTAAGTAGCACTAGGTTCATGCACACAGGTATTCGAAAATTAAGAGAATGAAAACATTTTTCTTCGAATTTCTTAAAAAATACTGACCCCCAGAACTAGAAAATAACTCAATATCACCGATTCGGAATAACCCAATCGTGAATTAGAAGTTTAAAACTAGGTGGCGCTGCGACAGCCGTATTAGAAAGCTGTTTGCTGCTACTTCGTTCGCACACGTCGGTAGTTTTCATATGGCGCGCATTTTGTTGAATGCTATATAAACACTGCGGTCAAATGAGTCATCGCCGGCGTTTGGATGACGGAATGAATAATTGGTGTACTGCAAACAAGACAATCCCGAGCTCAAGTTGCCATGTAACGCCTAGTCTTTTCTGTAATTTGTGAAGAGAGTTAAAGGAGAGTGGTTTGATCTACAGACTGCTTCGGCAAGGGCGTCCAAGAGTGATGGAAAGCCAATGAAGATTGGTATTTGGTACTTTCAAGCCAGTCGCTAGTGGATTAGCTAGTCGTGCAGCTCTCTCGTGAGGTCAATGCTATCACCGGAACGGCAGTTTTAAGGGTCATTTTCCACTTATCGCAAGGGGAGCATATGACCAGGAACCCCATGATTTTTTAAGCCCCCAAAAATGTAAACATAATGCTGATTATGATTCTGACGTCTTGTTAAAGATCTCATTACTGGGAGGATTGAAAAAGTGGCAAACCATTATAAAGGCATAAACTATTATACATATACTGAGAGCATCGAAGAAGTGACAAACCATTGTAAGGGCATATACACGTCTTAAACGCATTGCTAGTGAACCATGGTAACCAAAGTAAATGTTCGGAAAGCGATTGTTGAGGCCGAAAAACCACTGTTGCCCTACGTTTTTTTGCCCATTTGGGGCATTTGCCCTGCTCTGATGAAATTTTAAAGTAGCCTATCGTTTAACTCGGGTCCCATTTGGTATATATGAAAAATTTGGTGACGATCAATCTAAAATTGTAGATTTGTATAGAGAACACAAACACACAGAAAATCAATTTTATATATATAGATAGATGCAGTACTTACCGCCGTTCAAAGTGCTGACGATAACTTCCTGAGAAGGCGGACTGCTTCCGGCACCGTTGAAAGCCTTCACGATGACGCTGTACTCGGTGTCTTTCCTGAGGCTGGTTATCATGTGCTCCTGAACCCCACCGGGGATGTACTCGACCGTCTTGAACGAATAAGGGTGGTTCGAATCTCGAGTCGCCCTGTATCCTACGTAATATCCCCTCAGTTTACCGTTCCATTCGTTCTTGGGTGGAGCCTGCAATTTCAAACGGAACCGTAAGACATCGTAATACGTAGCGTACAGTGAAATTTGATGACTGAAATGGATACAATATACACTGTTTCGTGTAAAAAAAGAATCGTCCCGGGGGCCCCACGGGCAGTGCTGGTCCACAACTAGATGCTTGGTCAGCAGGGCAAGCACGCATTTTGACTAGCCCTTGTAATCTTGAAAAAAAGGTAAAAGGGTGAAATTTGTTTGCCCCCCCCCCCCCTCCACCGCCTCTGGTCCGGTGCACTATATCCCGCTTATCCCACTTCCCCAATCGCATCTGCTGTAAACTAAATTGTTAAGGAGAGCTTGAGGGATGTTGTCTCATTCGTCCTTTAAAATGATTTCGAGTTCCTGTCCTGAATGAGGTCTGAGCAAATACAAGTGGTTCTCAACCGGGGGACGGGGCAGCCCGTCAGTTGGAGACCTGGTTATGGCCCCTTGTGGTTTTGGGATATTCTAAGGGGTACCACGGCAGAAAATTAAGTGAACGGGGAGTCATGACAGGTGCTGAGGGGTGGGGGGCACAGAGAGCTGTGGGAAAAAGTGTGACCACTTTTTAGCTAAACTGTCCTTAGAACAGGGTCATCTTAACGCATATACCAATCCAGACATTATCCATTGGACCTCATATCCACAGGGTGCCTACTCAGTGCCATCTTAACTCATGAGACCCGGTGAGCAAGGTGTGTTTCTCATAAGTTCAGGCAATGGGCAAGTATGAATTTTTGGGGCCCCCCTTTTTATATTTTGCGTTCTTTGAGGCAGAAGCGTTGGTAGAATTAAGGCCGTGGTTATAATGCGTAAAGCAGCTAATTTCACAGCCCTGAAAATTGTGGGTTTTTTGAGGACGTGCCTTGTTTGTTCAACGAAAAACAGGCCTTGCCTGATGGGGGGGTTAGATCTAGTTACAATTTTCGAGAGTGAGTATGTTGACAGTTACTTATAGTCAGGTAGGGAAGCCCTAGAAAAATTACTTTGCTATGATGCTGTTAAGAACACGCTGGCCCTACATGATGAGATCTGGTACTGAGATAGATATACTTGTATGGTTTTCAAGAATAAATGCACAAATATGTAAGCTTTTACTTCCATCTCCAGAACATTACTTTACCTGGGGGGGGGGGGTGGACCGTGATGTTGAGACGGCCCTGCATAGAACCATCTCAAAGAGAGAACTCCCAACCAGGGATCCGGAGACTGACGTTCCTTTTTGTTCATCATACACACACATTTACTTAAAAAAGTCAATTCAATAAGTACAAAGTCTTTCGCTCCGGAATGAGGGTAAGTGGGGTCCTCGGTATAAGGGGGGCCCCCATAGGCTGAGAAAGGTTGAGAAACACCGCTCTATGGGATTTTGGTCCGGTCAATATGCAGGCCACACAGGGCATGCGCTCTATATTTTTACTTTCCAGTGTGCATCCACTTCATCTGTCCCGTGCAGACGAGAATTGTCATCCATGTATCGAATGTCTGGAACAACTGCACTGCGGAAAAGATGGACATGGCCCAGGAAAATCTCGGTGCAATACCACTGTGATTTTACGGTACTCATCAAAGATATGAAGCGGAATTCTGTCATTGGTGCAGGACACCTGCCCACACCATTACTCTTTGGCCCATAGCGATCAATTTTCTGCTGATGGTAACAAGTCCCCCGCTCTCTGCAGCAGCTGGTGTCCAGAATCACTGTTGTTGCAATTCGTCAGAGAACATGACTCTGAACCTACTGTTGCTGGTGATCCCAAAGAATATGCTTCATTACACCAACGTCATCTTTCTCGTCAGTGATGTACAGATGACGTAGCAGAATGCATTTTACAGGTTTCCGTGCATGTAAACCAGCACTATTCAAATGCTAAAAAATGCGCGCGTTCCAGTAGTGTCTGTCCAGCTCAGCCCAACCCTTCGGGGTGAAGTGTTTATATCCCTCATGGAACAGAGCGAGGGTCATGTCTGGTCTTACAGTGGCGTTAACGAGGTCTACTAACTGGTCTACGGCCAGAAGGGGTCGCCACTAGACTGACATATCTATCCTACTGAGGTGTGGTGATCCTCCCACGGCCTCTAGCACTTGGCAGAGGTGTTACTCAAAGACTTAACACCCTCTTCGAACCATACATGAACTTAAAATCGCGTTGGAGGCGCGAATGGGACAAAAAGTCCCTCATCTCTCTTGAACAATTAAGTGGATGGCATGCACGAGAGATACCAAATTTGCACATTTGGCATCTCTCGTGCATTAAGTATACAATGTTAATAGTATACAATACAAGCAGTATATAATATAGTAGTATTATTGTCAAGCAGTATGTTATACAATGTAATAAAGGACTGACTCTCTCTCTCACACACAAAAGTTAATAAAGGTGTGTACAAATACCTTCCACGTCACAAGAAGAGATGTTGCTCCTTTTACGTCGACATTCAAATCCATCGGTGCCCCAGAAGGCTCTGAAATGAACACAATTGTCGATATGGTTAAGTCGGTTTGTAATAGTCACGATTGCGGAAAATTCACCGACAAGCAATTGATCGACAGTGTGAGTGAGTGTGACAGCAAGCGAGTGAGCTCAGCTGAGTGAGCCATTGAGCAAATAGTCAGGGAGTTAGTGAGTGAGCAAGTGAAGGGACGGGTGAGTCACTCATACGGTCGTTCACTCACTCGGTCATCGATTCACCCAATCGCTCGCTCAATCAATCACTCACACGGTCAGTTACCTGGTCATGAATATGTTTACTCATTCATCTACTTGGTCATTCATCGCTCAATCATATGTTCATTGTCTCGCTCATTCCCACAGTTACTCAGTCACTCTCACACGGTTCTCTCTCACTTGGTCACTTAGCCATTCACACATAAGGTCACTCATTGTCCTATGTCAATGAGTCTATGTCTATTTGATGTCCTATGTCTATTTAATCATTCGGTCCCTCACGCATTACTCAATCCTTCCCTAGCTTACTCGCTAGCTCATTCACCAACTCATTAGTGACTCGCTAGCCCATTCACCAACTCATTAGTGACTCGCTCGGTCACTCATTCACTAGCTCAGGGGTTCTCAAACTGTGCGCCTCTAGCTTTTTCAGCGGCGGCTCGACAAAGGCTTTTCGAAGAGTTTCTTTGTTGATCCACTCTGGGGAGCCACGGATAAGCGTCGATTAGGGATATGGGGCACCACGGGTGAAAAAGTTTGAGAACCCCTTCACTAGCTTATTCCACAGCTCACTCACCGATTCATTCGATCACTCATTTACTCACGAATTCACTCAAATAGCTCAATTACTCGGTTATTCACTCACTGGTGACGAACTGTCGTCGGGGAATTTTTCTTATCCGTGAATCGCGTGACGGTGAATTTTCCGCAAATTTGTAATAGTATATACTGTTGATCCTGCTTACAACGTTCCCGTTTATAACGTTTTCCAGCTTAAAAGACTTAAAAGTTTCGTGGTAGCAGCACCATTACGATTTCCCGTTTTAAGTGTTTTCCACTTACATTTTTTCGTTACGGTTTTTTGAAGAGAAAAAAAACGTTATAAGTGGGATCCACTGTGCAGTTCGTCACACAGCAAAGTGGCAACACGTACCTTCCTCTCCTGTACTGAACACGACCACATCGGACGGCTCGCCCCGTCCGACAGTATTTTCAGCGATGACGGCGAGTCCGTAATTAGTGCCAGGATGTAGGTCTTTGATGAGAGCAGAGGTCTGAGCACTGGTCACTGCTTTCTCTTCGAGTCTGTGTCTTCCACCGGAAACTGCTAATTATAATATTATACACACATGTACATTGGTTGTCGAAATTAAGAGACTATATACAACGGTCATAGTACGCACTCATGATCGTCATTAAGGCTCGGGAATACCCGAAAACCTACGTTGCGAAATCGGACATGACTAATAATACGGAACATGGTCCTGTTTGACTCTCACGATAGGTGC
Organism: Pholcus phalangioides; assembly: GCF_987345545.1. Taxonomy (NCBI): domain Eukaryota; kingdom Metazoa; phylum Arthropoda; class Arachnida; order Araneae; family Pholcidae; genus Pholcus; species Pholcus phalangioides. The sequence goes on from NW_028301627.1 coordinate 7,235,480, forward strand.
ACTAGTTTCTGTCCCGCGAGTGATAGCCATATGGTATGTCTCACCATACTATGACTGAAAGGTTGTGGTTGAGGCCACTTAGTTTAAGACGTTCTCTGATAGATGTGTGGCACCCAAGCATCCTTAGACAGTTGTGTTTGTTGACAGCTGTCCTCTCAGGCACCTCAATAGTTGTCACCTAATCCTAATAAAAAATCCTTAGATAGACATATGGGACCTAAAAATTCCCTTAGACAAGTGTATAGGAACTAAAAATATTTTGACAGACACCTAAACATGCTTTGACAGCTTTATGGAACTTAAAAGTTCTTAGACAGGAGTTTGAGAACATCTTTAAGCTAGTATATGACACCTAAACCTCCTTAAACAAGTAGGTATATGAAACCTAAACATTTTAAGACAGGTGTCTGACACCTAAACACCCTTAGATAGGTGTGCTATCTAAATACCTTTTCACGTGAATCTTTAGGTGTGTGACACCTAAAGATTCTTAGGCAAACAAGAGATATTAAAAAAACCTTAGATGTGCGGCATTTAAATATCCTTGACATTATTTGTGGTGCGTGGATCACATAGGTATCGCAGGTGTATGGCACTTGAAAATGCTTAGACATGTTAAGCAGCAGACCTAAATATCCTTCTACAAGTGTAGGGCACCTAAATATCCTTAGACAAGTTTATTGGGGGGGGGGGGTCTAAACATCTTTAAGCCAGGGCAACCCTCGCGTGTGGCCCAATGATTTCCAAAGATGGTCTTGGGCAAGTAGTGTGACCGCTCCACCATTGGCAATGATTGTCAAATATTGGAGGCTGATATGGGAAGGCTGGTCGAACAGAACGACCAGTACATTCCAGCTTCAAACCTAAGTCAAAGAAGCCTCAGTCTTTTCCCATCTTCCAATCCGTCTGACCACACATTGGTCCAATGACACCAGCAGTCACAACACAGAGTGTTTTGGAAGCAAGTATTCTCCAAGGAACATTGTGGGCCAGCGTGTATCCATCCTATGCCGCCGCTGCTTCTTTTCATCAGGGGGAAGGCAAACATTGGAAGTAAATTTTTAGGAATGACTATACGGTCATGTTTGATACGAGTGTGGTCCTGGTTTTAGACAAGTATGTACAGTATATGGGACCATCCTTATACACGTTTATGGCATCAAAACGTCTAAATTCCCAACATCAATACGCGACATCATACTGGAATTAAGACAGTTCACGAGTCCTCATAGTCGTTGGTCTCACTCCTACAGCAACACAGTTTTAAGCCCTGGGTTTTCATCTCTCCCTCCCCGGGGTGGGGTGGTGAGCTGCAATCAAACACCCAAGAGTGTCCCATACATGTTCGATAGACGCACCAACACGATGCGTGTCCAGGCCATGACAACTTCACTGCCGTAGCGAATCCTTTCGATGGATGATGTTCATATAATAATATTGGATGAAATTCATCGGGATCTCTCCTGATAATGGTATAAGCTTAAAGGTTGATTCACTCCTACCTATGTGTGTGCGCCGCGGTTCCCAGAGGCGTCACCAGGTGTCGCAAGGAGTTGTACATTGATGTATGCCCGTTCAGTGCTTTGAGGTAATTGCTTCCTAGACAATTCTAGGGAACGGCACATGGATGATGACAAGGCAAAAGGAGCCACGGATTCAAAAAGTTTTGAAAATAACTGCGTTGGGGTCATACGGCAATAGTTGGGAACATAGGCGTGCGCAGAATTTTCTCGAGGGGGGTTTTCAGATTTGTTTTCCTTCTGAAGGGGTTTTTCCCCCCCCCTGCAAAATAACATTATAATCTTGGCTCGGGGTGGGGTGGGGGGGGGGGGGTTAGAAACCCAAAATCCCCCTATGCGTATGCCAATGGTTAGGAACATGACGTTGTAAACCCTGACAGTAGAGACCGGCAGAACCCTGACTCGAGTACCAACGTTCAGCGGTTCCAGAGAGGGGTGTGCCGCTCTCTCATAATTTTTTACCCCTGTGTGGCAATGCGTATGATACAGATTATACACCCTGAGGTGGCCCCGGTGGAAGTATGTCACATACCTGATGTATGTCATGTGGGGAGTCCTTGGGAGGGCAATAGCTGGCCTCCATCTAAAATCATCCGGGGTGGGGGCTGAAATTGTGTCAACTGTGCGTCTATAGCAAATTTCATTAAAAAATTTGCCCATCATTTTTTTTTTACTTCCACAGAATGCGCAAATTTTCTTAATTTTGGATGACAGTGTACTTGGATTAAGCATAACCATAAATGTGTCTGTATACACTTAATAAATACTCTTAGTAAACACTTAAATTTTAAAATACATCTATAGAACGTTCCCGTCACAGTCTTCGTTTCCCGTCACAGTCGAGGCGCTGTATATATGTAATTTGTATACATTGTGTATTGTGTATTTTGATCATTCTCAAAGCTCTCCCACTTCAACTTGCCAGCTTCTTCCTCTTCTTTCTTGCCCACAAGTCTTTTCCACATTTCTTTCGGAATCCCAGGCTGTGGTCTCCGGCCCTTATGTGCCACTGGGCGCACGTGCAATTTTTCTCCCTAGTCATTGGATTCAGTCCCCCATTTTTGTCAGATGGCTTGTATGTTGCATTGGTTGATGGCTGTCTTCCTGGGGAGAACGCGAGTAATTCGAAACTTGCGGGCACGGGGCAAGGGGAGCCACTACTATAAATCTTTGCTAACTTTTCCGACACAACTTTGCCTCTTTTGAGGGAACGGAAGTAAGGTGCTTTGCATCAGTCCGGGGTTGTGAGCGGTTCTATCTATCTATCTATAGAACGTTCCGAAATCACATTGTAATATCGTCATTGCAATTTCGAATGAAACTTAATGTCAAATACTAAATTATACGGTGGGGGAAAAAAAAATCACCTGTATCCCTCCAGTATTGTAGAATATACTTCGTAATCGGGCTGTTTCCAGCAAATGGTGGTGACCAAGTGACACTTGCGCTCCGGCTCCAGACTTCTACGACTTTCAGGTCGAGAGGCGTTGCTGGCACCTCTGTTAATGAGACATGGAAAAGGAATTTAAAACCATACTTTGACAATATACATGGTGTTTCAAATTGCTTGTCCATCGAACTATCTCTGCAACTGTTGAATTTAGAAGCGTACTTCCAATTAGGGGTCATTCAAGTATTACGTCAGCATCGAGGGGGGTGGAGGGGTTTCCGATTTCCATTTCAGCGATCTCTAAATGTTTCACGGATCCTTCAAGTGCTCAGGAAATGTGTCCGGACCGCTTAAGTGCTCCGAAAATGTGCCCGGACCGCTTAAGTGCTCAGGAAATGTGCCCGGACCGCTTAAGTGCTCTGGAACTGCGCAACGCATCACTTAAGTAATCTGGGAATCTTCCGCGGGTAACTTGAGTGATGTAGAATCGCACCGGGGGCCGCTTAATTGCTCTGAAATAGCGTCACATGTCACTCAAGGGATCTCTAAATGCGTCACGTATCGTTTAAGTGTTCTGGAACTGTGTCGCGGGTTACTTAAGTGATTTTTGAATGTGTCACGGGCCACTTGAATGCTCTGGAATCGTGCCACGGCTCATTTAAGCGATCTATAAATGTGTCGCTTACTTCATTTTTACCACATTGGTTTTGAGAGGGCAAGTCACATCAGATAACCTTCAGGGCCACATTTGGTCCGCGGGTGAAGGTTTACCATTCAATTTTCTGTCGAAATTTTTTTAAACAATATTTTTTATCGTCTGGGGGCGCACGAGCTCCCTATGCCCCCCCCCCCCCGCGTACGTTTCTGATCCCAACAATATACGATAGGAGATAGGGGGCAATGCATTTCGCTGACGGGCTGGGGGGGGTCAGAGTTTCGCTGAGAAGGTGTGGGGGGGGCCAAAAATGGCTAAAAATTTGTTGTTGACGTAATACTTGAACGGCCCCTTATAAAAAGTTCTGAATTTTGACAATGTTTTCTTGATACGTCGTAATTTTTTGGAGGGGTCGTGTACATAAAAGTAAATCATTTTTCAGAAATAATAAGTCTTCAATTATTAAATGTGGAACCGGCTTTGAAACATCATTTGCAAACACTTGACAGAACAGATGAAAAATTAGAATATTTTGGCGACTTATCGCGGTGTTGGAATGATCTTATTGGCTTGACGATCTCCATTTTTAGGGACCGTGAACAAATGAAATGACCTCAACGCCGTTGGTTATTTCATTAGATATATTATTTTATTGTGCATTTAAAATACAAATGTTTTTCATCGCTTATTATACTTATCCCGATAGTTTTCATCCCTCCCTAACGAGAAATTATATTAATATAATTATTTAACCTTTCGAGGGACCAAACATGCAGCAGCTAAGTGTAATGGAGTACACCTGTATATATATATATATCATCCATTGCATCAGTACCTATTCCTTCTGCTCTTAGGCGGACATTTACTATACCTAAATGGTCGTGAATAGCAGCCAAGTGTAATGGAGCTGGTCGATTTCATCCGCTGCGTTAACATTTGCCTTTTCTATTATTAGCTTATTTACTTCATCTACACCATAGTTTCCCAACCTTTTTTTGTGCCATCGCCCCCTTCTTCAAAAAATTTTTTTCAGTCATCGCCCCACGCAATCTAACCCATAGGATCCTATGTTATACCCGTAACTTCTACCACCCCTTTGGAACATTCCATCGCCCCCCAAAGGGGTGTTAACGCCCACGTTAGGAATCACTGACCTACACTGTCATATATAGCAGTCAAGTGTAATGGAGTACAACAACTTGCTGAGTCAAACACTTACTTTTCTCGCTATTGGTATCGGATTTATCGAGTTGTATAATATGCTTCAAGTTCAAAAAACACCGTGGACTTCCACACTTAAAAGAAGTGAAATGAAGAAAACGAAAACACATAACATGCTGCAAATGTCTCTTCGGCAGATGGAATCAAATTGCATGAAACATTGCTAGTTTCATCTTCAAATCATTGGTAAGCGCGGATCGTATGAGGGGGCCGGGGGTGTGATCTTCCCTCTTCAGAGCCAGATAATACGAGGAAAAAACCAATCTGTCCCGTAAAATACGGGGCGATCCTCGAGATTACATAATAAGTGGTCTTTCCCACATTGACCTTGGATCCGCGCCTGACCACTGGTCACGTAAAACACGCCTATGAAAAGATGGTTTCGTTGTGAAACAACTCGACTGGAAAGGCTTCATTATTGAAATTATTGAAGAGTGAACATTACCCTTTTTCGTCACAATTGCAATTTTGTTTTCCATAATTTTCAAACTTTGAATTTACATTTTAGCAATTTCCGAACCACACTCGCAATCATTGCTGGAAAAAATAAAATTCCAAAAAATGCTGAAAATTTCGAAGTCAAATACCTCCGTGAATATTGCATTTAAAAATACAGAATTTCTTGCAAATTACTTTTCGGTGCCGGCTCTACATTTCACAAATCCGAAGTTTTAGCACACAAGGATGTATAATATATATATACTTGAGTAACTGCACGCTATGTATAAGTTACGTAAATTCAGCTTTCATACCCATTACTAAGAGCTTGATGCTTCTCTCGTCTTTTCCGTACGGGTTCTCAGTGATGCAGGTGTACAGCTGACCGTCGCTCCTGTCGGCTTCACGAAGAACCAGCTCCGATTTCAAGCCCTCTGGGGTGAGCGTTTCAAATATTTCGTATCTATAACCGAAGAAATAGCAATTTAATTAAATGCTTTTGGATCTTTAGAAGGATTGACACTGAAATTACACTGAAAAGTATGGAAAAAATGTCTTAAAGTTACTGAAAATCATGAAAGAAATGCTCAATCGCATAAAAATATGCAAAGTCATAGAAATCCGAACCCTAATGATAATAACTTCAAAAACACTGTATATATAAGAATTTTTTTATATATTTGCTTTGGAAGTGTTTTGAATTTGTGGGTGCTCATCTTGATATTTACACAGGAAATTCAGATTTCTGAATGAATTCAGTGGGTGCTCAGACACATACAATAAACAACGCTCCCCGCAGCACACCTGGCTTCCGGGGGCCACTTACGGGTGTATAATCTGTATCATACGCATTGCCACACCCGGGGTAAAAAAAATTATTAGAGCAGTACCCCTCTCTTGAACCGCTGAACTCTGGTACTCGATTCAGAGTTCTGCCGGCCTCTACTGGCAGGATTTATAACGTCATGTTCCCAACTTGCCGTATGACCCCCAAGACAGTTATTTTCAAACTTTTTGAATCCGTGGCTGCCTTTGCCTTATCATCATTATGTGCGGTTCTCCAGAATTGTCTAGAAAGAAATTACTCCAAAGCACTGAACGGGTACACATCAATGCACAAACTTCTTGCGACAACTCTGTCACAAGACCCGCGACGCACACTTTGAGAACCACTGCCCTAAGGGATAGAGTAAAGCAACCTTTAAGCTTATTGCATGATCAGGAGAGATCCCGATGAATTTCATCCAACATCCCAGAAAGGCAGCGAAGTTGTCATGGCCTGGACACGCATCATGTTGATGCTTCTATCGAACATGCATGGGACGCTCTTGGATGGGTGATTGCAGCTCACCGTCCCAGGAGGGGGAGATGAAAACCCAGGGCCTGAAAATGTGTTGATGTAGGAGTGGGACCAACAGCTTCCCACGTTTTCATAAATATACAGAAACTAAGGGAAATAATCGAAAAGATAATTTTGGATAGAATTTACTAGAATGGGCAGTACGGAACTACCAGGCAGTGCCAACTGCCGTAATTAACAAGGTAGCAAAGCGGGAAGCGCACTTGGTTCTACAGGCTAGTGACGTCAGCTGGTACCAAGCTCCAGCCAACACTCCCCCCCCCCTATAAAACAAGGCCTCCGCACGAAGCTCGTCACGTCACTGTAGGCCATTTCACCTATTGCCATGGGATATAGGAGGCCGACGCTGTGCAGTATATCCAGAGAGGTTGGTGCGCTAACCCTTCGGTGTGGGACTCCCTGCGGTAGCCATCTATGTTATAACCCTGTGTCAAAAAAAAAAACGGCGACTTGACCACAGCAAAAAATTGCTACCGCAGGGAGTCCCCCATCGAGGGGTTAGCGCATAAACCCCTCGACGAGTATAAAAAAAAAACAAGACTGCCGTTCGGAATCGGCAGTGAATTGTAGGTCCCTATCTAATTAGCCCTCGTGTGCAGAAAATGACCGTGGCGCGACAAAAATGATCAACGATTCTGGTATCGAGAACTCGCGACACCTCTAAGCTGAGACTTTAGATTTTGGTACATAAAATTTTAAAAATATAATAGCAAAATATCATACTAAAATGTTTTAATGATCAGTGGCGTATTTACAGGGGCTCGGGGAGCTATCGCCCAGGGCGGCGGGTTCAGAAGGGCAGGTGTTTATTGTGTTGGTGTGAGCATTAACACTTTTCCCCGCAATAACTTTGGCGGGACGAATGGAACCCCATAGTGGGCGGAAGGCTGTGCATTGTGCAACCCTGAATTGTAGATATGTAGCGCATACTCACCGCCCGCCATTTGATTTCCGCATTTCTTTGGAATCCTTACGCCAAATGACCGACAGCGGCTGGTCACCTATGGCCATACATCGCAGGCTCGCGCTGTCGCCTTTCTTGACCGTCACGACCGAGAACTTCTCTTCAAAGCGAGCAGGAACTGGAAATAGGAAATATTTGGGCATCAAATTACAGGATAATTTGTGATAATTTCCTTTTTTGTAAGACACTAGTAATCAGATAATGGATATCCTCATAAAATTTCGTATTTTTACATATTTCTGGGAAAAAAAATTCCGAGTTCGCTTAATCATATTCTGTCATTGGATAAAAATGTCACGTCACACCTACACGTCTTTAGACCAAGCCAGGGGTCTTCAATCTTTGACATTGCGGGCCAAAACAAAATTTACATGAAGCCCGAGGGCCAGCAAGTGATATTGCGGTAGCTTGATCTACAATGTGGTGTCTTAACGGATGGGCCGACGGTGCACAGGGCTCCTAATAAACCGGCGCCCTATGTCATTGGAGAAATTTACTTACTCTGGGACTTTTTTTTCTATTAAATATGAATTTTCATCGATTCTGAAATTTTTTCATTGATTCCCAAATTTTTTTTCATAGATTCCATAATATTTCTCATCGCTTGTCACGTTGTTTTTCTAGTCAAATTATTTTTCCCCCATCGATTCTGAAATTATTTTTTCCATCGATACTGCAATTATTTCTCCCCCCCCCCATCGATTCTGAAATTATTTTTCATCGATTCTGAAATTATTTTTTTCCCATCGATTCTGCAATTATTTGCCCCATCGATTCCGAAATTATTTTTCATCGATTCTACAATTATTTTCCCCATCGATTCTGAAATTATTTTCCCCATCAATTCTGAAATTATTTTTTCATAGATTCTGCAATTTTCCCCCATCGATTCTGAAATTATTTTTTTAATCGATTCTGAAATTATTCCCCCCCCCCCATCGATTCTGAAATTATTTTTCAGCGATTCTGAAATTATTTTTTTAATCGATTCTGAAGTTATTTCCCCCCCCCATCGATTCTGAAATTATTTTTCAGCGATTCTGAAATTATTTTTCATCGATTCTGCAATTATTTCCCCCCCCCATCGATTCTGAAATTTTTTTGATTAAGCATGAATTTTAGTTAATTTTGAAATTTCCTTCAAAATAATTTCATCATTAATTCCGAAATTATTTCTTATGTTAGTTTTGAAATACGTTCTAAAAATAATTGCGAAATTATCTATTCTAGAATATACGTATTTCAGAATATACGTATATATTCTGTAACTACGTATGTGTTTGTCTCATGCGGCCCTCCGTGAAGAACCCCTGGACTGAGTAGTCAATACGAAACATCTTTGCATATGATCGAACCGATGTATGGGCACACAAATTCGGCCCCCGACATTTCGCCTGCTCTGACCGTGGGAGTGACCAAGTGAGTGGCCATATGAGTGACCACTTGAAGGGTGAGTGACCATATGAGAGTGACAGTATGTGACCGCATTAAAGACAAAATGAGTGTGTTATCACCCATACAGTCACTAACTTGATATTTCATACGGTCACTCTGTTACATGCGGTCATTAACTTGAGCACGAAAATGGACACCCACATGGCCACGCACTTTCGCACTCATAGTCCGGCAATTAGTCACTCATACATACGGCATTCACTCAACAATTGCCAAACACATTAACTTAATCACCCACTTATATGGTCACTAACCAAAGAATCACTTGGTTCTTTTCTAACCAAAGAATCACCACACACTCAAACAGCCAGCCACTTGGGCACTCATACGGTCACTTACTCACACATACACATGGTCATTCACTCAACCATACAGTCAAACACACTCACTTGGTCGTTCACTCAGTTATATAGTCACTCATTCTTTTTCCACCGTGGCCTACGTATCCTGAGACGAACCAGCTTATATCCCCTAGGGGAACAGAACGGGGGCCAAGGTTGGTCTGGAGGTCGTTCCATTCGGTTACTAACCCAATCACTTGGTCAGTCATACGGTCATTCGCTCAGCTATACGGTCAACCACTTATATGGCACACTCACCCACTTATATGGCAACCCATACCGCCACTCATACAGTTCGTCATATGGTCAGGGCATGCAAAATGTCAGGGGGCAAAATATACCGTGGAAGAAACGTAACCAGGAGTGAAATTTCGAAAACGAAACGTCGGGGTCGAAATTTCCGGATCCCGTGGCACCCAGACTTCCTTAGACATCAGTATTTGGCGCACTTGAACCCCTCGACAGGTGTGTGGCACCTAATAATCCCAACATCTAACTCAACTTGACATCAACATCTAACTAAATTGAGTTTCTCAAACCAATTTATAATTTATGTCATCGCTCCCTGATCTGAAGAATTATTTTTGTCCCATCGCCCCCTCCCTCCACTAAGCCAACCCCTAGGACCCCATGTTGTATTTCATTGTCCCACACTATGGGAAACAGACATAACCGTTTCCAAATACAAGATAGAAATTTTTGTTGCTTAAATATAATTACAGTTTTATATAAAACCTCGTTATAACGTTAATTACCTGACAACCATCCTGAAATAAAACACACGAATGTTTAAAACATGTTCAAATTTCTCAATAAAATAAATTTCATTTTTCAATTTTTAATAACATTTCGAGAAATAAATTCATAAATTTAGAGTTGGTTCAGAGTTCGTGCTGATATTTTTACGTTGACGCCATATTAAATTAGTCAATGTGTATGTTACGGTAAATGTGATATACATAATATAATACCGGTGATACACCGGTTATTATATACATAATAACCGGTTTTATGCATATAATAACCGGTTTTATGCATAATTACCAATCATCATGGTAAGTTTGATAAATTTATTAATTTTACCGGAGTTTATACATAATAACCAAGCGTCGATGGTAAATTTGATAAATACTTCAGATTTATCGCCTTTATCTGTGATTATATGCATAATACAATTGGTTAATTTAATAAATATGGAAAAAAAATGACTAGTATGAGTCTAACATGTATGATGAATATAAATAGTCGAACCTCGAAATGATGGAAACAAATTTTACGATCGTATCCCGATATAATAGCGCAACACATGTATGAATTATCATAGTCACTGATAAAAGTGATTAATTTAAGGAAATTTATCAAATTTACCAACGATGTTTGGGTACTGTGTATAATCACCGGTAAAAATGATTAATTGAGGGAAATTTGTAAAAATTTTACCAACGACGCTTGGGTACTATACATACTCACCGGTAAAAGTGATAAATTTGGAGAATTTTTTAACAAAACTCACCAACGATGCATGGGTATTATGCATAATCCCGGCTTGTGTCTACTAACACTAACCAGTTCCCTGGACAGATCGTAAAGATCTCTTGGGAATATGTGATGATCACATTAAAAAAATAATAAAAACTAATAAAAGTGATTAATTTAGGGAAATTTATCATATTTATCAACGACGCTTGCATAATCGCCGGTAAAGGTGATTAATTTAGGGAAATTTATCAAACTTACCAAACTGGTTGGTAAGTATGCATAATACCCGGATTTATCGCATTTACCGTAAAATATACGTTGGTAAAGGTCATTCAATCAAATATTATCATGTTAAAATGTACTCATGGTCATTCAATATAATGTAATTGAAAATTAGACTCCAATTTGCTTTGTATGTTCAAATGTCAAAAAATAATAACTAAATACATACAAAGAAATCAACAATGGAAAAATTATTATAGGCATCAGTAAAAATTCTGAAAAGTGCTAAACACGTGCTCTACACGCGCAACGATTTCGCGATGGATTCTGGGATTTTCTTTCCCGAAATGCCAATTCCCACCCATCCCGTAATAATCGATCCGCACGTTGTACCGTATATGCTGACGCCGATCCGAGTTCTGATCCCGGGGCCGACGCCGTTCTCAGCCCTGCACTCGTAGATGCCCTCGTGTCCTTTGTTGGCTTTGTTTATGATCAGGGTCCCGTTACCGCGCGACCCTCCATCCGCGGATGGGATGACGTCACCGGCCGTGACGTCACCCCTCATCTTGTACCACGTGACGCGCGGCAGCGGCAAACCCGATGCCGAACAGCTGAGCGACAGCGTTGATCCTTCCCTCTGGTCGATGTCGGATGGAGTGTTCGTCCATGTTGGCGGTCCTGTGTATAGGGAAGAAAGAAAAAACATCACAAACTGAATACAGTATTATATGGGTTCATAACACGGCCAATGATTTTTCACTTCTTTCTTCATAACATTAGTGAAATAAGTTTTTTAAGTCACTAATTTTCGGTTGCTAGGGCTGGTCCGATTAATCGATCAATTGTCAATCGCAGTTAGACATTTTAGTTGAGTTAACCGACTCGATTAAAACTTTCATTAAAAATTTGTAATTTTAATGACTTATTTGGCTTAGATGTCTTAAATTATGTTCCTATACGCAACATTTCTGACAAATGCCGTATTTAAAAATATTTGAATCAATATTTTGATTAGATTCTTCGACATGAGGAAACAAGTCGATTCATCGAGAACTAGTGATGATTTCCAAACTAACTGATTAAAAAAACAAGTACATGATCCAAGTTAGAAATTCCAGGACATGGCAAGCCTGTCGTCCCTCTTATGCCAGAGACATGAATGTGCAAATTTTCACTCTTGAGGTTATCAGCTGGCTGGATCACTTATTTTGCTATCCAAGTTTCGCCAGAAAAGCACATTATCCTTCTTAGGCCGGGATTACACTATAAAAGTTTGATAAAAGTTCGTTTATAAAACTTGAAAAATGCAACCAATAGGCGGATCAGTTAAGTTCGCTCGAATATAACAGATGTGTTTATTGGTTAATTGGGTAATTCTTCAAGTTTTATAAAATAATTTTTATCAAAGTTTCATAGTTTCATATAGTAACATTTAAAAATCTTTTTCCAAGCTCTATAAATTTGCACATTCATGTTTATGGAGTTAGGCGACAATATTAAATAGCTTCGGGGTGGCCTTAATCAATTTCTTAATCAATTTCCATATTTGTTTGCATCCATTCAGCGAATAGATTCGTGAAAATGAATTGAATATATTTTTATATGCTATTGATAATTATATAGTTTTCTAATACTCTGTTTGCTATAAACGAGTAGTATGTTAAAATATTCGATTAAAATTCAATTAATCAATCGATTGATCCATATAAAATATTTTGATTAACCAGTTAAAAATTTTAATCGATCCCCAGCCCTAGTAATTACTCGTCATTGAAGGGTCCCACCTGCTTTGGTAGTCCCACCCATGGCCCCCATCGCTATGATCCCCCTGATATAATCCGGGTTCCAATTACACTATTGTAATTGGAACCCGGATTATATCCGGCCACCACAGGCCGCTGTGGTGGTCGAGTGGTTATAGTGCCGGACTCGTGATGCGAGGATCCGGGTTCGAACCCCACAGTGGTGGTCGGCTGAAGTTGGTTTTCTGTGGTTCCCAACTTCAAGGCGCAAATGCGAGCCGATCTCCCCGTTAAAAAGTCTCGCCACAGAGAGCAACAGTCCTACAACGGTAGATCATTCAACCATAACACTTCACTCATAGTTAGTAAAACTGGGGGCAGCACTACACATAACAAGCATTACACAGGAACAAACTTTACGTCAGATTGCACTACACGTACACGCACATTCCCGCATGTACCGATTCGTTGGGGGGTTCCGCGGGGGGGGGGGGGTTGCATGTGTGGTGTAGCAGTAGTAGGTAGGGGCTCGGGGATCCATGATGTTCTTAAGTCAGCCACCTCGTTGGGCAATTTGCCTGTTGTGGCGTTGTATTTGTATTTGTACACTAGTCTATTAGGGGACCATATATTGTTTATTTAAATTTAGTTGAGGATCAACTCTTTACTTGTGACACAACCCTTTGTGAATACCTATCAATTTTCTTTGCAATATTTTATCGATTAAAATGTTTGAAAATCCAATTAAATAAAAACTACAATTCCTCTAATTTTTTTCAACAGTGTAATAAGAATCGTTTTCCAAAGTGCTAAGAACTGAAAACTTCGGAAAGTTTTCAGTTCTTAGAGCTTCAAAAGTAGTTCTTGGAACTTTGAAAAACAATTCTTCAAACTATTCGTTTTAGGATTTCGATCGATTGTTCGTAAAACTTCAGTTATTCTTAAAAAATTAGACAATCATTTTTAAAAACTTCATGAATTTCAAACACTTTGCCAATTATTCTTAGAACTTTAGTCCATCATAAATAAAAGTATATATTTTCGTAAAATATGACTTGAAACGATTAGGGATGGCATCATAATATGGTGAGATAGGTAATTTGGTGAAGTGTTAGAAGCATTTGTAAATTATACTCGAAACATTTGTAAATTTTGACTGAAACATTGATTAATTTTACTTTAAAATGCAAAAGGATGCAAATAAAACAATTCTAAAATAATCAGCTCTACACTTTTTGACTGACTGTTTTTTCACTGCAATATAGTACGAATAGCCAGGAAAACAACTTTAGAAATTACATTTCAATTTTAACAAATTTAAATGTTGGACATAAAAATGCATCGATATATATAAGAACATATACAGTCGAATCCCGTTTTAACGAATACCGTTACAGCGATAATCTTGTTTTAACAAACACTTTTTTAATTCCCCTAGATACGTTTTCATAGGAACAATGCACAAAAACCTGGAATTCCTTTATAACAAAAATTCGTTAAAACGAAAGGATTTCTCGGGTCTTCTTGGAGTTCGTTATAACGGGATTCGACTGTATCGCTTAATTTATTGCCACTTACCTTTGACCACCAATTCAGCCATATGCTCAACTTGACCAACCGAGTTCACTGCTCTACACGTGTAATTCCCAGCGTCACCGGATTTTATTTCATCGATTACTAATACCGAAAAATCAGCCTGCGTTGAAATTTTAAATCGATTTAATTTGGTATCGGTTTTCTCCAGTATTCTCTTGGTATTTTTAAACCATTCGAATTTGTACGGTTTGATTCCAGTGTAAACGTTACAAAAGAATTTGGCGCTCGCTCCTTCAGTAAATGTACTGGGGAAAGAGAAGGGCTGGATAACTGGCAAACCTGTAACAAAAGTGGAAAGTCTACATTATAATTAATGATTTTACATTATAATTAATAACTATAATAACGTTTACATTATACAGATAGATATATCATTATTTCATTATTATACATGGCCTAATTTTATGGTTTAGTAGTGTGCTATATGGCAAATGCTCATACTTGATGAATTCATGCTTGAATTTAAAATGATGAATTCATGCTTGAATTTAAAATGATGAATTCATATTTGAATTTAAAATGATGAATTCATATTTGAATAGAAAAATAGTAAATCGTATTTGAATTGAAAGTAATAAAACTGGTCATACTCGCAAATACAATTGAAAATAATGAGTTTATATTCGAACTGAAAATAATGCGTTTATATTCGAACCGAAAATAATGAGGCATGGGAGTGAACTAGAGACATGGGAGCGACCAAAAGAGTGACATAGAAAGTGTAAGGCATAGAAGTGACCTAGAGAGTGACTACAAAAATGTGCAAGCATGTGAGCGATTCAGAAAGTATGCACGCATGTGATTAACCGAAACAGGTGTGCAAGCATGTGAATGATAAAAAAAGATTGAGGTGATCAAGGGACCAAATCAGTGACCAACCAGAAGTGTTAGTGATCTAGAGGTAGCATGGGAGTGCGACCAAGAAAGTGTGCAAGCATGTAAGTAACCTATTGAGCAAGCGAGAAATCAGTGACCTCCTGAACAAGCATGTGAGTGACCAAAACTGCGCAAGTGACCTAGAGAGCAAAAGACTGGTCAACAAAATCCTCCCCATCTGTATGGTGTAAAACTTATTTATTCAACTTTCAGGAGGGTTAAGACCACTTTATTGGTTTGATAACGTGTCACGGGCCACTTAATTAAGTGATCTGGAACCAAGTTCATGGTTACTTAAGTGATCTGTGAATTTGCAGCGGGTCCTTTAAGATACGTGAGAATGTGCCACGGTGATTTGTAAATATGCTACAGACCACTTAAGTGCTCTGGAACTGTTCCGTTGTGGTCTGTGAATACACCGCGGATCACTAAAGTAATCTGGAACTGTAGCGCAGGTCACTCAAATGATTTGGAACCATGGGTAAAGGTTAGGTATATGGGTGGTATGTATAGGCAAATGGGTTACTTAAATAATCTGAGAATGTGCACAGGCCACTCAAAAATCCTAGAATTGTACCCCAGGTCACTCAAGTAACATATAAATATGCCACTGGTCACTTGAGTGATGTGTAAATGCGTCGCGGGTCACTTGTGATCTGGAACAGTGACTCGGGTCACTTGGGTAGTATGAAGGTGATCTAGAATAGAAATGTGCCGCAGGTCATTTAAATGATCTGCTGCAGTGATCTTTAAACATGGTATGGGCTATTTAAGGGTTCTAGAACTGCACCGCCGGTCGCTTAAGTGCTCTGTAACTGTGCAGCGGTGATCTGTAAATATACTGTACCATGAACCACTCTCCGAGACCGTCTATTCCTGTGGGAAAGAGCGCACACCATCCTAAGATGGTCTCTCTAGGCGGTCAGCGGTCATGTCTGTCTTTACCATGAGCCATTCAAGTGGTCTGGAACTGTGTCGAGGGTCACTCTAATGATCTGTAAATGCACCGAGGGTCACTCAAATTATCTCTGTAAATGCATCGAGAGTCCCTTAAATGGTCTGTAAATTCACTGCGGGTCACTAATAAGTTTCTGCAAATGCACCGCGGGGCCATATAAGTGATCTTTGAACATGCCCTTAAATATTCTGTAACTGCGACGAGTGTCGCTTGAGAGAGATCAAAATGTATCACAAGCCACTTGAAAGTCCTGGAACTGTGCCACAGGTCACTAATGATCCGAAAATGCACCGCAAGTCACTCAAGTTATTCACGAATGTACCACAGACCACTCAAGTGATATGGAACTGCTCCGCGGGTCACTTAAATAAGCTGAAAATTTGACACTTGGTTAATTTTTACAAAATTGGGGGTTGAGGACCCTGGTCACATCAGATGACTCTGAGGACTAGATTGAGCATGTATCGTGTAGAACATGAGTATGGTACGCAGGGCCGGAACTAGGGGGGGGGGGCAATTTCTCCGGGACGCAAAATTTCGGGAACGGCAACTTTAGGTGGGAACATAGAACACCGTTTGTAGAATTATCGAATTTTAAAGTTCTGGGAACGGCCAGAGTCCTAGTTGCGGCCCTGGTCAGGCCCGAGGTCACCTTATAGTACGACATGAAACATGATTACTAATATGCATGAAATTATAATGACTCCCTTAGAGCATGGCAAAAAACATCATGCGCATATTTAACACAGATAATCCATGTACCAAATAGTCAGCAAACGAAAAATACATGTGTTATCATCAAAATATTTACATTATCCAGTAGTTATTCAGTACAAAATGAAGCAGTACTTACCGGATTCTGCGGTACCCCTCGCCGTGTATCCGCCACATAAGTACATCATCAAAAGGACTGGCCAAACCCCGAAGGAACGCTTCAAGAACGGGTTCGACCCGATAATGTTCAAACCACGAATCTTTCTCATCATGAAATAATGATCATTACACGTCACAAGCAAGTATAATATATACAGCAGCCATCTTTATAAATCACACAAAAAAAATACTGTACACACACATCAAACACTAGAATCATGTTAAAATATCCGACACGTAGCGCCATGGGGTGACAACAAACGCAACTAATAACAAATTGCGGGGAAAAAGTACTGAAATACTGTGTTCGTAAATTCAAAGACACAGTACAAATGTAATTTTAATAAGAAACTAATTTATTTATTACTTACGTTACAATATTTGTGATCGATATTGATATTTTGTGAATACTGTTAATAGGATCGGAAAGTTCTTACCAAGAATACTGAGAAATACTGATTTCCTGAGACCCGATCCAACGCCGTTCTCGGCAGTGCACTCGTAGGTTCCGGAATGAGAAACGCCCAATAGTGGGAAAATCAACGTCCCATTGTTGGATTGTATTATCGATACTTTTCTAGTGTTGTCTAAGAAACAAACAAAATACATGTAAATGTTACAATAATAGTTATTATTTTTTTATAATTATTCGAAATAACTATTTTGGTCAAGAATATAATTTGGTGTGTGGGCTGAGGATGATTATTATGTGGGATTATCGTAAGATTACCGACATGCCGTATTTACGGGGGGGGGGAGGGGATTAGTGGGCTATAGCCCCGGGAGGTAAGTTCAGAGGGGCTGAATATTTGAGGAATGATTGGTCAAGAAAATTAGTAGAACATAAATTAGTAGCCTCTGCAAAGACAGCTAGAGGCTAGGTCAGTGAGTGACAAAAAAAAAAATGACCTAGAGCGTTTGCAATCATGTGAATGACCTATAGAGCGAGGGACCTGGTCAGTGAGTGACCTAGAGCATGGGAATGAACAAAAGTGAAACAGTGATGTAGAGCAGCGGTCAGCAACTTTGGGAAGCTCAAGGCCCAGTTGATTTGTGAGTGGAAGGCCCGGTCATGCACACGACTAATAAGAAATAAAAGAGGGAAAATGAAACAGGGAATCGCTCAAGGCCCGGTACGACTAATGTCAGGGCCCGGCGGTTGAGAAACACTGATCTAGAGCATAAGTAAACGTGCAAATGATCAAAAGAGTGACCCAGCAAGGAACCATGTCAGTGGGCAACCACAAGAGTGGCCTAGAACATGTGTAAGCATGTGAGTGACCAAAACAGTGTCCAAACATGTGAGTAACCAAAACAGTGTACAAACATGTGAATGACTAAAAATGGGGCTTACAGAGTGTGACCAAACGAGTGACTTAAAACGCAGGTATACTTGCAGGAGTGGAGGGAGGTCAAGCGGGTTTTAACACAAGGTGGCGAATTCGAGGAAAGATTAGTCAAGGAAATTAGACCAGAATGGGAGAAGGGTGGCAAACCATAAATGCGCCTCTGATTGTCGATAACAAATCAATTTCACCTCGATGATTTTATCAATATGCAAATGAATTTCTCGTGACACTTTACCGATATCTAAATTCCATTTCTCAAGCTCATTTTTGATCTTTCAGAGACTTTCCAGGAAATTCTGACCTATATCTATGATTTTAAGACATTTCTTGACCTACAACCACGATTTTTGAGACGTTTTTGGAGTTATAACCATGGACTTTTAGACATTTTGCGAATCTACAATCACATATTTTGAGAGGTTTTTGGACCTACAACCATGTCTTTGGAACGTACATTTTACGAACCCACTACCCCTCATTTCTAGACATTTTACGGACCTACTACTCCCCCCCCCCCCCACCCATTTCAAGACTTTTTCGGACCTGCTGCCAGGCATTTTGAGACACCTTTCCAAAAATGCAACTGTGCTATTCTGAGAGGTTTTTTGAAGGTACAACCGTGCCATTTAAGACATTTTATGGAGCTACCACTACGAATTTCGACACACTTTCCTGACCTACATCCATGCCTTTTGAGATATTTTAGGGCCTACAATCACGAATTCTGAGACGTAGACGAAGATATTTTTCTGATTATTCCAAGACATTTTCCTGATATTTCGATACATGTTTCTGATGTTTGCGACATTTTTCTGATATTTCGATACATGTTTCGGCGGCGTGCAAAAGGCTACTACTTACGCCTTCTCCCTGCTTGAGTCACACTGCCTCATCGGGATATTTCAATTGGGAATGGTGTGAATAGTATGAACAAACTGAAGGGATGGCGATGGGCAGCCCAATCAGGGCTAACTTTTATATAGATAGATTCGAGGTCCAAGCTTTGGCGTCAGCACAACACCAGCCATCAACCTGGTTTCGGTATATGGACGACACATTCGTTACATGGGGCCATGGAGAGAGAAAACTTGAAGAGCTCCCAGTTCATCTGAACAGTATACATCAAAACATCAAATTTACAAGGGAGAAAGAACAAGGGGGAGACCCTTCTGTTTCTAGATGTTCTGGTCACGAGGAAATGTAATAGGCTTGGCCATACGGCATACCGTAAAAAGACGCACAAAGGACAGATACCTGCACCGGAAGTGTAATCCTGCCCTGAAGAAGGAACCTGGTTATTTGCGCTTATTTGCTGCTTCATTCATTTTTGCAAAATTAAGTTTGAGGTCACGGGCCACATCAGATGCTTCCAAGGGCCACATTTGGCCCGAAGGCCATGGGTTGAGCATATATGTCTCAAATAAACTATGGTGGGGTGGGAGGGGAATGTGACTACTTTCAGAATCCAGCACCCATAAAAACCGGGCCATCTTAAGTCCCCCCATATTTTGCAACAGGGTCCCTAAAATGGGGTCTTTCGTCGATCTTCTGACTAGATTTTTTATGGGTCCCTCCATATTAAATTTATAGTGCAAAAAAAAAGGAAAAAAAAAGAGAATCATATTGGGCCCCATGCTGCTGCTCTGTCAGTCCCACTCTTGTGAGGGACCACGCCCAGGGGCCTCATGTCCATTAAGTGACCTCTCCTCATGAGGTTTTGTGCATTACAATGACTTTAGAACATAAGTGGTAAATATGTGGGCTATGTTACTTCCAGCTAATTACGGGACTACCAGCGTATCATTTTGCCTAGGGCCCCATGATGTTGAGACAGCCCTGAATTGAACTCGGATTAGAGGGGAGTTCAATAAATTCTAGCCCAGTGGTCTAGAGACCAATCTCATTTACAAAATTTTTTGTTCAGTATAAATTCGCTAAAAAAATAATTTCAATACGTAGGAAGGATCTTCTTTATGAGGGTCGAAGACCCTGGGTAAAACAGGGGAGCCACGAGAGAAAAAAATGGTCCAAAGGGGACCACGGGCAAAAAAAAGGTTAAAAAACACTGCATTACATTGTGAGGAAACTCATTGAATTCAATCATGCTTTTTTTAGGCATTTTTGTTTATCTCCCATCATGAATTTCAAGATGTTTTTCTGATATCTGACAGCGCAATTTTAAAAACTCTTCTTTTACCTGAGCCGTGTGCACTCTTAAAATTCTGACACGTCAATGACACCAGATGAAATATCCTACAAACGCTATATCCGATTGTACGTTCTGAACATTTTTTCCGAGACATGTGACTACGATTTCATCGCAATCGAAGTCTCAAGACATTTCAAGTAGAAAACCTGACCATGTGCCCCGATACTGCAGAACTGATACCAATTTTCGTATATAAAGTTTTCAAATGCCAATGATACTTGAGATATGACGTGAGTTTTCGTAGCTTTATATGAGTATTTCCGGCACCATTACATTTATTTCGTGATTTTTCGTAATCCCTTACCTTCAGTTTTAGTCCACGTTATAACGGGTGTCGGGAATCCTTTGGCTTGACATTCCAAAGACAGGAAGCTCCCAGCTTCTTTTCTAACATGTTCCGATGGCTCTTTCAACCACACAGGTGGCGCTGGACACATGAAATAATTCAAACATCAAATGTATGTATGTGATATTCTCTCGAAAAGATTAGCTAACAATCATATAAAGAAAAAAGTGAAATTATTTTCAATTTATGTAAGAGAAATGTTCGAAAAAGTAAGATATATTATACGGAAAATCTAAAAATCTGTAAATTGGTTACTCGTAAAAGATTTATTGTAGTTAATATTTGTCTAAAAATTGTAAAATTATTATAAAAATTAAAAGTTATACAATTTTTGAAATTATAAAGAAAAATTTAAATTATAAACATTTTTAAAATCATAAAATTGAAATTATAAAAAATTTTAAAATTATCAAAAAATTAAAATGATTAAAAAAAATTTAAAATTATAAAAATGTTCAACTGAAAATATAGAAGTTATCTATAGGTATTTTAAACGGGTGATTTTTGGAGAAAATACTGAACACTCTCTGGTAGGTTAACCGAATGGTTATCGTATCAGAACCTATACGTATCTTTTAGCACAAGTTCTAATGTTACTTTAGGCACTTTACGCATCTATACATGTCAACTTATAAATCTTTCATTCATAGGTACTTTGGAAATATATGTATATCAATGCAAACAAATCTTTAAACTGTATTAAGTAAGTACTGTGAAAACCAAAATCGGAGATGTGAAAATATCGTGACTAACGGATTTAAATCAAGACTAAATCTTCCAATTATCTTGATACATTAATGTCTTTCCATCAAGAGATAATCGGCACTATTTTTGGAAAAATGCATTCGATAAAATAGAAAAATAATCAACTTTACCAGTGACTGTCAACATCACGGATCTCGCATCACTTCCAGATTTCCCTTCAACCACACACGTGTAGTTGCCACTCGTTGAGGAGGTCACATTAGTGATCAATAAAGCTGACACACCGTGATTATTAGTGACCTGGTATGTTCTGTCATTAATGAGCTGTGAATCATTCAGGAACCACTTGAATTTGATGTCTCTATCGGAACCGCTCGCGATACATGCAAGCTTGGCATGTTCATTGATGAAAAGTCTTTCTGGAGAGCTTAAGCTCTGTATCCTCGGATTATCACCTGCAAAACACATATTGGTACATCTTCAAAATTACTTAAAGACAGTAAAATGATTTTTTAAATTAGTTAACCGTAAATGTGTGAATATGTATTACAAATCAGTGAGAGGTAAATCTGAATAGTAATGAATAGCTGCTCAATTTTTAATGTATTCAGATAGCTTCTGTGTGGGGGAAGTGTTCATTGAATCTCATTTATAAAATTATAAATAAATAACTTATGAATAAAACTCATGAGAGAAAAGACAAATGATAGCCAAATCAAAGTTTTGTGACAACGTAACTATCTCTTCCTGACACTACAGATAAATAATAAAAGCAGATCTAGATTTATGCTAGAAACCAAAAGCATGATTACACAGTGCTTTATGGTGATTAAAGCAAGTCTAAGAATTAATCTAGAAATCAGAAGTAATCAAAGCAGGTCTGCAGTCCTTAGAAATCAAAGAATTTCGAGATGTTTTTCCAGAAACCGAAACTGATCAAAGTAAGTCTAAAGGATTTTCCAGGTAAAAAACCTTTCAAAGCAAGCCTAGAAATTTTTATAGAATTTGAATTAATTGAAGTGAATTCAGATTTTCTTTTGTAAAAACCGAAACTAGTCATAGCTCGTATAAAATTGTTTTCAGGTAAAAAAACTAATCAAAGTAAGTTTTCTAGAAAATAAAACTAATCAAACCAAGTCTAGAGATTTTACTAGAAAACGAAACTAATCGAAGCAAAGTATAGATGATTTTCTAGAAACCAAAACTTATCGAAATAAGTATGGAAATTTTTCTAGGTACCAAAATTACTAAAAGGAAGTTCAGCACCAAAGTTTAAGTACCAACACTAACCAAAGCAAGATTGAAGATTTTTATGGAAAATTAAAACAATCAAAAGCCAGATTTTTTGAAAATTAAAAACAATTAAAGGAAGTCCAGGGGGTTTTTTCTGGAAGCCAAAGCAGACTAGGTCTTGAGAGTTTTCTAGAGAATGAAACTAACCAATGTGTGTGCTACTGCAGAAACTTTTCTAGAAAATAAAACTAATCGAAGCATGTCTAGCGATTTCCCTACTTATCAAAACAAGTGTAGAGATTTTCCTAGAGAACGAATCGAATCAATGCAAGCCTAGAGATTTCTTTAGAAAACAAAACTAATCAATGCAAGTCTAGAGATTTTTGTAAGAATCAAAACTATTCAAAATGAGTCTGAATTTTTGCTACAATTTAGAAGTATTGATCAAAGCAATCAAAGAAAGACTAGAATTTCAACCAAAAAATCGAAGCTAATCAAAAATTAAACTTGTAAAATTAAATTAATACAACACTTAAAGTTGTTTAAAGTTTATTTATGGTA
This sequence comes from Pholcus phalangioides, assembly GCF_987345545.1. Classification (NCBI taxonomy): domain Eukaryota; kingdom Metazoa; phylum Arthropoda; class Arachnida; order Araneae; family Pholcidae; genus Pholcus; species Pholcus phalangioides. Next base: position 7,258,976 of record NW_028301627.1, read on the forward strand.
CCATAAACGTACCGTTGACTCGAGGGGGGGGGGGAGCCCAGAAGTTTAGTGTTTTTACAAATATTTAGCTTACGTGGGGACACTGAACTTTGGACCTAAAGGGCTCATTACCTTTCCGGCCCTAAATCATGAATCGTTAAAAGATTTTTGGGGGTATCAACACACACACACACACCAATAAAATCCAAGTAGTATTTTTTCATGCTCAATAAAGGAATTTTACCCACGATATTAATGAAATAAATATTATAAGCATTTCAAAATATTTTATAAATCATATAATCAAAACATGTGCTTGGCAAACTAAAGTAGCACACAGTAAATATTATAATAAAACTGATGAAGTAAATTGAAAAATAATCATAACTTACGTTTAGCGTCTGAGTCATAGGTCCCATAGATGATGATAAACATGACGAACAATAACAAGCTTCTCATGGCCTAAAAAATGCCCGTTTTAAATTATCAAAATGTTTCGAAGTGATTTAAGAACTGTACTGTGTAAGTAAATACTGTGAATACTGTTTACAAGTTGTAGGTAAAGCCCGTTTCATGAGATCTATCCAGTACTGAAAAGACGATTCGAACATGAGATGCTCTATTTATTCATGGTTACACAAAATAGTGCTTGGTTCAGCCTAGCCTCGTAATATCGTAACGGCTTGAACGGGTAGCTAGCGCCACACTGTGGAGTTAATATGAATCGAAAATGTTGTGTAAGACTCAAATTTCTGAATTTATTTAATGAAAAATTTATATACGAATATTATATTTTTATACGCACATTATACGAATCTTACCAATGACATTTACAGAAATATTTTTATTAAGCGACTTATGTTGGCCATTTTGTGCGTAACACGTGTACGTTCCTCTGTCGGCGTTGAGTACGCTGGTGAAGACGAGCGTTCCGTTCTGTAGTTGATGTTTTCTTGCAGTGTTGGTGACTGGAACGCCATCTAGAAGAAACGAAAATGTTAAAATGATATTTGGTTCATCAACCATGGCAGGAACTTATGAACTTTAGCATTAAATTGAAAATTTTCAACGCGTAAATTTTTAGGATAATGATATTTTCATGGTTTCAAAAACTTCAATGACTATGCTGCTTGAAGTTTTAAATAAAATAGAAGATATCGATATATCGGGACTCTTTACCCTTTTTCCACGTTATCTCAGGTTTCGGTCGCCCTTTAGCTTGGCATTGAATGCGAAGGCTTTGGCCTTCTGTGACATCGACGTCTGTAGGTTCTATGATCCATTGTGGAGGAGCTTTGAAAAATGTAAATATTGTAATCAGGAATAAAAATTGTACACGTTATACTTCTCATGAACATCTGTCCAAGAATTTCAAAAATTTAGAATATGAGCATAAAGTTAAACATATTTCAGATATTTTTGTCAAAGTTTATGTCGAGTATTTCAGGATAATTTTATTGAATTAAATTGGGTGCACCAAAGGCACTGCTCGAATCATTTTTAAAGTTAATGTCAAGTATCTCAAATCATTTTGAAATTAGCCAAATGAAGTATCTTGAATTGTTTTGAAAGTGTCACATTGGATTTCTGATCGTTCTGAAGAGGTATGGCATGAAATTTCAGTCAAGTATTTCGAATAATTTTGAAAGTATAACATTAAATTACGGTCAAATGTATCTCATAAAATATCAAAAGTAACCAGTCAAGTATCTGGAACAATACTGAAAGTAGCTAGACAAGTGCCTCGAATAATAGCGAAAGTAGTTGATAGCGTTAAGCGATAAGTATCTCGATTAATATCAAAAATAGCCAGTGAAGTATCTCGGATTTTACCGCAAGTGGCCAGTCAAGTGTCTCGTAGCCAATCATTTTGAAAGTATCGCATAATATTTTCATCCGCTACTTTGAGACATTCGGCAAATGATTCATGACATTCTAATCATATATCTCAATATCCTTGGCCATTTGTTCTTTTCCTTTTTTTTCATTATGCCAAATATCTTGAGAAACTTTCATCATTGCCCATTGCCACTCATAACATCTTCATGTATCTTACGCTATTCAAATCTCATAATACAGTACATAATTTGAAATTTAATACTTTAATAACGCTTTTAAAATCTCGTTTCTTTTACACCAGTACTGACATTACAATGGAATAAAATTCATGTCACATAATTTACCCTTTATTAGGTCGTGTTGCTCTCAAGCACAACACATTCCTTCTCATACAGGGTGTTTCAAAAATAAAATCATCCGATTTAAAAAAAATCATAACCATTCAGCTTTTGATCCGTTTTGATCGAATAATGTAAAGGTAGAAAGAGGAAAACCTCGAGTTTCACGCAGTTGTCGACAGGTAGCGCTAACGCTCTTCCTTCGGCCGTCACTTCAGAGTTTGTCAAGATCGGCTTTTCCCACAGTTAGAAACCGATTCGGATGACTTCATTTTCCAGTAGGACGGAGCACCACCACACTGGAGCTTGGATGTTCGAGAATTTTTGAACAATCGCATTCCATAACGATGGATTGGCCGTACGGGACATGACAATTCAGTTAAACATCATTGGGCCCCCCAAAGATCGCCGGACCTCACTGTGTGCGATTTCTTCTTGTGGGGGTTTATAAAAGACAAATTTTATGTGTCTCCCCTTCCATCTACATTAACCGAACTGAAGATACGCATAACAGGAGCCGTGGAAGCAAACATGCTCGCAAAAGTTTGGGACGAATTTGACTACCGTATATATACATTGACACATGCCGTGCATCCATGGTGGACATATTGAGAACCTTTAATTTTGGTTTGTAAAAAAAACTTTAGAATTAGCCATGTAATATAAAATTAATCTTAAGTGCCTATGTCAATATTTTTTGTAATATACGCATTTCATATCGGGGGAATTCTTTTTGAAACACCCTGTATTTTTCAAGTTAAGGCACTGTATATTTTGAACTCGTTTTGGCATTGATGCTTTTAAGCCCCTACTAAACATTAGTTCTTTACTTGAGAGCTGTTCGTGAAGTTCCTATAAACACAACCAGAATGGCTCAAAGATACGCATGTCTAATGTTTATTGACAAGCCAAGCAAGAACGATTTTTGGCACTTTGCAGGGAAGTACCATGTATGGGGGAGACATATTGCTGTGCAATAAATTATTCAAATATATATAAATAATATAAATACAGTGAAGTACAACAGCCCATATTATTTTAAATATTGGCAGTAATATTTTTTTTGTCTTCTAATAACATTCCGGGTACCCCTTATTTGCTTCATGCAACTGTTAAAGTAAATGTGAAAAAATGCTGTTCACACACAAAATAACCGGTTATTATGCATATTTACCAAGCATTTCGGTAACTTCGATAAATTTCCTAAATTTATCACTTTTTCCGGCGATTATGCGTATAATCCAAGCGTCGTTTGTAAATTTGGATAAATTCCCCAAAGTTATTACTTTTACCGGTGATTATGCATAATATCTAAGCGTCGCGTCGTTGGTAAACACGCTATATGATATATACTATACATCATAATTCATAAATGTATTGTATCATTATATCGGGGTGCGATCGCAAAATTTGTTATCACTATACCAGTGTTCGACCATATTCATCGCACATACTAGACTCATTTGCAATTTTTTTCATATTTGTATAAAATAGCCACTGGTGAATTTGATAATCACAGATAAAGGTGATCAATTTCGAGTATTAATCAAATTCATCAACGGCACTTAGTTACTAAGCACTGGTATTGGTAATACATGGTTTCAGTTTTTATCAAATTTACCAACGACGCTTGGGTATTATGTATATTCGCCGGTGAAAGTGATAAAATTTATCAAACTTACCACGACGATTGGTAAGTATGCATAATAACCGAAATATTGCGTTTTACCCTAACATAACCAATCGAAATGTTTCTACTCCGGTTATTTCACTGCGTGTCAATCAAAAGGGTTGAACGACATTAATTCTGAGGAAACAAAACCCAAAAATATATCGAATAGAGTTTCTCACTCACCTTGTACAATCAGCAGAGAACTGTGATTAGTTTGACTGTTCAACCTCTCACTGATACACGTATAATTCCCAGAATCCTCTTCGATTACGCTTTTGATTTTTAGCACCGAATAGTCTCTATGAAGACCAATCTCTACCCTCTCGGAGCTTTTGATAATGAATCCATCCTTAAGCCATTTGAACGATACTTTATCTTCAGTCGTAACTGCACAAAGTACTTTGACAGTTTCCCCTTCGCGGACTTTTGAAGGGAATGAAAATGGCTGAATTTGTAGAAAACCTTGAAAGAAAAAGTTGTAAAATTTGTATAAATTTTATATTAAAAATTAAAACATTATATGAAATTTACACTTTAACAAACTTGAAATTTAAGTAGATTTTTATTAAAAATACGACAGTAATTTAATTACAAATAATACATTTTCTTAGAGTTCTTCAAACTTTCTTTATTGATTTTCAGACTTTTTTAGAAATTTTCTGAACAACTTTGAAGATATTTCACTAATTTCTTTTCTTTTAACGTTGAACTTTGAAATTTACTTCTTTGAATATAAAAATGATTTTCCCTAATTCTTTTATTTGTGACCGATCTCTACCAAAATTTGCGTACAATCCATACCAAACTATACCGATATAAGCGAAAATCTATCTCATAACTTCTTAACGTCCAAGATAATCGAAAAACGGCCATCAACAATGCTTTCGCACGTTCGAAAATGACTTTTTGAAATGTTTACATAGCTACCACGGTTCCAAACAATGCGTTTTTCAACAATAGAGAGACATGTTAATCATTTTTTTACACCGGTTTTGATTTCTTTGATGCTCGAATTGTAGGGAAAACTGGATTAAAACTTTTATATGGAATCTATTTCATAATTCAAATGCAGGTAAACAATAAAATTTTGCTCATTGTTTCCAATCGAAATACAGAAATCCAAATTTCATTTCATGTTCAATAGAATATTCACGAAATTGTTCACATTTGTTCTCATGTCAATTGAATGTTGCATAGTTTTCTCATTGTTATATGAATATTTCGACTTTCTACGTAATATATAATTGCAGTCTATATTAACTGAATGTGAAATTTATAAAAAAAAATGTACTCACCATGATATGGTAGAAATGATGCAATAACCATTGTTGTGAGTATAGCGTATTGTCTGAAATACATTATATATTTCACATCGAATGTACAACAATATTTACACACAAACTAAAGAAACTAACGGTCGTATAATGGATTATTCGAATGGATAAACGTGTTGTGGCGACCGAAATACTGAAATAAGCGTTACTGTATGATGGGAGGAAGCTGCAAAAAAAAAAAAAAACAGGTTTACATTTGGTGGAAAACTAGCGCCGCGTAGGGAAACTATACGGAACTAAAAAGTGTATAGATATATAATCTGTAGAATGATAACAAATCGGGACATATAGTTGCTCGGGTACACATTGTGGCGTTTGTTGTGAGACAACGTGTGAATTGAGTTTTGTTTTGGGAAATCTCACCAATGACTCTCAAGAAGACGGACTTGCTCAATTGTTGTCCGATGCCGTTGCTGACGTGACAGATGTAATTTCCGGAATCACTCATTTCGACGTTGTTTATGCCGAGTGATCCGTTTTGGTGCTTGGTCACGTGATCGGATTTCGGCTCAGTTTCTTGTCCTTTGTCTGTTCAACGAAAGAAAGTGTTAAATTACAATTACATTCATATATGAAATTGGCAAAATGAGCATGATCAAATGCAATACAGCATACTAAATTGTTACGTTGAAAGAGAAGTCAAGGTCCGTTGTTGATACTGGATGCAATGACTATACGTCCCGTATTTTACCGTTCTTTTTGCCATCCCAACTTTTGTTTTTTTCAAGAAGTGTCCCGTTTTTTCAAAGCGTACACGAATTTTAAAACTTTACTAAATTCATAAATGAAGATAGTTTTAAAAACTTACAAATTATACGATAATTCAGAGATTATGGATATAAACATTCTCACATATGAAAGTATCATGTGTTCAACTTTTTTTTCATGAAATACATTAAAACTCAGAGTGCGTGACAATAATTCCCCCCCCCTTTCCCACCGTTGGCGATTATTCAGCGATTTCAGTGATAATTGGCACCTTTTTTGTGGAGACCATTGGCAATAGCTTATAGGAACAAAATTTTATCATTTACGTTGCGGCAATGACAAGCAATGACACTTTATTTACCTTCCGTTGGCAATTTTTGTGGCCACACCTGTCGCATACTACCCCGTGGGCAACTGTGAAGTTAATAACGTTTCTACGCCAGATACCAGTCCTTGTAGATGGCCGCAAGAGTGTAGCTCCATGCAGAACTGAATTACCGTATCAATGTAGAGTGATTGAGGATGACGAACTATATTGGCATTAAATCAACCCATACAGCCAAATGCGGACCGTATTTGACATTCCAGCCAGAGTTTAGCTGACACTAACCAAATCTTATAGAAATATTCTCTTTTACCACCGATACAAATCGTTTTAAAGATGTTCAATATGTCCCTCAAGGTTGCACACGTTTTATATTCGTAGGTTTACCGAGAGCAACCCGTAACCCTGTAACATCCGAGAACCAGCATTCATCGGTATGTTACAGAGAATAATAAGCCGAATTATAGTTTTCATCTATGGAAAAACGCTGGTTAGTCAAGAGAGATACCTTAGACACATATAGAATGACTTATCAAGCGGCTGTGACACCTATCAGCAAACTGTTATACCACTATGCTTCATTTAATCAATGATGAGCGAATGATCTCAGGTATTGGTTGCTTGATTTTGGTGTCATTTGGACCAGTAGAAAGCTCCCCCCACAGTCCTCTGAATTGGGAAGTTTGATTTCCATAACCGTTTTCAATTATATTCTTACCTTTTAGTCGGGCCCAGGTTATCACCGGAGTCGGTGATCCGGCAGCAGAACACTGTAATAAGGCATTCCTTCCAGCATATACCTCGACATCCGCTGGCTCATGTAGCCATACAGGGGGCGCTGAATTGGAGAAAATAGTGTTAAAAGGTATCCTGAAAAATATGGAGAAATACATTCGATTGAAATTAAAAAATCATTGAATTAAAGTATAAAAAATGTGTGGATACGGTCCAACTTACCCTGTACTGATAAGTACGCCGAGTAATTATCACTTCCGTACGCGTTTTTGACGAGACACGTATAGTTTCCAGAAGAATTATTGGTCACGACATTGATGGTCAAAAGAGAAACTCGTTCACTTTCACTGAATTTGACGTTGGATGTCTTGTCCAGTTTCTTGCCGTTTTTCAACCACGTGAATTTCAACGGCTCTTGACCTCTGATGACAACGCAGGACACGCTCAGGAAATCACCGATTTTAATGAGGCGTGGGAAATGGAAGGGGGCGATTTCTGGCTGTTCTGTTGGCGAGAAAAAGTGCGTATCAGTAACTTATATAAGGTTCCAGAAATAATATGCAGATATTTTTCTACTAATTTACTTTATATGGCATTATTATTATTCAATTGTAGCAGCCTTTCTTCAAAAAGGGTTCAGTGGAGGTTTTCCCAAGATATCGCATCATTTTCCCAAGGCTAATCATTTTCCGTGAGGTATAAAATGTTGTGAAGAATTCTTAGAATATAGGTGTGATACTAGCTGTAATACCCGGCACCACCAAGGTTTTCTTAATACAGAGTGGTTATAAATAAACTGACACTACTTAGACGTATGTAGTGCCCATTGTGATGGAGGTATTTTATTGAAACTTAGCATATAGGATATATGGGCAATATGGAAAAGAAAGATTCGATGAAAAATAGTTCAATTTTTATCACCAGGTGAATAAGGTGGCGCTTTTCAATCGCAGTTATCTTGTTCTCATGGTCCAAACAACACATATCCCAAGTTTCAATGAAGTAGTGTGAGTATAATTCAACTGACACTATTCAGCTTAATATAATACTGACACTACTCCGACCTATGTAGAGCCCGTTGTGGTGAACGTGTTTCATTGAAAATTGGTATATGCGTTATTTGGACTATGGGAACAAGATACGTGCCATTTTATTCACCTGGTGATGAAAAATGGAACTATTTTTTAATATTGTTTCTTTTCGCCCCATGGTTCATATATCTGATATACCAAATTCCATCAAAAATGCCCATCATTAAAATGGGTGCTACATACGTCTGAGCAGTGTCAGTTTATTTATAACCACCCTGCATACTGGCAGCATTGAAGTAGTTACAAGCCATTGTAAAAGGATAAACGGTTTACGGAAAATTCACCGCCAACAATTCACCGTCGGAAAATTCACCGACAACAGTTCGATGCGACTCAGTTAGCGATTGAGTTACTGAGTCAGTGAGTGGTTGAGTGAGACAGCGAGCCACTGAGTCCGTGAGTGACCCAGTGCAAGTGCAGACTCAGTGCACTTGCACAAGTCAAGTGCAGACTCAGCAGCTCGCTCACTCACGGACTGACTTACTCGCTTATTGACTCAGTAACTCACTCACATACTCATTGGGTCACTCACTCCCTCTCTCACTGACTGAGTAACTTAATCGCTCACTCCCTCGCTAACTGTCTCGCATCGAACTGCTGCCGGTGAATTCTCCGAACACGATATATTTTACGCTAAATGTAATAAATACGGTCCGATTATAATTCCTAAATTTTAACGTTTGTAGCACTTTTGAAAATTTGAATGAAATGTTAAAAATCTGGGGCACTTTTCCGGCACCCCTTAAATTGCTTTTGTAACGACTGGGTGATTTATCACTATATTCAACATACAATCTTTTATTTGGGAAACATTTCGTGTTATCCCTGACCAATATTGGGGGAATCATAGGATACCCCAATACACACACAAATTTTGAGATATTTTTCCTGGTGATTCCTTCAGCCATCAAGGGTTTCTATAATAGCATTTCTCAAAATCGGGTTTTCACTTTTTCAAGAGCAGGAATATTTTCTCGGTGATTCCTAGAATCCGCAGATTCCTTCAAGAGTCATCTAAATCAGCGTTTATTTACAAGGTTTCCACTACTACTACTATACAGCACAACAACTCCAGTCATATATCGCCATATGGCAAATTCCAACTAGTGGAGTTGGGTGGGAAACAGCGGTTCTCTCTCTACTATTTCATGTGCATGGATACTTTGCAGGGGATCCCTAGAACATGGAGATTACTTCAAGGATTCCCTAAACTAGTGTTTCTCAACTTGGGGTTTCGCTTTTTCAAGAGCATGGGTATTTTCCAGGTGATTATTAGAATCTCAAGATTCCTCTTCAAGGGTTCCCTAAATAAGCGCATATTTATAGGAGTTTCACTTTTTTAAGTCTATGGATATTTTGCTGGTGATTCCTTGAGCACGGAAATTGCGTCAAGGATTCCATAAACCAGTGTTTCTCAACTGGGGTTCCCCCCTTTTTGAAGACCATAGGAATTTTACACGTTGTTCCTTTAACACAGAGATTTGCTTTAAGGGTTCCCTATGTCAACATTTCCTTACTGGGGCTCCACTTCGATTGATTCAAGGGTTCACTTAATCAGTGTTCCACAGCTCGTAATCGTAAATGTTCTCATTTCGAGATCATGGATGATTTCTAGAACATGACAAGGAATTAAAGGGTTCCTCAAATCAGCATTACTCAACTGGAGTTACATCCTCTAAAAGCCACGATTTTTTTTCAAGGTGATTTCTAGAACTTGTAAATTCTTTCAAGGGTTCTCTAAGTCAGCATTTCTGAGCTAGGGTCCCACATTTTCATGAAAATGGATATTTTCCTAGTGATTCCTTGAACATTTATGCCATATTAAGGGTTCCCTAGAGCTTAGACTGAAGTGATGTCCTTAAAGTTACATACTGTACATGTATATAATCATAAAATTACGATATCTTCAAGGCTACCTGATATTTTTTTCCGGGTGACTCCTAGAACGTGGAGATTGCTGCAAGGGTTTCCTGTATCAGCGTTTCCCAGCTGCGGTTCCGCCTTTTCAAGAGCATGGATACTTCCCAAGTAATTCGTTGAACATTCATGTAACATCAAGGGTTTCCTAGAACGTGGACTGAAACGATGTTCTCAATCTAGGGAACCCCTCAAAGTTTATACATGAAGGTATGAGATATTACCTATGGCTACTTCAAGGGTACCACAGAACATTGGTAATGTTTATTCACCGCGATTATTTTTTAGGTGATTACTAAATATGTATGTGACGTTAAAGTTTCTGTATAACGTTGACAAGCTTCTGCAATATTACTAATTTCAAGGATTCCTCAAAACATGGGAATCGCTTCTAGGGTTCCCTTGGAAATTCCTCAATCGAAGTTACGAGACAAATAGTAATAAATGACAGTGACAAAATATTTCCTAGAGGGCTTTTCTGGTTTATTGGGGTCCCTGTGAACATGGATAACATTCCATGGGTTCCTCAAGCGTAAACAGTCAGTAGTGCTTTCTCGGAATTCAAAAGTTTTCCATATGACTGTCCACATTAATATGTGCAGCTTTAGGCAGAATTTTTGGTGGTCCCATCAAGCCAAGACTTTCAGCGAGCCCATTATATTGATTTACACTAAATCAGTGTTTCAAATTAATACACAATCGGTCCCTTGCATGGCCCTCATATCCTGGATCAGGGCCCCCAGGCTGGGACTTTGGCCAGCCCCCTCCATGCTAATTTTTCACTGGCCCCTCTATAGTTAATTTATGGCGTGAAAATAAAAAAAAAACTGATGACAATCATCCGGAACTCCGGGCTGAAGCCCTCACAGCACCATCCTTGTGGGGGCCATGGTCCCCTGGCCACTAAGCTACAGCTCTCTACTCAGTCTACTCCTAATGAGCAGCAATAATACCATATTTATAATTAAAAATATATATTTCAAGCAGAGCCGACACAGGCACGGCCCATAGTCCTCAAGTACGTAAGTTTCTTCGTGATAAGAAGATTTGGTGCCAGACTTTTCAAGAGTCATTGGTAGACAGGGGTAGGTAAGGGCCCCTCTCCCCCTGAACATTTTGTCTGGGGGGGGGGACATTAAGCCAGCCCAGCTTTTAAATATGATCATAATTATTAAAATGAACTCAGTATTTGTCATTATTTGGACTCATTCAATTCATGTTTCAAATACACAGAGAATCTAAAATAGTATCGACAACTATTAATAAAATAATGATATAAATGGAAATTTTCCTTACCTTTGCATTCGCATTCCAACAAGACTGCCACTATTAGGATCAGTATTTCTCTCATTATCAGCTTCATTTCCATGCGAATTAGGGACAGTATTTAGTCAGTTTACATCGAACTACGTAAGAGAAATATTCGTAAAGTATTTACGACGTTATAGATGTTCAGTATAATGACATTACAACCGTATAAACGGCACAACAAACAATTTCTGGCTTCCTCAGCGCGGATAGTGTGTTATTCAAGTGACAACATTATACCAGGCGACGTACAGCTAGCGCCACATATCGGACAAAAATATAACTATAATAGTCTTGATGGAGCTATAAGAAATGTAGATTGTCTTATTTAGACCGAAAGAGTAATACAAAAGATAAATGACACACAAAATGGCTTCCATATCAAATAATTTTTAATGAAATTCCGCTATAAATGGGGGGAATCGAATTTCCGTTGCTCACCGATAACTCTAAGGTAGACGTTTTTCTTTAAGGACTGCCCGATGTCGTTCCTGACGTGACATACGTACATCCCTGAGTCAATAGCCTGAACATGGCGGATGGCCATTGTTCCATTGCTGGATATTGAGATGTGCTTGGATGTTATCGGTTGATTTTTGTCTCCTGAAAATTAAGAAACATATTGTATTTGAACATCAGCATACACCTGGAATATGCAATGCAGCCAAACTCGGTTATAACGTCAATTAGTTGCCCCGGCTGATTCCCACACAGCAGCGTTTCTCAACCTATAGTCCGCAGGCAGACCTCATAAAATTATTCACCCGTTGCAATTGATATTAGCAATATCCATATGGGTTCCGATGAAAAGTATACCTTTGTACTTATTTTCACCATTCATCATCGAGGAGAACGCAGGATATTGCGATATAGAAAATGCCGGATTTCACTGAATTCTGCCGAAAAATTGTAATAAATGCAATTGCTTTAAACGCCGTTTACTAATTACTGCTAATATTGCTGAAAGCTTTGGGGGGAAAAAAAGGGCTGCTACGAATCGCAGTTTTCAAAAATGTACAGTACCGTACGTCGTGAAAAGAATATTCAAATGATCTGATGACCATATTTCATAGCGAAAGATACGGTAAACTGGGTTTCTTAAATAACAATCCGTAAAATATACGGGACGTCGCCAATTGTCATCGGGGAAAAAAAACAAGGCCGAAAGTAGGCACAATCATCAATTTCAATTAAAACTGCTGAAAAATTGCGGAAAAAATTAAATATATGAAATGTGAATAATTATAATTTTTGCCATAACTGCTATAATATAATTTATATTAGGACAATTATTTGTGCATATATTATGACTTTCCAGCAATTATTACAAAAGTATCGATGAAAAACGGGACAAATCTGGACGAGACAAAAAAACAATATATAACTGAAAATGTCCGAGGTTAACCACTTCGCGAACTGTCCGGCCAAGTTGACCTGGCCGGAATTCGGGTTTCGCCGGCACCTATACATCGACCCCTATACAGTGGAACCTCCCCTAACGGACAGCCCCGTTAACGGACACTGATCCCAGTGCAGTAGAATAGAACCTTAATGTATTTCACTCCCTGTTAGCGGACACTCTGGATAGCGGACAGTAAAATCAGGCTAACTCTAATTTGTTTCCGAAACTCTGTGAATTTTCGGCCATAATTCAAAAATTTATCATATCCAACGGTGATTATGCATAATCCCAAGCTTGTATTGGTAAATATGATAATTCAGTAATTAATTACTTGATTAGCGGAACATAACAGTGGTCCAGGATGGTGAATTCGAATAGTAATGTTGGATGTGTTCGTTGATACGGGTGAAGAAAGCCAGTTTGATAACGTTGTAATGAATGCTTTTGTCTTCTCTTCGCACTTATTTTAATTTAATTCAATTTTTATTGTAAAATAGGCGTAGTGTCCGCATGTACGGGTGAAAATAACACACGCACGCACGCACGCAAAGAGTAACATATACATTTTAACATTATCATTTATTGGAGCTAATTGTGACCGAAGCTAAACGTCGTATAAATGCAAAAGTCGTATAAACGAGGCTCTACTGTGTCATCGTACCTCCCCATTAGCGGACACTCCCCGTTAACGGACAAAATTTTTGTAACGGAAATACATTTTTTTCTCATGAGTGTCCATTATCGGGAGTTTCTACTGTACATGAATCACTAAGGTATCGATATTCAGATTCCTTAATCGTTATGGTTGCCACAGATAACCATAACAACTATGGATAAATATAAATGGTCATAATTATCGTTTTCTTATCCGGAAAGCTCAGTAATGTATTTGTATCCAGGAAACTCAATAGCGTTTTTTGATTCGGGAATCTCAATAACGTTGTCGTATCCGGAAAGCTCAAAACCTGCCCCTTATAATCTGTTATAAGAATCCCAAGGATCTTAAAAATCAGTTTCCCCTTGAAGAAACTCGTTGTTTGTATTGCAATCCCTCTAATCCAGCGTTTCTAAACCCAAGGACCAGTAATATGTCTGAAGCAACTCACTCATGTCCTGTAAAAAGTGACATTTATGTATTTTTGGTCGTTCCGATTTTCTTTCTACATCTGTCCCGTTTTTTTCCACCGATGCTCATTTTAATGTGTAATATTTATTAGAATGGTGAATGAAAAAAATGGTTTTCATAACTTACCAGTTACATGATAATTATGGCTATAAATATTAATATTCCTCTTACATATTTGTCAGTTTCAATGTTTTTACCGTTTTTTCAGTTCACTGAGATTCTCCGTTTATTGGCCTTTCTATTCGTGGAGGATAGAACAATACGTGCATTCATATGTCTCCATGTCTTTCATTGGTAATTTTTCAACAATTTCAACAACAATTGGTGATTTTGCCGACTTATAGCAACATTTTTGAGGCGATATCCCGTACTTTACTGAATTGAAGATCCCAGTTTTTCTTTCTTTTTTTTCAATGGAAATATGGCCACCTGTACTCGCAGTTTAATGCTTTTCTTTGTGAAATTGTAGTTTGCGATTTGCTGCAAGAGCTTTTTATTTCCTCACTCTTCAACAATTTTTAGCAAAAATTCGTAAATTGCATATTTTAAATAACCCATATTTAGGATCGCGATTCCCTGCATTTTTTCCTCGATGAGTTATGACGAGTCTTTTATTATAAAAGTAAAATTTTTACTTTAACCCAGATGGATATTACTAATATAAATGACAACAATTAAATAGTTCTTCATCCAGTTGGATCAAATTGCCAAGTCTACCTGCGGACCACCTATATAAGCACCTTAAACTTTTTCCACCCGTAGCGCTTATCCGTGGCTCCACAGAGCAGTGTAACTACGAGTCTTTTGGAAAAACCTTTGTTAGGGCCGCCTCTCCGTGGTGACCCTGACGAAGGTTGGCAGCACAGTTCGAGAACCCATGATTTCAGCCATCTTCGCGGACCATAGGTTGAGAAACGCTGCTCTAACCGAAGGGCTTAACCCTTCACAATATCATTACATTGAAAGTTCCAATAAGAAGATTGGTTTTGAAACAACGCTACCTTTCAGAAGTGTCCAAGTCACAGATGGTGTCGGTGAACCATCAGCGGAACAATGGAAATAGGTATCGTGTCCGGCAACTGCTTCGACATCGTTCGGTTCAACTTTCCATACTGGAGGAGCTGAAAATATCGCAACAATTACATAAGCATTACCATGCAATCATTGCGGTACATTTTATACATAGGCATTCTTTATGTTTATGTTTACTATATAAATACGGTAAACCCGCCCAAGAGAGCCCCCTTCGTTCCACTTCAAACTTTTCCTTGACACCGGCGGGCCCCCTGAATGAAGGAAAACTAATAAAGAACTACCAAGAGAACAGAGAGAGAGAGAGAGAGAGAGAGAGAGAGATAGCTTTCTCTGTTACCAAGAGAACAATTTCTCAGCAGAAAAAGACTAGTTATGCGGTAGACTAGCCATATTTCATTAAGAAAAATACTGGAAATTCGAATCGTAATAATAATGAAATTATCACCAAAAAACTCACATTGTGGTAAATTATGGCAGCAAATGGTTGTCATTTAAGGGAAAATAAAGGGCCAATCTACATTTCTTGCGATTTGCATCTGGCCAGGGGTACCTCCACCCCGTGGGCAAAATGCGAACTTTCAAAGGGTGAAAGGCGTTTTTTCCGAAGATGTTGTCCCTCTCTACTATTACTACGAAAGTTTCGACAGTTGGTTGATGCGAACATAAATCCAGCACTAGACTACAAACCCAATGAATTCTCTTTCTGTAGAGCTCTTTGTGCACTGAACGGGGCCGTACATTAACAGCGAGACCTAATTCAGGACACAGCTCAAAATTTCTCACACTGCTACAAGATGACGACTTATCAGAAGATGATATCATTCTCCGCTATTACTAAAAAGAAAGAGGATTCATTGGCTTTGTAGTATAGTGTGCTCACCCGGCAAGTGAGAGAATGTGAGTTCGATTATCCGCAAGGTCAGTTGAATTGTCTTTCCCGGATTCATCATTGGCATCAACCACCTGTCGAAACCTTCGTAGAAAGGTGCTTTTTGGTAGAGAAAAGTATCAATTCACACGACACAATATAATCGTCCCCTAAGCTGTCCATAGTTTCTTTCCTAAAAGTACCGGAAATCGGGATTCATATGGGACATCATCAATTATCAATTTAAAGAAATTGTCAATGGTAAGTAAAGTAGCCAATCATAGTGAAAAAAAAATTGTCCAAGTTGTCTGAATATAGTGAAGTCGTACAGTATAATGTAAAAAAAATTATCAAAGCCAAGTAAAGTTGCCAATCATTATGAAAATAATCATCAAAGGCAAGTAAAGTTGTCGATCATAGTGATAAAAATGATCAAAAGCAAGTAAAATAGCCAATCATAGTGAAAAATTGTCAAAGATAAGTAAAGTCGTCAAATATCACCAACATTTCTGAAAACCGCCAATGGTGGGAAAAGAAGATTACTGCATGATTAAACTGTAATTCACGGGGAAAAGAAGCGTACATGTATTACAAATATATAAGATGAATATTTTATTGATTAAAATTTATTATGACATTTCGTCATAATTATCATAATACAACTTATAAGTTATGAAAATAATTCATGATTTACGTCCTTGATTTCAGAAAGGAATCAAAATTCAAGTGAGCTTCGTACAAAATACAGGAACAAACGAGATATTTGAAAAAATTCAGGACTCCTAAAATTTCGGAAATATCCCGTAAAATACGGGTCAAATGGTCAGCATATATATACCAGTCTCGGGCAGCAATACCACATATCTATCTGGCCCGGAGACTGAAAAGGTCGTGTGCAACCTCTTGCATCAGACCTTTTTTTTACTTCTAAACGGCAAGATTTTAGCAATAAATTGTCTCGATCGTAGGGTCTTAGTGACAATTAGAGTGTATTATTTAGAATCCAAAGTTTTATCAATAAAATATAATCACCAAATTTTATGCTACGAGAAAAATTGCAAGAAAATATCGGTGAAGATGATGGGTAAAATGAGTGTGTGAGATGAGAGAATACTTATATTTATAGTCATAGTTATTGTAATGTAATTTTTAAGTCATGTCCATCAACGGTTTTCAGTAAAAATCACAAACATAAGTAAACTTCGTTGGAAAAACGGGACATTCCTGTAAAACAAGGGTCTTCAAACTTTCAGTCTCATCACGGGCCAAATTAAAACTCCCCCATGAAGAAAGCGGGTCACCAAACCCATTACTGAGGCATTTAGAATTATAAGATGGACTCCAGATTTGTGCCATGGCACAGTGACATCTTAACAGAAGGGCCAAGGGGACCCCCCCCCCCAAGTTATACGGGGGGCCAAAAATAATTCAAAACCTCATTTATTCTCACATTATTTCTTTCATTACGCGTCAGTTTTGGTTACTGATTAGCTATGAAATAATTTCTACTTTTCAGCATTTCTGTGAATTCTGTAATTGGGTATGCCTTTTTGTGTGCGGTGGTTCCGTCTGAGATGAAGGGCCACAAAAAACTGATTGGGCCTCGCGAGCGTGCTCGGTTTTCCACTGGGCCTGCGGACAAAATCAAAACCGTCTTTCGATGTCTTTAGACATTCTCTAAAAATGATCAGCGGGCCACGGGAAAAAGCTCCGCGGGCCCCTGCTGTAGAAATAGTTAGGACAGCCGAAAAGAGGGAAATACAAGAATGTCCCGTTACATTCGGATCACATGGTCACGGTACTCTTTTGGGAGACGGCTTCTACGAAAGGTTTCACTATATATTTATAAAATTCTAATTCCTTCTTCCTCTTAAGGCCGATATTACACTATAAAAGTTTGATAAAAGTCCTATTATAAAACTTGAAAAATGCAGCCAATAAGGTCAACGGTTGAATTTTCTAGAATGTAACCAATAACCTTATTGGTTAGATTTTTCAAGTTTTATAAAATGGATTTTATCAAACTTTTATAGTGTAATACCGGCCTTATACAAAATAACTTCATCACAAAAACACTTTTGACTTGCAAATTTTTTTTCAATTAAACGCTATACTGTATATAATATGCATTTACTTACCTTGCACAATGAGCGATGCCGAATGGTTATCGTTGCCGTATTTGTTACTAACAATACAGGAATAGCTACCGGGTGAGCTGCTGGACACTGGGTTGATTTCAAGAACCGACACGCGTTCAATGTCTGTAATTTTTACATTGTCGAGTTTTTTAAGCGTACTACCATCTTTAAACCATTTGAAACTGAACGGAATTTGACCCTTAATAGCTGCGCACGAAACTGTGACAAAATCACCGATCTTGGCGGAGTTTGGGAACTGGAAAGCAGAAATCTTCGGTTTTTCTGGAAAAGAAATGGAATTTTTCAGAACACGTGAAAATATTTCAAAATAATAAATTCTACCAATGAAATAGGTTATTATAAAGTATCAGTTAAGTTGATTAGATAAGTAAATTATTAATTGCAGTGCAGATAACTTGAAATCCTTATCATTTGTTTTTCTATGATTCATTCCTCAACTAGTGGTCCGTCGAACCTTGGGTCTCCCGAGCCATCGTGGGAAGGTAGTGCAAGGAATCGTGATGGATACCAAATATAGTCCGTCTCGAAAAATTATGGTATATATCAAGTTCTTGCAGATGAGAACGTTTTTGATGAAAAACCGAGATCAGGAAGGCCACGTGCAGCGTGTATTCGGACAGACAGACACTGGTCAAGAGAATGATGTCAATGGCTGAAAGCAGCATTCATCGACGAGACAAAGTGAAATTTAGTTGACCATGATGACTAGAAAACTTACTGGCATGGCTTTACGGAAGAACCGAGGGCTGTCTTCATCAATGAAAAGGTGTAAAATTACCGATGATTTGGTTCGAATGGTCAGACTACACTCTGTCAATTTTTGAAAGACAAGATTTGAAGAAGAATAAGAAAACGCTCGAGTAATATTTGGTACCCATTTGGGGAGCGTCTTAGGGATCCGAGTGGGAGTTTCAGCAAGAAAATGCTTCCTTTCCTATTTCAACATGCACAAAACATTAACTCTCCAATAAATTTTCTTAGTTTCGTACCGACTAAATTGATGGTCAGGCCAGGGTCTAAACCTGATAAAGAATCTTTATGGCATTCTTATCCGTGAGATTTCTTAACTTGGAGAGCAATAAAAGCCTCTAGAAAGACTCGGTATTGCTATAGCGGATGTTGGCATTCCAGGAATCTTTGCAAAATACGATTCTACCAATGGGAACACGTTTTTTAAAGTGATACAGGGAAATATCACTAACACTTTATATTGCAATTTTTTGTATTGTACCAGGATTTTTTTTTTTTTTTTGTGCTGTGCTTTAACTTTTGAGAGAGATATTCAAGTGTAAAATTTTCTATTTTATATCAAAAATCGTGATTTACTTATTACTTGTGATTTTTCATGTGGATTATGGATGGGATATTATTGCTTTTAATTTCTTTTCGTCTTGCCATGTTCCTTTTGTGCTTAAACTTTTGAGACGGACTATACGGTTTAGCTTAGTTGTATCGATACCTCGGATAAGTAGCGTCAGTGATAGCAAATTTTCGCAGAGGGACTGTAAGTATGACAATACAAAACAGGATTCACTGTATTTTTATCGATCACTATTCGGTGCCCTCTATTGGTAGAGCTCGTAGAAGCCGTAGATTCGGATTCATGTGTTATGTTTTGATATCCAAAGTAAGCCACAAGTACATTTCTCTCCAGGATTGATTCCTGATTCTTTTAATCGTTTTAGTACATATAAGCTCTTTTTAAGGAACTTCTGGAATTAACTTCATAGCCGAGTTCAAGGAATAAATTAGTCTAAATTATACAAAACTATAAAAATAATTATACAAAACCTAGATAATTTGTATATAACAAAATAACGAACACCACAGCAAACAACAATACAACAAAATGTCATAAGATAAAACTACATTTTAGGTTAATAATGTATTCATTTTTAAACAATAGATGGATAGAGAAAAAATAAAATAGTTCATCTAGATTAAGTAATCAAGTGCCAAAAGCAAGTGAAACGTTATTCCAAAAGAGCTACAGATATACTGATCCAAAAATAATGAATCTGTGTTATAACAGTAATACAACAACACAATATAACAACTCATCTGTAGGTATATTTTCTTCGTTTCAATAACAAAGCTTAACCGTATAGTCCGTCTCAAAAGTTTAAGCACAAAAGGAACATGCCAAGACGAAAAGAAATTAAAAGCAATAATACACACACTTTATGAAACAATTACCAACCTATAAAAACCACATTAATAAGGCTGTTGTTGAACTAATATCACTAAGTAACCATGATAGACTTGCTGGAATGGCATTCACGTCCCTTGAGATCAATAGCGTGTTCATTGTATTTTTGTATACATGTTCGTATATGTACATGTGTTTGTGTAATTTACAAAAAAGTCTGCGACCTAATACTTGTTTTTATCATCCGTTCAAAGCTGTATCCTACACTTCTACATTTACGGGCGACGTAACACATTTGAGTGTGACATACACTTCATTTATATATTAGGTTGAAATAATTATTCTCTTATGATAGTAAATGGTTATACCTTTCGACACCAGTGTCCGAAAAACCCTCGATTTCAATTACAACGATAAAGCTCACAGTCGTTATAATCGAATGTCATTATTCTAGGAGCCCGTACATTCTAGAGATTCCTCTATACTTCATTTTAATTAAAGGGTTACACAAAAAGCAAAATAGCTTAAGAAACGCCGGTAGTTATAATAATAAAGATTAATTAGATGTATAATAACATTCCTGACTTTTGCATGATAATTTAAATCAATAATCAATAACGAAATTCTCTCATGAAAATTCTGCACATAAAGTCATTGTATATTTGGAAAATGACAGGAAAACCCATTACTAATTTTGATTGAAAAATAAAGTTGATAATTATCCCATGTGAGTGGTTTTAAAAAAAATTAGCATTTATATTTTGATACTTATACATTATTTACATACACAAAAATGAATTAATTATTTTCACTCGTGTGAATGTCAGATTTTGTATTCATTAAATACCATAATAAAAAATACAATGCTAAATAATAACGTATATGTGACACTTACCGCTTGCAATAACGATGTCACAAAAGGCTATAATGAGAGTCAATAGCCATTTTACATCCAAATGTCTAACGTGAATCATACCGTAGAAATTCATTCGACACCTTAATGAAAAAATCCACTTAATGAGAACAAATCGCAGACTCTAAGTAAACCATGTAAGCATCTAATACGAACTGGTATGTCATATGAAGCGCAAACATTATTTTAGATACCGTACATTTCAGTATCCAGCACGAAACCAAAGTAACAGAGATTACACAACTCAGTAGAGTCGTCACAATCAGAAATCACGAGGACGTCTAACGTACAACTAGCGCCACGTACTGGAAAAATAATGAACTAACAATATATACTTGTAAAAAAACACTGAGTTTTGCATCTAAAGTTTTCTACTGAGTTCCAGTGTAAAAATATTAGAAAAAAAAATTTTATTGACGTCATTCAGAATTGATAGATATAAAATTTATACACAGAAAAGTTATGTAAAATATTGGAAGGATGCGTATGCTTTCGTAAGTGAGCCTCACCGATCACTCTGAGATAGACGTTCTTTTTCAAGGATTGCCCGACGTCATTCCTGACGTGACATGCATATACGCCGGCATCAACTGCCTGAACATCGCGTATGAGCATCGTCCCATTACTTAGTATAGAAGCACGTTCGGATGATATTGACTTCTCTTTGTCTCCTATAAAAAATGAAGTATATATATATATATATATATATATATATATATATATACACAATAAAAACAATATATGTCGCTATTTGAGAAATGGGTGCATCATCATACAGAATGGTACTTCTAGAAATAAACAACATGATTTTAGCATTCATTATGAATGTCCAATTGTTAATATTTTTCAACTAAAATATGTAATTTTAGTGAGTTTTTTATTGGCAGTTGAATTCAGTGTTTTCTGATGAAAGACATTTTTGCAATTGTTGGAAAAGGACGTCAAACATTTTCTGGGTCCACGAATTCGTCGAGAAAATCCTACCCGTCACGAATTTGCCTTTTGAACAGAACAAGGCCCCAAGGTGACAATTTCATAAATTGCCATGAAGAAAGACGAGACGATGTTGGACTTCACTCAAAGTAAGATGAAACTCATTTGTATAATAGTCGCATTTAAAGAATGTCAATTGGCAATTACGCCTTGAAATTGGAGAACATCTAAAATAAAATCTACGTACAGATGAACTACTATGAATTCATGGGACAAACTTTAAGAGGTGATATATGCTTCGCTTGACCCCCTAGACATATCACTATTTAAGTATACACCAGAGCCAACGAGAATAACTCATAATCATATTTATTTACATAGACGCCTAAACCAGAGCGTCCGACATCTCTCATGTCCAACAGACAACAACCTTGTATCTCCTCGGCTCCATGGCCTTTTCCCCCGATCCGATTATTATACATCACTTCAGACACAATATAAGACACCTACACAAGCATTTTTGGTCATAAAATGTATGGCTGAATCGCAGTAGCGAAGGCGGTAGAGGATATTTCTAGAGAGTGCTCAACAGCACTTCACCGAAAGCAAATATATTTTTTTTCGACGAATTTGCTGCGATATGTGCAATCTGCAATTCGAGGGTACACATGCATCGTCAGATTGGATCGGAGTTTGTTTCTTATTACTGCGAGGACCATCAAGTCAACAGATAATCAAGAGGTATAATGACTTGTGGCGGAATTTAAAGTTACCCAGGTTGCCATATGAGAAGGCCTACCTCATTAGAATAACCTGCACCTTTGAATGGTTGATTGCACTTATTGCAGCAAATCCGTCAGAAAAAGTATATTTATTTTAGTTTAGTGTTGTGCACCCTCTAAAAACACCCCTCTACCGCCTTTGCTATTGCATTTTGACCGCACATTCTATGACCAAAAATGATTGCTTAGGAAGTCTTATATGACCTCATACGGTCGTATTCACCAACAGAGTTTAACTGCAATCACAAGTGAAAGGATTAGAGATCCACACGAATTGATTAAAATCTTTAACCAATCCGTGTCGATCTCTAATCTGTCGGTGAATACGGCCGTTAAAGTTTGTCCCATGAATTTAAAATCACCCTGTACATAAACTTTATTTTCTCTCTGTGTGTGCATATTCTATACAAATATACAATTTTAGACCGATCGTTGCCAAATTTTGCATGCATACGAAACAGGACCCAGATTGAACGATTGGCTACTTTAAAACTTCGTCAGAGCAGGGTATATGCCAGAAATGGGCATAAAAACCATCAGGCAACAATAGTTTGTTGACCACAACACACACTTTGGTTACCGTGGTTCTCCAACAATGAGTTTCAGCCATGTATACGCCCTTATTAAAAGAATTTTAATTCCTTTGCATTAAGGAGAAGTGACATTTAATTCTGCCATTACATAGACAGCGCCGGGTATTATAGCTGGTCACTAATAAGATTGGGGCAAAAATTTGTTGACCATAACCCATTACCTTCCACAATCATCCAATTTGCAGTTGGCGTCGGTGAACCAATCGCAGAACAATGGAAAGTAGCAACATGCCTCGCAACTATTTCTACATCGTTTGGTTCAACGTTCCACGCAGGAGGAGCTGTGAAAAATTTCAAATTAAAGAGACCACGTATCAAAACGTAAAAAATTCTCCGAAATACATACAATAGTACATTCTAGTAGTTTAATTGAACACATTTTTTATATATCCGAAATTTGATTATATCAAAGAAACAATATTTGGTAATCAGTTAATATTGACTTACCTTGTACGCTCAATACCGCCGAATAGTTGTCACTTCCATATTTATTACTGGCAACACACGAATAACTACCTGTCGAAGTGCCGGACACTGGGTTAATTTCTAGCATCGACGCACGGTCGCCGTCCGTAATTTTGATGCTGTCCGTTCTACTTAAAGCCTGACCATCTTTATACCATTTAAAAGTGAAAGGTACTCGACCTTTCACAGCTGCACATGATACTGTCACGAAATCCCCAATTTTTGCAAAATTCGGAAATTGAAAAGCCGCAATCTTTGGTTTTTCTGTAAAGGAATAGAAAAAAATAAATTAGATATTTTTTCGCAATATTGTATACGTACTTCCACGAGTTAAATTTTCAGAAAGAGTATTCGGAAGGAAATAGAAGAAAATTTATATGGTTGATTTTAAAATAAAAGTAAAATGTGTAAAATTATCAGTTAGAAATAGAGAAATTTTATAGTATTAAAATTTTATAAAACCGCAATAACAAAAATATACAGATTGAAATTTATGAAACGCCTCAATCAAATTTCACACAGTAAAATTTACATGTTCCTCCTCACCCTGTATTGTGATGAAAGAAAATCGCTTTGTAACCTTCGGAAGAAAATTTGTCAATTTTTTCCCCATTTCTTTTTGCAACTGCCTCCTTATTCTTTTTGTCACTTGGTCGTTTTGTTCATAAAAAGTGGCATTTCCATCGTCGATATCTCGACAAATTTTCATTCCAATTTTACTGGGCAAATTTCTCTCAGTACAACATCAATCGATATGGCAATCAAAATAATATGAAAAGACTCAAATTCGACTGGTTCACATAGTGAAGAAAGAATCAAAAATACAACGTATTTCATGCAATTAAAATAAATTTCAGAACACCGATACATATTTCGGCACAATGGCGGGAGCCGTTTTCACTTGTTTTCGCCTTAAAAATGACAACCACGAGTGCCAAAACATACGTCAATTTAATCAAATTTATTCATTGCCTAAAATATGTTTTATTTTCCGTTCTTTCTCCGCTAGTCTCATTAAAAATTATTGATATTAATTGATTGACATTGTTTGGAATTGAGGGGTAAATATCAAAAATTGCTGTACATCTCTCCGTTGTCATTCCAAATGAAACTACCACAGCTCAATTTCTCTTTTTTTACTGATATTTACTTCGATTTAAAATAAACAGTTTTTACTCTTTGAACATTCTCTGTTAGAAAAACTGTTTCACCGAATAAAGTACAAAAAATAACTTACGCCATAAAGCTTACTATAAATGTCTCAAATATCAATTTCAATCAGAATTCTGTTAGTCGTAGCATATTGAATGTCGAATAGACATCGAGACTATTGAGAGTGAGAAAGGACATTTTTGATTGAACTGCCTAAAAATTCTACTGGTCAAAATTATATCAATTTATAGATATGCGTATCATAAGAAAAGTACTTTAAGTTCTGCTAACAAGGCCATCAAGACTTTGTAAGTCAACTAGTTGCAAGCCTTGCTGACAAATACTGATAAACATACAAACAGGGTTATAAGAGGCTAGAATTTTTGACTTTCCCCTTTATACAGTGATTTTATAGTAAATTCGTATACAAAAAATAAATTATAAGGTTCGATCTGCTGCTTATATTGCAACTCTGTCGGCCTCTTTCTTGTAAAACTATACAGATATTGTAGAGGACTAGCGTACAAATTAAATCGCGGCCCTGTTCATATTTTTAATGTAAGTTTAAATTACCGCCGACAAATAATTGTGCGACACAACTGTCGTTTGTATGAACATTATAATCTATTTCATTTAATTCAATTTTTCTTTTCATTCAAATCTAAATTTGACCAAATTTTTTGAAACCATGGATGGGAATTTCTTTGAAAGCTGCGATTGCTATTTATAAATATTTAAATAATTTATATTTTGATATTATAACAAGCAAATTATGTTCAAAATGATACGCAGGGTTAAAAATTTTAAAAATTTCAACAACGTAATTAGAGTAGAACACTTACCGCTTGCACCAACGATCACACAAAGAAAGACTATGATGAACGCTATTATCCGTCTCATATCCGTATGTCTAGAACACTGCAGAAACACCTTAAAAAATCGAATTATGAAAAAAAAAATATCCCAAAAAACTTCTTAATATTCGATGCTTGTGTATCAGGTATACTTATTTTGGACGCAAACACTGTATCTTACATTGCAGTATCAAGCACGAAACCAAACTAACAAAAGAGTATACAACTCCCGTAGAGTCGTCACAATCCGAAGTGATAAGGATGCTTAACGTACAACTAGCGACACATGCGGGGAAAATAATGAACTAACAATACAAGGGTATAAGACACAATTTCAAAACACTTTCTTATACACATAATAGCGTCGAATTAAACATCACAATCAAAATAGTAGAAAGCAATAAACTTCATTTGCTTTAATTTGGAAATAAAATTGCACACAGTGTTTATTTGTTCAACACGAATGATTTGTTTTTTTAAATTGAATTTTTTCTCACCGATGACTCTAAGATAGACGTTCTTTTGCAAGGCTTGCCCGACGTCATTCCTGACGTGACAAACATATACGCCGGCATCAACTGCCTGAACACTGCTTATGACCATCGTCCCATTGCTTAGTATTGAGGTACGCTCCGGTGAAGTCGACTTTTCTTTGTCTCCTGTAACAGAATAATTCATGTCAAATACAAAAGCAATGCCCATAACAAGCCTACAGCCCTAGGGATAGTTGATAGTTCACAATTAAAGTTAAAAGTGGCTATTTCACCAAACACCAACTCTGGCAATACCACTATATTGAAATTTACCGCCATTAATGAGATGGGTTGGGAATGAAGCCGCTGTCTATCGGTGGTCGCCTCAAGCTCGTTAGGGGAAAATATCTATATCCTCCCTCGGTCTTGAACCTGGGACCGTGACAGCAACCTTCACGGTTGTAGACGGGCATCTTACCACCACGCCACTCGCCATGGCTGCTGTTCACCTTTGATGGCTGTTTACATAACGACGGCCTAGTTCAAAAAGGGTAACTCCAAATTCTATGTACAGTAGTCTCTCGTTAATGCAGCATATATCAAACTAGTGTGTGTGTGTGCCGGATAACCAAAATCACTAGAGTTAATTGAAAGAGCTCATTTTAATGATATAAATTTCTGTGCTAAGACATGCGGTGACATGTTTTCCTTTTTCTATGCTCGAAGAAACCCCGCTAAAAAACTCCGGACTACTGGACGGGCTGGATTACTTCACGGCCGGATTATTGAGAGTCTACTGTATTGAGAAACCTGCATTCCAAAGATTCACTTTGTATGGAACTGAATGAATATAAGCAGAGTTGAGAGCTGTTGCTGTTTTGCAATATGTATAGGTATATTCCACCATTCTCATGGCGTGCATAACTCAAACATTTTCAGAATTTTCTGAGTTGTTGCCTTTTTTGATTAGGCCATCGATGTCGAATGTTAAGCGGTTTTTAATATATCCGCATCCCTGATCCGCATTATAACTGCCACAAATCGCTATAACTTCTAGAAATTGCCGCCTATTCTCAAGAAGAAATTTTTTCGGTTGGACGTGAGCTGATAAATGCCCGCAACACCGAAAATAACAAAAAAAAAAAATAAAAAATAAAAAAAAATAATAATAATAAGAAGAAGAGGGAAAAACTATCATTTTCTGCTGTTGTTTCTGCTTGCAATAATCCTTTTTATACCACGGAGGGAAAAGAAAAACACTCTTTCTCCCCTTCTGTTATCAGACTTTGAAAAAAAGCTGACTCCACCCACTTGCAGTTGATTGACAAGACGGGGATGTGAAGGAAAGCATGTTTCAGGAGAAGAAAACCCACAACGATATCTGGGCTCGTGGTTGCCGAAATAAAACCGTTTTAAGAATCCGAGATATTTCAGGATTGCCAAAATGAAGTAAATCTAGTTAGACGAGATATCTCGGGATTGCTGCTGGTTTAAGGGTTAAACCAGCAGGTTTTTAAAGAAGGTTGGTTGCGCCTTATATCCCTCATATATAGCATTAAGAATTCTGGAGTCCGCGTCTAACAATACGTATGATGTAATACCATTATACAGTTGAAATACAGTAGTTCCGAACAAAACATGATCGATTATTTTCTAGTACTTCCTAGAGTAGGCTTTGCTATTGCATTGTATTTGGTTTTCTGCCAGCGTTTGCTATAATCCAGTGATCTTCAACTTTTCAGACATTGAACTAGCGAGTGAATAAGTGAGAAAATAAGTGAGAGATCTATTGAGAGAGTGAGCAACCTATTGAGTGATTGAGGTCGAAAAAAAATCCCTGAAGTCCGAAGGCCAACAAGTCGTACTGGAGTATCTATATTCACACAGTGGTGGGGTCTAGACAGGTTGACGTAATGGGCCCCAGAGCTGCTGAGAGTCAAACGGGGGGCTCTTATATGTCTCTCGTTTATTATTGGAGAATTTTTATTTATATATTCCGAGATTATTTCTTCATAAACTGCGAACCTCATCAATTTTGGAAATATTTTTCATTATTTCTGAAAATATTTTCAATTACTTCTGGAAATACTTTTCAATAATTCTAAGATTTGATCTTTTTTTCTGCAAATATTGATTTTTGAATTTCGATCAAGATTTGAACTTTCAATTATTCTGAAATTATTTCTCTCATCAGTTCTGGAAATTTTTCTGAAAGGAATCTCGAAATTACTCCTTTCACCAATTCTGGAATACATATTTTCAATTAGGGTTTTTTTGTTTTTCTGCAAAATTTCTACAAATTTTGTAACGCATTCTTTTCGACGGCAGGCCAATGCGGCCCTATCTTCGAGGGCCGCATTTATCCCAGGGTTCATGCCTCAAAGACCACTGGTGCAACCATTTCAATTGTTTTAAAGTAGGAAATTTTTTTGTGTTTCAATCAGAATCAGAAATACGTGATATTATGATTGGATTCGTCTAAGGTGTTTATCGATGTTTATAAAGTCTTCGACATAATCGAACACAAGGAGAATCAGTCTTTCATAAACAAGACAGATCATGTGATTGCAAAATATTCCTGATTACACGAACATGTTCTAAAAGGGATCAGTTCTTTAGATTTGAAAAATGGAATTTTATCATTGTTTTTGAATTCATTACCTTTTAACATCGTCCAAGTTACGGTTGGTGGAGGCGAACCAACAGCAGTACAGTCAAAACTGGCGTCGTGTCCTACAACTATCTCTACATCGTTTGGTTCGGCTTTCCACACGGGAGGAGCTGGAACGTTTTCAAAACGCCAATCAATAAACAAACATTCATTTCATGCTTATATCAGGTATAAAAGTATATACGATGTACATAAGAAAGTCCTTTTATCTTGAAATATCTCGTGATCCTAGAAGCATACTTCCACTCACAAAAACATCCAAATAAAGCGTAGATCTCACATGCAAGTTAATATTGCATGTTATATATTGCAAGTCAATGAAATAAAAAAAAATTAACTTCCTATTTCGTCACATTCTCCTAAAATCCTCAATTCGAAAGTTGTTGAGCTATCTTTACCGAGTCGGACAAAACAAATTTCATGTTTCTAAGTGCAATATTCGCGGAGATATTTGAATTTAAAAAATCTGAAAATGAGGGAAAGAACACAGTATAAAGTGTAGCATAAGCTTGTCCGTTAATTTATGTTGTCCTTTTCTTAGTTATCAGTGATTTTCGAATTCATATATCTTAGTGAATATTGAAACTTGAAAACATGGACTTTTTTGGTGGGGGGCTCAGGGGACAGACAAGGGTAACAACTTTGTGATTGGGTTTTTTTAAGACACAGGGAGACCAAATAAGTTATTTTTTTTCATTTTATTGTGAATGGTGTGTCTGAGGTCTGCATGTTATTTGGATACTTTTTCTTGGTGGAAATATTTACAGCGTTTAGGACACTGGTCATGGGCGGAATTACAGGGGGAGGGGGACGTGAGGGGCATTGCCCCCCCCCCCCAGCGTCAAAGGTGGAGTCGACTGATCTAATATATATGTATTGACATCGTCATCATCCCCCCTCCCTTAGACTTCCAAGTCTATTTCCGCCTATGACATTGGTCATCAATCTTTCGAATTCGAACTTCCTGCGTAGAAACTGCCTACAGCCCGCGGGCCACACCACATTAAGTCAAATAGAATTAAGATTCACTCGGACTTCGTACATGGTGTCCAAACGGATTGGTCAACTACAGTCCGGATTAAAAATACATGCGCTTCAAATAATTGAAAATTTATTTTTTCTCAAATAATTTGTTTCACTAATTCTGAAAAAAAAAATTCGATTGATCTTTTTTTTTCGCTAATTATGAAATTATTTTTTAAATATTTCTCGAAATTATTTTTTTTAAACATTCCAATTATGCTGGAATTATTCCTTTCGCAAATGTTATGGCTAATGATACTGGAATTCATCGAAATTTTAAAAAATAGTTTTTCAATGTTTTCCAGCAATTTTCTACGAATGTTTGACGGGCCAAGGCAAAAAAGGCTCCGAAGGCCACATCTGATCCGCTGGCCATGTATTGAAGACCTTTGGAGACTTTTTGACAGACATCTTCAACCCGTTGCTCGCGAGCACCACGGTGCTCCCCCTGAAGCACCCAGACTGCTCGATGATCGTGTCCGATTTCGTGCCCGTGAGCACTTGATTAACTTTCCCATGAAACACCTTGTACAAACTGCATTCAAGGACATTTTGATTTCGTGCATTCGTATGCCAAACTTGCCACGTAAGGGTGCTCTTCTTCTGATGATGGATACGGACAGTGCTCGTGACTAGAAAAAGTTTGAAGACCTCTGGTCTATAGGATCAACAGTTAGTGAGTTATTCCAGGAAGAAGAGACTTTCCTGTGCACCCTTGTATAATTATTGTTGCAATACGATATATTTTACAACCAGTGAAAGGATGACAAATTGGTCAAGGTCTTACAATTTACCAGCGTAGGAGCAATACAATCGGATCCCGTTTTAACGAATACCGTTATAGCGAAAATCTCGTTTTAACGAACACTTTTCTAATCCCCCAAATAAGTTTACATAGGAACAATGCTAGGTAACCTGGAATTCTTTATAACGAAATTTCGTTTCAACGAAGTGATTCCTCCGGTCTCTTGAGTTCGTTATAACGGGATTCGACCGTATTATTCATAAGAGAAAAAGGAAATTAGTTTATTATGTAAATAATTTACTTACCCTGTACGCTCAGTACCGCGGTATAGTTGTCATTACCGTATTTATTACTAACAACACACGAGTAGCTACCCGGTGAATTGCTGGTCACCGGGTTGATTTCCAGGACCGAGGCGAGCTCACTGACTGAGAGTTTGATATTGTCCGTTTTACTTATAGGATAACCATCTTTGAACCATTTGAAATTGAAGGGCACTCGGCCCTTCACAGCTGCACACGACACTGTTACGAAGTCTCCAATTTTAGCAACGTTTGGGAATTGAAAAGATGCAATCTTTGGTTTTTCTGCGGGCATAAAAGAAGACATTAAGTCATGAAGAAGAACCAGACACTGTTAAGATAAATTATAAATTCATATAATGCAATACAGTCGACGTAGTGAATATCAAAAAAGGGCAGTTAAGTTTCGTTCTAAAAAATTTAGTGTTATAGTAGTAGTGCTTTTGCCGTAGGCTAGCCTACGCATGCAAGAATAAGAAACAAGCACAGCTCATACAAACATTAATTAGCTTGTTAAGCTCTAACTTCTTTATAAGAGCTCGAGAAAAATTTCTAATATATTTATCAAAATTATATATGCTTGAATTTTCCATAAAATAGGGTCCACTAATTGTCCAATACCATATATTTATTATCAATTCAAAAAACATAATTTATCTATCACGGGGATTGTACTTCATGTGAAAAAAAACCGTTTTATGAAAAAAAAGGGAAAGTAAATATATACCGTAAAATGCATATAAAATTTCCAATTATCTATTTCATTTTTAGAAAAATTCAACGAAACGAACTGAAGTTACTATTACAAGAAAAAAAAAGTATTGTACTAATTTCTGGCAAATATTACAATTATAATATGTGTATATATGCACAATATAAAATAATAAACAAAATGTATCACACTTACCACTGGCACTAGCGATGGCTACGAAGAAGACAATAACGAGAGCCAATACTCGTGCTGTATCTGAATTTCCACCTCGAATCATATTACAGAAATCCTTTAAACACATTAACGGGGAGAACACACTTAACAATGAGAAGTCATAAACACTATGAACAATATATCTGATCCGTTAGTCACTCACGATGCCGCTGCCATTAGAATCCGTCGGTGTCAAGTAAGTAACCTAACTGAAAGAGAGTATGCTATTTTTTTTTTTTCAGAGCCGTCACGGATTTGAAACGTACAACTAGTGCCACGTAGTGGGAAAATAATGAACTAATAATACGAGGATGAAAGAATCACTTAAAAATAAGTCAAGATGGATTTTAAATTGATAGAAAGGGCTATGAAACGTTATTGTTTGGTTTTAAGATTGAAATCACATGGAGCATTTATTAGGTAAACATGATAAGAAATGTCGAGAAAGTTAGTATTTTTTTTTCTTAATTGGATCCTCACCGATCACTCTAAGATAGACGTTCTTTTTCAGGGCTTGCCCGACGTCATTCCTCACGCGGCATACATATATGCCGGCATCAACTGCCTGAACATCGCGTATGACCATCGTACCATTACTTAGTATAGAAGCACGTTCGGATGACATCGACTTTTCCTTGTCACCTATAAAATAATAAAGTTATGTATGAATATTCTTCTCTCAAACATACTTAATTCGAACATTTCCATCACGTTAAATGTAGTAAATCTTCAAAACGAGACGGTACAACACCCATTTCGATTCCAAGAGCTAGCGTGAATCAATAAAATATACCTCAGTTGCTTTAAGTGCTGATAGTGGACTTAGTTTCAAGAAATCGAAAATGTATCCGAAAAAGATGTGGTTAATTTCCAAATTGCCCAAAAAAAAGCACGTGCAGTGTGGTTTTCAACGAATATATTTCAATAATGAACGTGATATTCTGATAGAAAATAACTCCTCACCGAGCGTTTTATATACGGGGGGGATTCAAGAGTCTTTTTTTCTGCTATAACCAGGGTTTCCCAGATCCCTTAGAGGTCCTTGAAGAGGTTTCAGGGGGTCCTTGAGCTTGCAGGAAAATAAACAATTAAGTTGTTTTTGCAATAATGTCCTGAATATTATCCTGTAAACGGGTCTGTGACCTTCATCTTATTGTCACATAGACTCCGTTGCATAAAAAGTTGTTTTTTTTCAAGTCGAGCACAACTCAGATCTATCGCCATGGGCAATTTACTCCCTAGTGAGTTGTGCCGGAAGTGTAAGTATGTGTACCTAACAGTCTGAGTGCGTATCTAGTGTTGCGTATGATTTTGTTAGTACTGTCATCTATATCTCAGAAATACAAATACAAATACAACGCCACAACAGGCAAATTGCCCAACGAGGTGGCTGACTTAAGAACATCATGGATCCATCATGGAGTGAAGTGTAATGACTGAATATTTGTACTGTTTGTAGGACTGCTGCTCTCAGTGGCGAGACTTTTTAACGGGGAGATCGGCTCGCATTTGCACCTTGAAGTTGGGAACCACAGAAAACCAACTTCAACCGACCACTCCATAAAAAGTTACGAATCCCTGTTCTAGGTGAATGGTTAAAATATATTAGTCTTTGATGTTACCTTTCAAAATCGTCCAAGTTACAATCGGGACTGGCGAACCTATAGCTGAACAATGAAAACATGCATCAAGTCCGGCTACTATTTCCACATCGTTCGGTTCAACCTTCCACACAGGAGGAGCTGCAAATTTTAAAATACTTATCAATCAACACCCATTAAAGACCATCACTGACAATATATCGGAAGAGAAAATCCCATAAAAAAACTTTTAAGAGCATAATCCTGAAACCACAGAGTAGTTAATAATGTTATCAAATTACGTGAAAAGTGGGGTTGTTACAGAAATGCTGACACTATATTACTGTATACTTCACTGTATATATCTAATTATTTTTTTGTGCAATCCCGGGAAGAAATGTGGAAAAACCTACACCCTATATAAAAAAAAGAGAAGATATTCTGTTTAAATATAGGCACTCTTACCTTGTACACTTAGTACCGCCGTGTAGTTATCATTGCCGTATTTATTGCTAACTACACACGAGTAGCTACCGGGTGAGTTGCTGGTCACTGGGTTGATTTCTAAGACAGAAGAAAGCTGAATCACTGAAGTTTTAATATTGTCCGATTTACTTATAGGAAAACCATCTTTAAACCATTTAAAATCAAAAGGTGCTCGGCCTTTTACAGCAGCACATAGTACAGTCAGAAAATCTCCAATTTTGGCGGCATTCGGGAACTGAAAAGACGCAATCTTGGGCTTTTCTGTGAATATATACAAAACATTATTATTAGTATTAATATGTAATTGGGAAATATGTACCACATTCATAAATCAGATTATAACTTGATGTGTACCATAAAAAATTTACATGATGTTTTTGTAGAATTCCGTTTTCTCAATAAACTGATAATATAAAAACGTTTTCGGCAGTGACTCACATTATAAATCACTGATTTCTTTCACAAATTCACGATCGAGGATATTTAATACTTTATCTCTCTCATCATGCGTATACATAAAATAATAATAATATATATTTCTGACATGCATTATCTTCCACGAACGCAATGGATATGTGCTTTATAATAATCATTGTAAACAACATTATATTGAATAATAAGAGTATCGATACGGCACTTACCGCTTGCATTAGCGATGACGCAGAAGGCCATGATTAGAGCCAATAGCCGTTTTATATCCAGATGCCTAGCAGAAATCATATCGTAGAAATACATATTGAGCACGTAAGTAAATATTACACTTAACGAAAAGTAATCACGTACACACAATTATGACGTATCAGAATCTAAACATGTAAAAACCGAGCACGAAACCAAACTGGTCAGACAAAGAGTATAACGTATACTAGAGTCATCACAATCCGAACAGATTATAGTGTCTAACGTACAACTAGCGCCACACGCGGGGAAAATAATGAACTAACAATATAAGGGTGTACAAATCACTTCGAAGCAGTATCGAATGTATGACGGAACTGATACTGCACAGTATGTTTTGATAAATAGTTATCAAAAATGCGACAATTTTTGGTTCTAATTGCATCCTCACCGATAACTCGAAGATAGACGTTCTTCTTCAAGGCTTGTCCGATGTCATTCCTGACATGACATGCATAAACGCCGGCATCAACAGCCTGGACATCGCGTATGAGCATCGTTCCATTGCTCAGTATAGAGGTACGCTGGGATGACACTGATCTTTCCTTCTCGCCTACAAAGCAAAGTATGCATGGATATGAGTATAGTCGACATAATGTGACATTTTCTTATTCCTATCTAGGAAGAAAGAACACATGAATATCATTAGATTACATTTTAAATTGCATCCTTGCGAAAACTACGTGATACCACGTCTAATAATTGATGCTGATATTTATCTTATGTTGTTCTCGGAAAGAGTGGCAAAGCGGTGATTATGCATAAACGCCAATTTGGGTAAGTTTGATAACGATCGTATTTTTGTTGAATAAGAGTCCGTTATGTCCCGTTTCCGATAACCGAATTCGTCGAAAGGAGTTAATTATAAGAGTTATTTCGGGGGATGTTCGGAAAAGTTCGTTAAATCAGAGTTCATTATAAGCGGTTCAGACTGTTAGACCAGGCACGGCCCGAGCTCTGTCCCTTTAGAGACGTAAGCCCTTTACCAGTGTGGGTTGCATGGTTCAGACTCTGGTTCACAAGTACGGGCAGCTAAATAATAAATATTATCGCGGCAGTGAAATCGATTTATCGTATTTACCGATATGCGATTATGCGTAATAACCGATAAATGTGATAATTTTTTCAGTATTTAAGAAATTCATGAACGGCGTTTGGGTGTTTTGCATGTTTATTATTTTATTAATATAAAATAATACAGTGAAATTTATCCCACTCACCAAAATGGACGACGATTATGCACAATCACTAGATTTATCACATTTTCCCGTAATAAATATATACTATACTTAATTAATTTGTTATAAGATTCTGACAAATTAATTAACAAAATCATGCAGCATGTTGTATCCAGTGCTGAAAATATAATTCATTGAATATCTCTGCGCTAATGAGATACTTTATTTTGAGTAATATAAGGCTGTCATGGTCTTACATAAACAGATAATTATTCGGTACAGATAACGTAAAAATAATTATTCAGGATGAAAGAATGAAATTATCTTGGAATTCTGATGCATTGGTTACCTTTTAGAATCGTCCAAGTCACAGTCGGGATTGGTGAACCGACAGCTGAGCAATGGAAATTGGCGTCGTGTCCAGCTACTATTTCCACATCGTTCGGCTCCACTTTCCATACAGGGGGTGCTGGAAGATTCAAATCACCGATCAGTGACCAAAACAAATCTTCATTGACCTTGAAAATAATCGCGTATGGCTAAAAAGTCAGCATCCACGCAATCATATACATGATAAGGTAAATTTGATGAATACGGTTATTATGCGTACTTATCAAGCATTTTTGTAAGTTTGATCAATTTCACTAAATTAATCACTCTTACCGGCGATTATGTATAGTTATTCACAGGCTCTTCGGTAAATATGACAAATTTCCCTAAATTAATCACATTATCAGCTATTATGTATAGTACCCAAGCATCGTTGGCAAATTTAATAAGTACCAAAAAATTGTCACTTTTACCTCCATTTATACATGATACTCAAGCGTCGCAGCGTTGTAAACATGATAAATCGTACTATATGATAACCCATGCATGTATTATATCGGAGTACAATCGTAAAATTTGTTGTCATTGTATCGGGGTACGATAGTAAAATTTGTTATCATTGTATCGAGGTCCGACTGTATTCATAATGTATTCATCACACACATACTCGACTCATTTGTAATTTTTTTTTTCACATCTATCAAATTCACCAATTACACTTGGGTATAATGCAAAATTACAGATAATGGCGATAAATTTCGAGTATTTATCAAATTTACCAACGACATTTGATTATTAAGCATAATCGACAGTAAAAGTGATAATATTTTTAGCATTTATCAAATTTACCAACGACGCGTGGGTATTATGCATATCCGCCAGTAAATGTGATACATTTATGAAACTTACCAAGACAATTGGTAAGTACGCATAATAACCGGTCATTACGTCGCATTTACCGTAACATATATAAAACATGATTCACACGTAAAAGCTTATATTATACACGTACAATATTATGTTATAAACAGAATAAAGAAATTGATATTCGGTTTAAATTAACGTACCTTGTACAGTCAGTAGTGCCGAGTAGTTATCGTGACCGTATTTATTGCTGACAATGCACGAATAAGTGCCCGGTGAGCTGCCGGTCACCGGATTGATCTCTAGTGTGGACGAAACTTCACTTCCCGAGATCTTGATATTATCCGTTTTACTGATAGGCGAACTATTTTTCAACCACTTAAAATCGAAAGGTGCTCTGCCTTTCACAACAGCACAAAAGACCGCCAGGAAGTCCCCAATTTTTGCTGCATTCGGGAACTGAAAAGACGCAATCTTTGGTTTTTCTGTGAATAAGAACAAAAGAAAGTTTATCAGGAATATGATAAGTACTTATATGTAATTCAAGAAAATAATTATTTTATTCAATAAGCGTTTCTGATGCTGATTCAATGTGTATCATCAAATATTATTGTGAATTATAAATTCGAAAATTACATAATTTTTGTGAAAATCCCCATTTCAAAATTTATAATATATATTAATAAATAGAAAAGTTTATCCTCATTGAATAATTAATGAATATGAAATTTTTTGACAATGACGTAAGATCATAAACCACTGATTTCTTCCATAAAATTAAATTATAAATTCACACGATCGTGGATATTCGATCACCATACATATCCAACAATAAAAATCAATTTAAATACTCATTATATTCCACGAATGAAAGAAATATGCGTACATTTTATAAATAATATTTATGAACAAAATAGTATTGAATAATAAAAGCATCGATATGACACTTACCGCTTGCATTAACGATGACACAGAAGGCTATTATAAGCGCCAATAGCCGTTTTATATCCAAATGCCTAGCAGGAATCATATCGTAAGAATATTATAAACACGCCAAAAAGAAAATTGAACTTAATGAAAAGAAATCATGTACACGACATTGTAATAAAGCAAAATCTGAACATGTAAGAACCAAGCACGAAACCAAACTGGTCACACAGAGAATATAACGCATAGTAGAGCCGTCACGATCCGGACGTATTATAGTGTCTAACGTACAACTAGCGCCACACGCGGGGAAAATAATGAACTAACAATACAAGGGTGTAGAAATTCACACAAAGCAGTATCTGAATGTATGGTGAAGTTTGAACTGTACAGTGTGATAAATAGTTATATAGATAGTAATTATATAATAGTGTTGATAAATAGATATTGGAAATGTGCCAATTTTTGGTTCTAATTGCATCCTCACCGATAACTCGAAGATAGACGCTCTTCTTCAAGGCTTGTCCGATGTCATTCCTGACATGACATGCGTAAACGCCGGCATCAATGGCCTGGACATCGCGTATGAGCATCGTCCCATTGCTAAGTATGGAAGTACGTTCGGATGATGCCATCAGTTGCTCCTTGCCTCCTATAGAAAGGATTACGCACAGGAATTAGAATTTTTTTTCGCCTCGAATTATATGCGTAATGCGTTCCAAAATCATACGAGGGCCGGGATTACACTATAAAAGTTTTGTACAAGTGCTTTTGTGTAAAACTTGAAAAGTACAACGAATAAGCTGATCGGTTACATTTGCTCGAATGTAAACTTTGAGCTTTATTGGCTGGATTTTTTAAGTTTTGTAAAAGGGATTTTATCAAACTTTTATAGTGTAATACCTGCCTAAAAACAATATTAAGTAATTTAATTCTTGAAGCACTGAAATAGGAGATCTATACGACAAAGAGCACCTTGAATGCTATTTTAATGGAATTTTGAGCCTCTTCTAACTCCGTACTTTGAGTCCTTGCAATATGTCTTGTTAATAGCAATGAAAAACTGTTGACAGAATTGTTAAAATCTGATGGCCATGTATATCGTTAGTACTTACTTTAATGAGAATGTGAGTGAATGCAAATATTATACTATCGAATCAGAATTCCGGTAAAGCAATACGCCAATTGGTGCCAACTAAAAACATGTTGACTGTTTAGACACCAACAATGTTGGTTTCAACGAATGAGAAGTGTCATCAGCGTAATAAGCAACTTGGATATGGGGCTTTCAGACTTTGATGCCGAAATTATGCTTGAAAGTGTTGCAGAAGAGTGGAAGAGATTAATTTAACCTCCATTGAATTATGAGCGCCGACATCAGAAGATCATCTGTATGGTGATTTCAGCATTTGTGCTTTGTGTGTGTCATCAATGTTATAAAAGCAACTTGAATAGGGTGCTGCTCCCAGACCATCTTTCAGGTGCATAGGCTTGAGTGTGTCACGGAAGACATTGGGAGAGATAAACGAAACTTTTTTCAAAGTTATGAGCACAGATATCCCAGAAGAAGAGCACTAGTGGGGATTTCATAATTCGAGCAAAAGCATCAAGTGAATAAAAATTTTTAATTCTGAATTATTTTTGTTTAAAAACCAGAATTTTGAATTGTAGGAAAGGGAGTCGACCTTTGCCCTCTAGGTGCTCGGGAACTTACGAGCACCTAGAGGGCAAAGATGATCAATGATGATTAAGGCAAACCACATGATCAACTTCACAAGTTGAAAGATGTCTCAGAGGATTATTCTTGGACAGAATGTCCTTCTTGTGACTTTATTCCAATAATTCTTGTGAGCACCGTAGCTCTACGGTGCTCACGGAATAACTCAAGGGCACTCGATGATTGACTAGATTTTGTATTTCTAAACTTATTGACCAACGTCCCAGTTGTGTATGTTTGTTATTCATCTCGTTTTCAAGAATTTCTATTCAACTGATGGTATTGCTCGAATGACGAAATCCCAAGTATGGGTGCTCTTCTTCTGTGATGCCTTTGCTCATAACTCCACATATGAGTATTATTATCATTACCTTTGAGGAATTTCCAGGTAATTGTTGGCATCGGTGTGCCATCGGCAGAGCAATGGAAAACGGCACCTTGTCCAGCGACAAATTCACCATCGTTTGGTTCTGTTTTCCAAACCGGAGGAGCTACAAATCGAAACTCAGAATTATTCCAATCGCATCTGATGGAAGCAAAACCCAGAATATAATTAATTAATAAACTAAAGATTCGAATATAAGGGCTGCAACCTCAATAGGTTTCATCATAATACAATGTAATCCTTGCTACAACGATACTCGATATAACGATAAATCTCTCTACAGTAATATTTCTTTCGAATCTTGTTTGGAATCGCCTGTAGCAGGGTTTCTCAACCTTTCTCAGCCGCGATCAATCATCGCGACCCATTGATCGATTTTGAATTTGAAAGTTCCAATTCAATAATTTCTGATGAACAAAATGTTTGTTTTTCGAAATTGGTGAAATAAGTCCATGGTGTCTTAGCAGATGGTCCAACAGGTCCTGAGCCTAAGGCCCCGAATGAAGAAAGAGCCTCAAGTTATTGAAAGCTTCCGTTATTGACAGCATTATTGAAATTAGCATTTCCTAAAAATTTTGAATTTCCACTTATTCTGAGATCATTTCTTTTAAATTCTGGATTTTCACTTATTCTGAAATTACTTCTTTCCCTAAATTATGAATTCCCATTCATTCTGCACATTCTGTGATAACACCATGCCATATATTTCGGATGCCGACTTCCCCATAAAAATACTGCATGCAAAATCATGGCTCAAGAGCGACCCAAACAATACCTGGGTCCCAGTCCGGATCGCCGAAATCGTTGAGGTGCTTCTGAAACCAGTGGCGTAACTAATGAAATCAGAACCAGATTCGAATTGGGTACTTACGATCCCGTCTCAGGAGCCCTTCGACCCAAGTTTGGGCCGTGACCATTCAGGTTAAGAATCCCTGGCCTATATACTAGAATATTAAACTCCTCTCTATAAAATGATATCCTTTACTACGATAGACCCCTCTGTAACGATATTTCGAAACCATTACAAAAATATCATATATATTTCACTCAAAATCACCTTCAATATAATTTTGTTTCCTCATCAGTGTTTGTTCTCTCTCTCTCGAGGGTGTTTAATATACACGATATTTCGCACTGTCTACCGTTCGAAAGTGTAAATGAGTGATTCCCAACGTGGGCGTTAACGCCCCTGGGGGTCGATGGAATGTTCCAGGGGGACGCGGTGGAAGCTACGGGTATAACAAAGGATCCTATGGGTCAGATTGCGTTGGGAGCGATGGGGGAAAAATATTTCTGAAGAAGGGGGCAATGGGACAAAAAAGGTTGGGAAACTATGGTGTAGATAAAGTTGCGATGAAGCTATTTTTTGTGTAGACACAAAAGTACTGTGCGGTAAACCCCTTTACAGAGCATTTTATTAATGAATTAATCAATCACAACTTTTGTAGCGAATAATGCTCATAAATGCATTTTATGATGTACTAACAACGCCAATTCGGAAGAGATGCCAACAAAGCATAAATTTCTTGGCGACTGATGATATCGCTACCTCCTCTAGATATAACTCTACAATGATATTTTTTCTTCGTCCACAGAGTATCATTATATCGAGGTTTCACTGCATGCTAAAAACATTATGCCAAGTAAGAAAGCAAAAACACAGAAATGTCACATTTGTCTATAAAAAATGAATCTGTCCAACTCACCTTGTACGGTAAGCAATGCCGAATGGTTGTCGTTGCCGTATTTGTTACTAACTATACAGGAATAGCTACCAGGCGAGCTGCTGGAAACTGGATTGATTTCTAGTACTGACACTCGTTCGGTGTCCGTTATTCTAATATTTTCCATCTTTTTCAAGGAACGGCCATCTTTGAACCACTTGAAAGTAAATGGTTCTTGTCCTTCCGTCGCTGAACATACAGCGTTCACGAAATCACCAATTTTGGCGATTTTAGAGAATTGGAAAGGAGATATTTTCGGTTTTTCTGTAGGAAAAGAATTTAAAAAAAATATTTTTAGCATATTGCCATTTATTATTATCAAAATTATTGAAAAATGAATGCAATTTTCATTATAAATTTCATTAAAAATTTAATGAGAGTTTTGATGAAAAATGTCGATTTCGTTAATGAAATCACTAAAAGTATCAGAGACATGTTCCTGCTTCTATCGGAATCACGAATCAAATACTTATGAAACATTTCCATTCAGTTTCATGCATATTTTTCCACCAATTAATATTTCTATAATTAGGTATACCCTGAACAGCATAATATGAATCATGGAGTGCTTAAAACGAGAAAATGTTCGACTTCAAAAATATTCAACGCATAAATGACAATGTCAGGATATTAATGTAAATGTAAAACTATTATAGCCTGCTTTAATGTATGTATAGTAAGTTAAATTGACATAAAATACTGCGAGTCAATGTATAATATTCATAAACAGTACTCACCACTAGCATCAACGATCACGATGAGGATGAATAGGATTCCGAAATGATTAGCATGAGTCATACCCGAGCTCTCGGAAGCTTCTTGTACACTAAACGAACAGCACTTGTACAGAAAAGTCCAAAAAATATTAATTTCGGTGGGTGAATTAATTCATGGATAGTAATGTTCCATTATACGCTAGTTGTTTTCTCTCCGTCAGTCTTTTTTTAAGTGTTTTATCCAGTGGTGTTCGAGAGTATAAAACTTGATAGAGTCACAAAAAGAAGGGGGGACGTGGAGTATAACATTTGCGTACAACTAGCGCCACACACAGGAAAAATTTAGAATTAATAATAAGGGTGTACAAAATCATATAAAGACAGAAATGGAACAAACGTAATTTATACCATGAACGGACAGTACAATGGATGATTTCAGTGGTTCTCCCACACCATTGCGGGCTTCACAGGAATAAGTACCTTCATCGGACTTCTTGACGGAAATTAACGTAATCGTCCCGTTTTTGTGATCCATCGATAATTCGGAACTGCGACCATTTTGAATACCTGCAAAATTGTAGGCAATATGGTAATGTTACCTCCGCAAGACATTAATTGAAAAGCAATTTTTCTGGCAATAATTAGTAACCCTGGACCTGTAATAAACAGGTCCTCTGATGATTTTATACATACTTGATTTTCCCCATTTAATGACCGGTGCGGGGTGGCCATCGGCCGAGCAGTGTATTTGTATAGCTTCGCCGTCTATTGCTTCGGTGTCTTCGGGTTGTTTCACCCACACGGGCTGGACTAAATAAAAAGCACATGCATACGTATATGAAGAGTTTTTCAAAGTAATACAGTCGCAAAGTAATACAGCCAATCCCCGACTTACGAACAAAATATTCAGCTCTCTCTGTTAATTCCAGATAAGCCTTAACTAGCTGCGCGGCGTTTCAGTTTAGGCCTGATAATCATAACATAGCATCTGGTTGTTACGAAGTGAAAGCACTCAGACCTTTTTTTTTTTGATGGGACCTGCCAGTGTATACGAACGATGGAGTTACAAACCAAATATTTGGTCCTCCTGGCGAATCCCAGATTGGCATTGGCGACATTGGGGAAAATGTTTTAACCAGACTCTTTCGGCTCTTCGTTCCAAAATTATGTAATTCCAATTAATAATACACAGTAGGAAATTCTATGCCAATGGTTCACAACCTGGGACAGAATTGCCCTTTCCCTTTAGGATCCCTGGGATGAAGAGGCCATGGGCGAAAAATATATAAAAAAAAGAAAAAAACCAAATGCAAGAAAAGAAAAATGAGAAATATTGGAAAAAGGGACTTTCACTTGGATGTGGGAAGGGGGACTACAGACATTAAAAATGGTCAAAAAAAAGGGACCACGGCCGGAAAACAATATGTCGGATGAGTCTGTTGTATTCTGTGTTGACTAGAACTTCCGCTGCGTTTAAGTTTGCGCATGCGATTTGTGGCATAGCATCTGGATGGTACGAAGTGCGTGCGGGGGGGGGGGGGTGAGGACTTAAACCGAGATTTCTTGTTGGGTTCCCATTGCAAGAAAAATATTTCCAAGGAAATATCCGTTAACGAGTTTGAATTCCTTGTGAAGGGTGAATTCGAAAATATGGGTGAGATCAGTGGATTCTCGCCAAATTGGTGTGATTTTACTTTACGGGCGATGCTTGGAACGCAACCTGTTTGTAAGTCGGGAAGTGGCTCTACTTGATAGTATTGATGGGTTTGGTTAGAATACACTCTTTCAAGTGAAATAACTTCTCAATTTATTCACTACAAATCAGACATATTTTACATCAAAGTAATGTTTCATTTATTCTGAGTTTTCATGTGGGTTCTAGAATTTTATTTATTTTATTTATTATTTTTCATTTTCTGAAGTTCCGATTCCCCT
Organism: Pholcus phalangioides; assembly: GCF_987345545.1. Taxonomy (NCBI): domain Eukaryota; kingdom Metazoa; phylum Arthropoda; class Arachnida; order Araneae; family Pholcidae; genus Pholcus; species Pholcus phalangioides. Next base: position 7,303,312 of record NW_028301627.1, read on the forward strand.
CCCCACGAAATATATGAAATCGGTGCTAAGGGGCAGCGAAATTATGAGGACGTCTCTGGCCTCGCAATCAATTTTCCACCGGGCCCCGCGTTTGGTAAGGGCAGCCCCGTCGTATATAATAGTGATTACTTACTCTTAACTTCCAAGACGGCCGAATAAGAGTCTCTACCAAATTCATTTCTGGCGTGGCAAGTATAATTCCCGGCCGATTTCTCCGAAACTGGGTCGATAACCAACACCGATAGTTTCTCATTTGTATTGGTCGTGATGCCAGTCATTCCCTTGACATTTCTACCATCTTTGGTCCAACGGAATTCCAGAGGCGATTGTCCTTGCATTATAATACAGGACACTCCCGAACTGTGCCCAGCGCTGACTTGTTTCGGGAACTGGAATGCTTGGATCCTCGGCGCTCCTTTAAAAAAAAAAACGGATAAAAATAATCAAAATGATTCGAGCATATTATTAGCATTGGATTCATGATAGCGATAAAGGAATTCGAAGAATTTTAGCGGTTAAATTAAAGTGCAACCACTCCCCGACTTACACAAACGCGTTCCCAATCTAACCAAAACACGCCAATTTTGCGAGAATATCCCAGTCAACCTAGAATTAGACTATATATACCTTAAGGAGGATACAGAAAGGTGCGCGATAGTGGGTGGTCAGTGAAAAAATTGTATTATTGGCGTGAACGGGAGGGTGGAAGCGAAAATTGCTCCCGCCCAGTTCCCTTTATACACCCCTCGGCCGGGAGGGGGGGGGGGTTTCCTATCGTATTACATTCACGTGGCCAGTAAAATTTAAGTTTTTTTTTTCTATTAATAAAATGAATTTGTGTGTGTGTGTGGCTGTCCTTACGCTTGATTTTTTGGCCATTGTCCATTTATAATAACCCTGGGGCTTAAGGAAGAATATTTTGCCGGGTTCTCAGAACCATTCACACATATATATATGGTTCATCATGGGCCCCACATACTGCAGCAAGATCCCTAGTCTAGGATCTTTGGCGGGGTTTTTTTTATCAGATTCTTCACTGGCGTCAATACAGTGAATTTATAGTGCGAAAAACCAGAAAAGTTTAAGAATCGTCTCTGGTATACGGGCCTGAGAGTCTGTCCCGTATGAGGGCCCATCTGCTTCATTATACATTGAGACCCACCCCGACCCTTTTATCATGCTTCATTACTGCTCCCACAGCCCCCAAAACTCAAGAACCAGCCCTCCCTCCTTTCCATTAATAAAATGTATTTCTTGCTTTGGCATCTCTTTCATTTGATTTTGAGCCACGGTCCACTTTCAATATCCCAGGACCCCTAAAGAAGTGTACCTACACCATCTACGAGGCTACGTTTTTACCATGTTTCACACACATTCCTGTGCAATCCTCCTGACTTAAAATATATGTATAAGTTCAAGTCTCTCTTATTCCCTCCTTTATATAAGATACTTCCATTAATAAAATGAAATTTTAGCAATGAAAGCGGCTAGAAATTTCCACTTGTGGCCGTGGTGCTCTCCCTCCACTTGTTTTGCCCATGCCCCTCCCCCACCCCTTGATAATCCCAGGACCCTAAGAGGGATAATGCATGTGTTATATATAGTACATACTCCTGGAAATGTGTTTTACTAAACGATATATAGTAGAGCCGATTTTGTTAAGAATGTCGCCAAGGTCCATCTAGGATTCGCCAAGATTGCTAAATATTTCCGTCCATAACTCGGAAAGTCCGTAAGTCGGAGAGTGGCTGAGAATTATTTTCGTAGAGTAAAATATGCCTAAAAGTCCTTCGGAAATGTCGTCAAAGTATGTTTCTGTGGAGCACGAATAATGCAAAACACAGAGAAGAATTAAGCCTACTTTACCATTGATATGCACGAGTTTTGAAATAATATTTTTATGTACCGAATAGTACTTTTTTGTAATCATATTTAATTAACGGAATAGCAATTATATTTACATATAGATAAAATAATTAAATTATTTAAATGTTTAAGAATGCACGGGTACTTACTGTTGTTTGCATGGACGTTGCAGGCGGATAACACCACAATAATCAGCACCGAGAGCTTGTTGATGACCATTTTGTACTGGATGGCGGACCGAAATTAATAGACACGTACATAAAATTCGGTATCAACGGGATTGTGTTTAGTAATACATAAACACTCCACGCACACACATACTACGAACGAAATGCACACTTGGAGCAGCACTCACGTCGAACGCCAGAGCAATGTTTCCGAAACTGTAAATACGTGAACACGTAGCGCCCCGTATCGGACAAAAAACAAATTAATGTCCAAAAAAAAGTTCAGTTCAGAAAAATTACTGAATAATGTCACATACACAAAAATATTACTTAATCAATAAATACTATAAACAATTTCATTACCACGTATGGTGATCGAAACTTCTTTACGAATCTTCGGTTCGACTCCGTTGTCGGCTATACATACGTATATCCCTTCATCAGACTTCGATATACTTCCGAATACCAATGAGCCACTGTCGACGATGACGGCGCCATCTCGAACGGAATCTTTCTTGTTATTGTAATCTAAATACAAACATTATGTTATTTACCAGCGAAACATTAGCTGAATTTTGGTTATTCCTAGACATTAGGCAGTACCAGTGTTACCCAAAATATGATTTTGAACAGTAACGTCACACTTTTCTCCGAAATCTTAAGGGGCAGTATCGTAAACTGAGAGATATTTTGTTTACGAGAAACAGAAATAACTGTATTAAAAAAATTAACTGAAATTTGAAGCAGTGTATAGAAGTGAAATTGAATTCTGATGCGTGAATCACGCACCTAGATGCGTATTGGTGAGCACTGGGCAGGGTACTGTAGAGCCCTTTTACGCACACTTTATACCTCTTGAAATGCATAGTTATTGCTAAAGCCTGCAGTGCGGCCAATTTCCGACGGGGCTGGTCATTTCAGGAAGTGGCCGGAGACCCCTGGCCAAATCACGATGTGCTGATGTAAGACGGCCCGGTAGGAGCCAAATCCATTTTTTTTAATCGCCAACGTATGATACATGTCTATATTGGATTAGCTCCATGTGACGAGACTGCAATTCGACTGCAACTTCGGAGAGAAAAAAATGATTGCCGCATAATGACCGGGGTCTGATGAGTTGCCATAAGTAACGTGGGCATAATTATCACTAGAAAATGTACGTCAACTTGACGATGATCCCGAGTCATGTCTTTTATTATCGGACTTTCACCAGGGAACGCCGGCCCTTTCGCGAGCTGGTCGGGCCAATATTTAACGAAATTGGCCAATTGTAGCCGGCCCCGTCGCGAAATTGCTAATTTCGGGCTTTGGCTGTAACATACATAAGGCTCATAAGAATTTCTAGAAATACAAATACAACGTTGAATACTTGTAGATATATATGTAAGAGGCTTTTGCATTTCCAAAAATTCGTGGCGGGATAGAAATAGACGGATTTTTCTTAGCCCAAAATATATCAAGGAAACAGATATTTTCTGGATTTTCATGCAGAGGTGTCATCTGGTCTCCACCGGAACTCGAACTCAGGCCTTCTTCTTGCAGACCGAGCAAGCATACTACCATCTACGCCAGCGGAGACCCAACCTTGCCTTCCTTATTTCACGCACTACGGTTGAGTCTCGAGTGGTGGAGATAGTAGCGTGCTTGCCCGGTTCACAAGAGGGCCTGGGTTCGAGTCACGGTGAAGACCAGATGACTTTCCTTTCCGAGTTCACTTCGGCATAAAATCCAGGAAATATTTGTTTCCTTGATTCGCAGGAGGCTTATATGTTTCGAGAAATGCGTAGTAAGTGCATGAGGCTCGTGAATTTCTAGAGGTTCGTCATAGGGGTTTCCAAAAATTCGTAAAAGGTTCGTTCATGTGTCGCTAGAAATGCGTAAGAGGCTTTCGAATTTCTAGAAATGCGTAGGAAGCTCGTGTATTTCTAGAAATTCATCACAGGCTTCAGTATTTCTCTATACAGTAGGAATGAAATACTCATGAATTCCTAGAAATGTTTAAGAAGCTTGAGTATTTCTAGACATGCGTAAGAAGCTTACATCCACAGAAGTGGTTCATCCAGAAATTCATAAGAGGTTGAGTATCAAGAATTCTTATATCTCTAAAAATTCGTAGGAGGTTTCGGAATTTCAAAAAACAAACACAGGCTCTTCCAACGGGGGGGGGGGGGGAAGGGGATTTTTCATCTCCACCCTACAACCTATGCTAATAATAAAAAAATTTTGAGAACTGGGGGAGGGGCGGAAGGGGTATCCGCCTTTGGGTGACCGTTAATATTGATTTTACCGTACTTACTTCTTTTTAACCATTTAAGTACCGGCTCCGGGTACCCTTTTGCTGAGCAAGATACTTTCACTTCGTCGCCTTCTTCGGCCTCAGTGTCCTCGGGCTCCTTTGTCCAATATGGGGGAGCTGTAATGATGAATAATTCGGTTTTGGAATCCGATAAACTAATCACGAAATCGCTCTATGTGTAATCGCTCAAAAATACACTTAAATCTATACCTCTGACATTGAGTACAGCCGAGTGCCTATCTTTCCCAAAAGCATTGCGTATTTCACAGGTGTAGTTCCCTCCAGAAGTTTCTTTTACCGGATCAATGAGTAGATTCGAAAGCTTTTTATTCGGTAATGTATTGATGTTTTCCGTGCCAAGTACTTTACCATCTTTGTACCATTTGAAAGTGAACGGAGGAGTACCGGTATTCACAACGCACGTAACGCTGGTCGTATCACCGATTTTGATTTTACTTGGGAATTCGAATGGCTGTATGTTTGGGGGACCTAAAAAAAGAGAAAAAGGAATCAGTATTCACATATTATGATACAAATTATATTCTCATCCTTGAATTGGAATACAAATTGCGTTTGAATTATGTAGCGAATTGAATTCAAATTGTGATTTTAAAATTAGATAAAATTTTATTTGAAATTAGATAAAATTTTATTTGAAATTAGATAAAATTTTATTTGCAATTAGATAAAATTTTATTTCAGATGAGATAATGTGTTTTAGTTGAACTATGATAATAATTATGATTACAAAATATGATAAAATTGTATTTGAATAATTATAACATTTTATTTGAATTATCATAAAATTGTATTTGATTATCATAAAATTGTATTTGATTATCATAAAATTGTATTTGATTATCATAAAATTGTAATGGGATTATTATACAATTTTATTTGAATTAGATAAATGAAACACACGCAATATTTTTGCTATTTGAATTATGGTAAAATTTGCATTTAAACTAAGATAAAAACTATGTTTGAAATATGATTTCGTGTATGATTTGTTTTCTATTTTGGGTTCCTCTATTTTGATAATATTTGACACGCATTTTTTTTACGGGCATCTTTTTTGTAGCTTCCTCGTTGGCCAATTTGCCTATTTGGGCATTTGTGCTTATATTTGTATTTTCATTATGATAAAATTCTATTCTGACTGAGATAAAATTTCTAATTGAATTATAACGCTGCTTACAAATGTATCACAATAAAATTGCATTCGAATAATGATACACATTGAATTCGAATTATGTTACGAACTGCACTCTTATTTTGATACGCATTGTATTTTCATCATGATGCAATTCAATTTAAATTATTTTACAGATTGTATTTGAACTAACATAAGAATCATTATTTGAATTAGGATAGATGCAAAAAATATTTCCTTTTATCATTTGAATTGTGTCCAATTGTATTTAAAGTATGATGAAAATAGGAATTGAAAAATTATAACAACTTAATTGCAAATGATAACATTGTATTTGAATTGTGACAAATTGAGAAAAGATTTATCATCGTAAATGGAGAAAAATTTTTGATGCGTATTATATTTTGTTTATGATACAATTTATTTCAATTTTGTCACACACATTTTATTTTAATTATGGTAAAATTTGAATTGTGATAAAATCATTAGATTTATGATTTAAATTTTGTTAGAATAATTTAAATAACAATTCCATTGAAATTTCGATACAAACATCATTGAAATCATGATAAAAATTGAATTGGTTTCATAATTTAAATCTTTTCTGAAACATTAGAAATTATTATTTTTGTTCTACTCGTGACACAAATTTTATTCGAAAAGGAATTTCAATTTCATTGATTATAGCAGAAATTATTTTCAAACAATAATATAACGTATATGCATCCAACTTACAATGCTAATCATATTTCTATAATCCTTAACTAAAAAATATAACTGTATTGCACTTTGATCCGTATTCAATCAATTTAATTTAAATCCGCAATGCACTAAAATTGCAATTTGAAACACATGCATGAAGCATCAAACTTACAATTAGATTCACATTTTAATTACGCTTTTGGAAAGTTGAAAAAAGAAATACTGAAAACAATATCACTTTTAAAGACAATTATGCACAATAATCGAGTGTCGTTGGTAAATTTGATGAATACTTGGCATTTATCGCTTTATCTGATCTGTGATTATGCATAATAATCACTCTATGGTGAATCTGATAATTATGAGAGAAAAAAATCCAAATGAGTCTAGTATGCGTGATGAAAATAGTTTTAACTCGTTATAATGATAACAAATTTTACGATCATACCTGATGTGCTGATACAATACATGTATGAATTATAATGTACCATATACCGTACGATATTTATCATGTTTACCAACGACGCGATGTTTAGGTATTATGCATAATCACCGGTAGGAGTGGTAATTTATTTAGCACTTATTAAATTTACGAACAACGTTCGGTAAGTATGCTTAATAACCGGTTATTATGTTTTATATCCACATTTATCACATTTGCCGTGATATATAGAAGTGGAAAAAAATTTAAATCTCTTACTTTCTACCAGTACGTTTTTCACCAACAGTAGCATAACGAAGAGTACTTTCCACATTCTGCAGTACATTCAGGCACAAAAGAATTGCTTGTGGAACTGTATTGAAACGGGAAAAACCAACGGTCACACACAAGTGTCAACTTAATCTCCGCGCAAATCGGTATTAATACAGTGCACATTCATCCAGCAGTACTAAAGTACATAACTTAGATTACTCGCATAACAATAAAAGAACAGTTAAAAGAACTAATTAACACTGTATTTACATATATATAGCGGAAAAACACACACAGTTGCACAATCGAAAACACACTATACTCTGGCGGCCCATCCACTGTATACATACAACGAAAAGAACAACTAGCGCCACGTAACGGATATTTTATTCACGAAATATTTACAGCGAGAGTATAATACTCGTGCATGTCTATTATTATGATTCTAAAATGCAACACTAAAACAATAATAACACTGTAAATAATTAAATAAATTTATCTCATGAAGAGAAGTTAGTTATTGATATCATAATGTGTGGGACCATACTGTGTGCAGCTAAAACCATTTCTGTTTTGTAAGGAATCTCTCTACTGGCTGTGCACTGTACAGTGCATTATTGCTCAACAACATGCATAGGTAATTGACAATAGTTGATATTCGATAGTAATCGGAAAATGAGTGTACTAGACATTCATGTACAGTGGTTAAATGACATCGAGTCACGAAATACATAGCACTGCACCCGAGCCACGCATATATTTTTCACAATTTATCTTATAGAGACGTGGTTCCCAACCTGCGGTACGCGTGCCGTGACATGCCAGTCAGGAGTATGCGAGAAATAATCAGTAATAGCGGAAAGATAGTGATCTTATATGAAACTGTCAAACACCATTTATACCACGGCTGGACAGATCGCAGAAAAATCTAGGCGCTAGAACAATTTTTTAGGTGCCAAAAAAAATTTCTATCCGAAGAAAAAGGTCTAAAATAATGTTTATTTTGAATTTTTTAGGGCATAGTGACCCTCTTTCATGTTGTGGGATATGCATCTATAAATTCCAAACACCTTCGAGTGCTCTCGTCTTGCAATTTTGTAACTACAAAAAAGAATTTTAAGCGCCAATACCTTTGACCTTTGAAGACAGGACACACCCCGCTTCCCATCTCGGAGAGATATCGAAGCGTTCCCGAAGAGGGTGGGGTGTATCCGGAAAGTTTTATTAGAAACAACGTAACATGACCACCCCAGACGAATGCAGCAAAAAATAAAATAAATTACATAAAAAAATTGATCGTCAACCTGAAGTCATAATTATAACACGTAAATAAAATCTAAACAATCAACGCCAATGATCAATCAAAATTATAAACGGGATTATAAGATGGAGGTGTGTAGCCGTCCATCCCATTAGAATCTAGTAATCATCAGTTGATCGAATGATTGCCGATAATCTTGGAATATAAAAATTTATACGCAGATATAAATACAAACATCTAAGCCGCAAATCGTTACTGGAATCGTCACTGGGTGAATCGTCACTTGGCTATAATGAATCAGAACAATTCATTATAGCCGAATAAATCACACTTAATTCGTCCTTGCCATCAATGACTTGATTTATCTCCTCCTTACAAGTGAACTTGCTTAGGTTTTCCCATGTATTAGTTACTTCTGTTGACGCCGACGTGGTCGAAGATCATATTTCCTCTTAAGATCAATCCCTGGGGCTCTTGCCGGTTTGACATCATCATGGCTTCCAACTCTCAGACGCGCACTGCCAATCTTCTTAGTATGTATGTATGCGGTGTAAGTTGTTATCTCGAGGGACAATATAATCCACCTCACCCGAGCAAGGCCCATAGGGCTCTTCAAAACTCTCTTTTGAAACACAATCGACCGTTTTCAGGGATAGTACCAAAATGAACTTCTTTTGTGTTAAGGACACGAGAGAGATGTCCGGTAATGCCATAAAGATCCAAAGCACCAATATCACTTTCTTGATCGTCATGGTGACCTGGAGCTTGGGATTTGTCCAGCCCTGGATTTATTCTGCAACAAAAGGTTACACGAGCTGGTGCACAAGGCACTTTTATAAGTATGCCAGCTGTTCCTATCAATTTCTAGAAATACGCAAACTTCTTACGCATCTCTCTTACAAAAGAATCCTACGCATTTTCTGGAATTAAAAAAGCCTCCTACACATTTCTGGGAACATAAAAGCTGAAACATAAACAATACCAGAGCCTCCGATCCTATCTAGGAATTCACAAGTCCACTGTGTATATCTAGAAATACAAGAGCCCCTTAAGCGTTTTTGGAAAAAATGAGCCCCTCTCACGCATTTCTAGAAGTACATAGGCAATTTCTACGCATGTCTGAAAATAATAAAGCCTAAAATAAGCCTAAAATAAATTAATAAATAGTAAATGCAAGTGTCTCCTACGCATTTTCAGGGATACGAGAACCTCTTACGCATCTCTACAAATCACAAGCATTATACGCATAGTTTAAAATAAGCAAGCCTCCTAAGAATTTTTGGAAATACGCAAGCTTTTTTTGCCCATATCTAGAAATACACAAGCTTCCTACAAATCTCAAGAAATTTGAATGCCTCCTACGCATTTCTAGAAATACACGGACCTCTTGCGCATTTTTAGAGGTACATGGGCATTATATGCATTCCCAGAAATACAAACATACTACGTATTAAGGTGACGTAAGTAAGATGAGAGTAAGATGGCGTTTCTTATTCTACTGGCAAAGTTGAACTCGGAAAGAAAAGTCAACTTGTCTCCGCCGGGAATCGAACACAATCCTCTAGCAAGCGCGCTATCCATATACGTCACTAGAGACACAACCAATCCTTCCTTATTTACCAACTGTGTGGTAAAGCGTGGCCTGACTATATTTGGTCCAGCAAAATACGTGAAATTGGGCTTCGAATTACGGGAAAATACAGGACATAGCTAATAACTGCCAAAAATGATGCCAAAAGTAGGCAAAGCCTCCAGCCTATGCTAGAATCACCGAGAAGCCACCAATCGAGGAAAATGAAGCTCCACTTCGAATTCCAGCGAATAAAAAAAACATGACAAATGTGTAAAATAAATACTCTTATTTGTAGTCGTAATTATCATAATGTAATTTCTGAGTCCGGAAGATTATTTTAATCGTTGGTTTGAAGAGTAAAAGTCAAGTTGGTTTCGTTGAAAATACGTGAAAAGCCGAGACACTTTTGCGAAAAATGTCGGGACAGCCAAGAAAAAAGAAAAACCGGGACTGTCTCGGCGAATACGGGACGTATGGTCACCCTAGTGAAGCGCAGATGTTTTGAAATAGTATCCCCTTTCTCTGAAACTTCGGCAAATGGCCGAGCAGGTGACGACAGTAGCGGTAGTTAGATGTAATGTGTATCTATCTGTGTATCATCTGTGTCTTATTTCAACTTTCACCGTAACGTCCCAACAAGATCCAAAAAGAAAAAGAAAAAAAAGAAAAATAAATAAATATATATATATAAACTGGTACACCTGCCTAATATCGTGTAGGGTCCCCGCGAGCCCGCAGAAGTGCCGCAACACGACGTGGCATGGACTCGACTAATGGCTGAAGTAGTGCTGGAGGTAATTGACACCATGAATCCTGCAGGGCTGTCCATAAATCCGTAGGAGTAAGAGGGGGTGGAGATCTGTTCTGAACAGCACGTTGCAAGGCAATCCAGATATGTTCAATAATGTTCATGTCTGGGGATTTAGGTGGACAGCGGAAGTGTCTAAAGTCAGAAGAGTGTTCCTGGAGCCACTTTGTAGCAATTCTGGACGTGTGGGGTGTCGCATTGTTCTGCTGAAATTGTCCAAGTCCGTCGGAATGCACAACGGACATGAATGGGTGCAGGTGATCAGACAGGATGCTTACTGTTACGAACTTTCGACGATAGATGGCGCGATTTGTTCGATAGAAATGTAGATGATACCGGTTTCGGTCTAAGCGCAGAGACATGCGATTGGCGGAGAACTGGCAGGGCGTGTAGAGAAAAATCTAGAAAGTCCCGCCCCTTCATACGGTAGCGCCGCCGACTAGGAAACTGTGAAATAGAATTTTGTGGAATGTTCCTTTTCTCGAAGTTTCTATCCGGGTTATAAATACCGTGGCGCTCTCAAGATGGCAGACTGAGAGAGGCTAGACAGGCTAAAAGAGACTCGAATAGACAGACTCTATTGCTGAAGTCAGTTGCGTTTAAACTTTGCAAGCAAGTTGTTAGCTCTCTGATTAGCTTGTAAATACATGTAAATTGCTGTCCTGTAAATAAATCTGTGTTTGTCCGTCGAACCGCTTCTTGTTTTGCAATCTCGAAGTCTTGTGGAAAATTATCCAGAACAATTTGGTGTCAGAAGTGGGATAAGTCAAGACTTTCATGAAGACAAGGAAGATGGACATGGACGAGATGCGAGAACAGCTGAATCAACTGATGTCTGTGATGGGCCAGATGAAAACAGGCATCGAAGAGAATACGAACAGAGCCATGAGAGACGTCAACACATCCATTGCAGCCGTGAATGACAGGACGGCATCACATCTACACCGGGGACCATTCACCAATTAAAAAACATCCTAGAAGACTTCCGTTTGCCAAGCAAGAAGAAGTTGGTAAACTACTACAGGAAATGCAAGTCAACAACATCATCGAGCCATCAACGAGTCCATGGGCATCGCCGATCGTGCTGGTGAGAAAGAAGGACGGTTCCACACGATTCTGTGTTGACTACAGAAGATTGAACGACGTCACCAAGAAAGACAGTTATCCACTGCCAAGGATCGACGACACTCTTGACACACTTTCCGGACATCAGTGGTTCTTTACCCTACACCTGAAGAGTGGATATTGGCAAGTGGAAATACACCCGGACGATCGAGAAAAGACGGCCTTCACTACTGAACAAGGACTGTGGCAGTTCAAGGTGATGCCGTTCGGCCTGTGCAACGCCCCAGCTACTTTCGAACGATTGATGGAGACCGTTTTACATGGACTGTCTTAGGAATCGTGTCTCGTGTACTTGGACGACATAATCATTGTGGGAAGGACATTCTTATACAAATACAAATACAAATACAACGCCACAACAGGCAAAATGCCCAACGAGGCGGCTGATAAAAAGATGCCCATAAAAATATGGTTGTCATATGTTTCAAAAATACAGCAACCCAATTAAAAATGCAATTAACACAAATTACAAACAATATATACACATGATAAAATATTATACAATGCCCATAAAGAATACTTATGGTTGTCTTATTCTAAGAATGGATAGCTTCTCGATTTACCCCAACATGTTTATCGTATTTCTTTTTAAACGTGTCAATTGTGTTACAATTTACTACCTCCGGGGGTAAGCTATTCCATTTATTAACAACCCTATTGGAGAAAAATTCCCTGCGACACCATAACCTTGCATTGTCCCTCACCAATCGATACTGGTGTCCCCTTGTAAAAGCAGTCGATTGGCGGTGTACTAAAAGTTCATGGTCCATCCTATCCATCCCATTGAAAATTTTGAACACTTCGATCATATCTCCTCGACACCTGCGTTCATCCAATGTAAACATATTCAAAAAATGAAGTCTTTCTTCATAACTCAAGCCCTGTGTGCCAATAAGGACACGCGTAGCTCTTCTCTGCACCCCTTCAACCAAGTCTATGTCCCTCTGTAGGTATGGTCTCCAAAACCTTACAGCATACTCCAGTCCAGGACGAACTAAGCCTCGAAAAAGCGGAAGAATGACTTTAGGAGAACGCGAAGAGACCTTTTTGAAAATGAGACCAAGCATTCTATTCGATTTTTTGACAACCGCTGAACAGTGTTCAGAAAACTTAAGTCGCTCGTCAATGAGAATTCCCAAATCGGTGACTCTAGTTGCATCCGGGATAGTGACACCATTCAACTCGTAAGAGAACCGTGGGTTGTTCGAACCAAAATGAGCGACCATGCACTTATCTACGCTAAACGTCATGCTCCATTCATTTGCCCATGCTGCAATCTTGTTTAAGTTGGTCTGGAGCAACTCCCTATCGCTTTCATTCCCGATTACCCTCATTAGCTTCACATCATCTGCGAATTTGCTAGTAATTCCATCGATACCCTGATCGAGTTTATCGATAAAAAGTGAAAAAAGTATGGGGCCAAGGACACTTCCCTGAGGAACTCCACTTGTGACGTCTGTCCAACCAGAGAATTCCCCGTTCACCATAACTCGTTGCGACCTGTCTCTTAACCACGATTCTATCCAATTCAGCAAGTTGCCCCCTATTCCAATCTCGTGTAAACGCTTCAAGAGTTTGCCATGTTGGACCCGATCGAATGCCTTCTGGAAATCAAGGTAAACAACGTCGACATTTTTGCTCTTACCCAAAGCCTTAGTCACGTAATCATAGAAGCAAAGGAGGTTAGTTACACATGACTTCCCCTTCCTGAACCCATGCTGATTATCCGACAATACATTATTCTCGTCTATCCACTTCACAAACTGCCTTTTGATGATAATTTCCAAAATTTTCGAGAGGGAGCTCGTCAAACTCACTGGACGATAATTAGACACCACTTCTCTACTACCCTTCTTAAATATCGGAACAACGTTAGCCAGTTTCCAATCTCTCGGGACGATACCCTCAGCAACACTACTCCTGTATATCTGTGCGACTGGCCCCAACAATTCATTAGCACCTTCCCTGAGAACCCTGGGATAGATATCATCTGGTCCTGGTGCTTTGCTTGCACATACATTTCTTAGAAGATTTAGGACCTCCACGTCTTCCACTTGAATATCGTTGAGCGTTTTATTACCCCATGCAACACCCGTATATCGAATATCATTATCTCCATTAAAAACCGACGCGAAAAAGTCATTGAAAGCACTACACATGCCTACATTGCTCTCTACTTTTGAGCCTCCTATCGAGAGGGGGCCAACTGTCCCCTTACATCCATTATTGACGTATCGAAAAAATGATTTTGGGTCAGAGCCAATGTTATCTGCCAACCTAGATTCAACTTGCTTTTTACTATCCCTTATCGCTTTCTTCAACAGTCTTCTTTTATCAGTAAACAATGATAGGTCACCTCGTCCACTTTTATACTCTCTGAATGCTCTTTTCTTTTCAAGATAAAGGTTCCGCACGCTATCCGTGAACCATAGAGGGTGTGATGTACAAACACGCTTTTTTCGAACAAAGGGTATGACGTCGTGCAAAACAGAGGACAGCTTCGTACTAAATTCTTCCCATTGACTTACCACCCCTACTGATTCCAACCGGTCTTTGAAAACTTCCGCTAACCTTCTTCGCAAAACATCAAAGTTAGTTCTCCGAAAACAAGGAACCAATCTTTTGTTATCAACCTTACCCGAGGAAAAGTTACAGAGAAATCTGACGATACGATGATCACTGGAAGAAAACTCTTCCCCCACCGAAACATGTTCAACTAGATCCTCAGAACTAGTAAGAACTAAATCCAAAATAGCAGTACCCCTAGTGGCTTCTGATACATGCTGATACAAAAAATTTTCGAGCACCAACTTAAGAAAGTCTCTTTCATACTGATTTCCAGATGAAAGGTTCTCCCAATCAATACCCGGGTAATTGAAATCCCCTAGTATGAGAACCCTCTTTCGCTTACACATGTAGGAAATTTCATCATGCATTTTGGCGATATAATTTTGATCCCTATTCGGTGGATTGTAACAAACCCCAACAATAAGCTTATGACGTCTTTTGTTCTCAAGTTCAACCCATATGGTTTCAATATCACTTCTCTGCACGTTACACTCTCTAGCCTTCAAACATGATTTCACGTATATCAACACTCCACCCCCTTTCCTATCAGATCTATTTCTCAAAAAAGTATCGTATCCGGAGATGTGTAAGAAAGATTCATCCCCATCGCTTGCCCAAGATTCTGTAATGGCTATAAGATCCAAGTCCTCCACAACTATCATAGTTTCTAAAAAATCTTTCTTGTTACCCAAGCTCCTGGCATTTATTAACACACATTTTAATTTGCCCGGTGGTTTGTTGTCAATCGAGAAGCCATCCAAGTCAGAGGTGGGTAATTCCCCGTCAGTACTGTTGTGATTATCATTAACTAACCCGCATTCCCGACTACGTGGTCTGGGAGTAAAAAACCTGACCTAAGACTATCGTAAACCTCCCAGACCCCTCTCTTATTTAGATGGATCCCATCCGAACGAAGCCACCTATCGGTAAATGCGGGAAGCTCCAAGAACGTGACCCCAAGTGAGGAGCAAATGTCCTTCAGGCCTATATTGAATTGGTGGATCCTACTCCTATATCCCCTACTACCCCTTGGCAGCACTGGAATCACTGCCACATCTGAACCCCCCTCCCTAGCGGATAATAGTAAATCCCGGTATTCTGACAGAGACTCACTAATATTCGCTCCTACCTGATTTGTTCCCACCCACAGAATCACCCGCAAGGGCAACTTTCGGCGATGAAAAACGTCTCGAACGTTGCCAATCTTCCCCCCAGGAAGACAACAGCGCTCGAAACCCCAAAAATCCCTACACACTCGGTTCCCAAGTTCCCTAACCATAGAATCGCCGATGATTAAACCCCTATCACTATCCCCCTCTACCTCATCCACGACCACCCATTCGCCCTCTAAAATGTCGTTGTTCGTGGAGAATGCTTCTTCATCAACAGGTGGCTCGACGACCAGAGGGTCCGTTATAACCGGACCCTCTAGCACCCTAACTTTTTCCCGTAAAGCTTCGACCTCGTGTTCCAGCCTTTTTCTATCCAAGCACCCTTTACAATTGAAACTATCAGCTACTATACCCCTAGACCAGGGAAACCTCCCGTCGCAAGCTCTACACAACACTAGTCGAGGTCGAGGCATACTAACACTATTGCTAAAGCTAGATAATAATAATAATACTTAACAATACGAAAATGAGAAACGTTAACTGGAAATTAAAATAATGTAAAATACATTACTATGCAAAATATACGTAAGAGATTATACGAAAAAATTACGTAAAGTAGAATGCTCAGCACTAAATCACGAAGAATAAAATAAATATGTATATAAAGAATACAACACTCTCTAAAAAAAGTATTAAGCTACGAAGTACAATTTATACTTGTTAGAATTAGCTAACTATCTCAAAACACTAACACTACAACAATAGGCCCAAATGGAAGGAAAACAACGTTATTGAGAGTACCCGGGAAAAGTATACACTGTTTGCTAACACTAACGTCCAAAACCTACGAACTTATATCAAAGAAGCGAGCGAACCTGGCGAAAAAACAACGAAAATGAAATGCGAACGAGAAAAATAAATATAAGTCGATCGAAAATACACAACGAAAATTTAAAAAAAAATGAGAGCAATATAAAAAAAAAAAAAAACCACTTATCTCACAATCCAACGTGCGCTAAAAAAAAAAGAAAATCACCGCAGAATATGACCCAACAATAAACAACACGCTAAGTAAAACTCACGAGAACGAAGAAAAACACAAAGAAAGACACAAAATGGCGCACTGGCGTGTCGGTGAGCGGAGCGCGATAATAGCACGTCCGTTCCCAACGACGGCGAAGACGTTATCCAATTCTTGGAACATATAGAGAATTTGAGCAAAGTCCTCCAGAAGCTGAGAGATGCCAACCTGAAATTGAGCTCGACAAATTGCCGTCTGTTTAGACACGAGGTAACCTATTTGGGTCACATCATCTCCCTAGAAGGAATAAGGACAGATCCTGAAAAGACCAAAGCCGTGGAAGACTGGATGCGACCAGAGAATGCGCACGAGCTTCGGAGCTTCCTGGGACTTTGCACATATTACCGAAAATTCGTACAAGGCTTCTCTAAAATAGCGAGACCCCCTTCACCCTCACTGAAGTCAAGCAAAAATTCCTGTGGACTGACGAGTGCGAAAGGGGTTTCACATCTCTGAAACAAGCCCTAACATCGGCTCCAATATTGACGTTCCCACGAGCGGAGAGACAATTTATCCTCGACACGGACGCAAGTAACAACGGGATCGGAGCTGTTATATCGTAAGAAGTGGACGGCAAAGAACACGTTATTGCCTACTTCAGCAAGTTTGTCCAAGCCCGAAAGAAATTATTGCGTCACGAGGAAATAGCTGCTCACAATCGTCAAAGCCGTCGAGCATTTCCATCACTATCTCTACGGTCGAAAATTTCTCCTTCGCACGGATCACGCCTCCTTGAGCTGGCTGTTGAACTTCAAGAACCCCGAGGGTCAAGTCGCTCGATGGATACAACGGCTGCAGGAGTAAGACATACAAATCCAGCATCGTAAGGGAGCATCGCATGGGAATGCCGACGCCCTATCGAGAAGACCGTGTCCACAGAATTGTCGTCATTGCGTCAAGGCTGAAGTACGGGCCCGTGAACCAGACAGACCCGTGGCAAGACAGGTAACATCGCAAGTTTCAAGTGACGATCCGTGGAGCGACAAGAATACTCGGAAGGCCCAGCTAGAAGATCCCGACATACGACCGATCATAGAGTTGAAGGAATCCACCGGTAGTAAACCAACGTGGCAAAACGTCACCTCTTCCAGTCCGACGAGCAAAAGATACTGGGCGCTATGGGACTCTCTGGAGATTAGAGATGGCGTGCTGTACCGCAAATGGGAGTCGGAGGACGGGAAAACGTTCAGGTGGCAACTCATCCTACCAAGAGCCCGTGTGAAAGAAGTTTTGAAAGAGTTGCACGGAAGCCCAACCGTTGGACATTTCGGCATCACCAAGACGCTCCAGAAGGTCCGTGAACGGTTCTATTGGGACAAGTCCAGGACAGATGTAGAAAAATGGTGCAAGAATTGCGACGATTGCGCCGCTCGCAAAGGACCTCCGAAGCGCACCCGAGCCCGCCTCCAACGTTACAACGTTGGTGCGCCGTTCGAGAGAATCGCCTTGGACATCCTCGGACCGTTACCCAGAACCCACAATGGTCACAAGTACATACTAGTGACCATGGACTATTTTACCAAGTGGCCGGAAGCGTATCACGTTCCTGATCAAAAAGCAGTGACGATGGCTGAGGTTCTGGTGCGAAATTGGGTGTCTCGATTCGGAGTCCCCATGCTGATCCATTCCGACCAGGGAAAGAACTTCACTTCAGCGGTTTTCGGCGGCATGTGCAAGCTTCTAGGAATGGAGAAGACGCGGACAACTCCGCTCCACCCGGAATCCGATGGGATGGTCGAGAGATTCAACAGAACCATCCTGAATCATCTTTCGCTCTTCGTGTCGAAGAATCAACAGGATTGGGACGCAAAGTTACCGCTTTTCCTGTTGGCCTACCGAACTGCCGTCCACGAGAGCACCGGAGTTTCACCAGCACAGATGTTGATGGGACGAGATCTTCGGCTGCCTGCTGACCTGCTGTTTGGGCAACCGTCAGATGCTTTTCTCCCACCGGAAGAATACGTCCAGGGACCCCAGGAGCGCCTCGAGGACATGCATCAAATCGCCAGAGACACGATCAACATCGGCTACGAAAAGATGAAGAACCGCTACGATGCGAGGGCATAATCTCATGACTTCAAGGAAGGGGACCTCGTCTGGCTCTGGAATCCGAAGCGCCGGAAAGGACTATGCCCGAAACTTCAAACGTCAGTAGAAGGACCCTACAGAGTCGTGAAGACACTGAACGACGTCGTAGCTCGGATCCAGAAGACGCCATCCTCGAAGTGCAAGGTGGTCCACTTCAACAGACTGCCCTCTTACCACAGTGACAACCCGCCGGACTGAATTGTCGGGACGAACAATTCTAAGAGAGGGGCAATATTACGAACTTTCGACGATAGATGGCGCGATTTGTTCGATAGAAATATCGATTCAGAAATATAGATGATACCGGTTTCGGTCTAAGCGCAGAGACATGCGATTGGTGGAGAACTGGCAGGGCGTGTAGAGAAAAATCTAGAAAGTCCCGCCCCTTCATACGGTAGCGCCGCCGACTAGGAAACTGTGAAATAGAATTTTGTGGAATGTTCTTTTTCTCGAAGTTTCTATCCGGGTTATAAATACCGTGGCGCTCGCAAGATGGCAGACTGACAGAGGCTAGACAGGCTAAAAGAGACTAGAATAGACAGACTCTATTGCTGAAGTCAGTTGCGTTTAAACTTTGCAAGAAAGTTGTTAGCTCTCTGATTAGCTTGTGAATATGTGTAAATTGCTGTTCTGTAAATAAATCTGTGTTTGTCCGTCGAACCGCTTCTTGTTTTGCAACCTCGAAGTCTTGTGGAAAATTATCCAGAACATTACGTACCTGTCAGAGTCGTATCTAGACGTATCAGGGGTCCCATATCACGCCAACTGCACACGCCCCATACCATCACAGAGCCTCCACCAGCTTGAACAGTCCCCTGTTGACATGTAGGGTCCATGGATTCATGAGGTTGTCTCCGTACACGTCCATCAGTTCGAAGCAATTGGAACCGAGACTCGTCAGACCAGGCAACGTGTTTCCAGTCCTCAACAGTCCAATGTCGGTGTTGTCGGGCCCAGGCGAGGCGTAAAGCTTTGTGTCGTGCAGTCATCAAGGGTACACGAGTGGACCTTGGCTCCGAAAGCCCATATCGATGATGTTTCGTTGAATGGTTCGCACGCTGACACTTGTTGATGGCCCAGCATTGAAATCTGCAGCAATTTGAGGAAAGGCTGTATGTCTGTCACGTTTAATGATTCTCGTCAGTCCCGTTCTTGCATGATCTTTTTCCGGCCGCAGCGATGTCGTAGATTTTAATTTTTTACCGGATTCCCGATATTCACGGCACACTCGTGAAATGGTCGTACGTGAAAATCCAAATTTCATCGTTATCTCGGAGATGCGATGTCCCATCTCTCTTGCGCCGACTATAACACCACGTTCAAACTCACTTAAATTTCGATAACCTGCCATTGTAGCGGCAGTAACCGATCTAACAACTATACCAGAAACTTGTTGTGTTATATACGCGTTGCCGACCGCAGCGCCGTACTCTGATTGGTTTCATATCTCTTTATTTGCATACGCATGCATGCACCAGTTTTTTTGGCTCTTCAGTTTATATATAAAATACATTTCCTATATATATATATATATATACATGGTGGGCAAAAATTCCATAAAAACCGGAAAAATAACCGAAATAAAAAACGGTTTGCAGGGTTAGCATTGCTAGGTCACGGGAATTTTTTCTTAGACAAGGGAAAAAAAATCTAAGAAAACAGCCGATAGGTAGCGCTCACAGAAAAGGTACGCAAATAACGACCAGAATGCCTCCAAATCGTTTATTACAGCAGTATATGTTCCACATGACCACTACCACAGGGGGATAACACATTATCACACTTTATACAACACATTTTACAAACACAAATACAAAGCCACAACAGGGAAAATGCCCAACGAGGTGGCTGAGAAAAAGATGCCTATAACAAATATGGATGCCATATATTTCAAAAATACAGCAACCCAATTAAAAACTGAAATTATTAACAATATATACACATGATAAAATACTATACAATGCCAATAATGTATTATGGTTGTCTTAACATTTAACATTACGTGTATAATGTCTTAACATTTTATTTCGTCCCACTTCATCAGCATGCTATGGAAAAGGACATGTGAAAGCACCAGCTTATTGAAGAAGCGAATTTTACAATGATAAAGCAACAAAAAATAAATGTGATTAATCAAGTAACCCCAGAAAACTTCCCCATGGGGGTCCCCAAACTCCAATTCGCTGAATTTTAGTGAGGCCAGACTGAATTTATCTCGAGCTGTGTATGTGTTGCAAATTTTACAATGTTAAACAACAAAAATCAATGAGATTCATCCAGGGACACCCGAAATGAAACCTGTCAACTTTTCCATGGGGTCACGACCTGGAGGCTTGTCGGAAATTCCCCCTTGAGAAGTTTTCCCCCACGAAAAGTTTTCGTTTTTATCAATTTTACAACGAATAAAATCGAGGGCCCCACATCCAGTAGCGGGGACCCAATACGCAGATTTTTTTAGTGGAGGACCCACACTGGATTTATCTCGGGCTTCCACTGTTACAAATTCTACAATGTTAAACAACAGAAAAGAATGATATTCATCTAGGGGCCCCCAAAATGAAACGGGGCCTGACTCGGAAGCTTATCGGGTATACCCCTGTGAGGGCCAGGCAAATATTTATTTGTATTCATTTTTACCAACGAATAAAATCCAGGTCCCCCCCCCCCCCCACGCAATTACCCGTGACCGAATTCGCAAATTTTGTGCCCCTCCCCCTTCCAAGACCGGATATATCTTGGGCTTCTGCTATCGCAAATTTTTCAACTTTTATTATCATATTTTCACTTTTATTCAAATTATCGCAAATTTTTAAAGCAACGAGAAAACAATGAGATCCAATCAAGGGCACCTATAAATGAAACCTTTTAACTTCCTCATGAAGGTATACGTGCAATCCCCCCAGAGTACCTCGACCCTGTGTGTTGGGAGCACTGGTAATATATGTATATTATACGTATACATACCTCTCGGCATGACCCCCCCACAAGGGCAGGGATGACAAGGGGCCGGAATGTTCCTTATACAAATACAAATACAAATACAA
This sequence comes from Pholcus phalangioides, assembly GCF_987345545.1. NCBI lineage: Eukaryota > Metazoa > Arthropoda > Arachnida > Araneae > Pholcidae > Pholcus > Pholcus phalangioides. The sequence goes on from NW_028301627.1 coordinate 7,324,850, forward strand.
CACCACAACAGGCAAAATGCCCAACGAGGTGGCTGATAAAAAGATGCCCATAAAAATATGGTTGTCATATGTTTCAAAAATACAGCAACCCAATTAAAAATGCAATTAACACAAATTACAAACAATATATACACATGATAAAATATTATACAATGCCCATAAAGAATACTTATGGTTGTCTTATTCTAAGAATGGATAGCTTCCCGATTTACCCCAACATGTTTATCGTATTTCTTTTTAAACGTGTCAATTGTGTTACAATTTACTACCTCCGGGGGTAAGCTATTCCATTTATTAACAACCCTATTGGAGAAAAATTCCCTGCGACACCATAACCTTGCATTGTCCCTCACCAATCGATACTGGTGTCCCCTTGTAAAAGCAGTCGATTGGCGGTGTACTAAAAGTTCATGGTCCATCCTATCCATCCCATTGAAAATTTTGAACACTTCGATCATATCTCCTCGACACCTGCGTTCATCCAATGTAAACATATTCAAAAAATGAAGTCTCTCTTCATAACTCAAGCCCTGTGTGCCAATAAGGACACGCGTAGCTCTTCTCTGCACCCCTTCAACCAAGTCTATGTCCCTCTGTAGGTATGGTCTCCAAAACCTTACAGCATACTCCAGTCCAGGACGAACTAAGCCTCGAAAAAGCGGAAGAATGACTTTAGGAGAACGCGAAGAGACCTTTTTGAAAATGAGACCAAGCATTCTATTCGATTTTTTGACAACCGCTGAACAATGTTCAGAAAACTTAAGTCGCTCGTCAATGAGAATTCCCAAATCGGTGACTCTAGTTGCATCCGGGATAGTGACACCATTCAACTCGTAAGAGAACCGTGGGTTGTTCGAACCAAAATGAGCGACCATGCACTTATCTACGCTAAACGTCATGCTCCATTCATTTGCCCATGCTGCAATCTTGTTTAAGTTGGTCTGGAGCAACTCCCTATCGCTTTCATTCCCGATTACCCCCATTAGCTTCACATCATCTGCGAATTTGCTAGTAATTCCATCGATACCCTGATCGAGTTTATCGATAAAAAGTGAAAAAAGTATGGGGCCAAGGACACTTCCCTGAGGAACTCCACTTGTGACGTCTGTCCAACCAGAGAATTCCCCGTTCACCATAACTCGTTGCGACCTGTCTCTTAACCACGATTCTATCCAATTCAGCAAGTTGCCCCCTATTCCAATCTCGTGTAAACGCTTCAAGAGTTTGCCATGTTGGACCCGATCGAATGCCTTCTGGAAATCAAGGTAAACAACGTCGACATTTTTGCTCTTACCCAAAGCCTTAGTCACGTAATCATAGAAGCAAAGGAGGTTAGTTACACATGACTTCCCCTTCCTGAACCCATGCTGATTATTCGACAATACATTATTCTCGTCTATCCACTTCACAAACTGCCTTTTGATGATAATTTCCAAAATTTTCGAGAGGGAGCTCGTCAAACTCACTGGACGATAATTAGACACCACTTCTCTACTACCCTTCTTAAATATAGGAACAACGTTAGCCAGTTTCCAATCTCTCGGGACGATACCCTCAGCAACACTACTCCTGTATATCTGTGCGACTGGCCCCAACAATTCATTAGCACCTTCCCTGAGAACCCTGGGATAGATATCATCTGGTCCTGGTGCTTTGCTTGCACATACATTTCTTAGAAGATTTAGGACCTCCACGTCTTCCACTTGAATATCGTTGAGCGTTTTATTACCCCATGCAACACCCGTATATCGAATATCATTATCTCCATTAAAAACCGACGCGAAAAAGTCATTGAAAGCACTACACATGCCTACATTGCTCTCTACTTTTGAGCCTCCTATCGAGAGGGGGCCAACTGTCCCCTTACATCCATTATTGACGTATCGAAAAAATGATTTTGGGTCAGAGCCAATGTTATCTGCCAACCTAGATTCAACTTGCTTTTTACTATCCCTTATCGCTTTCTTCAACAGTCTTCTTTTATCAGTAAACAATGATAGGTCACCTCGTCCACTTTTATACTCTCTGAATGCTCTTTTCTTTTCAAGATAAAGGTTCCGCACGCTATCCGTGAACCATAGAGGGTGTGATGTACAAACACGCTTTTTTCGAACAAAGGGTATGACGTCGTGCAAAACAGAGGACAGCTTCGTACTAAATTCTTCCCATTGACTTACCACCCCTACTGATTCCAACCGGTCTTTGAAAACTTCCGCTAACCTTCTTCGCAAAACATCAAAGTTAGTTCTCCGAAAACAAGGAACCAGTCTTTTGTTATCAACCTTACCCGAGGAAAAGTTACAGAGAAATCTGACGATACGATGATCACTGGAAGAAAACTCTTCCCCCACCGAAACATGTTCAACTAGATCCTCAGAACTAGTAAGAACTAAATCCAAAATAGCAGTACCCCTAGTGGCTTCTGATACATGCTGATACAAAAAATTTTCGAGCACCAACTTAAGAAAGTCTCTTTCATACTGATTTCCAGATGAAAGGTTCTCCCAATCAATACCCGGGTAATTGAAATCCCCTAGTATGAGAACCCTCTTTCGCTTACACATGTAGGAAATTTCATCATGCATTTTGGCGATATAATTTTGATCCCTATTCGGTGGATTGTAACAAACCCCAACAATAAGCTTATGACGTCTTTTGTTCTCAAGTTCAACCCATATGGTTTCAATATCACTTCTCTGCACGTTACACTCTCTAGCCTTCAAACATGATTTCACGTATATCAACACTCCACCCCCTTTCCTATCAGATCTATTTCTCAAAAAAGTATCGTATCCGGAGATGTGTAAGAAAGATTCATCCCCATCGTTTGCCCAAGATTCTGTAATGGCTATAAGATCCAAGTCCTCCACAACTATCATAGTTTCTAAAAAATCTTTCTTGTTACCCAAGCTCCTGGCATTTATTAACACACATTTTAATTTGCCCGGTGGTTTGTTGTCAATCGAGAAGCCATCCAAGTCAGAGGTGGGTAATTCCCCGTCAGTACTGTTGTGATTATCATTAACTAACCCGCATTCCCGACTACGTGGTCTGGGAGTAAAAAACCTGACCTAAGACTATCGTAAACCTCCCAGACCCCTCTCTTATTTAGATGGATCCTTATCACTTTTTGATTTTTTTTCACACTATAAATTAACGATAGAGGGGCTCGTGAATAAGCTGGTTTGGGGGCTCGTCGTAGGAGCCCTGCTGTAGGATGTGGAAGCCTCTCGCAAGCCTACATGCACATAACTTGGTCCCGACGGGTCAAATGGGTTCCGACATATTCAAGAGTTAAATGAAAACTTGACCCAAAATCGTAACAGATTTCCGTTACATAAATTCGTCACTAATTTTCGTTGCTTAGAAACGGGCCCTTTTCGAGTTTGTGATTTTATTATTATAGAGTAGATATATGAATTAAAAAGTAAATTCAAATAATTTTTTTTTAATGAAAAGTATAAGGAATTTACGTCAAAAAATTATAAAATCGAAGGAATGGGCAGTGAGAACACGCTACAGAAAATCAGCTGCATATTTGTGAAAAATCCCAAGCTTTTTTAGCGACGGTTCCTTGATTAAGGAATTGATGATAAATCATGCAGAACGTATTTATTATGCGTCTACGCATTTTCAATGGTATTTATTTTTTTCGAGACGTGTATTGTGCTCAAAACAATAAGAGCAATAGCTGATAACTAGCGAGACCGATTGGAAGCAATATCCTCAAATGTAGAGATTTTTTCAATAGTGCTCAACGAAATTTCAGGTGGTCAAGACGCGGATCAAATGACTCTGTTTCTTATAGGGCTTACGATAGCAATATGAACATCACTGAAGAATAATTAGAACTTTTTTTTTCTATTCACAGAACCACAACAGGGGGAGATATATTATTTAAAACTGTATCAAATTATGATGCACGTCGTAGGAAACAATGTCAGGTAAAAATATGAATTTTGTTTTTTAAAGGGCTTACAGTGAAATTGAAAATTTAGATTCTTCCAAATCCGGGCGTGCGAAGCCGCGGGTAAACAGCTAGTAAACCTATGAAATCTATTCAGAGCTCCGTCAACAACAACAAAAAAAAAAAAAAATGACTACGGTACGGAATAATAAACCATAGAATTCGGTGACACGCCTACAACTTAAACAGGAAAGTTGTGGGCGTGTCTCCGAGTTTGTTAACACCCACGCGAGACATATTACAATCTTCCGACCAATCAGGTGACCTTTCACGTTGTTTTATTCCATGATTGGGTATCTCGCTGCATCCTTAATCACGGAACTAATGATTCTTTACAGAGAGCCGTAATCAGATTCCCTAGGTATTGAGAATTCATGAATTCTTTGCTAGAGTTGAATCAGGACATCGCAAATTGTTTATATACATACTTTATGGCTCATTGTCAAATTTTAAACATAAAAAAACAAGCTCTATATTTATTTAAGTTGCTCTAATAATTCAAAACGTATACAGTATTTCTTAATATTTTGAAATGTAATGTGATGAATTCTCTTCCTTGTAATCTTCACTTCCACAAATAACCAGTCTTTCGATGAATCTTGTATTGATAAGAGGAGAGGACGTTTCTATATGCATATGGCCATCTGGTTGGCCTTTGTCATTCACGAGCTATTAGCTGATTGTTGACGCCGTCCAGGTACGGTGCCTTTCAACATATATATACGCTCCAAGGTTGAAATATTCTATCTGCTTCCATAGCTTAGATGGTAGAGCACTCGTCCGGCAAGCGAGGGACCGGGGTTCGAGTCCCCGTGGGGGGGGGGCAGTGATGAATTTTCTTCCTTGTAATCTTCATCTCCACAAATAACCAGTCTTTCGATGAATCTTGTATTTTGAAATAGTTTCCATGTTAGTCAATTTTTTTTATATCATTTGAAATTGCAGAGTATTTATACATTTTGAACATGTTTTGCAGTTGTTGACTGACTTTTTACAGTTTTTCGAGTAATATTTTTATATAAATCCTGATTTTTTCCAGTATTTTGAGTAACTTTCATAGAAATTCTAATTTCTTTTTTGTCATTTTGAATTAATTTTATATAAATAACAATTTTTTTCAGTATTTTGAGTAAGTTTTATGTAAATCTAAATTTATTTTTCAGCATTTTGAATCAATTTTAGTATTTTGAACAACTTTTTATAAATCCTAATTTTTTGATTATTTTGACATTTTTCCATTGTAATTCCAAATTTTAAGTACTTCAAATAACTTCCATACCAATTATGATTTTTCAAAAGACGTAAAAATAATAATTTTATTAAATTTTAAAGTTCTTTAAAGTATAAAAAAATTTAAATTTATTTGATTTTCAACATTTTTTCAAGTTCATTTTTGAAAAAAATCTTCTCTTTATAAATTATCTCATTCAAACTTTGAAACTTTCCAAAATTTTTCTGCTTTTCATAATGTTTAATCATTTTAGTTGTAAATAATAAATTAAAGCGTTAAAATTATATATTGATACATAAATGTATAAATTTTTTTTACATTGCATATATTTTGCAAACATGCAAAAATGCAAACATGCAAATTTTTTAAAACATGCACTGGTAACATTATAGAAAAAAAATTGCAACATCTAAATTATTATTAATTTCCAAAGAAATAGGCTCAGAAAAATTTTATGTATCATTTTAATACCAAATAATAGCCTTTTAACTACCGTCAACTCAGGTGACTTTGCCCAGTTTTGAAAAAATAAAGTTTTCTGCGGTTGAAAACTTAATTGGTCGATCGTTTGTGGCGCTGCAGTCGTGAAGGCATCTGCATTACATGCAAATGAGATGACCTGAGATTTGAGGGTGTTTCCTGATGAGAGATATCACTAGAGAACGGATTATATGCAGTAAAAAAGTGGCGAAATATGCTGTAAAATATGGAAATGTGCATTCGAAAATGCCAAAATATGTGCTCAAAACCCTGAAAACCTGAAAATTCAAAAATATGCACCAAAAAGTAGAAAATATTTGCGTTAGAAAAAACTATCGTGCAAACCACTCGGCCGCTGTGGTGGTCGAGTGGTTATAGTGACGGACTCGCGATGCGAAGGACCCGGGTTCGAACCCCACAGTGGTGGTCGGCTGAAGTTGGTTTTCTGTGGTTCCCAACTTCAAGGCGCAAATGCGAGCCGATCTCCCCGTTAAAAAGTCTCGCCACAGAGAGCAACAGTCCTACAACGATAAATCATTCAATCATAACACTTCACTCATAGTTAGAAAAACTGGTGGCAGATGGCAGCACTACACATAACAAGCATTACAGAGAAACAAAAAAAACTTCACGTCAGGTTTCACTACACGTACACGCACATTCCCGCATGTACCGATTCATTGGGGAAGGGCGGGTGTAGGCGGGGTGCATGTGTGATGTAGCAGTAGTCGTTAGGGCCTCCAAAAAATTGGCTCGGGGATCCATGATGTTCTTAAGTCAGCCACCTCGTTGGGCAATTTGCCTGTTGTGGCGTTGTATTTGTATTTGTATAAATAAAAAGCAGATATATTTTTGATATGCATATTTTCCATTTCTTAGTGCATATTCATGAACGAAAAATGCCCCCCACATATGTTTATAGGCTACTGCGTATGAAAACAACTGCTACATATTTTTTATTTATGCATTTCCAATTTCTGGTTAGCCGTAGCTGCTCAGTAACTAAATAAATACTAGAAACAAAAGCTATTTCTCTAGAAATAGCTATTTCTAAAAAAGACACTGAACATAGTTGACGTTATCTGTTAAAATAACCATATACTAAAACAGTTGATGTTTGGAAAATATTGCAAAACTATAAGTCTAATGCCAGTCTATATATATTGATTAAACATTAAATCCCACCTGCGGAAAAAACCAATGTTATGAAAATATTATGAGCAATATTCATGTGAAAATTGTAAAAAAAAAATATTGAGCTTCAATAAACCTTCAAAAATGTGCACTTTACCTGAAAATTCTTTGATTTTATGCATTTATATGAATTGATGCTAGAAAAAGGCCAAAATATGCAGATGCATTGGCGTGTAATCCGGGCTCTAGATATTACTAACAACGGGTTTTACGACGAGATTCAATATCAAGAAAAATTGGAAGACTCAAATTTTTTGTGCAGCCTTTTTGAAAACCATGCGAGTCCCAACAGTTATTTTTATCATTAATAGACGTAATGAAGATTATAAAATAATTGGAATTTTGGTTTTGCATCCTACCGGAAGATTTTTATTTCAATGGGTAGTGTGTGTGTGTGTGAGAGAGAGAGAGAGCTATTCAACAGCTTAAAAAGAGTAACAGAAGTTTGTTTTAAACACGAGATTCAATACACAGGAAAATAGTTTGACTATATTCATGATTTGTCCCAGGGCGGACTCCTGAAATTTCTGTGGGAACTATTCAACCTGTAACTTTTACTGTCTTAACTCGTGTGTTTTCCTTCGATTCCACATTTTTTTTGTCAACTCTTTCAATGTTACATTTTTAACGTATTTGCTAAAGATAATATTTTCTTTGAGCTTATATAGCGCTGTGTTGAGTTGTTTTCTTTGCATATTAACTTATACTGCAGTGAAGCCACACATTAGGTTGATTTTATTATTATTATTTCTACTTCGTTCTCTTCGAAGTTAATTTTTTTGGAAATCTTACATCCTTATAATAACCGAATTTCTAATGCATATAATTTACATAATTTCAAGTTGTGCACTTTTCTAATTTATCGGAATTTTTCGTAAACCAGCTTTAGGAAAGTGTCTTAGTTAAGTCATATGTTTTGAAAATAAAACTTCATTGCACTATTTTGCGTCATTTTTGTGGTCATTGCGGTTTTCTTGACACCTCGTGTTGGTCATATCGCCCTAAATCCTTTCACAGCCTTGTTACATATGTTACTGCCAAAACCCGAAATTGGCCAATTTGCGACGGGGCCGGTTACTTCGTGAATCAGCCAATTTCGTTGAATATTGACCAGGTCAATGTCCGAATTTCGGACGTTGGCTGGCCAGTTTGTGAAATGGCCGATGATCCCGGGGAATGTCCTATAACAAAAGATGTGATTCGGGATCATTGTTAGGTTAGCGTATTTTTTGGCGATAATTATCTCAACGTTAGCTATGGCAACCCATCAAACCACAGTTACGAGGCGGTAATCATTCCCCAAAATTTGGCAGCCAAAACTATACGTTTATGTAATTATTTTTGTAGTTTTTCTTTGAATTTATATACACTGAAGAGCCAAAAAAACTGGTACACCTGCCTGATATCGTGTAGGGCCCCCGCGAGCCCGCAAAAGTGCCACAACACGACGTGGCATGGACTCGACTAATGTCTGAAGTAGTGCTGGAGGTAATTGACACCATGAATCCTGCAGGGCTGTCCATAAATCCGGAGGAGTAAGAGGGGGTGGAGATCTCTTCTGAACAGCACGTTGCAAGGCATCACAGATGTGTTCAATAATGTCCATGTCTGGGGATTTGGGTGGCCAGCGGAAGTGTCTACAGTCAGAAGAGTGTTCCTGGAGCCACTTCGTAGCAATTCTGGACGTGTGGGGTGTCGCATTGTCCTGCTGAAATTGTCCAAGTCCGTCGGAATGCACAATGGACATGAATGGGTGCAGGTGATCAGACAGGATGCTTACACACCTGTCAGAGTCGTATCTTGACGTATCAGGGGTCCCATATCACGCCAACTGCACACGCCCCATACCATCACAGAGCCTCCACCAGCTTGAACAGTCCCCTGTTGTCATGTAGGGTCCATGGATTCATGAGGTTGTCTCCGTACACGTCCATAAGCTCGAAGCAATTGGAACCGAGACTCGTCAGACCAGGCAACGTGTTTCCAGTCCTCAACAGTCCAATGTCGGTGTTGTCGGGCCCAGGCGAGGCGTAAAGCTTTGTGTCGTGCAGTCATCAAGGGTACACGAGTGGGCCCTCGGCTCCGAAAGCCCATATCGATGATGTTTCGTTGAATGGTTCACACGCTGTCACTTGTTGATGGTCCAGCATTGGATTCTGTAGCAATTTGCGGAAGGGTTGCACGTCTGTCACGTTTAATGATTCTCGTCAGTCGTCATTCTTGGTCTTTTTCCGGCCGCAGCGATGTCGTAGATTTAATTTTTTACCGGATTCCCGATATTCACGGTACACTCGTGAAATGGTCGTACGTGAAAATCCAAATTTCATCGCTACCTCGGAGATGCTATGTCCCATCTCTCGTGCGCCGACTATAACACCACGTTCAAACTCACTTAAATCTCGATAACCTGCCATTGTAGCAGCAGTAACCGATCTAACAACTGTACCAGACTCTTGTTGTGTTATATAAGTGTTGCCGACCACAGCACCGTACTCCGATTGGTTCCATATCTCTTTATTTGCATGCGCATGCCTGCACCAGTTTTTTTTGGCTCTTCATTTTATATATATATAAAACTTTTATTTCTGGTCACATGGAGATAATCTAATACAGCTGCCATGTATAGATAGACATGTATCTTACGTTGGTGATAAGAAATGGACTTGTCTCCTATTGTAATGGATTGTATTTGTATTTGGTGGTTGTACTGAGCCATCTTACATCAGCACATTGAGATTTGGCCAGGCCTCTCCAACCATTTTACGAAATGGCCGGCCAAAATCCAACTCATTTCTGTAATTCCGACTTCTACCAATTCGCGAAAGTAGCCGGACCGGTCGTTGATTGGCTTTAGCACTTGAGGCTTTGACAGTAACATATACACAAATCATGTGGTGGGCAAAATCACCCCCATCATGCCGGGTGACTTTGTTCACACTGTTTTTAATTTTTCATAAAAAAAAGGAAAGTGACCCATTATATATATATATTGAAACGTCTCTCACTAGACATTTATAAGAGTCAGACTGAAGGAGCATTCGGAATTACACAATAGCATAAATACGCTTCATTCCAACATTAGTACAATAGCTACGGAGAAACACAACCGACCGCCATGGCCGCTAGAACTCGAATCCCCACAGCAATCGAACGGCGCGCGCGTATTGAAGCCCGCGCTCTGCGCTGTTGCCAAGTCATACATATAAATATAACATATATATATATAACACCTTCCCTTCTAAAAGAAAGTCTGCACTACAATGCACGAGTTCAGTTACGCAACCCTCTACACACCGTGTCTTCAGGTGGTCGCCTGCGACGTTGTGATTGCCTCAGATGAGGAGGTGATGAATCAACAGCTTGAGGATCACTTGCCTTCGTCGGTTCATTTCTGGTGGACTCGGTATTCTTCGTCTGATCGGGGCCCTCTGATTTATTGGGCTGCTGGGATATCTCGGAACCAGCTGAACGCGAAGGTGACACCGAAAGCCGTTGACGCAATTGGTCCCGATGCCGAACCACGTGACCCGAAATAGTACTCACTTCCGACATGGCCCTACCCCTTGAATCGGAGACCGTTCCTGGCATCCACCTTGGGCCACTTGCGTAGTTTCTGCACCATACCTTATCCTCAGGTGCAAACTTGGGTTTGAGATCAAGATCCATCGCCATATGATGACCCGGTTTCAACAGGTCCAACCTGCTTCTCATGACTCTGTTGAACATCGCCGTACCAGGAGCTTGACCAGTTGATGAGACAGGTGTCCTTCGATAGTGGAACAGAAATCTGTCAAGCCTTTCCTGGAAAGAGCAGCCCTTAATTTTCCTCAACGCATCCTTCATGGAGCGCACCGCTCTTTCAGCCAACCCATTTGACTGCGGGTGATACGGTGCAGCTCGGACATGGATGATCCCGTTCCTACGGAGGAAATCTGAGAACTCCTGGCTAGTGAACGATGTTGCGTTATCACTGACGATTCTCCTGGGCAATCCGAATCTCGCAAAGAGGGATCGTAATGCAGCGACCGTAGCAGCTGACGATGTCGAAGACACCGGAATCGCTTCCAACCACTTAGTGGCAGCATCCACTACTAACAAAACGATGTGGTTATCAAACGGGCCTGCATGGTCGATATGAATTCTGCTCCAAGGCTCCGTTGTGGAAGGCCATGGTGCCAAGTTTGATGGAGCAACGGAAGCTTCGACTTGACAATCGATGCACGAACGTACCAAGTCCTCAATGTCCTTATCAATATTCGGCCACCACACAGACTGTCTAGCCAAGGCTTTGAGAGCACCCATACCTTGGTGACCCCCATGAAGCTCCGACAGCACGTACTTCCTGTACTTTGGTGCCACATATATTCTATTCGCACGTATAATAATACCGTTTTCCACTGACAAGTCAGTTCGGCAGAGTCAGAAAGGACGAATTTCAGCCGTTACACGCCTGGGCCAGCCTTGTGCTATGTATCTCTTCACTTTCAACAGAACAGGATCAGCATCTAACTCCTTCTGGAAATGAAATCTAGTCACCGCGCCATCATCCATAGATTCCAGCAATAATATTACATCAGCAGGCATTGAAGAATAAGTCACAGTTGTCGGCACAGGTAGCCTACTGAAAGCATTAGCATTAGAAGATCCTTTCCGATACACAATGTTGTACGAGTACCCTGATAGTACAAGCGCCCATCGCTGAATGCGAGATGCAGCCATTGGAGCCACTGGTTTAGTCTCAGAAAACAGGCTTACTAGGGGCTGATGATCAGTTACCAAAGTGAATGTTCTTCCAAGAAGATATTTCCGATACCGTGTAACAACGAAAACCAACGACAAGGCTTCTCTTTCGATCTGGCTGTAGTTCCTTTCCGCTTTCGTCAGGGATCTAGACGCAAAAGCAATAGGACGATCGCCCACAGCTGAGGGATGAGACAACACAGCTCCTACTCCGTACGGACTAGCGTCACACTTGAGACGAACTTCCTTACTTTCATCGAAGTGGACCAACAACGAAGACGTAGACAATCTTCTCTTTGCTTCTGGGAAGGACTTCCTCTCCTGCTCAGTCCATTTCCAACATGAATTCTTATTCAACAACTTATACAATGGTGCTAGCATAGAGGACATATTTGGAAGGAATTTTGCATAATACGTCAGCAAACCTATGAAAGACCTCAGTTCATCCGCGTTCTTTGGCTCAGGAGCTTTCTCAATGGCTTCCAACTTCGTTTGCACTGGATGTAGTCCTTCTGCATCGATTCTATGCCCCAGATATTCTACTGACGTCTGCATGGACGAGCACTTCGAGGGATGTAGCTTGATACCAGCGTCCTGCAAAGTACACAGCACTTTCCTCAGATTCCTTAAATGATCCGAAACAGAGCTGCCTGTTATCAGCAAGTCGTCTAGGTAGCACAACGCATTTTCATGCCCTTGCAAGAGCTTGTCCATTTCTCTCTGAAAAATTGATGGAGCTGACGCTACTCCAAAAGGCAGTCTCGTGTACCTGAACAAACCTTTATGAGTGTTAATTACCAATAAGTCCCTGGAAGCTTCATCCAATTCGAATTGACAGTACGCATCCGATAAGTCGATCTTTGAAAAAGTCACTCCTCCTGAAAGACGGGCAAACAAATCCTCGACCTTGGGTAACGGATACCTCTCGAGATCTGTAGCAACGTTGGCGGTGAGCTTGAAGTCACCACACAGGCGAATCCTACCGTTCGCCTTCAGGACTGGTACTACAGGTGTCGCCCGTTCCGATGACGACACTCGTTTCAAAACGCCTAAATCCAAAAGTCTACTTATTTCTTCTTCTACCTTCTTCTTATAAGCGTAAGGCACGGGACAAGCTTTGAGGAATTTCGGTGAAGCACAGTCTTTTCTTTTCAGACGAACCTTCACATTTTTCAGCTTCCCGAGGCCCCCCGAAATTAGTTATTGATGTTCATCCAAGACGACCTGCAAGTCCCGTGACGAAGATTTCACGTCAACCTGGATCGTGTTTGTAGAGCCAGCCGAATAAATATTTCTTTGCAAGATTAACTTCACTTACGAAACTACGTATCTTCTGTTCACTGTTTGGCAAAGATATTTGCATATTCTAACTTCTCTAAGTATAAATCTTAACCGCTCCTTGAGTATACAGTCAAATATCGCTTTTATACGGCCATCAGAGGACCACGTTGGAGCGTCATACAGCCATACATAACAAAATTATACGTATAAAAAGTGATTCACGTCTCGGGTTTAATTTTTCAATTTTTGAAATTTCAATTTTTCTTCAAAATATTTGTTAATCTGAACACAAAAACTATTGAAATTAGAGAGAGAAGTAAAACAGTGCACTGAAATTCCATTCACTATTTTTTTCCAGTTTAAAACGTCGACGTAGTTTATCTCGTTTCCCACGAGGTATTCGATCGGGTCCACCATGGTAAACTCTTCAAGCGTTTTTACATGCGATTGGGAGCAACTTATTGAATTAAATAGAATCGTGGTTGCGAGATAGGTCACCACGGGTTATGGAGTACGGGTAATTTTCTGAATGGATAGGTGTTAAAAATTGAGTCCTTCCATGTGAAATGCTCTTAGTAATATTCTTTTTTTTTTTCCTTTTAATCGTTTCAACTTCGATCAGGGTATCGATGGGAAATCTTAGCAAATTTGCAGATGACTTGAAGCTAATGGGATAAGTCGGGAATCAAAGCGATAGGGAGCGGCTACAGACCAACCTAAACAGGATTGCAACGTGGGCAAATGTGAATGGAGTGTCTTTTATCGCCTACAAGCGCATGGTCGCTCATTTTTGATTCAAACAACTTACGTTTCACTTACGAGTTAATGCTGTTATTATGTTCCGGATGCAACTATAGTCTACAATTTGGGAATTCTCATTGACGAGCGGTGACGATAGGTTTTCTGTGGTGGCATTGTTCAGCGTTGGTCATAAAAAAAAACGAATAGAATGCTCTGCTTCATTTTCAAAAAGGTCTCTTCGCGTTCTCTCAAAGTCATTTCCCACTTTTCTGGAGACAACCCACCACAATCGTCTTGCATTGGAGTATGCCGTCAGGTTTTGAAAACCATACTTACAGATTAACATGGACTTGGTCGAGGAGGTGTAGAGGAAAGCCACGCGAGCTCTTGATGACACACGGGGCTTCAGCTATAAACAGCCTTGATTTTTTTTTCTTTGAAAATGTTCACATTGGAAGAACACGGGTGTCACGGGGAATCTGATCGAAGTGTTTAAAATATTCAATTAGATGGATAAGAATTAGGATGGTCATTAGTAGACCGTCAATCAACTGCTTTTACAAGGGGGCACCAGTATCGATTACAAAGGGACAATTCTCTAGGTTATGGTGCCGCAGGGAATTTTGCTCTAATAGGGTTGTGAATAAATGGAACAGCTTACCTCCGGGGGTCGTGAATTCTAACACGATTGACCTGTTTAAAAAAAAAAAATTTGTTGTCATTATTGGGTTTCTGTACTTTTTGATCTAGTTTAGATACTTTTATACAATCGACATCCATATATTTTTATGGACATTTTTTTTCAGCCACCTGGTTCGGCATTTTGCCTGTCGTGGCCTTTGTACAGGGTGGGCGAAAATTCCGTAGAAACTTTAAAAATTCATAAAAACCGGAAAAATAACCGAAGTAAAAAACGGTTTGCTGGGTTTGCATCGCTAGGTCACGGGAATTTTTTTAATACAGGAAAAAATAACTCAAAAAACAGCCGATAGGTGGTGCTGACGTACACAATTCAAAGAATCGATACGCAAATAACGAACAGAATGTCCCCAAATCGTTTATTACATCAGTATGTGCTCCACATGACCACCACAGGGGATAACACATTATAGGCGAGTCACAAATCCAGCAACGGCTTAGTGCAGCAGGTCCACATACACGGTTTACAACGGTGAACTGCTTGTGGATTAGGAGTGCAAGTTGTTTTATAACCGTCTCATTTACATATTTTCACCGAACTCGCTCGTACCAGCACCACCTATCACCTTTTTAGTTTTTTCCCCCGTCTTAAAAAAATTCCCGTGACCTAGCGATGCTAAACCTGCAAATCGTTTTTTACTTCGGTTATTTTTCCGGTTTTTATTCATTTTTAAAGTTGTACGGACTTTTTGCCCACCCTGTATTTGTATTCGTAATGATTTTAAGAAATACCAATCAAAACACTCTGTTTCTGTTTTCATTGACAACAATATATTACTACAGCGATCTTCTCGTGGTTGCTTTCTTACATGTGATCACTATTTGGAAAAGAAACAACATTACGCTTATTATCTCGTGAAAAATACAACTTACCAAAAATTACCCGGGGCTTCCCATTCTGTCTCCATGGGACAAAGGGCGTGTAAAAAATTCATCGACAACACAATTCACCGTAAAAAAATTCTATTTTCCTTCCGGTGCATTTCTACTGAAGAATGTTTATCGATCAATTTTACTTTGTTTCTGATTCTTCGAATCTTGAATTTAGAAAAAAAATAATAATTCAACAACAATTGACAATTAATAAAATTAATAATTGAAATAAATTCACCATAAAAAAGAGGGGAACACATTTACAAACAAAGCATTGGACGGAAAATTTACCGACATTTGCTTTTCCGGACGCGTGCAAGATTTATGGAAATTTCACCGCCAACAGATCACCAACGAAAAATTCCCGGACAACAATGAACCGCCATGCAATTCACTGAAAGAAATGTAACTGTGAAAAAATCCATTAACAAACGATTTATCGACGGAAAATTCATAGAAAGGAAAATTCACTGAACGCAAATTCACAACAATTCAAAATTCTTGGCGGTGGAATTTCTGGATACGTTCAAGATTTATGAAAACGACAACAATGAACCGCCACCCAATTTACTGAAAGAAATATAACGAGGAAGATTCATTGACAAACGTTTATGGACGGAAAGTTCGTGAAATGGAAAATTCTCCAACGAAACAAAATTGTTGGTGGGGAATTTTCGGATACGCGTATAAGACTTATGGCAAATTCCCCGCCAGCGGTTAATCGACGTAAAATTCCCAGCCAACAACAATGAACCTCCACGCGCTTCACTGATATAAATATAATTAAGAAAACCCATTGACAAACGGTTCATCGACAGAATTCACCGAAAGTAAAATCCATGTACCGGAAAATTCACTCCGACAATTCAACATTGTTGGCTTTGGAATTTCCAAACACGTGCACGATTTACGGAAAATTTCCCGCCAATCACCGCCAACAATGAACCGCCGTGCAATTTAATGAAAGAAATATAACAATAATAATAATATAATATAATAAGGAAAATCAAGTGACAAAAAAAAACGATTCATCGGCAGAAAATTCACCGAAAGAAAACTAGATGACACGAATATTCACCAACAATTCGAAATTGTTGGCGGTGGAATTTTCGAACACTTGCAAGATCTATGGAAAATTTAGCGCCAACAGTCACCGCCGAAAAATTCACCGACAACAATGGAACGCGACGCAATTTACTGAAAGAAATATTCCTGACTGGAGAAATTCACTCTGTCGATGTCAGTTTGTCAGGCCGAAATCATAAACTACAAAATTATTATAAAAGTTCTTTTATAAAACTTGACAATTTAACCAACAAGCGTATCAGTTACATTCGAGGGAATGTAACCAATAGGTTTATTAGCTGCTTTTCCAAGTTTCCTAAAAGATCTTTTATCAAATTTTTATATTGTAATCGAGCTTTAGGGTCTTTTTCCAGCGATGACTTTTCCTTTCGGTGAATTGTGTGGAGGTGAATTGTTATCGGTGAATTTTCGGACACGTGCAAATACAAAGTAGAAGTATTCAAAAACTCTAGGTTCCATTACGAAGAAATTGTATTTAGTATGAAAATAGTTTTAAAACAAACTGAATATCTAATTTTAAAGAAGTGGAAGATATATAGTAAAACCTCTCTTTTGCGGACACCGGCGGGACAAAACAATTCAACCGTAAAAGAGGAATGACCGTTAATCAGGAGTTTGAAATTCATGGTTTTATTACACAAGGGGGAATTATTATTTGGCCGTAAAAGAGGGGTTTCTACTGTATTGAACAAATTATGATTTATATCCTTCATACTATATAGTGAAATATCCATCGGTGAAATTTGTGAATGAATTGCCGCTGTGGTGGTCGAGTGGTTATAGTGCCGGACTCGTGATGCGAGAATCCGGGTTCGAACCCCACAGTGGTGGTCGGCTGAAGTTGGTTTTCTGTGGTTCCCAACTTCAAGGCGCAAATGCGAGCCGATCTCCCCGTTAAAAAGTCTCGCCACAGAGAGCAACAGTCCTACAACGGTAAATCATTCAACCATAACACTTCACTCATAAGTTAGTAAAACTGGGGGCAGATGACAGCACTACACATAACAAGCATTACACAGAAACAAGCTTTACGTCAGGTTGCACTACACGTACACGCACATTCCCGCATGTACCGATTCGTTGGGGAGTTCCGCGGGGGGGGGGGTTGCATGTGTGGTGTAGTAGGTAGGGGCTCGGGGATCCATGATGTCAGCCACCTCGTTGGGCAATTTGCCTGTTGTGGCGTTGTATTTGTATTTGTATTTGTATTATGACTAGGGTTCTTGTAGAACCTGAATAAAATGCGGTGAAAAACAGTGTAGTTATATGAATAACATAACATATGTATATTTATAACAGTGTTTTAATATGGAGATGACACCGTCATTATGACGTAATACAATCGTTTATTCGTGGTTGGTTAGATTTCTCTCATCATACGTCAGCTAAGCTGCTTTCCTTTTCCACACTCGTATCATTGTATTTAGTGTATACACAATAGACAAAATACCATGCAATTTTATATAATTTTAATTTACTTATTATTATTATTAATTTTATCACTTATAAAGTAATAAAAAATATAAAGTAAAATTCAGGAATATAAAACAATTATAAAAAAATAATAATATTGTTTTGATTTTCGATGAATCGGATTTACGACCGGTCTCTCATCGATCACTCTGCAGTCGTAAGTCTGCGAGAAAAGTAAGCAATGAATAGACTGGCCATACATACCTCGAAATAAATACGGGAAATTGGGATTTCAAAATACGAGAAGTCACCAAAAATGAAGCCAAATGTAAATACAATCACCAATTATTGATAAAATCGTCGATGGGCCAACGGTGAGGAAAGACTCGCTACTGTAAATCCCCGGGGATTAAGATGACAGAGATACGGGAAATTAAAAACACAATCAAAACATGACAAAGACATGGGTGATTAGCATTGAAATTTATAGCCATAATCATCATAATGTAATTTATAAACTAAATTATTTAATTAATAATAATAAATGATTTATGGGAAAATAATGTTTATCCTTAATTTTGTAATACTATAATAACGATTATATCGATTTGATCCTTCGACAGAGGGCAATTAGTTGTTAGTGATGTACAAACATGTTTACAAAATGGAGAATGTATCAAGACTATTTATGAACATGGAAAATAATTTTAATCCTTCATTTTTCAGTGAGAATAAAAATTGGATTTAGCTTCACATTAAAAATACGGGACATTTAAAAAAGTGTGGGGACGGCCAAAATTACGGAAAAAGTACGGGTTTATGGTCACCCTAGGCATATCTACGTTGGTCTCTTTCAGTTATTATATTCCTGATACATCCCATGTCACTAGGATTCGAGCAGTTTTGTTGCAATATCAGCATTTTAAGAAACAATGTATTGTCTACAATTTGCAATTTTTTTGGAGGAAATTGCCGTTGTCCCGTATTTTCCTAGAATAAATATGGTCATTTGCCATACGTTGATTCTACTTTCAGTACGAGTTCGTATCTACTCTACTCAGATATAGATGGCGTTGGAGAAAGGTCCGCGTCTGCCATAATATTCCGAATACAAGACATGAAATTCACGTTAACATGAAAGGGATCGGGAGGGAAGGAAATTCACATTCGTGCAGCTGCCGGGAGGAATGAAAGAATTGATCCATCGAGGTACCAATCGATAGGGTTCGTCGGTGACGTCACCAGTGACTCATTCGTGTTTTACGGGCTAGATTCTCACGGCTCGTGAGAAAAATTCGCTCTCAGCTGGAAGTTTTAGAGTTAGTTTTTACACATGGGGATTTTTCCAGAATTTTAGTAGAAGAATTTTGAAATTTGAATTCGTAAATTTTTATTTGCATTCTGATTACAGTATTCATATTTTTCAAGTTTTGTTATTTATTCATGATCGAACAATAGGGGAAAAAAATTAAATTTATATTTGCAGCTTAAAAAATTTTCTCTCATAGAATTCTTGTTTCAACGTATGTTTTGTTGAAAAACTACTTTGCAATTTTGATTGATTATTTTCAACTCAAGTAATTGGAAATTGAAAATGATGAAGTTTTAAAATATTTTAAAAGTTATTAAAATTTGGAAAAATTCGAAATTGCCCTTTTTCCCTTTTTTTAGATACTTTAATTGAAAGAGAAATAATCTAAGAATACTTGATTTCAAAACTTTTTATAAACCTTAAATGTTGAATTGATTTATTTGAGTAAATGAATGAAGAGGAAACATTCAAAAATTTAAAACATTAAAAAATTACTTAAAAGTATATAAAACATTTTAAATTACATGGAAAAATTACTCTTAAATATTAGAAATTTATTTGAAAAATTAAATTAACATAAAAATGGATTTTTTTTATAAAATAATTAATTTTTTTTAATTTTTTGAAAATTAAAAGGTTTCAATAAAAAGATATTTAAAACATTTCAGTTAACATGAATCTTATTTAAAATACTACATAATGGATCCGAAAATCTGAAAGTTTGAACCGATATGAAAATTATTCAAAATACCGGAAAAAAAGCTAAATTTTTTACTAAAAATGTGAATATTTAGTCAAGTGCTAAAAAATTTAAATGATATGCGAATTGATTATTAAAAAATGAAAAAAATACAAAACTTTTAAAATATTAAAAATAGAAATAAATTATTGAAATACCTGAAAATTTAAACAATTTATTCGCTTTTTTTAAATGTTCAAAATTACAAATAATATAACGTTTGGTAATTTTTAATATTATACAAGATTTGATTTTAATTATTTAAAAATAATAATATACAAACTGCTTCTTTCTGAAACTAATAAAAAAATAAATATAATTGTTTTTGAATACCTGAAAACTTGAAAAAATATCTACGCTGTAAACGTTCAAAATTATACATAATATAAAGTATAAACTATTTTGAAATTGTTATATTGAACCTTTCGAAAACTTTAAAGAATAAGAATATAGTAATAAATGTATTTAAAAGAATGAAATTAAATAATGATCATAAAAAAAATTATGATGTAGAAATTATTTCGAAGTATTGTATAAATTAGAAAAAAAATGATTTTTATACTTTTAAATTATGTAAATTCTTTCTGAATAAAATATTTACAAGCTGTAAATTATAAAGAAATATTTTAAGAAAATTTTAAATGATAAAAGTAAATGATAATTTCTAAAAATTATAATTTTGAAATACTGAAATTTATGAAAATTTCTGAGTTATGACAAATTTTGTTTTGTGAATGTTTTTTTTAATATGCATTTTAAATACCAATTTGAATTTGAAATTTAATATGACTAGTTTTGTATATATTCAAATTAAATCATGCTTAATAAATTTTATAAAGAGTAATTTGAACTAAAAAGAGGCTAAACGTAAATAAATAACTGTATTGAAAATTTTTTTCTTCCAAAAAAGATAGAATGCTTTTATTTCAAACTTGGGCTGGGATTACACTATAAAAGTTTGATAAAAGTTCTTCGTTTATAAAACTTGAAAAATGAAACTAATAGGCGGATCAGTTAAGTTCGCTCGAATGTAACAAATGTGCTTATTGGTTTTCAAGTTTTATAAAATAGTTTTCATCAAACTTTTATAGTGTAATACCGGCCTCATTTAAATATTTATTTTAAATTAATTTGGCAACTAATTCAAATTTCTTTTTCAATCTATTGAAAATTTTGTTTTACCAATTTCTCACTTAAAATTAAACGCAGATACATACAAAATGCAATTTAAATTTATTACTTATATAAATTTTGTCCAATTTATATTTGTTACTGATATATTTTATCTGACTTGAATTTATTACCAGTATGTTGAATCTAAATCAAATTTTCTATACACTATATATTAACGATTTTTACACTACACAAGTTTGTTTTTTTGCCTATTTTGTTCTATTGCAGAGAAACAAACTATGCCTGAATATACTGTTGTCAGTACAATTTCTAAAACGTGTCAATTCCAAACATATACAATATCATATACACAATGAAGTACTCAAATGAAAAGTACATACATCAAAGAGAAACTGATAATCGTATTTATTGGTTATGAACACTCCGGTATATATATAGCACACGCACACACATACATTCAAAGAATTTTTTTTTAAATCTTAAGTAACAATCGGTATTAATACTAATACGGTATGTTCATATCAGTATTTTGATGCATAAATCAACAATCTCGTATTCTTGAACAGGAAAAAAACGGGAATCTAATTCCTAAAAGACGCATTCGGATATGCAAAATGTCATTAGGCCTTAAAAAAAAGGGCTCAAAACAGCACTCAGTGGCGTAACGATTTGTACACAAAGGTGCTTTAACAACTGAAACTGTTCTTATAGCTTTAGAGTTCATACTGAGTGTGTGTATAGGTCGAATATTCAACGATACTGTACAAAGTTTTAGCAGTACGTATTGAAACAGAACTGTGCAAAGAATGCGTGTGGTAATGTCAACATCATAATATGAGTTTGAAAATGTACTTTATTATTATGAATTTAAAATTTAATTATTATTTTGTAATTATTAAACAAAATTCTGTATCGCAGGTATACTTTAAACGATTAAAATCAGGTACATTTTCTTTTCGTTATTATGCGATTATGCTCAACATTATAGTTTACAACAAGTAATTGATACGGTATAATTTAATTAGCACGGTATTCGGGAAAATTGTAAATTTTTTTTTTGTATTTTGTACCTGTGTGTATTTCATGATATTTCACTTTGCGTATTATATTTTTGAACATAGAAATGCTTCGTGAGCTTATTTGCAATGTTTTTGTATTTCTATATACAGTTATATCGTTCATGAGTTTTGTACATGTTTCATGGCTTAATTTTTGTACATTAGTATTCCTCAGTATATTCGAAGTATTTGTCTATTTTGAACATTAATATTTCATGAGCTTGTTTATAATGTTTGTGTGTTTCTGAACATGTGTAGAGTTTTTTTTTCTACAACTACAATGGGGCCACAACAGACAAACTGCCCAAATACATAAAGTTTGTGTACAGCAGAATATCTGTATGCAATGAATGTATGCAGAGTTTTGTATATTTTTCTACCATATTCCATGAGCTAGTTTATTTGTAATGTTTATGTAATTTCATGGATACTTCCTATATATACATATATTTCACATCTTATTATAGTTTTCTTTTTGAGTCCATGGAGATAATTCACGAGATCTATTGTTAGTGTATTTTAGTATCTGGATATTTTATGAGTGTATTCAGAGTTTATGCGTGTTTTTGAGCATACATTTTATAAATTCATATAGTTTGTTATAGTGTATTTTATATAATTTATGTTTGTGTATTTTATATAATTTATGTTTGTGTATTTTATATAATTTATGTTTGTGTATTTTATATAATTTATGTTTGTATATTTTATATAATTTATGTTTGTGTATTTTATATAATTTATGTTTGTGTATTTTATATAATTTATGTTTGTATATTTTATATAATTTATGTTTGTGTATTTTATATAATTTATGTTTGTGTATTTTATATAATTTATGTTTGTGTATTTTATATAATTTATGTTTGTGTATTTTATATAATTTATGTTTGTATATTTTATATAATTTATGTTTGTGTATTTTATATAATTTATGTTTGTGTATTTTATATAATTTATGTTTGTGTATTTTATATAATTTATGTTTGTGTATTTTATATAATTTATGTTTGTGTATTTTATATAATTTATGTTTGTGTATTTTATATAATTTATGTTTGTGTATTTTATATAATTTATGTTTGTGTATTTTATATAATTTATGTTTGTGTATTTTATATAATTTATGTTTGTGTATCTTATGTGTGTGTGTAATTTATGTTTGTGTATTTTGTAATTAATGTTTGTGTATTTTGTAATTAATGTTTGTGTATTTTGTAATTAATGTTTGTGTATTTTGTAATTAATGTTTGTGTATTTTGTAATTAATGTTTGTGTTTTTTCCAAGATGTGGGTGTAATTTTTTAGTTTGTGTATTTTTGTACTCATAAGAACATTTCATGAGTCATTCTGATGATTAGTCAAATGTCTTCAGATGCATGAAATAAATAATAGTTACAACGTCACATGTATTTCATGAGATTATTCTTAATATTTATGTAATTTTACTATTTGTGTATTTTTGTACATGAATGAGTATATAGATAAATATTAAAATTATGTTGAAATTCAAATTGCTTGCATGTTTATCGTGTACCTCCCATAGCATGTTTGGTTGTCACTCTCGTTGAACTGTTTAGGATAAAATAAGACCAGAGGCGTACGCAAGGGTAGCGCACAGATGGGGGGGGGAAGGGTGCATTCACCCCCCACCCTCAAGCCGACCAAATAATAGGAAAAAAATGTATATATTCAAGGAAAATACCTTATAAATGCTATTTTAACTGTTTAAGCGGCAATGACGAGATATCTCGCCTGCATAAAAGTCTCTTATTTTAGCATTGACGCGAGAAGATAATTTGTAAAAATAATTTCTCAATAGAAAACCTCTCCCTACACCCTTAGTTTGGGCCTGCTTCATTAAAAACGACATGATATTTTAAAGGGGCTGTGGTAATTTCTAATTGCCGTTCAAGGGGGAGGGGGGTTGGTTCACGCAAATTTTCCAAAAACAAATTCGAATTTTTCAATTTTCAAATACTATGAAATTTTCTGCGTTTAACTGTATTCGAGTTTTAGTTATACCTGCACTAGAAATATTTTTAAATATTTTAATATGAACTCAGCTGGCAGACATTATACATGCTAATGTTTTTGGGGCTAAAATGCTATTTTGTCAAAACTAAGCATTTTGTTAGAAAACGAACATTTTTTTCGAATACCATTCATTCAAAAGTCAACTGTGTGTCTCTCGACACATACTTTTAACACAAGGAGTTTTTAATAAAACTATTATTTGAGATTTGATGGCACAAAATATGGGTAAATTTTGGTGATTTTTGAAAAAGTTACACGTTGTGGAAGTAAAATTATTATCAACAATTAAAATCCTAAATGCTCGTGTCAAAAGAAAATTGCATAAAAAAATCTCCGTAGTATTTGAGATAAAAAAATGTAATGCCTAAAGTATTGAATAGAAATTTTAAATGATCCTTAAAAAAGGAGATTTCCCCCCCCCCTAAGGAAAGCATGGAAACCCAAGATCGTGCACCGACCCCCCTTGAAGGTTAACTCAGAGGTTCTTGACCTTCTTCAGCCGTGACCCAAAATCCACAAGATAAGCTTCGCGACCCATGTCAGGGTGGACATTTCAACTTTTCTAGAAAAGGGCAGAGTACATATACTCAATGTATGTATATAAATTGAAGGGCCAAAAAAACTGGTACAGGCATGCGTATGCAAATAAAGAGATATGGAACCAATCAGAGTACGGCGCTGCGGTCGGCAACGCCTATATAACGCAACAAGTGTCTGGTATAGTTGTTAGATCGGTTACTGATGCTACAATGGCAGGTTATCGAGATTTAAGTGAGTTTGAACGTGTTGTTATAGTCGGCGCACGAGACATGGGACATAGCATCTCCGAGGTAGCGACGAATTTGGATTTTCACGTACGACCATTTCACGAATGTACCGTGAATATCGGGAATCCGGTAAAAAAATTAAATCTACGACATCGCTGCGGCCGGAAAAAGATCATGCAACAACGGGACGACTGACGAGAATCATTAAACGTGACAGACGTGCAACCCTTCCGCAAATTGCTGCAGATTTCAATTCTGGGCCATCAACAAGTGTCAGCGTGCGAACCATTCAACGAAACATCATCAATATGGGCTTTCGGAGCCGAAGGCCCACTCGTGTACCCTTGATGACTGCACGACACAAAGCTTTACGCACCGCCTGGGCCCTACAACACCGACATTGGACTGTTGAGGACTGGAAACACGTTGCCTGGTCTGACGAGTCTCGGTTCCAATTGCTTCGAGCTGATGGACGTGTACGGAGACAACCTCATGAATCCTACATGACAACAGGGGACTGTTCATGCTGGTGGAGGCTCTGTCATGGTATGGGGTGTGTGCAGTTGGCGTGATATGGGACCCCTGATACGTCCAGATACGACTCTGACAGGTGACGTATACGTAAGCATCCTGTCTGATCACCTGCACCCATTCATGTCCATTGTGCATTCCGACGGACTTAAACAATTTCAGCAGGACAATGCGACACCCCACACGTCCAGAAGTGCTACAAAGTGGCTCCAGGAACACTCTTCTGACTTTAGACACTTCCGCTGGCCACCCAAATCCCCAGACATGGACATTATTGAACACATCTGTGATGCCTTGCAACTTGCTGTTCAGAAGATATCTCCAACCCCCTTACTCCTCCGGATTTATGGACAGCCCTGAAGGATTCATGGTGCCAGTTACCTCCAGCACTACTTCAGACAATAATCGAGTCCATGCCACGTCGTGTTGCGGCACTTCTGCGGGCTCGCGGGGCCCTACACGATATTAGGCAGGTGCACCAGTTTTTTTGGCTCTTCAGTGTATTTGTATGTATCTATACCATTTATAGCGTATTTTCTAAAGCCGGGGCAACTTCCCCCAAATGACGGGCCTGACCCAAGGGACTGCTTGTACTTCGAAATCAGTGACGCAATAAGTGCATTTCTAACAGAACCGTAAATGAATTTCTACGACTCATTTAGGAGACCGCTGTGAATCAAGTTTGAGTCGTAACGCATAGCTCAAGAGCCCTGCTTGTCAGTGGATTTGTAGTCACTGCGAATCAAAAGTTTGCGTCGTGACCCAAGGCTATAGTGAGAGGGGGGGACTTGGGGTCCGGTTCCCCCCTCGAAATGTGAGTAAATGACTGATTAAAAGGGGAAAAGACAGGTTTCACCATTGTTTGGCCAATTTGGTCCTCCTCTGAAAGAAATGGCTGGCTACGAACCTGTCGTGGCCCATAGCTTATGAATCATAGGCTGTAAATGGGTTTGTACGACCCATCTCAGAAGCTATTGTGAGACACAACCTCTGCTAATCATAGGTTTGGGTCGTGACCCATAGATAAATAGCCCCTTATTGTTAGCGGATTTGCGCGACTCATTCCTGAAACACCTGTGAATCAGGGGTTTGGGTCGCGACCCAAAGCTCAATAGGAGCTTTTGGAGGAGATGATGGCCTTAAAATTTCTCGAAAAGAAAATTTTTGTGCCCTCTCTAAAGGTTGATCCTGCGTACGCCCCTACATAAGGCATGTGCAAAAAAAAAAGAGACATGTACTAATAACACACGATGCATCTGCAAGCACACGATGTCAGCCATTAAAGGCAGCTGACAAGCATACGAATTCATCCTACACAGCCTAAATGTAAAGTATAAACATCCGATGTACCACCGTATAGGAACTGGATGTACATCTACAGTCACCTCCAGAAGTAATAAATGTATCGTAAAATGGTTTACATCGCGTCGGTACTCGAAGCACTAAATTTTGTGCATTCATTTACAAAAAACCAATCGACAAAGTTCTCTCCGCGGCGATTTCTTCCGAGTTACGTGTATATAAGTATAGCAAATACTGAGTGTATTCAGGTACATCTCACTGAGGTTTCACCGGCTGCTGCGGTGGCATAGGCGGAGGTGGCGGCGGGAGCGGTGGTAGAGGTTGCGCTTGGTTCTGGTGAGGCTGTTGTTGCTCTGCCTGTGGTGGTGGTGGTGGCTGCGACGCTTGGTTTTGTTGCTGTTGTTGCTGCTGCTGCTGCTGTTGGAGTTGCTGTTGTTGCATTTGTTGCTGTAGCTTGACTTGTTCCCTGATCCTCTTGGAATTCGGTCTCGGGAACGACGACGGGCGTTCCCTGTAAGTCTGAAAGAAAGGATGTACAGCCTTTCCAGACTGAAAGGGAATGTATAATTAAAAAATAAGGACTCTTAGTAGTAATTAACACTACCTAAATATACCAATAATTTAGTTCAGATGAATTTTATATTGAAGAGTTGGTGTGGTTTTTTTAGTTTAAATTAGCTGTAATACTAGGGCAATTCATTGGCAGCATTAAAGAAGCAACAAAAGCATTATAATGGTATATACATGCCTAAAACGCATTGTTAGGGAACGAGGGTAATCAAAGTAAACATTCCAAAAGTAATTGTTGAGGCCCACGAACCATTGTTGCCCGACAGTTTCTCCACCCAATTCGGGCATTTTCCCAGCTCTGACGAGCTTTTAAGGTAGCTTATCGTTCAAGTCGGGTCCCGTATAACATGAACGCAAAATTTGCAAAAATCGGTCTAAAATTGTAAATTTCTTCAGACAACACACACACACACAGAAAATCAATTTTATATACAGGGCATGACACTTCACTGGCGAACCGTTATTCCCAGAGACATACTTCCAATTAGATAGCGTTTCGAAATAACGTGGGGTACTCAGATATGTCACTCATGTTGCAAAGGGTTGTATAGTTATCGAAATATAAAAATTAACTGTTGGAACCAGATCTATATACAGGGTGATTCAGAAAAGATGGGAAAAACTTTAAGAGGTGGTAGTACACACAAACAATTGTCATCAAAAAATACATGGTCTACATTGAAACTGCCTCTCCTGTTGAAGTTTTGGGCCGGAATCATCGGCGACCACCTAATAGGACCGTATCTTCCGCCGGAACGCTTTGACGAGGGTAAATACCGAACGTTTTTGCAACAGGTGCTGCCAGACTTGCTGGAGGGAATGCTCCAACTGCCCTCCGTCTGCGTATGTGATGGAGCTCCAGCCAATTTTGGGCGAGAGGTACGGCACTATCTGGACGCCGCTTTTCCAAACCGATGGATTGGACGAGGTGGCCCTCACGATCAACCGATCTGTCTCAATTTCTTTTTGTGGGGACAGCTGAAGAGTCTGGTGTGTAAGACTCCTCTTGACTGTGAAGAGAACCTAATCGCAAGACTTTCGGCTGCTGCTGCTGCTGAGGTTCGCGATATGCCTGGAATATTCCAGAGCGTTCGCCAATCCCTCGTTCGCCGCTGTTTTCTTGCATCACCGTTGCAGGTTGCTCTGAGCATTTATTGCAAATTGCTCATTAAAATTGTTTTTTTTTTTAACTTATACGCTATTCTTGTGTTTTCTCCCCGTATCCTCGGCTTTACTATGTTGCGCCCTGTAGCACGTTTGCACATTTCATTTTAGACCATGCATTCTTTGATTGAAGTTGTTAGCATGTACTACCACCTCTTAAATTTTTTCCCATCTTTCCTGAATCCCCCTGTATATAGTACCAGATCTCATCATGTGGACCCTCTACGAATAGGAGGTCGTGGGCCCGTGGGTATAGATGATCCTGGTACTATGGACAGCTCTGCTGGATTCTGAAAGTAATTAAACGCATCCCCCCCCCCCGACATATTCCAAATAAAAGCTTTAACTCTTCAGATTCCTCCATGGCCTCCCTTAGAATATCCTAGGACCGCAAGTGGGACCATACGGCCCCAGGTTAAGAACCACTGTGTTAGAGTACTGTCCAAACACAATTAAGTGAAGAAGGTAATACCGTAACTTGAGGTTTCTTGAACCCAAAAAAGAGTTGAAGTAGGACCTAGGATTTGGAAATGAAACCCCTATTGCATATCTGTCTTGGGTTCAATTTATTAACCCTCCCCCCTAACCGCCCAGGGCACAAGCAACTCCGGTTTACGGTACTGCGTGCGATTAGTTGTTCTTTCTTTCATTTACCTGACCATATGGACCCTTAACTTCAGCTGGACCGCCGTAAAGATCATCTTGGTCTATCCTCGATGGAATGGAAGCGTAGGAAGCCAGGCTCATGGCCGGTGTGCCGGGCTCTCCCTGGCTGTAAGGCCGACCCTTGTCCGGGTCGCCGTATCGCGGAGCTCCTGTCGCTGCGTATATGTACTGCTGTTGCTGGCCGTGTAGCGCTGGGGGAAAACAAAACAACGCATTTTGCGTAATCAGAGAGAAATGTCATGCAAAAAACATTGTAAAATTTACATATTCTATACCGGGGGTGCACCTTTTTAGTCCGCGGGCCAGTATGTGCGTTATTTTTGTCGCTCGAGGACTAGAAACTGATATATATGTATATAGGGTGACCATAACGCCAATATTTTACGGGACATTCCCTTGATAGTGGCTGCCTCAACTTTTTTTCTTATGAAATGTCCCGTTTTCCCCTTATTTTCAATCCTTTTATTTCATCAGTTGATGGCACCTTTAACTGGCTTTGACAAATATTTTTGGCTGTAATTGACAACTTTACTTGCCTTTTTTTCCAGACCTCTGTGTGACAGAGTTTGGAACGATATTTATATGGCTATAATTGACAAGTTTGCTCTTAACAATTTTTTTTAAGGCTGTCATATTGGCAACTTTACTTACTTTGACAATTTTTTTTGGCTGTGATATTGGCTACTTTACTCGCTTTTGACAATTTTTGTGGCTATTGTTGGAAAATTTATTTGCCTTTGACGTTTCTTTGGCTGAAATTGGCAACTTTATTTGCATTTCATAATTTTTATGGCTGCCCCTCCCCCCCCCCAGAATATCCCAGTGGCAATTATACTTGCCTTTGATAATATTTTATTGTGGCCGAACGAATGAACGCCGGACTTACCCCATATGTTCAATGTCCTGCATTTTTTATGAAGGAAATATGGTCATTTATCGTGTTTGTATTGATTGACACTTTTATACCGGAAAATCCTTTTCCCGTGCGGGACGGAACTCCTCGGCCGGCCGCGTTTGGCCCGCGGTCCCGAGGATGGGCATTCTATGCTATAGCGATATGTAAATGAAATGAGAGTACTGACAATGATTCTGTGCTTACCTTTGATTTGATCTTTGACGAGATCTTCCCTCGATCTCGATTTCGTGACGTACACGATGATCACGACCACCACGACGACCACTGCGATCAGCGCGGCACCAGCGGGTATGATCACCGACAAGTCCATGTACATAGGGATGTCTCGAGCACCTTCCAACAACGAAACAAACTCAAATCATTCATGGAAAATTGGATAATTTATAAAACGTTCAAGGACATACACACGATATACTTTGATGCATGTAACAGTGAGTTGAATTAGCACGTGTACATGGGGCCCGCAAGGTTGAATACAGAGAGGACTTGGGACACTTTGGTGCTTTTGCCAACCTTACGGGTTTACGGAAACTTGGCATCTGACATTCCGACCCTAGAACGTTTCGTCCTCGGTGCATTTAGCGCGCTCAGGACGGGGGGGGGGGTCAAGTGAATGGATGAGTGACCGCAAGAGTGACCGATTTTCTTATTGAGAAATATAATTTCCTTGAGTACTCATGTACTAAATTGGTTCCCCGTCTGGACTTGCTGACGTGAGTATACGTCACTTGCCCACTCACATGGCCCCTCATACGGTCAATCACACACCCACTTTGGCACTCCTAGTCACTCACCCACTCACCACGTCACTCATTTGGTCTTACACTCATACGATTACTCACTTACTTATGCGGTCAATCATTCACTCGCGTGGTCACTCGCATACTGATCAGCTACTCACTCACTTGGTTATCATATAGTCATTCACTTACATGCAATCATTCCCCCACTCACTTGTTCACTTATACAGTCACTCAGTCATTCATACGGTCACTCACTTACTCATGTAGCTGCTCACCCCCCCCCCACTTGGCCACTGATACTGTCACCCACTCCCTTGTACACTCCTACTGTCACTCATATACTCATCAGTCACTCATCCACTCAATTGGCCACTCATGTGGTCACTCACTTACTCATGCGGCCACTCAACCACTCCCTCGGTCACTCATGCAGTCACTCACCCACTCACTTTATTACTCATATGGTCACTCATCCACTGACTTTGCCCTGTATGGTGCGAAACATGTGGAGGAGAATTTTCCCTATCCCACTGCAAGGGGAACTCAGGCAAAATTTAGGAAACAATAAGAGGACATTGGAAAAACATAGCAAGGGAAGTATAACAATCATAAGCACGATAATACTGATAATAGTGTACCTTTCTCTTTTGTCTTGACCGCCAATATTTCACTAGCTTGTCCTCTCCCATACTTGTTGTTGGCCGTCAAGTACACATGGTACAGCGTATCGGCTTGCAGACCCGTCAGCATGTAACTGGCTTTGTCCGGAGACACCAGCGGTACGTGTAGCCACTGTCCAGTTCCTCTCTGATAATGCAACGTGTATCCTGAAAATCAACGTACTGATGTACACGATGCATTCCACTGCACATCATTTCACAGTACTTAGTCCTGTTTATAATTAAGTACATTTATAGTTGAATTATATTGAAGGAAATTTTTTACTAATTAGTTTAGGAGCCAGTACAGTATTATAAAAATTGAATTTTAAATGGAGGGCGAAACGCACCATTACCTGTTAGTTGATCGTCTCGACTCAGGATCTGATTCCACTTGACCGTGATCGCCTGGTCGCTGGTACTGACGAGTGACACCGGCGGTGACTTCGGTAAATCTGAAGGAAAGTATACATTTCTCTGTGTTACCCGTATGAATTTAGAAGTACACTCTTTTGCAAAAAACGAAGCACCCCTAAAAATAATCCAATCATTTTGTAATTTCGCATGCGAATTTCCTTTATGCCAAGTATGCAAATGGTCACATTTTCAAAGCCAACGAATGTGAACTTTAGTCGTAGCGTGCGTTTCTACTGCGAAACTAGCGTTGTATACAACAGGGAACACAATTGACACGTGTGTGGAGGGGGACGAGGCCAGCGGTCCCAATCAGCCTTACAGAGGCATACATTCTCTACCACTGGTATGATGGTGCTATCTCTAACGGCAGCGGGCCATCTCTAATCATCCTGCGTACAACTTTATCAGTTCAACGAAATGTTGATGATACCCCGCTACCGGACGCATTACCCTCCTTGGCAAGTCATCCTGGAGCAATTTTGAAGATAATGCCAGGCCAAATACGACTCACATATCTCTGGACTGCCTCCGTGCTGTTGATACTCTCCCTCGACCAGCAAGATCAACGGACCTTTCGCCAGTCGAACATACATGGTACGTTACCAGATTTGGGCAACCGAAAATGCTCAAATCTGGAGCAAAAATTGATAAATGCCTTACACAATGTATCGTAAGATGAGATTAGGAATCTTTATCACTCCTTACATCGACGTATGGGGTTTCACCAATTACTGATTTGAACATTCCATGTGCAAGTGCAAGCCATTGACGGGTACTACGGCTTTGAATTTAGCTTTGTGTAACCTTCCCACATATTTAATTGCAATATATAGAAAGTCACTTTCTTCATTGTGTTTTTTTATTTTGTATTTAAGCCAGGGGCTGCACAACCTTTTCGATTCGCGGACCAGATATGAGGTATTTCCGCAGGGACTTATAGATATGTAGTGACGATACGACCCTTATTTTACGGGGCATCCCTGTAGCTTCGACCGTCCCAACCTTTTATCATAAAAAAACCGCGTTTTTTCTCTTATTTTCCCACAAAGCTTAGTTGAAATTTTGAAATCTAGAATTCAGATTATTTTCATGATGTATAACGTACTGCTACTACTAAACCACTCATGCACCTCGTGCATATTCCTCTGCGGTACTTCTAACAAATTGGTGCGTGTTGGAATGTCCGTGTTGTGAACCTGATGTGAAGCTTGTTTCCGTATGAAGCTTGTTATAGTGCTGCCATCTGCCTCCTATTTTTCGAACTATGAGTGAAGTGTAATGATTGAAGATTTTACTGTTGTAGGACTGTTGCGCTCTCCGTGGCGAGACTTTTTAATGGGGAGATCGGCTTGCATTCACACCTCAAAGTTGTATCGAGTACTGTATATCGTGATGATTGTGACTCATAATAATTATAATGAATATAATTACCATAAATATTCACTATTATTATCATAATAATTGTTGTGAAATAATTATATTAATCTCACATATTTGTTAGATATCTACGTTTTCTGGAGAATTACATTTTGACTTACAGTGCCCATCATTCTCAGCATTTAGTGATTTTTCAGCAATTTTGGCTATATTTGGCAGATTAACTTGCACCTGACAATTTTTTTTGTTGTCACTGGCAACTTTACTTGTCTTTGACGAACTTTTCGGCTGTGAATGGAAAATTTACTTGCTTTGATAACTTTTGTTGGCAATCTCCCGTATTTTTATAAAACAAATTTCGCGGACCGGATGGAACTCCCCCGCCGCCCCCAGGTCGGGCTGCATTTGTCCCGCGGGCTGGAGGTTGTGCACCCCCTGATTAAAACCATTTGACAGTACCTATGTGGTGAGAAACATTTATCTAACTACACCGTGTTGATTTTACCTCCATCAAGTGTCCTGATGACCAGTTCTTGCGATGGCGGTCCGGTCCCGGCTCCATTCTCGGCCTTCACCAGTATACTGTACCTAATGGACTTGGTTAATCCAGTGATGAGATACTCGTTGGTGTGGTTTGTACCGGCTTCGAGTTTCTTGAACGTATACGGCTGATTGACACCTTCGGCCTTGTACCCGATGTAATAGCCTTTGAGCACTCCGTTCCAACATTCTTTCGGTGGTGGCTGAAAATAAATCGAGAAATGAGTAACAAATAATTGCATGGCATGCTATAATGGGGATTTAAGACATGAGTACACAAATCCCCACCTATGGGCCTATCAAGCTCATTTTAAATTTTCATATGGCCGAGCTTTTTTGCTTTTAAGCAGAGCAATTCAACCTTGAGAAAGTAATTCCTCAAAGCAGCCACGGAACTTTGGTTCTGGCCTCGAAGTAGTTACCCAGCTTATATACAACACTCCAAGCAGTCATTTGGCTTATAAGCAACACCCGAAGTGGTCAATAAACTTCTTGACGATCCTCGAAGCAGTCATTCAGCTTTTGTACGGCCCTGGAATGAATTGCACATCTTTTATCAACATTCGAACTTTCATTCAGCTTCTATATGACTCCAAATAATATTATTATGTCTATATACGGTCTTTGAAGAGTTTACTAGACTTATTTACAAAGCTGGAAGCAGTCATTCAGCTTTCGTGTAATGATTCTCAAGCAAGTTTCTCAGCTTATACAAGACCCTCGAACAGTCATTAACCTTATACGTAACCCTATATGGCCCTCGAAACAGTTACTCAGTTTACATACGGCCCTCGAAGATGTTACTTAATTCATACACGACCCTCGATACAGTCATCCAGCTTTTATACGGCTCACGAAGATGTCATTCAGTTTGTTTTACGACCCTGTAAGAAGTTATTCAGCTTATAAAGGATCTTCGTAGAAATTAATCAACTTCTACACAACACTCAGAGCGGTCATTTACTTTCTGTGTACGGCCCTCGAATAAGTTTCTCAGCTTATAAATGGCACTCGAGAACAGCCAATAAGCTTCTATACTTTTTCATCTATTTTATATGACTCCCGAAAAAATTACAAAGCTTCTATACGACTTCTGAAAACGTTACGTAGCTTATATTCGGCATTGGAAGAATTACTCAGCTCATGCATGACCCTCGAAGCTGCCATTCAGCTTTTCTACGGCTTTTTAAGAGTTATTCAGCTCATGTAGGAATCTCGAAGAAGTTACTCAGCTTATACATGGCCGTCGAACAGTCATTCATCTTCTATATGGCCCTCGATAAAGTTACCCAACTTAAGTACGGCCTCGAAGTTAATACTCAGCTTTTGTACCTACCTTGAAGCAGTCAAGTTTTTATACCACCACCATCGTAGTTATCCAGCTTTTATGCATACTTACTTACCGAACACGGCTAGCCTGTGCTTGCGCAATTTAAGCACATTGCCCTGGGGGGAGTAGCCGTGTCCAGCTTCTATACAAGAACAGCTTTTGAGAAAGTTATTTGGGTTATATACGACCCTCGAAGCAACATTCAACTTTTATACCGAGAAGTTACTCAGCTACAACACTCTAAGCAGTCATTCGTCCTTTATTTTGCCTGCTCATATCCGACCCTCGAAACAGTCATTCAGCGTTTATATAACATTCGAAGAAGTTACTCTGCTTATATATGACCCTCGAAGAAGTTATTCAGCTTTTACATGGCCCTTCAGTCATTCAGCTACTATACTGCCCTCGATAAAGTTACTCTGCTCAAGTGCGCCCTCGAAGTTAATATTCAGCTTATTTACCACCCTCGAAGCAGTCGTCCAGTTCTTATATCACCACCGTCGTAGTCATCCAGCTTCTATACAGATTATGGAATAGTTATTCAGGTTATAAGCGACCCTCGAAGCGACATCAGCTTTTATACAGAGAAGTTAGTCAGCTACAATACATTCGGCGGTCATTCGGCTTTTATTTGGCTCTGAACATAGTTACTTTGTTCATATCCGATCCTCGAAACAGTCATTCAGCTACTATATAACTTCCGAAGAAGCTATTTCGCTTATAAATGACCCTCGAAGTAGCAATTCAGCACTCGAAACAGTCATTCAGTTTTTATACAACCTTCGAAGAAGTTACTCCGCTTATACATATATAACTCTAGAAGCAGTTTCATACCATCCTCGGAGAAGTTGCTCAACTCATCCTCGAAGCAGTCCACCGAGCTAATCTTCTTTAAAGAAGTTACTCTTTATCCGAACTTTGAAGTGGCAACCAACTTCCATAATGCCCTCGAAAAAATACTGAGCTTTATACAGCCCACACAAAATAGTTAAACGGCCCGCAAGCCGAAGAGTTTGTGCCCTTCCCCCGATGGTTGAGAAAAGCAAATGTATAAGTATTTTAGGCTAAATAAAAATAATCGTACCTTCCATTTTACTAATATCGATGTTGGGCCCCTCGCCTCCACGTACAAGTCAGTCGGTGGGCCACTTGGTTCTAGACAGATAGAAAAAAAACCCCATATATTAATCATACAGAGAAATCGGTGCTTATTAGTATAGCCAAAGAGTGCATTCGGCCTTAGTCTCCCCGATTTGCGGCAGTAATATTGATAATAACTTTTTGCTGAAGAACTCTACACCCCTGGTCCCACGTTATGGAGGCCAATTTTGCCCAGGGCCTCGACAAATCAAAGTCGGGCCCTTCTTAAATGGGTGATACTTTGATTTTACTCGAATCTAGTGTAACACTGGTAACAAATACCAACCTTCTTCTTTCGTTGTGAAACGGATCGTTTCAGAAGGCTCTCCATGACCGATTTCATTCTCGGCCACGACTGACAATGCGTACGAAGTACCAGGTTTGAGCCCCTGCACCACCGCCGTTGCCTGCGTCGCTTCCACCAAGTCTTCGTTCAGAGTCTGAGGGCCGTCTGATAAGGGTGAGAAACAAATAAAAATTAGATGAGTTCTAAATAAGGTCCGTATGAGTTTCCGTCAACAATGGTGAATCGCGTACGGGACCCATACTCACGTTTGTCTCGCCAGTACTGTATGCGGTACTGCGTTATCGCGCTGTTGCCAGCGTACGGAGCGGACCATCGGATGCTGACACTACGTGCCCATACGTCCAGTACTTTGACGTCGAGTGGCTGGGCCGGGACCTCTGCAAAATTAGATGAAATGGTATTGAAATTTCGTAAAGGCACAATCACATCAAATGTGTCCAGAGAGAAAATTCACCTTCCCAACAATACAACAAAACACGCGATTCATCGACAGGAAAATCGACACAGACGGTGTCGATGAAAAAGCGAGAGAGTGATAAAGTTAGTAG
The DNA here is from genome assembly GCF_987345545.1 of Pholcus phalangioides. NCBI lineage: Eukaryota > Metazoa > Arthropoda > Arachnida > Araneae > Pholcidae > Pholcus > Pholcus phalangioides. Next base: position 7,361,812 of record NW_028301627.1, read on the forward strand.
ATGAACGTGAGTGAAAGACTGAGAAAGTGGGCAAACGAACAATCGAGTGTAAGATTGAGCAAGTGATTGAGAAAGTGAGAGAGTCATTGAGGAAATGAGTGAACAAGTGTTCGCGTGAGTAAACATATGATTGAGCGTGTGATTGAACGTGCAACCGAGTGAATGAACCAGCCATTGATAAGTGAGAATGAGTGACCGAGGAAGTGAGTGAATGATCGATGGTGTGAGCGAATGACCGATTATGTGTGCAAATGACGGACTGAGTGAGCAAATGACAGTCAGTTAGCGAGTGACTATGTAAGTCAGAAAGTGAGTGAATCAGTGATCCAGCGAGTGCCTGAGTGAGTCAGTGAGAAAGTGAGCAAATGACCGATTAGGTGAGTAAACAAGTGATAGAGCTCAGTCACATGGAGAATGTGACTGAGCGAGGGAGTGAGCATGTAATTGAGAAAGTGAATAAACAAGTGATTCATCGAATGAGTGAAGAAGTCAGTGAATAAGTAAGAAAGTGGATAAACGAATGGGTGACAGAGAAAGTGGGTGGCTTAGGTGAACGAGGGAGTGAGGATATGACCGAGTGACTCATTTTGTGAGCAAATGGCTGAGTGAGACAGCGAGTGACTCATTTTGTGAGCAAATGACCGAGTGAGAGAGCGAGTGACTCATTTTGTGAACAAATGACCGAGTAAGTGAGAGAATGACTGAGTTAGTGAGCGAATGATCGTCTGTGTCAGAAAATGGCCGATTAGGTGAGCGAATGATCGTCTGTGTCAGAAAATGGCCGATTAGGTGAGCAAGTTACGGAGTGAGTGAGCAAATGACAGTCAAGAGTAAGCAAAACACGACAGCAGACACACAGTCACTCGCACACAACGAATGACTGTGTGAGTCAGAAAGTGAGTGAGTCAGTAAGAACGTGAGCGAGTTAGTACGAAAGTGAGTCAGTACCAAAATAAGTCAGTAAGAAAGTGAGTGCGTGAGTCAGTCGGTCAGTAAGAAAGGGAGTGAGAGTGTAATTTGCTCAGTAAGAAAGTGAATGACTGAGTCAGTAGGAAAATGAGTGTGTCAGCCAGTAAGAAATTCAGTGATTGGGTTAACAAGAAAGTGAGTCAGTCGGTTAGAAAGTGAGTGAGTTAGCCAGTGAGTGATTCTGTGTGAAAATGAGTAAGTGAGCAAGTGAGTGATTTAGTGACAAAGTGAGTGAGCAAGTGAGTGATTTAGTGACAAAGTGAGTGAGCAAGTGAGAAATTCATTGAGCGAGTCATTCACTTACTCGCTCACTTGCCGACCAACTCAGTCACTAGCCCGATCTTTCACTCACTTGCTCAGTCACTCACTTTTTCTGTCGTCCTATCAATTGACCACTCTCACTGATTCGGTCACGCACGCGGTATGTCAGTGGTGAACTGTTGTCGGTATATTGAATTTTCCACTGATGAATTGTTTGTAAATGGATTCCCCTTTCGGTGAACTCTGCGTAGACCTACACCAATAGTGAAAAGCCTTAAAGAAGGAATGAAACGTACCTACGACGAGTACTTTGATACTTCTTTCGTCACTGCCGTAAGCGTTCGATGCCGTGCACGAGTACAGTGCACCGTCTCTCCTGTCCACGTTGCGTATGAACAATTCGGAATTCACACCATTTTTAGAAGACGTTTCAAATTTCTCATACCTGTCGGACAAAAACCAGGTATCAATATATAAATGCAAAAAGTGGAGTTATCCTATAAGTGGCAACACTGTTTCAAACAGGGCCTCGTCAATAATCATTAATTTCCAGTTGCAGCCCTTAAATGACTGGAAGAGTATCGATAACAAATTTGCCTCCCCATTTATTCTCAAAAACAATAGGGTGTCCCAATAATAACGGGCCCATTTGAAAAATTGATAAAAAATTACGGGAAGCGATATAAATGCATCGTTTGCTGCAATATGCTTGGAAAAAAACAGTAAAATTTCATTCAGAATTTCAAAATTACTTCCAAATTTTCACAAAATATGGCGCTGCAGTTTGCAAGAAACAAAACCCATCGTAAGAACTAGTGGAAATAACACTGCGTAGTTTCAGAACAGAATCGCCAAAAATCCTTGCAAATGCCTGAACCAGGATGGGCCTGAATCGAATTCTAGTCAGAACTGCGAAATCAGTTAAGTTCATTAACAGATGGCAGTGCTGTCTGAAAAACTAAAATAAGGTATTTTCACAATCCTGGCCTAGACGGGTTTCAATGAATATCGTTCTGAGGCCATACCATGTTACTGCTGTAAATGGCGGATATTTCGAAAATATCGAATTTTTAAGTTTTTTCCACAAGTCTTTTTTTTTTTAAAATGAGCCTATCAATTATGGCACACCCTGTATGTACCGATTATTGTTGTCATGAAGGCTCTCGTACATCTGAAGTTACATAGATGGTCCCGTGCCATAATTAAGACGGCTCTAGCTGTAGAACCACGTATAAGAGCCAGGAAATGTCATTTATACCACAAGTGACACGCCTACCCTTCTTCAGAGCCAATAGAATTTCCCCATTCAATACGCGTGCGCATTGACGCCAAGGACAAAGACTAATCAGCGAGATGTTCAGCTTGGTAAAGCCAAGATGACTTCGAAACAGAACTGAATGAAAATAGATCGTGCTGAATGTTGTTGTTAAGCTTTCGGTATTAGTTGACAAAACAGCAGCAAGATGAGAAAAAGCACGAGCTCAAGAATTCTCGTGCCCTAATGCACCACAAGCTATCACCTGATTGGTTCAATCACTGAAGTTTGGAAATGCTCTGTCTACCTGCATATTCCCTGCATTCCAGATGCATAAGGTTTCCCAGTAAGATGATGGAGGTGCCAAGCTTTTCTGATAATTTTTGTCGCACCATTTGCTGCACACGAGAGATATTTAGACCTTGGACCGCGATTTATTGCCGATTCCTAACGACAGCGTTCGGCATTTTCCTTTTTTACAGATTGCACTGAGAGGTTAGAGTGCTAACCCCCCGTCTGTGGTGGGACTTCCTATGGCAGCAAGCATTTACTGTGGTCAGGTGGTCGTAGTTTCTGTTGTACCCCTGCGTCAGGAAAGATTCTGACGACGATGAATCGAGTATCCAACTCGCGACACCTAATAACACCTTTTGGTACTTTACACGAGTATCTTATCGACATGGGATACACCTCCAGGCTTCTTTCTACTCAAGATGGAAGAACCATAGGTATACCGCGTACCGTAATAATAAACTTTTGCCGTTTAGAAAGATATAGCGCCACATTTATCCATATAAGTTTCAAGTATTCTACACTTGCGAGATCTCAAAATACAAGAAAAGTCACCTGGATAAATCTGTAATTTCGAGCTGTCTCTTGTCTTTGAACCATATAATACTGATCGGTTGGTCTCCAGTGACGTCACATCGAAGTACAGCGCTGTCACCTTGCCTGACACTTTGCACCGTGAAGGTCTCTTCGAAACGTGCAGGAACTCCATAGAGAAGAGAAGAAAGACGATTATAATAAATAAATTGGCAAAATATACTAAATTGGAGATTTTATCGATATTTCGATTGAAATACGGTGGTTCAAAATTAATCGCTGAAGAATCGTTCCCCGTAGTTATTTTACCCTAAAGGCATAGCCCCACACTCATGTCAAGGCTGGCCCATTAGTCATTCACAAATATTTGCTTCCAGTATTTGGCTTCCCCGGTGCAAAGAAGCATCAGCGGCATAGGGACTGGCTACATGCCTGTCGAGCTTGGCTCAATATTCCTTGGCGAGTATTTGCCAGGGACAGCAGAACCGGTTTTTCGAGAACATTCTTCGCGTTGTGAATGTTGGCATTCTTCGACTAATGTATGGAGACAAGGATTGGAATATTTGTTGGAAGCTGGAAGGTACTCGACCAGTCTTCTTATGCCTTCCAGCCTCCAACATTTGACGATGATTGCCAATGGTGGAGCAGCAACATTACTTGCACATGGAACGTATTGCCCCAACCTTGTCATAAGTGTGGCCATGGTTTGATACAGTGGTTTTCAGCTTTTTGCCGTCCACGGCTCTCTTTCCCTGATAACGTTGACTCACGACTGCAGAGAATACTTCAAAAAAGAACCACTTCGAAATACTGAACGGGTATACATAAATGTCACCATCTAACCAACCTTTGACAAAGATTGGCGACGCCCCTTGGTCAAAAAGGCATTTATAAAAAGCCATAAATATTGAACAAGTTAACGCAAAAAAAATCATCTCATGAATTAGGATTTTGTTTCACAAGAAAATAAATGCAATTGAATCATACAGTCAATTGTGGGATGCCACCTGCCGGTTAAATTCTGAACTTAATCATTTCAAATCTGAATTAGTGACTTGAATTTTGGTACAAACTGCACAATCTTACTGAATTATTTTTTCGATTTTTATGATTTTTTAAAGTCTAGTGATTTTTTGGCCCACTCTGCATAATCAATCGAAATCGATAAAATGCTCACGTGCAACATAATAGCCATTTACTTATCAGTCAGGTTAATAATATGCATCAGAAAACATGTTCATGCACACAATTTACGAATAAGGAAAAATTATGTACAAGAAAATCAATCGATTGATAGCCAAGCAATAGTCATGATCAAAAATCGCGATGTTTAAATCGATATGAAATTCTATTTTTCATTTCCGTGATTGAATTTTATACACGTTAAACGGTCTCCAACGTCATCAGAAATCTGAAAAATAACAGGAAAAAAAGTCAATTCAATTACCAATGAAGAAAATGAAAAATATGAGTAAATTTGGAAGTATATAGTAACATTATGAGGAAGTATGAACTCTCTTCAAATGGAAATTGAAGAATACTTTAAAGCAGCGATTCCCAACGTGGGCGTTAACTCTCCCTGGGGGACGAAGGACTGTTCCAAGGGGGCGGTAGAAGTTACGAGTATAGCATAGGATTCTGTGGGTTAGATTGCGTTGGGGGCGCTGGAAAAAAAAAATTTCTGAAGGGGGCGATGGGACAAAAAAGGTTGGGAAACTATGCTTTAAAATATAATTTTGATGAAATTTTTAAAGAATTTCAGTGGCTCAGATGAACGAAAATAATTTAATAATTACTATCAAAACATTTGCTTACCTTAATAAGCTTCTTTCTTTGCGGAACATTCCGACATGAATATACGAATCTATCGTATTTTAAATAATATTATCGTACAAGAATGCCCCGTATTTTCATTATTAAAATATTCACACACATCAATTACGTCATATATCATTCAAAATTAATATAATTTCATTTCCTTAATGGCAAAATATATTTTTTAACACATAGATATTTTCATAGTGTTTATTGAAATAATAAAATTTATTATAGAATTATCTACTACAAAAGTACGAGACACGAGAATGTTTCGAGTTAATCAATTGATTTCGAATCGTATTGTAATCACTGGAATGAAAATGGCGGAGGCATTTCAAATCGATGTGGGTAGATTATGAGAAAACACTAAAGTTTGAAGTAATGGACTTTTTAATGGCGCATATATATTTTGATCTCTGGTCAACCTTACCATGGACCGTGACAGATATATCGGCCGAAAGCACCTCTGTAAAGCCATTGTCCGCGATGCACCTGTAAGTACCTTCGTCGTCTTTTGTAAGGTCGTTTATGATTAAGGATCCAGTTGCTGATGTATCAGTTCTTCCATCATTTTTCAGTGATTTATACTGTTCAGACGGACCTACACGAGAAAAAAAATATCACTATTAAATACCAATATTTAAGAAAATATTAACAACTAATCGGAGAAATTAACTTTAGAAACAGCAATCTTTAGGACAGAAAAAATTCAGGGAAATATTCAAAATACAATGATGGGAAAAATGAACGAAATACAATATGCAAATAAAATATTCAAAAAAATAAAATAAACGGAACCAACATTTATAAAAAATGCATTTACGTAAAATTGTGAGTTCCATCAGAAAATAAATTGAATACAAAGTTGTTATTACAGCTATTACGTTAGGATAATATGAATGAAAAGGAATGGTATAAGAAAAAGAATATTTTATATAATCAAAAAAAAGGAAAGAAAATCAAAATTTCATTCAAATTAAAATAAAATAAACGTCATCAAAGGTGTTATAGGGTATGGAGAAATATGAGAGTATGAAAAATAAACGTAAAATACACATAAACAAAAAAATTGATGCCCGTTAAAAATTGAATTGAAATTTAGTACACAAACTAGAATTACAGATAGTGCATAAAGAGAGGTTTAAAACTAAGTATAAATAAACAGCATATAAAACAAAATAAACGGATGTAAACAAAAATGAAATTAAACTAAACGTAAACTAACAACACAATAAATTGAATGGAAATTCAAAGGTAAAACAAACAAAAATTGTGTATTAAAATGAAACTAAATTAAACAAACATGATATAAAAAGTGCTAAGGCTGGGAAAAAAATAATAGATCAAGATGCAGTATAAGAAAGAATTAAAATATGAAAAAATAAACAAAGTGCATCATGCATATATTGATTAAATGACAAAATGGACATATAATGATATATATGTCCATACGATGACGAAAATGGACAAATATATCTTAGATTTTTTCAAATATATAATGAAACACAGCCGCAGAAACATATTTATTTTTCTTTGAAAGTATTTTATATTTCTCCAAAACTGAAATGAAATAAACACAAAAATATTATGATATATAGCAAGAAAAATAAACAAAAATAAATGAATAAAACTAAAATTTGATTCAAGCGTCATAAAATGTATTATACAGTAAGAAACGACTTCAAATGCCCACTTCGTTGGGCATTTTGCCTGTTGTGGCGTTGTATTTGTATTTGTAAGAAGAAACAAAAGATTACGAAAATTACAATACACATAAAACAAAAATTAAAGTCTATTTTTTAAAAAGCTATTTTTGTTTTATGTTTATTAAAATACAAGTTCAATTTTGATCATGATCAAAAGCTAATAAAATTTGATCATGATCAAAAGCTAATAAAATTTGATCATGATAGAATTTGCATTGAGATTTCATGTAAAAGTTTCAGAAAGTTTAGAAAACGTTAAGAATATTAAAACATGGTGTAAAATTATATATTAGCAAAAATGAACAAAAATAAAATGAAACAAACGCAAGCAAAAGTAAAAACAATCCAATAATTCAATGAAGATTCAAAGGTAAAAAAAAGAAACCCGAAAATTGTGCATAAAAAAATAAACGAACTAAAATTAAATAAACGTCAACAAAAATTCTACACAAGTTGGAAATAAAATAATAAATCTAAAGACAGTGTAAGGGAAATGAAATATGCAAAATAAACAAAAGTGCATCATGCAAATGAAATGATGGAGATAAGAATTAATATTCATAAAATTTTTAAAAATTTAATGAAATTGAGCCGAAAAAACTTCAACAGAAAAATTAAAAAAAAATGTAATGCAAATAATAAAAACAACCACAATAATTGAATTTAAATTCGAAAGTAATACAAATGGCATATAAAGAAAACGAAATAAGGAAACTGAAATAAATGAACATAAATAAAAATTATTCATTAAGTAAAAATAAACAAAGAAATAACCCAAAAATATATTATAGTGTAAAATATATAAAATATAATATATTTTGTGTAAATGAAAATAATGAAATCGAAAGTATGATGAACAACACAACACAAATTTAACGAATATAAGATTGAGCTAAGCAAAAACAAAATAAGATTAATTTAAACGAAACAGAACGAACATAAATGAAAATATTTTCATTAAAAGATATGATAAACACATAAATTGAAATTTTTTTTAGAAATGGGAAAATTAGCGTTTAAAAATGAAATAAATATAAACGAAAATGAAGCAAAAACAACCGAGGGATTTTAAAAATGCGCAAAAATAGCGAAATACGCTTAACAAAATCCAAACATTAAGCAAAACTATTATTAACCTGAACAGAATGTACTGTCAAAATTGAAATATATTATTCAGGTAAGCAAAGGGAACATAAAATTTAAATAAAAGAAACAAACAAAAACATAAGAGTGTATAAGAAAAAATAATAAAATGCAATATTCATATGTAACATATTCTAAAAATTATTTCGTTTTACAATACATATTTAAATGGATCAAATTGCGTAAAACTAGGTAAATAAAATTCAAAATTCAAAGGATCTAATATATTTTGACATGGTAAAAAAACCTCATAAATGGAAATGTGTTCAGAAGAAATGCCATAAAAATTTTATTTAATCACTGATGCATTTGAAATTTTTTGAGAATATTTTTAATTATGTATGTTATATATATGTTATACCAACAAAAATATATGTATAATACTATATCAATACCTTACGCACATAAGAAATTAAAGCGTCAATTTAACTGAATAAAAATTGATGCAAAATAAAGAAAATTGTTTGGTTGGCCAAATAAAACTTAAAATTGAAACTTCATTGACTCAATCTTATTTAAAATTAATTCAAAATTAGAATTTAAAAAAGTACCTATCGTTTATGAATTCGATATTCGATTCAATATTTTGCTTCATCAATTCAATTTCAAATTTATTTTACAATTTGTGTGAATACATGTTATATTATACTATTGGCAACCAAGGAGACGAAATGTCCCATACTGGTTGTTACAATGAATAGGTTTATAACATATAGTTCAGTGAAATTATTTTCACATATATGATGGGGGAAAAAAACAACACAAAAAGAAAGATAGTGGTTACGAATAAAAATAGTATAATTAACAGAAAATAAATAAAATATGTTAAAGATATATAATAAAGGATATTCTCATGCAACGGTGGAGGTGCTATAAAACTTACATATGAATAATATCAATATGAATTCTTAATAGATTTAATATTGACCCCAAATACATAAAATAAAAAAAAATATGAATAACATGTTAATGATACGCATAATAAATATGGAGCCAGCACATGAATTTGTACAGGATTATGGTAGGTGATTTAAAGATATGATTTAATTAAGCACGTTAGAGGATGTAATCAGAAATGGGACTCAATGTTAATGAGTTCGAGCAGGTTTTTAAAGGAAGTAATTGCAGTAGTGTCAGGGATTTCTCTGGGTAAGTTATTATAGAATTTCGGAATCAGAAAGCAAAAATTGTTTTTCAAGAATATATTTATGAACTAATGCCAGTGAGTAGATGGCATTTAGACGAGCAGAAGTACGTGATACGTTAAGAGGTAAGGAGTATTGGTGTTTTTTTATTATTAAAAAGGATTTATAAAAGTATAGGTAGATAGAATTCGCACTGGGAGAATTCTTAATTGATCAAATAGAGGGGTAACATAATCATTAGTGATGCATCTGGTAGCTTTTCAGTTCAACTATAACACTGAACAGTTTTCTTTATTTTGAATCAATTTTTTATTGAATTAAATTGATGTCATGATATTTTAATATGCACTCATAGTATTGATGTAATATCGAACAATGCATTTTTGCTTGATGTTTAAAAATTTGATAAAAAATATCTATTAAAGATGTGAAATATTTGTGTTAGTACATCAAAAGCATTCATAATCGAAAATATTCTCGAAAATTTTGAATTAATCAGTATTTAAATAACAATTTATAATGGCATTTCTGCTAGATCATAATTTTTAAGATTTTTTGAAAAGTTTAAAATGTATGAGACCCTTAAGAGAAACAAATCCAAAATAAACAAAAATAAATTATGAATATGTAGTACTTTCGTTATTTTTCATGTCTTTTTCTTTTCCACTATAATTGGGAATCAGAAGTAATTTACTTCAATAATTAAAAATAAATACACATACCCAGTTTTTTCCAAGAAATCGTTGGAGGAGGTTCACCGGTTGCTCTGCAACTGACCTCCAATCTACTGCCTAAGTGACCGACCTGGTCACTCGGTTTCACTGACCATTTCGGTGGTGCTGGTTAATTAAAAAAGACATGGCATTAATGTACGCAATACGTGTGGCTAATAAAATTGACTACGCGTGTATATAGTAGTTATTATGCGAATAGAGTGAATTAAGAAAATTGTATTGAACGTAAGGTAACCAATAGAGATTTTCATTTCGGATTATTTGACTACTATAGTCATGTTGTGTTTAAATAATATAATGTTCGCAAATGAATATTGATCGAAATAATCAGCTTGAACTAACCTTTGACTAAAAGACTAGCAGTATGTGAGTCTTTCCCGAAAGCATTACTCGCGGTACACGTGTAGTTACCTCTTGACGAATGAGTTATAGGATCGATCGTAAGTACCGACATATCTTTGAACGGATTTCGTATTTCCACACCATTTTTGCTGGTCAATTCTTCACCGTTCTTGTACCAGCTGAAGTCTATCGGTAATTTGCCTTTGTTCAGAGCGCAAGACACTGATGCTTTTTGACCAGAGCTCAGCGCCTCGGGGAAAAAGAACGGGTGAATTTGAGGAGAATCTGTGAAAAAGTTAGAAAATAGGTTATCAGTAGTATCAACTTATACAAAAAATTTACAAATTTTTCTCATATTTATTTATTTCATAATTTTTTTTTTCATCAAAAAAAGACGGTCCTTCTATTATGCAATTTAATTTTTTTTTTGTTTCCGAAACAAAATGCGTTTATTACAGCGTTTCTCAACGTTTTGTACTTGAACCCCTAAAGTAACTACCATATTCTATAGAGGTTTCATAGCTTTTAACATGGTGAAAACTACGCTCTAACAGAAACATCATTAAGAATACTATTTAATCATTGTTTAATTTGAAATATTTTACACATAGTTGTGTATGTGAAATCCTATGCCAGTATAAAGTTTTACATATCTCTGATACTCAATATTTTGTAAATTACCAAAAAAAAATTTAAAAATTGCATGTAGTCAATGTAATTGATGAATAAAAATTGATTCAAAATAAAGGAAACTCTTCAATTCACGAAATGGAGCAAAATATTTAGATTTCATTGTCTTATTTAGAATTAAATTCTGAATTTAATTTTTTTCAATTTATAAATTTCAAATTTTGTAATTTTGAATAAGATTGAGTCAATGAAATCTTAAATTTTTGCTTCATTTCATGTGAACTAAACAGTTTATTTTATATTTTCATTTAATTTTTATTCAATTGCATTGATGCCAATTTATCATTCACGCAAGCGGTTTTAATGCATTTTTTTTCAACATTTACAAAACATTAAGCATCAGAGATATGTAAAGTTTTATACTGGCATACAATCAAGATTATGTGTTAAAAATTTGAAATGAACAAATGGTTAAGTAGCATTTTTAATCGTACTTCTGTTATAGCGAAGTTTTTCACCATGTTAAAAGGTGTGAGACTCCTTAACATCTCATATTCCATGGCATGTCAAATGATCTAAAGCAGTAGTTCTTAACCTATTTTTCCCTTCCCACACACACACACACTGAGTGTGACTCGATTTGTCTCCTCGACCACATTGGATAATGTGTCGTCAATTTGTTAAAAAATTTAGTTTCGTATTTAATTACATTAATTACCCATCAGAGCTGGACAAATCGCATTCGTCAGGTCACCATGGTGACTAAAAAATTGGTGTTGGTGCCTAAAATTTCCTTTGTGTAGTTACTAAATTGCAAAATTAATTTATTGGAAGAAATAAAATACGAAGGTTTTTAACAACTGGCTGTTGGGAAGATATATTTCGGAAAGAGAAAACTAACTGCCCCTGCGGGGAATCGAACCCACGTCCTTTCACTTTCCGGGTGAACGCCCTAGACCACTAGACTACAGAGGCACCGAATCTCTCAATCTTTCCTTGGAGCTCGTGTACACTGAAAGGGACCGTACATGGACGGCCGGACCAGACTCAGGCCAAGCTCACAACTGCTGACGTTGCCACCAGATGGCGACTTATACAAGGATGACGTCACTCTCCGCTACCATACGAAGGTTTTTAACAACTGGCTGTTGCGAAGATATATTTCGGAAAGAGAGAAAATTCAACTGCCCCTGCGGGGAATCGAACACACGTCCTTTAACTTTCCGGAGAGTGACGTCATCCTTGTAAAAATAATATACACAAATATATTATATCAACGCAAGAAAATTTTAATGGCATGTCGATATTTAGTAACTAATTTGTTGTGCTTTAAAATTGAGGTTCTTTCTTTAAAAGCGGGGCTACTTCCCAGGGCTGGAGAAATCACAAAACGATCTGGGCGTCAGGTAAAATTTTCAGGTGCCAACAAAATTTACCAGAAGAAAAAGGTTCAAAATAGTGTCTCTTATCCCTTTTTTTTCAAAACATAGTGACCCTCTTTCGTGTTGGCAGATTTGCTGCTGTAAATTCCAAACATTTCGTGCTGCTCTCAGCCTGCAATTTAGCAACTACACAAAGGAAATCTTAGTTGCCAATACCAATTTTTCTAATCACCATGGTGACTGGGCACCCGGGATTCGTCTAGCCCTGCTACTAGCATATTATCAATTACATTTAGATCCATTTCTGGTTTTTGTTTCCACCAGCAAAAGTGATGAACACTCATTTTGCAAAAGTAGGTGGTGGCGAATGGTAGATGTATTTGCAAAGCTGTCTTTCTTTATTTCGAAAATTATTTCAGCTGTGCTTACCAAGATTGTTCTAAATTAGAATTTTGAAATTCCATTCGTGTGCTGATTTGCATTTCTCTCTCAATGATACCATCTTTTATTAAATTAATCATCACTCGTGGAATTAAGGTCGAAAAGAAATGCATCTATCGTCGCAGAAAAAGAAACTCCTGCAAAATCATCTGGATCCGCAAGTAAGAGGTAAAAATTGTGTCCTCAAAACTGGAAACGTTCGAATTTTGCGCATTACATTTCTGTGAGTGGGAGCTTGAAAAATGAGGTGTCGGTATGATTCACATTTTTTTTTTAAATTTTCAAAATTTACATTTTCACATTGATCCAAGCTTTCTGAATAATTAGTCAACATGCTAGCTTTCCAATCTCGCACCCCCTGGTTAAGAACCCCCTATTCTGAAGAGTCCTAAAAATTGCATTCTTATTCTAGGAGTATTTGAAACAATATCAACGCTCTATGGAACAATCGAAGTAACGCACACGTTCTAGAAAGCCCTGACATGTTAGATGCTAGTTTTAAGATTCACATGCGAAATATCCCATGATGCATGAATCACATGGAAAAATATCTATGGTCTAAAATCAATCCGGGAACCCTTAAAACAACATCAAAGCTCTAAGGAATCTCTGAAATGCGTAATATTCATGTTCTAAATAATATCTATCCACTCAAATTGCGTTGAACACTTGGTAAGAGACTATTCATGTTCATTAGAACATTACTATATTTTATATACATAAAAATTCATTGTTGTTTTTCGTGCAATCTATGGTGATATTATCTCAGGGAATCTCTGTTGAGAAACGCTGACCAACTACAACACAGTTATATATCTCAGATGTATTAATATTATGTTATAATAACACTCACCTCCATCCGCAGTGGCGTAATAACATCGAAGAATCCCGATAAAAATCTTGATAGCGATATACTTCATGCTCAATCCTCATCGGTGAATAATGTATTGCAGGAGAATCATAGTGTAATGGCCGACAATAGTGTATTCGATCTAAAAAAAATGTCTAAAAACCCAACATACATTACATCCTTCGAGATGAGGCTTGTGGCGCCGTCTCGGAAAATAATTTCGAACTAATTCCAGATACGTTGAGCTTCAATTATCGATATCGAAAAAAGCGATTGTATGTAGAAATTTTATCAAAATCAACGGATATAACGACATTCCACGGTTACATGGTGAAAAATTTTGTGGTTGCGAACTTTTAATGTAATGATATACGCGAGCTTGGCGCATAACGATTGTGCAAAATGACACGCTCTAGAATACTTTCAACATCACTTTTATATGGCATTCTACAGAAAATTTCGAACGTTATATACAATTTGTGCGCAAAATACATCACAAAATATGATATAATATAATTTTGCACGGAAACTCAATCAAAAATATTCGGTTTCAATAAAATTATGAATTGTTTTTAATAATTTACACGATAGAGGGCGTGAGAAAATATAAATATAATGTGAGTTACTCGGAAGATTATTCATCCATGTTGAATAGGACATCGATTACATTATATAACCACAAGATCTCATCTGTTTATAACATACATGCTTATAGCCCGTGGCCCTCGGAGTTATCTGATGTGGCCCGCGTCAAATAGCCAAACCACTCAAGTGCCTCACGATAGATTATCAAATCATTTGAGAGGGGCCCGTGGCGCATTACTAGATTACTTCAGTGGTTCGCGACACATTTTGAAATCATCGTAATTGCCACACAATGGCGCATATCTAGATCACTTAAGTGAAGACAAGCATATTTCTAAATCACTTGAGGGAGGATCCCCGTGACACATATCCCCAGTTCACTTAAGTGGCACGTGGTGCATTTGCAGATCATTGAAGAGGTCCGCGACAGATTTACAGTTCATTTAAGCGGTACATGGTATTTTTATAAATCACTGAAATGATATTTTCAAATTCCTCAAGCGGTTACGACTGAATTTCGTATCACTTGAGCGACTCGCGTTATCCAAATAACTCAAGTGGCCCGTGAGGCATTTTCAGATTACCCGAGTGACACGGAACAATTTCTAGAGGACTTGGAGCAATTTCCAGCGGTTGCGGCGCAGTTTCAAATCACCCGAGTAACTCGTAGCACACGCACCAAAACAACTCAAGTGGCCCGTGGTACATTTTCATGTAACTCAAGTGGCCCGCGACACGCTTCCAAACTAGTGAAGTGGCCTGCACTCTCCAGAAAAAAGGGAACCCCTGGGGGTTAGTAGAAGATGGGCTTTTTATATCGTTTCAACATACCATCAGGTTGATTACCCTACGCATCCTTGAGGTATCAGGATTGCACAAAAGACTGGATACAATGTTCTGATTTGTCTGTCAAATTTTGAATATTGTTTGCTATTTAGTGCCATCCACTGAAAATTTTAGCCGCAGATACAGCCAAAACATTTAGTTATATTTCCCATTTATCGACTAGTGCTCACAGAGAAGTCATCGTACGATCGCAATAGATGTAAATTTTGACATGACAAATTGGATGAAACGAACTCACTTAGTACAGTCAGAAGGGCTTTAGACAGCAGTACGTCACCTATTCCGTTAGATAATTCGCACTCGAAGACTCCCTCGTCGTCTTTATGGACTTGAGCTATCGTCAGTCCAAAGGCATTCATGTTGAATCTCGTATCGGCTCTGACATCTCTTCTTACATCATCTACGAGTGTCCAGAAGAAAAAAAATCTTGTTATAAAACAAACAAATTCATATGTTACTGTCAAATCCCGAAATTGGCTACTTCGCGAACTGGCCCCCCTACTTCGTTGAATATTGACCCGGCCAATGTCTGAATTTTGGGCCTTTGGCCAGCTAGTTCACGAAGTGGCTGGTAATCTCTAGTCTAAGTCCAATAATAAAAGACACGATTCGAGATTATCGCAGAGTTGGCGTATTTTTTGGTGAAAATCATGCCCACTATAGCTAAGGCAACCCTTCAAACCCCGCAGTCATGATTCAGTAATTATTATTTTTTAATTTAGCAAAACAAAACTATATGTCTAATGTTATTATATAAAAATCGTTTTTTCTCTCTCTCGTCGTATGAAGCCTAGAAATATTAGCAGGCTCATCGCTAAGAGTGAGCCCGGTAATGGTCGACGATGCCTCGGAAACCGTTAAAAAAATGCATTAAAATTTCACTAACTTTACAAAGCCGAGAATAACTAGTGGTCGTCCACGCAGGGCCGTGTAAAGAGCATCATAGGCCCCAGGGACCAAGTGATTTTTCCTGAGGCCCCTCTTCACTTGATGCCCCGGGCCCATGCGTTAAGACGGCACTGCGTCCACGTACCAATATTACGAACAGAAAAAATGAAATCGAAAACTTTAAGATATAATGGTTTAGAATAGATTATGTGTAACAAAAGCGCATGCGTAGCCGACATATCCTTCATTACTGAGCGCTGTGACGTCTGCATTATCGCTCGATGAGCCCGCCCGTATCTTTAGACGCCCTAATCCAATACAGCTACTATATGCCATGCATCACACGTTGGCGATGAAAATATTGGATTTGGCGCCTACCGGACCATCTTACATCAACACATCGAACTTTTACTAGGAATCTTCGGCCACTTCGTGTATCGCCCGGCCAGAGCTCTTGGCCATTTCGTGAATTGGCCGCACTTCGGTCTTTGACACATACATTTTGAATGCAATTCTTCAGGGGTTCGAGATAACAATTGACTATTTTCCATAAATATATCTAATCTCATTTTTGCAAAGCCTATACAAGAGAATGCTTTTGATTAAAATCAATGCAAATATTTGTGTTGGGTGGGGGGGGGGGCATTCAAGTATCACGAAAACAGAATTTTGGCCATTTTTGATTCCCCCTCCTCCCCCTCGTCAGCAAAATTGAGCCAGGACAGAAAAAAAGCGGCCACCTAGACTACTTCACCGCACACCAACTCCGGTCATATATCGCCATACGGCAATTTCCAACCATTGAAGTTGGGAGGGAAATGAAGGCTCCATCCATCGGTGGTCGCCCCAGGCTCGGTAGCTAAAGAACTTGCTTCTGATGTTCTATGCCCGGATTCGAACCCATGGACCTTGATAGTAACCTTCATAGTGGAAGACGAGCATCTTTAGCGGAAGACTGGATGCCCCCTATCCAGGAGACTTCGCTGGCCCCCAAAAAGGAGTGCGCAGGGACATAGGAGGTCCTTGCCCCTTCAAAACATGAAAAGTGGATTAAAAAGGACTTTTTTCTTTTGGTATAGGGGAAAAAGTTCAAATCTTTGTCAAAAGTTGCACGAAAGAATGTAACTGATAATATGCAAATCAGAGTCCTATAAAATGCAGGGTGTGCGACAAATAGCCCATTTCTGAATTTTCTTGTTACCGACGCTTACATGAAGGGTCATTCAAGTCTTACGTCAGCATCGATGGAGGCTTCAAATAACATTAAAACTAACAGAAATTGATTATAACAACATATAAAGTTTTTTTCTTCCGATATTTCATTTTTGTTTTGAATATTTGTGGCATCGACAAAATTTTGTTGACGGGTGGGGAGGTTCAGAGTTTTGCCGACGAGGGAGGGTGGGAGTCAAATTTGGTGACGTAGTGCTTGAACGGCTCTTAAGTTTTTTCATTGTGATATTGACATTGCTGGATAGAATACAAATTAATGTAGTTGTCCTACCTCAGCCAAGAATCACTGGTCTACGTGTGTTTCCGAAAGAGAAGTGATTAATAAATGTTCAGGTTCTCAGTCACTAATGCTTTCCTTTAGTAAAGCGCCCTCTATCGATAAAATATTGAAGTATTTTTTTATGTATCGATAAAAGTTCCGTTTCATGAGAATAAATTTTGCCAAAACCGCATTAAAATATACGAATGCATTCAATTTTTATGAATTTTTCAACCTCTTTTTATGGAACACCCTGTATTTTATGTCTATTTTCTATACACATCTGCAACATTGTTTGTATGTTACCATATTATTTTCGTAACTAAAGATTACCATGCGTGTACTAAATCATTTTCTAAACACATTAATGAAATCAATCATTAGCATCATTGTGTAAACATTATTATTTCTACTAAAATGTAATATCGTTTTTTAGCTTTATCAATATTTATAAAGTGTCAATGTCTGTAAAATATCAGTATCAGTGTGTTACTAGTATTTATAAAATATTTTTTTTATAGAAATGTAGAGATGAGTATTTACTTTTCACCATGAACCACTTGGGAGTTGGACTTGGACTTCCATCAGCTGCGCAGTGGAAGGTCACATTCCCTCCAGACACTACTTTCTTGTCTTCAGGCTTTCTCACCCATTTCGGAGGAGCTACGACGAAATACAATCTTGAAATTTCCAGACAGAAATATTTAAAAATCCAAAATATATTTGAGCTGTAAAATTGCAAAACGCTAATTTCTTCGGAAAGATTTAAGCTCAATTTTAACATTTCAAGAGTTATCAAAAAAAATTGAGTCTCTTCCAGTAAAATATCATATAGAAAATGGTATATTTGAAACATACTCCGTCTTACCAAGTTTTATGTAATCATAAAGACCGAAACATGCTATACAGTCACAAAATGAAAAATCTAAATTTTTTAAAGGTCTCCCTGTGTCCTCTAACTTCCAATTAGAAAGTTGTTGCCCTATTCCTACAGAGGCTAACAAAAAATAACATATTTTTAACTGCAGTATTCACTGAGATATATCAATTCGAAAGACAATGAAAAGTTGGGGGGGAGATAAGCATAAACTAACGGGAAACGTTTCTTTTCCTCATTTATGCTGTTCTTTCCCAACTTTTAGCAAATACCCGCGTATATATTCCCCCACATGGATTGGGGTAAGAAAGCAATTAAAATGAATGGAGGCTTTCTCAACCATTTGCGTTTTGCAGACGACATTGTTATCAACAGCAGTAATTCACACCAACTAGAGGAAATGATACAAGAATTGGCTAAGGCAAGTATTCGGAAGGGCTTGAAAATGAATCTGCAAGAGACTAAAGTTATGTTCAACCCTTTTGCTTTGAAGAGGACAATCTTGCTCAACAGCACAGTGATAGAAGAAGTAGAAAGCTATGTACCATATACCTGGGACAAGAAATCACCCTGCGGACAACGGAATCATTAATGAAAGAAACACACAGACATGACCACTGACCGTCCAGAGAGACCCATCTTGGGATGGTTTGCGCTCTTTTCCAAAGGGGTGGATGGTCTCGGTGGATGGTCAAATGAAAGAAACAGAAGGATCAGGATTGGATGGAGTACTTTTGGCAAACACTGTGTAATTCGGAAGAATCACATAACATTATGCCTGAAAAGAAAAGTTTTTGACCAGTGTGTGCTACCAGCCCTGACTTCTGGAGCGGAAACATGGACACTCGCGAGCAGGAGGATACAAAGGCTACAGAAAACAACACAAAGGAGCATGGAAAAATGTATGCTAGGCATCACAAAAAGAGACAGAAAACGAATCATTTGGATAAGGAACCATACAAAGGTATATGACATTATGGAAAGAATTAAACGTTTGAAATGGAAATTGGGTGGGCATATAGCAAGAAGACAGGACAGCAGATGGACCGGACCACAAGTATTCTAGAGTGGTACCCCCGTGGTGTTAAACGTCCGAGAAGGCGTCCCGAAGCAAGATGGATTGATGAGATTAGGAAAGTGGCAGGAGCCAACTCGATGGCCAAAGCATCAGACAGATCAAAATGGAAAAATTTAGAGGAGACTTTCCTCCAGCAGTGGAGTGGAAATGGTTGACGATGACCCCCCCACATAGCAAATTTTATCATGCACAACCACCGAGATAGGGGGCCACCAATTAAGAATGAGAGATTCGGTTTCACCACAAAAAAGCTCAAGTTTTCATCATTAGGGGATAAATTTCATCGCAAGCTTCATTTAATGAGTGAATTAAGCATTTTAAATTCAGAAAATCAAAATAATGAAACATTAATATCGACATTGCATCAATTTTCTCAGATTTTCCAAGCCCATTTAGTTAGCCCATAAGAAACTATTATACCTGTAGTTACTAACAACGAGCTCGTTTATTCCAGTGCTCTCTACAAGAGGTGATGCCTCCCTCTTTGAAGCATACTTATGAAAAATATCATTACAAGTTCAATCCCGATATCGTGTTACATAGCAAAAATAAGAAAAATTCAGAATAACACAGGGATTTGTTAACACCTTTTAAGCATTTTTAAATTGGAACCATACCTCTACGATGAACGGTTGATGAAATAAAGGTCGCAATAATCCAGCGCTGAATATTCTGAGGAAAATTGACTGAATATTTCCTGAATATTCTGAGGAAAATTGGCTGAATATATCCTGAAAATTCTGAGGAAAATGGACTGAATATTTCCTGAATATTCTGAGGAAAATTGACTGAATACTTCCTGAATATTCTGAGGAAAAATGGACTACTTACTGACGTCACAAGCAGCGTGCGGAGCGCCTTCTATCTCCATGAGGGTGGTAATTAGCCTCAGTAACACCTATATACAGGACACCCTGTATTTAGATGTTGCTGCTGCTGTCACACCGGATCCCACACTTAGGCTGACAACAACTTCTTTCATAAATTCTAAATTTTTTATCAACTCTGGGATTCTGCATTTTCATTTAGAAAGAAATTACTACGGAAATATTTATATTCTGAATTCCCGTCAGTTCTGGAATAGTTTTTTTTTTAATAAATTCTGAATTTCATCAATTCTGAAATTACTTCTTTCACGTATTCTGAGTTTTTGTGGGCGCTGGAATTATTATTTTTTTTTTTTATGAAGTGCATTCGCATCTCACACAGGAACAAAAATACAAACAAAACAAAAGAAATAATAATAATAATAATCAGCGGCGGAATGAAATTATTAAAGCCGCAAAAAATTGTTAAAAATGAAACATTCGGCTACTCATCGCCTCTCGCGCAAATTTTTTTTTCACTTTCTTTCCTCCCGTATCTCTGTTCTAGAAACTAGTTATTGCTTCTTTTTCTATGCTGTACCTGATCGTGTTGTTTGAATGACGTAACTCTAACACTCTAGTATTGCGGGATTTTTAAATTCATTCTTGGCCTCTATTGGCGTTAAAAATGTTAATACAATGCTTAAAAAAAATTTTTGAGTGACCCACATAACAATGCCACCGGAGTTTTTTTATTATACTTTTGTGTATATTTAAATCAGCGGCGGTTTTTTCCAAACTTTTCGAAGACGTCACCTTGGGACCCTGTCCTTGTCAAACAGGTGTTTCACTGTATTATATATCATTATGCTTTTTGCACATATGTCCGACCGATTTTTGAATACTGCTCGCAGGTGTGGTGTCCACACAAAATTAAAGAAATACTACTCATTGAGAGTTCTCAAAGGGCTTTTACTAAACGACTTCCAGGTATTGGTGGAAGGTCATACCAAGGGAGACTCGAGATACTTGGCGTGGACGGCGGCTTGAGCTGACCTAATAATGTGCTATAAACTGGTACACGACACGGTAAATTTGCCTTCCGACAACTCTTTTTTCGAAATCTTGGACGGCCGATCCGACCTCCGCAGAAAATTCCAGTGGCCAAAGTCGACCGCTATTTTTATGGCTTTAGATGCCGTTCAGATAGACTGTGGAACAGTTCCACGTGGCCTCGTTTCGTCCTTGGACGATTTTAACTTTACACCTTATATGAAGTGTTTTTTCTATTTGATTTATGTTTTCTTACGTTTTTAGTTTTGAATCTTATGATTGTAAGTACAATCTGTTCCCGTCTCAATTTCTCTCAATTTTTTTGATATTTTAGAAGATACCTCTTTCAGTGATTGTTCAGCAGAAAATATGGCTATACAGTGTGTCCTGTGAGTGCTATATCACGGCCTTTATCTCATCAACCGTTCGTCGTAGAGGTATGTGATTACAATTTGAAAAACTGCTCAGAAGACATTAAAACATTAACCCGCATAAGTTTTGAGAGTGAAAATACAGTGTGTCATAAAATGAAAAAAACCTTTTATATGGTCTCCTCGTTCTTTGATTAGGTAGTAGTTGCCCTGTATCTCCTGAGGCCAACCAAAAAAAAAATTCATGTTTCTAAATGCAATATTAGCTAAGATATTTCAATTCAAAAAATCGGAGAAGAGTTATGGACAGAACAGCGTAGATGAGGGAAAGGAGAGCTGTCCGTTAGTTTTTGCTGTTCTCTCACAACTTCTCTCCGATTTTTGAATTCCAATGTCTCAACGAATATTGCACTTTTTTGTTGGTCTCAGGAGATACGGGGCAACTACTTCCTAATTGGACGTTAAAGGACAAGGAGACCATTTAAAAATTTATATTTTTTTATTTTGTTACACACTGTATTTTCCCCTCTCAAAACTGGTACAGGGTAATTGTTGAACGCCTTTTCAACATTTTTGAAATGCATACTATATCTATACGAAGAAAGGGTGATAAGATAATGACGGCATCAACACTTATCATCCTTAGGATAGGATGGACCATGAACTTTTAGTACACCGCCAATCGACTGCTTTTACTACAAGGGGACACCAGTATCGATTAGTAAGGGAAAATGCGTGGTTATGGTGTCGCAGGGAATTTTTCTCTAATAGGGTTGTCAATAAATGGAATAGCTTACCCCCGGAGGTAGTAAATTGTAACACAATTGACACGTTCAAAAAGAAATACGATAAACATGTTGGGGTAAATCGAGGCGCTATCCATACTTACAATAAGACAACCATAATATTCTTTATGGGCATTGTATAATATTTCATCATGTATATATATTGTTTGTAATTACATTTTTAATTACAAACATTACATCATTTAATTACATATTATGTAATTACAACATTTAATTACATATTTGTTATGTGCACATCCATTTTATGGGCATCTTTTTCTCAGCCACCTCGTTGGGCATTTTGCCTGTTGTGGCGTTGTGTTTGTATTACAGGACACCCTGTCTAGACATAGTCGATTTCTTATAGAGTGCCATTTTTTTCGGAGGCGCTGAAATTTTACGTGTTTAGAGCAAAAATTTCACCAAATTGAGGAAATTCAAAATGAAATTAAAAGCAGCAATTCAACTTTTCCAATCAATATTTTAAATTTTTTCATAGATAACAGTAAAGTAAAGAGAAAAGTGCATATTTTACCCTTAATTTTGACAATTATAACTAATTAAAAAAACAATATAATTGTTTAAATTAATGCACTCATAAATTATTTTTATTAAAAATATGCTAAAAGCACGAATGTACATCCACTTTTTTTATGGAAGTGAGCCATAGAGGATTAATTAATATAGTACTCACCTTGCACTTTGAGCTCGGCAGTGAATTCCGCGATGCTATTCGTAGACGTGATCCGACACGTATAGTTGCCGCTGTCCTCATGAGTGACCGGACTGATGACCAAAGACGAGAAATCACCGTAAGGAATGACCTTAACCCTATTATCTTCGGATATTTCGACCCCTTTATACCACCACGAAAATTTCACTGAATTGCCCTCGACTGATGGCGTACATGTCACTACGGCTTTTTCTCCAGCAGCGATTTGTTTCGGGAAATTGAAAGGTTGTACTTTCATACCTGTGGGGGGAAAAGCACGAATGTACAAGTATTTATTTATTTGTATTACTATTATATACAATTCTAGCCAGTATTGTCCAGTATTAATGGATTAATGACTTGGTAATTTCTAAAAACATCGTATTTTTTTAAGATTGATTGAAATGGAACTGGTACTTACCGATCTGTGATAACACTGGATCCGTACTCAGGATAACTATTATGATAACCACTCTACTAATCACATAGGAATGGCACATTGTTATCTGTGGAGTATTTCGATAACACATCATCACATCTTAACGTTGTAAATCACGAGTAAATTCAGAGGTTCTCTCCGAATCAAACGCTTCGACACTGAAAAAACATACAGAATAGGTGTTGTGGTGTACAATTTGTGCAAAAGAGTGGACACTTAGCGCCACGTAGCGGTAGATTCTATAAGTAAAAACGATATCGATGATGACTTTAAGAGGGTATCGAAAAATTAGGATTTCCTTCACAGAATTTCTGTGTGATTTCTGAAAGGAGTGGTATCCATATGTACGAACGAAGAGTTATACTGAAGCACATGCGTATTTTACCATGATCCTTACCATATACTTTGACGGTTACGGTCTTCGTGATGGAAGAATCGACGCCATTGGACGCTTCGCAAGTGTACCGCCCATTGTCACGGCTGGATATCGAAGGGATGTACAGCGTCCCGTTTTCGAACAGTTCGTGTTTTTTGCTGGCGTTCAGGTCTATCGACGAGCTTTCGTCACCTGTTTTGATGAAATGACAGACATTATACGACAGGCATTTTGACTGGATGCTTTAAAATGGTTTAGAAATAACGTGAACGACGTTATGCAGAAATTACTTTTGAAATTCCAGCGAATCGCCGGCTTCGGATATCCGTCGGCTTTGCAGTCCAGTGTGACTGAACTTCCCGCTGGGAAATTACCGTCGATAGGTGGCGTCACCCAAACAGGTTGAACTATAACAAGGGGAAAGGCTGGTTAGGTTCGAGATCGGAATTAAATCAACACATATATATTGAGCAACACACAGGTATTACGCAACATTTCTAATAAATTAAAAGCTTTTCAATTTCTACTCCACATTTCTTTGTTCTTAAAGGTTGCATCAGATTTATAAATCTGGTTTAGCATTGAGAGCACTACTCTGCTGTGATTGGGTATAAGAGAGACAAAAGAATCGTTGTTGATGGCCTGATACTAGATGGTAGAGTCCAATGTTATTTTTTTTTTTTTTTTTTGAGTAAAGCCTAAGGTAGGCTGAAAATATTTAATGGAAAAATACGGGAAACTACAATTTTCAGAGAGAGAATACGGACTTTAACCGTTTCAGACCCTGAATGCAGAAATGTGTGGGTTGCCTTTTCTCTCTATGTAGATTTTTTTTTACTTCATTGAGTTACGGACAACATAGACACCCACATGATAAGAAGAAGAAATTTATATATGAAGAAATTTTGCAATATATTAATATATTATATCAGTAAAATTCAGCTGTAAATTTGCACTAATCCACCTTATAAATGAATTTTTTTTTCAATTCTCATTTTTATGACCTCTGCCTCGTCATCCTTGAAAAGAATCCTATAGGCAGGGTTTTTTTTTGTTAAAGATAGATGGTGGGCAGAGCGTGATCCATAAAAAAACAACAGGGGATATCTCATGATCGTAGTTGACAAGTTGGCAACTTGCAAGGGCAGAAAACTTGGGAACTTGATCAACTTACGAAATTAGTCAATTTAGACAAGAATAAAGCTTCTAAAAGTAGAAGACTTGGATGTAAAGCTCAAAGGTGTGATAAAGACCGGTGTACATCTTGTAAAGATGGTCAATTTTGACAGGCTGCAGCTTAAGGTGATGAACTTAGGTTTATAGCTTACGAAAGCTAGAAAAGTGGTTGCCTTGAACAGGTGCAAAGCTTATAAAGATGGTCGACTCAAGAGTCGAGCTAAACGATGGTTAACTTAGGTGTAAAGCTTGCTAAAGTGGTCGAGTTTGACAGATGTAAAGCATGCAAAAGTGGTCGAGTTTGACAGATGTAAAGCATGCAAAAGTGGTCGAGTTTGACAGATGTAAAGCATGCAAAAGTGGTCGAGTTTGCCAGATGTAAAGCATGCAAAAGTGGTCGAGTTTGACAGATGTAAAGCATGCAAAAGTGGTTAACTGCGATAATTGTACAGCTTATAAAGATGGTCGACTTGGACAGGTGTAGAGCTTACAAAGGTTATCTGACTTTCATAAGCTGTAGCTTATAAAAGTGTTCAAACTTAAGCAAGTATAAAACTAACAATAGTGGGTCAGACAGGTGTACACCTTACAGAGATGGTAGAAATGAAAAGATGATCAGCTTACGAAATCGATAAACATAGACAAAGGTGTGAAAGTGTTTGTGCTGTTTACCAAGGTAAACAATTTAGACAGGTGTACTGCATACAAAATCGAACAATTTAGATAGGGAAACTATATAGAGAGGCAAACAATTTGGACAGGTGTACTGTATACAAAGATGTGAAATTTAGACAGGTGCACTTTATATGATTGTGAACAATTTAGAAAGGTGTACAGCTTACAAAGGTGGACAACTTGGAATGGTGATCAACTCACGAAATTGGTTAAATCAGGTTTAAAAACCACGAAAATAGTCTGCATAATATTGCGTTTGAAGCCTTTAAATAATAAGCTGTTTCATCACTAATAAAAATGTTCAGAGAACTGAAGTGTGACTTACCTTTCAGCAGGATACTCCCATACCGAGTATCCCTCCCGTGAACATTCTCCGCGGTGCAAGAATAGTTCCCAACGTGTGATGCACTCGCAGCGTTGATGGTGAGGGCCGAATAATCGCTCTCGTCATCAATAGAAACATCGGGAATTTCATTTATAGCACGTCCATCTTTATGCCAGATGAATTTCAATGGCCTCGTTCCACTCTGGGCCACACACATTATCAGTACTTTCCTTCCAGAAGATACGTAGTCAGGAAACAGGACCTGGTGTAGTCTTGGGGGACCTATCAAGATAGACAGGAACGCTATTCGAGTGTATATATGATCATTTTAAAGTATTAAAATGATCATAGCTTCAAGCTAAAATTTTTGATTATTTATTCAAATCATGTCATAGGCTGTTAGGAATTCTTAGGTGTTGCTCTTTCTAAATCTAAGCAGCTAATGGGGGGCCTAAGGATTTCGGGGCCTTGTATATAATCTGAACTGATTCAAGCGTGGTATATACTGTTTTTTGACATCAAATTCCAAATGGAGAATTACATCTGAATGTAGATGAGCATGCATAATACTCTACCCACGTTCGTTAGATATTTTATGCACTTATAAAAATGCAGTACAGTGCAACCTCATGATCAGCATGACACGATATTTAAAACATGGCGATCGATAAATGTAAAATAATAATAAATTAGAGTATCACTCACCTTCTTCATCTGTTGATTTGACGATACCCATGAGAGATAAGACACAGTACACTAATATCCACACTATTATTTCGAACTTCATCTTCTGTACATTCCTGAATTAGCGAGATGATTCACCCTGTAACAACTCAAACGATCACGGTTGGTGATGATCACAGTATATTGTGTGTGTGTATAATGCTATTTAGGAATAATGGCATCTACAAGGACGCAGCGCCACACATCGGACAGATTTGAAACTATAAAGCCAGCTGTCAAAATATTTATTCATATACACTCGAATATCGGCTCTACTTACAAAGAAAATTTTCATGAAATCGGTATTTCGGTGCGAGGAAAGAACTAAAATACGCAAAATGGTGAAAATTTTTATTCGTATGCTTTAGATACATGTAACGCTTACCGTGGATCGTGATTTGGATCTCTTTCATGATTGGTTGACCGATATCGTTCCTGGCAAGACATTGATAGTACCCTTTGTCCCGTTCGATGACTTCTTTTATGAGTAAAGAACCGTTCTGAGCGACGATTTCTCGTCCGGACGAGTCCCCGACGGGAACGTATCTTTCACCTGAAAATGGATAATCTGACGTTATTAAGATGTACTGTATAGGGGGTTCATAGGATAATCCTTCTAACCAGAAATTGAAGAAAGATGAGCTACAGCTGTACAAATTATATAGATACAGTAAAAAACAAAACGCTCTATCAGGTGCAACACCACACACACAGTGGTTGGTCACAGTAATTACTCAAATTAAACCAAAAACGGATGGGGAGGTAGAGCAAAACTTATTAAAAGGGGGGTAGACCTCTCAAACCTGTACAGGTATGTCTTGCCCGCTTGTGGTCTTTCGGTGCTTAGGCGTTGCATCGCTCTTCCACCATGGCCCAAACCCTCTGGGCAACCAGCTCTTATCACCTATAGGGACAGAACGGGGGCCATGGCCAGTTTGTTGTCGTTGTACAGATGTGTCCACACACATTTGGTACACGTCACAAACCTCTGTAATTGATGCAGACTTGTATAGCGATATGTTGAGTAAATGTAAATAATAACGCCAGGAGATTCACAAACTTAGGACACCCAGTGACCATGTAACGTAAACGGCCCCTTCATGAAAATATCACTTACACAAATCAGGTAAACTCTGAATATAGCTGTCATCACAAGTACATCGATATATCCTTGCTCGAAGCAACATTCTTTAATAAGTTTTACGAGATACCACTGGGAGCCACGGCTCGAATATTGAGAATCAGTTGGTGTGAACGCGGAAGTAAATGCTGTACACAAAAGGAATAGAGATATACGAATGCCATATTTATGCAATAAGCTAGTAGTACGCCAACACGGCTACTACTAAGCCACACGTGCATCTAATCAAAATTCCTCTGAGGAACTTCTAACGAATTGGTACTTAACGTGAAGTTTATTTTTCGGGAATATGTCTACTATGTGTTTAGGAATGAATTACTGACATCTGTCTTCCGAATTCCTGTACTGGTCTAATTGCTCTCTATGTAGAGAACATGATTGGATGACATCTTATGTTATTTATTCATAACAATACCGGTACCAATATTCAATTACCGAGGTATACCCTCTATCTGCTCTATTCTGATCGAGGAGCTCACTGCATCCACACTATTTCTGGTAATTTACAGGTAACTATCAGCTCCGTCTACATTGCACGTCTTTTTTTTTTTTTTGTGCTAATTAAATTATTTTATGTAACTTCATAACTGAAAGTTTTACTCAATCTCCTTTTTGTTTTTTATTTTTAGAGCGCGATTTTTGAAGCTGTCAAAAGTATTGAATATCTCGGTCTCTATTTCGATAATAATTTGAAATGGAAATCCCACGTAAACTTTCTACATAATAAATTGAGGTACGTGATTTTCAAGTTTTTTCATCTCAGAAGTCAGGTTAATAAAGTGTTCATCAGAAATTTGCATTTTTCGTGGTTTCAATCACACATATATTACGGTCTTTGTATATATGGTGGAGATTACAATAGTAATATTCGTCCTTTAATTAATCTATAAAAGAAAGTAATTCGACTAATATATAATGACTATAACACCCAGTCTAATATTCTTTTCCGTAATGCTGACGTCTTAATTGTTCGTCAGCCGTACTTGCTAAAAGTTGCAATTACTCTGTACCATTTGCCCATGCGCACTACAGTATATCCACGTAGACCAAACTGTATTTTTTCTATTCCACATGCACACAAAGATATATTGCAAAAACACTTCATTTTCATAGCGCCAAGGTTTTTCAATTCAATACCATATTAAATGCAAACAATTACAAATCTGCCTCATTTCAAAAGAAAACTTAAAGAATATCTTCACTCAATAAATGATATTGAAATTTATTTTCACATAGTTCCATAACTGCAAATCTTATTAATCCCTTTTAATGTCTAATTGAAGTATCACTCCGAAAGCCAGCCACAATATGTACATGTATATACATTTCTTCTCCCCTTTTTCTTTTTTACTTCAACATAATGAACACATCATACCTTTACTGTTTAATTTCAGGATACTTGTACTACTAATTAACTTGTTTTTGTATTTATGATTATTTGCGTTGGAATTTATGTATATATTTTTTTCCCATGAGAAAATTGCATGAGTTTTTGATATTTTTTATGATTATGACTTCAGTATTGGCAGCCATTTGCATCTTCGGTAGTGTCAATGTAACTGTTATTTAATAAAATAAATTAAGAATCGAAGTTGGAAATTGAAATTTCCAGAACTGACCACTTATGACACTGCTGATTTTTTCTTCTGATTTAAGTGCAGTCATGTTACTAAACAGCTATATAAGTAAATTTAAGTAAACTTTTCCTGTACATTGTGAACACAGGGTGTCCTGCAAGTCTTATTTCGGCCTATATCCCATCAAACGTCTGTCGTAGAGGTATGGTTTCAATTAAAAAAAAAATTCTTAAAATATGTACAGAAATAATCCTGTACCAGTTTTGATTGTCAAAATACAGTGCGTCCCTAAATAAAAATATCTAAATTTTTATAAGGTCCCTCTGTCATCTAACTCTCAATTAGAAAGTAGATGCCCCGTTTCTTCTGAGCCTAACCAAAAACAAAAATCGTGTTTCTAACTGCTGAGATATTTGAATCCAAAAATCGGAGCAAATGTAAGAGGAAACTGCTTAAACTTCCGGATTTGCTTGTTATGGCATTCTTTCCTACCTTTTCTATGATTTTTGAATTCAAATATCTCATCGGATATTGAAATTATAAATGCGTAATAATATTTGTTAACTTCAGGATAGACAGAGCAACAGGTTTCTAATTTGCTTTGCATTTGTGTTTTTCTATTTAAGAAATTAAAGGACGGGGATATATCACATAAAAACTTAGATTGTTTATTTTGTGACATACTGTACTTTCACTACTAAGCCCAGACATGCACCTCGTCCATATTCCTTTGCGGAACCTCTAACGAATTGGTACATGCGGGAATGTGCGTGTACGTGTAGTGAAACCTGATGTGAAGTTTGTTTCTGTGTAATGCTTGTTATGTGTAGTGCTGCCATCTTCCACCAGTTTTTCTAACTATGAGTGAAGTGTAATGATTGAATAATTTATCGTTGTAGACCTGTTGCTCTCTGTGGCGAGACTTTTTAATGGAGAGATCGGCTCGCATTTGCGCCTCGAAGTTGGAACAGGAAACCAGCTTCAGCCGACCACCACTGCGGTGACGGTGGGACTGTACTTTCACTGTGAACTGTACTTTAACTGGTACAGGGTGATTTCTGAACGCATCTTAAACATTTTTGAAACTGAAACCATACCTCTACGAAAAACGTTTGATGAGATAAAAGCCGAATTAGGACTTACAGAACACAACACCATGTGTATAACGTTCACGTGAATCTAATTTGATCATTTCATTTTTGTCGCAGCACGGTCATTTTCTGCACACGAGAGCTAAGTAGACCTACAATTTATTGGCGGTTCCGAACGACAGGCTTGTTTTTATACTCACCGAGTGGTTGGTGCGCTAACCCGTCGGTGTGGGACTCCCTGCGGCAGCAATTTTTTCTGCGGTCATGTCGCCGTTTTTGTTGTACCCCTTTGTCAGGAAAGTTTTCTGACAAGGACGAACCGGGTATCGAACTCACGACATCTCTAAATACACTCATGTCCATAAATTAAGGATAATTCAGAATCACACGGAAATCGAAATCTAAAGTAAAAATTTCACCAGTAGAGTTATCACACACATCTGCAAGAATGATATGCAAATTTCAGGAAGCCACCAGATGATGCCGATAGTACGTCACAATGACGAGAGTGTAAGAAGGGGGGGGGTATATAAGGAATGGTGGCAACGAAGTAAAATTGTTCACAAGAGTTCTGTAAGGCGCTCAGTGCCATAAGCGAATAGTTATGACACAGAGGACGCATGTGGATGATTTTTTACGTGGTAGATTTATCGGCCGCCTGGAAGGTGAGCGTACTCAGATGGAAGTATCCGAGGAACTGGGAATTTCCCAAAGTGTCATCTCTAGGCTTTGGCAACGATTCCAAGATAACGGAAATGTCAGTAGACGTTACAGTACAGGTCGCCCCCGAGTTACAACGCCGAATGAAGACCGGTATTTGGCAGTAACTGCCAAAAGAAGCAGACAGCATCCGACCTGTCTCGTCAGCTATCTGCAGCCACGGGTACCACAGTTTCAAGGCAAACCACGTACAGACGTTTGGGAGATATTGGTCTATATGCTCACAGGCCTGTCAGATTTGTTCCGCTCACGGCAACTCACTGTCGGCAGCGATTAGCCTGGAGTAGACAACATGCAATGTGGACATCGTCACAGTGGGCTTGTGTGATGTTTTCCGACGAGTCCAGGATTAGCTTGCAGTCTGATTCACGTCGGACTTTCATATGGGGAACGCCAGGTACCCGTTACCACCAAAACAACATCATTGAACGACACCGTTACGGTGGTGCAGCATTGCTCGTTTGGGGTGGAATTATACTGGGTTCCAGAACAGATCTGCATGTTCAAACCGGAACCATGAAAACCCAAATTTATCGGGACATCATTCTGGAACAACATGCACATTTGTTTAGGGGTGCCATGGGCGCAGAATTTGTGTTTATGGATGAGAACGCCCGTCCTCACCGAGCAAACATCGTAAACGAATGCTTGAATCTGAGGATATAACCCGTATGGAATGACCAGCATTCTCACCTGACTTGAATCCGATAGAGCATGTGTGGGACATGCTTGGCCCGACGAGTTGCAGCCCGTCAACCACCTCC
Source organism: Pholcus phalangioides (assembly GCF_987345545.1). Taxonomy (NCBI): domain Eukaryota; kingdom Metazoa; phylum Arthropoda; class Arachnida; order Araneae; family Pholcidae; genus Pholcus; species Pholcus phalangioides. The sequence goes on from NW_028301627.1 coordinate 7,393,813, forward strand.
TACATGTGTACCGGATCTACGGAGAGCATTTCTTGCTGACTGGAGTGATCTTCCCTATGATCAGATCGATAATTTGGTACTCAGCATGCCTAGGCGTTGTACGGACTGTATTTCATCGCATGGGAGACATACAATGTATTAACCATCATACCAACCATGTAATAGTGAGTTTTTGTAAAGGAGATATTTTCTACAATTGCTCCAGGGAGCAAAAATCGTAGTTTTTATGAATGGTATCATACATACACCATCGTTTTTTGTTCTTTATCTTTCGGTTAATAAATGGGCTTTATGAATAAGTAACGTTTGTTTTGTTTCTGAACCTTTATTTGCCGGAGCTGGCATTATCCTCAATTTATGGACATGAGTGTATCCTTTGGTACTTTAGGCGAGTATCTTATCGACTTGGGCTACCGCACCCACGTAAAGCTAAAATCCTACCGTATCAAAAATTTATATCAATATTCAATATTATCAAACATGATTTTCACAAAATCTGTTATTGAAAAATGATTTGCATGAATCAATAATCAATATTTAATTTATTAATATTTCTCTTATTGAATTTAGTTTGTGGTAGACTCTCATGTATAGACTCTCCGTATATGTCGTAAACATAAAAACTCATGAAAATGAAGTTATACGTTATTTCTGGTTATTTATTTCTTCAGCTGATATTCTCTAATTATGAACGAACTGATTTAAATATTTGAGGAAATGTTTTCGAAATAACCAGGTATAAGAGAGGTAAAGTCTGAAATTTTGAATATCTAAATAACTGCATAAAAAGGAATATTTGTTCAGATGAATATAGGATAACAGAAAATAGTTTGAGACCTATGGCGTGACCCATCACGAATTTACCGAAGCAATGGTTCTCAAACAATTGTCCCCATCTGTGGTCCTGGGATATTGTAAGGTGTTCACGTTTGAAAATCAAATGAAAGAGATGCCATTGCAGGTGTTTAAGAAATCCACAGCCAGCTGTGAAAAATCATCCAGAAGGTTAAGGGATCTCGCTACTCTTTCGACTTGAAAAAGTCGAATTTTCAAAAATGACTTTTAAAAATATTTCATTCGATTGCAAATAAAATACTTAAAGTTTCGTGTCAATCGGTTAGTTTGTTCTTTCATAATTAAAGAAAGAAATACTGGATTGTAGTGTAAGCGTATACTAGAAAAAACACTTTGAACGCAATTTTCTCCGATTGCAGTTTTTGAGCTCATCCGTAAGATTTAAAGAAAACTACTGCCCCAAAAATCCTGAATTTTTGCAGAAAAGTTTAGCAGATATGTGTTAGTAGAACACACCTCGGATTTAGCAATTGGCTAATGGAAAGTATTTTTTTTGAAAATGTTTAATTTTTGAAATTTATATATTTTTTCAAACTTTAAAAATTCATACAATTCTAACGAATAGTCAGATATCAAAGTCTGAGGTTCATTCTATTAAGACATATCGAATAAACTTTCCTGCAAAAATTCAGAATTTTTGGGGCAGTAGTTTTCTGTAAATCTTACGGATGAGCTCAAAAACTGCGATCTGAGAAAATTGCGTTCAAAGTATTTTTGCTAGTATACGCTTACACTACAATCCAGTATTTCTTTCTTTAATTATGAAAGAACAAACTCACCGATTGACACGAAACTTTTAATATTTTATTTGCAATCGAATGAAACATTTTCTAAAGTCATTTTTGAAAATTCGACTTTCTCAAGTTGAAAGAGTAGTGAGACCCCCCTTAAGTAATAAAGCATTGAAATGAAATATAATGAAAAAAAGTATGACTACATCTCGAGAATCCAGCGTATTTGCCCGTGGAATGGGACCATTTCAACGTATGGGCCATCCGCAGAGCTCACAGGGAGCCTACGTGATGAGATGTGGTTCTATGATTTCGGAGAGTACGAATGTAAGTATTAAGCTGTTACCTGCAGCTTATTACGGTGCTTCTGAAACAGGAAGTTTGCACGAGGGCACACGATGTCGAGAGGCCCCCCCCCCCGCCCAGGACCAGGAAGGAAAAGGAAGCTGGTCGAATTCCAAGATCAGTGGTACAGAGACTGACCTTATCGCAGACCATTTATAAAATTTTTATCCACTATAAATTTTCTGAGAAAATGAATCCAACAAGTAGAAAGGGTAGGCGTTGAAAAAGACGGGAGGGGGGGGGGTCAAAAGAAAATACAGTCCGAGGAGGGTCATGGGGAAAGCAAATAGACAAAGAATTTTTTAATAGGCCTTTTTAAAATTTCCTGCGGTGAGATTCAGACAAGAAATGGAAAATATATGTTGTTAGACAGATGTTTTCCTGTGTGATGACTTCACTGCATAATGACTCAGTATGCCAAAAAAGTAAGAATCAGTTACATTAAAAATTGATCCTCGTTATAATAAGTGTAATTAATATTTTTTTGCAAAGTGAATGATTATTCAGTGAAGTCATCATCACACTCGATAAGAGAGATTTTTTTCCCGTCAAAATATTTACCATTTTTCTTTGTCCATTCGATAACTGGCCTTGGGAGTCCTCGTGCTGAGCACTGGACTTCAAGGAATGCTCCTTCAATAGCCACTTGATCATAAGGTTCTGTGATCCACGTGGGAGCCTCTAGAAGTTGAAATGTGAAACAGCATGATACATGAAACTTAAACTTCACAAAAACATTTCGAAACATCCAATTCAAATATTTAATGAAATAAAATGTTCAAAATTTCCATGTCTTATTTATTTAACATTCAAGTTTACATAGAACATACCTTTCAAAACGAAAGCTGTTGTGTACTTGTCTTCGCCGTAAGAATTCGAAACCGAACATGTATAGTTCCCGACATGTTCTTTTGCAGCCGGCGATATCGTGAGTACGGAGTATCCTTCTTGGGTATCTATCGATATTTTCGGTACAGTTCCGGTAATCGCTTGACCATTTTTCATCCATTTGAAGTTTGCAGGTTTATCCCCGGATATCAGACTACACACAGCAGTTATGGTTTGTCCAACTGATGCCATTTCGGGGAACGTGAAAGGCTGGACCTTCGGTACCACTGAAATATAATCAATATTAAAATGAGAATCAGAATTTTTCATGAATTTGAGCAAGAAGCCCAGTACAGTAAAACCCTCTCTTAAGGACCAGTTTTCTTTCGAGCTTTTGTTTTCTAATCTGGAATTTTCGCACTGGGAATGGAAATCTGAACATTTTCGTGTAATCTGAAACATTTTTTTTTCTATTCAAATTCATTAAGACCGCCTTCTGGGACTGGTTTTCAAAGGAACAAAGTGTAGTTGTCTCAAAGAGGTTATGCTTATTTCAAAATATCAAATTTGAATTTTAGAATGCGTTGATTGAATATGAAATTTAAAATCTCAGAATATTCAATTGAAATTTAAAATCTCAGAATATTCAATTGAAATTTAAAATCTCAGAATATTCAATTGAAATTTAAAATCTCAGAATATTCAATTGAAATTTAAAATCTCAGAATATTCAATTGAAATTTAAAATCTCAGAATATTCAATTGAAATTTAAAATCTCAGAATATTCAATTGAAATTTAAAATCTCAGAATATTCAATTGAAATTTAAAATCTCAGAATATTCAATTGAAATTTAAAATCTCAGAATATTCAATTGAAATTTAAAATCTCAGAATATTCAATTGAAATTTAAAATCTCAGAATATTCAATTGAAATTTAAAATCTCAGAATATTCAATTGAAATTTAAAATCTCAGAATATTCAATTGAAATTTAAAATCTCAGAATATTCAATTGAAATTTAAAATCTCAGAATATTCAATTGAAATTTAAAATCTCAGAATATTCAATTGAAATTTAAAATCTCAGAATATTCAATTGAAATTTAAAATCTCAGAATATTCAATTGAAATTACCAAATACATCGGTAGAACACAAAATTTTAAAAATACTGCAATATTAAACTTAAATTTAAAATCTTTAAATATGCACATTGTTATAAAAAATATTTTAAATCGGTAGAAAGTTATATAAATAAAGAATAAAGTAGAATAAATTTTTATATAACAAGCTGGAGTATAAGTTTTTAATATATATTTTCAGGACATCAAATCAAAATTTTAGAATATATTATCTTAATATTAAACTAAAATTTTGGAAAATATTCCTAGAACATTGAATTCAAGTTATAGGTTATATTGACAGAATATTCAGTTTTTAAATTACTGGAATATTAAATAAAATTTCAGAATAAATTAATACACATTATTTTTAAATTGCTAGAATATTAAATTGAAATTAAATAATACAGTATATACATTGATAGAATATAAAATTTAGAAATTGCTGGAATATCAAACAACTTGAAATTTTTGAATACGTTGTTAGAATGAAATACTTTGAAATCGGTAGAATATTGAACACAAAATTCTATATAACTTGATAGAATATGAATCTTTAATATAGATTTCCAGAATATCAACTCAAAATTTCAGAATATTCTACCCGAATATAAAATTGAATTTTTTTTAAATATTGTTAGGATATTGAATTGAATTTATAGAATATATTGATGAAATTGTGAAATTACTAGAATATTGAATTAGAATTTTTATAAATATTTTTTTTTAATTTTGACTGAAAATTTTTTAAAGTATTGAATTGAAATTAAAGAATATAATCAAATTGAAATTAAGGAATATATTGCAAGAATATTTAATCAAAATTCAAGGAGATAATGCTAGAATATTGAATTGCAATCAAACAAGATATTGCAGTAGAAATTAAAGAACATATTGCCAGAATATTCAATCAAAATTAGAGAAGATATGGCTAGAATATCGAATGGAAATCGAAGGAGAAATTGCAATCGAAATTAAAGGATGTATTGCCAGAATATTTAATCGAAATTAGAGAATATATTGCCAGAATATTTAATCGAAATTAGAGAATATATTGCCAGAATATTTAATCGAAATTAGAGAATATATTGCCTGAATATTTAATCGAAATTAGAGAATATATTGCCTGAATATTTAATCGAAATTAGAGAATATATTGCCTGAATATTTAATCGAAATTAGAGAATATATTGCCAGAATATTTAATCGAAATTAGAGAATATATTGCCAGAATATCGAAATTAGAGAATATATTGCCAGAATATTGAAATTAAAGAAGATAATCCTAGAATATTAAATTGAAATCAAAGATGATATTGCAATCGAAATTAAAGAATATATTGCCAAAATTAGAGAAGATATTGCTAGAATATTGGTTGAACTTTATAACAATAAATATATTAACATTATGCATTCATATGATTATAATAAACTTTTTTAACTATGATTCTAAATTGCATTTATTCATTGCCATTACCGGTATAACTACTTCTGGACAACTGTCTCTCTCTCATACACGTTTTCAAACTAAAACCTAAAACTAAAATTTGGGCTTGTATGTAAAAAATATTAGTTGTGTAGTTTTAACTGCAAATAAGAAAAAATTGTAAAAAAAAAAATGGAATTTAAAAATTGCAATTTTATAAATTATTTATAATTTATAAATTATTTATTAATATAAATTTATAATTCATATTACTTTTTATATAAAAAATTAAAAATACAAAACTATAACTGTTAAAACAAATTTAGGAAATAGTGCTAGAAAATAAAGTTATAATTTTAAAATAAATCGCTGAAATATTAAATTGACATCATTGACTATCTTGATAGAATATAAAATTTTTAAACTGCTGGAATTTTAAATAAACATTTTTAGGAAACATTTCTAAAATACAACAATTTTAAATCACGAGAATATTAGATTAGAATTTTTTAATATATATTCTTTTCATAGTAACCTTAAATTTTAGAAAATATTGCTTGAAATTCTATATTATATCGATAGAATTACAAAGTTTTGGAATTGCTGGAACATTAAATGAAAATTACAGAATACATTCCCGTAAAATTTTAAAATTTCCAGAAAATTAATTTTCTTCTATATATAATGCTAAAATATATCTCACAATACATACAGTAAAATATACTTGAAGATTACTCCCTTTGAATTATAACATAAATTCTAAAACATACTGGAAGACTGTCAGACCAGAGACACGACCCAGGTTCTGTCCCTTCCGGGATACCGGAAGACTAGCAATTGTGGATAAGGTTTATTCGAATTTTGTGATATGATTTCAATTTTAAAAGAATCATTCTAAACTTTTTAATCGGGTAAAAATAAATACATTTTCTGTTTATTTTTCAATTTAATAAAATAAGAAGCAAAAACTGATAAGAAAAACAGATGAAATAATGAGAAAAAATCATAAAGTCATATTTTTTTTATTTTAAGATAATATTTCCAAGTATTTTAGACCATAAATGCTTGCATATTTCTGAAATTTTTAAGTCATATTAATGATTACATATTTCTGAGATGTAGGTCATAAAAAATTTCGAGCACTTGTAATAACATATCTTCGATTTTATTAATGGTTGGTTTTATCAATTCTCTCCCTGAATGGCATTTATTAGCATTAATTTAAAACTTTACTGAAAAAATTATTGATGAATTAAACTAATAAAACGCATATATTTTACTGTAAATTTGGAATTTGTGAAAATTTATTGGAGCTAATTATATGCTTATTTCTGAGATGACATGAAATTATTGTTGCATGCTTATATACTGTTTGTATGTCACAGCCAATGTCCGAAGTAGGACCAGTCCATGGATTGACCAGATTTCAGACGTTGACCGTAACATATACAGCGCATCATGTTTGTGTACGGTGGGTAAACTGAATGATGGGTCAAAAAAATTCATGTGTGTGTGTTATATGCAAAACACTCATATTAAGTGCTGTGTATATATTAATATTTCATGAGTAAGTTATAAACCACAGTAAAATTGAAAAATACACTTACTTTGAGCCTTTGTCCCATCCAGTACCTTCAGGATTATCACCAGCATTGCTTGGAAGATACATCGTTGTCTTAACATGATAGTTGAATGGGTATGATGATGTATTCGGCTCATGCAATGTATTTATCTCACATAGACACACACACACACTGTAAATAATGGCGTCGCAACCATTACCGAAAACGAAAAAAAAGAGCCTCAATATTTTCTACGAGAGTGAGGAACACGAACAGTACACTAGCGCCGCGTAGAGGACACATTCAAAATTAGAATGTAGTAAATCTAAAAGTCAACGCAATAACTGAATAAATACATATACATAAATGCTTTATTGTATCATGAATAGATAATATAAGTGTCAGACACATTTTTCCTTTTTAATTACTATAAATACACAAATAACCAGATTATTTTCAATGTGATCATGATTACATGCAAATACAGAATTGCTGTGTATATGATCAATTAAACAACTGTTGCAACTTACCGCGCACCGTGACAGACACTGACTTTTTAATGACATTTTCCAACCCGTTGGAGGCTTCACACGTGTACGTTCCCATGTCATCATTTCTTATGCTCTCGATGACCATCGTGCCGTTTTCCATGGTCATCACTCTGGTATTTCCTTGCAACGACCGTTCAATGCCGTCTGAGGAAAAATAATCCGCATTGTGGTGAATGACACACAACCGAGAATTCTGCTCACGCATGTTGCAACATTAATACGTGTAAGACTTACTTGATACGTATTTCCAAACCGTCTTTGGTTTCGGAAAGCCGTCCGCTTCGCAATGTAACGCTATAGCGTTACCTTCTGACGCTACCACATCTCTCGGCTCGGTCTTCCACTGCGGTGGAGCTGCAATAATCGAAAAATAATCGTCATTATTATTCTTGAACATCAAGCTTATTGATCTACGGTTTGTGTTCATGACTGGCCACAAGATAGAAGTCGTTTATGAAAACTGAACTTCGGTATGTAAAGGTGAATTGACTCTGGATGTTGTTGATTGGTTCACCATTTTTGGCTTCTGAAGATTATGCAGAATGGCTTTGGTTAACTCAGCGAGTATTGAGATCGACTCAAAGGCTTTGGCTAAGATCTCGAAGCATCGACCATTTCGCTAAATATATGTTCAAGAACCTATACTATTCCTTGATGACAACAACCTCTGCAATTAAGCTTAAAAATTCACCAATGAACGACTGTTGTGTGTAAACCTGATTGGTTGTTCTAGACATTTCGGTTTACAGGAAATTCACTGATAACAATTTATTCACCGCTAGAAAAATTTACTGACTAACAATCTACCGACAACAGTTGGACACAAGTCACTGAGCCAGTAAGTTAGGGAGAAATGACCGAGTGAGAGCGAATCAGTAAATAATTCATTAGTTGTGTAATGCATTATTAGTGAGTGAGTGACAGAGTAGTTTGTGTTTGTGTGTGACCCAGTGGTAGACTGAGCGATCTAGTGAGTGAGCGAGTAACAGAATGAGTAACCTAGTGAGTAAGTTAAGTTTCACGGGTCGTATCAGGTTCCTTGGCTGGTGGACCACTCGTTGAGCACGTACATTTTAAGACGCTGGTGCCTTGATCGTGTGAGTTACTTTTTCTCACATAATTTTTCTTTAATTTTTCCAAAGAATTTTTCTTTTAACCTCAGGGAGTTAAGCTCTGACTTAAAGGATTGTGTAAGTTTTGAGTCGAAAATATGGTGAATTTGAACTTTGGAGGCTTTCAACACAGAATGAATGCAACACTTTAGGTTTAACTTTCAGGGGGGGAGGGGGGTTAAGATAATACTATAGAAAAATTGCATGTGAAGATGAATATACTCTGCATCATCTTGGCCAAAAAAATTTAAATGAAATCTATTATTTGTTCACAAAAATGCGAAAAAATTTAGAAAATTCCAAAAAATGAATTCTCGCTTCTGAAATTGATGAAACAGATTCAATACGCCTGTAAAACAGTCTTTGCCGCATTAAGATGCCATTTGAGAGGAAGCCAATACCATCGGTTCGATATGTGTGTGAAGAATTTTAAATATTTGATATTTAAAATATAAATGATCGACACGTGTGATTTCTTCGAGGAAACCGTTTCTATTTTATGCATCAACTTGTGACAAATAATCTAAAGCCAAATCACAACATCAGGAATATATTCATCCATGTACCCCGAAAACATTTCGAACCCTGTGTGACCCCATTTAAACCCCACGTGACCCACCTGAGCTTCTAGACATCGAATAATAATCGCAAAATATCTACGAAGATTGAAACACAATCCATTAACACACACAATAAAGAATTTATCGTGTTATAATTTATCTGTGTGAATTTATTACACAGATTTTAATGGCAATAGTAAGTATTCTAAAACCATTCCAATATTGAAAAGGGGCCGTTCATATCACAATTGTCCGGCATCACTACTTTTGACTTCTTCCTACGAGAATATTTCAGATATCGTGGGTTTATACCTCCTAAGTTTACAACAAATGCGGAAATTTAACATAACATTTCATCAGAACATGCTCCAAAATATCAAAGCTTTGAAATGTTGCCAAGCAGAGCAACACATAGAAGTACGCAAACAAAGCATTTAAATTTCCTTATTCACAGGTGTGTACACATAACTCAAGTTCACCTGTTCTGAGCTGTCTACAGTCGTCGTAATTATTCATTAGAAAGCTGTAAAGCATCTATAATTACGTATTAAACAATACCCTTTTGCCACGAAATTTCACTGCGACATACTTGATAGTAATTTATACATCTGATTTAAGGTAACCGGCTACATTAGAAACGTCATTGTGGAAGAAAATATCAATTCTTATTCATTTTCATTTTTTTATGAAAGCCCTGATTCCAAAACAGTCCACTTTAGTGCTGCGTTTTTACGTAAAACGTGTTTTACGAAGAATAGTATTTTTGACATTTTACTTGAGTTTGAAACATGATTTCTAAGAATCTATTCATGATATCATTAAGAAATTTTGACATGTTATTTTGCTATTTATATTGTTGAGGTTATAAATCAAAATCAAAGATCTATCGCATATATTTGTCTAGTTACAGTGTTTTATAGACGATATGTAAGATAAAATTTCTAAAAATTTACACATACATTAACATATTTGAGTGTAACTTATGAGCGTACCATACAATCCTTTAAATTTTAGTTCATAACCTGCACCATTGCTATCTAAATGTAATGTAAAATTAACAAAACATTCAATTCGTAGAATTTTTCTGCACTCCTGTTTCCAATAATACATGAATTTTGCTTGAAATTTGACTTAAAAATAACTTTTCCATAGAAAATGGCGTAGGTAGATTTATCATTATTTTCACGATTTTGCGACACTTTACACATAAAAAAAATGTCCTTAAAGTTCACTTAAGAACCATTTTATATAAAAGTGATTTCGAAAGTAGTCGGATACATTAACTGGTTTTGCATATATTATGGATTTATGTGCCAAAACTTGTAAGAGAAAGAGAGAGAGAGAGAGGGAGATACTTGGTTTACCCAAAAGAATAACTACAAAATTTCATAATATTTCTAGTATTATTGTTCTGTATAATTATTCTGTTCATTTGTGAGTATAACTGAAATATGTATCAGTAATTTGAGACCCTTTCTATAGTGTTCATGTCCATAGAATTGAAACTTTATAATATTTTCTTCATTAACTTTATAATTTCTTTGCTATTTATACTGCAAAAAATAATTGGTGAAACTTTTATCCGCCGCCTTTCTCCGCAACTTGTTTGGTATTAAGTGCCCCCAAAATCGTCGCAAATTAACGCTGATTAATTAAAAATAATAATAATAACGATCTTTTGTACAATGAATTCGATTGCAGTTATATATTCTAAATAACATTGGTTTCGCGTACCGTAACAACATTGGCGAATATTGCGCTATAAACAGAATTTTTATTCTTTATAATTCTGGATACTCAAACATTGACTTATTTTTATAGGATTTTTCTCTTTTGTTGATTTCTGTCGTTTAGGTTTTTTTTTATGCACGCATATCGAGTACAGTCGAGTTCGCTTATTACATACCCCCTTGGTGATTTGAGAAGTGTATGTGCTATATACAAACGACGATTATGTTATATAACGTCTTGAAATCAGCTTATATAGCAATCGCATGCATGCATAAAGTGCATTATTGATATTGCCCTGGACAAAATAAGCTTGTGCAGCACGTTTGCATTTAATATTTAATTAAATCTAAAATATAATCAATATATTTTTTGGTTGATATCCCCCGAGGAATTTTGTAAATATGCATTTATTTATAATTTAATTGATTTCCCCTGATATTATTCGAGTTTATGCTAATGGTTTTTGTTGATTATTAATAAAATAAAATAAAAATATTATTTTTGATGCTATTAAAACAGTGCATATTTTTTTGCTTTTGCCTATCACACAGCATTCGTTTATCACTGCCATCTACAAAGTGATTCAAAAGTTACAGAAAAGTAAGTGTTCAATAGCTTGAAGAGCATATTCCATGCAGTTTTCACAGAAGTGGATGCAACATAAAAAATCTCCTTGAATATATAACGCATAATTTTACTGAAGAATAGTTACTTGTATATTTTTTACCAACAGGTAGCATTTTTTAGCTGTGGACCATTGCAATTTTAATGTAATTATTCACAATTAATGTAATTATTCACAATTAATGTAATTATTCACAATTAATGTAATTATTCACAATTAATTTCATTATTCACAATTAATGTAATTATTCCGACAGTAAGTTTTCCGTTATTGTAAAAATCCCCAAGGTATTAATTATAAAAATTTCCCAATACATTTTGCACAAATAAGTGAGTTTTGGGCTCCATTTTTCCAGGTTTTTGTTTGCGGTATGTTATATCCGAATTATTTTCTAGGTTAGGAGATTGTTTTAGGTACGTTATATTCACAGTGTATTTTTTAAGTGGGGTACGTAGTAACAGAGGTATGGAAATGAGTGGGCCAAAAATCGGGGATTACGAAACCGTACGTTATATCCACGGTGTATGTAACATTAATAGTATGTTATGAATTTACTCGACTGCATTGTGTATTTTTTTGAAATGATTTCTTTTTAGCTATTTATCCTTCATTTTTATTCGTACTTGCTCTATGTTTTTTGTACTTTGTTTTTTGCCTCCAACTGTAACTTGATGTATTTCATTGCACCAACTATACCTTTATTTATCTGTAGTTCGGATGTAAATGAAAAGTAGTGTTAATGAAGGTATGGGAAAGGAATTAAAAGCCGAGCAAATAGATTCTGCTTAACTACAAGGCAGGGCACTCGTGGCAGGGTATCTGAATATCTCCAGCACTTATTTTTATTGCTTCATCGAAGAATAAAAATAAGTGCCTTTTAAAGCCATGGCGTTGGATTTACAAGGACGTAGTTTTGCTGGTGAAATTCTAATCAGAAACACTGCGATTCTACACCAAAAGCTGGACAAAAATTTTCAGTTTCTAAAGGGCTTTGAAAATTCTCTTCATGAAGGCGTTCTTAAAGCTCCATAATTTTTCTAATGTAAATAGTTAAGGCTGTAGCCACACAGAAGAATTTTAATTTTGTACACTCTCGGTGTGTATGATGCCTAGGAAACAATTGTTACTACATACAGACACTAATTGAGGAGCGATCAATAACAACGATTCAACCCGAGCGAATCTGAAATAATTACAATAAAGTCATTTGTACTCGGGGCAGTCATTTCAATTTACACCATGTGTTATAAATTTAATTAATTCCATAATAATTATTAAGAAGAATTAGCCTATGAATGGTGTGTTTAATAAACTCGAAACGAATTCGAAAATAAAGCTAAACGTATAACAACTAACCTTTCAGAATCAGAGGAACAGTTTCACTGTCTTTACCGAAAGCATTTTCGACTGTACATGTGTAATTCCCTGAGTTTTCTTTGACCGCTGGACCAACGGTCAACACGGAGTAATCGGCTTGTATATCTGCTGATACATTCGGAACATTTTCGATGTTTGTCCCGTCTTTTCTCCATTCGAATCTCAGAGGTTTCGTTCCAGACTTGACTCCACAAGCGATAGTCACTTTTTCACCCATCGCTACTGGCTCTAGCAGATGGAGCGATTGGAGCTTTGGAGGCCCTAAACATAACAAATATGCACTCTGTAAATTATGTCGTTCATATAACATGCCAGTTAAAATTCAATATACAAGTGCAGATATTCTCAAAGTCAATTAGTTACAAACCTTACAAGACGATATCCATCGTTAATGTTACATGTAATATGAATATTAGGCCAGTACTTCTCAAATATTTGGCACCCAGCGGTTCCCAAGCAATATGGCAAATACTTGCTACATCCATGGCCGAAAACATGGAGGATATATTTCTCTGGTTCCTAGCGTGGAAGGGAGTGAATGTTTACTTTTGTAGTTACTACAGAAAAATTCTGCCTTGAGGGAATGCTAAATATTCCAGCCTAGGAGCTCGCTCCAGGTCCTGGTGTACTACCTGGTGAAGTGCTTGTGAAAGCAATAACTAAACGCGCTAATTATGTCCTGGAAATTGTTATCCATAAATTTTCAATTAAAAATGTTTGAAACGACTAACATATATTTGAAAACATAATAGAATATTTTTGAAAATTTAAATAAAACATTCTTTGTAAAATTATTTTATGTACATATATAAACATGAAATCAAACCATTACTTGTCAGAAATGCTCTAAAAATCCATGCCTAATGCTTTGAGGGCCATGACAGGGGCCTAACAAGAAACAAGCAGGGCTTTAACGTGAGAGTTCAAAAATTTTTTCCTCATGTCTAATGCTTTGAGGCCCGTAGGTCCCCCACCCCACAAAAACTGAAAGGGCTCCAGCGTTTTAGGGGAGCTCAGAAATCGACATTTATTTTAAATATGTGCACTACAAATGTTCTAAAAAATCAATATAAGGGCCACTAAGAGTCTTATAAAAGGACTCGCTCACCACGAACTTCTAGTAATTTGTTAAAAGCACCTTTGAAGGTTCGGGGAACCTAGAGGCAAATAAAAATAATTAATAGCGCTAATTGGTTCAATTATAGTTTTTACGGAGCACAAGGAATATATCATTATTCTCGGTGGCTCGACATGATACTCCCGTAAGCCAAGTGCACCCAATTTGAGAACTATTGACCTACTAGTATTACAACACTTTTCGATCTATTAAAGACTAAAGCATTCAATTTACTATTGAAAAATTATCTTAAGTACTTTAACAAAAAACAGCCTTTCCAATGGTCATGCACACTGTCTACAATTTTTATAATATTCCTGTGAATGATAACAAATGGAACTCACCTTGGGCTGCAGCGCTGCCAAATGTCCTGACGCTACCGAATGAAGCCAAATCAAAAACAATTAAATATCCGAAACACCGAATCATCTCGTAACCCATATCAAATCACGTAAAAATGAACAACTGCAATAACAATTTACGTATATAGTGTAATCATGGCGTCTGGAAGTGGAGAGGGTTATAGAGCCGTATACTGTAAAAACGCATATCCTAGCGCCACGTAGGAGTCATTTGAGGAATTACAATCTGATGAATAATAGAAAAAATATTGAAAACATTCTTTTAGTATGTTTTATTACCCATGTAAAGTCATAAATACATTGCTTAAGTAAACGTGGAAATCATTATATGAAACTGTGTCTGGGTCTTTGAGTTTTTTTTGGCGAATTTTTAAAGAAGGTAATGTTTCTTACCACGTACTATGATCCCTATGGACTTTCGCAAAGCTGTTGAGAAACCATTGTTGGCTTCACAGGTGTATGTACCGGCGTCCTCACTGTCGAGGCGATCAATTACGAGCGTACCATTAGTCGCGACGGATACCCTGCTGTCCTCTTGAATAGTCCTCTCACTATCCTCTGAAATGGCGCAAAAAGATTTTCCAATAATGTCACAAACGTTATCTAATGTAGGTAATTTTTTTTTAATGATGGTTCACGTAAAGAAAAATGACATACTTATCACATGCTTCCACGTTATTTTAGGTTTAGGAAGACCATCTGCTTCACATGGAATGGAGATCTTGTCATTTTCTGCTGCAACGATGTCCTTCGGTTCCACTCGCCATTCTGGTGGAGCTGGAAATATTCAATTATTGGTATCGAACGATATGCTGTGTAACTAAGTTAAAAGTATTGTCTAATAACCATTAAAAACTTTGATTTACCTTTTAAAACTATATTCACTGTTTCGCTGTCCTTCCCGAATGAATTTTCTACTACGCAAGTGTAGTTACCACCGTTTTCTTTGGAAGCTGGTCCTATGGTTAGAACGGAGTAATCCGACTGAATGTCCACGGATACGTTCGGGACGTATTGGATGTCGGTCCCATCTTTACGCCATTGGAATTTCAGTGGCCTACTGCCGGTTTTCATAGCGCATGTTAAAGTCACTTTCTCTCCGATTCCCATTAGTTCAGGAGGATGAATCGGTTGGATTTTAGGTGACACTGAAAGAGTAAATGTAGTACATGTTACACATAGAACATGAAGCATCTATCAAGATGTGATATCATAAGTTGGAATCAAATTGAATCAATAAAAAGTTCGCTCTTTTCCAGTTTGAACCAAAAAACACAAGAATGTTTCAGAAATTCATAAAAATTGGATAATCTCTCATTATAGTGTGATTTGCATTAAAATTCGTTTTATGAACTTGAATGAAATTTTGCAACAAAAAAATTGTAGTTCAAAATTTCATAGATACGAGAACATATGTGGCATTGTCTCTTCCATCCCATTGGAGGAAATTCGATGGGAGGAGATTTTGCTTAAATGGCATGCAATTGTTGGGAAAGGTATTTCATCCTAATATTGAGTGTCCAATGTGACTTCAACTGCAGAATTTCAATGAACTTATATTTTCGAAGTTAATCGAATCGCATATTTATGCTTATAAAGTAAAAATATCACTTACAGTGAAATGTGAACCTGAAATTTAACTTTTCGAACTGAATTTTGAACTTTTGCACCATTTTGCTAAATAAAAATTCCTTTTACTCTCATTCTACTAGAAATACATCTATGAGAATACAGCTATATAATCATGATTGTTATATGTTATAATACATGTATTTTATTAATATATCAATTAGTTGCAAACATTCATCCGTCTATAAAGATTATGCATATTCTATGCATTTCATGCGAGAAATGCATATGCTACGGTGAATGCGGTAATTATACATAATAACGTCGAGAATTTTTCTAAGTTTGATACATATCCCTAAATTTGTAACTTTTAAAGGTGATTATGCATAGTACTCAAGCGTCGCTTGTAAATTTTCCTAAATTACTCACTTTCACCGGTGACTGCGCATAATACTCAAGCATCGCGTCGTTAGTGAACATGATAAAACGTATTATATGTTATACTATACATGATAATTCATACGTGTATTGTATCATTATATCGGGGGCACTATATTTGTCACGCGTGCTAGACTCATTTGTCATTTGGATTTTTTTTCGTATTTATTAAATTCATCAAGTACATTAGGGTATCATACATAAATAAAGGCGATAAATTTCAAATACTTATCAATTTTACCAACGACACTTAGTCATTATGCATATTCGACAGTAAAAGTGATAAATTAATCAAACTTACCAAGACGTTTGGAAAGTATGCATAATAACCGGTTATTATGTATAATAATCGATTTACCGTGACGTATACAATAATTGAGCTCACAATTCACAAGTCATACTGAATGGTACTGAAACTTTCGAAGAGATGGCATATACACACATAAATGGAAATATTAATTTCAAATCTTAATAAAATTGTGTAAAATTATAAAATGAAGAGTTTAACAAAAAATTATTTTTAAATATCTAGCCGAGAATTCAAAGAATCTCACTCACCATTCGCAGATGTAGACCTAATGCTGACTGCAGCGGCCATCACGATAACGGACAACATTAACATCAACTTCATGTCGGTTTATCTATAGGCGTCACATTCACGAAATCACAGAAATAAGAAATGTTTCGAGACTTTGAACACGAACTGATACCTTTCCACTGGTATCACGTTCCATATAACGCATAGAAAAGAGAAGAAAGCCATACTTGCAAACGCTTCAACCCTAAGACAACAAACGAGTATAACATGGCCATGCAGCGCCACATTTTGGTTGAAATCGCAACTATATATGTACATACAAAATAGGAAAGAATCACAAGTGAGTCTTTAGAAATGGAAAAAATGCATCCGAACACGAATGAATCATTTTTATTAAAGGACACATATACACTTCAAAATCACTATTTCATGAAACTGTTAAAAGTGAGAGGATAATTGGTGTTAAAAAATTTTTCATGTAACTTCAGAGAATCTTACCACGAACGAGAAGCTTCACGGTTTTCGTGATCGGATTTCCAACTTGATTGGATGCCGCGCATTCGTAGTCACCCGAATCGTGTGCAGAAATGTCACTTATCACCAGGGAACCGTTGAATAAGACATCAGATTTTGGACCAGGGTCAGCAACAACAACAAGTGGACTTTTCCCATCTGCAAATAATTAAACTTCCAAAATCAACTTGTTCAAGAAGTTGGATATCGATCAAACACAATGCATATGTCCCGTTTTTAATATCCGTAATGGTCAGAACATGTTGATGTGCCAAAATTTTTGTAATCTCGGTAAGGGTGAGTAGATGATAATCTTATTTAACCGTACACGAACCTCGTAAACATTCCTCTGCAGAATTTCTAATTAATCAGTACGTGCCGGACCCTGACTTGACGTGAATAAAATATTTTTTGACGGTACCGCGGCACCTAGGCCGTTCTGGCGTACTTGTCAAACGGGACAATGGGGTGGCCTAATAATCATGCTGGAATGTGCATTCCGAGTGTATGTGAGCAGGTGTTACCAGATTAAAGAAAACTCCAAAATGAGAACGCACACTTGTAACCTTCACTGTAACTACTCACGTGTGTTCACAACAGATGACGCCACAATATACTTAAAAACCCCTAATAGTCTTTCAATAAGGAAACAGAGCTGCTATTGCCTACTTGTTTTTCAGTATTTGAGCAAGGGTTACCAGATGCTAAAACATGGAAATGATGACTCGCGCATACTCTCTTAGCAACCCCACCTATCTACACATTTTAACAAAAGATGTCGCTTCTTCTGCTTTGTGTCAACGAAGAACAACGGTTTTCCAACCAAAACAGAGACGCTTTCAGTATGCTTACATTTTTTTCCCCATGGATGGGGTGCATATTCCTCGGTTTCCCCAAAGAATGTAAATATGAGTGGGAAAAAAACTCAAAAATACACTCACAAACAGGTATTTGTTGCACAAAGCATTTTTCTTTCTGGAAAAAAATCTAGAGCTCTGGCAAAATTAGGACATAAGGGACAAATTTCAAAAATGTATGAAGACGCTGAAAAAAACATCCAAAACGAGGACATGTCCTCATAGATGAGGACGTCTGGGAACCCTAACCTGTGCCCCCCACCAACATGTTTATGTTGCACTTATGCTGTTATCTGTTTGCCGCATTGTGAAGCGAATGAGTTCAAATACTGAAAATTGAACTGTAAAATGTATTTCGATACTTTGCTGGAAATAAAAATACCAGCTCTCAACGTCAAACTTGACGTGTTCAAATTGGTCCTAATTCAATACCTGACTCTAGTCATCTATTCGAATTGAATCGAAAGTACACAATAGCTTTTAAGTTCATGTAACGCGTCTCATGGAAGTGTAGTATATAGAGACCAACATAAAATTCACCTTGAGTTCTTCTCCACGTTATAGTTGGTTGAGGTATCCCTTCGGCTGAGCATGAAAACGTTACCGTTTCACCGGCGGCAGCTTCTCTATCTTGAGGTTGAACCTTCCACATGGGAGCAACTGCAGAAACAATTTTACATGAGTTTACTATTAAAACTGAGCCAACATGCTTCAACACATAAATTCGTCGTAAAAGTTGGACAACACAGAATGGCAGAAATTTTTCTATTCTTCAAATCAATAGACTTTCTGGATACTATACCGAAGTGAACTTTGGAAAACAAAGTCCCGTTGTCTCTACCGGGAATCGAACCAAGGAGCTCTTGCGAACCGAGAAAGCATAGTGTCTATTATATCACAGAGACGAGATCTTTTTTCCCAAGTTCAACTCGGCTTAATATCCGGAGAGTCTATCGATTTGATGTATCGTGGACCTCCTTCTAACCATAACATGTCCCGCCGCTCTGTCTCAACGAAGAGATATAAGCAGGTGGTCATGTATTGTTGACCGAGAAAAAACAAATCATTATCCATCACTACCACCACCTGGAGGCCATTCTCTGAAGTTAAGCGAGGCTGCAATGTCTCTACTGAGCAAGTCACGCCACTGTGCATGTTTTATGGGGGGGGGGGGTGTAGGATCTCATCTCTGTGCTATAAAAGTCAGTGAGCTTGCCCGGCTTTCGAGAGGTCCTGGGTTGGATTCCCGGTGGAGACAACGGGACATCTTGTCGAGTTCACCGCATAATATCCAGACAGACAACAAGAGGCCAATAGTTAAAATCTTTCTGCGAATCAGAAGAAATTTACCTATTGGACTCTTTGTGTTATTGAGTTATCGGAATGCGTTATTTGATTGGCTGTTATCGCTCTCAGCATGTTCATGTAACAAAAACAATGACCATCATGTAAGCTTAAAATATTTCCCATTTTTAAAAATCCAATAAATATATGGAAAAAAAAATGTCAGACCTTTTATGAGAAGATTAGCGGTGACGGTGTCCTTGCCGTAGGCATTCTCGGCAACGCAGGTGTAGTTGCCCATGTTGTGCCTGGTGACCGGTGATATCGTCAGCACCGAATAACCAGCGGTCACGTCGACTTTCAAGTCTTTCGTCTCGGCTACATTTCTACCGTTATTCAGCCACTTGAAGCTTATCGGTTTGGTGCCGGCTTTAGCCCCGCAGTTGACCAACACCGATTCACCTTCGGACACCATTTCCGGCAAGAGTAATGGATGCAATTGTGGTACTTCTAACAATTCAACCAAGACGAGAACAAAAAAAGAAAAGATGAAACTATAGTTACATAGATTCAAAACAATCGTTTTGAAATTTCAAGTTAACAATCTGCATATTTTTAAAAAAAAAAAATTTCACTTAAAAGGGATGTGTGTTATTTCAAAAAATAAAATTTTCTGCGATTGAAGTTACCTATATGTTTAAAATTAGTTTGAGTATTTTAAGTACATATTTGTTTACATTATCTCTTCACGTTCATGCATTATCTGTTTCTTTTATTCGTTATTGCTCATATTATCTGTGTTTACTTGTTTATATTTAATCAATAATTTTTTATTTTAATTCAATATCAGCTGACTTGTTTATGTTTGTTGAATAATTGTTTATTTTAATTCGATATCTGTTTACTTGTATATATTTATTCAATAATTGTTTATGTGTGTTAATTCAATATCTTTACTTTTTTTTTTATTCGATATTCGTTTATTTGTTTATTTTTATTCGATACTTGTTTATTTTTATTCAATATTTGTTTATTTTTATTCAATATTTGTTTATGTTTCTTTACTATTTCTTCGTATTTATTCAATATTCGTTTATATGTATTAAATATTTGTTTTTGTTTATTCACTACCTGTTTATATGCGTTCAATATTTGTTTATATGTATTGAATATTTGTTTATATGTATTGAATATTTGTTTATATGTATTGAATATTTGTTTATATGTATTGAATATTTGCTTATATGTATTGAATATTTGTTTATATGTATTGAATATTTGTTTATATGTATTGAATATTTGTTTATATGTATTGAATATTTGATTATTTTTATTCGATACTTGTACATTTCAATCAAACGTGACTTAAAGTCAAAATTTTTGTGTACTCAGAGTCAGCATTCATGTATTAATAGTCGATATCTACATCTTTGGTTTTGGATGTTTTGGGACAGAGAAGGAAAATTGCATCCGTGACTTTTGTAAACAGACTATTACAACCGCAAAAGTACTATGAAATTTTCATTTTAGATAGTTGTAGACTCATTAAATCTTGCTTTTGATCAATTCGAATTAGTTTCCTTCATTTTGAAACCCGGATTCCATATTTACCGATTATTTAATATTACAAAAATACTTATTTTCTCAGACATGATATTTATTGTTATTCTAGAATCTAAATTTTATTTTAAAAAATACAGTTTTAATGTGGCTATGAATTTTTAAATAGGACTAATAACAAAAATAAAAAATAATATTACATAATAGCCGCTCTTCTTATGTATTTAATGTTTGAAAGTTTTTATTATCGCATATATTCTTATAGCAAATTTTACATTGAAATATTTATATATTTCAGGTCCATATTTATGTATTCAAGTCTATATTTGTATATATATCACACTCTCAAGTTACTATTTCCGTACCTTAAATCAATATACGCATGTTCTAATTGTTTTTATACGTATATGTATTTCTGCCAATTTTCAGATAAAATAATTTGCAGGTTTTAAATCACTATTTGTACATTAAAAGTCAATATTTGCATGACTGAAATCAATATTAGTAAGACACAAGTCAACATCTGCATACAAATGAATATACAGAAAATGTACATAATTTTATACTACTTAAATTTAATTAGAATCAAATTTAAAAAATGCAGTTATTTACAATTTCTCTTTAATTTCTATAATACTTTGTAATAATCTCTTGCAACTATTAATTTTCCATACACATTAAAAGGTCGGTAAATTTTTTGAAAACAATGAAATGATTGAAGCATGTGGGCAATTATATTTTGGATTTATTATGCGATTAATATTTTTATATGTATGTAAATACGTTAAAAATTGTTCTAAAATTCTTTTTTCCCAATACATAAATGATCAAAACTTGATAGGAAAAAGTCAGTAATATATCTTACCTCCAGCGTAGACGGTGTTGCTGTGTTGGTGATCATAGATGATGGCGATCATTATCATTGTGACGAGGATAATCCGATTATATGCGCAATACATGACCATAAAAGACTATCAAACATTAAATACACGATAGTTATCAGATTTGCAGAGCGATTCCTCTCACCATGCGTGTAGCATCTAGTCAGCACAAATCGTGTTCAACTCATTTTGATGATGCTAACATCCATGATAGCAGTTGTGTTACCGAACCGGTGCACCCAGCGCCGTCTAGCTGAAACATTACAAACTAAACTTCTTTTTTTGTAAATTGAGATTATACACAACCAAATATTACCGAAAACCAGCACACGAATTTGATTTAAAATTATTTATTTTCATCATGATCACATTTTACATATTTTTTCCCCTGAATTTACTTACATAGGCTTTTTTAATATAGTGAATAAAATTTTAATTGGCGATGGATGGCAGTTTTTAAATTAAAGCCAATTTGACGAACTTACCTCGTACGGTGACGTTTATGGTCTTTTTCAATGGATTCTGCTGTCCGTTGCTGGCAAGGCACGTATAGGTTCCCGCCATTACGAATCTTATGTTTGACAGGACCAGTGATCCCGACGGTGAGACTTTGATGTCTGAAGCGGTATCCGCCGGAATAATCTCCGATTCACCTACAATAACAAAGAATGATATAACGATAACACGAATTATCAATCGTGAAAACAATTAAGCGTAGCTAATAACGCCGATTACTACGGATGATGTCTTACCTCTGGTCCATTTAATACTTGGCTCAGGTATCCCAGTCGCGCTGCAGTCAACAGTAACACTATCCTGTTCCTTCACAGTGACGTCATTTGGTTCCTTGGTCCATTTTGGTGGCGCTGGAAATATCAGGCACCATCCGTAAAATCAATAATTATAGACAAATTATGTAACTAATACGGTAAATGTGATAAATCTCGGTAGGTTTGATAAATTTCAATATATTTACTTCTTTAATCGGCGATTATGCATAATACACAAGTGTCGGTTGCACATTTTATAGAAACTAAAATAATTATCACTTTTACCAGTGATTATACATAATCCCTAAACGTAGCTGGTAAATTTTATGAATGCTTGAAATTTATCGTTTTTAACCGGTGGTTATGCACAATAGCTTAACGGGTGTAATACCATATGCATAATACCGTATATAGCGCGATTAAATAAGAGTTCGTTATATCGAGGTCTGATTGTAGAATTTATCGAAGAGGAGTTAATTATAAAATTTATTTCGGGGATGTTTGGAAAAATTCGTTAAATCAGAGTTCATTATATCCGAAAAAGATGCTATTATTCTAAATAATAGATCTTATCACGGCAATGGACCGATTCATCATATTTACCATTACGAAATAGCGATTATTCATAATAACCATTGAATGTGATAAAATCAATACGGTTTTAGCACGTTTACCAACGATGATTACATGCCATGCGTAATCGCCGGTAAAAGTGATAAATATAGTGAAATTTGTATCAAACTTACCCAGAATGATCTGCAATTATGCATAATTCACCGAATTTATCACATTCACCCCGTAACGTAACCAATAAAAAATATTCTTCTCAAAAAAAAAACTGTTAGGAAAACTGATCTCAAATGATAATTATTTACGAAAAGAAATAGCTGACTTTTTAATGACTGTTTAATATTGTTTATTCATTTATAATTATTAAATGCCTGCATTATAACTTTATGATAAATGTCGAATCCCGTTATTTCATTTGCGAAAGATACGGGATTATTTCTGTGGAAAAAGCTATAAAATCGCGATGGAAATCGTAAATTTCACAATTTAAAATTTTTTTAATCTTTTATAACAAGCTGTAGTTTCCACGGAACTCACACCTTTTATGGACTTAGTTGCTTTGGACTTTGTACGTGGGGTGGAGCCTACCAGAGAAATATTCAAAAACTGAACAATATTTACAACAAAATAAGAAACATGATAATACCGACAGGCAGTGAAAATAGCAAATAATACCCAGTATCACACCCAAAAATCCTACAGCTTTATATTTACAGAATAATTAACTTTTTAATACGAAGCACCGATACCTATTTCAAAAAGGATTTTTCTTTCACTGTCCCTAAAATTAGTGAGTGAATTTCAGTTAAAACACCACATAAAAAGTAGTCCCTTCAATAAGTTCCAAATATAAAATTGTACAAAAACTATTGAACATTATGAAAATACATTAATTCAATTCATATGCATGCATTCATTTACTTTTCAAAATGAAATGTTTTGCACATGGTATACAGTAAAACCCCTCTTAACGGACACCCCCCCCCCCTCACATGTGGTTACCCCTCTTTTACGGCCAAATACTAATTTACCATTGTATAATAAAAATATGCATTTCAACCTCCTGGTTTAAGGTCACCTCTCTTTCACGGACGTGGTGACCGTAAAAGAGAGGTTTAACTGCATTTGTATCGCTCTGTCTTATAAATGTAGAATTAATTATTAGCATTTTTTCTTTTTCATACAGTACACGTATCTGACTACATTCGAGAGCACTTTTCTATAGAATGGTATTGGAGTGAATATGACATTTTTAATGGAAAGTGTCTCATAATGCTAAAGCAAAAATAAATTTTTGACTACCTGCGCCATTTTCTATGAAAAAGTCACTTTTACGTCAAATTTTAAGTAAAACCAATTGTAATATGCGAAACAAGATTGCAAAAAATATTCTATGAATGGAATGATTTGTTATTTTTACAGTATATTCAACTAGTGATAGTGCTGATGCTATGAATATAAAATTCGGTCAGTAGTTTCATTTTATGATGTAAGAGTCTCACTAAGACTGGGATTTAAAAAATTCGATCCGTAAAGCGGGAGTCATAAGGGGGATTCAAAGATTATATAGAGAAATCAACGGTGAGCCAAAATCCCTAAAGCTATAAAAATCAAGTTTGGTCAGCAGTTTCATTTTATTATGTAAAGACTCGGTAAGAAGAGTTTTTTGAAATTCTACCCCAAAATTGGTCATAGATGGGGGGGGGGGGGGTTTCAAAGGTTGTATGAAGCAATCATCGGCAGCCGAAATTCCCGAAGCAATAAATATGAAATTTGGTCGTTCTATTTTGTAATGAAGAGACTCGCTTAGGAAGGATTTTTTTTTTTTAATTCAACGTCTCTTAAGGGGTCGTAAGGGGTGGGGGGCCCTGGTCATGGAGGTCATGAGGAGTTCAAACGTTATATGGGTGAGAAAATCATCTCTGAACAATTTTCAGATTACCAAATCCACGCGAGCGAAGCCGTGGGTATCAGCTAGTCGTCTACAATGCAATGTAATTAGATAAATATATGTGGTAGATTTTGGTTCGCAACTTTAGCAATATATAGCAAAATATAATATTAAAATCTTGAAATGATATTTTTTTGAAATCATGTTTCAAACTCTAGTAAAATGTCGAAAATATCATTCTTTGTTGAACCCGTTTAATTCACGGATTAGTTATATGAAAAAAAGTGCAACACTTAAATAAGCGTAACTTCGGTTCTGAGCATCTTTATAAACAAACCAAAGAGTATTTCAAAATCACAATGAATTGGGCTTTCCTAAAAATTTAAAAAAAAAATAATTAAAATTTATATTTTCTTCCAGTATGCCGTTTTCAATGTAATCGGATGTTATGTCTTAAGTCCTTATAATACCTGTTATGTCTTAAGTCAAAAATTTAGAATTAGTCATATAAAATGCGGAAATATATCATGCACTTGATCTATCGATCGACGAAGGTAAATCAAGCAAAATATTTTTCTACTTTTTCAAAATCTTACGGAATTTTTTCTCAACATTTTTTGCACAACCATAGCACCATTGACTAGAACGCTTTGAGCATAAAACCATTCCAGTACGGCTAGAAATTAGATGGTTTCTGTTACCTGTATATAAGCTGAATTCACCAAATTCGTACGCAATTCCTTTTCAATTTTTTGATGTTTCAATTTTAAATATTTCGCATACTTATACAACTTCAGTTTACGCTCTTCTATTTTCTATTGCATTCTCAATTTTAATTTTACTGCGCAAATAAAAACCTTTTCGCATTCATCCTTTTAAGACATACCATTAAGAGGTGATGAATGTCTATTGCATTATTTAGCGAAAAGCAGCCGAAATTATTCTAATAAGCGAGATTTAACAATGATCCTTCGAGAGAAATTTTTGTTCTGGAGATTTTATAAATCGGAGTATTTGTTTATCAGCTGGGAACAAATTGTCTACTAGCACATATTTTTCAATGTTTGGATACTTTCTTCAAGGTTTAAATATTTTTCCAAATATTGCTGTTGGAAACTATTTTTAGACACTTTTTAACAATTTTTTAGACATTTTATTTTAGACATTTATTTATACTCAATATTGGTCACTTTTTGTTCCAGCAGACTTATTTTTAGACACTGTTTACGGAGAAACTTGTAATTGAATAGTTTTATCCGATACTTGAAGTTCTTTTTCTACATCCGATAATATTAATTTTTTTTTCCTTTAGATACTTTTCCCGAAGAAAATTCTGTTAGATACTTTTCTCAAAAAAATTCTGTTAGATACTTTCACCCAAACAAATCACGTGTTTCATACTTTTTCCCAAAAATGTCGGTGTTGAATATTTTCTCCCAAGAGAAAATTTTGTCAGATACTTCCTAATGAAGCTCCTTTCCAACAAGGCTTTACCAGACACTTTTTTCGAGGAAATTCTGTACTAAATTCTTTACACAAGAAAATGTTTTGGATTAGGTACTTTCTCCCAAAAAAATTATTTGTTAAATACTTTTCCCTATGAAAATTGTGTTTGATGCTTTTTCCCCCAGAATGTTTTGTGTTAGATACATTCAGAAATTCACATGTTGCATACATTCTCCCAATAAAATCATGTATTATATTACATACATACTTTACCCAAGGGAATTATGTTAGATACTAAACATACTTTTCCTAAGGGAATTCCGTTAGATACTAAATATTTTTCCCACGAAATTTCCGCGTTAGATAGTTTTTCTACAAAAAAATTGTGTTATATATATATATATATATACATATAACACAACTTTTCTCTATTTGTGCCGGATAGTTTTTCTGAAGGAAAAATTCTTTGTCAGGTATTTCTTTTTCCACACACACACACACCCACACACAATTTTGTTAAATAGTTTTTTTCCCAGTATATAAATCATTTTCATACATCTTTACTTTCATTTACATTGGTCATTAGTCACTTTTTCTCTAAAAAAACTAATTATTAGATATTTTTCTTACGTAAAATTTTCTTTTAAACATTTTCGTTATTTTAAAATTAGCCGAAGCTCATATTTTTAGATACACTTACTTGTCACTAGAAGACTAGCAGTGTACTTGTCACTTCCGAACCGGTTATTCACGATACAGGTATAATTCCCAGTACTTGTCGAAGTCACAGAATCGATTATCAAGACGGATATATCATTGGAAATCTGGAATTTGTAGTTGGTCGCATCATCGGTGATGTCCTGGCCATCTTTGAGCCATTGGAAAGTAAATGGTCGGTCACCAGATTGGCCGGCACACGCCGCGACACCTCTGTCACCGGGTTTCATTGTAGATGGGAATGTAAACGGTGTGACAATTGGAGGATCTGAATGTGAAAATTACACGTAATTTTATCGCTATTACTAAATATACATGTACGAACATGCCACAACAATTAGCGTAAATTGGATAAAATGAAAGAGTCGGTACTCACCGCTACAGGATATACAGGATACCAAGACGTACAGGATCAACGGGATAATTAAGATCATCGTCGTACCGGATTGATCCTGAAAACTTATTAATTCACTTAATCCACATCTGGTTTCTTTGACATTAATCATAATTCAATGCATGTTCAATTCTGTGTATGTAATATCCTCCTCTATACGTATACACGTCATGACACACAAATCTATCTAACAAACATGAAAGCAATATGGAGGTGTTTTTGAAGAAAAGCTGGGGGAAAAAATAGTGTTGTCGGGATAGCAGCGCCACACCTCGGCGGTATCAGAATTTATAAACAATCAAATAATTGCAAAAAAAAATATTGAAAATAATTCTAATGATAAAATACGTAATTAATGTTATAAAAATATTCCAAAATTATAATTCACAGCATGACTATTGCTTGGCTACCCACCGATAATTGTTGAATGTTCGAGATTATGCTTACCATATACGGTTAAAGTTATGGTCTTACGTATTGGTTCGTCGATGCCATTCTCAGCTTCGCATGTAAACGGTCCGCTCATCCGGCCATCGACTTTCTGCAACACTAATGAGCCGTCCTGTGTGACATCAACGTTATAGTTGGAATCTGCACCCTTCAGGGGCTTCTTCCCTGAACCTGTGTCAGAGAGATATGTTATCGAATCAGTCATGTCTTTGAATGAACACAAGTCAGCGTTTCTCAAGCTTTTTGATCTTTGAACCCTTAAAATGATTTCTAAAGGAACCCCTCAAGTAACATTATCATTCGAGGGAGTCCGCCCTTGAAGCAATATAAATATTCTTGGGACCTCTCGAAACAATATCCATGTTTCTCTGTACTTCTTAAGTAATATCTACGCATGGAAGAGTAGATAAACTTGCCCAAGAATACTAAGAAATCACCAACGAATAAGGCAAATATACAGAAAATACAAAATGCCTAATGCATTTTGACACACTGTGGGTGTCGTCTTCGGAAGAGAAAATTTTTAACCTCTAATCACGCTGACCGAGGATCCTACTTGAGTTGGATACGAAATCTAAATCTAGACGAATGTTCCTAGAAATGCACGTGAGGTTTGCATTCCCTTAGATATGCGTAGGCAGCTTGCTTACTCCCTTGTAATGTTGTGCTATAACAATTATTCCCCCCCCCCTTTTTTTTATTTCATGCTTTAATGCAGGTCGTTAACCCATGATCTGGTGAGCCACTGAAATAATTCTCCCATTCTAGATCATAGTTTCCCAAACTTTCCGCTCCATTGCCCCCTTCTTCAAAAAAATTTCCTTCTCATCACCCCGCAACTTTCAAGCCGACCCATAAGATCTTATACTAAACCCAAAGCTTCTACTACCCCCTTGGAACATTCCATAACCTCCAGGGGGCGATATTGCCCACTTTGGGAAACAATGTTCTAGATACAAATACAACGCCACAACAGGCAAATTGCCCAACGAGGTGGCTGACTTAAGAACATCATGGATCCCCGAGCCACTTTTTGGAGGCCCTACCTACTACTGCTACACCACACATACACCCCCCCCCCCGCGGAACCCCCAACGAATCGGTACATGCGGGAATGTGCGTGTACGTGTAGTGAAACCTGACGTGAAGTTTTTTGTTTCTCTGTAATGCTTGTTATGTGTAGTGCTGCCATCTGCCACCAGTTTTTCTAACTATGAGTGAAGTGTTATGATTGAATGATTTTATCGTTGTAGGACTGTTGCTCTCTGTGGCGAGACTTTTTAACGGGGAGATCGGCTCGCATTTGCGCCTTGAAGTTGGGAACCACAAAAAACCAACTTCAGCCGACCACCACTGTGGGGTTCGAACCCGGATCCTCGCATCGCGAGTCCGTCACTATAACCACTCGACCACCACAGCGGCAAGACCTTTGGATTGAAATAAATGTGTGTGTTTGTGTGAACACTTTTAAATAACATCAATGATAACATTACTGTTCGTACGGCTATTCGTTATTATATTTTGCGCTGAACCTTTGATATCGTCTCTGGAGATTTTGACATCTTCTGTTTGGCATCCTCAAGTTCATCGGAACTGTGGTTGGAAAACGCTGCTTCAGGTGAATAATTATTTACAGTAATCATGAGGAATGGGAACGGCTTTGTATTCATGTTGAAGATTGATGAAAGGATCGTAGAACTTACCGATGTACCAGTGGATATTAGGTTTAGGGATGCCGGTAGCTCTACACTCTATCGTTTTCAGGTCACCTTCTCTGGCTGATACATCAATGGGCTCCTTCAGCCAAACCGGTGAAGCTAAGAAATAAAAGCGACTTCAGTTAGATAGATGCAAAGCAGTCTGTTTTGGATATATTTTTGATTTTCATGGAATAGAATTTGTCAAACTCCATTGTGTATTTTATACGTTGTCGTGTCAAGAAACAGGAACTCAATACCAGCACGCTGATACTTCTCTGCAGTCTCTAGGGGATACATGACGTTCAAATGGAAATTTCTTATTACTCTGCTATATTTCTTGCTAGAAATACTTCAATGACATTTCAGTATCAATATAATAACAATTTTAGGTCTCTTAATTTAAAAAATATGTGTTTCGATAAGCTTGGCACTTTTTTACACGCCAAAACGCGCCAAATTAGAACGGTCATTTTTTAGACATTTTTTGTCCCCTGCGTCTCAAATTTCATTAAAAAAACACAATTTTTTTTATTTTCCTCTGTAGGCATATATTTATATCGAAAAACTGTAGCATGCATTTTGTATTATGAGAAACCATTAATTAATAAAAAAATTATAAACCCTTTTTTATGACACAAATTTGCGAAATTTTCATCGTTTTCTACTTTTTTTTGCCAAAATTATCATAAAAATAAAATTCCACAGTAAAATGCATGCCTCAAGATATATACCTACACAGCAAAATAAAAAAAAATGAAGCAAATTCATTTTCAATGAAATTTGAGACGCAGTTGACAAAAAACTGACTGTTCCAATTTGGCGCCTTTTGGTGTATAAATAAGGAACCAGGATTATTGAAACACATTTTTTTTAAACTAAGAGACCTGAAATTGTTATTATATTGATACCAAAATGTCATTAAAGAATTTTTAACAAGAAATACAGAGTAATAAGAAATTTCCATTTGAACATCATGTGTCTCCTTAAAACCTTGCCATTCGAAACAATTGTTTAAACATTCATCGGCAGCCTCTTGACATTCCGAAAATAGATCCATTTAAACATTTCATCCACTTATTGTTATTGTGGAAAACAAATGGTGGCATCTACAAAAGCACCAATCAGACTCATCTATAGACACACCCACTTCTAAAGCTGCTACTAACTCGCTGCACCTACTATACTGTAAAGTTTCACAATATCGATAACATCCACTCTGGCGGAAGAGAGGAGTTGTTTGCTACTTGCATACTAAAAACGGCACTCAAACTGAGAAAAAATTAGGACGGGGCTTAAAGGTGACTACGCACTACTGTGACTCGTGAGAATTCTGCGACGTGGTATTCCCAGACGGAATTCCCACGAATTCACCACAACACTGACGTGACGTGGGACCACATCACGTCAGCGTAATGTGTAGCGGTCTTAAGACTCGGTGCATGAGCTGACAGCTGAGCATCAGATTTTATGGGTGTAGTTGAGCACCTCCAAAGATTGTGCGTTTGTGAAATACATTTTCGTAGGTGCCGCCATCAATTTTTCGAATAAGCGGTGAGTGAAATTCATCTTGAACTGTTTGCATTTTTGGAATGTCCAAATACTATACTTGAATACACAGAAAAGTCCATAGAAAATAGCTTAATTATTCATCCGTTGAATCAATTCATTTAATTCATTGTCCATCGATCTTCACATAGTAATAAATTCCTCATGATTCAAGGAATTCCTCGTCATCAAGGTTTCGAAAGGAAAGAACACTGATGGAGGAGAAAATAGTTGAACAACAATCGGTTTGTTTTCCAATTGTTATTCCCCTCAACAATATTTGGAGTTGCTTCCTTCAACAATGATTTCTGATGTGTCTCGAATTCCATGAAAATGGAATCTAAGAAATTAGTTAGACCTAAAGGTGTGCTTGAACCACCATTGTTCGTACGATGTAGGTACTATTAACCTTTTCCGTGACATACCAAACCTCTGTAAATTCTTATATCTTTTCTTATGAGAAGTACGATATCTTCCAATATTAAGAAAGCGAATTAAGGGGATATTGTTCTATTGAGAAATCAGCTTTAAGAATATATCAAGGGCTTGTCATTGCTAAAATAAAAGGTTTTTAAGCAGGCGACATATCTCGTCAAATCCGCTTAAAGGGTTAAATTATCTAGATATTACAGTACATATTAGATGAAATTCAACCGTAATTGGAGGCAAAGGAGTTCCAGGCTGCGGCTTCAACATGTTAATTGCAATAAAAAAATGTATGCGACCCTCACCTGTAACAAGGAGGCTCGACGTATACTGGTCGCGTCCGGAAGCGTTCTCCACGATACACGTGTAATTGCCGTTGCTGTTGGAATCGACGGACTTGATGACCAGACGGGAGTAGTCATCGGCGTTCTGGATACTTACGTCCTTCGACGACGTCACATCTTTCCCGTTTTTCATCCAATTGAAACGAAATGGCTCTTTTCCTGATCTCACGGAACACACGGCACTTCCTTTCTCGCCGGACCTTAATGCGGGAGGGAAAATGAAAGGCGCAACCACTGGTGAATCTACAGAAATTGAGAAAAAATAAATAAATTTGCTTTAGTAAAACTGTTGTACCTCTCTTTTGACCATAGTCAACCTGGAAAAACTAAGTTTTAGTAGTGCTGTAGACTCTGGCCTATCCGGCCTAATGTGGTAGAATGGTAGGCCGAATAACGAAAAATCCGGATAAGTTGGAGTTCTATAAATGCTCACTTCTTTCTTCCAGACATACGGTCAATAAAACACCCTTTTTATACCAAAATCCACTCCAACTTGCATTTTCTGATCTCTAAGTACAGGCGAGTATTTAATAAATGTTATGTACTGAACTGTTCATTTTAAAAATTTATTACAGAATTAATGGTCCAAGAATATACAGGGTGTCCTGTAAATGTTAATGCGGCCTTTATCTCACCGACAGGCCATAGCAGAAGCATGATTTCAATTTGAAAAATACCCAAAGGCGTTCTAAAACTACCCTATACCAATTTTGAGGGTGACAATACAGTGTGTCACAAAATAAAAAAATCTAAAATTTTTATATGGTTCCCTTGATCTCTAACTTCCAATTAGAAAGTTGTTGCCCTGTATCTCCTGAGGGCAACAGAAAAATTCCATGTTTCTAAGTGCATTATTCACTAAGATATTCGAAAACCGGAGAAAGAACAGCAAAAACCAACGTACCTTTCACTCATTTATTTACTCTGCCCCTTTCCCAACTTTTCCAAAATTCTTAAATTCAAATATCTCAGCGAATATTGTACACTTAGAAACATGAAATTTTTTTTGTTGGCCTCGGGAGATACAGGACAACTACATTCTAATTGGAAATGAGAGGACAAGGGGGGAACCGTATAAAATTTTAGATATTTTTTATTTTATGACACACTGTATTGTTACTCTCAAAACTGGTACAGGTTAATTTTTGAACGCCTTTTGAGTATTTTCTAAATCGTAATCATACCTCTACGACGGACGGTTGATGAGATAAAGGCCGTAATATAGCACTTACAGGACACCCTGTATCATGGGCGGAGATACGAGGGACATTGCCCCCCCCCCCATAAAAAGCGTGAAAAGTGGAGCCCACTGATTTAATGTATATGCGTATATATGAATTGACTTCATAATCACACCCCCCCCCAGCAATCATCATCTCCCCCTTCAGACTTTCAGGTCTATTTCCGCCTATGTCCTGTATAAAAGTACTAGACATGCTTAAGATGGATTCTTTTATATCTATCTTGATTAGCTAACATAAAATAATGCGCAGTGTACGATATAAACACAAACTGTACGCTTTTAAAATAAGCAAAACATAACAGTTTGATTCTTACAAAAATTTATTCAAAAACTCTTTCTCTCTCTCTCTCATTTCACTTTTTCCATTCATAAATGATAACGTAAATGTCAAGAAGTAGGACTAAGATGAGAATCAAAATTCACACACAGTTCTTAGTTCTTTAAAAGTTCTTTTGATGTAGATGACAGAGGCCTTCTCCATTTTAGCTTCCTTCAGCGCGCCGCCCTGTCGCTCGAACCCGGACCGCGCAAAAACCGGTCCGGTTTTGAGGCGTGGCTAGCACACCGTGGGAGATTTTAATGGTAGATTTTGCGTAGCCACACGCCAAAACCGGTTTTTGGACACTGTAATCACAGAAAATTGTTATGTTTCAAATTTTAACTGGACCGGATAGTACAAATAGAACCCGCCCCCCGACGATGGTCTACTGTATTGAATTTTAGCTAATGTTTTTGGAGTGCAAGAGATTAGGAATACATGAGCTTGCAACTGAATGTTGTTTCAGCTCTTTACCTGTGATCTTGTCAGACATCTTGTAATTCATCACGTTTTAGTAACAAAATTGTGGGGGTTGTTTGCACTGTGTATCTCCTCAACATTGCAAATTTAGTTAATTATATTTAGTAATTATAATCCATTTGATGACCTGATAAATCATACCAAGTACAGTGGATAACGTTATCAATGCATTCCACAAACGGCAAAGAATTGTGTCTCTTGGAACAAAACATATCGTACTCCTTGGAACAGTATCAAAACTTGTCCTAGTGCACTCTCTTCTCTAATGCTGCCTGCCATTAAATGGATGAAAACCCGAGTAGCGCCGGGCAACAATAGCAACAAATAAAAATAGGAATTCTAAATACAGCAAAACATGTATAAGTTGGCCACTCACGACACAACAATTTTCCGGTCAGCTTCGGCTGGTCATCAACTTTCTAAAGTCTATTATATCAAGGTTGTGCAGCATTTAGGACAAACGTTCTCAAACATCCTGGTGCACCCCCAATCCTATAAATGTTTTTTGAAGAGGTTCCTTACTACACTGCTCTGGAGAGCCGCGGAAGAACTTTGATTAGAGGGGGGGGGGGTTGAAAAAGTGAGAACCCCTGCTTTAGGAGAGTGGGGGGCCACTTCATCAATTTGAAAACATGCCATATTTAGTGATCTAGAATAGTAACGCGAGTCAGTCAAGGGATCTGGAACTACAACGCAAGTCACTTTGCTGAGCGGGTCAATGAAATGATCTACAAATGTGCCGCGGGTCACTTTAGCGATCCGTAAATACACCGCAAGTTACTTAAATGATCTAAGAATATGCCGCGGGTCACTTAAGTGATCTTAAAATGTGCTGCAGGCCACTTGAGTGGTATGTAAATTTAGCGTAGGACAATCAAATGAGACGGGAATATGTCACGGGCCGGTCGTTGAACTGCACCGTGGGTCACCCAAATGATCTGGAAATGTGCCGCTCAATTCATTTTTGCAAAATTAAGCTTGAGGTCTCAGTCAGTGTGACCATGGCCTGTATCACATCAAATGTGATACAGGCCATGGGTTGAACATTTATGGTCTATATAGTCCTGTATAATCTAGTATTGCGCCCTCGATGGATGGTGGCCAACTTCTCTGCATGGCAGTCGATCTTAAGGCGTCTTTGAAAAGATTTCGGGAGTTCCATGAGATTGATTGAAAAAAAATATATAACGTGTTTATTTTTGAAGTATCATACTAAATATTATTCCGAAAAGGCGTCGGTGGTCTTGATTCTAATGGCACGAATGGGTCTGCGGTCCACAAAAGTTTAAGAACCCTTGCTGTAAGAACCGTTGACTTACAAAGATGGTAAACTTACATAAGTTTTAATGTAAACGAAAATAAATAATACCGTATGGATATATACCAGTTAAATACGTATATATAAATAACACAAAATTCTCGGTCATTTAAAATTTGCAAGTTATTTCTTATCTCTATAGAGTTTTGTTCTAATTTATAAAAAAAAAAATCGATGGTAGAAATTATAAATTAAAATGCTCAAATTGAATTGAAATGAAATGTTTCTTCGCGACGTTTAGAGATTTCTTAAAAATACAGGACAATCTCATATGGGACTCACGGCAATTCCAAAACGTACTGGGAGAGTAGAAATTCTGTGGTGTTTAATCAGAACATAGCTCCAAAATCATATTTTTGAGATACAAGCATTTTCATTGTCATTTAAGAATCAAAAATAAACTAGACACACAAATACAAATGAGAAAATATCGTACATCAGCATGTTGATTAGCAGTGAGCACGTATTTGTGCATTTATCTCACTTCTAACTTGGTATAATTAGCAAGACTTACTTTTAGATCAAAATGCCATTTTTTGGAGATATCATGTTCTGACCAAATACCACAGAATTGTTGATAAGGTAAGCATGTTTTCCATTTAAATTTTGCAAGATTGGTTGTTTTAATTAACTCAAAATTAAAACTTTCTTATCATTTAGATTTATGCTTTGCTATTCTTTTCTTAATTGCAAAGAAGAGTTGAAATATAAGTATTAATTTGAAAATATTACCTTAAAAATATATTAATATGACTTTTTAAAAATATAAAAAAGAAACAGTAAAGCCACTGTTTTGCGGTCCCAGAAATTGCAAAAAAATAATTCGTACGTAAAAATGGGTTACTGTTAATCAGGAGTTTGAAATACATACTTTTATTATACGGGGGAAATCATTATTTGTCCGTAAAAGAGGGGGAGCGCATTCCAGGGGGATGCCCGTTAAGAGGGGTTTTACTATATGACCATTTATTAAATGGTTATATTTTTAAGGTCATAAATGTTTGTGTATTCTTGAGATTTTTAGGTCTTAAAACATAGAGCCCTGCTAATATTTTGTCTATATTTGTCAAACAATACTTCAAACAAAAATCAAATTAAATTGGGAATTACTCGAGAACAACACACGCTATTGCATTTATAATTGAAATTTCTTTAAGTGTTCCGCCTTCTACACACAGCCACGATTGCATGCAGTTTATGCAGCATTCAAATTTATTGAAATATTTCTCATATATTTACGTATATAGTATACTCGTAATTGTAAGTGCATGACCACACTTACGCGAAACGCTCTCTATTCTCTTCAGATTCAACAAATACTTTGCAATGCCTTTATATTTTCTGGAATTGCTAAAAAATCTTCCAATAAATAGAACTACGGGAGAGTGAAAACTTATCCAATTAACTACTAAATGTATAATAATATTAACTGGTGTTCTTCTTTTCATTGAAATGTACACACAGCATAGTACGTAAATCGTGAATTTTAAATCAGGAATCGTTAATAACTTACCTGATTGTGAGGAATGGTCGATATAACTTGAAATCAAAAATAGTAAGAATATGGTAGAGCTTCCCATGTTGTTCTAACAAACTCACACTAATGAACAAATTTGAAATATAATCAGTGTGGATGCCGGATACTCGATCATCGAAAGAATATGGCGTCAGATCGGAAAAAAAACTGTGATGGTACTGACTGAGTACGCAGCGCCACACTTCGGCGAAATAACCAAATAATAAAACACATAGAACATTTTTTTTGTTTTGTTTTTTGGTATATTTTATTAATCTCTATTTATTATTTATCACATAGTATCATTACTACATAAAGATAGTTGTTAAGAGTTTTTTCCATATATAGTTCCGAAAATAACATAATCGGTGAAATTAATTGGTTCCTGGTATCACTTTTTGAAAAAATTGGATCGATTTCATATTCAACATTGGTGAACACTGATTATTCAAGTTGCACACATATATTGCAAAACAACAAAATAAGTGGTGAATTACAAGAAATGCGCAATTAAAATTTTATGTTACACTAGCTATAATGCCCGACAAACCAGTCACGGCCCAGGCTCTGTCCCTCCAGGGATATAAGCCTTTTACCCTTGCGGGTTGGGTCGCGCTGGGGACAGCTATAATGCCCGGCACTGCCCGGGTTTTCTTCAATGAGGCTTTTTGGATCACGTGATATCTCCCTCTTTCTTTGAGGAACATACAAACCGTGTCTAAGTTAACCAATATGGCGTCTTCCTGCGCGAATCATGAAATAAAGAAATCTAGATTTAAAGAAACATAGAAATGAATATATTTTTCCCCCTTTTTTAAGGGGCGCTAGGTATTTCGATCCCCCCCCCCCACCTTGAACTTCAAGTTATTAATCTGCCTGTTTCTGTTTCAAAAAATGCTTAGTTAAAGCTGTGGAATTTCTACGATGTACTTTATGGGCCCATAATTAATTTTAAAACATCCTAAAGTATATCAATTTACGCAGTTGAATATCATGCTTAAGAAGATATAAATAAAAAATTGATACCAATGTTATCGCATGAACATCCCACTCAAAAGTATATAGTTCCGACTAATTACTTTATATTTAATTTTGTGGACTTCGTATCTCTAAGCAAACTCTGTTTCAAAAATCGAGAATTCAATACAATTTTTAAAAATATTGATTTGGCGGAAAATACCAATGAATTTCCGCATTTCTACAGTAGAATCGGCTGATTTCTATGCGAATCATCATTTGTCTGACCCTGAAAGAGGTGCTGATGATGATTATGACGTCTGTTCAAAAAGCCTTATTACTGGGAGGATTGAAAAAGTAGCAAATCGTTATAAAGGCATATACTATTATACATACACACTGGCAGCGTTAAAGAAGTGAAAAACCATTGTAAAGGCATTATACACGTGTGAAATGCATTGCTCCACGATAGACAACGATAGATAGATAGGGAACCACGGTAACCAAATTAAACGTTCCGAAAGTGATTGTTGAGGCCCAAAAACCATTGTTGCCCGACAGTTTTTTTGCCTATTTGGGGCATTTGCTCTGCTCTGACGAAATTTTAAAGTAGCTTATCGTTCAAGTCGGGTCCCATTTGGTATATATGCAAAATTTGGTGACGATCGATCTAAAATTGTAGATTTGTATAGACAACATACACACACACACACACACACACAGACAGAAAATCAATTTTATACATACAGATAATGCATATAAAATGCTGGAAAATAATATTTATAAAGTACTAGAATATTGAATTAATAATATTTTGGAATATATATTGCTAGAATATAATATTTCGAAATCACTTCAAAGATAAATGGAAAGTTAGAATATATATTTATGGTATTGTGTAACCAGCTTAGACAGCACCAAAGTTTTTCTCAGGTAGCAATATGCGCATTCAACCAGCACCTCCTAGAGATAGAAGGCCTCCGCAGTCTATTTAAACACATCAATAATTATACATAATGCAATAAAATATACGTAATACCAACAACACCAACAATAAACGTACAATAGGATAATGTTTACAAATTAACTTGCTCTAAACGACTATAGAGAGAGGAGGGGGGTCTATCGTTTAGGATGATTTTAAGGGGGTGTTCGCATTACGATTGCCCTTTTTTATTTATTTTCATGTTATCACAACGGAGCTGATGGTTATGAAATGGTAGCTTGCAGTGTTTGTTGGAGAGATTGCAGATTGCTACAGCTTTATTTGGGGGGGGGGGCGGGTGGTTCTCTTTTCTACATTCCTACAGATTCTTACACTCCACACATCTCTTCAATATCATCTTATGTTAAGGACTCCTCCTTACTTCTCTCTTCCTCAGATGAGATACCGTCTATGAACTCTTACTGGTGCGTGAAAAAGAGATCCATAACTTCATCTACCACCAAACACCAACTCTGGCCATATCGCTATATTGCAATTTACTGCCATTAGTGAGATGGGTTGGAAGTGAAGGCGCTGTCTATCGGTGGTCACCTCGAGTTCGTTAGGGAAAATATCTTATCTATATCCTCCCTTGGGTTCGAACCCGGGACCCAGACAACAACATTCACGATGGTAGACGAGAATCTTACCATCATGCCACTCGGGCAACTTCATCTGCCGTCAACTTCTAGACATTTTTTCATCACTAGTTCTTGAATGCCATCCTCATGCATCTCCAAACTTCAGGCGCACATACGCATCGCTGCTATATTACATCTACCGTAAATATTCACATCGCACGTGTGTTAATTTTTCGACTGAGGCACGCTTACTGGAGACCGTAGAGGAGAAAATTAATCTAAATTCCATAACACGTGTGTGGGCGACAGCAAAAAACCATCAGCTCCGTTGTGATAACGTAAAAATAAATAAAAAGACGCAAATTTTTTGCTCGCAATGCGAACAATCACTCGTTATCCGAGTCAAAATGTGTTCAAAATTTTTTCTCATTAAGCGAATTGATCGTTAACCGAACCGCTCGTTAACCGAAGTTCCACTGTATATGTACTACACGTTATTTGGATATTGTTTTTAATTGGAAATATTTCTCTATGTTCAACGGGTCATCAGTAAAATAACCACACACCCTGTTAACTATGCACTCTGTATGTACATAGCGTGTTTCTTTCAACCTCTAAGTAAGCATTCCATTTAAAAAGAGTCAATGGAAGGGCATCAAGCTGCGTTGGTGTCCAAAACCATTTCGAGGTAATTATTTAAGCCATTGATTACCCCGAATTATCGTTATAATCACGTGAAATCAAAAAAATTCTCAAGTGTCAAGTCATTTTCAGACATTCATTCAACCTTTCCCTCTACGATCACGTGACTAAGACTTTGCAAAAAGGCAAAAACGTTTATGTTGTTCCCCTTGATTTCCAAAAGGCATTCGATCAGGTTCAACATGGTAAACTTTTGAAGCTTTTACATGGGATAGGGATTACTGGCAACTTGATGAATTGAATAGAATCGTGGTTGAGAGATAGATCACAATAGGTTATTGTGAACGGGGAATTTTCTGATTGGACAGGTGTCAAAAGTGGGGTTCCTCGAAAAAACGACTTTGACCCTATACTTATTTCACTTTTTGTTGATAAACTCGATCAGGATTGGAATGTTAGCAAATCAGCAGATGACGTGAAGCTAATTGCGTAGTCGGTAATCAAAGCGATAGGGAGTTGCTCCAGATCAAATTAAACAGGATTGGATCATGGGCAAATGAATGGAGCATGATTTTCAGTGTTTATTAGTGCATGGTCACTCATTCTGGTTCAAACAACCCATGTTTCATTCACGATTTGAATGGTATTACTATCTCGTATGCAACTAGAGTCACACCGGATTGGGAATTCTCAATGACGAACGCGTCTTAGGTTTTCCGAACAACCTTCAACAGTGGTCAGAAAATCGAATAGAATGCTCTGTTTCATTCTCGAAAAGGTCTCTTCGCGTCCTCCTAAAGTCATTATTTTGCTTTTCATAGGCTTAGTTTTGGTTCTAAGGTTTTGGAGACCATATTTACAGAAGGACATTGACTTGGTAAAGGGGTGCAGAGAAAAGCTACACGTGCTCTTGACGGTTCCAAGGCTTCAGCATGAAGAAAGAACTTTACCATTTGAATATGTTCACATTGAAGGAACGCGGGTATCAGGGTGTGTGTTGGAAGTGTTTAAAATTTTCTACAAGAGGGATAGGATGGACCATGAGTTATTAAGACACAGTCAATCCACTGCCCCCACAAGGGTACACCAGTATCATTCAGTAAGAGACAACTCCAGGTAGTGGTGTGGCATTGGTTTTTTTCACTAATAGGGTTGTTAATAAATGCTTACCCTCCGTCGGTCACGAATTCTAACACAATTGACACGTTTAAAAAGCAATACTATAAACATATTGGGATGAATCAAGAAGTTATCCAGACTTAGATAAGAAAACAAATTTCCTTTACGGCTTTATGATCAGCGCGCATTATATTTTATCATAATTTACAGTAAAACCTCTCAAAAACGGACATCCATGGGACTAAAACTTTTGCTCGCTATTGGAAGGTACGATATACAGTAGAACCTCGTTTAAACAACTTTCACATTTATACGACGCACAGTGGTGTGAAAATTGTGGCCAAAACCCCAAAAGAAATTTTGCCGTTTTTTCACAGATGAAGTGATAAAATAAACCCCGGCTTCTCGACGTATGTCTTTTTTCGTTCATCACTTCTTAGTTTTCGCCCAGAAGGAGCTCCAACGTGGTGATTCAAGTAGCAGTATACCGCACATCTATCTAAACATTTTACAAAGCCGTTCTCGTTCAGAAATTTCTTGGCCCTCCAGGAAATTTTAGGCAGTTATTTTTCTTCTTTCAAGTGTGTTAGCAATTCAGAAATGCATTTTGAATTTCGTATTTTGGTATTTTTATTAAAAAATAAATTATTGTTAATACCAAGTCATTTTTTTAAAAAAGCTCATTTTTGTGAGTGGCGGTAGAAAAAATAAATGACCCGATGTGACATTCTGAAATTCATTTCTCAACATACTTTAACATCAAGGAAACAATTATTTTTCGAATATTATGCTGAGGTAAGCTCGGAAAGAAAAGTCATCACGTCTCCACCGGGACTTGAACCCAGGGTCTCTTGCATACCGGGCAAGCATGCTACCCTCTACACCACTGGAGACACACGACTCTGCCTTCCTAATTTCACGCACTGTGTCGTGAGGCGCTGAAGTAGAGGCATTGGTAGCCTCTCTTAACTTCAGGAAATGACGCCGGGTGGGACGGTTTAGAGAAATATAGATAGCTTCTTTCTCAGCCGGAGATATCAAGGAAACAATTATTTTCCGGATAATTGCATACCGGGCGGTATGCAAGAGGCCTGGGTTCGAGTCCCGGAGGAGACGTGATGACTTTTCTTTCCGAGCTTACCTCAGCATAATATCCGGAAAATAATTGTTCCCTTGATATCTCCGGCTGAGAAAGAAGCCATCTATATCTCTAATACTTTAACATGTTTAGTTTATGAAAAAGGTGAAATTAGCTGCTAATATCTGCTACTCCGCTGACCCTCAGTGACTTTTCTTCAACATGCCATAGCTGAGGCTCGCCTATGAGAAAGCGGAATAGATTTGAATTTGAGAAAATTTCTTTAAAAATAGCAGATTATTGCTCTGATAGTCACAGATTAGTTGAGCTTTAACACTGGAAACTACAAAACATGTTTTAGAATTTCTTTTGTCTTTTTTAATTTCAAACTCAAGGTTCTTCACTCTGGAAAAAGTTTAGATTTTTAACGGAATACTTATAAAGGATCGTAGCTCAAATTTTAAGCAACAATGCACCGATTTAAAAAATGGCTTAAAGAAATGAACACAGAATGTGAAGTTTTAAATGTTTAAATTAAGTAAAATTTGAAGGGTGTAAAGAAAACAGAAGAATGAATTGCAAATCTCGACTGGCCTTAACAAACGTTCTCATTTTCTGCGAAGTACTGTACACACAAGAAATCGGTGGCGAACACATATCATAATTTAATGGGACTAATGAGAGAATAAAAAGAAGGAAAATAACTGAATCATTAAGGAAACAGCAAATACATCAAAAACTTAAATAATTTCGAAAAAATTTCTTGCAAAAATTCTCAAGATGTGATGCATCAATTAATAATTTTTCATGATCCATTCATGTTTAGCATAAGGAAGCAAAGAAGAGAATAAATTTAAGATTACCGAAAAACGTCTTCAATAACCCAAAACTAGTTTTGACTATTTCAGCGAAATCTATGGATATAAAATAGATTTTTCTGTGTCTGTCTGTGTATATGTTCTCTCTGCAAATCCACAATTTCAGATCGATCGTTACCAAATTTTACATATTTGGTAAACGAAACAGGACCCGACTTAAACGATAGGCTACTGTAAAAGTTCGTCAAAACAGGGCAAATGCCCGAAATTGTCTGCCAGCAATGTCTCTTGGGCCTCAACTTCCCATACCTCAACAATCACATTCCGAATGTGATTGCGGTTCCCTAACAAAGCACCTCAGACGTGTTTATTCCTTTTCAATAGTTTGTCACTTCTTCAGTGCTCCCAGTATGTTGAGAAAACCTGGTCAACGCCGGTTTATTGTTGTTAATAAATAATAATAATATAATTATGATCATAATATTATTATGATACACATTGATATATCGTTGTGACCATGAGATTTTACACCCAGATGACGAACATTTTTTCATCCATTACAAACTTTTTATTGTAAATTTCTGTGCTTAAATTACGTTACCTATTTTGACTTCCAGTTCTTACTTCTTTTTGAATTCTTAATCAATTTTTTATGCAGCATTTTTATGTTGCATTATGTTGTATAAGTTTTTTAATGCATCTCAGCAATATTCTTACATGTTACTGCAATTCAAATGTCATATATATATGATGATGAGATATCATGAACAAATCCATGCTATGTTTTTTTTATCGCTATTCTATCAATAGCCATAATGCAAACATATTTTATCCATTTCATATCCTTAAAATCC
The DNA here is from genome assembly GCF_987345545.1 of Pholcus phalangioides. Lineage (NCBI taxonomy): Eukaryota > Metazoa > Arthropoda > Arachnida > Araneae > Pholcidae > Pholcus > Pholcus phalangioides. The sequence continues at coordinate 7,437,919 of NW_028301627.1, forward strand.
CTTTAATCATATAATCTGCACCCTGCCGCTTAGAAAGCATAATATTTATTGTTCCACACAGTTTTCAAGGATATGCAATGAATTTCAAGGCGAGTAAAATGTTTTGACCCGTTTTTCACAAAACGCGCCACTGTGCGACGTCGGAAATATGTCCCCCTGTTGTGGTTTCGTGAATAGGAAACAAAATTCTAACTATTCTTCAGTGATGTTCCTATTGCTATCGCAAGCCCTAAGAAACAGAGTCTATTTTTATTTATTTATTTATTCACATCTCAACAGGCAAGGATTGCCCAATAACAGAGATGGACAGGAGAAGAGAAATACAAAACACAAATACAAAAGGTGGACACAACAAGGTACAAAAAAACAAAAACGAGTGGAACGATGATTAAAATACGATACTGAGAAATACATACGGAAAAGCATAATAACATGAAGATTAAATACTCACAAATAACTTTTAAGAAGTTCTCTTATAGTTGAATTGAACATATCGGGTTTCACATCGCACTGAATATATATATTGCACATCTCAAAAATAGGGACCGTCGTAAAATATTTGTTCGGGATATAGAGAAGCGAAAAGGCCTATTTCCAATTGGCACATAAAAATCAACAAGTTGAAGATGATAGCAGTCATCAATATATTGTTGACAATTTTATACAAAAAGCGAAGGTAACTTCGACATTCCAATGATTGAAAATGAAAAACATCGCAGTTCGGTTGTACTTACGTCATTAATGTAGACGTGGAATTTCCTGTAAAACATGTAACGTAGAAATCTGTTCTGGACTCTTTCTAGAATCAGTGAGTCAAGATTGTTGTGGGGTTCCATATAATAGTGCAATACTCCAGTTTCGGGAGCATATAAGTTTTGAAAAGTATCGCAATTGTCGCGATTGATTTGAGATTGTTGCTGCTCCTCACAACAAACCCTAGCAGTTTTAAGCATTTATTGGTGAGATCATATAAATATGATCTCGGGGTGAATGCAAGCTTAAAGAAGACACCAAGGTCTTTGGTTATGACTGATTGAGACTGTATCAATGGAGTAGTTAAATTCGGTCGATGACAATTTTCTTGTACAGCTGACGACGTGGCATTTAGTGGAACATTGAGCTGGAAGAAATTAGCCCCACACCAATCATGGAGAGACTCTATGTCTCTTTAGAGAGCTATGCAATCTTCCAGACTCCCTAACTCGCGATAAATTTTCACGTCATCGGCATACATCAGACACTTTGATGCACTGAAGCACCGAGGAAGGTCATTCATGAATATTAAGAAAAGCAATGGTCTAAGACTCGAACCCTGGAGAACAGCTAATCCACTGACATAACATACTTTGTTGTTGAAAAAAGTCATTTGATTCATGTCTTGAACACCCGAAATTTCACGGAGCACTATTGAAAAACTCTACATTTGAGGATATTGCTTCCAATCGGTCACGCAAATTATCAGCTATTGCTGTTATTCTTTTGGCCACAATACACGTCTCGGTATAAAAAAAAATACCATGGAAAATGCTTAAACATGTTTAGGACATTCTGCATCATTTATCATAAATTCCTTAATCAAGGAACTGTCGCTCAAGGCTTGGAGTTTTTCACAAATATGTAGCTGATTTTATATATGTAGCGGGATTCCCCACTGCCGATTCCTTCGGATTTATAATTTTTTGACGTAAGTTCTTCAGAAGTTTTATTAAAAAAAAATCATTTGAATTTATTTTTTAATCAATATATTAGGTTGTGGAAAAAGAAATCCATTATTTTTATACGAACTTCAAGACTTTATTTAACATATTTCGGATTACCAATTTTGGTCAAATATGCACCTTTTTGTTCTATAATTTGTTGCCATTTCAAAGGTAGCTTCATAATGCCTCTCTCATAAAAGTCTTGGTCCCTATTGGCGAAAAACTCTGGTAATCGATTTTCACAATCTTCTCTTGATGCCAATTTCTTATCACTAAGGAAGTTTTGCAACGCAAGAAAAACATGATAATCGCTTGGTGCCAGGTCCGGACTATATGGTGGATGCATCAAAACTTTCCAACCAAGCTCTCGGAGTTTCTGGCGAGTCACTATAGACGTGTGTGGCCTGGCGTTGTCCTGATGGAACATGACACCTCTCCTGTTGGCCAATTCTGGCCGTTTCTGGTCAATCGCTAGCTTCAAACGGTCCAGTTGTTGACAGTAGTTACAACTTACTCAGAGGTACGGTTGAGTAAGTTGTAACTACTACAGGCCCTCTTGCATACCGGACAAGCATGCTACCATCTACACCACTGGAGACACGACCCTGCCTTCCTTATTTAACGCACTGTGGCGTGAGGCACTGAAATAGAGACTAGTAGCCTCTCTTAACTTCAGGAATTGGCCCCCAGGTGGGACGGTTTAGAAAGATAAATGGCTTTTTTCCAGCCCAAGATATATATCAAGGAAACATTTTATTTTCTGGATATTATGCCGAGGTAAACTCGGAAAGAAATCTTGTTTCCACCGGGACTCGAACCCAGGCCCTCTTGCATACCGTCTAAGGAAGACAGGGTCGTGTCTCCAGTGGTGTAGATGGTAGCATGCTTGTCCGGTATGCAAGAGGACCTGCATTCGAGTCCCGGCGGAGACACGATGACTTTTCTTTCCGAGTTCACCTCAGCATAATATCCAGAAAATAAAATGTTTCTTTACTAAGTAGTGTTTTGTGGAACCCTGAGATTCTACCAGAGACTTTCAGGGGCTCTACGGTGTCAAAGACCTTTTCATTGGCATTACTAATTGTGATTGATGGTTTTTTATTACTTATATCATAGAAAAGCCAAGTCAGCCCATGTGTTGACACTTTTGTACTTCGCTATAATTTGAATTAATTTATATACCTTTTGCCGTTGTTTTTACGCTTTCGTGTTTGGAAGTATAAGTTTAGATATACTTCGAACTAATATTGCCTTTTTTATTTCACAAACATATGACACTGAGTAAATTGTTATGTATTTTAGTTAAGTCTAAAGTAGCGTTTGATAGACATACTGGAAAAATTAGGGTAAAGATCGAGATGACGGACGAGTGCCCTTTCTCGCCTTTTGGAAGAAGGTCTTTAATGGTGAGTTCTAAAAGCATTTGGATGACATGAGCCTCCTGTTCACAAGAGTCTGTGATAGAAAAATGGCACCACCACCAAACCAGAACATGGCTCCCACTCTGTCCCAAGATAGGGATATAAGAGGTTAACGAAGCCACGCTGGAGAAAAAGAAAAGGAGGGGTGAAAAAAAAATCTAAAAATAATAATAATGATAAGAAAAAGAAAAAAAAACATAAAAAATAAAATTAAAAAAAAAACAAAACTGCAGCAATTCTTGCAGACAAACACGCAAAGACACCTGCCACACCAGCGAGGAATCAAGTCAAAAAGAAAAAAACACACACACACACACAGCAACGGGAATACAGCATTATAAGGACCCACATGGATCAACACAGAATTAAACATACGTAGTGGAAATCACGATGAACATCACTGTCCAATAGAGAAAAGGCAATGCAATGGGTACACAACATCACAAGTATCCGCATAGATCGCAACAAAATTAAACATATATATATATATATATTACAGAAATCAGTGGAAATTAAGATGAACATCACTGTCCAATATAGAAAAGACACTGCAACGGATATACATTATAAGGGTCCTTATGGTTCATAGTCAGAATCGGTGCACGAGTCACTGTCGTTATGCACTTCTTGTTGGGCTCTTGGCACTATTATTTTGTCCTGATTGTCATTGATGAATTTCATCAGGGTGCATAGCTTGTCTCGGATTGCTTTGTTACTGAGGATAGATTTTTTCCAAGCTATGATATCTACTGTTGGGCTATGCAGGTGAACTCGTTCAGTAACTGGGCACTCTATGGCGAGGTGTAACACGCTGCCAACTTCTCCACATTGACATTTCTCAGACCTTCGGTGGAATCTATGTAGATATGTGGGGAAGGGACCATGTTCAGAGAAGAACTGCACCTCCTCTTTGGTCCATTTAAGATTTTTAAATTTCACTATGGGGATCACTTCGAAGATCTTTCTTCCAGTCTTTGTGCGGTAGATCCATCTATACTGCCACTGATTCAGAAGTTTCTTCTCCAATTCTTTCATTGCCCATGATTTTGGAAGGAATAACGAGAAGTCACTATCGATTCTTTTAGTGGCGTCTTTGGCTAGGCAATCAGCCAACTCATAGCCTACGTTCCCGGTATGTGCCTGAACCCAACGTAAGTGGACATGAGAATTATTGCACAAAATGTTCCTTATTTGTCTTGCCATTGCATGTTCAGATAAAGGGGTCTTTATTGCTATTATTGATGACATCGAATCAGAATAGATGAATGTGGTAGTAGTGTTGTATTCCAGAGCCTTATTGCTAGCCATTCAGCAAGGCAAAGAGCTCCGCCTGGAACATCGAATTATTTTCATTCAACTTGCAAGACCATCTGTAGAGGACGTTGTTGTGTTGAACGACGACGAATGCTGCTGCTTATCCACCTTCCATCTTTGAACCATCTGTGAAAATCAGAAAATCTTGCCATTTAGGATGACAGAAAGTATTTCTGATTGCAATTTGGCGATCAAGTGGCCAAATCGCCGGATGCAGTGACCAATCCGTAACCTTTTGTTGGATTTGCTGTGGGAATAAGGTAACATTATCATTTAATTTCACCGGCAGCAGCATACTGGCCTTGGCTTTAAATTCTACAACTAGGCTCAATGGGGGAAGACCTGTTATGACCTGAAGTGCTGATGTCGGTGTGGTCGAATATGCTCTAGAAATGTAGAGCAGGTAACCTCGTTGCAGAGAGTCCAGGCATCTGCGCATTTTTTCTGTCATCTTAGTGCCCCATATAACAGCTGCATAGCAAACGATCCTTTGAGCCACCGTTATGTGTTCTTCTCATTGGGGAACTGATGCCCAAATTTTTACCGGCTGATGCCCAGAAGGCTGGAAGAAGTTGATTAGTCCTCTTGGTCATTTCCCCAATGTGAGCGTGCCAGTTTAATTTATCATCGAAGAATACGCCAAGTATCTTGATTACTTCTAATCTCTTAATGAAAGACTCTCCTATCTTTATAGATGGAGGACGTTTTGGTGAAATCCAGAGAAAGTGTGTTTTTTCCGATGCTATTTTCAAACCATTCTTTTGCAGCCATTCTGCAATGAAATTCAGGATTCTCGTCGCCAGTTTTCCAACACCCTCAACTATAGGACCCGAAACAATAACGGTTATATCATCAGCATATGCCTGGACCCTCACATTCTTGGGCCATTCTAGGCACAGGAGACCATTGATGACGATGTTCCACATAAGTGGTCCAGAACATGATCCCTGGGGGCAGCCCCTGGTCAGGGTTTTAGAGACCAGGCCCTCAGGTGAATCAATAGAGACTGTTCTGTTAACCAGAAGATGGCTAGTGATATTGCTTAGTTGACTAGGTATGGGAAGGCCATGCAGCTTCTTCATCAATAGGTCATGTCTGATGGCATCAAATGCCCCCTCAATATCGATGGTGATAACTGCTATGTCGTGTTTTTTAGCTTTTTGTCTATCTATTTCATTTGTGATCTCGATTAATGCATTTTCCGTGGAGTGACCATGTCGGAGTAGTCCACTATTCAGTAGTGGACTGAAATAGTTGTTTCGATCCAAATAGAAGATTATTCGCTGACAGATTATTTTTTCCAGCACTTTCCCGATGGTAGACAGGAGATGAATAGGCCTATACGATTTTGGGAGTCTTTTGTCCTTTTTCAGAAAAAGCAAAACTTTGCTGCGTTTGAAATGAGATGGTATGTATTCTAATAAAAAACATTTGTTAAACAGAGTTAGAAAGAAGTCAGGATATTTGCCATAAAGTGCTTTAAGAAGAACGTTATTAATGCTGTCAATACCTGGAGCTTTTTTGACGTTGAGAAGTTTAACCACCCTGTCGATTTCCTGCAGGACTATAAGTCGGTCACTAGTTTGGTTATTGTTTTTCAAGTTCATGCTGAAAGATTCCCCCGAATCAAGCGCCACCTCATTATCTGGGAAAATGTTATGGAGTTGTCGCTCTGCTTGTTCTCTGAGACTAACATCTAACTCAGTTGTTGGGAACAATTGCGGGAATAGAGATTTATGCTTGATAGTGGCTTTATAGAAAGTTCCGTATGGGTCTATAGCTGTCTCACACAGGTTCTTCCAAGTTGTTCTTTTAGTCGTTCGAATTAATTTAGAATATATAGCATTGTTCCTTTTATAAATCGTACGAAGTACTTCGATATTTTCGTCCGTAGCCTTGGACAGATGTCTTTTGCTTGCACGCACTTTTCTTCTCTGTATTTCCAATTCTCGAGTCCACCAGGAAGTGAGGAATGGTGTCATGCCACGGGATACCTGTAGCGTTTTTTTACCAGCATCATCGAAGAGTTGAAATGATTCATTTGTTGCGTCCTCCAATTCATCCACAGTCGTTGAAAGGTTGATTCGAAGAGTGCAATTTGAGATTTGGTGTTGGATTGATTTTAAAAAGTTCCTAATTCTTCTTAGAGAGTTAGAATACTTCTTCACAGGTTGAGAGATAGACTTTTCTAAGAGTTTGACAAATATATATTTGTGCGGACTTGAACTCTCCTCCTGGCTCACCTCCCACAGTATCTCGTTGTTGTTGTATGATAATTGAAACAAGGCATTGTTGACCAACGTAACATCTGGACAGCCGGTTGCCCCAAAAAAGTCATATGTATAATCACCGTTGTTCATTATATGGAAGTGCTCAGCCCTGATTAAATCCAGGAGTTTGCGCCTTCGTGCATTTATATCATCGTAGCCCCAACAGGTATGATGGGAATTCAAGTCCGCAGCAATAAGAAGAGGCGTTTTGATTGCTTTCACTGCAATATTTGATCTCTCTTAAGGTGTCTTCTAGTTTTTGGTAAGGCGACGAATAAGCTGAGGTCAGGACAAGATAACCGTATTAAGTTAATATTTTAACTGCTACGCTGTTTTCGTTCACATAGAAAAGGGCACCAGAGATGTCTTTGTTAACAAATATTATGGCAGCCTTCAAATTTTTTGACGCCAATTTTTGCCATATTCCCGGAATTCCCCTTAGACTACCCCGTGATACTCTAGGTTCCTGTATGAGTACGATGTCTACGCTCTGTTCTTCTACTGTCTTTTTGAGAAGACTAGTAGCTCCTATGCTTCTGTTGGCGTTAAACTGCAAAAGTTTCAGTGGTTCCATTGAATCAATAGAAGATGTACACAGGAATAAAAAATGAAATAAAACATAAATGAATAAAAATATGTGACGTAAGATTGGAGAAGTTTGCAATTACTGGTGATCCACTCCGGCGTATAATTTAAACTTCAGTTTAAAGTTATTATTGATTTCCTCCTTGATGAGTTGTCGAGCCGAGTCTGATTTACATAGAATAGAAATTCCTCTGTAAGTCATTTTTATGTTCGAAATTTGGTCGTCCAAAAAGGCGTACCATAATTTTTTAATTAGGTCGTTCCGAAGAATTCCATTCATAGTGTAATTCGGCTGAACAAAAATAGTCTGAAGCCATCTTTCTTCTCCATAATTTTGATTTTGATATGCATCATCTTTGGCGTCATCATATTTCTTATCTCTATAGAATCTTTGATTATTTCCGTAATAAAATATTTTGTTGCTTGAGTTCCAAAACAATGTGGGAGTCACGCGGAGAATATCTCCGTTTCCCACCCGGATATCTTAGTGAACCTCTGTGCGAAATTCCGTTCGCAAGTTTTCCTGTGTCGAGGCCAGAGCTAACGAACTCGCTTGTAAGTTGTCGACCATTTATCAATGTTTCTCTGAATTTCCGTCGTTTTTTCTTGTTTTTACTCTTGAAAGAAACCAAAGTCTATTCGTTGCCAGATGATCTGTCAGTTGTTTTAGGGTTCAGATTATGTGCTGGCTTGTCCACTACATATGTGGTGTCGTTAATTCCATAACCTGCAAGTTGTTGAAGCCTTGACCCAAATGATTTGGCTTGAGAAGTTTGAGTTTCTTTATTCCTGGAATCGGTATTAGTTGGTCTAACATCATTGGTATTATTTATACTTTCTTCCTCTCTATTTTTCTTGGTTTTACGCTGTGGGAGAGGCGTAGGCAGTTTGGTGGGAAGTTGGAGTGCATACGAAATCCACTGCTCTGGGTTCTCTGGAGTAGTGAGTGGAATTTCAAAATCTTCCACGAGGGTTTGAGTTGAGACATCCTTGGTCTCGTTATGAGTACCTACGGCCCATAGATGCACAAGCTTTTCCGCCTTTTTTCGCTGATGGATGGGGATATCAAATTTAAAATCCTTTTCTTCACCCGTTGAGTACCGAATAACTTGGATTATCTCCTGAATAATGCCATGAATGTCAAAAGCCTTGTTGGTAAAATTCCGGAGAGATAGACTGCCCGAGTTATCCTGATTCTTCTTACTTCCAGAAGTCTAGGCCACCCGGTTGAATGGTTCTTTGCCATTGCAATTGTCAGAACTTTTGGCTGTTCTTGAAGGTGATTTAAAGTTAGAATCCACTTTCTTCTGTTTGTCAGGAGTTTTGCCACTTTTCTTGCGATTCTTCGATTTAGAAAGTTTGTTAGTGTTTTCCGACTCTCGTTGGCAATTTCTCCTGTTTGATTTGAAAAATTGTTTAGGTCCTTTAAGCCTCGAAGAGGTTGGGATTTTTTCAATGGTGTTCTTACGTTGATTCAATCGTTCAGAATTAACTTTTTTCGGTGATTGGCCTTGCCTAGGACCACAAATCAAGTCATTCTCATCGACTGATCCTAAATCCTCATCGACTAGATTTTCGTCATTATTCTTCAAGTTTTCCGGGCTGCAAAATGGAGATATACCGAAAAATCTCGATGGAATGACATCTGAGGGAACGGACGTCAACACTTGTAGGTTTGACTGATTATGATCTTCCAGGTTTTGTGCAAAAATGTCATTAAGATCTGAGAGTTCCTTCTTCTCTTCTAGAGATAGTTTGTGAAGAATGTCCATTATAAGTTCATTTATCTCATCATCACGCTGGGGCGTTGAATGATAATCCCTTGTGAGACCGACCATGCCGGATATGATGTCAGAAATTTGGATGATAGGGGAGTCAACTCTAACTCTAACATTTGTACCAGGGATTTCTTTTTGAATGTCGGCTTGTTTTATATCGGAGCAATCGTTTACAGGTGTCCAGTCAAGATCAGACTATGCGCACACATCCCCCTGTGTGACACTAGTGTTCTCTCTAATGCTGCGCAGCGAAAGACCTAATTGATTGAAGTTAGACGAGTCCGAAGGCGAGGAGATGGTAATTTCATTGAAATCACTCATATTATCGATGTTATTCGACAAGTCCAAAATGCCAAGATAATCTTTGCGATACTGGTCCAAGGAGTCCTGGATGTTACGCTGATTTGCATACGATCTAAGGTAGTATCTAGACTTGCGTCTCCACTGGGCAATGGGAATTTCAACATTGTCATCTACATAGTTAGAAGAAGAATTTTGAGGCAGTGGGGGACTCATTATGATACGCAATAGATCACAGTAATACACAGGTCACGGTCACGAATCTTTGGTAGTCCCTGTATTTATGAAGCAAAGTCGTTTATCGAAAATATTTAATACAATAGTACACTCTCATAGAGCATTAATTCGGTATCTGTCATAACACACATTCGCAATCACTTCACTTAATAAAAAGACCGTAGTTTACTATCTTGAGGGGCAGCAGAAACAAGTTTTTCGTTGAGACGATTTAGTATCAAGTCTATATCAGTATTAACACTTGTTCAACGGGGGAGTGGGGGGGGGGCATATCGTCCCGGTCGCAAGAAAAAAAGAAACTGTCCCGGAAAATATATTGTCCCATACAATAATATGGCTAAACACATTGTCCCGCACAATACACAACAATATGGTCTAAATATGATGAAATTCTCATTATCGATATAGATTCGAACGTGGAAGAACCACAATGCACAAAGTAATGGCGTCCAATACCTTCAAAAATTCACAACATGGCAATCAAGGGGTCCGAATACACAATTTGACTATTACAATTTGGCTAATTGTATGCATATATATTTTTCACATAGCACTAGTGGCCCCAAATAGATTGCTAGTAACAAATTAAAATATAAAATGTTAACAGTTACATACACAGATACACACGGCGCCATAGTGGCGTTTCGGGGGAAATATTTGTGAGTTTTGAAAACTCCATCCTGAGAAAAATATTACTCAATCCTCTTAGAAAAGTTTACTATCGCAAAGTTTGCAATGTGGCCGACAATTCACACACTGAAATAATATAGTTTGCCACGGAAACTTCTTCGCTGTACTAGATTGAAAAATTGCACATTACCGATCCTTTCCCATTGAACTACATGGAGCCACGATGTTCACAAAACAGACAGTATTTTTCAATGAATCTCACGGAAATAATCCACCTTGATTCGCACATACAAACACACAAGAACACAGGCGAAAACAATTATAAATATCATCCAAAACAATCGAAATTAAATTGGATGGACGACTTCGATAAACACAACGAACGCGCGGTGCAACGTATGACATTGGCCAACATAGAAAAATGGCAGAGGCAGCAGAGAGAGGGAGCGATTTTTCGTGCTGAGGAATGAAATGGTGAAGTTGGATGATGAAGCCCATATCGTAGGAAATGAACGTTCTTCGTCTGAGATTGCGATCACTGTGCCGCCACCTAGTATCCATGAAAGTTCTAATATTATAAATGATTATATTAAGAGAAACTTTTAGAAGTTTGAGGAACGTTTAGGCTAGAGGGCGTTTCCCCCAGATCATTCCCGGAATGCAGTCAGAGATAGCTAACTTGTCAAATGTTGTGCGCTCAAAGGTGAACATATCTGAAGCAAACGATTGGGAATCATTGCCAGAGCCTATCGCTACTGCTTCATATGCCAAAATATTGACTGATATTTTGAAGGGAAAAGAAAATTTGGCAAATACGTAGTAACAGCACTTTCGGCCTCGTTCAAAAGTGGATGAAAATAGTCAATTACTACCTAACCGTTTTCAGTGATCCAACGTCACAACTGGGACTGATCGACGTAAAGAATTCAGAGTGGGAATGTCTATGACATCGTAGATGCGTGTGGTGCCTACGGTTCGCAGACGTCGGTTGCCAGTGAACAGATTTGCTACAGAGACATCTATCTCGGACGTTGCATACTGCAGAATACGCAGCTCGAGTACGACTGCGCCAAGCTGAATACAAGGAACTCAAACAACTTTGCATCTTCTGTACTAACCACTGTCGATAGTAATTGGGATTCATTGAGTGATCCATCCACTGTCCATATGGTGTACACATCGGAGAGTTTTTCTGGTATTCCTAGATATCTTCTGGGGGATTCTGCATTAGATTGTACTATAACGGAAGCATCTGTCGGTCAGAGGAGCACCCCCTGATCAGCAATGACTGCGGGTCTGACGGAGTCATTGTCAATTTCTTCAACAAATGAACACACATCTGATTCTAAATTAACAGTACTTCCACTTGCCGACGAGATGGGCTTAATCCCCTCAGTTCAGTCTGGCTTCATTCCTGGCCGCTCCTTATCAGTGCAGCAGTTGATTTGTCATGACAAATGGGCGAGTGCTATAGATTCGGGACAAGAAATTGATGAAATTTACGTCAATTTCCAAAAGGCATTCGATAAAGTAGACAGATTGTTACTACTGAGGAAGCTAGATTGCATGGGGGTTCCGAATAAAATTGTGAGGATAATTCAACTGCTGCTATCAGACAGAGTTCATCAGGTTCACGTAGCCAGCGCCATGCCCACAGAATGTCAGGCGCCCAGTGGAGTCGTCCAGGGGTCGGTGTTAGGCCCGATCTTATTTACTTTGTACATTTACGGTATTCCTCAGGCTATGTCACCCATCTCTCTATTGCAATTCGCTGATGACGTGAAGTTATTCTCTCCAGTAGAAAACACTAGGGGCATAAGAATCACATGCCAACAACTTTTCCAGCGGAGTTGTCATAATAGTATAAACTTCCTATTTCATCATCAAAAAGGGGATCAATGCATGTAGGTAGACGCACCGATCCTGAATATTACCAACTAGGTAAGGAAACGTTACAGCAATTGGACACATGCGTGGATTTAGGTATTCAATGAGCGACATTCTGGATTTCACTAATCATTATCATGGCATAATCCGCTAAGCTAACAGAATTTCATACATGTTATATACGGCATACCGCAAGTGTGATGCTCATACGTTGTCATATGCTTCCTGTGTGTACGTTCGCCCGACTCTGGAGTTCTGTTCGCAAGTCTGAAGTCTTTACAAAATCAAAAGCATAAAGCTTCTCTCCCGTTAGAAAAGCCACAGAAATCGTTGACTAAACGAATAGCAGGCATGAGCGGTATTGCCAGAGACTTAAATTTCTGGATTTGCACTCGCTGGAATTGCGTAAAATCGCTTCAGATCTGCTACAAACTAGTCCACCAAATTGTTTATCTACCATCGAGAGAACCTTTCTTTGAGATCATAGACAGGCGAGTTAACCTACGTTGGTATCACTTCCAAATAAGAATACCAACGACTAGAAGGGATTGCTTTGGATGTGCACATTTTGAAAGAGTGAAAATCATGTAATCATTTATTCTATGTAATAGTCCCGTAATCATCCAGCGTTTCAAAGAACAGTCTGGTCATCATAGAACGATCCATGTAACAGTCTTGTAATCATAGAGGATTTCGCGTGAAGTAAATTGTTGGAAAAAATTTGATATAAGAGTATTATCTGATAGTAGGTTTCCCAGCTACAGGGTCGCCAAGTTAACAGCAAAATCGAAACTATCTAATAACTTGATTGGGATGATAGCCAAGTGCTACGTGATACGAGTAATACGACGGACTAGTCCAGATTGACACCAGTTACATCATTTAGTTATAACCTTCAAAACAGCAACCAGGAGTGACGAAAGCAGCGCGTCATGTCGTTTATATTCTTTTATTATTCGTCCTTAAAACTCATTCTTTCACTCATTCTCACTATTCTGTAACTTTAAAACTATTAAAACTCATTCTAACTCTACTCTTTCACTCATTTATTGCGATTTAAAAAATGTATTTTCATTCACATAATTTTTTATAGCATCGAATTGCGAATTAAGGTATCCGCGACTACGTTGAAAACGTCATTTTGGAAGAAAATATGGATTTTCATTTTTTTTTTTTTTATAAAAGCCCTATTTATTGTGATTCCAAAACGGGCCTTGTTTTGTTTATATGATGCTTAGAATCAAAGTTACGTTCACTTTAGTGTTGCGTTTTTACATACAAGTAATACGCGAATAAAACCTTCAAACGTGTTTTACGAAGAATGCTATTTTTGACATTTTACTTGACTTTATGGCATGATTTGTAAAAATTGATGCATTGCATCCTTTGAAATTTTAATGTGATATTTTGCTATATATTGTTGAGGTTATGAACCAAAATCTAAGATATACAACATATTTTTTGAATTACAGTGTTTTATAAACAAAATGTAGGATGAAATTTCAAAAAATTCCCCCGTACTTAAACAGATTTTGGTGTAACTTATGAACATAACCTGCAACATTACTAGCTAAATGCACTGTGAAAATCACAAAGCATTTCATTAATAAAATTTTTTGCAATCGTGTTTCGAATATCACATGAATTTTGCCTAAAATTTTACATAAACATGAATTCTATGGTGTTTGGTCAGAATATGATATCTCCAAAAAAGTGGTTTTTTTGATCTAGTAGTAAGTCTTACTAATTATAACTAATTAGAAGCGAGATAAATGCACAAATACGTACGCACGGCTAAACAACATGCTAATGTATGATATTTTCCTTTGTATTTGTGTATATGCTTTCTGATTTTTAAAAGACGAAATGCTTATATCTCAAAAATGTGATTTTGAAGTTATGTTCTGACTAAACACCACAGAGAATTTATGTTCAAATCCTCAAGGGAAGCAGAAACATGAAGTTTCGTTAATTGCTCATTATCACTTATTTTCACACTAGTAGGCCTCTGTTTTTTAATAAACAATTGTTCACTCAGAATTATTATGCATTTACATTCAATCATTAATAAAGCTTTTAATATCCTATCCAATACAAATAAAAGAAATTCACATGACGCAATGTCCGATTTTCCACATGAAATCCTTTATTTCACTTACCCATCCAGTACATACTCAAACGTTTCACACAATAGCAAAGGCATACACATATTTCGCACATCAAATATATTAACTACTCTACCGGTACAAATACATTTTTCTCATAATTCAGAAACTGATTCATCAAGTCCAATAAACTTTAAATACACTGGCGATGCAAGTACATAAAGTGCGTGTAAAATAATCTCGCATACATGGCACGTGTATATCCGGAGATCCATTTGGATATAAAGAAAATTAAAAACACAGTATCATTCGGTAAATAATTACTCATAGCCGGTTTTAATGAACACTGAATAATTGGAAATGATCTCATATAAGCGTTTATATAAATACTCTCATAACGTGTTTAGGGAGCTTATTTGTATTCAATAAATAAGTTGGGTCACTCCAAAAATTTTTAGCATTTCAGTACTAAAAAATGGTTGAAATTACTCATCTTTTCTAAGAGCGAATAAAAATTTTGCATTCTACACGTGAAAGAATTTGTGAACGTGTCATTTTACACATATCCCAGATATGCTTTATATCCCAGATTCCGTTGTTCATGGCGATAGTTCCTTACTTTCGCTCTTACCGCAACGTCACCAAAAGCTTTCCATAAATGTTATCATAATTTTCCGTGTATTCTGGACCACAATAGCAAAAACACAGAAATTTATCATTCGTTGACGATCTACATCCAATGATGAACCAATTTTCCAGCTCAATCGACTCCGCCTCTTTTAAAATTCCTCAGTTAATCAATCATGTGCAAATTAGAAACACATGTTTCTAGATCCTCAGAAAACATAATTTTCTGCTTGAGTAGTCACTATTAAAGTCTCTATATGCCACTGGTAAAAATCTAGAGTGACCCTCGCATACGTTCTACTTATTTATAAAAACTCATATAAACTAAAACAATTAAAAGTTATTTTCATGAGTCGATTATGAAATTAAATTCTATTATGAATTAGATCAACACGAATGATATCAGGAAATTTTTGTACCAATACCTTTGTACTTGAAATCAAGCTGCTGGAATATAAAAGGCTATTCTTGGCAATAATAATGAACATGAGATTCATGGAAAAAGCATGAAGCCTATGGTTTCATGATTTGAGAAAAGAATAAATAAAAACCTTTCTTTCTCTCTCAGATCATCCCAACACGAGAAGGTACTTGATCACGCCCTTTTATATCTGAAACCGAGCGATTGAATCGCTTCTTGTCACGTGACCTGTAGGCGTGGCCAAGTCTCTTCTCGTAATGGATGCAGAATATCATTTTCTGATTCGCAAAAAAATCGTCGTATTCATATTATTTAAGATATTGTGAAATAGACGAACGTTATTGGCAATTTTCAGTTTTGAAACGCTTCTTGCGGCAATTTTGGAAATCTCGCGTCGAATGTTTTTGGAGAAGTCTTTGGCATTTCCCCTTCCAAACACAAAGTCACATTTTTGACACTTTTATGATTATCATCATCATCATCTTTGACACTTTTATTGTGCGGTGTCGTAAACGTGGCTCTTGTGTTTCTTCTTCAGCGAATTCGGTTTCGAAGGGAGCGGCCTGTCCTTCATGTTCTGCAAAAAAGAGATAGATGGCAATTAATTAAATTGGCAATTAACTAGGGTTTATCTTCTTGTATACATGAAAACAGCGCCAAAGATTCAAATGCACATGTGGCCACAGTCAATGACATTTGCTTGTGGTGATTTAGTTGCTTTTTTTTGTGAGCGTGCACAGTAACCGATTTCGTATTGGAGTTCGTGATGGTGTCCATTCAAGGTATCCAATCATATTTCAAACTAACGAGACGTATGCAGAACGTGACAATAATCAGGACTGTTCTAAAAAATACTGCTTACCCTGACTACATCAGTAAAAAAAAAATATCGATGCACCATAGGAAAATACGCCTTAATGAACCACGTTGGTCGTCATTCTAGAACGATGCGTCGGACCATTCGACCTCTGCTTTCCACCTGTCAATAGACAGTCATACATTTCAATTGGAAGCAGTGGAGTAACATCAACAGATGTTACCAGACGCGGCTCACTCGATCTACCAACAGAACAGTAATTGGACATCACGCATTAAAACTAGAACACTACCAGAGTTTCAATCCATCTTAGAAAACTACCGGAGCGGCCAAAATGACCGCTAGGGTAAAAATACACGATACAGCTGTAAATATGGGCTTATTTTTAGATAAAAACAAGTCCCATAAGAGAACTATGTCTTCAATTATTGTCGTATGGGAGTTTGTGCTTTCTCTGAGGCACGACCCAACCCCCGTACAAAAATATTATGTTCATATTTTTCAAAACTATATTGTGTATTAGTTAGTCATTGATTTCAAAATTTCGGAATGTACGTTTCTCCACGACAACTGAGTGACACCCTCCCTCACTTAAAGGTTATGATGAGGCAAAGCAATGGGGGAAAAGGGAATTTCGCCAGAAATTTGGCATATAAGGGATTCAATAAAGCAGGATGCGATGGCTGTGTTCATTGCTTCGTCTGTTCAAGAATTATTGAAGAAATAGAATATAGAAAGTCGTTGGGAGCTCACATGTGACTTGAATTCTTAGGGATTCACCTCCTATGCCCCCCCCCCCCCCCGTCCGCTTCGTCCCAGCTGGTGCAGCCAAGAAAATTTTACGTTTGAAGCTAATACTCAATTCACTAGCCGAAAGAACGCGTAGTTTCAGTTTTGTCGCTTTTGTTTTCAAGGTATTGCAACAGGCACAAATCCTTTTATATAATTTTATAATGAGCTCAAATAATATGGGAAAACAAGGATTCTGCCGGATAAAATACGGATCTAAGGTCACTATACAACTTTTAGTCCTATCAAGGCCGTCTTAAGATCATTGTGGGTTCCCGGGCCAAGTAATTTTTCTGAGGTCCTGCCAGGCAAATTCTCGGAAATTTCAACCAAATTTTCAACTTTTGTGAGGAAGCTCTTTTTTCTTGAGCCCTCTTCTCCCCCGGGGCATGCCCGGGTGGGCCCGTGCCTTAAGGTAGCACTGACTTCCATATATTCGACATTTGGATACATCCACCTGGGCCGGCAGCCGCAAAATGCATGCTCAAAAATAAAATGTGATTTGCCTCCTTGTATTTTCCCCTGAAGAACTCTGACACTTTTGTGTAACCTATATCCCACCAAGACAAAAAATAATCTATTTCAATGCATTCTGCCACTTTTTAGGAATGAGTAGCCTACATCTTTTTTTGAAACACCCTGTATGTTTGCTTACGCCTGAAATGTAATGAAACTATACCCTAGATTTAGAAGAAAAAATGCATATATAGTATATTTGAAAATCTGATTTAGCAACGAAATTTTCAGCTGCGGTCAAAATGACCACTCGGTAATTCTGTATGTACAGGGTGTCCTAAAAAGCACTCCCTGATTTTGAAATGAAATAACCCGGGAACGGTGATTGGTAGAAGATTGAAACAAAGCGGTACGTATTCTGAAAGCATGTAAAAATCTGATACAGAAGTTTCGAAATTAGTTACAAACATTGCCGAAAGAGGGCGCTGTATGCTGTAATCGCAGTTTGGAGTCCGAGAAACCGGTTATAAACTGTCCTTTGCAAGCAGTCGTTGCAATTACATCACAATTGATTAAAAATTCAAAAAAGTGCATTTTTCGCACTACATAGAAGCCGCAAACGAAGAATGAAATTTTCAGTCACTGAACTTGTGCCTCAACGGAAATATCAACACACATACCTCACAGATGAGATCTTGAAGCTCACCTAGTGTTACGGGATTGTTCCGAAAAACAGTGTTCAATTCGTCCCACAGAATGTAAGATCGGGTAAGCGTGGAGGCCAATCCATGCCTGTTCCAGTAAATGTGGAATAGTTCAATGCACAGGGTATTCCTGAATTGTTTCTCAAGATAGGTAAAAAATGTTGTGGCACGCTGTGGTTGGACCCCATCTTACATCAACGAAGTGCCTCGTCGATCCTCCAATCCAGGTGACAAACTGTTCCCCACTGTTTTCAAACTCCAACGCACCGTTCAGTAGTGATCGTTTGCGCCATCTTTGCTGCGAAAGGTGCAGTTTTTAATCAATTGCAATTTGATTGCAACGACTACTTGGAAAGGACAGTTTGTAGCCTATTTCTCGTACTCCAAACTGCGATTAAAGCATACAGTGCCTCCTGTCGGCAATATTTCTAACTAATTTTGAAACTTCTATATCGGATTTTCTCGGCTTTCAGAATGAACTTAACGCTTGTTTTATTCTTTTATCAACCAACGTTCTAGAGTTATTTGATTTTAAAATCATTAAAAAAACTTTTGGAACACCCTGTAGAAGTAGTTTGAAACATCAACGCAATGACTTGCGTTTCTGCTCCTAAGAATTCCTTTCTACAAATTAGAGAAAGTTAGAGTTGCAAGTGCTGATCTCAAAGTTTGAAAAGTGGCAAAAATGATCGCGCGGTATGTAGTGTTAAGCTATTGTATTTGCATGAATGTCTAGAAGGTACTCACGGCATGTAAGAAAGCCTTGAGCTCCTGGGCCCTCTCTTCGCTGAGTATCTCGTGAGCCGGTATCGTGGCGTAAGATGCGACCGTCGACGCAGGAGTACCGGGGTCCAAGGAATGCCTCGTCTTGTCAATGTCGATGTAGCGCTGCGTCGATCCAGTGTATGGGAACGGTTTGCCGCCCTGCAGAGCTAAACACCGAAGGAGGAACCAAAAAGAACCAAAGTTAGATATTTGATCAAAATGCATGGTCGATAATGCTTATTAATTTGCTTTGCTAAAACTTGCTGAACGTTTAAATATCAAACTGGGCTTCCAAAACTTAAGAATGCGATGGCTTACACAACATAACGATACCACGTTAATCTTGCCCAGCTGGATTAAACAAATAGTGGAACACGAAAAGGCGGTACATTCGGGAGTACAGTGGAGTCTTCAGTGCACAGTATTGGCAGATATTGTCTCACCAAGTCATGCTGCAGCAATGGATGTAAAAGGTTGTGGAGGTCCAGAAGATTCTCGAGGAAGAGCCTCTACCCATGCGGGACGTATTTCTAGCACCCCTGCCTACGTTTTTTTTGGCGGGGGGGGGGGCTGCAAAACCTCTTTATTAACCTTTCCAAATCCGAGTTGGAAAGGTTATAATCGGTTATAAAGGTTTAACCCGCTGTAGGAGGGGTTGAAAATCCCCTCCTACAGCGTCTCCCCGTTCGGCCGTGTGGCTTAATAGCCACCACTGTGGAGGTTTCTTGCCGATTCCGCTTGGCTATGCTCCGATCCATAGCAAAATACTGATCATCAGTGGGGGGGGGGTGGTAACCCTTGGTCGACCGGGCACATGTCTCCGGACAACTGTTTGATTTGTATGGAATTGTTTACATAATCGGAATATCGCTATAATATCCAAGTGAATCGACGAGCTACCTGAACTGGCTCTTGGGCTGTGCGGCCACGCAGGGCATCACTCTAGGAGGAGGGGGGGGGGGTGTTGAAGAGGAGGAAAAGAAAACTTTGCCGACCGAAAAAGCCATGGACATTAAAAATTGGTCTCACATGGTTAGAGATTTTCTTCTCCAGACACCCCTGAATCTCAACACATGGACGGATTCAATGGAGAATTGGGGAGCGATGTAAGCGAGAGCCGGATTATATAATGGGTAAATTTTTTTTTGTCCCGTAAACTGTGGGATGATCTGATACGCCAGCACAATAAGTCGCTTCTTCGATCCATCGCCCTGGATTTGCCTACCTCCGCACCATTCACAGCTGAAGATGTCTGCCTTCACTCTATTTGAAGCTGAGAATGTCTTCCTTGGCCTCATTCGTAGCTGAAGATATCCGCGCCTCTGCTCATTCGCACCTAAAGATGGCCGCCTACGCTCTATCCACAGCTGGACATGTCTGCCTCCCCTCCATTAGCACCTGAAGGTATCTGGCTCCGCCCCATTCGCACCAGAAGATGTCTGCCTGTGCTTCATTCGCAGCTGAATTCGCCTGTCTCCGCTCTATTTGCAGCTGAAAATGTATGTCTTCGTTCCATTCGAAGCTAAAGATATCTGCTTTCGCTCAGTTACAAATCCAGGAGGGGCGAAGACGATGGGAACGACCATCCTCTCAAAAGCCGAATAATATTGGAAAATTTACCTGTCCTATAAAATAAGGAATATGATGATCAAACGAACACAGTTTACCCCTCCCGACACACCGTCCTAAATCCGCACTTCCCCCCACAACTGTTACAGCATCACTTGGTAAGATAATACCTGTCAAGACCGTGCGCCTAGGACTGCACACCTGAGTACTACATGTTTGTATTCCCCGGCGGGGTGTGTCCGGTCCTTCAATGTGCAATAATCATGTTTCACTATTCGTCAAACCCACAGAAGGCAAGATCAAAGTGATGGCGGTATGTCATGTAAGCCGTCTCATGCTTTGGAGGCCAGTGTACGAGCCTACCTCTTTCCAAGTTATTCCTGGCTTTGGACTTCCTGTAGTAGATGATGACCACGATGGCGACCACTATGAATGCCAGCACGCACGCTGCCACGGGGACGATGATGGACAAGTCTACGTAAGTCTCAGTGTTGCCGATCACAAAACCTGTCGGAATGATTCAAATTGGTGTTAATACTCTGAAAAAACAAGTCCACTTCAGTTTGAAAGCGGGAGGGGGGGGGGGGCACTATATATTACACCCCCCCCCCCCCAGAATCAGCATGATCGAGTACTTGTGTGGACCGACGCCAGACTCTAGGCAAAGCAGACACTGTTATATCGGACCACTGGACGAATACATATATATGCTTACGATTGTCTAGATTTAACCCAGGTTCCTAGTGATCCAATACACATTTGAATACGAAGTGATGATTCATATGTCACAGTTAAATTTCAGTAATATTTAATCAAACAAAAAAAAAAAAATCAATTTTCAAGTCTCCATTTCCAACAAACAAATATCTAATTATTTCAAAAATTATCAATGCAAAGATTCAAATAATATAGAAGCAATATACTATATACATTTAAATACAGGTGTAATAAATACGAAATTCGATGTTGGAGGTTAAACGTCAAATTTATTGACGTTAAAGAGAGGAAAACTCTCATTAGACGTTAATTTACCCTATCGTCCTTAATAGTGTCTTAATTAAAATCCCCCAATCTTATCTCTGTTTGCCATATCTCCATAAATTACAATTTAAAATGTAGTGAGAACTTCTTTCCTACCTTTTTTTCTCTCCATGCTCCTCTGTCATGGATGACCCCCAACCTCCGATGGAAAATTACAATGTATGCAAAACACAGAGCTCCCAGAGCTACCTCATTTTTTTGAACTTAATTGCACTAATCAATCTGCTCCTGGAATTTTCGAAATTCCAAAAGTAGTCTTAAGGGGCAACAACCCCCTTTTTTTGCCATAAAGATCCTTCTATTGGGTGATGAGAGTTACGTATATACAAATTAGTATTAAAATTAACATCATTGGTCAGACATTTTGAGCATTTTTCAAATTAAAAACCATACCTCTACGACGAACGGTTGATGAGATAAAGGCCGAATTAGGACTCACGGGACACCCTGTATATTTCAAAATGAAGAAAAAAATTCTTCATGATGGAAAAAAAATGATAATGCCGTTGAAAAGGAGGACGAAATGGAGAATTTTTCTAAAACGTAGGAGGACGAAAGAGGATCCCTGGTAACCCCCTATAAACTGGGTATGTTTGAAACCCTCCCCGAATAATGTGGTGGTCCGTGCTGCCATCTAACATTCGAATTAGCACAATGAATGTAATCTACGTACCCTTGATTGAAGTCTTGACTGTCATGACGTCACTAGCGTCACCATTTCCGTATTGATTGGAAGCGGTGATGTACACCTTGTACTCCGTGGAGCTGTCCAAGTTGGTGATGGTGAACCTGTTCTTACTCGTGGACGCTATTATGGGTATGTGGAGCCATTCGCCGCCATCTTTCCTGTAATGTAGGGTGTAGCCTGGTTGGAAATAGATGAATCAGAACCACACGCATGACATCATTGGCAGACTTCAATACACAGAAATAAGGTGTGAGAAAAAAGTTTAAGGCAACCGAAAAATCGTCATATCTCAAAAACTTGTGGATGTAAATATATGCAAATTTTAGAGTGATAACTACAATTGGAGCTAAACTCGTTCAAGTCAAAATTATTCAGATAAGTACAGTGCTTCAGGAGAAAAATGTCAAAATCACAGTCAAGGTCACGGTTTCCCAACCTTTTTTGTCCCATCGCCCCCTTCTTCAGACATTTTTTTCTCCCATCGCCCCCCAACGCAAACTGCCCTATAGGATCCTATGTTAAATCCATAGCTTCTACCGGCCCCCAGGGGGCGTTAACGCCCTTGACGAATCACTGGCCAACGTGAACACTTGGGAAAGGAATATAAGGACACGCGTGTTTTGTTTCCTGCCGTCGGGGAGAGAAATTGCTATTTTTTTCATGTTGGCGTAACAGTCGACACTGTTTTGATCAGTTATGTGCTGCGGAACCGAATTGTTTTTTCTGAAAATGTCAAGATGGCCTAAGACGACATATTAACTGGACATTGCTAAGGCAAAGTATTGTTCTCAGAGAAACTGCCTTGGTCGTGAAATGTTGAGAAAAATTAAAAGATTGAAGACTGTTGGTTAACGTTTTATGAATGGGTCCGAGAATCATGGACTGAAAGGCTTGCATAAGAACACTTCTTTGTCTTACCGTGCGTCAGAAAAAAAGACGACTATTGACAGTTTTTATGGGGAAAAATCTGTGTAATTTAGACGAAATACAACTTGCCTTGCATACAATCGAACTGTGCCAAATTAGCTGAAAACAATTCAAATATCAAGGGGTCAATCAAGTTTTACGTCAGCATCGGGGGGGGGGGGGGTTTCGGATTTGCTGACTTTTGTTGACAAGGGAAGGGGGAGGGGGGTTGAAGGTTGCTTACGCCACCAACCACCCTTTCTTTAACATATGAAATATTCTAAGCTGTTGACATTTTGCTGACATGGGGGTCAGTATTCTGCTGACTTTTGCTGATAAGGGGTGGGGGTCAAACAATCTGACGTAATACTTGAATGGTCCCCTAGCATGCAAAACCGAAATGCAACCCCCACCCCCCTCCCCAACCCTACAAAACAACACAGAGAAGAGCAACGCCAATTGGCCCAACAGAATGTATCTTTCGGTGCCAATAGAGGGATGAGGATGTTTTCTTCGATGAGAAAAAATTTAGATGGACTCGATTTTACATATCGACCTATGCAATGACGTAGCCATTTTTGGAAATATAGTCTTATAAAGACAGTTCCAGCGGAATTCTTATTTTCCGAGGCAACGCTCATAAACTTTTAGACAGTTTATTCCAACAGGGCAATGCTCCTGGACATGTTTCAAAATCTAAAAGGTGTTGGTTCGTAGCCAGGCCGGGAACCTCTTAAGTCCTCCTCTTGATCCAGTAGAACACTTGCGTTGAATTCTGATTCATGTGAAAGGTATAGAAATTGTACGCATTACGAAAACAAACACGATCTCTTATTGCAGTTGTCAAACAAGCTTGGAAGACTGTTGTAATAGACGGTTGCAATAACTAGTTGCACAGCTAGTTATTTATGGCTTATCTCTATCAATAGCATTATAACGATCATAAAAAAAATGTGTAAAAATGAGTTTTTTGCACATAATTTTCAATTGCCCTTATACTTTTTTCCAAGTTTTGACCTTTGCTACAATTTAAACAATTTTTTTTTTCCTGGAACAGTGCAGCACTAAGCGTAGTTATTTTCACTGCAAAATGTATAGTTCCACTTATAATTATCACTGCAAAAAAAATTTTCATGTATTTAACATGCACAGGTTTTTGAAATATGGCGATTTTTCGATTGTCCTTAAACTTTTTTCCCCCATCACCTTAGTACAAAATTTCAGCTCACCGGTGACTGGAATGTTCCTCGATGGCGGGTCACCCCATCTCAGGGTGATCTTCGACTCCGATGCTGCCACCACAGTGAAAGATGGTGGGTCTGGTACATCTGTGAAAGACAATAAATAATACATATCAATATTGATAGGTCACGGTCTGGGGCATCCTAAAGGAAGAGGGCCATGTTATAAGGAGATTTGGTGAAATGATTTTTGAAGTATTTACAATAGACTTATAGCTAGTCAGGGCTCTCAAAATATTACTTTGCCCGTAGGCCCATGGAGTTGAGACCTTAAATTAAGACTAACGGCACTGTAGTGAAGGAGGTCTTCAACCTCCTGGGCATTACGAACCAAAAATAAAATAAAAAATCCGTGAAGCCCGAGGGCCGATAAGGCATACTGTGGTGTTTAGATTTCGGACAGTGGTGTCATGGGTCTCAGAGCTCTGAATAGATGTTGAAGGGAGCGGGTAGCTATATAATATTACTGGAAAGTTTTTCTTCTACTGAATATCAATTTTCATTAATTCGGAACTTTTTTCATTTATCCCGAGTAATTTTTTTCACATATCCTGGTTTTTTTCCCTTTATTCAGGATTTTTTTTTATCATTATTCTGATATTTTTCCATTTATCCTGATATTTTTCCATTTATCCTGATATTTTTCCATTTATCCTGATATTTTTTTCCATTTATCCTGATATTTTTCCTGATATTTTTTTCCATTCATCTTGAATTTTTTTCATTCCCCCTGTTTTTTCCCATTTATCCTGATATTTTTCCTGATATTTTTTTCCATTCATCTTGAATTTTTTTCATTCCCCCTGTTTTTTCCCATTTATCCTGGTTTTTTTCATTTATTCTAGAATGAATTTTTATCCGTTTATTCTGGAATTTTTTCCCCATTTATATTCTGAATTTTTTTGAAAAATAAATATCAATTTTCACCAATGCGTGTTGAATTTTTTTCATTTATTCTGAAATTTTTTCATTTATTCTGAAATTTTTTTCATTGATTCTGAAATTTTTTCATTTATTCTGAAATTTTTTTCATTGATTCTGAAATTTTTTCCATTTATTCTGAATTTTTTTCATTTATTCCAGAATTTTTTTCCGTTTATTCCGGATTTTTTTCAGTGAATATCAATTTTCATCAATGTTGAATATTTTTCATTTGTTCCGGAATTTTTTTCATTCTAGAATTTCTTTTCCCGTTTATATTCTGGATTTTTTTTTTCAGTAAATATTTTCATCAATGTTGAATTTTTTAACTTATTCTGAAATTTTCTTTTCATTTATTCTGAAATTTTCATTTATTCTGAAATTTTTCATTTTTTCTAGAATATTTTTTTCATTTATTCTAGAATTTTTCCCGTTTGTTCTGGATTTTTTTCCCATTTATATTTTGAATCTTTTTCCATTTATATTCTAGATTTTTCCCCATTAAATACAAATTTACCATAATTCTGATTTTTTAAAATTAATCCTGAATTTTTTCCTCCTGATTTTTTTCGTTAGTTCTGAGTTTTTTCATTTATTCTGAATTTTGTTTTCATTTCATGATTTCCAGTTTTTGTTCATTGTAATAATTCCAGAAATATTTAAAAATACTTATTTCAATAACTTTGAAAAGATATTTTATCATAACATTTCTGAAATTATTATTTTTTCCATAAAATATAAATTTTCTTCATTCCTGAAATTTTTTTCACAAAAATTCTCAAATTATTTTTTCTTTTTGAAATTCAATCAATCTTCTTCATTATTTGCCGAAATATTTCTCATTAAATTCTGAAAATGTTCCTTTCAATAATAAGTATGAAATTATTTATTTCAACAATCCTAAAATTATTCTCAATCAATTCAGTTATTAGTTTCAAATAATTCAGGAAATATTTACTTCAATAATCTTAAAATTATTTTTCTGCATTATTTAAGAAAATGCGTGTTATAATTTTTGACTAGAGTGTAACAATAATTACGAACAATTAAATCAGCCAATTATAATTGTAATTTTTTTAAAGTTGTAATTATTAAAAATTCAGAAATAATATCACAATTCGAATGATTATAATTTATGTAATTTTAGAATAGAATTATACAATTTTTGTAATATGAATAGGGAATTATATATGATTTTGTGTTATGATTCCCTGACACTAGATGTCAGTGCAGTCAACGTTATAAAAAACAGGAAGTAGTGACGTAATTACATGACGTCACGGAGTGGCAACATCTGCCTTTCACAATCTCCGTCCATACTATGAAAAAAGGGAGGATGAAAAAGCAAAAAAATCGGAGGTCACATAAGGCCACGGATTGGCGATCTTGGCGAGTTTCCAAGGAATGGAAATTAATAGTTTTATCTCTCATAATGGAAAATTCATTATAAATAGTGGCCGCTTAAGGGGGGGGGGCCGGCGGTTGATGGGCCCAGAGTCACATAGGGGTCCCAAATTATTGAAGATTCTTATTTAAATGCATATAGATTTTCTGTCGATAAATATCGCACTAAGAAAATATCTAGCTTCCCCCCACCCTCCCAAAATGTCCGTCATTAACATGGTCCAGGCCAAAGCCAGATTTTTGCATGGGGAATAAAAAAACATTTGTCCAGGGGCCCCAAATTTTATTTTACGTTTTCGAACAAACCATTAGAAACCATGGTTAGGAAAATTTTTTTTTATGTTTGCCCAGGGCCCCCTTTCTTTCGAAATCAGGCCCTGGGTCCGACAAACCAGTCGCGGCCCAGGCTCTGTCCCTCCAGGGATATAAGCCTTTTACCCTTGCGGGTTGGGTCGCGCTGGGGAGTATTTTTTTTTTTTTTTTTTTGGTGGCCCGTGGGGGTATCGAAAGGCCCTGGGTCCAGCGCGCGCAATTTGTCATTTTGAAAGCTTCATTAAAGGGAATTCTTAAATGGGTATTAAATAATATTATTATTGCAAATTATCTTTTAAGATAATTATATACGCGTAGGGGGGTCGGCCCGATTTTAAATCAAAAAGGCCAGAGAATGACGGCCTCCGATGTCTTAGCCTTGCAGTCAAAGAACGTGTCAGACTTATTGGGAGCCCCACTGACAATGCTTGTCCCAGGAGCCGAAGATGTTTTCAATACGACCCTAAAAAGCCCTTGGACAGATTTGCGGGGGAGGGGGCACCATGACTAGGGGCATCCCACTAGAGCAGGCTAACTCTAGCTTTCACTTTTTCTTTCATTGTATAAATTTACTAGAAATCAATATACGTCTACAAAATAAATTCCTTGGCATCGGGGACCCGTCAAGGTCGAATTCCGCATGGGCAAGTGGGGCAGTTTCCCAGGGTCACATTATCTCGGGGCCCTAAAATTTAAACAAAAAATCATTAAATTAAAACAAAAATTAAATCTCTTGTTTTAAGGGCCTTAAATTCTTGTCTTGGCCAGGGCCTTCTTCTCCCACGTCAATGTCGGGTCGTCGAATTCACTATAGGATATCGAGGAACCTAGGGCAAGGTTAAAAGATATAGGCCATGGTCTAGTTCTTATCGTACACCATATAGTCATCATACTAAAAATTTCCAACGCTATTCATGTTCGATGTTGGGTTAAGTGCAGAATTTCGTAGGCCTTGACGCTGGGCCACAACTACGGGGGGAGGGAGCAGGCGGATCTGGTGCCCTGGCAGCTGGACTAGAGCCGCAACGAATCCCCACTTTAACTACTTTTCCGTTGTAAGGGAGCGCCAAAATGCATGCTTGGCTCTGCTGACAAAGTATCTAGTTGCCGCCCTGCCTTGACGTGAAGGGCACTGGGAACATGGCCTCACAAGTGCGGGACTGACAGTACTTTGTTTCTGATCAAATATGATCAAATCATGTGATTAATATATATTATTAATTATAACAATTAATATAATAGTGTAAAAAAAATATATTAATAACTATTTATACACTATAGATTTTCTACGCCCGTGAAAAATCCTGACCTGACTACAGAGAGGGTGGGGGCCGTGGAAACTCCTGGCCTGACGTCCACGAAGGATCTCAGCCTTGGGCTTCTCTTGGATTTGGGGCCATGACTGTGAACTAAATTAAAAGTGATCAGTAGAGTCCGGGTAATATTCAAATGTGCACATCAATTGCACTTTTTATAGTTACCGTATATAAATGCATAAAAAATCACCGAAATTTCAATATAACTTCCGCGGTTTCCCTTGGATTCAGGGTGATGTTACGTCGAGAGAGTGACTGACCGTGTAGGCTCCTTGGATCATCCCCTATTCTACGGGGTCACCAATTTTTCCCACATAATTTGACTCTTGGGAAAGATGATCGCTCACCTTGGGAGCCGTGCTCACCCAGGTGCCATCGACGCACATCCGATCATTTAAAGCGACTCCAAGCGTATTTCTAAATTACCTGACCGACCCACGCACACCCCAAGTTCACTTCAGTGGCTCCTGGTAAATGCAGACAACTTGAGTGACTGACAGCACAATTCCAGATCACTTGCGTACCTCAAAGCACACTTACAGATTACATAATGCGGCCCGCGGCATTTTCATAGATCATTTTAGTGGCTCCTAGCACATTTCAAGATCATTTAAGTGACTCGAATGGCATTTCAAGAGCGGTTCAAGGAGCATTTCTAGATCACTCAAGTGGCCCACGGCACATTTTCATGTCACTCAATTGGCCCGTGACACAATTATGAATCAATAAAGTGGTCCGTGAAAGTTTTCTGAATCAATAAAGTGGCCCGTAAAAGGTTCCTGAATCAATAAAGTGGACCGTAAAAGGTTCCTGAATCAATCAGGTCCCGTAAAATACGAGATGATCCAAGGAGCCTACACGTTACGTCAAGAGGGTGACTGACCATCACCCTGAATCCGAGGGAAACCGCGGAAGTTGTATTAAAATTTCCGCAATTTCATGCATTTATATACGGTAACTATAAAAAGTGCAATTGATATGCACATTTGAATACTATCCGGGCTCTATTGGATCACTCAATTTAGTCCACGTTGATGGCCCCGCATCCAAGACAAGTGCCCAGGTTGAGATCCTTCGTGGACGTCCGGCCAGGATTTTCCACGGCCCCCACCCTCTCTGTAGTGCATGTAGGGTGTGAACAATATAAGATTGGATGGGTACTAATACTATACTTTAGTGCAGCGGTTCTCGACGTTTTCTGACTTGCGGAGCCCTTTTCAGCGCAAAATTTCTATGGCGGAGCCCTGTTTCAATCGAGGAGCCCTTTCTAGTATATTATTTATATGGCGGTACCCTTTAGGCCTCTTCTTTTTGTTTGTTTATCACATTTATTGATTTATTTTATTATCCTCGCGTGGCCGCGGAGCCCCTGGGAAGTGCACACGGAGCCCCCAAGGGATCCGCGGAGCACCAGTTGAGAACCGCTGTTTTAGTGGGCCCCCCAGGGTAAATGGATGTCTCCATTTTCCACGCATTTTTTAAATTTCATGTCATATCTTGGCATTTCTAAATGAAGATTTATCTTAATTTCTAGTGCATATTTTGCGAATTTTCAGCGGGGCTTTACTGATCAGTTTCAACGAACGTGAATCAATTTCATCGCCATTTAGCGATACTTAGCCATTTAAGGCGAGCTAGTGTGAAAGACCATATGAGTCTAGTAACCCTGGAGAGAGAGAGAGAAGGGGGAAAAATAGCTGGGTGACGTCATCGTGCAGGCATCGACCAGCTGTCTGCGTGTCTAGAGTCCTTTTAAATGGGCGTCTGGCTTTTTAAATCGGCCTCATCTCTCGATGGTGTCTATTTTGCGAGACACATTTCATTTAAAATCTCATTTTAAAATTGGATTTTTAATGGTTCTTCCGCCTGTGGGGGGGGGGGGCTACACAAGACTTGCCCGCCCTACATTCATTCTTGTCTGGATATTCTGGACCGCTCACTCCTCAAATTTGCCGCTTGGGCTGTAGCCCGATTGGCCCCGTTCCCGTATAAATACGCCTTTGTCTCTAAACTCGGGGGGGGGGGGGGATTAGGCCGGGATTACACTATAGAAGTTCTGTAAAAGAGCTTTTTTTTAAAAAATTCAACCAATAAGATTATCGGTTGCATTTGCACAAATGGGGACAAATCCAACCAATAAAGCTCATAGATTACAAGTTTTATAAAAGTTTCATAAAAGTTCGTTTATAAAACTTGAAAAATAAGGTGATCGATTGCATTTGCTAGAATGTTACCGATGCTCTTATTGGTTGAATTTTTTAACTTTTATGAAATAACTTTTATAGTGTAATCCCGGCCTAACACTATACAATTTTTATCAAAGATCTTTTAGAAAACTTGAAAAGAAAAAATGCAAGTAAGCCTATTTTATACATTTACTCAAATGTAACCGTTACGCTTATTCGTTGTATTTTTCAAGTTTCATAAAAGTACTATTATAAAAGTTTTATAGTACAATCCCGGTCTAAGGCCTATGTAAGCCCGGTCTGGTATCTCGCTCTCTAGGTCACTCTTTTGGTCAATGCTTTCACATACTTCACGTCAAACTTTTAATAGCTCACAGACCTGGTTTCTCACCCTCTAGGTCACACACTCTCGTGTTCACACTTACGAATGCAACTAATAACTTCACTCTAAACCAATTCTCTCTCTCGCTGTCTAGGTCACTCTTCTGTTCACTCGCATGCTTATAAACTCTGTAGGTAACTCGTATGGTCACTCACTAATGTAGTGACCTGCCCACCTGTTGTAGCTTCCGTGGTTCAATTAGAATATATCCGGACCACAAGGGAGGGGGGGAGCATTAGCCCGCTTAGCCCTGTCTCTAAGTCACTCTTTTGATCACTTACATGCTTGCACAAATTATTGGTCACTCTTTAAGTAGCCAACCAAGCTGGTGATGCGCTCT
The DNA here is from genome assembly GCF_987345545.1 of Pholcus phalangioides. Lineage (NCBI taxonomy): Eukaryota > Metazoa > Arthropoda > Arachnida > Araneae > Pholcidae > Pholcus > Pholcus phalangioides. The sequence continues at coordinate 7,469,031 of NW_028301627.1, forward strand.
ACATGTCACCGCTTTTTTGGGTCTCTTTCAGGTCTCTTGTTTGTCACTCACATGCTTACAAACTCTCCAGGTCACTTTTTTGGTCATTCACATGTTTGCACACTCTATAGTTCCCTTTTCGTCACTCACATGCTTGCACATGTTCTTGATCACTTTTTTGGCAATTCACACCACATGTTTGCAAACTCTCCAGGTTACTCACCGACCTATTCCCTTGCTCTCTATGTCCCTTTTGGTCACTCCTGCACATGCCTTCAAACTCGCGGCCCTGGTTCCTTGCCCTCAGAGGCATTCATATGCTAGCAAAATCTCTACAATAAGTCTCTCGTCTATCGTCATCGAGGCAATTTACTACCGTTTTAACTAGAAGAGTCGAGTTGTGTCGGATTTATTTGGTGTACCTACAGCATTGAGTATGTAGCGATAGGGACTCGGTTGGTCACTCACTGGCTTTCTGGCCCCTAGCTTTGTAGGCAGACAGGAGGGATTTATGCTGCCGCCATATACGGGGATTTTTATACAAATTTTGCCACCTTTCTCCCATGTTATCAATTTTCTTGACCCACTCATTCCTAAATTCACCGCCCTGGGGCTATTGCCCGCAAGGACCTCCTGTAAATACGCTTCTATTGAGAGCTTCAAATTGAAGATTCCGCACCTCGACTACGGCACCAAATGAGAAGTGTTCCTCAAACTTCCGCGGCTTCCCTCGGATTCAGGGTGATATTACGTCGAGAGGGTGACTGACCATGTAGGGTTCTTGGATCATCCCGAAAAATACGGGACGCACCAATTTTTCCCATATAATTTGGCTCTTGGGAAGGATGATCGCGCACCTTGGGAGCCATGCTCACTCAGGTGCCATCGACACATATCCAAATCATTTAAGCTGCCATCGACGCGTATACAGATCACATAAATCGATCCCAAGCTTATTTCTAAATTACCTGACCGACTCACGCTACCCCCAGTTCCCTTCGGTGGCTCCTGGTACTTGCGACTACTTGAGTGACTGACAGCACATTTCCAGACCACTCGAGTATCTCAACGCACACTTACAGATTACATAGGCGGACCGCGGCATTTTCTGAGATCATTTTAGCGGCTCCTGGCACATTTCCAAATCATTTAAGTGACTCGAACGGCATTTCAAGAGCATTTGAGTAGCTCAAGGCGTAATTCTAGATCAGTCAAATGGCACACGGCACATTTTCATATCACTCAAGTGACCCGTGGCACGATTCTGAATCAATGAAGTGGCCCATGACACGTTTCTGAATCAATGAAGTGACCCGTGAAAGGTTCCTGAATCAATGAAGTGGCCCGTGAAAGGTTCCTGAATCAATGAAAAGTGGCCCGTGAAAGGTTTCTGAATGAATGAAGTGGCCCGTGAAAGGTTTCTGAATGAATGAAGTGGCCCGTGAAAGGTTCCTGAATCAATGAAAAGTGGCCCGTGAAAGGTTCCTGAATCAATGAAAAGTGGCCCGTGAAAGGTTTCTGAATCAATGAAAAGTGGCCCGTGAAAGGTTTCTGAAGGAATGAAGTGGCCCGTGAAAGGTTTCTGAATGAATGAAGTGGCCCGTGAAAGGTTTCTGAATGAATGAAGTGGCCCGTGAAAGGTTTCTAAATCAATGAAGAGGCTTGTGAAAGGTTTCTGAATCAATGAAGTGGCCCATGGAAGGTTTCTGAACCAATGAAGTGGCCCGTGAAAAGTTCCTGAATCAATGAAGTGGCCCACATTCCCAGAAAATATACCGCACTATTGCTCTACTATGAAATCTTTTGAAATCAAAATAAATATTGGTCTTTTGTTATGTGTGTAAATTGGTAATTGTAATGTAATTATTCAGCAACATGAATTTGTGTATATATTGTATATTTTCACATATCCAATGTTCATATTTTTTGTATTCTGATGGAAATGAATATGAAATAAGCATGAAAATGATAATGTTGCGATAAACGCAATAAATTCGGTCATTATACATAATAACCGGTTTTTATGCCTACTTACCAAGCATTTTGGACTATATAGCACGTCTTTAAACTGTGTTTAGGAAGGTTTTCAGGATATTTGGGATATTAGAAAAACTTTGATATCCGTATTTGTACAGAAGTAGGATGAGATAAGTTTTATAAATTTCCCTAAATTTACCACTTTACTGGCGAATTTACCCAATCGTTATTTGTAAATTCGATAAATCTCCCTAATTTTGTCACTTTTTCTGTTGATTATGCATAGTACATTTTTCGTAAATTTATCAAATACTAAAGAATTGTTTATTAAGTGCTAAATAATCACTTTTAATAGCGATTATGTACCCAGTCATACGTCATGTTGGTAAGCATGATAAATCGTACTATATGATATACTATACATGAATTGCATCATTATATTGGGGTACGATGGTAAAATTCGTTATCATTATATCGGGGTCCGACTATATTTATCACACATACTATCCCATTTGTATTTTGTTTTTCATATTTATCAAACTCACCAATTACACTAGGATATTATGCATAATCACAGATAAAGGCGATAAAAATTTAAAGTATCTATTAAATTTACCAACAACGCTTGTGTATAATGCATATTCGCCGAAAAAACTGATTGATAAATTTATCAAACTTTCCAAGACAATTGGTAAGTATGCATACTAACCGGTTATTATGTACAATAATCGATTTATCACATTTACCGTAACAGTAACATTAAATGTACCTCCATCGAGAGTCTTTGCGATGAGGTACTGAGACGGCGGGCCCGTACCGGCACTGTTATAGGCCTTGACGACGATGTTGTACTTGGTGCTCTTCATGAGATTGGTCAGTAAATACTCTTGGCTATCATTGGCCGCAGTATCGACGGTCTTGAACGAGTATGGATGCGAGGAAACGTCCACTTTGTACCCGACGAAGTATCCGCGCAATTCGCCATTCCAATGTTCTCTCGGCGGTGGCTGATGAGGAGAGAAAATAATTATTCGAATAATTTCTATCGAATGCGTCATTTTTATACAAAAATTATGCAAGCTTGGCTTCCAATGACAGCACGGGGTTCTCTTTAAAAATGGGGAGCCTTTTTTCAATAAAATTTTGTATTGGGAGTGCTTATATTTAGGAGTAAAATCATACTTTTGGAGGCTATTATAAATTTAACGTCGCGTGCGTGCGTGCATAATTTTTGGAAGGCAGTGTACAGTTTGATTTGAATTTTCCAAATCATTTGTTTATCGATATTTAATTGAATGTTATACCAATCAGTTGGGAAAAAAAATCATTTACGATCAAACGTGCATGAGTAATGCTTTTTTCTTTGTGTATATAGATTAGTTTTTCCATCTACTTTATTACTGAACTAGATTTTTTCGCATAGATTTCACCTGTTTTGAGCATAGTTTATCGTGTGCATTGTTTGCATCTATATTGAATGTAGTTTGAATACTTTTAGTGCATATCTTCTTGTGCATAGCTTGAATGTATTATGTGTATAGTTTGAATGTATTATGTGTATAGTTTGAATGTATTATGTGTATAGTTTGAATGTATTATGTGTATAGTTTGAATGTATTATGTGTATAGTTTGAATGTATTATGTGTATAGTTTGAATGTATTATGTGTATAGTTTGAATGTATTATGTGTATAGTTTGAATGTATTATGTGTATAGTTTGAATGTATTATGTGTATAGTTTGAATGTATTATGTGTATAGTTTGAATGTATTATGTGTATAGTTTGAATGTATTATGTGTATAGTTTGAATGTATTATGTGTATAGTTTGAATGTATTATGTGTATAGTTTGAATGTATTATGTGTATAGTTTGAATGTATTATGTGTATGTTTGCATCTACCTTGTGCATAGTTTGCATCTGTCTTATACAAGAGTTTGAAACGGGTTGAAATCTATTTTTTGCACAGTTTGAATCTATCGTGTGCGTAGCTTGAATATATTTTTTCCACATCATCTTCTACATAGCTTGACTCTATTTTGTACAGTTTGAATCTATTGTATGCATAGTTTGAATCTATTGTATGCATAGTTTGAATCTATTGTATGCATAGTTTGAATCTATTGTATGCATAGTTTGAATCTATTGTATGCATAGTTTGAATCTATTGTATGCATAGTTTGAATCTATTGTATGCATAGTTTGAATCTATTGTATGCATAGTTTGAATCTATTGTATGCATAGTTTGAATCTATTGTATGCATAGTTTGAATCTATTGTATGCATAGTTTGAATCTATTGTATGCATAGTTTGAATCTATTGTATGCATAGTTTGAATCTATTGTATGCATAGTTTGAATCTATTGTATGCATAGTTTGAATCTATTGTATGCATAGTTTGAATCTATTGTATGCATAGTTTTTATCTATTTAGTGTGTATCTTCTTGTGGAAAACTTGAATTTATTTCAGGCATAGTTTGAATACATTTTGTGTATACTTTGAATCTATTTAGTGCATATCGTCTTGAATCTATCTCGTGCATAGTTTGAATCTAGTTTGGGGAATCTTTTTAAAAGAAAAGGCTGGAATTCATTTTTTGCATAGCTTGGATCTATCGTGAGCACAGTTTGAATCTATATTCAATCTATTTTTGCGCATAGTTTGAATTCAATTCGAATCTATTTTTGTGCATAGTTTGAATTTATCGTGTACATAGTTTTTAATTGATAAGAGAAATTTCAATATGAATGAACACACTCGCATTTTATAGCATTTGCGGTGATTGGAACATTAATGATCAACATAGTTTTTGTATATACAGTACAGTCAAACTCGGTTATAACATCATCTATGATTCCGCGAAATTTTTTCGTTATAACCGAGGTGCCGTTACAACCAGGGTTAATGTTCTCGATGCCTTTCAAGTATGGGATCTGCAGGGTGTCCCGTAAGACCTAAGTCAGCCTCTATCTCCGCAACTGTTCGTCGCAGGGTTGTGGTTTCAATTTGAAAAATGCTCGAAATATGTTCAAAAATCACTCTGTATCAGTTTTGAGAGTAAAAAATAGTGTCACAAAATAAAAATAACTAAATTTTCATACGGTCCCCGTCGCTTTCTAATTAGAAAGTTGTTTCCCTGTCTCTTCCGAGGCCAACAAAAAAGGAAATTATTACACGGACATATACACAGATGCAAAAAATCGGAGACAAATTGGGAAAGAATAGAATAAATAGGGGAAAGGGACGTTGTAAGACCGTTACTTTATGCTGTTCTTTCCCAACTTTTCTCCGATTTTTGAATTCGAATATATCAGTGAACATTGCCCTCATCCCATCTACATCCATGTGTATGTACTGCTAAAGCCCGAAAGACTCGGCCAATGCCCGAAATTCGGGCTTTTGCTAGCCAGTTCACGAGGTGGCTGGCGTTCCCTGGCCAAAGAAAAAGCCTGAATCGGGGGCCACCGCCAAGTTGGCGAATTTTTTCGTGATAATTATGGCCATTTATAATTATGGTTAGCTGTGGCAACCCTAACGATCAAAGAAATCGGAATACCGATATCTTAGGGGAATGATATCGCTATTACAGGGATCTCCAGCTATCGTCTCTATGAGGTCCGAAATTTTGTGGAATTTCGGATATTGGCCGGGACAAATGGCCACTGTAACATGCATATCCATGTAATTATTTGGCCTTAAGAGATACAGGGCAACAACTTTCCAATTAAGTTAGAGAGTAAGAGGGGGCCGTATAAAAATTTAGATTTTTTTTATTCTGTAACACTATTTTCACTCTAAAAACTGATATAGGGTCATTTATGAACGCAATTTGAGCATTTTCTAACCATGAACCATACCTCTACGACGAACGGTTGGTGAGATAAAGGCCGAATAGGGACTTACGGTACATACTGTATAATCAAATGCAATCAAATACCGTGCATGAAGTTAATATTTCGTAATGATTGGGCGTGGCCATATTTGATCGAGAAAAATGCGGGAAACTGGGATCATAAATACGAAACATCGCCAATTCTTGCTATAAATTTTACATATTGTCGGAAATTCGCCAAATATAGCTTACAAATAACCCTTGTTTTGGTAATGCAGTGCCAAATTAAGTCTGCAGTGATTTAAAATGTATTTCACTGAAAAAAAAAATCAAACATAAATATGTTAGATCTCGACTATGTTATAGTCGTTGATTATAAAATAATTTATGAATTGTGCAAATTACCTTTATCACATAATAGAAAATAACGATAAAAAGTGTCGTTGTATCCGAGGTAATTGTCGTTGTAATCATTATTATGTTAACATCTCTATGGGAATCAGTTGAGATTTCGAATTTGTGACTTTATACAACCGAGGTCATTATAACCGAGTTCATCTGCATAATGGAACTAATTTGCATAATTATGAAGTTTTTAATTCGATTCAAATAAAGCGACTCACTTTCCACGTGACCAAAATGGAACTGGAACTTTTGGCTTCGACCCAAACATCAGTTGGTGGACCGTTGGGTTCTTCAATGAAAAAAAATTGAAAAATTATAATTATTATTATTATGCAAGGCAAATATTGTAGCAATCCAAAACTACATCGATAACTAATCGATATTATTAAATGGACTTGCAAAATCTGGGACGTCAGACTCGACTATTGTCCTCCATACCTTCCTCGCCAGTGATGAACTTCAAGATCTCAGACGGTTGGCCTTGTCCGATCTCGTTCTCGCCGAGTACCGTCACGGCGTACGGTGTACCAGGCTGTAAGTTCTTCAGGAGCACCGTCGTCAGGCTGTTCGGCACCGTCTCTTCAAGTAGCCTGTGTGGCCCACCTAACGAAGAATATCGATTCCATTTATTAATCGATTAATATTCATTATTTCTCGATTATTTGCAAGCACGAGTAATTTTTTAAAAAAAAGGACGGTCCCGTCTATAAGGTGATGGGAATATTTTATCACTGAGACACCCTAGGCCGGGGGTTCTTAACCTTTTTCAGCCGCGACCCAAGATCAACAACAAGATCAGCTTAGTGACCCATGGGACTGTGTTTTCCGAAATAAGTGAAACCAGCGTTGCAATAAATGCACTTTCAACAGGACTATATGTGGATTTGTTCGACCCATTCCGGAAGCCCCTGCGAATGAAGTTTGGGTCGTGACCCATAAGCTCATGACTCCTTGGCTGTAAGTGGACTTGTAGGACCCATATCGAAAGCCCTTACGAATCAAGTTTGACTCGGGACTCCATGCTCAAGAATCCCTGGCTGTTGGTGGATTCGAACGACCCATCTCGAAAACCATTGCGAGGGGTATTCGGGTCATGGCCCATAGGCTAAGAACCCCTGCCCTAGGCCGATATCACTTATAACTTATATATATAAAAAAACAAGCCTTTAACGCAGCGTTCCTCAAATCTTTTCGTCCGTGGAACCCTTGGAATAATTCCCCCATCTTCTAGGATCTGGAAGAACCCTTGAAACAATTTCAAGGGATCCTGAGAATAATATCAACTTCTATGTAGCCCTTGGAAAATATGTTAATGTTCTAGGGTGCCTTTGAAACAGTACCAGCGCTCTAGGAGCAGTGGCACTAGAGCGGAGGTTGCTGTAAGTGCCCAATCCCCACATTATTATGTGGTGTGGGCCTAACATCCCCTGAATTAATTCAGAAATCAAATCGATCCGAGCACCCATCTGAGAAACTTCCGACGCCTCTGTCTAGGAGAACTACTTGAAACAATGTGGAAGTTTTATGGACGAAGTTATATTAATGTTCCAGAAATGTCCTGGAAAATTCCATTGGTCCAGTAATTTCCAAACATCCATGCTTCAAGTACCCGCTAGAAAGGGGTAGGGAAGTCCAAGATGCGCGTACGAGGCTTGCGTACTAACTGAAAGGTGTAGGAAGAGAGTGAAATCCCATGCGCTTGCGTATCTCCAGAAATGCGCTGAGGGCTTCCATTTCTCTATGCACAGAAAGAGTGCGTAAGGCTTAAAAAGCGCGAGAGGCTTGTGCACACATTGTATGTACGTATATTGAACCCTTACATACGTTTCTATAACTTTCCATTACTTAGAAATGGCTAGGTAGTTTCCGTATCAGAATGCATAGAAATGCATAGTTATATTCCGTATATAGCTATATTCCGTATAGAAATGCATAGGATGAACGCTCCCCCCTTCCCCTAGAAATTGCACTAAAAGATTCTAAAAATACGCGTAGGAGGTTAAAAAGCGTGCCCCCAGAAATGCGTGGGTAGCGAAAACTATTAATCAAGAGTTAACCATTAAAATTATTGATTTCTTCCATCATTGATGGTGATAGTTTTACGCGTACTCCTTAATGGTTCATTACGTATTTCCGGGGATACACATACCACAGGTTGGGGACCAGTTTTATAGAGTCGGGCCATAAGCGTTTTTCCAAGAACCCCCGCTCCCTTTCTCCTTGGCCTATGTCATAGCCGCTGGATATATTTTTACATTAACTTCTGCTCTCTTCTATGAACCTTTAGCAACCTCTTACGGACCTCCGCAGGTCCACGGACTACTTTTGAAAATCATTGTTCAATAGAATCCACAAGCTAGAGTGTCCGTGAAGATTTTACTGAACCAAGGTTTAGAGAAACGCTGCTTTAATGGATACAGTGCTTACCTCTGTCTCTCCAGTACTGAATGATGTACTTGGTTATTGGGCTGTTGCCGGAATACGGAGCTGACCATATGATGTTGGCCGTACGGCTCCAAACCTCCTTGATCTTGATATCTAGAGGTTGAGCTGGAACTTCTACAAACAAAAGAAAGCAAAAAGTAAGTCAAAGAGATGCTAAAGTATTCCAATGAGCTATAGGCTGGTCGTCCTCTGGAAGCTACAACACGCTGCAAGCTACGGGAGCGACAGCAGCCGTCATTGAGTCTGACGTCGTCCACTGAAAGAGACTTCTACACGCTAATCAGTCAGGGTCGCCCTTATCCGACGATGGGTTCCTTGGCCCCCTATCATTTATATATTCTGTGGGGGAGGGGAATCGGGAATGCAAAAGATTCATGCATTATCACAGAATATACAGGAGAAAGCTGAAAAATTGAAATTGATTTGAAAATTGAAATTCACCAATGAAAATTGGGGAATTAATGGGAGAAAAAAATCCAGAATAAATGAGAGGTAAAAATCTTAGAATTGCTGAAAATTGAGAATTAAAATTAAAAATCCCATAATTCCGATGAAAATTCAGAGTTGATAAAATGCAGAATTAATGAGAGTAAAAATTCCAGAATGAAGAGAAAAAATTTCAGAATTAATGAGGGCAAAAGTCCCAGAATTGCTTAAAATTCAGAATTAATGAGAGTAAAAAATCACGAATTGGAGTAAAAATTCCAGAATTAACGAGAAAAAATCATTTGATCATTTTTGTCGCACCCCCGGTGCCCGAACGGCAGGCTTGTTTTTTATACTCATCAACAGGTTGGTAACGAGAAAAAATTCCAGATTTAATGACGGCAAAAGTCTCAGAATTGATGAGAGAAAGAAATATCAGAATTGCATAAAATTTAGAATTAATGACAGTAAAAATTCACGAATTAAAGTAAAAATTCCAGAATTAATGAGAGTAAAAATTCACGAATTAGAGTAAAAATTCACGAATTAGAGTAAAAATTCACGAATTAGAGTAAAAATTCACGAATTAGAGTAAAAATTCACGAATTAGAGTAAAAAATCCAGAATTAATGACGGCAAAAGTCTCAGAATTAATGAGAGAAAGAAATCTCAGAATTGCTTAAAATTTAGAATTAATGAGAGTAAAAATTCCAGAATTAATGAGAGTAAAAAATCCAGAATTAATGAGAGTAAAAATTCCAGAATTAATGAGAGTAAAAAATCCAGAATTAATGAGAGAAAAAATTCCAGAATTAATGAGAGAGAAAAACGTCAAAATTGATGAAGATTCCAAAAAATGAAATCAATTGATGCGGAGACACCTTGCTTAGGCTACGAAAAAGCTATTATTGATTATGAATTATTTTTTTCATTTCTACTACCGAAAGTGCTTCTATTACCATGTTCACATGTTCAAGCGAGAGAAAAGGGATGGAGGGAGAAGGATAGAAAACGGGAGACGAGCGAGAGAGAGAAAAAAAAGTAAACAACCGCACTGCACCGGCGCAGAGCCGGCAAGTCACGTAAGATCCCGAAATTTTCGGATCTTCCGATCGTCTGCTGCCGTCACCGCTCAAAACCGTTTCTAGTGGAAGACGTTTCCCCTACTTTCTATACTATAGGATGGGTGTTGCAAATACACTCAACTACGCGCGACTTGTTTATCAAGTCGCTACCAGTGCACGACCAGCCTTATGGTTGCATTGGGCTGAACACATAGTGAAACGGAGAGCAAAGCAACGATGGGAGAAGAGATCCGAGCAGCGAAATCAAACACACTGATTCCAATGCGCCTGCGTATGGTGGCGCGCACCGCAGCAGAGCGGGAATTCCGCCACAAGCGATAAGAGCAGCGCATTCAAGATATTTTGTTTTCGCCGCTCTGCTCGCTTGTGTGTGTAGCTTCAAGATGGCCGTCGAAGGGCGCGTTTTCGCTGTTAAAAAGCGGTACCGAGGTCAAAAGTGTCATCAGAATCGTTGATCGCACTCAAATGCCGCGGGAAAAGATGTAGGGAGGAAAGCGACCAAAATATGAGGAACATTTCCGTAGTTTATATTTAAAAATAGCGATATTCACACAACACTATTATTACTGTTGCCTGAGCAATGATTTTTACAATTATGAAATTTTTAAGCACTCTTTAATTAAAGAAACCAAGCTGATTGCGAGTTTCTATTCAATACTCTCTGCTATAACAAACGCCTCTACTATGTGTACCATGTCCCTTGCTCGCAGCTATATTCTCGTGTCGCTTCTCTTCCTTCTCATTCGTCGCTTTGCTCGCCGCTTCCACTGTGTTCTTAGCTTTCATCGCTTCAACGAAGTGAACGCGCAGTTAAGTATGGCGGTACTCACCTACGACAAGTAATTTGACGCTCCTTTCGTCGGTTCCGAACTCGTTCTTGGCCGTGCAGCCGTAAAGAGCCCCATCCTTACGGTCGGTCGTTCGGATAATCAGTTCCGAGCTCAAGCCATTTTCCATGTCTCTATCGAATTTTTCTAGCCTGTGTTGGAAATATTGAATAAAATCATTGTCAAAATTGCAGTACAGTTGTGACATTGTCATTTATATAGTTGCGGAAACCCTACAAGGAAATGGTGTGTGTGTGCGTGTGACAGAGAGAGAGAGAGAGCGCGCGACACTCCTCCGTTATACGTTACTAACATCAGATTTGTGGGATTTTTGAATTCATTCTTGGCCTCTATTGGCTTTTTTGAGTGACTCATAATAATTCTTGGATTTTTTTAATATTTTTATGAATATTCAAATGAACAGAATCAGTGACAATTTTTCAAAACATTTCGAAGCCGTCACCTTGGCAGTCTTCCCTTGTTAGATATAGGAATTCACATGCGCACACACAATTGGTGTATTTGTTACGGTAACTGTGATAAATCGATAATAGCCGGTTATTATTCATAATCGCTAATCGTCCCGGTAAGTTTTATACATTTATCACGTTCACCGTCGTAATACCCAACAGTCGTTGGTAAATTTGATGAATGCTAAAAAAAATAAGCATTTTTACCTGTGATGACAAGCGTCGTTGGTTATAATCAAGTTATAGTTTATGTTGTTGAATGAAAGCTCATTATGTCAAGATATATCACTTACAGGCCTACATGCTTACTCTCCGGATCACTCCTTCGGTAGCTCACATGCTTATGCATTTCTCTTAACCAGTGATGAGCAAACTTTTTGAAGCGCGACCCCTCCCCCACCCACCCTTTTTACAAAAAAATTTTCGGTGACCCCCCTACATAGGCTGACTATACGTCCCACGATCCTGACGTGGGATGACCATGTGTCCCGGTTTTCCTGGCCATCCCAATTTTTTTGCCAGTAAAGGTGTTGTTTTGAAAGCCCGTTTCGGAACGCTTGTTTCGATTTTGATTAGGTGATATTGACTTTAGGTGATTTTGATTACTTGCTCTATGGAAAATAACTTCCATATAGTAATCATTCAAATGTCATTCCTCACGTTCCTTTATTTTTGCAAGGACTTTGTACATTCGTGATTCTGGCATGACGGAGCCGATATATTAATTATTTTACAAGTACTATTTGATAAAATTGCATTGCATGATGCATGGTAATAAGCTCAATTGAATAAAGACATTCTTTAGTTCTAAAATATTTTTAAATAAAAATGAATTTCTTATTTGGAAATTTCTATTTTGGAGAAATCTCTCGCTATCTCCCGTGGGGTTGCGATCTACTGTTTGCGCTCCACTACTCTAAGCCCCACGTTTGGTCACTCGTATGCTTGCACACACTATTTTGGTCATTCATATGCTTGCACACGCTCCAAATCAGTACTTCTCAACCTAGTTCCATATGCCCCCCTCTTGTAATCCTAGGATATTTTTAGGGGACCACGGGTGTAAATCAGATGAAAAGGAGAGCCACAACAAGTGATGAAGGAAGCCACTGAAACGTGAAGAAATAAAATTTTCAAATTGAAATGTAATGGAAAAACAAATTAAACTACTTTCAGAATACGGAAATGTCCATAGAGGAGGGGATTATCTAAACCATAGTTTACCAACCTTTTTTTTGTCCCATCGCCCCCTTCTTCAGAAATTTTTTTTCTCCCAGCGCCCCCCAACGGAATCTAACCCATAGAATCCTATGCTATACCCGTAGCTTCTACCGCCCCCCTGGAACGCCCACGTTGGGAATCACTGATCTAAACCCATGGGTCTTCATGTCTATAGGAGCCCTTGATGAGGGCATCTGGTACTATGATTTTTGAGTAAATATGTAAGCTTAATTCCAGCTAATTATGGGGCCCAGAAGATCACTTTGCCCCGGGGACCCATGATGAGACGGTAAAATGCATAGAACCCCCAAAAACTCAATATACTCTAGCCGAGGGTAGGTGCGGACCCATAGTTATTCATCGAGGAGGGGGATTTATTGTGTAGGTTAGTTATATCGTCCAGTATTTCACACATACATCACCCCCTTCCATGGGACAGAGCTTAGATCATGCCTGATTCTACAGTATTTCACACAGATCTATTATTCCCATACAATTGGAGAGGGAGGGCAATCCCCCCTTTCGGATCCATACTGGCCCGGGGTAACAGATCGATCTTATTTATGAAATTTTTTCATTATAAATTTAGTTTTGACTCAACTGCATTATTTAAGCGGAAAGGGACTCGTTCCTTCATGAGGGTAGCGAGCCCTAGATCAAACGAGAGGGATATGAAAAGAAAATATGGTTCAAAGGGGTCCTATGGGTTAAAAAAAGGTTGAGAACCACTGCTCTAGATTACTCTTTTGGTCACTCTCAACGACCTTGTCCCAAGTTCTCTAGGTCACCCTTTTGGTTATCTACATGCTTTTTGCACACTGTTTTAATCACTCACGTGAATCGAATTTAATCAAAACTAAATTTATAATGAAAAAGTTATTTATAAGATCGATCTGAGAAACCCTGGGCCAGGCATTGATATCAGAAGGTGGGTGATCATCCCTCTTCCCCCCCCCCCCAAGAGCCGAATTATGTGGGAGGGGGGAATAGATGTGCGTAAAATACGAGAAGTTCCAAAGAGCCTGTACAACAAATTGAGCCTCCGATATAGGCCTATAACCCTGGGTTCACCTCTTACCCTGGGCTGGCTACATCTCTCGTTCTCTTTCTCGGTAAGCTTTCTTCTTGTAGATGATTTCATGCATGGACATCTCAACATCGTGAGCCCTCGAGGAAATTGATGTTCTGCGGGGCATACTTAGCTGGAAGTAACAGCTTACATTTAAAAATCATAGTACCACCAGATCTCATCTTGTAGCCTCCACCATGGCCATGGAGCTTATAGGTTAAGATGGCCCTGGTTCTATGGACAGCTCTACTGGATTCTGTAAATAGTCAAGTTTTTTTTTCTTACCATTTCGAACTTGAAAGCTAAATTCCCTCACAGCTTTCTGTGAGCCCCCTTCACTACTTGTCGTGACTCCCCTCCCATCAGATTTTCATCTGAAGGCCCCCCCCCCCCAGAATATCCTAGAACCAAAAGGAATGGCCTCAGGTTAAGAACCACACACATTGGCTCTAGAAGTAATTTCAGTTTAAAGTCCGCCCTATTTTCGTGACGCTCCATTGTGGTGGCGTTACAAACTGATGACGCTCCTAAGTGGCATCCTGGTTCTCGTCGGAAAATATAGAATCTCTGAGAGAGAGAGAGGTGATGTTAGCATTATATACCTGGTCATTTTCTTGAAGTCGATTTCAGCTTTGTCTTTGGTCCAAGCAATAGTCAGGGGTTTGTCTCCTTGAGCATCGCATTTCAAGTTTGCGGTTTCGCCCCTTCGTACCGTATTCACCACGAACTTCTCTTCGAAACGAGCCGGAACTGCAAAACAGAAACGATACGGCTCAAAAAAATGTCCCAATGCCGTACAAGTCAAATAATGTAATTAATAAAATGTAACTGTTGATATGATTTTAGTGTTAGTGCAATCGTAATGGAATTAGTCACGTGCTGGCTGTCGATATCATGTAGTACTTTATGGAGTTAGCGTTATTGTACAATTCAGTGATTGAATTTTAACGAGCTGTCGGCAGCCGTAACCATTCATCAGAAAGCTAATGGTATTTGCGAACGTCTTAATCATATCTGCTCAACCCATAGCCCTCGGAGTCATTCGATGTGGCTCGAGACCTCAAACCTACTTTTGTAAAAATGAACTGGGCGGCATGGTTTCATAGCACTTAAGTAACACACGGTGCTGTTCCAAATCACTTAGATTAGCCGTGGAACAATCACAGATCATTTAACTTATTGACGCCGGTTGGTAAGAAAATTTGCCATTAGAAATTTTATTTTTTTCTTTGCCACTAAATGGTGGGAGTGGTTTCACACAGTGTTTTTACTCTTTTTAAAAATCAAAGTTGCCTTTAATTGACTTGGCCCACAAGTCACTTAAGTGACTATGTACCATTATGTACCACGACTAATTTGAGTGATCTCAACAGCGCCGTCATTGCACTGAAGTCATGTGGAACTATACCGTGGGTCAGTTCTGCCACGGACCAGAAAGACTAGACACACCGAGCTCCCCATGTTCTGCAGATACCGGAGCTTTTTCCGGGCTGCTTAAGTGCTCTGGAACTACGCCACAGGTCACTTAAGCGATCTGTGTATGTGGGAAGAGTCACTTAAGGTACCCATGGATGTGCCGCAGGTCACTAAAATGAACTATAAATGTACCACGACTAATTTGAGTGATCTCAACAGCGCCGTTATTGCGCTGAAGTCATGTGTAAATGTGCCCACGGTATAGTTCCACATTTTCTTAGGTGCTCCGCGGCACGTTTTGACATCAACGAAATGGCCAGAAGGCTCCTAAATGTTGAACACCCTTCGTCTTAGTAATAATGTTAAAAAAAAATGTAGAAAATATGGTTTCGAACTTTGGGTTACTTCTTAGAGAGATTTTCTGGAGCTCCGCAGCGCCAAAAAAGACGTAAAATTTTGTCAATGGGTGTGTTGCGCTACAAACATGGTATCTATATTGAGGGAATATTCTTTTTTAATTGGATACCACACGGGATTGTCTCTCGGCCATCAAAGGTTCCGCGTGAAAACAAGTGAAGTCTGTGATCTAGATCTAGCAAAATCAGTTACAAAAATTCACAACTAGAGAGCATCTTTTATACTTCCTTTGGCAAAAATTGGTTATAGTAATCAATTTTGCAACCATCTGTTCAATCCTCATGGCAAAGTATCTAATTAATTTCTCACTCGAAGCTTTAGACTAATTTCGGTTTTTGAAGGAGCTCTCAAAATTTTTCCTATTATTGCAATGGCGCGCTCTTTCAAAATTTCATAGCTTTCTGGTGAATACTTGCGGCTGTAGAGACAGCTCAGAACACGAGATTTTTCACTGTAAACACGTAATTATACCCTTCATTAGTGGTAATCACGGCGGAGGGTTACAGTTAACGCTCATTTCACCGAAAATGATTGTCTTTTTATTACGTTAAATAATAAATATTTATCTACAGAATGTGTCAAAAACATGGATGGAGATACGGTCAACGACGGAGCCGACTAATCTAATGTAAAAGCATGTATATTAATCTACATCATGTTCCCCCCCCCTTCCTCTCAAGTCTGCCTCAACATGAAAAATCGATACAAGTCCTATTAATTAATTTATACATAGACAATATCAATTTATCACGAGATATAAAACGATCATTTCCATGACACGAGTGATCCTAGGACACCGTTAATTCAATAAGCAAGTAAAAACTCATGGAAAGGATTTTGCTGAAAAGTGGAAAATATTGCAATAAATGAATTAGTAAAGAAAAACTCAAATAAACTAATCAATAAAATACTAAAAGTATCAAATAAACAAAAAATACTTAAAATAAAGTTAGAAAAATAAGTGAAATCTAAATTTAAAAAGTGAAAAATAAAATTTACTGTAAAAAATGCTGAATTAAATGAAAATTAAAGTAGGAATTGCTAAAATGAATAAAATTTGAAAAAATCAAAAGTGGTTAAACTAAAAAAAAATTTTTAAGTGAAAAATTCTGAAACGAATGGAAATAAGGAAAGCAAAAATGCTAAAATGAATAAAATGAATAAAATTAAAAATGCTAAAATGAATAAAATTAAAAATGCTAAAATGAATAAAATTAAGAAATAAAAAATGCTAAAATGAATAAAATTAAAAAATGCTAAAATGAATAAAATTAAAAAATGCTAAAATGAATAAAATTAAAAAATGCTAAAATGAATAAAATTAAAAAATGCTAAAATGAATAAAATTAAAAAATGCTAAAATGAATAAAATTAAAAAATGCTAAAATGAATAAAATTAAAAAATGCTAAAATGAATAAAATTAAAAAATGCTAAAATGAATAAAATTAAAAAATGCTAAAATGAATAAAATTAAAAAATGCTAAAATGAATAAAATTAAAAAATGCTAAAATGAATAAAATTAAAAAATGCTAAAATGAATAAAATTAAAAAATGCTAAAATGAATAAAATTAAAAAATGCTAAAATGAATAAAATTAAAAAATGCTAAAATGAATAAAATTAAAAAATGCTAAAATGAATAAAATTAAAAAATGCTAAAATGAATAAAATTAAAAAATGCTAAAATGAATAAAATTAAAAAATGCTAAAATGAATAAAATTAAAAAATGCTAAAATGAATAAAATTTAAAAATGCTAAAATGAATAAAATTTAAAAATGCTAAAATGAATAAAATTTAAAAATGATAAAATGAATAAATAAAATTTAAAAATGCTAAAATGAATAAAATTTAAAAATGCTAAAATGAATAAAATTTAAAAATGCTAAAATGAATAAAATTTAAAAATGCTAAAATGAATAAAATTTAAAAATGCTAAAATGAATAAAATTTAAAAATGATAAAATGAATAAAATTTAAAAATGATAAAATGAATAAATAAAATTTAAAAATGCTAAAATGAATAAAATTTAAAAATGCTAAAATGAATAAAATTTAAAAATGCTAAAATGAATAAAATTTAAAAATGATAAAATGAATAAAATTTAAAAATGTTAAAATGAATAAATAAAATTTAAAAATGTTAAAATGAATAAATAAAATTTAAAAATGCTAAAATGAATAAATAAAATTTAAAAATGCTAAAATGAATAAAATTAAAAAATGCTAAAATGAATAAAATTAAAAAATGCTAAAATGAATAAAATTAAAAAATGCTAAAATGAATAAAATTAAAAAATGCTAAAATGAATAAAATTAAAAAATGCTAAAATGAATAAAATTAAAAAATGCTAAAATGAATAAAATTAAAAAATGCTAAAATGAATAAAATTTAAAAATGCTAAAATGAATAAAATTTAAAAATGCTAAAATGAATAAAATTTAAAAATGATAAAATGAATAAATAAAATTTAAAAATGCTAAAATGAATAAAATTAAAAAATGCTAAAATGAATAAAATTAAAAAATGCTAAAATGAATAAAATTTAAAAATGCTAAAATGAATAAAATTTAAAAATGCTAAAATGAATAAAATTTAAAAATGATAAAATGAATAAATAAAATTTAAAAATGCTAAAATGAATAAAATTTAAAAATGCTAAAATTAATAAAATTTAAAAATGATAAAATGAATAAATAAAATTTAAAAATGCTAAAATGAATAAAATTTAAAAATGCTAAAATGAATAAAATTTAAAAATGCTAAAATGAATAAAATTTAAAAATGCTAAAATGAATAAATAAAATTTAAAAATGTTAAAATGAATAAATAAAATTTAAAAATGTTAAAATGAATAAAATTAAAAAATGTTAAAATGAATAAAATTAAAAAATGCTAAAATGAATAAAATTAAAAAATGCTAAAATGAATAAAATTAAAAAATGCTAAAATGAATAAAGTTTACAAATGCTAAAATGAATAAATAAAATTAAAAAATGCTAAAATGAATAAAATTAAAAAATGCTAAAATGAATAAATTAAAAAATGCTAAAATGAATAAATAAAATTTAAAAATGCTAAAATGAATAAAATTTAAAAATGCTAAAATGAATAAAATTTAAAAATGTTAAAATGAATAAATAAAATTAAAAAATGCTAAAATGAATAAATAAAATTAAAAAATGCTAAAATGAATAAAATTAAAAAATGCTAAAATGAATAAAATTAAAAAATGCTAAAATGAATAAAATTAAAAAATGCTAAAATGAATAAAATTAAAAAATGCTAAAATGAATAACATTGAAAAATAAAACTTAAAGTAAAATATGTGTTCCTACTCAAATGAATAAATAAATAAAAAATATAAAAAATAAATGAAAACTGAAAAAAAAATTGATTTAATGTTAAAATAAACAAAATTGAAAATAAAAAATGCTCAAGGAATAAAAGTTAAAAAAAAACAAAAAATGATAAAATAAATAGGAACTAAAAATACTGAAAAAAAGCACTATAATGAAAAATACAAAAATCATAAAAAAAAAAATTTCAATATTTGTATACATGTGTGCATAACATACAAATATTCCATCAATTTCACTCAAACCAATGTACGCATAAAATTTCACAACGAAAAAGTAAAACAGCAGCATTTATCACTCAATTGTTAACAAATTAATGTTAAAACTTTCTGAAAAAGTACATGTGAAATTTGAACATGAATTAATACTGAAATAAAACATCAATAGCAACAAGTAGTAGGAACTCGAAAAATTTGGAATAATTAATACACAAATCATGTTACATATACACATATGCATATTTCAACTCAAAAACAATTGTAAATGTAAAGACATAATAAATATATAAATATAAATGCATAATAATAATAACATGCGAAACATAAATCATGTCTGATCGAAACACTGAAAATAAATGATAAATTACGAAAAGCACGAATGAAATTTCCGTGAATATAATGAAATGGCTTTCCGGGTGCCATTTCTCAGCGACGTAATCGACACTGTAAATTGACCGTGACGTCCGTCAGTGACGACGTCTCTTACCGATAACGTTGAGCGAAACGGTTTTTCGGTCGCCGTCGCCGATACCGTTAATTGCGGAACACGTGTAATAGTTTTCGTCGGTTTTGTGAACGCTATGGAACAATAGCGTTCCGTTGCCGAAAACAGTCGCCGTTTCCGACCGAATGCTCTCTTTGGTATCGGAACCTGCAATTGAATGGAACAAAAAAAAAAGAAAAAGTCATGAGCATGCTTATTAAGTGAAAAAAATAAATGTTATTGATTGCATGCATATGTTACAGCCAAAGCCCGAAATTAACCAGTTCTCGAATTGGCGAATTTCGTTAAATATTGAAGCGGCCATTGCCGGAAATGGCCGGACAGTTCGAGAAGTGACCGGTGATCTCTGGCCAAAGTTCGATAACAAAAGGCATGATTCGGGATCATCGTCAAGTTGGCGTATATTTTTTCGCGATAATTATGCCCACGTTAGTTATGGCAACCCGTCAGACCGCATATGGTAATATTAAATACAGACATCGTGGTAAATATGACCGCATATTTACCACGATGTGGTAATAATTTTTTTTCTCCAAAATTTTGAAGAAAAAATTATGTATAATCATTTTTATAGTTTTTCTCCCAAATTTCACTTTTATTCCTCTCGTTAGATGGAGCTAATGCAGCTGCTATGTATAGACATGCATCACACGTTCGAGATTTAAAGAAATGGATTTGCCTACTACCGGGCCGTCTTACATCAGCACATCGAGCTTTGGCGAAAACTCTTGGCCAATTCACGAAGGGGCCGGCCTCATCTCGAATTGGCCGCACTTTGGGCTTTGGCAGTAACTTAACAATACAAATACAAAATCTGAAGCTACAACAGGCAAATGATCCAATAAAATGTGAGCAAAAACAATTAATTTATTCTTCGTCTTAACTGTGTTCTCCATTTTCAACAAGCAACTGTAGAACCATACATGACCCGGGCTCTGTCACATGAGGGATATAAGCTCCTTACCTCGAGGGGTTGGGCCACGCTAGTGAGAGCTGAGTGCGCCGGGCCGGAAGGCTTGGATGCCAAGCCCCCCGGTCCGGTGCCCCCTAGCCCTCCATCCCTACGATTGAGGCTCCAGGCCGTGAGACCCGGGCACCCTTACCTCCATCGTCCAGAGCAACTCGCAGCCCCCTCACCTCGGGGGCAAGTCCAGGAAGGCCCCGCAGACCCAAACAGCCGTCGCAGGTGCCCCTGGTCACACCCCAGCGACTTATTTGCAGGATTTACATTCCATAATCACTTTCAAATCATACTTGTTACCGCTGGCGGCGCAACAGTTGTGTTTGTTGGGCTCGGTTTTGACACAGTTTATGACTCTGCCACGCGACACATGCCATACGGGCGCAGTTTGATGTCAGCGGAAGTGTCTCTGATCTGGCCAGCCCCGGTGCTGGGTCACTGCTGCTGCGGCTGATTGGCTCGTTTTCAACAAGCAGGTGCCTTCTCGCGGTTTGCCACTTGCTTCCCGAACCCACATTGTACGGTGAAAGTTGCTTGTTTCGGCGAGTTCTGTCACCCCCTTGCTATTCTGACCATCAGTTTACTTACTTACACCATTTTTGATTAGATCAGTGTTCTTCAACCGCTGGTCCGTGGGAATTTCCTACCGGGGTCCACGAAACATTTCGAAAAATTCTCGAAGCAACTACATGTAGCTACATTGTTGAGGGGTGAGAAAAATGCTTTTGAAATTTCAATTTACGTGAAAAATAAATTGTTCAGCCGACTGTGCTGTGGTGGTGGAATGGTTATAGTGACGGATTCACGATGCGAGGATCCGGGTTCGAACCCCACAGTGGTGGGTCGGCTGAAGTTGGTTTTCTGTGGTTCCCAACTTCAAGGCGCAAATGCGAGCCGATCTCCCCGTTAAAAAGTCTCGCCACAGAGAGCAACAGTCCTACAACGATAAATCATTCAATCATAACACTTCACTCATAGTTAGAAAAACTGGTGGCAGATGGCAGCACTACACATAACAAGCATTACAGAGAAACAATAAAATTTCACATCAGGTTTCACTACACGTACACGCACATTCCCGCATGTACCGATTCGTTGGGGTTTCCGCGGTGGGGGGGTGGGGTACATGTGTGGTGTAGCAGTAGTAGGTAGGGCCTCCAAAAAATGGCTCTTTTAAATTTCTATCCCTTTGACATAATTTTAGAATATTTTTCCCTCAAACGTGATTTCACAAATATTATTTTTTCACTAAATATGAGGAGATTTTTGATTATATTTTCACTTTAAAGCATTATTTTCTTTGAATTTTCCTCTCAAAATTTTATCCCCAAACAAAGAGTTCCAATTTATTTTTTCCTTTTCTGCTGCTTTAACGTGATTTTTGAACATTTTTTCGCTCTTCAAACGTTACTTTTTTCTGAATAATATCTCTTTGTGTGTCATCTAATGGTACATGCGAAATATCTGGAGTACATACCTTTCGTCCACGTTACATTGGGAACAGGATGACCCGTGGCCAGGCAATCAAACGAGGCCGTGCTACCGATCTCAAGAGTTTGATCTCTAGGTATTTCAATTATGGATGGTGGTACTGTAAACAAAAAGATTTATTTTCGTCAAGTAACATATTACAACATTCGATGAGTTACGAGTGGTACCACTCGTAACTCATCGAACGTTGGCCATGAAAAGAGCATACAATACGATAACATTCATTAAAAAAAACCATCTAATTAGTATATATGTTACTGCCAAAGCTCGAAGTTGGCCAATTTCGTTGTGAATTGACTCGGCCAATGTCCGAATTTCGGGCTTTGGCCAGCCAGTCCGCTGGTGAGATCCCTGGTGAAAGTCCCGATAACAAAAAACACGATTCCAGTTTATCACCAAGTTGGTGTATTTTTCATAATAATTATCTCCACTTTTTAGCTATGGCATCATCATTTTAGCATTGCCCATCACATCGCAATCACGATGCGGTAATAATTTTTTTCCCTTCAAAATTTGACATAATCTACATGTCGATATATATTACTATGCACAAATAGTTTTTTTTTTCCCTCTCAAATTTCCCTTTTCCTCTATCTCTTCACATGGAACTAATCCGATACAGCTACTATATATAGCCATGTATCACACGTTGGCGATTAGAAAAAAAAAAATTGAATTTGGCACCGTCTTACATCAACACATCGAACTGTGACCGAGGATTTACGGCCACCTCACGAATTAACCGGCTAAAGCCAAAATCATTTCTGCTAATCGGACTTTGGCAAACCTCTCGGCCATTTCGTGAATTGGCCGCACTTCGGGCTCTGTCAGTAACATATACACTGCATTTTTTTTTTTTGGTGGTTTCACATAAGACACTGGATTAAAAAAATTTATGAATTGGAAACAGTGTGACTGATCAATTAATTTTTTTCTCCCATTTCCTCCAAAAAGGTACTGGACTTGATGCAAGGATGTTCTTTGAAAGAAAAGACGAATGGGGTTGAATGACAGCTTCTCACGTAAAACACCACACTGGCTTTATAGATGTTTACTTAAAAGACGCCACTTGGCGAAATGATGCCGCAGATAGCCATGGACCATATATGAACCAAATGAAAGATTTCGCAACTAACGTCTACTATTTTCTCCAGAATGGATTATGCATCGATAAGCCTCAGGCACGTACAGTCAACCCTCGGTTTACGAACTTAATTCGTTCTTGAAGTCTGTTCGCAAACCGAAACAATTTCTCCGACAAGGGATCAATTTGAAATTAATTAATCCGTTCCTGGAACCCTGAACATTTTTAATGCAAATTTCAACAACAGCTCCTGTGCATAATATTAAACCTGTTAATGTTAAACACTCTATAACTAATAATGAAAACATAACGATAACACATGAAATGATAATTATGACGTCATCTATTATCGCATTAGTGACGGAGCCCTCAAAATCTGTCAGCCAAATTCATGGTTCTGTAAGACACTTGCTGCCAAGTTTTGTCAATGAGAGCTATGCAATGTAGGATGATAGCAGCATGTTTTCAGTATTGTTTGAGTCTCAGATAATATACCATGTATTATTTCAAAACATCTTGGAAAAAAATTCTTTGGTATAGAGATTCTGCACAGGTCACTTTAAAGATTCTAAAGTTACCTGCTGATTCATGGGATGGAGAACAGTCATACTTGGGTGAGGGAGCTAAATGAAATTTAATTATTCAACTAACTCTTCTGCCAAATAAAAAAAAATTGACATGTGGCCACAGAGACCAGGGCCGGACTTAGGCAGGTGCGAAGGGTGCGGCTGCACCGGGCCGCTAAATTTTTAGGGCCTCAAAAGGGGATCAAAATGTTTTGATTACATTTTGACTTCAACTTCTTAGCAAAGAAATTGCTTAAAATTCAATCCAAGATAGATTGATAACTGATCACGCCCAGAGCTGTTGTGCAAGGCAACTTCCTCTCTTCACCACCTAGAAGGCTAGTCAAAGATAGAGAACCACTAAGGTTGAGGGCCTGGGTAGATAATCGGTCTTCTAGCCCTAAGAGCCCCAAATCTTCATGTGCCTGGGGGCGCACTTGCAATTTTTTCACTGGGAAGCGGACACTTTTGTCCATATTTATTGCCAAATGTCATTTTTGTATGACTACAAAAAGGAGTTTTACAGTAGTTCTAGGACAATGGAAAATCCCTGTTCAGAGGGGCCGCAATTTTTTTTTTTTTTTTTGCACCCGGCCGCAAAATACTTAAGCCCGTCCCTGACAGAGACGTCCGAAATACACTTTTTCAAGATTTAATTGAGTTTCCATGTTCATAAGGCGCGTGTTTTTCACTGGCTTGTGGTTTCATAAACCGAGACTAGTCCGTAAACCGAATTGTTCGCAAACCGACCAGTTCGTGAAACGAGGGTTGACCATATATGGATTGAACCTCAACCATTTCTCCTATTGTTCTAAAGTGGTAGAAAAGTTCAGGGCTATATCAGGCTTATATAATAAAGGCTGTCCCATGGTCATGCGCAGGTCGCGCAAGAGTCGGTACCAGCTGACGTCACTGCCCTGACACTACCGAGTATGTCTACTTAGCTACCTTGTTAATTACGATAGTTTACGATCAGTGTACTGCCCACATTTTACTGAATCATTTCCAAAAACTATCTTTTCGATTATTGTCATTAGTGTCTGCTTTAGTCATTTTATTTTAGTTCTTTCAACCATTTAAAAATTTAAATTAAGGAATTTCATTTTTTTTTAATGGGGCAACTTCCACTAAGGATACTTTTCTCGGATCCATTTCAATTGAATCGCGTACGTTAGATAAATTTTTATTGGGTTGATTGAAAGCCAAATCGAGCAAGATAATTTCAATTACCTTTTGTGAACTCTTTCTAACAATTTTTAGTTGTCTTTTTAGTTTTAATTGAATAACATGTGACTTTTTCAGAAGCGTTCGTTATTGTCAGATGCGTGATATTGAAACCGTTTGCGGGCCAAAAACAGTCGTAGATCTGTGGGAAGGGGTAAATGCCCTTTTCCCCGAGAGTCAGAAAGACAATGAAAAAATATCGTTGAGATACGGGACATTCATTCACCCCGACATATTGGCATGGATCCACAACTGGCCAGAAAGTGGTGTACGTGCCATTCTTAAGGAAAATTTTTAGCTGGCACTAGTGGGGCCCACACAATCACACATCAACTCATGTTTGTTTATCACTATTTAATGTAATCACAAAAATGAATTACCTAAATACCGCACCAATGACACCAAAACAACACCGTAAATGAGAAATCATTCACTTAAAATAGGGAAATTATCAACTCTAATGTAAATTAAGCCAGAATACAGGTAGTGCTGAAAAGTATCTCAGCACCACGTCCACTGAGCCAAGGCGGCAAGAACGGCTTCAAAAAAGATGAGACACACACACACATACATAGCCCTTGCTGTATAGCCCTAGGATGCATAATCTACACAATCTCTCGATAGGATTAGCATTAGGTATCATCAGATGCCACGAAAAATTCTCCAAACAGTTAACAAATACGATATATTGTATATTCGACTTACCATTGACGATTAACGCAGACGAAAACGTGTCCGAACCGACGGAGTTCTTAACAACACACGAGTAATTACCCGTGTTATCGGACGAAAGGGAGTTAATTAACAAGAAAGTGTAGTCGTCTTGGACATGTGTCCTTGTGTTATGAGATGCAGTTAAAGTCAATCCATCTTTCAGCCATTGGAAACTGTATGGACCGATCCCTTCCGACACAGTGCAGAGAGTCTTCAGTTTTTGTCCTTCGATCAAATTCGGAGGGAAACTGAATGGCTGTATCTTTGGTGGCCCTAAAAAAAAAACATAAAATTTTATACCAAAGTAGAGTTTCTTTGAACTAAAATCCACAATAAACTAACAAAAACGACAAATTATCATATAAATCAGAGTTCGTTTTTTATGTGCTGTATTAATCATTAATTAATGTTAATGTAATTAAGCCTTTTGTGTTATACCAAGTTTTCTCTCTAATGAAAGTATTTCAGAAGCAATGTCTTATTCTGAAGTAAGTAAAAGGGTTTTTCGATGCCCACAGTAATGTAATTATGTGACTTTTCCACTGAAGAAGCTCCAACTGCATGTGGGACCAGAGACATTTTAAATTCTCAATACTGACATGACATGACACGTATGGCAGGTTATGTCTTTAGTGATTAGCCCTATATAATTTGAGGTCAGGACTACTGAAAGGAGAAGCTCCATTTTAAAGGCTACTCCAGTGCATTCCTAGCTTGGCGTTGAACGCTGCTAGATGCTCAAAATGTTCAATTCTTGGAACAATTTATTGACTAGATTTTTCACAATTGATTTCCCATGTAATGTAGAGCGTCTATCAACACCCAACACTTGCAATGACAGATTAATGGTTTTGCCACTTTTCTCCAACTGAAGTTCACTTTTTTTATCGCTCCTTCCTCAAATTTGTCGCCTTGAGTTACAGCGCAAGGCATCAAAGGCAGCCAAGCAGCTAAGTGGGCATTACAACCCACTTAGCTCCCCGCCCCCATGTAAATATGCTTGTCCCTTTGTCAACTTTGCTGGTGATATGACATTTTGGAGTAGTGGGCAAGGGTTATGGCTGAGCTGTGGAGCTTCTTCGGCTAGACATCTGCTTATTCCATCATGACCCATGTTATTTTAAACAACTTCTCTTATGGCAGAGGTTCTTAAACTTTTGTCGACTGTTGCTTTCTTGCCTGATTCATTGACTCCCCCAAAATATTTTAGTCGATATTTTCACTTGTGAAAGGATCACTTCAAAGTATAAATAGGCACACAAATCAACATACCCAGCTCACCGCGACGCCCACTCTGAGAAACACTGCATTATGGGGACAGAGTAGGGGTTGTGCTCGATTTGCTGTAGTTATCTTTATGTCACTCTTTTGGTGGCTCACATACTTTTACACTCTTTAGATCACTCTTTTTGCTGTCCTTATTCCTGCACACTATAGTTCACTGTTTTGGTAGCTCATTGGCCTAGTCAAAGGTGGGTTAATGGTTGCAACACGTCTCAAATTCTAATTTTCTTGGCCACTCGTTCCCAAAATCCTCTGCCACTCCCCTGCGAAGGCTATTTGCCTGCTTAGCTCCCCCCCCCCCCACCTTTCCGGTAAATACGTCTCTGAACACCTGTCCATAATATCAAGATCTTACTCAAATAGTTTCAAATCTGAATCTGAATGAGTCTCTCTCTCTCAATCTTGATTTCTACAACAGTCCTCAAGCTATGGGAACTGTAGGGCAAGTTCCATGCAGCGGACATACAGTCGAATCCCGTTTTAATGAATATCGTTATAGCGAAAATCTCGTTTTAACGAACACTTTTCTAATCCTCCCAGGTAAGTTTACATAGAAACTATGAGCAGAAACTTGGAATTCCTTTATAACGAAATTTCGATTTAACGAAGTGACTTTTCCGTTCTCTTGGAGTTCGTTATAACGGGGATTCGACTGTATCATGGAGTTTAGGTAATGAGAAGCCATTGATATCTATAGAATCTGTTAAGTTTGTTATTTTCAAAAAATGGTTGGCATGCATGTGCATACAGATATTGTTCCGGAATCATGTCAAAACATAGTAAAATATCTTGTAAATTATACTTATCTCTCTTTTCACTAGTAAAAACAGTATTTATAGTATAACTGGGTATAATGTATAAAAGCATGGACAACACTTTGTTTATTTAGTAATGTATGAACAACAAAATGACTGTCAGAAATAGTTCAAAACATTCTAAATAAATGAATATTTCAAGGGAAATATGATATTATAGTGTGTGAGGGTAAGTGAATTTATATTTGCAATATCGTGTTACACTAACCTGTAAAGTCGGCTGCACAGGATTGCTCCAACACGCTAACACAGATCAAGATGCTAAACACTAAATTCCCGTTCATTATAGACCGAAGATAATCAGTGAGAAAGTACTTTCGCTACAAAACGACTAGATTATTTCATAGATTTAAAACGTCAGTGAATATTAATCAAATTATGTACTAGAAAAAAATCACAAGAACGCCATGAAACACAAATGCTGAAAAATATACAATAATCAGTGATGTACAAAGTATACTGTACACTAGAAAAAATATTTTATTTCACTTTCGACGGGTATCTAGCGCCACATAGCGTATAAAAACCATACTATAAACTTGTGTCGAGTAATAAAACTTAAAGATGGATATATTTTCCTGTGCCCCCTCGAACTTACCACTGACCGTGACTATGGCTCCTTTCGTCTGTATTTTGGATATTGCATTTTGTGCGGTGCACATGTACAAACCTGCATCCGAAACGCTTATTTCGGGAATTTCTAAGACGCTTTTACCTGGTGAACGAACCTGTTCTCCAATCACTGCATAGTTTTCCGGTCCAGCTCCTGAAATTATCAAGCATCCAAAAAACATGAGCTACCAGTGAACGAATTTGCAACCATTAAGACAAACTAAAAATTAAAAAGAGACTGTATAAACTATATAATTTTGAATTTAAGTTAGAAATCAGTTTTGCAATTTTTTGGCATTAAATGCCCGAATAAAAATGCATATTTATAGATCTAACGAATGACTGATTCCGTGTATACTGTGAAATAATTACATCGTATTTACAGACCCGAGCATTCATTTTTTTGAATTTTCAAAATGTTTTTTGCATTTTTTGATACTCGAAAAAGGCATTATAAAATGTCGGCAAATCTTTATTTTTCGCAATTTTTTTTTCAAATTTTCTTCTTTTTTTTTTTGTGGAGAAATAATTCATCTCTTCAAATTTTTCTAAGCCAATATGATGCAAGGCATATTAACCTTCACACAAATTTTTTCCAGAATTCCATTGACAAATTTTATGCAATAAATTGGATTTTTCCCGGAGAAACTTTCGCTCATGGAAACCATCTCAAAACCCCCCCTGAAAGTTCAACTCCAATTGCTACCTTCTGTTGAAAGCCTCCAAAGTCATCATATTTCTAACTTAAAATTTACACAATCCTTTATATAAGGATTGTCAAATTTGTCCTTTATAAAGGAGGTCAAAAGAGAAAAATTCTACAATGATGAAAAGCAACCCACACAATTTTGGCACCAGCCAGCACCGTCTTAACGCATGGTTACAACCCGGGCACCTCAAGAGAAAAAGGGCCCCACAAAAAATAAATCCGGTTGAAATTTTCTAAAATTTACAAGGTAGGGCGTCAGATTAACCACTTGGCCCGCGGGCCCATGATGGTCTTAAGACGGCCCTGGCACCAGCGTCTGAAAGAGATATGCAAAAGGCAGATACATAATACCTACGTCGTGCGATAAATACAAATACAACGCCACAACAGGCAAAATGCCCAACGAGGTGGCTGAGAAAAAGATGCCCATAAAAATATGGATGTCATATATTTCAAAAAGAAACAGCAACCCAATTAAAAATGCAATTAACACAAATTATAAACAATATATACACATGGTAAAATATTATACAATGCCCATAAATAATACTTATGGTTGTCTTATTCTTAGTATGGATAGCTTCTCGATTTACCCCAACATATTTATCGTATTTCTTTTTGAACGTGTCAATTGTGTTACAATTTACTACCTCCGGGGGTAAGCTATTCCATTTATTGACAACCCTATTAGAGAAAAATTCCCTGCGACACCATAACCTTGCATTGTCCCTCACCAATCGATACTGGTGTCCCCTTGTAAAAGCAGTCGATTTGCGGTGTACTAAAAGTTCATGGTCCATCCTATCCATCCCATTGAAAATTTTGAACACTTCGATCATATCTCTTCGACACCTGCGTTCATCCAATGTAAACATATTCAAAAAATGAAGTCTCTCTTCATAACTCAAGCCCCGTGTGACAATAAGGACACGCGTAGCTCTTCTCTGCACCCCTTCAATCAAGTCTATGTCCCTCTGTAGGTATGGTCTCCAAAACCTTACAGCATACTCCAGTCCAGGACGAACTAAGCCTCGAAAAAGCGGAAGAATGACTTTAGGAGAACGCGAAGAGACCTTTTTGAAAATGAGACCAAGCATTCTATTCGCTTTTTTGACCACCGCTGAACAATGTTCAAAAACCTAAGCCGCTCGTCAATGAGAATTCCCAAATCGGTGACCCTAGTTGCATAAAGAATGAACGTTCTGGAGCTATGACTGCAGTGTGGTTTTTCTTTTTCATTTTTTGCACGACTATGCTCTCCCACAAGTTTCCAGCAGACGTTCAATCTCAACACCAAATTTTGCTGGAAAGCACTGGAGCATCCACCTTACAGTCCGTACCCCGCGATTCTGCTGCTCTTACTAGTCCCTCTTGCAAAGCATGTCAAAATATAGAGGGTGAATTCCAGACTGACTTGTTGAAGTTCCTCTGAATTCAAGGGTATTATGAAAGATTGAGTGCCGACAAAAAACTTTTAAAAGCTTGCGAAACCTCTTTCTTTCATATATTTTCGTTACCAAGACAGATAAACACTTGACAATGGCTGACTTACGATAAATACTACCATATTTGTAAGACTAGTTTAACACGGAATAGTTATAATCTAAAATTAGAATGGACTTGAGAAGTGAGAATTCTGACCTGTTTCAACCTTGAGGAACGTTACTTCGGGTGCCGGATGTCCAGCGGCTTCACATTCCATAGAAACTGCAGAGGACACTTGGACGTATTGGTCAATCGGTTCACGTATCCATCTTGGTGGTTCTACGAAAAATTTCGTGTTAATCATCATTATTAAGAGCACATATAAAACTTTAGAAAAGTTTAATTTACTTATTTTCAAAAGAACCCACGAGTTCTTGACCTATTTCGTCCCAATGACCCTTCGGATCAATATGAAATCCACTGACGTTCTATGCCAATAAAATGAGGGAAACGGACACCTTTAGCGAATAATATTCAGAATATTATAATATAAAACCAATGCTAATTGTTTTCTCATCTATAAGCTTACAGACCCCCTTTGAAATTTGGATTTCTGGTTAAGAAACTTGATCTAACCCAATATCGTAAAACTCCAAACGGTCACCCCTCTTTTACAGCTAAATAATAGTAACTTCGCTTGTATAAATTGTATTGTTGTATTGCATTGCTTCCTTTTTGTATTGTTAAAATATTAATTAAAAACCACTGATTAACGGGTCACTTTTCTCTTGTGGACGAATTTTTTTGTCTCACCGTTATCCGTAAGAAGAATGATTTCACTGTGTACAAAGCATTTAATCACCTTAACACTATATAATCATGGGGAAAAGTTAAAATACCACATTAAAAAATACTATTTAACCATTTAACTTTCCCCCACGTGACTCCTTATAAGTAGCCATGTTAAGAGGTATGTAATATGTGACACCTTATATGTATAAGTAGATATATCTTTCTTTTCTCTCCGCAAGAATTTTTTTGCGTTCCTCAAATGACGAATAGTCCTCCAAGCATTGAATAAGAAATATGTTATATACAAAAAATCCTGAAAAACTACAAATATATAGTGCTACCAGAAGCAAACAGTTTTTGAAAGCAACACTGTTTAAAGGTAAACATGAATATTAAAAAAAAAAAATATCCTGAAGAGGAAGAACTAAAGTGCAATGAAAAACTGCAACATTTAATGGCTGAAGCATTCGAAAGATGAAGAAATATCGAAAGGATGCTTCAGAATCGTTTCATTTAGAGGTGATAACAGTTTCAACCAATTCAATAGCCACATGCTATGTACATTTACATCAGAACATTTAGATCATTTCTGTTGAACCATGGTCATGTTATGCACACGAGGATTAATTAGATCGGGACCAACAATTTGCAGTTGTGTTTACAATTGCGAATATGTGTTTTTGCTGAACACAAAATCTTATAGATGCTGAACGGTATATGCATGTTAAATGGAGTTAACATGGATTGAAAATCAATTGCATGTGAAGGTTTATACAATTATGTTGTCAAAAATATATAATTTCATGAAAAATATTATAATTTAACAGATGTCACACTTAACCCCATGGTATATTTTTACACGGAGTTAGTTTGGCACCCCGGTTTATTTCACTATTGCTTATTAAAAAATTAATCTGATTATATTAGTATGTAAATGAAATCGTAGAGTATTTCCGTAAAGATTTGGTGTGATTACTTTTTTTTTTATGGCGGAAAGTATTAAAATTTGAGTGAACCAACTCTGAATTTTGATTTTAAACTTCTTGGTAGAATCATTTTCGTGTGACAAAAACGAATGTGTTTAATTCTGTGCCACTTTGTTATAAATTAATACAGAGACCTCAAAACTTGCCGTAAAGTGAAAATGTTTGGTACTTAGAAGTATTTACTAGATTATTCAAAAAAATTACAGAGACTCCAGTATGCAACTTGGTGCTCAATATAGCAGGGAGCCTCCGCGCGAAGCTCGTGACGTCACCGAAGGAGTCAATTTCACCTATGGTCATTGGATATACTGCAGAAAGGTAAATATATCACATGCGTCGGCCTGCTATATCCAATGGCTACAGATGAAATGGACTTCTTCAGTAACGTCAAAGCTTCGCGCGGGGGGCCTTCTGCTATATATAATGTCAGCAGGCCTAGGCCGGTGCTTACCTTTGACATCAAGGACAGCTGTGAACTTATCATGACCAGATGGACTTCTCAATTCACATGTGTAGTTACCACTCGAGTCTAAATCGGCTTCTTCGATTGAAAGGATCGAATAATCCGAATGATATTTTGCTGTAGTTTTCGGTAAATGTTCGATATTTTGACCATTCTTGAACCATTTGAATTCGAGTGGTTGGACACCGGATATAGCAGTGCAATGAGCTGTTGTTCTCTCGCCTTTCAATACTTGGTGTGGGAAAAAGAACTCTTGTATCCTAGGAGGGCCTTAAAAAAACCAAACATAACTACGGTTAGAAGTGAATCAATAAATCAATTAGTAGAAGGTATTTCGTAAAAAAGAGGATTTTGTCAAATTCTGATAGTATGGCAGTTTTTAATGAGATTTCACTGTCCTTATTCATTTTCATACATTGAACTGTATATCTGGATACGAACGTCAATGGTATTTTTAAAAAAAATGCAGTTAAATATACCGTATTCACGCCATCACCTATAAAAGCGTCTGCGATCTGAATATACAGGGTGTCCCATAAATTTTGACGGATTAAAAAAAAAATCAAGAAATCTACAAATTGACGAATTGGGTTGCAATTTCCGCCTTGGACTTATCGACGAGTCAGATACATTAAAAAAAAATTAGTTAAAATTCTCGCTGATGACTGGCTCTATTTGGCGCCACGTTAATAAAACTACATGGAAAAACATCTAGATTATAGCATCTTCATCAAATGTGCAGTGTCAACATGACCAAAACAACCTGTGCAAGAAACAATATACAACAATGCGAATGATCAAAAAAGTGAGCTAGGGAGCAAAGAACTATGTCAGTGAGCAATTGAAGAGGGGAATCTTGAGAGCAAAAGATCAGGTCAATGAGTGGTCAAGAAAAACCTATACTACTAGAATGAGAGAAGGGCAACGAAATTTGTGTAGCCCACAGGCGATAAAAATCATATTTTTTGGGGAATTTAACCAAAACAGTATAGAAAAATTCAGCAAACTATTCATTCAATGTTAGTTGAAAATATTGCTTGTTGGGTCACTCATTGCTATCCTCAGCCGAAAGTGATCTAGGCTCTTCAATTTTCCTTGATTACTCATTACTCTTCGATTTTTCCTCAATATATTTTACCATTCATGTTTACATGCATAATACTTCCAAAAATTACAAATCCATGGAAAACTTGATACACGAACCGCATATAAGATCGGATGTGGAATATTTAAATAAACAAATCATAAACTTATCAGATCCTCAAAAATTCTACAATATTAGATTTTGATGAAAAACTAATACGGAAAAGCAGTATAAAATGATAGCATTCATGGAATGATTGAATAATTGGCAATTATTTGGGAATCTTTGGAGGAATACTTTAGTGATTTCATTTAAATGAAGTATATTTCGAGATATGTCACTTACCTGCTTTCAGAGCCGTGGTGATGATAGCACTGTGAGCTGCCATCAGTATCAGCACGCTTATAAATGTACCGATCATTTTCAGATGCATATCCGATCCATCAAAACATGGCAAGAACTTGATGATTATTTCCGCGGTTATGGTTAGTGATTACGACTTACAAGTACAAAAAAATCATGAAAACTCTCTTCAGACATATATCGTGTAGAGCATGCTGTACTTTATCCACATAAAAATATGAATGTACACTAGAGCACACGGTTAACGGTCAAGCAGCGCCACATGGTGAAGGAAATACAAATTATAAACTAAGTAAAATGATACTATAATCAAAGGATATACAAAACATGGGAGAGAATAAATTCAAGCATGATCCAAGAACAACGTTATACATGAATTTATACTACAGAATCAAGAGTGATGCTACAAGATAGCACCCTGCATTTTAGTACGAAAACATGTAAATAATGTCATGATGCAATTGAAATGCAATTATAATCGCCGTGCATTATCATGTGTAATATTCTTGGTAAAAATTTATTTGGAAATATATTTATATGCAAAAATCAAACTTCATTTTATTAAACGCTTTAGACTCATAGGCATCGTGTACAACAGGTGAAAAATTTTGAATGTGATACAAGATAGCACATGTTATAAGGATAACATAGAATAAACACATTCCAAAAATGTGTAACTTGGAATCTCAACGCATTTCAAAAAGATAACTTGGAATGAAAACACATTATATGCACGCTAACATGGACTCAACATATATATTATAACGATAATTTTTAATCAAAACATGTTATAAAAATAACTTGTAATCAACACATTTCAAAAAGATCACTTGTAATCAACACATTTCAAAAAGATCACTTGTAATCAACACATTTCAAAAAGATCACTTGAAAAAACTCATTTAAAACACATTTCAAAAAGATCACTTGTAATCAACACATTTCAAAAAGATCACTTGAAAAAACTCATTTAAAACACATTTCAAAAAGATCACTTGAAAAAACTCATTTAAAACACATTTCAAAAAGATCACTTGAAAAAACACATTTAAAACACATTTCAAAAAGATCACTTGAAAAAACACATTTAAAACACATTTCAAAAAGATAACTTGAAATCAACACATGTTATAAGAATAACTTGAAATCAACACATGTTATAAGAATAACTTGAAATCAACACATGTTATAAGAATAACTTGAAATCAACACATGTTATAAGAATAACTTGAAATCAACACATGTTATAAGAATAACTTGAAATCAACACATGTTATAAGAATAACTTGAAGTCAACACATGTTATAAGAATAACTTGAAATCAACATATTTCAAAAGATAACTTGAAATCAACATATTTCAAAAAGATAACTTGCAATCAACACATTTCAAAAAGATAACTTGCAATCAACACATTTCAAAAAGATAACTTGAAATCAACATATTTCAAAAAGATAACTTGCAATCAACACATTTCAAAAAGATAACTTGAAATCAACATATTTCAAAAAGATAACTTGCAATCAACACATTTCAAAAAGATAACTTGAAATCAACATATTTCAAAAAGATAACTTGCAATCAACACATTTCAAAAAGATAACTTGCAATCAACACATTTCAAAAAGATAACTTGCAATCAACACACATCATAACGAACACACGTTATAAGGATAACTTTGAATCTACTTATGCAATAACGATCATTTTGAATGAACACATTTACAGAGATAACTTAGCACACACATTCAGAATCTACAACTTGAAATCTTCATATCTAAAAAACATAATAATGGAATCAACTCTTTTCAATCATTTTGAATCAAAAACTTGAAATCATCATATTTTTAAAAACAAATAACTTCGAATCATCATATTTTTAAAAACAAATAACTTCGAATCATCATATTTTTAAAAACAAATAACTTCGAATCATCATATTTTTAAAAACAAATAACTTCGAATCATCATAATTCAAAAATGATAACCTACAATTATGTTTGAAGTGATAACTTTGAATCAACACATCTCAAAAGATGACTTAGAATCAACACATATTATGGAGATAACTTTGAATCAACACATATTATGGAGATAACTTTGAATCCCCACATTACAAAAATATAACTTTCAATTAACATGTATTATACGATAACTTAGAATCAACCGAAATCAGATTACCGTACAACTGCTGAGACCGTGGTAATATATACCTGAAAAAATACAGATCTTAATGAATTAATTGCATTGCGTTCGATATCGAACTTACCGCTGACCGTTACCACAGCTCCTTTGGTTTGTATCTTGGATATTGCATTTTGCGCGGTACACAAGTACAAACCTGCATCCGAAACGCTAATTTCGGGTATTTCCAATAGGCTTTTACCAGGCGAACGAACCTGCTTCTCAATAACCAAATGATTCTCCGGTCCACCTGCTGGAATGAGTGACAATATATAACATATTTTTATGTAAACATGATGGGATAAAAACATGAAATGGATTAACTTTTTCCTCGATCATTTTCAGAACACTTGAGAGCTCAAGGTTAAAAACAAAAATTAGAATGAATTTCTGACCTGTTTCAACTTTGACGAAGGTTACTTCAGGTGTCGGATGTCCAGCAGCTTCGCATTCCATTGAAACTGCGGAAGACGCTTGAACATATTGATCTATTGGTTCTCGTATCCATCGCGGTGGTTCTGTGAATTACCGTTTTTATGATCAGTATTAATGATTTAAGAAGCATCTAATGGATGATCTAATTAAGATCAAAGCTTCAAAGTACAGTGATAGCCCCGGCTAACGAAGATTATTTTCGTGGATATGAATGAACGTGCTACCCTAACACAGCCGCACCGTGAGCTGAATTTTAGCACCATTCATAAGGGACCATTCAAGTATTACGTAAGCAGATTTTAGCCATTTTTAACCCCCATCCTCTCAGCAAAATTTCGTAAGCAGCTTAGAATATTTCATATCTTCAAAAAGGGTGGTTGAGGACGTAAGCAACCTTCAACCCCCCCCCCCCTTGTCATCAAGTCAGCAAATCCGAAACCTCCTCCTCCCCTCGATGCTGACGTAATACTTGAATGACCCCCCTAATCAGAATTACTGTCAGCCCGATCAAATAATGTCCAGCTCGGAATCCTTTCCCAGATGTACCTTCACGTCTTTTAAGAAAGTTTTTGAATCATTCCATGTAAAATAAGATTCAGCTAATAGAGAAAATGCGAGGAGGATGTCACTTTCCGCTATGAATACGAAGGTTTTTAACAGCTGGCTGATGCGAAGATATATTTAGGAAAGAGAGAAAATTCAACTGTTCCTTGCGGGGAATCGAACCCATACCCTAGACCACTGCACTACAAAAGGCAACCAATATCTCAATCTTTCCTTGGAGCTCGTGTGGTGTGCACTGAACGGGACCGTACATGGACGGTCGGATCAAACTCAGGCCAAAGCTCACAATTGCTGACACTGCCACCAGATGGCGACTTATCCGAGGATGCTACTTTGCGCTATCCATACGAAGGTTATCCGAGGATGATGTCACTCTCCACTATCCAAACGAAGGTTAAAGTCGGATGGCAGCTCGGATAAGTCATCATTCCGGGGCTGTGAGCGGTTCTATCTATCTATCTATCGGATAAGTCACCATCTGGTGGCAGTGTCAGCAATTGTGAACTTTGACCTGAGTTTGGTCTAAGCGTCCATGTACGGTCCCATTCAGTGCACACGAGCTCCAAGGAAATATCGAGATATTCGTTGGGTGAACTTTCTAGGGCGTTCACCAGGAAAGTGAATAGACGTAGGCTCGATTCCCCAAAAGGGCAGTTCAATTTTCTCACTTTCCTAAATATATCTTAGCATCAGCCAGCTGTTAAAAACCT
Organism: Pholcus phalangioides; assembly: GCF_987345545.1. Classification (NCBI taxonomy): domain Eukaryota; kingdom Metazoa; phylum Arthropoda; class Arachnida; order Araneae; family Pholcidae; genus Pholcus; species Pholcus phalangioides. Next base: position 7,507,154 of record NW_028301627.1, read on the forward strand.
TCGAATAGAAAATGCGTTGAAAAGACATAAGAACCTATGTTTTCAGAGCACGCGCTATGTCAGTGCAAGATTCGCAGCATCAAACTGAACCGTCTGGACATTCTTGGAGCTTATCTTTTCCATTTTCATGTACATATCAGACACAGAAATGAGCTGACTAAATCACAAATGGATGGAGACACCTACGAATTGGACTAAATTGTCTCAAAACCATTTTTAAGAGACTAAAGCTGGTGTTGATTGTGTACGTAGTGTAAAATAAAAAGATCTTTAGTACTTCATTTTCCTCCAAATTGTAATTATCCGATTTTGAAGGTGTTCATTCTAGCCTTCAGTCAGTTTTTTTTATTTTTATAGCATTCCTTATTGTTTTAAAAAAAAAAAACTTATCCCTAATTTTTGGTCTTTTTCTGGAACAAATTAAACGATTTCACATAGAAACCTATGATATATCGTGTTTCGGCTAACGAACGTAATTCCGGAACCAATTATCTTCGTTAGCTGAGTTATCACTGTACGGAGTGTACCCCGTTTTAAAATGTCGTCTTCAAGATACAAAAATGCAAAGACATTTAACGTGAAATTTTCTTAAACAAGGAATGTTTAAAAACTGCCACTGGATATGGAAACATCGTAAGAGGTCTCATACCTTTTAACATGTTGGAAAACTATGCTCTAATAGAAATATGATTAAAAATACTATTTAACCATTGATTTATTTAAAAGCTTTTATACATATTCTCGATTGTATGTACTATCTTATATCAGCATAAAATTGCGTATATTTTTGGTACTTAATATGTTTTGTAAATTCAAAAATTATTCATCAGAAACAGCTTGCGTGCACGATAAAATACCACGGCATTAATGTACCGTATTTTAGCGAGCAGAAAGTACCATCTTGATTTTTTTGGAGCTTAAAATTTATAAAAAAAAAATTGAAAAATTATATCTATTACAGTACTATCCATGTTCGACAAACCCCCGCCTATTTTCGGAACCCAATTGTTCTCAAAAAGGGGGTTCAGTAATTCAATAGAAATTGATACAAAATAAAGGAAACTTCAGTTCATGAAATGAACCAAAAGAATGAAATTTCATTGACTCAATCTCATTTAAAATTAAATTTTTGAATTTAAATTTCAAAAAAATTTAATTTAAATATTTAATTTCAAAAATTTTCAAATTTAAAATTTAATTTTAAATAAGACAGTCAATGAGGAATCTCAAACTTTTACTTCATTCCACGACCAATTTCCTTTATTTTGAATCAATTTCTATTCAATTACATTTATGTCGTGGTATTTTGTCAAGCGTCAAAGCTGTTTTTAATGCATTTTCTTTTGAAAATTTACAAAAAATTAAGTATCGAAGATATGTAAACCTTTTTACCAGCATGGGATAGCTCATACAATCAAGAATATGTGTAAAAAAAAATTTGAAATAAACCAATGGTTAAATAGTATTTTTAATGACATTTCTATAAGAACGTTAAAGTTTTTTAACCGTGATAAAAGGTATGAGACCCCTTAAGCGGTTTTGTGACGCGTCTCTATTACTATCGTTATAAAGTGCGTGAATCTTTCCATAGACATTTGGGACATACAATGCTAGATTTTTCAAGAACACACGTACTTACCCTTGACTTCAAGGACCGCTGTGAACTTATCATAACCCGATGGACTTTTCAGTTCGCACGTGTAATTACCACTGGAGTCCAGGTCGGTTTCTTCGATAGAAAGAACGGAATAATCCGAATGTGACTTTACTGTAGCTCTAGGTACATGCTCAACATTTTGTCCATTTTTCGACCATTTGAATTCCAGCGGCAGTACCCCAGATATCGCAGTACAATAAGCATTGGTTCTCTCTCCTTTAAGTACTTGCTGTGGGAAGTTAAACTCTTGAATTCTTGGTGGGCCTTTGGAAAGAATAATCACCACAATGATAGAGATTATAATTGTTAAATACGTAATTTATTGCTTTAAAAAGTAAGGCTGTATCTTCTTAAAATGAGAAAATTCACCCCAAAAACTTCTTAATAACTAAATATTAATTGACACTAATCGGCATCAATTATCTGAGGGCATATTTTATTTGTGAATCATATTCTAATTCTTTAATATGGTAATTTAATAGTATTAGTATGTAGAAAGATATAGTATAATAATGCATTATAAGGGATATAAATTTGATTTTTTGTATCACTTGACAGTGTACATCTTAGTCAACGACCTTCTTATGGATGTGAGCGTATCAAGTGTAGCACATTGTTGTTGTTGAACATACAAGTATCAATAGAAAATTATGCATTTCCACTATCCATATATAACTCGCACCTTCATTACGCGTCTTTCTCTAGGGTTATTATTGATTAATGCTTTTTCTATACAGAATTTCAAAATTTCATTCTCATAACTAATGGAAAATATTTACATATTCAGATCAAATAGAAAAAGAAAGGTAATAGAGCAACTGCATACGAATAAAATGCATATGGAAAACGTCAATAATCGCTTACCTGCTTTCAAAGCCGAGATAGTACTGCTGCTATATGATACCATTACAATCAACATGCTGCAACATGTCCCGATCATTTTTGGATACATAATCTAAACATCCAAACGTTTGACGCGTGCTTGTCAGATCTATAATTTGCGATGGAAACGCATAAATACAACAAATTACACGAATATTCGGGGTACCGTCGCGTATAGCGATAAGTGTCAACTGTACTTTTTTTTTAATGATAAAATATTATGTACACACTTACACGGTTAACAGTCAGGCAGCGCCACACAGTGAAAGAAATCCAAATCAGAAACTGGTTTTTCAGAAAGGATAATTCAAATACATTCGAATATCAAAATTAAAATACAAAGCCAAACATTGTACAAAGGTAAAACTGCATCAAACCGATATGCGTTCTTTCTTAGTGTCACGTGAAGTCACGGAATTCATGCAGAAATACGTGAATATCCAAGAATATATTCAAAATAAATTCTGTACAATCAATTACATTCAATATGATATATTATTCAATTATAAAAAATATATATTTTTTTAATAATTAAGCTATTTAATAAACTTATCTATGGAATTGAATTAACTGATACGCGACCTATCGTATAGTATCACGTGATATGCCGAACTTCACGCAGAAATACGTGAAAATCCTAGAATGTAAACAAAATAAGTACCTATAATCAAAGGAAAAAAATCCTATAATCAAACATATTAAATGAGAGAGTCATCTTTCGCCATATTAATAACTAAACATGATTATTTCACCTTTGACAACATTTACATGGATAGAATAGAATCAATATAACGTACGGGGATAATCATGAATCAAAAAGATATCGACACTGACATGTAAGTGATAATCAATGTAATCATATTCAGTTCGATAGCTGTTCATACGAACTTACCACTGACGGTGACCATGGCTCCTTTGGTCTGTATCTTGGATATTGCATTTTGCGCGATGCACATGTACAAACCTGCATCCGAAACGCTTATTTCGGGTATTTCCAAGACGCTTTTACCCGGAGAACGAACCTGTTTTTCAATAACCACGTGATTCTCCGGTCCAACACCTGGAGGTGATTTAACATATTTCTGATGTAGTATCCAAGAATGTATGTCAACTGGATCATACTTCGGCATTGAAGGACTATGCAAATGCTGACCTGTTTCGACTCTGACAAAGGATACATCGGGAGTTGGATGTCCGGCAGCATCACATTCCATCGAAACTGATGAAGACGCTTGGACGTATTGATCTACCGGTTCACGTATCCATCTTGGTGGCTCTGTAAAATTTATCGTGGTTATTGCTTTTCATAATTCAAAAAGAAAACATTTCCCTACACAAGAACACATATTTTCTGGACATTATACCGAGATAAAGTCGGAAAGAAAAGTGATCTCTGGGCTCCAATGGGACTTGAACCCAGTCCCTCTTGCAAGCATGCTACCATCTACACAACTGAAGACATGACCTTACCTTCCTTATTTCACGAACTGTGACGCGAGGCATTAGTAGCCTCTGCAAAATATACAGAAACCTGGATGTTGTGTGAAGATGCATATTATTTTTTTTGAGAGATGTTGATTTTAGAATGGAAAACTGATGTCTACGTCTACCGAGAGTCAAACCCGGGCCCCTCGTTTGCCAGACGAGTGCTCTCACCACTAAGCTACAAAAAGGATGGAGATTTTCCTTCCATGGAGCGCATATATACCGAACTGGACCGTGCACTGGACAGTGACACGATCAGCTAATAGCTGTCCATTTCACGGTACAGTTCGGCATATATACGTTCCAAGGAAGGAAAATCTCCCCGTAGCTTAGTGATGAGAGCACTCGTCTGGCAAACGAGGGGCCCGGGTTCGATTTTCGGTAGAGGTCAGTTTGACATTCTAAAATCAACATCTCTCAAAAAAAGTAATATGCATCTTCACACAACATCCAATTTTCTGTATATTTGATCATTTTTGTCGCACCACGGTCATTTTCTGCACACGAGGGTTAATTAGACCGGGACCTACAATTTCTTGCCTATTCCGAACTTCAGGCTTGTTTTTTTATACTGATCGAGAGGTTGGTGCGCTAACCCCCTCGATGGGGGAACTCTCAGCGGTAGCCATTTTTTCTGCGGTCCCCGTGTCAGGAAAGTTTTCTGACAAGGACGAATCCCGCGGGTATCGAACTCGCGACACCTCTAAACATCCTTTGACATAACAAGTGGAGAGCGACACCATGTCATATCTATTAGTAGCCTCTCTTAACTTCAACAAATGGCCCCCAGGTGGGACGGTATAGAGATAGACAGCTTTCTCCCAGCTCAATATACAACAACATTAAGGAAACATATTTTCTGGATTCTTTGCTGAACTTTAAGGCTACTAATGCCTCTACTTCAGCGCTTCACGCCGTAATGCGTGGAATGAGGAAAACAGAGTCGTGTCACCAGCAGCGTACATGGAAGCACGCTTTCGCGGTTTGTAAGAGAGCCTGAAATCGAGTCCCGGCTGGGACCAGATGACTTTTCTTTTCGAGTTCACCTCGGCATAAATATTCCGATATTTCTTTGATATATTGAACTGAGAAAAAGCTGTTTATTTCTATACACAGTTAAAAGTTTGAGGTGAATCTAATGGGATGTAACTTGTCCAAAGTAATTTGAAAGCCGTGTCTCTAAATAGATCACGTTCATCGAAGCGATTTCAAGACCAAATTTTCGGTTGGGCACCATTAATACGCACTGCAACAGTTTCCAAGAACACGTGTTACTCACCCTTAACGTCGAGCACCGCTGTAAACTTATCATAACCGGATGGACTTTTTAGTTCACACGTGTAATTACCACTGGAATCCAAGTCGGCTTCTTCGATGGAAAGGACCGAGAAATCCGAATGCGACTTTGCCGTGGTTTTTGGTAAATGTTCGATGCTTTGTCCATTTTTCGACCACTTGAATTCAAGCGGTAGGACCCCGGATATAGCATTGCAGAAAGCGCCCGTTTTTTCTCCTTTGAGAACTTGCTGTGGGAAAGTGAATTCTTGTATTCTTGGTGGACCTTGAAAGGAACGGGAAAGAAATTAAAAATATATATACAAGGAATAAAATAATACTATTTTTATTATCCAATTATCATTTTTATTATCACGAAAAATGATTAATAATTGATTTTATATATACACTGTCTAATAAGAAAGATTATGGTTGTCCCCCCCTATCTAAATGCGGATAGCCTCTCGATTCATGTTGCAAGGATAATTATGTAGTTATTAAAATAAAATAAAAATTAACTTTATATACGGACACCCTGTTCCCAAAAACCCTATTAGAAAGTTGTTTCCCTGTCTCTCCTGATACCAACAAAACAAATCCACGTTTCTAAATGCAATATTCGCAGAGGCTGAATTCCAAAATCGGAGGAAAGTTGTGAAAGAACAGCAAAAAACTAGCAGACACGGCTAGACAAAACGGCTTTTTGCCGATTTGTGAATTCAGGTTTATACAAATACAACGCCCCAACAGGCAAAATGCCCAATGAGGTGGCTGAGAAAAAGATGCCCATAACAAATATGGATGTCATATATTTCCAAAAAAATATATAGCAACCCAATTAAAAATGCAATTAAAATTAAAATTATCTGCTAATATTGCACTTAGAAACGTGATTTTTTTTTTTTTTTTTTTGGCATCAAGAGAGGCAAGGCACCAACTTTCTAATTAACTTTTTGGGCAGAGTGTATCCGTACAAAAAGTTTATTTTTTTTAATTTTAATAACTAAACATCCCCTGGAAACATGAATGACGTATCTGAAGCTCCTGACTTCACACATTTATATCCTGCAAGAATGGTTTTAATATCTGTCACCGTTTTCTTAATATCCCATTACGAAAACCGTCAGAATGTCAATATATCACAAGTTATATTGTGAATATAATATTTTATACGTTAAATTAAAAGCTTTCTTGACTTCTTTTTCCTTCGTTTTAACAGCTTCAAGCTCGTCAATATCATTAATTTGATACTAGACTCATGATATCGCAAAAATTAATAATTCATAGTCATTTTAGTTCCTTTAAAATTATATTTGGAACGTAGACATGATATAAATGTTTGAAAACTTAAAAAAAATATCAATCTCAATCATTTTTATTTCGCTTCTGCGGCTAAACCCGTGCGAATGGTTGGCGCAAATGCAGAATACAAGTTGATAGCTTATAGACAATAAAGAACAGCGCAATTTAAAAAATTATAAATATACTGATATCGTTCTGTGTATTATTGGATAAAGTGTGAGTATATATCGTCCCCTCATGCTAGAAGCACGGACATGCAATGTCCTTCGGGAAAAAAGAAACCGTGGGAAATGTGTGTGAAGGGTTAACTCTACCCAATGTTGCTCTATGGAAGATATTTTCCTAAAAGGTTTTGTAACATGTGTTTCAATAGGAATACACATTCACACACGTTTGTGATAGCAAAACAATGTATCCAATCAGCTGATAGAAAAAAGGTAAAATTTGCACTTCTAGCATGATGAGGGGATGATATGTAAGCATTGATTACGTACCTGCTTTCAAAGCCTTGATGGTGATGTCACTATAAGCTGCCATTAAGATCAAAACTCTCAAACATGTAGCAGTGATTCTTTTCAGATGCATTATCCGACACTTGAGAAACATGATAAAAACTTTCTGAAATGACTAAGATTACATTCCTTGATCACGGCGTACAATTACAAGAGAAACATTACATTAGAAAAAAACCACTCATCTCCCAGTATATAACGAAGGTGTTTTGCTGGATGGCAAAATGTGTACATTTGTACGATAAACGGTCAGGCAGCGCCACATAGCGAACTAAATTCAAATCAGAAACTTCCCATTGAAAAAGTATTACATAAAATATATATTAAACAATGTAAATATATCGAATATTAAAATTATCCCCATGAAAATATACATTGAAAACCATGTAATCGATCCACAATATCATAGGATGAATTGATACTCCTCGTCATATTTATCCGAAATATTTGCGTGTATAACGTTTTGAAAAATGACTGAAATTCTTAGCGTGTAATTTAAGGCTTGCATATATATGATATATGTATATGAATTAACACGTTTCAATATGTAACTTAGAATAACCACATGTTATGAGGATAAACTGGAATCAACACATGTAATGAGGATGAAAATTGCAATCAATACATTTTAAAAGATAACTTAGAATCTACACATTTAAAAATATTTCTTGTAAATGAGCACATCTTATGAAAATAACTTGAAATCAACAAATTTCATAAGATCGAAATATCTTTTAAAAGATAACTTGAAGTCAACACATATAATAATGATAACTTAGAATACACACATATAATAATAATGATAACTTAGAATACACACATATAATAATAAGGATAACTTGAATACACACATATAATAATAAAGATAACTTAGAAGCAACACATATACAAGGTAACATGAAATCAACTCATACTGTAAGGTAACTAGAATCAGCAGAGATCAGTCTATCATATAATTACTAACCTATAATATGCACCTGGAAAATAAGATCTTAATGAATTGTATTGTTTTCGATACATATGGATACGAACTCACCGCTGACAGTGACCATGGCTCCTTTGGTCTGTATCTTGGAAATTGCATTTTGTGCGGTGCACATGTACAAACCTGCATCCGAAACGCTTATTTCGGGAATTTCTAACACACTTTTACCTGGTGAATGAACCTGCTTTTCAATAATCATGTAATTCTCCGGTCCAACACCTGGAATTAGCACAACAGTGTTGTCACATATTACACACGGCTATCATGAGAGGTAAGTTTATCGTGCTCCAGAATATCAAGCGCTGCAGGTATAAGATCAAAGTTCAAAAATGACCTGTTTCGACCTTGACGAAGGTTACTTTGGGTGTTGGATGTCCAGCTGCTTCGCATTCCATAGAGACTGCAGAAGACGCTTGGACGTACTGATCTATCGGTTCGTGTATCCATCTCGGTGACTCTGTGGAATTTTCAAAAATTGTTATTGTGGGAACGAATGTGTGTCAGCAAAGGCCACATAGAAAATAACTGAGAACAGGGTATCTTATATAATGAACATAATGATACAAATATGCAAATACATTTCCTGGCCAAAGAAATGTTGTATAATGGGTTTTATTGCACTTAGTGCAAGACAGGAAGAAGTGTTAAGATATGAGATTGTTTCTGTTATTCTGGAGTGGGGTCAGCAATAAAATTAAGTCTGGTGAGTAGTTTATCATTCTTAATGACCATATTTACCCGTGAATGAATATTTTCTTTTCTGAAGACGACAACCCCTAATACAGTATCACGATACCGTAATGTATTTCTTTAAGACTTATTGAAATTCTTTGAAAGAACTCGGATCATCATTCTGACACTTAGGCCAGTGGTCGGCAAACTCATTAGTCAACAGAGCCAAATACCAACAGTACAACAATTGAAATTTGTTTTCACAGCCAAATTTTTTTAACTTAAACTATATAGGTAGATACATTGTTATTAACTTAATTGAGGTACTCCTAAGCTGGCCTTTGCTAAAAACGTCCTCGATCTGATTGAGATACGTTCGCTGAGGTCGACCCCATCCACACTCGTCTTGTATACTTTGTTTTGTCTATCTCCTTTCGTTCATCCTCTCTGTATGTGTCCAAACCATCTCAACATACCTTTCTCAAACCTTGACACTACATCTTCTTTCACTCCACAACGCTCCCTAAAATTAACTTAACAGTTTATTAAGTTATTATTTTACTTGTTGTCTTGCGGATATCTGGCTTCTCTGGGAATTGTGCGGAAGACGGGTTCACTGTAAGTTTGTCCGACGAGATGTTAGCCGGAGGACGTCGTCAATGAAAGCCCAAGGCACTCCATCTTGTGGGGTAGAAACCCCAGGAGCATCGTCTTCGGATGGTCGCCCCTGGTGGATTGATGTTTTATATGAACAGCGATGACATGTTTTATACAGATGGAGAGAGGTGGCCACGGAAGAGTCGTCACGAGAGATAGTAGTCCAAGAGCGTCGTCTTCAGAGGTGTGGCCCCTGGTGGATGGCTCCTAGCAGTGTTGACCGATGTTGGATGCGGACGGAGAGAGGTGGCCACGGGAGAGTCACCGTGAGAAGTGGTAAGGTGGTGGTCAAGGAGCGTCGTCTTCAGATGTGTGGCCCCTGGTGGATCGCTTCTAGCAGTGTTGACCGACGTTGGTTGGAGAGAGAGAAGGCCTCGGGAGGCTGTCATGAGAGGTAGTGGCCCAGGGGCATCGTCTTCTATGATCTGGAAGGGTAGAGGTTGACGTTCCTTACTTTGGAAAACATTGCATGTCCCCCCATGTTCTGAGAGGAGACTCGTCTTTTGAGTCTACCCCGAGTACCTTAGGAAAAATGCCTCGTTTTCGACAATTTTTTCGCGAACTTCCCAGTTTCGGCCCGAAATCCAGTTCTGATTGGTCGCGGAGGTGTAACGTGACATCAGATTCAGGCTACAAAACGTTATGTGTTCGGCTTTTATTTTCGGTTCGTTTTATCCTGGCAGTATTTAGTGTTCGAATGATGACGTGTACTTTTTCGACTACTTTTGCATAGTTTGAGCAATATATCATGCATTGTCATGCACAGAACAGTGGTTCTTTTTTCCATCCCGCAACCGCAGTGCAGTTGAATTTAACCCCCCCCCCCACCCCACACACACTTAACCATTGAATAATGTGTTGTCGTTTTGATAAAAAATTATTTTTTGTAATTAATTACACAAATTATCCACTAATTGAAAGTTTAAAAAATTCTTAACTTGGAATGATAACAGCAAAACTAATTTATTCAAGGAAAAATGCAACGAAATCAAAATTGTTCTACTGAATTTAAGTTCTTTCTTTGAAAGGGATCCTACCTAACAGACCCGTCATTTAGGGGGGGCCGTTCCCCCCCTCCGGCTTTTGAAAATACACTACAAATGATATATATATATATATATATGCGTACCTTCAGTACATGCTCTTTGCCCCCCCCCCCTCCTGGAAAAAGTTGAAATGAAGGCCCTGAACCTACATGTTATTACTTACATTTAAACGATTCGTGGTTTTTGTTTTCATCACAAAAGTCGTGAAAACCACATTTCGCAAAGGGAACTTGTACGGGATGATAAAAACGTTTGCAGAGCTCTGCTTGCTCTCTAGTTTTGGAAATGGTTCCAACTAAGCGTTCAAAAATTATTCGAAATCAGAATTTTTTGAAGTCACATTTGAATATATGCGCTGGCTGGCGTTTGAAAATGAAATCATTCTTGAACTAAATCATCTTCATTCATAGAATTAAGATCGAAAAGAAATGAATCTAATATAGCAAACAGGAAAAACATCTGAAAATCGCATATATGAGTGTGCCGTCTGAATCCCTTCAAGCTAGGAACATTCAAATTTCGCACATCCCCCGAGCGAAAGCTAAAAAATGAGATGTGAACATGTACATATAATTGGTGTTTTTGAATTGAAAAATTAAATTTTTCCCATCATTTCAATTTCCCTGAATAATCAGCATGCTAAAATTTTTTTTTCCTCTCAAATGCTTTCCCGTTCACCACTGTTCTGCAACATGCTATTGTCATTCTAAAGCATGATATCGTCATTTTAGAACACGTCATCGTCTTCAAAAAAGGAAATATCCATTGACGATCAAGGTGGTCATGAAGCATGCTAATAAAACACTCATTAGCAATTTAGCTCATTTAGTACGGATGTTGTTGACCTTAATCTTGGAAAACGACCATAAAAAAATGCTCTAAAAATTCAAAAAATGCTATTAAATTTTTTTTTTTAGAAACAAATTGTGCTCTAAAATTAAAGTAAAAAAAAATTATAAGAATTGAAAATCACACACATTTATATTCCCAATAGAATTTTTCAAATAAACGATAATTTATGAATTGGTTAAGAAATATAAAAGACCGAATAGAGAAATATTTGCAACACTGAAGTTTTTAGATAAAACTCTCTCGGCATCAACAGATATTATTGAGGATGTTTGGGAAAAAGTAGATTTGATCTGTCTACTCACAGTTATAATTCCCCTCCAATTTCAAAACTTTTATACAAATACAAATACAAATACAACGCCACAACAGGCAAATTGCCCAACGAGGTGGCTGACTTAAGAACATCATGGATCCCCGAGCCATTTTTTGGAGGCCCTACCTACTACTACTACACCACACATGCACCCCGCCCACACCCACCACCCCGCGGAACCCCCGAACGAATCGGTACATGCGGGAATGTGCGTGTACTGAAACCTGACGTGAAGTTTTTTGTTGTTTCACTGTAATGCTTGTTATGTGTAGTGCTGCCATCTGCCACCAGTTTTTCTAACTATGAGTGAAGTGTTATGATTGAATGATTTATCGTTGTAGGACTGTTGCTCTCTGTGGCGAGACTTTTTAACGGGGAGATCGGCTCGCATTTGCGCCTTGAAGTTGGGAACCACAGAAAACCAACTTCAGCCGACCACCACTGTGGGGTTCGAACCCGGATCCTCGCATCGCGAGTCCGTCACTATAACCACTCGACCACCACAGCGGCAACGGGTAATAACTCAGCTTTTCCCCGTTATTTTTATTAAATTTCATAACAGAAAAATGAACTACCGCACCCTTAGACATATGAAGAACTTAACTGACTTTATTGATAGCATCAATACCTTTCTGCATGGACTGAAGGCTTGAAAACAGAATCCTGGAGTTTGATCTTATGCACACCATCCGTTCTTTAACGTGTCCCAGGCAAGAAAAAAAAGCTTGCGAAATCATACTCCATAGCAGCTTTGTTATGGATCAAAATTGTTCGGCATGGATTTGCAGATTTTAAAATTTTCTCTCTAAAACACATACAAGTACTACCATGTTCCCAATCAATCTTTTTCCTGTCTCTCAACATCCCATGTAAAGATCAGAAAATCCTTGAATCCACTTTCATTGGTTTCTTGACTAGTGCAATTTTCACTATAAAAATGTACATGAGTAGAGACTAAATTTCTATAAAGGAAGATACAAATGAAGTGATGAAATTAATGCGTTTTTATTTTGTTTTTAAAAAAATTTGACCTGCTTTTATATTTGAAAAAGATACTAAAAATGCCAAAAAAAAAAATGTCTTGAAACTTTATAAAATGGCTCAAAAGTGAAAAAAGTGTTTAAAAATTCAACAAAAATGCAAACGTCAATCAATATCTGGGTCCTGCTCATCAGACGCAATTTTACTGAAGACTTTAGTCCAGAAGAACAGAAAAAATCTCAGATGACAGCACTTCCCCTCCTGATAATTGAGCAGTATGTGCAATAAAATCGGTTACGACATTTTTTTTTTTGGTCATGTAGTGTATCCAATACATATGCAAACTGCCTTACTTACCCTTGACATCAAGAACTGCTGTAAACTTATCATAACCAGATGGACTTTTCAATTCGCACGTGTAATTACCACTAGAGTCCAAGTCAGCTTCTTCGATAGAAAGGACCGAAAAGTCCGAATGAGTTTTAACGATCGCTTTAGGAACAAGTTCCAAATTTTGGCCGTTTTTTGACCATTTGAATTCAAGTGGCAAGATCCCGGACAAGGCCGCGCAATATACAATCGTCTTTTCACCTTTCAAGACTTGCTGAGGGAAATTAAACTCCTGTATTCTTGGTGGACCTAAATATAATAAAATATGCCTTATATGTAACATATGCCAGAAAATTACATGATAGTCACTTTACATGGTAACTAAACCTGACTCAGAATTCAGATCCAATTCTTAAGTAGTAAAACTTCTCTTTTGCGGACACCGGCAGGACAAAAAAACTTGTCCGTTAAAAAGGGTGACCGTTAATCAGAGGTTTGGAGAAAGCATACTTTTATTATTCACAGGGGAATTATCACTGGCCGTAAATCAGGGATGACCGTATCTGAAAGGTGTCCGTTAAGAGGGGTTTTACTGTATTGTAAAAACAAATGTTTCACTAAAAGTCTGTTGAATATTAGTTAAGTTAGCGACATGACATCTTACCAGACTGAATCGTATTGCGATTAATTATTACTGGTAAATACAGTACCCCACAAAAGTTTAGGCGCCAACACTAATTTTGAGCTTTATGTTATTTAATGTAAATTGTTAGGCATTACACAATTTGTCCGGGATTCCTGTGACAAATGAATGGCACATAAAAAACAACAAATCTTGAGCATTAGTTACATTATAGCGAAAAAAATGAAGATGCATGCATTAACAATTTGTGGCTAAACTTTTGTGCCTCAAAAGTTTAGGCACAAATTTTAAATAATTTTTTTTAGAAATCATATGAATAATTTTTGTAATTTATATGATCGCCATTGCTTTTTATAACATCAAACACAAATTTCCATCGCAATTACAAGGTTTTATAATTTTCCTGGACAAAATAAAACCGTGCTTTCTCAGTTGCGTTTTTCAATACGGACTCGCGATGCGAGGATCCGGGTTCGAACCACCACAGTGGTGGTCGGCTGAAGTTGGTTTTCTGTGGTTCCCAACTTCAAGGCGCAAATGCGAGCCGATCTCCCCGTTAAAAAGTCTCGCCACAGAGAGCAACAGTCCTACAACGATAAATCATTCAATCATAACACTTCACTCATAGTTAGAAAAACTGTTGGCAGATGGCAGCACTACACATAACAAGCATTACAGAGAAACAAAAAACTTCACGTCAGGTTTCACTACACGTACACGCACATTCCCGCATGTACCGATTCGTTGGGGGTTCCGCGGGGGGGGGTGTAGCAGTAGTAGGTAGGGCCTCCAAAAAATGGCTCGGGGATCCATGATGTTCTTAAGTCAGCCACCTCGTTGGGATATTTGCCTGTTGTGGCGTTGTATTTGTATAAGGGCATCGCGTATATTTTCTATATAGTTGAGGTTCGAACTCTGAAAGGCTGGCCAATCCCGAAACGAGACGTTTTCAGTTCTGAATCACTTTTTGGAGGACTTTGAGGTGTAAACGGAAGCACGATCCTGCTGAAAAGTCTGACTTGAAACGTCTAATAGTTCGCCAAAATGGTAATGGATCGATAGACCTGAATTCTGACTGCGTTTAAGAATATGGTAATAAGGTCTTTAAATCACATCCAAATCGCTCCCCATATACCATCGCTTTTATTTTTTACTTTTTAAACCGTACATCACCCAGGCTCTGTCGACATTCTTCGATTTCAGCCGTTGTCCCGGTTAAGGGGGCCCATATCATCACTGAAGTACCTTGCTGTGTACTGAATAAAGTTCATGGGTTATTTTTAGATCATCTCAATAATAAGAAGATCCGTCTGGACTGTTACAGTGGTATGCATTATATTAAATACTGAAACTAAAAATTCAAAACAAAAAACGTAAAGAATTTAACTCAAAAATAAAGGTTTCGAGTCCTTGCAAATTTTAATTTTAAATTTTTCATCTTCAACATATTTTCCTTTTCCTCCGATTTGTGTTTTCTTGCGTTTCAAGTCAGGATAAATTTCAACGTTATCCATATTTGTTTGCAACCATTAAATTTCATAAAAACCTATTAAATTTAGATTTGTCACTAGTGGTGCCAACTGCCATAGTAGTGACTATACTTAAAAATTTTAAACTTAGGACATTGTATTTTCTTAAACTATAAATTAACTGCACAAAGTGGCCAATAAAAAATCTTGGATTGGGACCCAAAAAATAATTTCTTCTCGAATTTCTGAAGAATTTGGAGAGAGAGGGGGTATCACAGAAAACATTTATTTTGCATGAATCAAACGTATAAAATTCTCTAAATGTAATCATTGATGTGTCAAACAGTTCTAGAGATATTTAAATTTTATAACATTGAATGAAACCAAAGGTACCATAAATGATAGAAAATGACTATACAGTATTCCTTTATTCGAAAATAGAACAAAAATCCCAGAATGTCATCGTGTAAGTGTATTACGGCTTCAGTACCGTAGAGTTGATGAGTAGTAGATAATGAAAAAAAATCATCTTCGTATAAGAGAAAAATCAAAATGATGAAAATATTAGCACTCTCTAAATACAATGTAAGTTTATATAAAATCCAACAAATTACACGCTAAGAGTAAATTCATGTTACTTACCAGCTTTTAAGGCACCGACGGTGATGATTCCATTGTAAGCTGCCATTAGCATCACGGTCATGATCATACTTGTGTTCATCATACTTCTCGGATTTATAATCGCTTATATATCAATACTCATCGTCACATTCATTACTTTTTCGCGCGCGCTGTACCGACGATTCGTTCCTATGGTATTTATAACTGAAGTTAATAACGTATAAAAAAAACCCCGTTTTGTATGACTGCCGAATGAGACAATTCTCTCGATGACATAGAATGGACCATGTACACTTGCCACGGTAAATACGGCCAGGCAGCGCCACACAGTGCAGAAAATACTAATCAGAAACTAATTCCAAAGAGAATTCAATCATAATAAGAAAAATTAGTCACCTATCACAAAAACTGAGCCTTTCTATTTAAATAACAACTCGATAGAAAGAAATCAAAAACTCATGTAAAATATCTCATAATGGCCCCTTGTAATCACGATATAAACACACATATCAACATGATTACATCTTACATTGTAGAAAAAGATTTACAAGTTTTCATCACATGAAAAAACATTAAAATAAGTAGATATTTTATTGGATCCAACGTGACAAGCATGACCAGGAAAAGTTATATTGTGGATGTTACATTTAATATCAACATGAAATATCATACCGATGACGTTGAGATAAACCGTCACTTCGAGTGCGTCTCCAACGCCATTATCGACAGTACACTGGTACAGACCCTCGTCCTCTTTGCTTAAAGTGCTTATGTGCAAAGTGCTGTTCGATGACACGATCGCATGGACTTCGTCGCTGAATTTCGGTCCTTTAGTACCTGTAACATCAATATTATTAATGATTCATTAATTAACAGTAATAACTGTTGCATTCTATGCTTATTATACTGTGTTGTTAACCAGGGCCGGATTAACCCATATGAAGGCCCTAAGCACTCAAATAATTTTGGTGCCCCCCCCCTCCCCTCGGGGCCTCATGATAATTAGATGTGTTTACAATTTTCGAAAGTAAGCAAGCATGCATTTTTGGTGGAGCAGGAGGGGATTCAGAAAAACCATTTTGCCCGAAGCCTGTGATGCTACTGCTCGATAGTCAAGCGGCCGGGTAGGCCTGGTGGCAATTTGATCTAGTAAACATTTTTGAGGGAGTGAATATAGCGAATTGGTAGGCAGGTATTTATAGCTAGATAGGGAAGGCCTCGGAAAAATTTGTTTTGCCCTGAAGAATTTGGTCCTGTTCAGACGCTCATTGCTTACTTTATAGAAATCGAGTGAGATCTCAATCTAAAAACTGATCATTAACGCAAGTTCTTGTTAGCAATTAACTTAGTTTCTCTGCTTTTGCATAACCCTCAAAGCCGCAACTTGAAACGAAAATTTACTCCGTTACTTGAGGGTCTGTATCAATTTCGGTGCCCCCTTTCCCCTTAATTTTTATCGAAAAAAAAAGAGTAAACAGCGTTTCTCCTGATCCAGAACTCGGAGCGCCAGACCCCAGGGCCGTCATTTCAACTCAATGTATGTATATATATATATATTTGTGTATATATATACCATTTTTAGTGTATTTCCAAAAGCCGGGGAGGCAACACCCCCTCCCCCGCCCCTCCCTAAATGCAGGGCCATCTTGAGAGTATCATGGGCTCCCGGGCCAAGTGATTTTTCGGAGGCCATACCTGGTAAATCCTAGAAAATTTCAACCGGATCTCTTTTTTGTGAGGCCCATCCTCTCTTGAGGCCCCCGGACAGTGCCCGGGTGGGCCCATGCATTAAGAAGGCACTGCCTAAATGACGGGATTGCGCCAGATCCCCCTTCCCCCGTGTTACCCTTTTTTTCTGGCCCGGGGGGCGACCTTTCGATAAATATCTTCAACTGTACAATCAAGTGCTCTTAAAATTTCAGATTCAAATTGAATTTTCTACCGGATGGTTGAAAAAAATTTAAATTAAATTTTATGGTGCCCCCCCCCCTTTTCTCCTGATGCCCTAAGCACGTGCTTATTTTGCTTAATGGCTATTCCGGATCCCTGTTGTTAACACATACAGTACATTCAATTTTTATTTTTTACTACCCCTGTTCGATTGTTTTTGCTGTATAGTTTATCAATGTGTGAAAAAACAGATATTACAGGGAGTGATTCATTACCAAAATTTCTTAAGTAGGGGAGACTGAAAAATAACGTTCCAATGTAATAAATTTTTTCAGTCAGTTTTTACCGTAAGATTTCACTAAATTAATATTTGGTATTTGTAAAATGTGCGAAACATCATATGAAATTCAAATTACTTTCATTTATTTCTGTAATCATGAAATATGGACTTTCGGAAAAAAGCAAAAATATTCTAAAGTGCAACATGGGTCATGCAGCTTGAAGCATTCATTCATTACTGTACTTTGAAACAAGGTAAAACTAAAAATGTTACTGGAAAAAAAGTACATAATGAGTATATTTAATATGAATTATACATATTGAAACAGGAAAATTTAAAAATAATGGCGTAGAGTGATTAAATAATTCCCCTTGCCACATTGAAACGGGAAACATACTTTCAAGTAGAAAAAGTATCCAGATAACATGGTCAGCTCAGATACGTCACTCATGTTGCAAGAAGTTATACAGTTATTAAAAAAAACAACTTTTTTTTATACAGACGCCCTGTGCTCAGAAACCCAACAAGAAAATTGCTGCCCCGTCTGTCCTGGGGCTAAAAAAATTCCCACGTTTCCAAGCGCTATATTCGCAGAGATATTCAAATTCCAAAAAACCATAAAATTGGGTTTGTTTCCTCCGTTTTTTTAAATTTAAATATCTCTGCAAATATTGCACTTGGAAACTTTTTCTAGTTGACCACAGGAGAAACAGGGCAATAATTTTCTTATCGAGTTTTTGAGCACAGGGCGTCCGTATAAAAAATTGAGTTTTTATTTCAATAACTATATAACTCCTTGCAACATGAGTGAGGTATCTGAGTTCTACATGTTATCTGGACAATTTTTCTAATTGAAAGGATCAACGGTTCGCCACTAAAATGTGGCAAGGGGAATTATGCTTTCTCCCTGTATACACACACAAAATTTACAAAAATGGAGATATAAATTTAAATGCATAATTATTCTACATTATATTTGTAGAAAAGAAAAATGGAACGTTTCTACATCTTTAGTTCTGTCAGTTCTTTTGATACTAGGTGATTGCAGTAAAGATACGACATCCGCTATGTCGACATTTGCTATTAACTGGGTAATAAAATATTTTCTCACCTCTCGCCTCCTAAGGCAATTAACCCTTTCGCTTACGAGGAGTTGGCAAGAAATTCGGATGATCTCTATTTGATGAATCAGCGATAAATATGGTAACCTTGTCCTAACCTAACCCCACGTTTGAAGAAATGAAAGAAGTTGAAATAAAAAAAGAGAAAAGGAAGAAAAAAACAAATGAAAGGAAAACAGTATAAGGGGTCATTCAAGTATTACGTCAGCATCGGGGGGGGGGGGGGGAGGGGGTTTCGGATTTGCGGACTTTTGATGACAACGGGGGAGGGGGGGTTTGAAGGTTGCTTATGTCATCAACCACCCCTTTTTGAAGATATGAAATATTCTAAGCTGCTGACGAAATTTTGCTGACAAGGGGGGGGGGGTCAAAAATGGCTAAAAATCTGCTTACGCAATACTTGAATGGCCCCTAACGAATAAGGACAGATAAGATAGAGTAGGTTCACGAAGTAGATTTATCTTTTCACCCTCAACCAACCGGTTCTCTTTTGCTCTTGTGTGCATATAATAGAAGGATACATCATATATAGGGAGGGGGGGGGGAATCACTACTAATTGTATAAAAATAAAAGGAAAGTAAGAAGAACTTCTCGTAGGGTTACAACAAAGTTTCGCTATCATGAGGAGAGAGAAAAGAAAGCAGAGCTAGTTTGATTTTATTCCATAGGCGTTTGGACGCAATATTACGTCTTTGATCGTAAAGTGGTTAATTTCAAATTCATTTGGTAAAAGTCTTTGTTTGACGCAGCCCACATCGTGAACTTTTTTTTTGCATTAGATTTGGCCAGCAGGTAATCGAATGTGGAGGAAAGAGAAGAAATGGGGGGGGGGGTCCCACAGAAGTTATCATAAGGAAGGTGGATAGAACATAAATTTGAATTATAAAATATATCAAAAAAGAAAAAAAAATGGCAAATGAAGAAAAATTAAAAGTATGTATTACAAAGTAAACTCGGAAAATTTCAAATTTTATACTTTTCCAAAGTGCACGATCTCTTTTCTTTCAAGGTACATGTACACGATGTTCTAACAGTCGTCAAAAATTTTAATAGTATTCACAGTGCTTTTTATGATTGAGCACTTGGTATGACTCGACTTCATTTATTATAATTACCAAATATAGTCCATTAAATTTCCAATGTTTAGAACACAGTCTAAACAAGAGAGAGAGTACTAAAACCTACTTTCTGTACTTAATACTGTGCCTACTTTCATGATCTCTGGTTAGATCATAGACGAAGAGCTAGAACAAAATTCAGTAGTAAAACTTGTATAAAACTTGTATTGTATAAAACTTCAAGTGTGTCAAGGTTTACTATGCTCCGTACAACAGTTTTCCCAACATTATCCTCAAAAACGATAGATTCAGAAATCTAATTATTAGTCCCAAAGAAAAATACATTATGAAATTTCATCACTTGAAAAATAATTTTTCAAAATGAAATCATTGAATATATCAATTAATTTGTCGAAGACCAGACCAGGTAATGCTAAAATATTAAAAATAGCCAAACAACAAAATTAGAGTGTCAGCATAGTAATGTGCTGCACATTACGACATGATTCGAGAATGCATTCAGATGCTTCTTGGCAATTGATTATTATTCCAAAGGTATGGAGTTTTTAAACTTGTGGGAAATTTTTAGACCATTTTTTCACTCATGGAAAAAATTTTAGATCGCTAGAGCAATGTTCAAGGAGGATAATGTAATGATATTTATAGGGTTACAACGTCGTTAAATAACCCCGAAACAAAAAGAATTACGATAAAAATCCAGGTAGTATGAAAAGTCCTCATAATGCAAGTAATTATTATCTTACGAAAGCGTAGTGGATAATATTTCCGATAATATATATAATATAATTAATAGATATAATTTCCGCTGAAAGACAGTGTCCACCAGTTTCGTGGATTCTAATCTAGCCGATACAACAATTTTTAAGGTTTTATTTAAGACCGGAACACTATAAAATTTATTTTTTATAAAACTCGAAAATTTCAACCGATAATCTTATCGATTGCATTCAAGCAAATACAGCCGATGAGCTTATTGGTTTAATTTGTCAAGTTTTATGGAATAATTTTTATAAAAATTATATCGTGTAAATACCGGCATAAGACGCAAAGAGAACCTTATTTTCTCTAAACATATTAGAATAAATTCCGCTTCTTATTTTGGAAAGTAGGGTAAATTCTGCCCCGTGCTTCAGAAACATCAGATTTTACTACTTATTTTCTGGAAATGATAGAAAATCACCGACTGAGGTTGCGTGTCTAATAGGAAAAGCTCTAGAAATCTAATAACCACCGTTTGTATGCGAGAAGTTCCCTAAAAGATCTCACCTTAATACAAGTACTTAGCATGCACATTTAGGTGTTTTTAAGGCCGGGATTACACTATAAAAGTTTGATAAAATTACATTTATAAAACTTGAAAAATTCAACCAATAAGGCTATCGGTTGCATTTTCTCTAATGTAACCGATAACTTTATTGGTTAAATTATTCAAGTTTTATAAATGAACTTTTATGAAACTTTTATAGTGTAATGACGGCCTGAGAACCACAAGCAGTTAAAATTCCCAACGATGTGGCTGTTAATAGTTAGAGCCCGGATTATATGCTAAAGTATATATGCATTTGCAAATTTTGGCCTTTTTTAGCATTAACGCATATAAATTCATAAAATCGAAGAATTTTCAGAATAAATACGCATTTTTGAAAGTTTATTTAAGTGTTATCTCACACACACTTTTCTTTTTATAATAACTCAAATAAATATTGCTAATACAGTAAACCTCTTTTTGCGATCACCGGTGGGACAAATATATTCGTTCGTAAAATAGGGGTGACCGTTGATTAGGGATTTGAAATGCATACTTCTATTATGCAAGGGGAAATTATTATTTAGCCGTAAAAGAAGGGTGACTTCATCTGAGGGGGTGTCCGTTAAGAGGGGGGGGGGGTGGTTTCACTGTATTTTTATAACATCGGTTTTTCAGCCGCATGGAATTTAGTGAATTAATAGAGATCTTTCATTTTCCAAATATCAAGCGTTCTATTATTAAGGATATTTATAGATACATGTCAAAAGCGTTCAATTTTTTAAAAATAGTGTCGAAATTATTTTGTTACTGGTATTTCGTTACTGAGCACGGCTACAACAAACTAGGAATTAAAAATGCCTAAATAAAAAATATGTAGAAGTTTTTTGCATATGTGGGGATATTTTTTGTAAATGAATATGTACTAAGGTAATAGAAATATTTTCATTTTAAAAGCATATCTGCTTTTTTGTATGGTGATTTTTTAAATACATATTTTCACATTTTTGATAATTTTTAACTTTGCATATAAGTTGAATTAAGTGCATATTTTAGAGCATATTTCGCCACTTTTTTAAGTGAATATTATCCGGGCTCTATTAATTATAATGCCCATAAAAATATGTAATGCCTAAAAATACATCAGCCTAACATAAAAATAAATTTGTCTATAAAACTAACAACTAATCAGAAATAATGAACTGAAACTGCCAGAAATAATATAGTACAACAATCCATAAAAATTATGGTTGTCTTCATTACGTTATATAAGCTTGAATGAGAGGATAGAAGTAACATTTTTAGCTATAGAGTTATATATAATAGCTGTTTTTCTTTGGAGACATTGCATATATGAGGTGGAATCAACGGGACATTGTCTAATTTATAAATCTTTTGAAGGGCACTGTGCCCATCCGATATCAAATACCAATAGCTTAGTCCAAAGCAAGAAAAACATGGGGTTAAAAAACACACGTGTAGAAAGTGTTCTATAACTTTCCTCAACATTCTCCTATTGTTTTAACGTATAATTTCTATGTCTATATTCAATATATCAACTAACATCAGTAGAAAGAAATTTGATTGAAATATGTACCCGATTTTTTCCATTGGATTTTTGGCTGCGGTCGACCATTAGCAGCACACGTCATGTTGACGTCCTCGCCAATCCTCGCGTCCACGTCCGATGGTTTCCTTAACCATTGCGGTGGCACTGCAATATATATAAATTTCGTATGTTTTCATATTAATACTATTATTTCTATCGAAAATCATTCCCGAGTGCAAAATATAATAATTCCAGTTCCGAAACTTGCCGAGGACGGACAGTGGTGCGGTGAAGCTGTCACTGGCCGAAGACAAAGACGACGACACGACACAAGTGTAGTTGCCGTTGTCTTCGTCTCGAACGGGTTCGATCATAATCATCGAAGAGTCGGGATACGATCTGATGTTGATTCTGGCCGAATTCTCGATCCTCTGACCGTTTTTTAGCCATTTGAACTCCAAGTTTTTACCCGAAGTCGCCGTACAAAGCGCGCTGGCTCTCGTTCCAAGAGTTAGCGACGGCGGAAAATTGAAAGGTTGAATCTTCCAATCGACTGCGAAAAATAAAATTAATTATCATAAATCAAACTTTCCAAAAAAATTATTTGTATGCTCTGTCAAAATAAACAAAGAAACTCTACGTTAATATTTTTTTATCAAAACAATTTTTTTCCCAAAAAGAGTGGGAAACGCACACACAGCGTCGTCGATTTAATTTTTATATAAATTTTTGCTAAAATTTGAATTCATAAATTTAGTTCCATTCATTGTTTCAATACGTATACATCATGCTTGAAATATGCAATTATAGTTAGCGAACCATTTGTCTGTCATGAAGCCTAATATGCATCAAATAGATTACTCATTAAATGTTCATTTTCATGCCGTATTGTCATTCAAATATCTAATTCAATGATATTTCTTACGTTATATCCAGAAAATAATTAACGAGGAAACTACTTATTTATCAATACATATCAAATTGATTTTCTGTCTATGAGTGTGTGTGCATATTCTCCATACAAATACACAAATTTAGACTAATATTATTCATGTGTATAGATTATTTACATAAATATCAAGAACTTGTGTCATTTCATTACAACATGATTATTT
This sequence comes from Pholcus phalangioides, assembly GCF_987345545.1. NCBI lineage: Eukaryota > Metazoa > Arthropoda > Arachnida > Araneae > Pholcidae > Pholcus > Pholcus phalangioides. Next base: position 7,531,117 of record NW_028301627.1, read on the forward strand.
TGATGATAATTATTGATTAGTGTTGTCTGCATGGTTCTGTTATTTTTTTCTTTTTCGGATATGTCTCTATCGTGGTGACCAAAAGCTTTCATTACTATTCATGTTAAATAACATTTACAAATAGCCTACAGTATGAACACAATATCATGAATGTAATTTTAGCATTGCATGTATCGATTTGCTGTAAAAACCGTGGTAAATAATAAAAACTCACCTTGACCAGTGAATCCCTCCAAAAATCTTCCACGGGTGATGATGATCACTGCCATCAATAGAATTTTTTCCTGGATGCTGAGCATGATTTACATTCATGCGAAAATAGTAAAATACTCTCCAATGACAGAAAATAGTTAATGGCTATTCAAAATACATGATGGCAGATAGTCGCTGCTATCTCCTGTTATAGGTTATTAGATATATAAGAAACATGTACACACACACACAAAGCACACAATAATAAACAGCACATTAGTGGAGTGACAGCGCCACGTAGTGGTAAATATCAGAGTTATTAACTTGACAAGGTTTTTCCCTAGAATTCGAGGGTAAAAGATATAGAGTATATATAATCGAAAATTGCATGAAGTTTTTTTAAAAAAAATCTTAGTTTTCCAGGAGATGCAAAAAATAGATTTCCCCCTCACCGATAACTCTGATGCTAACTGATTTACGCAATGTTTCACCGACGCCATTCGACACCTCGCACTGATACATTCCTTCAGCATTCTTCGATATATGTTCGATGACCAGCGTCCCGTTCTTCACCGCAGGTTTATGGGCATCGCCATTTCCGATGTCCGAAGGATACGCAATAGTTTTCAACGTACCATCATGATCTGTAGACAATATATAAAATCACTATTTAACAATTTTAAAAAAATGTACATGTGCATAGAAAATTCAAAAGACCAAGAAACCACACACCATTTCTTTTATACCATGTTATAACTGGATCGGGCTTCCCGTAAGCATAACATGGCAGCGACACCGTCTCGGAAGACATCACCTCTTTATCAGTTGGGAAAGTTGTCCAAGATGGTGGGACTAAAACGATCAGTGTGGCCGTGAAAGCGTCCGAATGGGAATCAGAGCTAGCGACACAAGTGTAATTGCCACTGTCCGACTCAGAAGCGGGTTCGATCATGATCGTCGAGACGTCATTAGCGGTATTGACTCTCACGTGGTTCAAGTCGGACACTGGCTTGTTATCCTTCGTCCAGTGAAATTTGACATCTTTGCCACCGCTGGTGGTGCATGACGTAGACACTCTTTCACCTGTGACGATATTCGACGAGAAGTAGAATTGTTGGACCTTCCACTGGGCTGAGGAAGAAAAGAAATCGATTGATCACGTTGCGAAAACAACTGATTTCAATAAGGATAATTTGCGGACCACCGTATATAATAAATTATTATGGAACTAATTTGTGGACCAGCAAAAAATAAGTAAATAAGAGAAATAATTTTAAGACCGACAAAAAAGTAATAAATGTAAGGAATAATTTGCGAATCAACAGAATATAAATGAGAGAAACACAATTTGCGAGCCGGCAAAAAATAAATAAATGCAATAAATAGTTTGAGGACCGGCAAAAAAACAAGTACAATTCGCACACCTGCTAGCGGCTAAAATCCTATATAGAGACGTATGATGTTATATAAAATGTATGAACCATATGAAGAGCAATGTATGTTTATGAACCAAAAGGACCCTGGCATAAACCAGTTAAACTGCTCATCAAAGCGTAGGTAGCCACACTAAAAAATATCTAAAAATTACATTTTGCTTTGAATCTAATTAAGGGGTCTCATACCCTTTTAACATGGTGAAAAACTATGCTCTAATAGAAATATCATTGAAAATACTACTTGTGTGTGTGACTATTACGAAGCACGGGTGACTTGATACAAAGTGAAGATACTTGGAAAGAAATGCCACATTTGTGGGGGAATCGAACCACCAACCTCTCACTTTACGGGCACGTGTTGTACCAAAAATCTACAAAAGACAGACATTCTTTTTTTCTTCCTAAAAACACTGTTCCTTTGAGCTGAACGCGACTGTGCAACGGGCAGTCTTTTAACTCATCAACAGCTCGTAACGAAATTAGCTTCCAGATGGCGACATAGAACGATGAATCTGTACGGTATGGATGTGAATGAGTATTCAGTCAACTGTACTTCGTAGGAGAGGTTCATCGTTTCGTCATTGATTTATTTCAAATTTTTTTCACTTAATTTTGATTGTATATGCTATCTTATGGCAGTATGAAGTTTTCCTACATAACTCTAATATTTAATAAGTTGCCATATTTCACCTGAATTGAAGTGCTTATTCAGAAACACCATAACCGACAAAAAAATTCGAAATTTAGTTAATACTGATTTCTTGTAGTTGATTGATAGATGCTTCGTTTGGTGCAGAAACGCACTGAAGAAACATTTTTATACCCCCTCCCACCCCATTTTCCTTTTCTGAAATATTCTTTTAGTGCAGAAACCCCATAAGCGCGACATCACTCATGGGATTTCTGCGCTAAGAACTTGTAATAGGTAGGAGCACCAACGTCGCTTCTGAGGGTTCTCGTGAGTATTTTCCGTTATTTGTTTTCTAAGTTTGAAAAAAGCGTCTAGTGAATCCCAATCAGACGTGGAAACTCTGAAGAAAAGCTGTCGTTAATGCAGGCACTTACAAACGCAATATAGTATACAAATCACGAGCTTAAGCCGGGTTTTCCTAGAAGTAGAACTTCTGCGCCGTGTGCAGCGTGAAATCGCTGATTTGTTAAAAACTTGAAATTCAGGTTTTTTTTTTTTGACCAATCAGAATTTTCACGCTGCACGCGCTGTAGAAACCTGCTTCTAGGAGAAAACCAGGCTGTAGGGCAACGAATGTGCCACTTACAAAGGTAAGACAATCACTCAGGAAAACTTTTCCTGACAAAATAAATTGCAAATGTTCCGCCAAGTATTCCAAACTCGACACCTAAGAAGTTCTGAGTACCTTGGTCAAAGTGAAAGACCAGACGTTCATTAATATGGCTCGACCACATCAACATTTATTTGGAGAAAGAACCGCCAACTCCGGAAGCCTACCCGGCTGGAAAAATCCCAATCAACAAGAAAAAAATCAAAAATCTACAAAAGCTTGCTGAATATACCACAGGACTACGCTGAGTTTTACCACATGATTTTGAGTTGGCCGACAACTGAAGTTAAAATAAGAGAACATAGGGAATATGATATTGCATATATGTTTATGTTATTTCTACGAAAATCTGTGTAGTTCACCAAAATAAAATTCAATGTTATTAAAAATTTATTTTCACCCCTAACTGAATTCATTAATATAATAAAAATGGTAAAAAAAAGTGGCGCAAATTTATTTTATCGCAGAAACCCCATAATTGCAGAAGATAGAGGCTTTTTTTACCCCTATTCCCTGAACTTTAATAAATATATCACGTTTTCATTTTATGTATAGAGTATATTGCATATTCCGTAAAAGCAAAGGGAAACAAAACTGCCCAGCACTGTGGACGGAGGATTTGTTTCTTCGTTTCTCGTCACAGTCGAGGCGCTGTATATATATTTTTATATACATTGTGTATACCAGTGGTTCTCAACCTGGGGCCATATGGCCCCCTTGCGGTCCTGGGATGTTCCAAGGGGGCCACGGGAGAAAATCAGAAGCAAAGCTTTAAAAATGAAACATGGTTGAAAAATATTACTACTTTCAGAATCCGTCAGATCCGTCCCAGGGGCATCTTAACCCTTGGGTCTGTGTGGGTATGACCCGGGTCTTCATGCCTATAATGGAGGGAGGGGATATGGGATCTGGTGCTATGATTTTCATATGTAAGCTGTTATTTACAGCTAAGTATGGAGGGCCGCCAGAACAACGGTTGATGTGTTGGGAGGGTCGAGTTATCGTGCAGGTTCGTTGGATTGTCCCGTATTTTACACACAGACCATTTTTTTACCATATAATTTGACTCCTGGAACTCCCTCTTTGATGAGGGTAGAGGGGGGCCCTGGATAGGACAGGGGGGCTACGAGAAAAAAATGTGATCCATGGGGGGGCCATGAGCTGAAAAAGGTTAAGAAACACTGGTGTATACCATTCTCAAATCTCTCCCGCTTCAACATACCAGCTTCTTCTTTCTTGCCCCCAAGTCTTTTCCCCACTTCTTTCGAAAAGTCAGGCTGTGGTCTCCGGCCCTTATGTGCCACTGTAAGTCCAGACATGGACCACGCTCTGTCCCAAGAGGGATATAAGCCCTTACGTGCCACTGGTCACACGTGCAATTTTTCCTCCCTAGTCATTTGGTCCAGCTGTCCATTTAAGTCAAATATCTTGTACGTTGCACCGAGTTGATGGCTGTCTTCATGGGGAGAACGACGCGAGTAATTCGAAACTTGGAACCACCACTATAAATCTTTGCCAACTTTTCCGATACAACTCTGCCTCTTTTGAGGTAACGGAAGTAAGGTGTTTTGCATCAGTCCGGGGTTGTGAGCGGTTCTATCTATCTATAGAGTCATCCTTCGCATTCACGAATTTTTTCGTAAAAAAGTACCTGCTTTTAGTCAAGTTAGAATGTTTTCCCCGATTATCTCAAAATTGGAAATTCTGCACTTATGGGGTTTCTGAGAGAAATAAACGCTTCAATTAAGTAATTCTCTGCAATCATCGTCTTTGTGAGAAAATATTTACATATCTACTAATACTGCGTTTATTTGACTTTTTTTTTGCCCATGGTCTTCCTTTTGGACCGTATTTATTTATTCCATTTTATTTATTATTATTTTGAAGCCCTCTCTTATTCAGGTTCCGCCCTCCCCCCCCCCCCTTTCCTATCCAAGAGCAAGACAATGCTTGGCGAATTGATTTTTTCAGTAAATTTCATAACGAACAGAAGTTTCGTAAACTATTCATAAAGTTTTCCATAAAATCTATCTCTGAACAAGAGTTAGAGGTTAGAGTTAGTGAACTCCCCTCTCTTTAGGGGGGGTTCGACGCTGAGACATTTCAACATCATGAGCTCCTGAGCAAAGCAATATTCTGGAACCTTGTACACGCATAGCTGGGACTAACAACTTACATACGTATGCATACTTTCTCTAGACAATCATAGTACCAGATTTCATCATGTAGGACATGGGCATTATGTCGCTGGACTATGCTTGGGTTAAGATGGTCCGAAGGCCTTTAAGATTTTTTAGCTGGTCTTGACAGAGGCGGATTTATGGTTTTGCAGCCTGTGGGTTACAAATTTCGCTGCCCTTCTCCCGTTTTAGTCCAATTGTTTTGACCACTCGCTCTTCGAATTTCCAGCTTGGGCTATAGTCCGATTGGCCGCGATCCCGTAAAATACGCCTATGTCCCTAAGTCACTCTTTCCACAACTCGCATACTTGCAGACTTTCTTGATGTCACACTTTTGATCATTCACTGACCTGGTTCCTTCCTCTTTACGTCACTCTTTTAATCAGTCCTATTCTCTCAAGGTCACGCTTTTGGTAAATCACAGTCCTGGTCCCTCGCTTTTTAAGTCACTCGTTTGGTTACTCACACGCTTGCGCATCTTCTAGGTCACTCCTTTGATCGCTCACTTACCCTCATTCTCTGGATCACTCTTTTGGTCATTCAAATGCTAGCACAGGCTTGAGGTCACTCGTTTAATAGCTCGCAGATCTGGTTTCTTATTCTCTAAGTCCCTCTTATCCTAACTCACTGACCTAGTCTCTTGCTTCTAGGTCACTCTTTTGCTCACTCATATGCGTATAAACTATGTAGGTAACTCGCTTGATCACTCACTGGTCCGGACGGAAGCGATTTATCGTATTGCTACCCCATCTCAGAGATTTTGCTCATTTTTTTTACCTCTCATTTCTCAAATTTGTCGCTCTGGCGGGATAAGCCCCTTCCCCAGCCTCGGTAAATACGCTACTCGGCCTTCGTTTTTAGGACTCATTTTTATTCTGAAAGTAGTCACGTGTTTTACAACCATATACCTCACGTAAACGCTTCATTTCTTAACACCTGGATTTTTTCCGCGAATTTCTGTAGCTCCTAATTAACTTCATAGCTTCCCTTACGACGAATTTTTACCCGTGGCCCTCTTAGAATATATCTGAACCAACAGGGGCCAAGTGGTCCCAGGTACTGAAAGATTAAAAAGTTCTGTTATTTTCATTTACTTTTTTATCTATCAAGGTCCTTTTATAAACCGGTGGGAGATTTAACACGGGTTGGTGCGGTCTTGAACAATATAAGCGTTGCACCATGGCCTCGAAATGGAGTAGGCTCTAATCCGGAGGCCCATGATAAATCATGACCCCATGAAACGATGCTTGGTTGTAGTAGTAACTAACAAGATTAGGTTGAAATGACTGGTGCTTTGAAACATAAGAACCACTTCCCTGATGTGGGCGTGTTAACTCGTCCTAAATTAGTTGGAAAGAATATGCATAGTATTTTGAATTTCCCTTTGTTGGTTATCGTGAAATCAGGTTAAAAAATGAAATCAGTTTGTCACCGAAACTCTATATTTCAGATTTGTTGTCAAAAAGTCATCAATATAGGGTATCAAAATTGCTTCCGATAATAATAAAGTTTACTGTCAATCCGAAATAAGAATAATAAGTTATTTATACAATTTTTATTTATATATATCACATTATATTATTTATATTATATATTTATACTTTTTTTCATCAATATGCAGATTTTTCGTATAGTTGATTTCACTTTTCTGAAGCAAAAATGGGTGGTGATGGTGTTACTGTATGTCTACCGTGAATAACAAAAATTGTTTTCTTATACCTACCGCTATAATTATCAACCTATTTCACATTAGTATCTGCACATACAAAACCAGTGTCACGGAGCCAGTTGAGATACTTGACTTGTGTAACCAAGAACAGTAAAACCCCGCTTTTAAGGCACAATAATAATTTCCCTTGTATAATAAAAGGTATACATTTTAATCCCGCGATTAATGGCCATTCCTCTTTTATGGACGGGTTTTATTGACACGTCGGTGTCCGCATTTTACTGTAATTTAAGAATTTGTAAATCACGAGCTTTGTAATATGCACTTAGGAAAGACTGACTTTTAATGCACCAATGACTATCATAACCATATTGAAACATTAAATTGAACTGAACACATGCGATTTAATCTTCAGTCTATTTAGGCCCATGTAGTTTGTAATTCACTCTGAATATGAAAAACTGTTCACTCTAGAATAAAATAGCTCATTTCTTCTGAAGGTATTGTAATTGGAAAACTATTAAATTTAATTCTACTGTTTGGAAAAAACTTCTTGGTTTGTAAAACGAGTCGGAATCGGAAGATTCATGAGTCACATTATCTAAAATGCAATATATAACTCTTATTTCGTTTAAATTCATACCATAAAGGATTTGAAAAACATTGTGAACACATTATTCTAACTCATCTGACTTGATGTTTCGTAAAATTTTTCTACCTCATCACCCCTCCCCCCGTAATCAAGCCCATAAAAGCCCATATTATACTCGGGGGTTCTATTGATTAATTCTTACGTCCCCAACAAACAATATATACCCATGTCAGGAAACCCTGAATCTAAATCATATTGACGTATTCTTGATTTTGAGATAGAGACACACGATACCTAAACAATTTATAAAGAACTTGATGCAAAGTTCAAATAGAGTCGTTCTTAATAATCAAAAAATCTTCATAATCAAGTATTTCCAGAACTAATGACCATAAAATTCATGTACTTCCTCTTTATTGGCCATAAATAACGAAATTTACTATTTATCATCTCGTACCTGATCGTGATAGGTAATAATTATTTGGTATGTATATAATCAAAATCCATTCGAAGTATAAAATATATCACATCACCGTGGAAAATGTGGAAACCAATAAGCTGTCATGAATAGCATTTGTTCACAAGAAATTAATCTAAATCATATTGATTTGCAAGTTAAAATAAACTCACCTTTAATTTCTGGCAGCAGGATGACCAAGAGAATCGCCAATACCACCATATTTTCCAAATAACCAACACGAAGCCGGACTTGATGGTTATAATTCGACTTAGACATCCAAAACAGACCGTGTGTGCGTGCATACTGAAGATAATAAATATCCTCGACCCTCTAGAATTTTTGCGAGACATTCGTGATTATCACATGGACCCGTAGTGCCCTCTATTGGTGATGGGATGTACTAATCGCTTGGTAATAATCGCAAAATAAAACGTACTAGCGTTCATTTTAAATAAATCACAGGACATTTGTTAGAAAAATAATTAACAATGCATGAATAGATTGCTTTCGTGTAACTCACCAATCACCTTGATACCAATGGTCTGAGTCAGGTTATTGCCGACTCCGTTTGACAGCTGACATTCGTAGAGACCTTCGTGTTGTTTCTGAACGGCATTTATGAACAGAGTGCCATTCGGTTGAAACACGATGTCCTCGTAGTCAGTGCCGACGCTGCCCTGAATGGCTGCACCGACTTTTATCCATTTGTTCGATGGTACAGGTTTACCTTGACCAGAGCAATCGACGCTGACCCTTTCGCCACCGACCACTTCTATGTCTCTGGGCTTGCTCTTCCACGAAGGTGGCACTGAAAAAATGAGCATGAGTGGTGATTATGAGGAAAGTGATTAAGACGAATGACTATAATAATGACCATACTAATGTATGGGTCCATCTTTACCGGATACGGAGAGCTGCGCCGTGAAGCTGTCGGTTATTCCAGAGGACGAAGAAGCGACGCAAGTGTAATTCGCGTTGTCGTCTTCTCTGACGGGTTCGATCCAGATCATGGAATAATCCGGATGATTCTTGACGCTCACTCTTGCTGAAGTTTCCATTTTCTTGCCGTTTTTCAACCATTCGAAATGAAGATTTTTTCCAGTCGTCGTCAAACAAATCGTTGATGCCTTCGTGCCTGGAGTTGATCCTGGTGAAAACATGAACGATTGGATTTTCCATTCATCTGAAAAATTCAGTTCAACAGACAGTTATAGTCACAAAGGCCATTAGACCTAATGTGTGTATGAGAAAAAATCCTTCTTAAACATAGGCAAAATTTCTACCTGAACTATATACCGAATACAGCATATACAAGACAACAGTAAAATCACATGAAATTTGAATGATCTGATTTGAAAATATCGCGATATGTCCTTAACGATATAACTTAATATTTTGCATTGAATGAGTAAAAAAAAAGTGTTCATAGGATTTCATTTAGTCTTGAATCACATTAAAATGGCATTCAGATTATTCCCATGACATGACTAAACACGTACGCTTCTGATACTACTATGCTATACTGATTTTCATTCGTTCTGAACTGAGTAGTTAAAATGATTTACAGTACTTGCAACGTTATTAAGCATGTACTGTACATACTATAGAATCCCCCGTAGTAGTGTCGTGATCACCATTTTCTCCTTCAGAATATTTTAACTTTTCGACAGATTTTCTTCACATTCTAATTAAGGAGAAAGACTTTTTTTGCCTTCACTCTTTCGCAATCATGTTTTGCTTGCCACTTTTTCATGTACATGATTATAACTGGTGCGCCACGGCATAGTTTCTATTGAGAATGGCACCCAGACATTTAAACATAAATAAATATATCATTCCATTCTCACGCTTTAATTAACCAATCAAATTAGACCTTTTTTTGTAACGTAGAAGTCTTTCTTGGTCACTTTCACTTTTGCTGCCGTTTTGCGTGTACGTTCACGTTTTAAGTAGTTCACTGAGGTGCTCATAACTGTTTAGCAGGGGGGGTTCCTTTAAAATGTTTGAAATATAGTATTTAATGCCTGTTGGCCATTCCTTGGCCGCAAGAGATTCAGAGGAGAAGAGCAGTACCTTGCCACGTCCCTTTTATTTTGTGTGTGTGTGCTCGGAGCCATAATCAAAAGAGTAACTGTTTTGGTCACATTGACAAAAGTATATTTCTGGGGAAGAAAATTTATTTGCCCACATTGGAAAAAATGCTCTGGGAACATTTAAAAGAAATATTTTGGGCCACATTGAAAATAGAAAAAGTGGAGTGCGGGCCGCAATGAAAAAAATTGTTTCGTTAAGACATCAAAAAAAAAATTTCGGACCATATTCTGAGAAGAAAAATTTGGTCTGGGCAACAATGAAAAATATTGTTTTGGGTTACATCCAAAAAATACAAGAACGCTTTGCACAAAATTGATAAAACGATTTAAAAATTTAAACAAAATATGTAGATGAACCGGATTTTGTTCCGAGAATTGAAGAAAATAAACTGGTTTCGGGCGAAATCGGAAAAAAAAATTAAACTATTTCGGGCAAATTGAAAATGATAAACCCGTTTTGGGCCGAATCGAAAATAGTTTAATACTAATTCAATTATTTCTTTAATTTTCAAAAAAAATATTTCTTTCATTAATTTAATTTATTTGTTTCATTGATTTTAATCGAAGTCAAAATTTGTACTACTACTAAAAAACAAACAAATCAAGAGCATGATGCTTATTGTGTGCAGGAATTTTTTCTACTCTCTAGAACGGACCAATTGGATCCCCAAGAGCTGCATTGCGTATGTATTGCTTTGTTGTGTTGTCTTTCATGTGTATATGTATTTTTATTTCTGTTTTGTATTGTATGGTATAGTGTCTATGTTGTGTTGTTAAATAAAAAAGTAAAAATTATATTTTTTTTCATTGATTTTAATTATATCTTTTAATAATTTTGGTCTTTTATGAAATACAAATTTTCATTAGCTCTCAAGTTAAATTATTTCTCTCGTTAGTTCTGAAATTATTTCTTAAATTATTTTTGGAATTATTTCTTTCATTGGGGTTCCGCATTCTCATCAGTTCTAGAATTCTTTCATTTTTCAGAATAGTTTCAAGTTTCCGTGAATTCGGAATTTTCATTAATTTGCTCATATTTCCGTATAGATAGCATCGCTGTATATTCTGTGATAATGTATGCTCTTTCTGGATGCCGATTTCTCACCCCAGTATATAAGTCGGGCTTGAGGTGCCTCCAAAAATGCTTAGGCCCCTAGGCACAACTATCGTTAATACGCACCATTAAGTGGAGCGAACTACTTGAAATATAATTTAACTTCCCATATGTGTATTTTGTTGTTAAAGGGCAGCCATCTTGTCACTTTTTCAACATTGTTACCAAAAAATAAAACATGTAATCAATTTTTTCGTTTCCATCCATGCCCGTCCGGGGCCCCGGTGCTGCCATACCAACCCCACATGGTGGCTCTGGCTGGAATGCATAAATGCTGAGCCTATTTTTTTTTTAAGATCACGTCACTCCCGAAGAAGACCTCACCATTCGTTCAAGTGAAACGTCGAGAGAAAAGACTACGATGACCACAAACAGCCAAAAAAAACAACTAAAAATTATTGGGAAATAACTTAATAAATATAATCGACTCAACAAATATTTCAAATTCTGATATTTAAATTTCACCTTTGAAAATTAAAATTCAGTTATTCATCACCTTCACTCATTTATATAGGCATCTCTTCCAATAAGTGGGATATAAATTTGATTAATTCTAATTTGAACTCACAATCAATGTGAGCAAATGCTTAAAGGGGAAGAGGGGGAGCGTCACGTTATCTTTTGATATTTCTTCAATATCAATCTACAAAATATTAAAATATTTTACACTACGTTTTGTGTGTTATAAAATCTATATATATAAAATTGATTTTCTGTCTGTGTGTGTATGTATGCTCTCTATAAAAATCTACAATTTTAGATCGATCGTCGCCAAATTTTGTATATATACCAAATGGGACCCGACTTGAACGATAGGCTACTTTAAAATTTCGTCAGAGCTGAGCAAGTGCCCCAAATGGGCAGAAAACTGTCGGGCAACAATGGTTTCTCAACAATCACTTTCCGAACGTTTACTTTGGTTACCGTGGTTCCCTAGCAATGCGTTTAAGACGTGTTTTATGCCTTTACAGTGGTTTGTCATTTCTTCAACGCTGTCAGTATATGTATAAAATTTATGCTTTTATAATGATTTGCCACTTTATTCAATCTTCCCAGTTATGAGAGCTTTTTGAATAGACACCATCATCAGCATCACTTTGAGGGTAAGGCAAAGGATGATCCCCTATAGAAATCAGTGTTAAAATGCCGATTTTAATGTAGAAATGCGGAAATTTGGTGGAGTTTTCCGCCCCATCAATAATTTTAAAAGTTGTATTGAATTCTCGATTTTTGAAATATTGAGTTCGCTTAGAGATAGATATGCGATTAAATATGAAGTAATTAGCCCCGGACCTACTTTCGAGCTGGATATTCATGCAATAACATTGATATCAACTTTTTATTTATATCTTCTCAAGCATGAAAATTAATGTCTCCGCGAATTGTCTTTTGATATTCAACTGCATAAATTCATATAGTTTAGGATGTTTTAAAATTAATTATGGGCCCATAAAGTGCATCGAAGAAATTCCACAGCTTTAAATAAGCATTTTTTGAAGCAGAAAAAGGCAGAGATGGATGACTTGAAGTTCAAAGCAGGGAATCGAAATACCTAGCACCCTTTAAAGAAAGAAAAATATATATATATATATATATTTATTTTTTTACGTTTCTTTAAATCTAGATTTGTTTTTTTCATGAGTCGCGTAGGAAGTCGCCATATTGGTGAACTTGGACACGGTTTGCAATTCCCTCAAAGAAAAAGGGAGGTATCACGTGGTCCAAAAAAAGCCTCATTGAAAAAAACCCGGGCAACGCCGGGTATTATAGCTAGTATTTTATATTTTGTGTTACAAAATATTAAAATATTTTATAACACACAAAACGAAAAAAATTGAATTTAAATGTTTAGGGTTACATAGTATACGTAGGTGTTTCATCAACATATCATAGGCTTACATAGGTGTGCAGCACCCATTGAACATAGAAATTTTTATTACTGTAAAAGACATTAATCATAGTATGCAATTAAAATATTTATGTAAGATTGGTATTTTTTTTCCTCAAATGCAATTTCACTTTCAGAAATACAGTCGAATCCCGTTATAATGAACTCTAAGAGACCGGAGAAATCACTTCGTTATTATGAAATTTCGTTATAAAGGAATTCCAGGGTTTTTACATTGTTCCTGGATAAACTTTTCTGGGGGATTAGAAAAGTGTTCGTTAAAACGAGATTTTCGCTATAACGATATTCGTTAAAACGAGATTCGACTGTATTATCAAGTTCATGTTGGCGTTATCTAATGACATTATTGTGGATTTTTTATTTATTAGTGTTAATGAGTATGTTGTTTTCTAGCTGGTCATAGCGGAAGAAACTAGATAATTTTAGGGGGAATTTATTATGTGAATTTAAAAATTACATGAAGTCATACGACACAAAAAAAAAGTGATTTATATAAAACATGTATACTCACCACGATTAGCTTCTCCTTCCAAGGACCTGCCATGAATGATGACGATCATACATACTCGTAGAGCTATTACTTGCATGTTATGCATGATTTGTGATGTTAAAAACGATTCACGGTATGAACTAGAAATTCACAAAAATTGTGATAACAGCTTATAATAACATAGAATCTTTTACAAACGGGATAGGAAATACTCTGTGCTGAAAAAAGACTTGCAGAAATAAACTATGACATATACACAAAGCACGATAATAAACAGCACATCGGTGGAATGATAGCGCCGCGTAGTGGTATCTTTTGAAATTAGTAACTCCATACAGGATATAAAAATTTGAGAAATGAATAGAATTGATAAAAATCAGAATCGAATGTATTCCATACAGTAAAATAGAAATCACTCTTTTTTCTTGACAATAAAAATGATTCCCCTCACCGATCACTCTGATGCTAATTGATTTACGCAATGTCTCACCGACGCCATTTGACACCTCACACTGGTACATCCCTTCAGCGTTTTTAGTCACATGTTCAATGACGAGTGTCCCGTTCTTTACTACAAGCTTCTGGTCATCGCCTTTCCCTATGTCTGAAGGGTAGGTGACACTTTTGAATGTACCATCATGATCTGAAAGCAATAGAAAATAATTATCTATCTTGTGTATAAAAATACAGAGAGGACAGAAATCTAAATTATATAGAAGGCAACTACACACCGTTTCTCTTGTACCATGTTATAACAGGATCGGGTTTCCCACGAGCCGAACATGGCAGTGACACGGTCTCAGAAGACATCATTTCTTTATCTGTTGGGAACGTTATCCAGGATGGCGGAACTGTCAAAAAAATTACATTTTCCCATTACTTCACGATTCTTATTCCGATGAATGCCACAGCAGCATGGAACTTCATGTGACGTACTAATAAAAATATTCAAGTTTGGAATACCTAGGACGACTAGATTTGCCGTGAAGGAGTCCGAATGGGAATCGGAACTGGCAATGCAAGTGTAGTTGCCACTGTCGGATTCCGATACGGGTTCGATCATGATTGTTGAGACGTCATTGGCGGTATTGACTCTCACGTGACTAACGTCAGAAACGGGCTTGTTGTCTTTTGTCCAGTGGAATTTGACGTTTTTGCCACCGCTGGTCGTGCATCCCGTGAACACTCTCTCCCCGGCTACGATATTCGAAGGGAAGGTGAACTGCTGGACCTTCCATTGGGCTGAAAACAAAAAGAGATTCCATCTATCATTTAGTTTAAAATATCGCATGTTCCAACCATTCATTCATTAACATTTATTCCTATTAATAATTAACACTACAAATCATTCTTTAAAATTTTATCGGAACACTGAAAATAAACTTCCAAATATACAATCCAATTATTATTGATTTTTTATTATATATTTTTGGTATAAAAAGGTATTGATCTAGTCTGAGAAATTCGAAGTACATAGATTTACGAGTAGTATTGGGAGAAAAATACATTACAAACACATACATAACATTACACTTGTACATTGAACATTTTCTCAGCGTTTCGTACATTTCTGACCGATACATTCATGTACGGAAAAAATTACCCATCGAAAGAAATATACAGTAAAACCTCTTTTTTTTGCGATCTCCGGTGGGACAAAAAACTTCGTCCGTAAAAGAGGGGTGATCGTTACTCAGGGTTTTGAAAAGCGTGCTTTTATTATACACGGAGAAATTATTATTTGGCCCGTAAAAGAGGGATGACCGCATCTGAGGTGATGTCCGTTAAGAAGGGTGTTTTTTTCTGTATATTTTACTTATGGTAAAATACACAGGCATACATCAGTAATTCATGCTACAAACATAAGATAAACTCGAACATGGGGCCCAATTTTAACTTGGAGGTCCTGGACAGGGTAAATCATACACTAGACCTCAAAAAATGTCTGGTTTTAAAAAAAAATTTGTGTAAATTTCATGCCCTAAATTAGTGATTGTTCATGCAGAAATCCAGCTCGAACAGTCCGTAACATAAGTTTCTTTTTTTTAGTTGGCAAATAAACTTACTCGGTGTCACTTTCGTTATTCCCTGTTTCGTTTTAATACACAAGGTCACTTTTGGACATGTGTCAATGCTGCTATCAAGCTCTTTCTTTAAAAAGGAGCCATAGAAATCATCTGTTCCTCTGAAACTTTTCCATAGTGACGAATTAACCAAAATTAGTGACGAGTAAACAAGGATTTATTATCTATGAAAGCTAGACACGGGACCGAAGAAAAATGACGACTTAACCGGAGTTACTAAGCATACTGAGGATTTACTGTAGATTTATGAGCCCGAAAACGTGTAATTTTAAAAAAAAAATCCCAATTAGTGTATTAAGAACACTCGAAAGACTGAAATTTTTGTTTCCTAAATTAAGATTGGAATTTTATATTTTCAGGGAAATAATTGACAACCGTTTCGATAAAACAATACCATCCTCCATACCATCAATATCGGCTGCAGTTAAAAAAAATACATAAGCTTTGGCCGTTGAAATGTTAACTCATGCATCCATTTTCACTTCGAAATTTGTTTGCTATCTGAAGGGTCTTCTGGGCCTAATTTAAGAAATTCGAAGTAATGGGGTATAATTCCATTTTCTTGTTTTTATCATCCATTCAGATTGCAGAGGTTACTTCACCTATTACATAGCAGTGGCTCTTAACCTTTTTATCGAACAGCATCCCTCAGGTAAATGTTTCTTCTCACATCCCCAGTGGAGTTTCAATAACATTAAAATTAATTTACATTAAATTAAAGACAAAAATACAGATACGAGGCCTCAACAGGCAAAATGCCAAACGAAGAGAATGTGTTCTCCAGAAAAGTTAAAAAAATATCCATTGTTTGGTTTCAATTAAGATTTGAATAATAATATGGTTAACTACTATATATGGTTACAAAAAAAATTTACGTATAAGATCTCTCAAATTATATAGATTTTGTTTCAAAATATCATAATTGCTATAAGATACAAAAATCATAGACCAATTCATTCGTCGTAAATTCATAGACCAATGCAATGGTCTTTTTTTTCTGATTTCTATTATCAATATTTGTTGTACAATCAAACCAAATTAATCATTTCCATAATTTAACGCTCATAAAAGTATTGCATCCATTTAATTTTACAAAGAATAAATTACGAAATCGATTATTTATCTCACTCGCATGCCGTGATAATTAGCAACATAATTTAATTTTGATGCGTTTCATAATTTGGTGGATTTATAATAATAATTAGATTGGAATAGGAAATATATCAAATCACTGTGAACATAGAATAATGGAGCAATATATAAATCAGTCGTCAATAGCATTCTGTGTATAATAGAGAGAAGATTAAATCAATTATAAGAATGCTAAAGCTCAATTGTAAGAGATCGATTTTAGGAGAACAATAAGAGAAGTACAAAAGAACAATTACAGTGATATGCATTTATATACGTAAGCGTAAATGAACTCACCATTGATCTCGGGCAGCAGGATGACCAAGAGAATCGCCAATATCACCATATTTTCCAAATAACCAACACGAAGCCGGACTTGATGGTTATAATTCGACTTAGACATCCAAAACAGACCGTGTGTGCGTGCATACTGAAGATAATAAATATCCTTGACTCTCTAGAATTTTTTCAAGACATTCGTGATTATCACATGGACCCGTTGTGCCCTCTATTGGTGATGGGATGTACTAATCGCTTGGTAATAATCGCAAAACAAAACGTACTAGCGTTCATTATAAATAAATCACAGGACATTTGTTAGAAAAATAATTAACTTTGAATGAATAGATTCCTTTCGTGTAACTCACCAATCACCTTGATACCAATGGTCTGAGTCAGGTTATTGCCGACTCCGTTTGACAGCTGACATTCGTAGAGACCTTCGTGTTGTTTCTGAACGGCATTTATGAACAGAGTGCCATTCGGTTGAAACACGATGTCATCGTGGTCAGTGCCGACGCTGCCCTGAATGGCAGCACCAACTTTTATCCACTTGTTCGATGGTACAGGTTTACCTTGACCAGAGCAATCGACGCTGACCCGTTCGCCACTGACCACTTCTGTGTCTCTGGGCTTGCTTTTCCACGAAGGTGGCACTGAAACAATGAGCATGAGTGGTGATTATGAGCAAAGTGATTAAGACTATTGAATATAATAATGACCATACTAATGTGTGGTCTGTCTTTACCGGATACGGAGAGCTGCGCCGTGAAGCTGTCGGTTATTCCAGAGGACGAAGAAGCGACGCAAGTGTAATTCGCGTCGTCGTCTTCTCTCACGGGTTCGATCCAGATCATGGAATAATCCGGATGATTCTTGACGCTCACTCTTGCTGAAGTTTCCATTTTCTTGCCGTTTTTCAACCATTCGAAATGGAGGTTTTTGCCCGTAGTCGTTGAACAAATCGTCGTAGCCCTAGTGCCTGGAGTCAGAACAGGTGGAAATATAAAAGGCGTAATACTCCATTCACCTGAAAAATCCAGTTCAAAACACATTTTCATATGAACTATTTTCATAAGATTAAATACGATGTCGTTATGATGTGACAAACATAAATTACCGCTAGACTTCAACATTGAAGAAATTAATGTAGTTCAAATAAAATAATGTAGTTTATGACTCAAAAGAATCATTCGAAAATAATCTTTGGAAAATTCTATTTTTAATCGTTTTTTACCCATGATATTCAATAGCCTTTAATAACTATTTCTTCCACTATTTAATTCCATTAGTGTAATTGAATATTTTTGTGGCACGTGATTATTCGGTGTTTCCTTGTTGTTTTTTCTATACACACACAGATGATGTAAAATTTACATCCATAAAATAAGATACATATCAATATACAGTCGGTTCGCGATAAGTCGAAATCCGATACCTCGTATATCTTGTTAAATCGAATTTTTCGTGAGGCCTCAGACGTTTTTTCGGTATTTTCAATGTTAAAATTTTTACTGGAAGTTTTCTTTTTCTAAGCTGAATTCTTCGGGAATGAAAGAAATTTAAAAAAAAATAACATTTATATATAGAATTTAGCATTTAGCATTGAGAGTTTAGCAGTGGAATTTTTAAAATTTAGCAACAGAATTTAAAATTTAGTAAACGGAATTTAAAATTTAGCAACAGAATTTAAAATTTAGTAAACGGAATTTAAAATTTAGCAAACAGAATTGAGCATTTAGCAAACAGAATTGAGCATTTAGCAAACAGAATTGAGCATTTAGCAAACAGAATTGAGCATTTAGCAAACAGAATTGAGCATTTAGCAAACAGAATTGAGCATTTAGCAAACAGAATTGAGCATTTAGCAAACAGAATTGAGCATTTAGCAATAGAAATTTAGCATCTAGCAATGGAATTGTGCATTTAGCAATAGACATTTTGCATTTAGCAATAGAAATTTAGCATCTAGCAATAGAAATTTAGCATCTAGCAATAGAAATTTAGCATCTAGCAATAGAAATTTAGCATCTAGCGATGGAATTGTGCATTTAGCGATGGAATTGTGCATTTAGCGATGGAATTGTGCATTTAGCAATGGAATTGTGCATTTAGTAATAGAAATTTAGCATTTAGTAATAGAAATTTAGCATTTAGTAATAGAAATTTAGCATCTAGCAATAGAAATTTAGCATCTAGCAATAGAAATTTAGCATCTAGCAATAGAAATTTAGCATCTAGCAATAGAAATTTAGCATTTAGCAATAGAAATTTAGCATCTAGCAATGGAATTGTGCATTTAGCAATAGACATTTTGCATCTAGCAATAGAAATTTAGCATCTAGCAATGGAATTGTGCATTTAGCAATAGAAATTTAGCATTTAGCAATAGAAATTTAGCATCTAGCAATGGAATTGTGCATTTAGCAATAGAAATTTAGCATTTAGCAATAGAAATTTAGCATCTAGCAATGGAATTGTGCATTTAGCAATAGAAGTTAGCAACAGAATTGAGCATTTAGCAATAGAAGTTAGCAACAGAATTGAGCATTTAGCAATAGAAGTTAGCAACAGAATTGAGCATTTAGCAACACAATTGAGCATTTAGCACTACAAGTTAGCAACAGAATTGAGCATTTAGCAATAGAAGTTAGCAACAGAATTGAGCATTTAGCAATAGAAGTTAGCAACAGAATTGAGCATTTAGCAACACAATTGAGCATTTAGCAATAGAAGTTAGCAACAGAATTGAGCATTTAGCAACAGAAGTTAGCAACAGAATTGAGCATTTAGCAATAGAAGTTAGCAACAGAATTGAGCATTTAGCAATAGAAGTTAGCAACAGAATTGAGCATTTAGCAATAGAAGTTAGCAATAGAAGTTAGCAACAGAATTGAGCATTTAGCAATAGAAGTTAGCAACAGAATTGAGCATTTAGCAAATAAAACTTTGCATTTAGCAGTAGAATTAACAGAATTGAGCATTTAGCGATAGAATTAACAGAATTGAGCATTTAGCAATAGAATTAACAGAATTGAGCAAATAAAATTTTGTATATATTTAGCAGAAAAAATTTTTCATTTATCAAATAAAATTTTTCATTTATCAAATAAAATTTTGCATTTAGCAAATAAAGTTTTGCATTTAGCAAATAAAGTTTTGCATTTAGTAATCGAATTTAGCATTTAGCTTTAGAAGATTCATTTGTCTTTTTGCAAAAAAAAAGCGCACAACTTTCCTCATGTAAGAAGGACAAAAAGAGACACAGTCAAAAACCACTGCATTTTTTGACAAAAAAAAAGTCTTCAATTTATTTATAATTCTTTTCATAAAACCACCGAAATTCCAGAATAAATGCATACTTTCAGCATTTTTTTTTCCTATTAATCGTATGGTATTCGCGTTTTTTAAGATTATTTTTTTCTTAATCTTCAAATTTAATCAAATTTCTTTCAAGAAAATATTTCACCGTTGAATATTCTTCATTTTAGAGCACATTTTAGCCATTTTCGAATGCATATTTTTGCACCGCTGAATACATGATTTTTTCCATTTCTTGCACGCGCATATTTTTCAGTTTTACCGCGTATTTTTCTTTTCTTTTCTCTTATCTTAGGGCTTTTAATGTGCGTATTTTCCCCCCATTTTTGCGCACATTTTTTTAATTTTTCTGCAATAGTAGATATTTTCCATTTTAAGCCAAATTTCTGCATCTTCAAAAATCAACGGGGTTTTTCTCCCATACTTTAGCATTATTAGATGGATTTATTTCTATTTTTCGCACACATTTTTAGTTTCATGTCATATGTGTCAGAATTTTTGAATGATGATTTATCTTAATTTTTAGCGCATGTTTAAGCTTTTTAATGCATATTCCAACGTTTTTTAGCGCATGCTTTGCCATCTTTTAGCGCATATAATCCGGGCTCTAATAATGACAATGTAATAATTATTTATGTGTTGATTATGTAATTGTCAATGAAACGTGTTTTTTTGTAATGCAAACATGACTGGGTTATCGATTAGTGTTAGAAAAGCTACAGAATCATTTTCTTGGCTAGTAGTTAGTCATATAGGAAAAATGAAATTACATGGACATGCATGCTTAAACTTCTTATAATAATTTTGGTGATAAACTTATGACTCCATGGAAAAATGCAACGAAATCCTTGAAAACTTACCGTGGTTAGCAAATCCCTCGTTGAAGCTTCCATGAATGATGATGACCGTCATCAATAACGATGCTTCCTGAATGATGTACATGATATATACCGTAGGATTGTCAGTATGAAATTTCAAAATGTGAACCAAATATTTAGAGATATAATTATAAAGTAAGAATTTAAGAGGAGTGATGATAGTCACCGCCACATCACAGTCACGAACTCATTGATATACAAAAGACATATACAAGATAATAAACTGCACATTTGTGGAAATACAGCGCCACGTAGTGGTAGACATCTGAGTTAATAACTTCACAAGAGTGGAAATTTCTCCCAAAGCTAAAAAAAATTCCATTATTTTTTCATGAGAAAAGAAACTCTTATTTTCCTCACCGATAACCCTGATGCTCACTGATTTGCGCAATGTGTCACCGACACCATTCGATACCTCACACTGATACATCCCTTCGGCGTCTTTAGACACCTGCTCGATGACGAGCGTCCCGTTTTTTACAAGCAGCTTCTTGCCGTCATCATTTCCAACGTCCGAAGGATAGATGATGTTCTTCAGTGCGCCATCGTGATCTGTGAACAAATGTAAATTACTGTTCGAATACGAATGCAAAAGGAAATCTAAGAGCAAAATTTAAAATGTTGCAAAATATTTAGAGAACGAAATCCACTCACCGTTTCTCTTATACCATGTTACAACCGGATCAGGCTTCCCATGAGCCGAACATGGCAGCGACACCGTCTCGGAAGACATCACCTCTTTATCGGATGGGAAAGTTGTCCAAGATGGTGGAACTAAAACGATGAGCGTCGCGGTGAAAGCGTCCGAATGGGAATCAGAGCTAGCGACACAAGTGTAATTGCCACTGTCCGACTCAGAAGCGGGTTCGATCATGATCGTCGAGACGTCATTAGCGGTGGCCACTCTTACGTGTTTGTGGTCGGACACAGGTTTGTTGTCCTTCGTCCAATGAAATTTCACGTCCTTACCCCCGCTTGTCGTGCACAAAGTGACCACTCTTTCACCAGCAATGATATTCGACGGGAAGGAAAACTGTTGAACTTTCCATTGGGCTGAAAAAGTAGGATTCAATTGGTCATACTGGTGTGTCGAAAAAGAATGGATAATACAGTCATAATCGGTTATAACGACATCAAAGGTTCTGTGAAATTTTGTCGTTATAAACGAGTTGTCATTACAACCAAGATTAACTTTTTCAAGCCCTTATACAGGGTGTCCCGCAAGTCCTATTGCTTCCTTCATTTCATCAACCGTTCATCGTAGAAGAATCCCAATTATGCTCAAAATGTGCTCAGGAACTATGTTGTACCAGTTCCACGAAACAGCGTGTCATACAATAAAAATCTAAATTTTTATACGGTTCCCTTGTCGTCTAACTTCCAATTAGAAAGTTGTTGACCTGTCGCTCCTGAGGCCAACGAAAAATTCCATGTTTATAAGTGCAATATTGACTGAGATGTTTCTGAATTAGAAATACAGAGAAAAGTTGGGGAAGAATATCATTAATAAGGGAAACGAGCGTAGTCCGTTACATGATGCTGTTCTTTCCCAACACTTTTCTCAGCGAATATCGCACTTAGAAACGTGAAATGTTTTTGCTAGCCTCAGAAGAGACTGGGCAAAAACTTTCTGATTGGAGTTTTCGGAACAGCGTCTCCATATAAAACTTTAATTTTGTTTTTATTGCGTGGAACACTGTATTTCATCCTCAAAACTGGTGCAGGGTGATTTCTGAAGGTGTCACGACAGTTCAGCGCCGACGATTCGGTGTAGTGATTGTGTTTTGTAAATAACGATTCCCTTCCCACTTTTTTAGACTTAGGACTGGCATACTATCAAAATTCTCTGAAATGATTTTGCTCTTCAAATGCTCTGTTGCGATGCTCAGAATGTTCTTGACCGAAGATGTTCTGCTCTAATTTAATTTGTTAGCTTCTGCACTTTCTGAAGAGCCGTTATGAATTTCCAAACATTGGGATGATGGACATTAGTGGTGCTACTAACGAATCATGGACGCCCTCAATATTATCATTGGTCTTTGCTAAGCCATCAATATAGTGGCGTCGAACTCGCTCCATAGTTCTAAAGCAAATTTTGGCTCTCTCCTATAATTTCTTCGTGTTGGCTTTCCAATCCAGGTGTCTTCGAAATAATTTACAATATCCTGCAAATCTTCACTGTCTCTTTAGAGTACTCGGTAATCTTAAAAAATTTTCAACTACGTCTCTGGCTGGTACGAATGCTGATGCAGCTAATTTTATGACATTCAATGCAAAATCATTGCCTGTCGAACGCATTTAACTTGCAATTTCTCTATCAGAAACAGAGATAATAAATGAGGTTTATGAATTATAATATTAATCCAGGGCTTGACAAATCCCAAGCGCCACGGCCCCAAAGCGACTAAAAAATTGGTATTGGTGCCTGAAATTAGCTTTGTGTAGTTACTAAATTGCAGGCTGAGAGCAGCACAAAATGTTCAGAATTTTTAGCAGCATATTTGCCAACATGAAAGAGGATCACTATGCCCTGAAAAAAAAAAATGACCATTAGTTTGGACCTTTTTTCCCACGCAAAAGTTTTTCGGAGCCTAAAACTTTTTTCTGGCACCTATATTTTTTTGCGATTTGTCCAGCCCTGTATTAAGCATTTTACTTTTTCCATTTATATCTTTATTATTACTAACATTTTTTTTTGAATAACTGTGATAGCGCTGATTTTCTTGCGCTGACTTCACGTAAGATTCATTTCTGAACACATTTTGAGCATTTTTCGGATTGGAATCGTACCTCTAGTACGAACGATCGATAAAATCAAGGCCGAATAATAACTTACAGGACACCCAGTATAACCGAGATAGAATAAAGCTAAGGAGTTGTCAAAAACATTATATATTTTTTTTTTTTTATTATTCAGTCAATACAAAAATTACAAATGCATAGATTTATGTATTTCTAGTTGGATTTACTTGTCACATTGGCATCTCCATTTACACGTGTGTTACAAGATTTTTCCACAAATACTGAAACCTATTTATTTTATTTATTTTAATTTCCTAATAGTTTATTCAGGAAAGATTGGACATAAAGGCATTCGAATTATCACAAACCAGAAATTATTCGACGATAATAATTATCGATTCCTTCCGATTCACGTTGGTCCTGACCAAAGCAACGTGGGGTATATTGATGTGAATTCACTACTGGTTGAATGAATTTGGTTTTTTCTGATTCTGTTCCGTAATTTCACACAACGTCCAAACGCCCGTGCTCACTAAAGCATCGATAATCAAAATGCTAACAGAAATCTAGTGGACTATTTAATTATTAAAGCAAAGAGCATAGATAGTGTAATATGGAAATGTGGCTATAGGACGCCTTCTCTCCGATACTTTCCCGCGAATCAGCTGTTAGTTGGAGGGTTATGGTTTTCACGTTATCTTGTCAGCTGAGAACTTTCTCGCCTACAAGTTACTACAGCAAGCTATTGATGTTCTGTATATTACAGCTAATTTAGTACTTACATATGTTTAATAAATATTTTTACTGTTGCGTGAGTATAAAATAATTATAGGAAAAATAATAGAAAATTGTACTTTGCTCTCAATTATGGTCCAACCATTTTTTATGGATCACATGCTGTTACCCGCAGCTTCGCTCACGTGGATTTGGTAATCTAAAATTACTCGTCGGCGATTCTTCCATGTAGCATTTGAACCTCTCAGGACCCCCTTGGGGGGATGAATTTTCAGAAATCTCGTCCTATTTTATAATGTGGGTTTCTACATTATAAAATATAATATTGACTAAATTTCATATTTATGACTTCGGCGATTTCGGCTCAGTGATGATTGCTCCATACAACCTTTGAACCTCTCTCTCTCTCTCTCTCAGGGGGTTGAATTTTGAAAAATTCTTTCTTAGTGAATTGCAATACAAAAATACTGACCAAATTTCATATTTATAGCTTCAGCGGTTTCGGCTCGGCGTGATTTCTCCATACGATGCCCCCCCCTCCCATTGAACTCCATTATGATCCCCTTAGCGGTTGAATTTCGAAAAAAAACCTTCATGGTTAGTCTTTACGTCATGAAACGAAACTTTTGATCAAATTTAACGATGCAGTTTTGGCTCGGCATGATTTCTCTAAGAACCCCCCCTTTTTGACGTGGTCGAATTTAGAAAAACCCCTTTTCATCTTCTTCTAGAGAGGATAAAGATGGATGTATGATATAGTTGTAGTACATTCTCTCAACTAGGGTTCACAAGCGATTTATAACACAAAATATTTGATGGATTATAGTTGGGACTTCATAACATAACTATGTATATGGTCCAAAATTTAATTTTCAAAAAATCCACATTTAAACTGCATAAGGAATAAAAAAGTATTTAATATTAATGCTTGATCTTTCTGCAGGCAATACTCGTATCAGAAAAAAACATTGAGTAGCTTGAATACAGAAGTTATGATAATTAAACTAGAAAATGGTGCTATTTTGGACCATAGTTGCGTGAAAATACTGAAGTTGTTTTTTCTGATTTTTGATTTTGTGCAACCCCGATTCTGAATTATTTTTGCTCTCAAACTATGAATTTGTTTTCTCGAATTCTGAGTGAAGTTTGAAAAAAATTAGCTTGTTCAGATTCTGTATTACCTTTTTCAAATTGTTTTTCATCGATATTGAGTTCGGTTTCACTGATTCTGAATTTGCTTTCACTGATTCTGAATTTGCTTTCACCGATTCCTAATCTGTTTTTTCTCCAAATCCGAATTCATTCTCACCTATTATAAATTCTGTTTCGCTTATTCTGAATAATATTTCTTTGATCCTAAATTCTAGTTCTTTGATTCTGCTTTCCCCAGTTCTGAATTTCAATTCTCAATCTAAATGATGTTTCCACATGTTCTGAATTCCGTTTCTTAAATTCTGAATTTTCCTTCTGTAACTGAATTTTCCTTCAATAATTCTGAATTTTCCTTCAATAATTCTGAATTTTCCTTCAATAATTCTGAATTTTCCTTCAATAATTCTGAATTTTCCTTCAATAATTCTGAAGTTTCTTTATCTAATTCAGAATTCATTTTTTCCAATTTCTAAATTCTGTGTCTCAGATTCTGTAAACTCCATTTCTTTAATTCTGAATTTCTTTCTCCACACTATAAATTTGTTTGCTCCGATTCTAAATTTTGATTCTTAGATTCTGAATTGAATTTCTCTCATTCTGCAGATTCTGGTTTTTTTTTTTTTTTTTTTGCCAATTTGAGATTTGCTTTCACCAATTAGGAGTTCGCTCTCTCATTTTCTGCGAATTTTCTGTCTCTGACTTTGCACTATGTTTCTCTCATTCTGAATCCCATTTCTCCGACTTTAAATTATTCTTTGGATTCGCTTTCGTCTGTTTCTGAAGTATTGGATATTTTTTGTACAATTGTTATAGTTATTGTATTTTCATTTTGTAAATATGAACATCATCAGCCAGATGAAGAAGGACGGCAACTAGCTTTGTTATTGAACGGACTTGTCTATAATTATTACTTTTTAAATAATTGCCCAGGTATTTGCATAGCTTTGATTATTGGAATGCATTTGCGATGAATCAAGTATATCAAATAACTCTTTCAAGTTTCATATCCGTGTTGAAAGGAAACGTATGGCCCGTCCAGGATTGTGTTTTAGATGATGGCGTTTTATTGCGTGCCAAACACATCCTCTCTCATGTCCCTAACACTTAAAAAAACTCGTCATTCCAGAACGAAGTTGGCAACTTATTTTTCATAGCGTACCACTCGAAAAGTTAAATTATTTTAATGCCAAAAATTATGTGCTTAAATTATACATATGAATGTTTGTATAATTATATTGTACCAAACATGTATAATATAATTATACTTATACATGTGTGGCATTATCTCACAGACAATAAATTCATGCATTTCTTATATTGACTCGATTGATACCATAAAAGATTTAAATTAAAATATGGATACACCCTAATGTATATGGTTATATATATATATGAATTCCCGAATTACCATGAAATATTAGAACTAATTTACTCTTTCGTGAGTAAGTTATGAAACATACTTTATTTACTAATTTGCACGTGGATATATAAAAGATATCACATCACTATGAGGTGGTAGAATAATGTACAGATCAATAAACTGTCGTAAATGACATTTCGTTTAGACGACAGTAATTATAAATGATGTAAATTTATATGGTATAATAGATAGACTCACCTTTCATTTCTGGCAGCAGAATGACCAGGAGAACCACCAATCTCTTCATATTTTCCAAATAACCAACACAAAGCCGGACTTGATGGTAATAATTTGGGTTAGACATCCAAAACAGACCGTGTGTTCGTGTATACTGAAGATAAAACATATATTCTCGACTCTAGAAGTTTTACAAGATATTCGCGATTATCACATGGACCCATAGCGCCCTCTTTTGGTGATGGGATGTATTAATCACTTTGAAATGATCACGGCGATGACCAAACATACATAGTATTAAAAATAACTGCAAGAATAAACATTTAAATATCGAAACTATTCAATTTTGGTGCATGGGTTAATTCGTGTTACTCACCGATTACCTTGATGCCGATGGTCTGAGTCAGGTTATTGCCGACTCCGTTTGACAGCTGGCATTCGTAGAGACCTTCGTGTTGTTTCTGAACGGCATTTATGAACAGAGTGCCATTCGGTTGAAACACGATGTCATCGTGGTCAGTGCCGACCCTGCCCTGAATGGTTGCACCAACTTTTATCCACTTGTTTGATGGCACAGGTTTACCTTGACCAGAGCAATCAATGCTGACCCGTTCGCCACTGACCACTTCTTTGTCTCTGGGTTTGCTTTTCCACGAAGGTGGCACTGAAACAATGAGCATGAGTGGTGATTATGAGCAAAGTGATTAAGACAAATGGCTATAATAATAATGTATGGGTCTATCTTTACCGGACACGGAGAGCTGCGCCGTGAAGCTGTCGGTGATCCCAGAGGAAGAAGAAGCGACGCAAGTGTAATTCGCGTCGTCGTCTTCTCTGACGGGTTCGATCCAGATCATGGAATAATCCGGATGGTTTTTGACGCTCACTCTTGCTGAAGTTTCCATTTTCTTGCCGTTTTTCAACCATTCGAAATGAAGATTTTTTCCAGTCGTCGTCAAACAAATCGTTGATGCCTTCGTGCCTGGAGTTGATCCTGGTGAAAACATGAACGATTGGATTTTCCATTCATCTGAAAAATTCAGTTCAACAGACAGTTATAGTCACAAAGGCTAATGTGTCTATGAGAGAAAATCCTACTTGAACATTATCAGCCAAAATTTCTATCTAAACTAATTTAAACAGCTAAAAACCGACACCAATACAGCATATACAAGGCAACAGTAATATCGTACAATTCGAACGATGTGATTTGAAAATATCGTGTTATGTCCCTAACGATATAACTTAACATTTTGAATTGAATGAATAAAAAAGTGGTCATGAGATTTCATTGAGTCTTGGATCACATTAAAATGGCATTCTCAGGGATATAAAAAGTAGGACGGGGGGGCCTATATATATATATAATAAACCAATAAATTGTCCACATACACACCCCACCCAAATAACTTTAAAAATGATACAATTTCTGCTTTGGCACAATCATTAGTTGCAATCTACAACATTTGTATTATTTGGCATTATATTGATGATTCCCTCCTGAATTAAAATCAATTATACGAATTTTTTTGATAGGTTTTGGTAAAAAAATAGGAAAAGGGAGTAGGACAAAAACTAGGGCAAAGCTGGGAAAGTAGGGCATTTTACCAAAAAGTAGGGAAAAGTAGGACGAGTGGGAGTCCTGCATTCAGATTATTCCCTTGACATGAGTAAACATGTACGCTTCTGATACTACTACGCTATACTGATTTTCATTCGTTCTGAACTGAGTAGTTAAAATGATTTACTTGCAACGTTATAATGCATGTACTGATGTACTGTATATACTATAGAATCCCCCGTAGTAGTGTCGTGATCACCATCTTCTCCTTTTGAATATTTTACCTTTTCGACAGATTTTCTTCTCATTCTAATTAAGGAGAGACTTTTTTTGACTCCACTCTTTCGCAATTATCTTTTGCTTGCCACTTTTTCATGCACATGACTATAACTGGTGCGCCACGATATAGGTTATATTGAGAATGGCACCCAGACATTTAAACATAAATGTAATATCATTTCCTTCCCACGCTTCAATTAACCAATCAAATTTACACCTATTTTTTGTAACGTAGAAGTATTTCTTGGTTACTTTCACTTTCTTCGCGGCCGTTTTGCGTGTACGTTCACGTTTTAAGTAGTTCCCTGGGGTGTTCATAATTGTTGAGCGGGGGACCCCCCCCCCCCTTTAAAAGGTTGGAAGTGTAGTATTCAGTGCCTGTTGGCCGTCCCGTGGCCGCGAGGGATTCATGGCGTGGAGATGAGCAGTACCTTAGCAAGTCTCATTTATTTTGTGCATGTGACATTGCAACAGAGTTCATATACCAATAATATATCCTTTTATAATTTTGAATGATTTGTTCAATTAATTAATCAATTTAATGAAATTATTCTGCGCAAATGCAAATTGAATATCTGTTTAAAATGCTTGTTTTTCATTGCGTTTGATCAATGACTTGGGTACATTTTGAAATGCTTAAAACTTGATTAAAAGTTAATTGTTGCGGCACACAACGCTTCAGAATGTGTTTATTTGTTTATATATGTTCGTGCCAACGTTACGTGGCAGTAGTTACCCCGTGAAATACATATATTTTTACTTTATTAATGAATACATACTATTTAAATTTATAAATAAAATTGTGAGGGGTCCGAGCAAATGCACCACTTAGTGCAGAACTCAGATACAGCTCATCGACGTAATTATGCGAATAAGGTATTTTTCTTTTCATATATTTTCGTTATCTTTCACTTAAATTATGATTTTTATATTGGATAATTAATCCATAGAAACCATAAATTTGCGTTTTATATATAATCCCGTGGTTTCCTTCACTAATAACGTGATTCTTTTTTGAGATTATTCAATGTTATACTATTCAATACAACCTCGATTATCCGAGGAGGATTTTACCAGAGATATAGACATTTCAAAACTTCCCAAAAAAGAGACGGGAAAGAAATTACTGCTCAGTTATAGAAGCGTATTTACGGGGGGGGGGAGGGGGTGCGCTCAGTGGGTGAAGCTCAGGTCGGCAAGTTCGGAAGAGCGGCTAATTTGCGTAATGAGCGGTCAAAAAATTAGGAGAATTCTCTTTCTATGGTCGGATATATACAAATATATCATCTACGAAATGCGGTATCAAGTCATAACATAGCCGGTTTATTGATTAGTGTTAAGCTATGTATACATCGTTTTTCGGCCTGCTTCAAATACGAGCACATGCAACTTCAAACTTTATACAATAATTTTGGTGATTATGTTAAGAAGAATCTATCTACAATATAACACGATAAAATTCATGAAAACTTACCGTGATTAGCATACCCCTCCTTGAAGCTTGCATGGATGATGATGATCGTCATCAATAATGATGTTTCCCGAATCATGTGCATGATATAGGCTATATATATACACCGCAAAAATTCGATTGTCAGAACGAAACTTTGAAATTCAAAAGCAATAATTAGAGGTGATTACAAAGAATCAACATAAAAGACGTGACTGAAGATACTCCCCGGCATCATAGTCATTGCTACATAAGAAACAAATACAAAGCATTATAATAAACAGCACAACTGTGGAAATACAGCGCCACGTAGTGGTAGATATCGGAGTTAATAACTTCACATTATTGAAAATTTTTCTCCCGAATTCCAAAATACGCTGAAAAAAAAAAAGGTTTCATAAAAAAAATTATTTTTCTCACCGATTACTCTGATGCTCACTGATTTACGCAATGCCTCACCGACGCCATTCGATACCTCACACTGATACATCCCTTCAGCGTTTTTAGTCACGTGTTCAATGACGAGAGTCCCGTTTTTCACCAAAAGCTTCTTGTCATCGTCATTTGCAGCATCTGAAGTGTAAATGATGCTCTTGAATGCACCATCGTGATCTGAAGGAAATACAAAAGCAATATTTAGTTTGCATTTAAAAACGCATATGATCCAGAAATCTGAATTATGGACATGAACAAAGCTACCAACCGTTCCTCTTGTACCATGTTATAATTGGATCGGGTTTTCCATAAGCATAACATGGCAGAGACACCGACTCGGAAGACATCACCTCTTTATCGGATGGGAAAGTTGTCCATGAGGGTGGAACTAAAACGATAAGCGTTGCCGTGAAAGCGTCCGAATGGGAATCAGAGCTAGCGACACAAGTGTAATTTCCACTGTCCGATTCGGACACGGGTTCGATCACGATTGTCGAGACGTCATTAGTGGTGTAGACCCTAACGTGACTAAAATCCGACACAGGTCTGTTGTCCTTCGTCCAGTGGAACTTGACGTCTTTACCACCGCTGGTCGTGCAAGACGTAGACACTCTTTCACCTGTCACAGTATCCGAAGGGAACGAAAATTGTCGAACTTTCCATTGAGCTGGAAAAAAATAATACAGTATAATCGATAAGATTCTGAATTCAATTGTGGTAACATTTCTGCTAATTATCTACAACTAAGAAATGAAATAGAGAATATTTGTAAATATTCATAATAGAGAAAGCTTGAAAGCTACCATCAAGACATACAGTAGCACTTGAATTATCAAGACAAGAATATTTTTCCTCACCCAAATTCAGAAATGCAAATACGTATTTATAATTAACGCAACACATTGATATTTTTAATATTTAATGCGATATCGCCATAACCTCATAACATCTGTGACGTATCACTTCCATCATATTTGTCAAGATGGTTATTCTTTCCCACAGGACGCGTGCTATATGTTGTCCATTATGCTTAAAAAATTGCTCATTATATAGACTTCAAATGAAGGCTTAGCGAGAAAGACCATGCTTAGGTTTGCTCAATTGATGGACATCACCGATTACTTTGATGCCAATGGTGTGAATCAAGTTATTGCCGATACCATTGGACAGAAGAGATTCATAGAGACCTTCGTGTTGTTTGTGAACGGCATTTATGAACAGATTGCCATTCGGTTGAAATACGATGTCATCGTGGTTAGTGCTGACACGGCCCTGAATGGAGTCACCGACTTTTGCCCATTTGTTTGATGGTAATTACAAATGCAAATGTTTGTACGTCGATTGAAATACAAATGCAGATATTTGTACTTGTATCGATGTACATAGCTGATATATCGGACATTAATCATATATTTTACCAATCTATTCTAATGATAGGTAATCCTAAAACACGGCGGCTCTTGACCAGGGGCCCCACGAACCCCTTAGTGAGGTTTCAGGGTGGGTCCGTGAGCTTGGATGATATAAGAGCTAAATGGCTGTTGAAACATTATGTGCTGAATACTATTCTATGAATAAAGTGCGTTGAATTCATGTTACTGTCGAAGGAGGTCTTTGTCTAATTGGCACAAAGTGTCCGTCGAACACAAAATGTTAAAAATCCCTGTTCTCAAAGCTGTGGAGCGTGTTTTTGTTGGGTTCTTAAACTGATATTGCCGTAAGCGTACTAAAGCTAACATTTTGTCACTACATTGGGAAGTTCAAAGTCTACTGAGCCGTCAGTTTCATAGTATATAATGATACATTCTGTATAATTTATACAGGGTGTTAAAAATTATTGATCAAAAGTTGCATTTACGTACGTTATATTAGCTATATTTTAATGATGAAGAGAAACGCATCTCAAATTTGTTGTACTCTTTCTCTTCATCCATTGAATAGTTCAGTTCTTAATATAGTATACATGAAACGGATGACGCTTTACGTGAATCAAGAGATCAAGGAGATTTCACGAAATTTAACATTTTCTCTATAAAAATTAATATCTGAGTGGATAACCGGTATCAGCGAATGGTAATACTTGAACAACAAAAATATAAGAAAACCAAAAATATTAACCAGAATTAAGAAAAAAATATCAATTTATTTCATGTGTATTCCAGTGTATCACATGCTTCTGGAAAACAACGTAAAGACCATTTTTCTTTAGTCACCCAAAAAAATTGCACATTCATAAAGTGGGGTGTTCTACTTACATTGTACCTTGCAACATGAATGACGTATAAGTTCTACACATTATTTAGATACTTTTTTTCTAATTCGAAGTATGCCTCTGTCTAGGATGAATGGTTCACCAGTAAAATGTGGAAAAGAGAATTAAAGAATTTGAAGTAAGTTATAGACAGGATAATTCTTTAATTAATATTAAATGTTTGAAAGTATACACAGAATAACATTTAACAGGATAATGGGAAAAGTCCGGAGACCGTTGTATCTTTGTGAAACTGGAAGAAATTAAAACAAAATTGCTTCTGAGCGTTCCATTTTTTCAGCTTTCACTAAATCAATTGGCAAATGAGTCCGTGAAAGTCCTCTTTGTTTTTGGGGTGATTTCGTTTGTCCGGTAAACTAGTGAGCATTTTAACAAATCTGCTGTAAATTAGCATCACTAACTTATCCCTTTTTTCTGTTACATTTGCATCCATATTTTTTGTGGGTGCCTTTTTCAGCCACATCGTGGGGCAATTTGCCTGTTGTTGCCTTAGTATTCGTGAAACTTGATAGTATATACTTATTGTTATTATAAATTAATTTCATATTAATTCAAATTACTAGTTCATTCTGCATTCTCTGGGTGATGGAGCACGTCTTACAAAAAAAAATTATTAATTAATAATATAATTATAATTGTTTACATTCCTGGCTTCTATCAGTTCGCTTCGGTAAATCCTAGGTTCTGCCGGTAAGATTTACCAGTCTACGGGGTGACATATGTATTATAATTTTCAGCATTATATGATTTAAAAAAATTAGTTTTGTGCTTGAATTGCAGAATTTATCGATTATATCATCCGAATATAACAAATCAATGCATTTCTTCTTTGATTTCAAATCATATAATCAATTCTACTTTATAACAATGAGAAATGTAAGATAATGATATAAAAGTGACTATTGTTTTTTTTTTTTGCTTATATAGATTCTATAATCGATTCAAACATTTTAACGTGATACATTAAAATCAGGATTATACGGGGACTATGAGAACAGACTGGTTATCGATGGTTATCGGTATTTCATATATAATCGAACGTTATCAAATTCTTAAATTTATCCAGTATTAACTACTATAAAAAATATTAATTTCATATTTTTCTGAAAAATAAGGGTTTAATTGAAAAAGATAATAATTGAAGAATCACATAATGATCATTTTATCAGAAAATAATAAGAATATAAAAAATATTAAGTCATCAATGTCATCAACTTGTCTGAACAATAATATTAAGGATCAATAAAGCCGATGCGTTGATCATGTAAAATTGCATTTAAATTATTAGTTGCAAACTAATTAGTATATGATGTATGCTCAAAACTGAACTCACCTTTAATTTCGGGCAGCAGGATGACCATGAGAATCATCAATCTCTTCATATTTTCCAAATAACCAACACAAATCCGGACTTGATGGTTGCAATTCAACTTATCCATCCAAAACACACCGTACGTGCATGTATACTGAAGATAATATACACATACCCTCGACTCTCTAATTTTTACAAGACGTTCGCGAATATCAGATGGACCTGCACCGCCCTCTTTTGGTGATGGGATGAACTAATCACTTGGAAAGAATCGCGAAACATACATAGTATAAAAACAGCTGAAAAAAAGGAAGCGTTTAACCAACTGAAATATTATCAAGTTATTTATTAATTACTTATCATCGTAACTATCGAAATTATTTATTTTTGATGCATATGTTGCTTTGAGTCACTCACCGATCACCTTGATGCCGATGGTCTGAGTCAGGTTATTGCCGACACCATTTGACAACAGACATTCGTAGAGCCCTTCGTGTTGTTTCTGAACGGCATTTATGATCAGGGTACCATTCTGTTGAAACACGACGTCATCGTGGTCAGCGCTGACGCTGCCCGGAATCGAACCACCTATTTTAACCCACTTTTGTGAAGGTGGAGGTTTACCTTGACCCGAACAATCGACGCTGACCCGTTCGCCACTGACCACTTCTGTGTCTCTGGGTTTGCTTTTCCACGATGGCGGCACTGAAATAATGAGCACGAGATGTTATTTGCCATCAAGAATAGTGATTTTAATAAAGATTATGGTGTGCGTAGGACATATTTTTACCGGATACGGAGAGCTGCGCCGTGAAGCTGTCGGTGATCCCGGAGGACGAAGAAGCGACGCAAGTGTAATTCGCGTCGTCGTCTTCTCTGACGGGTTCGATCCAGATCATGGAATAATCCGGATGGTTCTTGACGCTCACTCTTGCCGAAGTTTCGATTTTCTTGCCGTTTTTCAGCCATTCCAATTGCAGGTTTTTTCCGGTCGTCGTCGAACAAACTGTATTTACTCTCGTGCCCGGCGTCAGTCCCGGCGGAAATATGAACGGCTGAATCTTCCATTCACCTGGAACGTTCAATTCAGTGTTGTGATATGCAGTCAAATACAGGGTGTTCCATAAATCGGTAATTATTTAAAAAATGCATAAAAATTGAAGGAATTAGTATATTCGAATGCGGTTTGCGAAAAAGTTATTCTCACGTTGGGGCATTTTTGATTGGAACAGAAAGAAAAAAATAGTTGGGATTTTTGTTGCTGGGGGTTTTCTGCACGAAAGCAAATAACTAGAAATATGAAAATCAGAGTCCTATAAAATGCAGGGTGTACAATTGATAGCTGATTTCTGAATTTTCCTGTAACTGGCATTCATATAAGGTTTTCATCGCGATGCTGACATTGGTGAATGAAGCACTATTGGTGAAGTTGTTATATCTCAGCCGCGAATCCTCGGCTGAGCCTTCACGAACGTTTTCGGCACAGAAGAGATTGAAAAAAGGTTAAATCTCTTTACCCAATATCTCCTGTCGATATTGTTTTCCTGGTCTTCTACCGATAAAATTTGAACTAAATTTTTTTCGCAACCAAAAAAAATGTCCCCTTCGTGAGAATTACTTTTTTTCGCAAACCGCATTCAAATATACCAATTCCTTCAATTTTTATGAATTTTTAAAATATTTACGAATTTATAGGACACCCTGTATATCAATAAGTATCAATTCTGTATTTATTTCCTGCGAAATACGACTTTTTTTATTGTTTTTGTAGATGGAATTTGAAATGCGCTATTTATGTTTTCAATGGTTCGGCAGTAATTAATTTGTTGGTTGATCATGTCTATTCACTAGACCCTGTCGATCTATGTTGCAAATAATAACGAAGCTTATGGGCCGAAGAATCACAATTTGGATTCCACACTGTCACCGAATTCCTGCTGTACATTCGTTTTAATCGTAGAACCAACCTCAGTCAGATCGGGACAATCACTGACTTATCATGTTCCAATATTTATAAATATCTCGTCACACCCTGAAGTGAAGTTGTACCAATCAATTCAGTTTTCATCTAATCTAAAATTATTTATTCCATTTATTCTGAATTTTCATCAATTCCGGAATTATTTCTTTCATTTATTTTGAATTTTATCAATTGTTATAATATAAATTGTTATAATAAATAACTGTCATAATTTATTTTGAATTTTCATTTTCACTCATTATAGTTTTTGGCTTATCGTTTCTGAATTTTCATTTCTCAAACAATGTTTCATTAGTTCCTAATTTAATTGGTTTTGAATTTATTTCTTTAAATCAATATAAAATTTTCATCATTTCGAAATTATCATTAATTTGATTTTGTTAATTCGCATTTAATTTTGTCTATATTTTTTGTCTAAGTATTTTTTAGCATTCGTATATATTTTATAATAATGTGTGAATTTTTGGGTGACGATTCCCGTCTACAACAGAATATAATCGGGGGTTGGGGGGGGGCGCTGTTATTTTCTCACCGCGCCCCACATCTTGAAAGGACAGCTTTGAGCTTGGGAGGTTTTTTGTAGGTCCGTGAGCTTGGATGCAAATGATTAACTCATTATACTGGTAAACACTGATTATTTTTAAAGGGGTCCTTGGTCTTTATTTCATGGCATCAGAGCCGCAACCAGATGCTTGGTCACCCGGAGCAAGCGCGATTTTTGGCGCCCCCTTGCAATGGTTTTAGAATTGAATTTGCGCTCCCTCGGGGTCCCCCACCATAGTTGTAGCCCTGCGTGGCACGGGGAGAGAGGGTACGTGGACTTCATCTTATTGGCACAAAAGGTCCGTGGAACACAAAATGTAAAGAACCCCATTTACAATCAGCTAATCATTGGAAGTATTTGAAAAAAATAGTTATGCGAAAATAGAATGAATCGTATGTAATGATAATTCCCATTTATAATAGGGACATTCAAATATTTCTGTGGTGTTTGGAACTCCAAAATCACATTTTTTAGATATGAGCATTTTCATTGCGATTTAAAAATCAAAAATAAAGCATACACACAAATACAAATAAAAATATCATACATCAGCATGTTGTTTAGCTGTACGCGCG
Source organism: Pholcus phalangioides (assembly GCF_987345545.1). Lineage (NCBI taxonomy): Eukaryota > Metazoa > Arthropoda > Arachnida > Araneae > Pholcidae > Pholcus > Pholcus phalangioides. Next base: position 7,568,881 of record NW_028301627.1, read on the forward strand.
TGTTTGTGCATTTATCTCACTTCCAATTAGTTATAATTAGCAAGACTTTCTTTTAGATCAAAAAACCATTTTTTGGAGATATCATGTTCCTACCAAACACCACAGTTATATGCAAGTACTGTAATTGGTCAACATTTTAAAAACAGATATGTGTACATATGTCATAATTTAGTACCGAGCAGTGAAATATTCTTACATCAAATTTGTACATTTTCTCAGAATTTCGTACATTTCTGAGAATTACATTATCATATAAAACCTCTTTTTCCGTCACTGGTGGGACAAAAAAATTCATCCGTAAAAAAAGGGTTCGGAAATGCATACTTTTATTATACAAGGGAGAGTTATTATATTTGGCCGCGGCTGAGGAGGTGTCCGTTAAGAGGGGGTTTTACTGTATTATAGTATGTTTCATATGTGGGCCCAAGTATTTTATCAATCAATCAATAGTATATACTGCACAATATCAATGAAAATGACTCACCGTATTCAGCAAATAGTGTCGGAAAGCTGACTTGTAGACAAATCCAGAAGATGTAGGAAGGAGTATCCATTTGTCCCGTTTTTTTAATGGATTTTTTCCGAGAAGCAGTGTTTCAACTAAAATGATCAAGTTGTTTAGTTGTTTGCAGTAGATAAACATACAAAACGAATGTTAACCCAACAGTGTCACCAACCGAACTCCCCATATTATGCACGTACATCGAGCATAGACAGGACGCTAATGGTTCTGTATCCACGGGTCGACAGCGCCACGTAGTGTCTTGTTTTTGAATTAATAACACGAGCGAGAGAAGACTGCTGAAAAGATCTGAAATAATCGAGCAAATTACAATTAAAAAAATAATAATAATTTCTTAATGGTGTGCTCATTTGTCTCTCACCGATTACTCTGACGTTGACGCTTTTCGTCAGTGTCTCACCGACGCCGTTGGAGGCTTCGCATCTGTAGACACCTTCTTCAGTTTTCGTTACCTGGTGTATCTTCAGAGTTCCGTTGCTCAGTGTGAACCTGGCAGCGTCGGATGTTTCAGCAGACGATGGATGGATGACAGAGAATGCCCCATCGTGGTCTAGACATCAAGGTAGAAAATTTTTTTATTAAGTAAGAGTACGAGTCCCGCTTACGACATTTTCGACTACTACGACTTGACAGCTATGTGTCTTACCATTCGCTTTGGACCAGACTGCCGTTGGTGTAGGCTTGCCGACAGCCAAGCACGAAAGAGAAGTACTTTCTCCAGCCATCACCTCTCTATCAGATGGAACGTTCGACCAGGATGGAGGAACTGCGGGATAAAGACAAGTTAATAAATTCATACAAACAACAAAATTGTTTCTATGGAAAACACTCAGAGTGCAAACGAAATTAATGCTTGATAGCGCCATCTGGTGCGTTACTCTCATTTGTCATTAAGATTCAAGTAACGGTTTCTTATGCGTAACAAATATGTCACTCTCATCAAAAGATGTAGCGGGATAGTACTCTTAGCAATGCGTAGATGGCTCACATATTCGTAGAAATTCGTGATAAGTGTGCGTGCTCATAGAAATGCGTAGGAGGCTTGTGTTTTTTCTTAGAAAGGCGTTGAAGGCTTGTGTATTCACAGAAGTAAACTGTAAGTGTCCGTGTTTTGTTGAGTCGTAGGCTTGCGTATCCGTAGAAATGTGTGGTGTATGTGTGATCTTGGAAATACGTAGGATGCTGTCGTATCCATTTTATTGCGTGGTAGGTTTGCGTACTCTTGGAAATGCGCAGGGTTGTGGATTCATACGTATCTAGTTTGCGTATCCATAGAAATGCGTGATAGGTGTGCGAGCTCATAGAAATGCGAGGCAGGTGGACCTTCTCTTAGAAAAGCGTAGGGGGGAGGGTCTGTGAGTTCGTAGAAAGGTGTAAGATACTTGCGTATTCATATAAATGCTTGATAGGTGTGCATGCTCCTAGCAATGCATATTCTTAGCAATGCGTCGGGTATAAAAGTTCGCCTTCTTTTAAAAATGGGATGAATGCTTGTTATGTGTGAGTAGGGTAACTTGCATACTCCTAGAAATGCGTGGAAGATGCGCTTACTCCTAGAAATACGAAGGCAGCTTGTGTACCACTTTATGATATATATTGCGCCATAAATAATTTTCCCACTCACCATTTTATTACTCAACTCTTTTACTCCCCGTCATCACTGTTTAGTTTTCGCGTACCTCTGAATAGCTTGTCACGTATCACAGGATGGGAACCATGTTGCGTATGAGTTTTCAAACTTCTTGTCCTTGCTTTCATTCTTTCAAAATTTATTCGTACCTTCCGTGCCTCATTTCCATGGGCGGCGATACGCCCCCCGACAGACCAGACATGACCCAAGCTCTGTCCCTCCCGGGATATAAGCCTTTTACCCTTGCGGGTTGGGTCACGCTGGGGAGGAAAGTGCGGCAAACACGAGCCAGCCAGGATCCAGACGAAGTTGCTTTGACCCTGACGTGATAGCCGCCGCCCCCTTCCCCGAGCGTCAAAGGTAAAGCCGACTGATCTAATGTATTTGCGTATATATGAATTGACATCATCGTCATGCCCCCCCCCCGACTTTCAAGTCTACCACCGCCTATGCTCATCTCTACCGAAGATGGTGCTTCATAAACAAACCTCATCAATGAGTTGGAAAACTCAGAAGTTCTCGTGTCTCCCCCCCCCCCATGAAAATTAGGCGCTTTCGAGGAAGCTTCGCCCGTTGTGCGATCGTTTAGCAGCGTCAATTGGTTGCAAACACAACTTACCGCCAAAATTCAGCTCTTTTTAGGGCTCATCCCTACAATGGTGTCCAACATGAACGTATTGTGTTGTAGGTTACTCGGGAAACTCACAATGTAGGTGCATATACGGTCCTATTTATGATAACGGTAAGCAGGTAAGTCGGACACTGTGGTCGCCGAATTCAACCTTTGCTTTCCCCCGACCACTCACCCCATCCAAGTTTTCGTCTCTTCACTTAAAGATCACTTTGGTGTGACTTTTCCTGCGGGAAGTTCACTGCCATTTGCATCTGCAGGGAATCTAAATGAGCCTGCTAGGTTGAGATCTAACTCCAATATTCAACTTGGGCCTTTAGCCCTAAACACAGACATGGCGAGAAATGGGTCAACGAAGTAAACAAAGGCAAATGGTACATACCATTTGAGTTGCAATAAAATGCGTGAAATAAATTTGAATTAGAAAAAACTCTGAATACAGTGTTAACACTTGTTATAACGATCATGCATTATTGTGGCCGTTTACATATCATGTCACATTTTCTTCCTATATAAGGACCTCACAAAGACCATTCAGTCGGATACAACGTCCAAATTCAGCTCTGTCCTGACTCTTTTCTTCAAAGAAATGATCAAACTCCGTGTTCTTCGTTTGCCAAAGTTATGTTTGACCTTGACAGTTTGTATTAGAGAAATTATTACAGAGGAGCATGCATGTGATTAATTATTTTACTTTTAATATATAATTTGCTAACCTGATTTTACACTATAACAAAAAGCATAATACAATATTTTATTCCGGCCAAATATTAATATTCCTAAAATGTTTTTTTGTCAAACTTTCGATATAACGACCTCTCAATATAGCGTCCGTCGGAATGAGAGGAGTCGTTATAACGAACGTCGACGGTATTGTGATGAAAAAAAAATTGCCTGTTGACTCACCTAATACCACTAGAGGTGCTCCGAACGAGTCCTGGTGAGATTCCGAGCTCACGACACACGTGTAGTTGCCGGAGTCTAGTTCAGATACCTGTTCAATAATGATGTTCGACACGTCATTAGCCGTAGTTATTTTGATATGGCTATGGTCGGACACTGGCCGGTTGTTCCTCAACCATTCGAACTTCAGCATCTTGCCGCCTGTGGTCGTGCAGACCGTCGACACCCGTTCTCCGACCACGACGTTCGCCGGAAACGAATACGGTCTTATTTTCCATTGAGCTATAACCATAACGATTTGGAAATAAATCAGAAAAATAACCTGAACCTAATGAAAAGCACAACCTAATATAAATTCAAGTCAACATGTTGAAAAATTAAATTAATTCTGAAATATTTCCATTTAGTTTTGTGCGTCAAATATTGATTATCCATTATTTTTAGTATTGGTGTGTGTGTGTGTGTGTGTTTGCGCGCTCCAGTATAAACATGGGTGGAAATACGAGAAGCATGGGGGGCAAATTGCCCCTCTCCCAGTCTCAAAGGTTGGGGCCGACTGATCTAATGTATATCCGTATATATCAACTGAAATAATCATCATCTTCGCACCCCCCCCCCAGACATTCAATTCTATCTCCTCCTATGAGTAGTAAATTAGTAAGGATAAATTAAACTGTGTAAAAATTAACCAAATTTTTTACATAAATACATATACTATAAAACAAAAATCAGACTTAAGTTTGTTTTATTTTTGAATTTCAACAAAACTAGAGGAATGTCAAAACTTCCGCGCTCAAAATAATAATGGGTGCATGAAGTTTCTCTTATAAATTATGATTCTAAGCGTATGCAGAGATGGACATGAAAGTCTGGGGGGGGGGGCGAGGTGACGATGATGATTATTGCTGGGGGGGACATGATACATGATGATGATGTCAGTTCACATATACGCACATACATAAAATCAGCCGACGTCGCCTTTGATGCTGCTCACCTCCCCCTTTGCATATCTCCGCCCGTGATGTTAAGATCATTTTAACTGCTAAAATGTCAACTGTGGACATTGTAAGACATACAGAAAGAAAAAGGAAATACAAAGTTAATAACTGAATTATAAGGAATTTTTAGGTAGAAAAACCTCAAATGAGATCATTGATATCAAATTAAATCTCGTTTATTGCCGTAACAATAGTTCCTGACTTTATTAATAAGCCATTTTTTCCAAAAAAAATTGATTTCCGAGAATATAGTAAAATAAGCTAATTTGTTTTGTGTTACGTTGCAAATGCCCAGGTAAGTTTTTCAAAAATACATAATAGTTTGTGATTTTTACAGCCAAGAGAGAGCCATTGCCAATAATTATAATTCTTCCATTAGCGTATGTTTCGTTATTTCGTATAATGTTATTCTAGTGTGAAATACACGGCGGCGTTTCTATTTTGCTGCACATGAAGTACTGTATAAGTAGTGAAGAAAACAGTAATAAATAACACAGGTCTGCCATCGAAAAACTTCCTTAAAAATAGTATTTTTTTTAGTTTTTTTGGATGCTGTTTACTGGAAAAATGATTAAAATGAAACAATAAAAATAATAAAGGAATCCATCACGTACAGTTTTACCACAAGTCTAATGCGTACGGATTTTGTACAATGAAGAGCAAACGTAACATCATTTGTATGAACTCGTATGAACATATTTATAGAATTTGAATAATCGTAATTATTAAAAATTTATAATCATCAAATTAATTATTGATTCATCAAAAAGAAGTCTTATAAGTACTACTACATGATGGAAATAGGTGTGCTTCTGTATCTGTTAGCATTCTTTTAAATGAACTGAATACCTATGAAAAATCTTGAACTGATCACGACTCGCCACTGATTTTAATGACAGAAATATTTCAGTGATTTCAATGTGACTTTACAATGGTGCTGATTCCAAAAATTGTCAGAGTCGATTCCAAAATTGCCCAAAAATATTGATCGGGTCTAGTTTTTGAGATAAAGGGAAAATTAAATTTCAGAAGTAATACATAAGCATCACACAAATTACATTGAAACTGTGCTTTATAGATAAATGTAGAAAACCATTGCCGAAGATATTTCAGTGATTTTAGGACCTATACGAGTATCATTATAATGACAGAGTTTGGATATAAATGTAAAGTATGTATCTATGAGGTGGTAAAATAAAAATGTCAAAATATTTTGATTTAAGTTATTTTCCCCCAAAGTATGAAATTGTTCTGTGAAAAAACTGTGCGATAGAAATACATTCATCTTATTTTTGGAATCGGTACTGAAAATAACATAAAAATCAGTATTTTTCTGTAGACCTGTGTACGCAGAGGTAGAACTATGTATGATTCTCAAATAATTTTTTCCATACCACATGATAATGTCGAGAAATCAAAGATTTACTACCATAAAATAGATCGATCATGTTCAGTATCGCTTCCTCTATCAGGCGCATAGATTCTCAAATCATGTGCCATGCATGCAAATATGATCAGAAATGTGCAAGTCATACTCACCATTTATGATTGATGGCAGGAGCATGAACAACACCAAACAGGTCGAAACTTTTCTTATTATCGCAATCTTTCGTGATTCCATGATGGGAAAATAAGCTTCATATACACACGTAGATGCCAGGTCCTGCCGCGGATCCGACTGAAAAAAACAAGTTAATCTCGACGAAACATCATCACTTCATTCAGGAAATTCACAGAGCTGTATGGACATCCAGCGCCCTCTAGTGCGTGTCGCGAGAACTTGTATATTAAGTACCATATAAAATCTACAATGAATTATTACGCACTAAACATCAAAGGAAAAGTGCGAATTTCAGAAAGAATCATTCAGGAAAATTCAGTATGCATTGACATTTATCTTGACCATATCACTTTCTTCAGACCACATGACATTCAGCAATTAGTGTTTACTGCTCTCGAGCATGAATCGAATTCACCAAAATCTGAGAATTTCTTGTAAAATTGAAAAACTCACCTATGACTTTAACGTTGATGGTTTCCTGCAGTTGGTTACCTACTCCGTTAGTGACTGTGCATTTGTACAGCCCTCCGTGGACCTTCAGGGCGATGCCTATCGACAGCGTCCCGTTCCTGAGGACGTTGACGTCCTTCGATGAAGGAGACTCTTCGAGGATGTTCTCCTTACCATCTGTTGGGAGAGGTGACAGCAATGAATAACAAAAACGAGATGCCTGATAGTATATGGACATTTTTGTTAGGGCTATATTTTTCTGTGGTTTTCTATGAATAGTTTTTTATGCTTTTCGACTGCATTCGTCGTAATTTCGCATGTTACAAAATTCAGCCAATGGTAAAGGTTTGTCTGTATTATGTTAGATCAGGATCAGCGGCATCTTTGCTGTCGACAACTATTATAATTATACAGTACTGCTAGTACCGTATATTAAGTACTAGCAGTACTGTATCCACTCAAAATCTGAAAAAGAGATATAAAATATCAACTCTCTGCAGATTTAGAGAAACTATCTAAGTTTTTTCTGCAGGAAATGCAGTTTAAGATATGTATTTTGTGATTTCACCTGAGAATTAACCCACGTTTCACTTACGAGTTGAAAGGTGTTATTATTCCGGATGCAACTAGAACCACCGACCTGGATATTCTTATTGATGAGTGGCTTAGGTTTTCTGAACTTTGTTCAGCGGTGGCCAAAGAGTCGAATAAAATGCTCGATTTCATTCTCAAAAAGGTCTCTTCGCGTTCTCCTAAAGTTGATCCTCGGTTCATTTAGAACTGAAGTATGCCATAAGGTTTTGGAGACCATACTTACAGAAAGACATTGATTTGGTCCAAGGAGGTGCAGAGAAGAGCCACTCGTGCTCTTGATGGCACTGGGGGAGGGGGGGGGGGTTAAAATATGAAGAAAGACTTGGTTTTTTAGAAATGTTTACATTGGAATAGTGCAGGTGTCAGGCAGATGTGTATGGAAGTGTTTGAAATTCTCAATGGGATGGATAGGTAGCAGATGGACCATGAGTAATGCATCGTCAATCAACTGCTTCGACAAGGGGACACCAGTATCAATTGATTGCGTCCGAGTGACACCGTGGAAAGATGCTCGTCTTCCACTGTGAAGGTTACCATCAAGTTCCGTGAGTTCGAATCCGGGCATAGAACGTTAGAAGCAAGTTCTTTACCTACCGAGCCTGGGGCGACCACCGATGGATAGAGCTTTCATTTCCCACCCAACGCCTTTGATAGGAAATTGCCGTACGGCGATATATGACCGGTGTTGTGGTGTGCGGTAAAGTAGTATCAATTGGTAAGGGACAATTCTAGGTTGTAGTGTGTCGCAGGGAATTTTTCTCTAATGGGTTGTGAATAAATGGTATAGCTTATCTCCGGAAGTCGTGAATTCAAACACAATCGACACGTTTCAAAAGGAATACGATAACATATTGAGATAAATCGTGAAGTCTCCCATACTTTGAATAAGACAAGCATTATTTTTTATATGGGCAGTATATTTACCATAATTAGTGGTTTTTTTACTGCTCTTAATGGGTTGCTGTATTTTTGATATCGTTCAGATATACATTCTACATCCTTATTTTTTTATAGGCGAATTTTTTCAGCCGCCTAATGGGGCATTTTGTCTGTTGTGGCCTTTGTATCTGTATTTGAATTCCCATATATTTCAAAAAAGGAAGGGACTCTTTTTATATCAGGGCAGTCTTGACCAATCTGTGGTATGTGATTTGAGTTTGTAATCTGAGTTGCAATTGTATACTCAAGCTAATTTGAATAAATTGTATTTTCCTGAAGTATTCAATTCCATATCGTTAGTATTAAATCAGTAGTTGATAATTATAAGAATAAGTAAATCGTGGTTTAAGAAAATTTAAATAATCACAGAAGTAGAACTAAAATTTCTAATAAAACTAACAAAAAGTTTCGGCAAAAATATAACCCTGAAGAACTGGTTTGGTTATGGTCATACAGGCAATAGAATGGGGTTTTTTAGTTGTTTTTTTCCCAACTCCTTTCATTATTTAACCCTTTGAAGGGCAGACATTTTTCAAAAACCCATAGAAAACAATATAGAAACAAAAGTCTGGATTCATTACAACATATGAATAGTACCGCTACCGCCAGATTTAGGTAATTTATTAAGAAAGAAAGAGGTCTGGTGATCGATATTTGCAAATGCTTTTGAGATGTCCAAAAATACAGCAGCAGTTCCCGTATTTCTATCAATGCTCCTATAGATGAACCTACATAATTCTAATTAAGTTTCTTCTGTACAATGTCTAGCCAAAGGAACAATATTGATAAGAAGTGGATATTTGTTGCTAAGTATTTGAAAACGCCAGATCAGAACTTATATTTTCATACCGGTTTACAATGGCATGTGAGGGAACTACGTTGCTTGAAGATTGAGTTTCATCGAAACTCTATGGAAGAATCCATCTGTCTCTCTCTAGACCGTCCCACCTGGGGGCAATTTCCTGGAGTTAAGAGAGGCTACTAATGTCTCTACTTCAACGCCTCACGCCACAGTGCGTGAAATAAGGAAGTCGGGGTCGTGTCTCCAGTGGTGTAGATGGTAGTATTCTTGTGCCCGGTATGCAAGAGGGCCTGGGTTCGAGTCCCGGCGGAGACAAAGATGGCTTTTCTTTCCGAGTTCACCTCAGCATAATAACCAGAAAATAAATGTTTCCTTGATATCTATGGAAGAAATTTTTAAAACTTCAAAATTTAAAAACCTGTTTGATTTTTGTTTTTCACTTAGAGAAAATACGGAGAATATAAAAATTGGGTGATTATTACTCTAGATAGTTCTATAGCTTTATCCTGAATATGGTGCAGCCATGGAGGAATGAATAACGAATGGGGATTATATAACCTCCTTGTATTACATCCTAGTCTGGAGATGTATTTGTCAGCAGGCGCTACTATCTGTCGAATCATCTGTGAGCAAATGCTGATTCGACAAAAATTAATTTACTTTTGGAATTTAGTGGGTCTGTGCAAGCTTAGTGGGAAAGACGATTCGTATTCACGTATCAAAGTTCAGAAAAAAAAATTAAGTGACGAGAAATCCTCTTCGAATAACTTCCCGCGTTTTAAAATATTCAAACAAGTCCAAGATTTTTACATGATCTCACCAGTTATTTTGATCCACGAGTGACTCGGAGCTGGCTTTCCGTTCCCCGAACAGTCAACGGCAAGACTTTCTCCGCTCACGATTTCGACGTCTTTCGGTCTGTGGGTCCAAGTCGGTGGAACTAATTGGGGGAAAAAAACATGATTAAACAACAATGTATTGTGTTGAGGAAGCACTAATCATTACTCAGCCAGACCACGAGAAGTGAAAATGCGTTGAACAAAATCATACTAGGTCTAGATGTATTCACAACCATGACAGAAACTTACAAATGCAGTCTTAAATCGGAATAGAAACATACATACAGACAATATACAGCAGTTGAGTCTGGGATGGGGGAATCAACTTTTTTCGTGTGATGGACAATTTCTATGCCCATCATTGCAAGATCACCCGTACCATAATATACCCATACTTGCTGATATACCCGATTCAACAGTGGTAGCCAACTTCTCGCTGTTCAAAGGCCAACATAATGGTCAGCTGCAGTGCCGCGGACAACACTCTGGTGCATAAATAGCACCAATAAAATGACCCGAGACTTGTGTCGACCACAAGTGATACGGAGGGAAAACAGGCAGTTTAATCATTAAAATTTTACCCTGGGCTCCACTTTTTTTATAAACTGATACATATCCTCTTTTTTTTCCGATTCCCAGCTAGTAGATGCAATTGCATCAAAAATTATTGCTTCTTTTGCAAATTAGTTCATTCAATTATATCCAAATTTTGAATGAAACGCAGAAAAAAAAAATTTTCTACATTTTTCTGCAATTATTTTTATTCATTACTCCTGCTTTGGCAACCGGTGGGACCGCACGGGTCCACTCCGGGAATTGATTCACTCACCGGTAGACTTTGAGGAATTTTATTATTAGGATGGAAAGCTTGCCAAAAGCCAGTCGTATGGATATTATTTACTAGGGTGGATCGGAAAATCGAAATGTGTATAAAACAATCTGCTTGGGGTGCAAAAGTTGTCTTTTAAGCATACTATCATAAATGCAAAATTTTTTCAACTTCAATTAATTTCTTCCGGTGCCCCAAGACACTTAAATATTTGCCAAAAATCGATTTTTATGCAAATTTTTAATAAAAAAATTAGTTAAATAATCGATTTCACAGAGAAAAATAGTACAAGCAGAAAATGAAAAATCATTTATTGTTTATTATTAAAAGTATAAAATATTATTTAGTACAGTAAAAGTTGGAAGGAAAGGTGGAAATATCCATGATATACCCAAGCAGTTGAAAGATGCATTCGCCTAGTGTCTGAGGCGTCGGAAAGTGTGTGTGGAGAAGAGAAGAGACACGGCTTCATATTGAATAGGATAAGATCAAGAAGCCGTATCAAACATACCAAAAAGCATTAAAACATTTAGAAATATGTAAATCTTCAAATTAATACAATTATAAGTTAAATTTTTATACGTTTTATGATTTATTGCTTTGATTTTTAAATTTATGCTTCATGTATTATTATAAAATTATTATTATTTATAAGTTTATACTTTAATACCTGAATACTCTGCAAAATTGATAAACATTTTTCATTAATTTACAATTTTTAATACATTTTCATAGAAGTGTGAATTTTTAACTATTTTTGGGGCGCTTGGGGCACCGGAAGATATGAATGGATTTCAATAAAAAAAATTATACAAACTAATACACCCAAAGACACAACCCTAACAAAAAGTAATTTCGAAAAAAAAAATTTCCTATACTTTTCGATCCACCCTATTATTCACTATCATGGGTAAGCATGTAATGATACCAAGATAATATAAGCAGTAACTGTGTTGCAGTGATTGATGTGGGTCTGGTTTGCGGTAAAATGTTTGTCACGGCCACGAAATTGTTTTTGAAGAGCCAAAAAAAAAATTCTCAAAATTGCATGCATCTATGTAGATAGCGCTTTACTGTTAGTGACCTTTCACTAACCATGAACTCCTGAAGATAAGAATCGCTCACGTAATCGAGTTCACATCAATCTACGTTATCCTGCAAATGCCTGGAATAAAACGTTTACATGTTACTCAAGCGAAAAGGGTGCTTGCCAAACTCCTATGAAATGTGGTACTGGTAGGTATAAAAGACGTTTTGAACTTTTTAACATGTAATTTAACCATTAGTATAAAATTTTTGTTGCTTTTATTCACATTTCTTATTGTCTTAGAGGACAACGGCATCTACACGTAAAAAAGATTTCATTGCACACAACACTCTTATAAATCAATGGAATGATTTTACGTTTGTCAATTTTTGAACATGTGTGAGGGATGTATGGTCCACCCTGTGTTTCGAATTGATGGTGGGTCAAATAAACATTATTATGCCATACTTACTGAGTACATTCAGTTCAGCAGAATATCTGTCCGAAGCCCCTCTTCCGGTAGCCACGACGCAAGTGTAATTACCACTGTCGTTTTCAGCCAGGGGATCTATGACCAATGTCGACATTTCGGGTAAGTTGACGAGGTTGATCCTCGGATTCTTGGCGACCTCGCGTCCATCTTTGAGCCACTTGAATCGCATTCCATCCTCGACTTTATTCGTGGCGCACACTGTAGTCAATCTCTGACCAACCACCGACGCTCCCGAGAACATGAATGGCTGAACTCTTAGAAGCACGTCATCTGTAGGGGTCATTAAAAACATTGCATCAGTCTCATCACTGGTCATTATTATTCCAATCACCAATTATCACTCAATAATATAATGAAATTCATTAACAATGAATTTCGAAAACGAAAGAATCCATTAAATACACAGATGGAATGATGATAGTGAGTTTAGTGCTTCCATATTCTATAGTCGAGCAGTAGCCTGTGATTTTTAATGGGAACCATAGCACAAAAAATAATGAAATTCACCTCGCCACCGAACTGGACCGAGCCCGGTCAGACCTTTTCCAAATCATGTCAGGGCCGGGTGTATATCATTAATTACTGTCAGTTTATTCTCAAGGAATGCATTTATAGTTCAAACATCACTCTTTCGAAATGCATAAAACATTTTGATATTCATTCACTGCATTAAAATAACGGATGGAAGAATGAAACTCTTACCTGAAGGTCCACTGGAGCACCATGGTGCATTCTTCAGTATCATAGCCATCAATAGAATTATCCTATATCGGGTGATAACCATGTTGCTGGGAAAAACACTCACAGCCTAATTGTCCGTCGATAATGTTGTTAAAGAACGCTATTCTATTATTATTATTATACACAATGGGGAGTACAACCGCCAAGGAAGACGCTTCGTCGATGTCAGCGCCATCTTGCTGTGAATTAAAAAACTAATAAGAAGTATAACCCGAAGCATAGAAACCCAAGTATCCATTTTCATCTAAAAGACAGAATTTTACACATAAATCAGCAAAATACCAAATGAGCTAAGCATGGATTTATGAATGAAAATTCGAGGAAGACGCTTCATTGACGACCGCGCCATCTAGCTTTGAATGAAATAACATGATGCATATATATAGTAACACGATGCATATACAGTAACATGAATCTCACCAAAACCTAAATATACCATTTCTCATCTGGAAAATTAGAATTTTCGACTTGAATATACCCGTGACATCACCATGTGCAATAAATTCATAGGCATAATGATACGGGCATGATTCATGACATGTCCTTCGTTTCTCTTCTCTTGATATAAAACTGAACACAAATGGATAAGCATGAAAATAAATGCAATTAAGAGATGGGCCTATCGGAATTACATGCATACATATCAAACTGTACGTTGTCATGGACTCACCAATCACTTTGACACTGACTGATTTGGCGAGATCTTCTCCGACGCCATTCGATATCCTGCAATGGTACAACCCATCGTGCATCTTATTGGCGTCAGCGATAACTACGCTCCCGTTCGAGAAAAGCGTCACGCTTTGTCCTTGTGACAACGTCTCCAATTTGGATCCTTTAATGGCACAAAGAATCATAACAGATAGAATTCCAAGTATAATCTCAAAATTATATTCAGTTAAGGATTATTCTGAACATCATACCCATGGCGCCATCCATCGGTGTCTTACTATGTGATTGATTATTTCTTGGGTGCGACGATAGATAGCGCCATGGGTTTACGTTGGTGTATAGTGGGTGTTGTTGTTGTTTTTTTACCTGTTGACTTAGTCCAGCTCGTAGTTGGCGTCGGTTTACCATTACCTGCACAACTCACGATGGCTGTCTCTCCACTGATGATTTCAGTGTCCTCCGGAGGAAGTCTCCAAGACGGTGGAACTGATGGAAAGAGACGCATGTCAAGTTATCTGACATGATAGCAATACATATGTATCACAAATACACCTTGATTCAGAGGCACACATTTATTGTAACATCAATAGGAAAAATTCTCTATCGTTTTGTTAAATTCCGACTAGCTGGAAATTAACATCGCGAAACATCTGGAAAAACACCAGCTGGACCAAATTGCATGTGATAACACTTTTAACACATGTCACATGCGTGCATTTTTTCTTTTGTTTTCACAATTCCCAAGTTTACTAGGGATCCATACGCTAATTATATTTTAATTTCTTCAAGTTTCTGGTGATGTTGTAATCATGTTAATCGAAATATAGTGCATATTATTGAAATTCAATGCTGCTTATAAAGCCTCTAAAAGTTGTTTCGGAGTCATGTGCAGAGACTAACATGGGTGTGACAGTGTTCAAGGAAATAAAAGCCAGATTTTCCAACTTCTCTACTTTTCTATGGTAGAAAATCCCTTTACACTCTTGATTAAATAACAATTAACTACATGTGTCTGATCTATTACACTAAATACGTACAAGTATATCAGCGTTTCTCAATCTTTTGCACTTGCAGGGACCTCTTGAAAATAAATTACATGTTATATGGAATCCTTGAAGTTATTTACATGTTCTAGGGATTCTTTGAATTTACAAACACATTTTTTAGACAAACCTCTTGGAACATATATGAGGACAGTAAACTCTCGTAGAATTAACAATATCAATGGTTCAAGAATTATTTAGAGCAGTGTTTCTCAACCTATGGTCCGCGGACCACGTCTGGTTCAACCGCTGTAATTCATGTATCAGTAATATCCACATGCGTTAAATTGAAAGTATGCTTTCATATATAAGTTCACAAAACGTCATCGAGGAAAATGCGGGAAATTCAGATCGTAAATACGGGATATTACTAACTAAATTTTGTCAAAAAGTGAAAATTATTGCCTTAAATGCAGTTTTTTATAATTACTGTACTTCTTAAATGGCTGAAGGATGGGGGCAATAAAAGACTATATATACTACAGATCGCAGTAAACATAATATATTTCACGAAATAATGATCAGATGACCATATTTCTTTGAGAAAAATACGGCAAACTAGGATCTTCAATGGGGTAAAATATGGCACGTAACCAATTGTTATTAAAAAGGTTTCTGGAAGTAGGCACAATCGCCAATTTTTGTTAAAATTGCCTAAAAGCTGCGGAAAAAACGTTCGAACTGACAAAAATGTGAACATCTATGTTTCTTGCCATATAATTATCATAATATAATTTATATACTGTATTACGATAACGCTACGTATTCACGATTTTAGTAAATGTTAAAAATTTCAAATAAAAGCATCGTTGAAAAAATGGGACAAATGTATTTTAAAAAAAAAAGTGGAATACCCAAAATTATATAGGCGTGTCCCGTAATACGGGGCGCAAGCGGTCCGTAGAAACTGTTTCAGACATTTTACTGGTCTTTGGATTCAGAAAAGTTGAGAAACGCTAACACTTAGAGGATATGAGAACCCTTACAGAAATATCCATGTTCTAGAGCAGCTTTTCTCAATCTTCCTGAACCGAAAGACTTGTAAAATGTCTGAAACAATTCGCCAAACCTCTTGTGTTCCGTTTGACGAGAGATTCCAGAATTTTTGGTTGTTCCGGCGTTTTTTTACACTTTCAGGGGTTTTTTTTTAACAACATTCATTTGAATTTACATTACTTACTAAAACCGTGTTTTGCATAACTTAAAAACTATTAATGATAATCATGGCTATAAATATTCATCTCACCTATTTTTAAAGGTTCTTGGGCATGTGAATATTTTGATATTTGTCCAGCCCTGTCTACAAAGTCATCTAAAATGGGGAGGGGGAGGGGGTGTTTCTTGAAATACAGTTTATATTGTGATTTGTTGCAGCCCTTCATTCCCCCCCCCCACATTCATCAGTTCTAGTAAATCTACCTAGAATTGGATCGATTATCAAGCCTGCTGCAGATTCGATCGACGTGGATTAGAGGTGATCTGTGGACCACAGATTAAGAAAAGCTCTGTTTTAGTGTACTGAAATATTATTCTCAGGGAGCAGAAAATATCCATTGTCTCTCTAGAGTAAAGACTTTCAACATTTCTGGTTTATGCAGAATCCCTGATGCTCCACAGAACCTCAAAATAAATGAATGTTTCTCCAACACAAATGTTACAGCTATTCCTCTTGAAAAGTGACCATGTTCTGAGAAACTCTTGAAATGATGGCTGTTCTCTAAAGCACCGCATCTGTGTTCTAAAATATCTTCTACATAGTAGTTGTGTTCAAAGAAATCCTGGAATTTTATATTCTAAAAAACCATGTCTCCATACTAGAAGTCACTCAAAATGATAGCTATGCTCTAAGAAATAAAAACTGTGTTCAAGAAAACCCTTGAAAGCGTATTTGTTTTCTAGGAACCCTTGAAAGGGTATTTCTGTTCTCGGGACCCTTGAAAGGATATTTGTGCTCTAGGAACCCTTGAAAGGGTATTTGTGTTCTAGGGACTCTTTTGAAAGGGTATTTGTTTTCTACAGACCCTTTTCAAAGGATATTTGTGTTCTAGAGACCCTTTAAGAGATATTTGTGTTCTAGAGACCCTTTAAGAGATATTTGTGTTCTAGAGACCCTTTAAGAGATATTTGTGTTCTAGAGACCCTTTAAGAGATATTTGTGTTCTAGAGACCCTTTAAGAGATATTTGTGTTCTAGAGACCCTTTAAGAGATATTTTAAAAATGGGCAACCCTTTGCATGATATCTATGTTTTAGGAAATCCTCGAAATGATAGCTGCGCTTTAAGAAACATTATCGGTGTTCTAAAGAAACCTCTGAAATGATCGTTTTTTTTAGAAGTCTTTAAAATGATAGCTATGTTCGTGTTCCAAGAAATCCTTAAAATGACAGCTGAGTTCTAAGAAACACTTGAAATAATATTTGAATTCTAAGAAACGACATCTGCATTCCAGAAAACTCATTGAAATGATTGCTGTGATCTGAGAAACTGTGTTTTAAGAAACAAAATATCTGTTCTGAGAAACATTATCCGTGTTCTGAGAAACAATTCAAATATCATTGGTATTAGGACACAATCGATATCTGTGTGTTCTAGAAAACCCTTAAAATGATATCTATGATGTAAAAAAAATCCATGTTCTAAGAAGCTGTGTTTTAAAAAAAATACCTACGTTTATATATATAAGTTACCTTAGAAATGATAGAGAGCTGTGTTCTAGGAAATCCTTGAAATAATTTCAATTAATACAGTTAGCATTGTGTTCTAAAAAACAATATCCGGGTTCTGGGAAATCCTTGAAATCATAGCTGTGCTCTGAAATACAATATTTATGTACTTGGAAAGTGTTTTAAGAAAATTATCTGTGTTCTAGAAAGCAGTATCTGTGTCTGAGAAATCCATGAAATGATATTTGTATTGTAAGAAACGATATCTATGTTCTAGGAAAAAACCCTTCAAAATATAGTTGTGTTCTAGGAAGTCTTTTAAATGAAAACTGTGTTCTGTATAAGAGGCCCTTAAAATTATATTTGTTCTCTATTCTAAGAATTGTACCTGTGTCCTATGAAACCCTTAAAAACATGTAGTTGGATTCTAAGAAACAATATCTTCGTTTTAAGCAACTCTGGAAATGATATCTATTTGCTAAAAAAACCTTTCAAAAGATATTTGTTTTCTAAGAAATAATATCTGTGTTGTTAGAACTGATATTTTTGTTGTAAGAAACGATATCTGTGTTCCAGGAAACTCTTGAAATGACATCCATGTTCCAGAAAACCCTTCAAAAAGATATTTATGTTCTAGGGGACTCTTGAAATGATATTTCAGTAGCAGGCAACCCTTGAACCCTTGGCATTGTATCTACTTTCTAGGACACCTTCGAAAATTATATCCACGGTCTAGAAATCACCTAGAAATGTTTCACGCACCCTTGACATGATAAATGTTCGCGTTCTTGACATCATAAACACAAATATTAGAATCACGATAGGCCAAAAAGGTGACTTGAAAAAAAATGCCAAAAAAAGATTAGAAAAAAAATTTATAATGTGCATAATATTGTAACTCATTTACACACTAACTATTGATCGGGGATTTCCCACTAAAAAAATCATTGAAACGTTTTTCCCATAATATTATGCATAATTACTCACTCAGTACATCCAGTGCGACCGTGTAGCTGTCAGTGAAGACACCACTGGTGACGACGCAGGTGTAATTACCGGTGTCTTCTTCGGTTAGGGGGTCAATTATCAAGTTCGACACCTCGGCTAGATTCAAGATATTTATCCGGCCCGTTTTGGACACCTCCCGGCCGTTTCTGAGCCATTTGAAGTCCATCTTCTCCCCGCTCTCTTTCGTGGAGCAAAGTGTCGCCGTCCTTTTGCCGATCGTGGGTGTCGGTGGGAAACTGAACGGCTGGATGTGCACCGAAGCAGCTGAATTGCAATTATAATGGAATAATTAATTAGTCCAATTCAAAAACGGTTCTAAATAAATTTTTAGAATATTCTCTCATGCTATAGAACACTATGAAGTTATGTTAGCTCTCAGTCAATATAATTAGTAATATCATCGAGACAATATTCACTCACCTACGAAAGCGTCCATGATCGTGAGCAAAAACATGATGTATCCATGTGCGAAGCACATGCTTCTTCTTTCTTCCATGTCGCAATCACTAACCGAAATACTCACGAATATAAATCGAAAATAATGATACCAGATACAATCGTAAATCAAAAGTAAAGTATCAAGCAGTGTTAGCGATGTTGTGGTATATTCCAAGAAAATAGTAATAATAATGCTTTTTAGCTTTTGTGTGTCGGGGGACGAGATGGGAATGAAACTGCATCGCAGCGCCCTCTTGCATAGAAAAAACAAATTATTTTACGAGAAAAATCGTACATCAATCAAAACCATACATCATAATTTATAAAAAAAATTTCAAACGTTCATTACGCTGCACAAACGACATTCTCAACCATGCCTTCAATTCTTAGCGTCCTATAGGCTGTCTTGAAACGTTTCTTATGAATGGATACGCTCTAGAAGGAACGTTCCAATAAAAATAATTGCAATATTCGATGTTCATAAGCATACCTATGACTCTGAGCACGATTATCTTGTACAACGGATGGTCCCCTACGCCATTGGATGCGTTGCACCGATAAGAGCCTTCGTCGGACTTCGATACGCTCTGGAAAATGAGGCTGCCATTCGGAAACGTTGAAAGGTTTTCACTCGGAATTAGGATCTGAAAATCCGGTCCCGTTCCTGGAACAAGATATCGGGACGCCGTTATACATACGCACAAAAATAAACGAGAAAAACTGATAATGGTTATTTCTCGCGAGCATTTTCATTAATTATAGCAATTTTGGCTGAACAGACATAACGATTTGGCAGCCGAATCAACGCGAATTGTGATTGGTTAAGTATGTTTTTCGGATTACTGCACACATGGTGTGAACCGACTAAATTTGCCTGAGACAAAAATGGGACACGGAGTCAGCCATCGCCAGTAATTGGAAATAGTCGTCAATTTTTCGACAGAAATTTGCTAAAAAAAAACCTGTCATAACTATATCTAAGCCAAAATAACTCCTAGAGAAGATCCAAAACCACATCAGCGGAATCAGAATCCCATTCAAAATGGGACGTATGGTCACTATAAACATCCCATTCATTGCCAATTACTGGAAATAGTCAAAAATTATCCCAACAATTTGCTGAAAAAAAAAGTGGCATCACTTAAAATTAAGCCAAAATCACGCCAAGAAAAGCCCAAACCTCATAGTAGATTTACAAGTAAGAAAATCCTATTCACACACACAAAATGGGACGCAGTCATTATAAACAAACATCAATTTGGTAATTCATCTTACTGGAATTTCGGTGAATATTTCATTTACCGCCAAATACCGCCATTTACGCCTTCGACACTAGTGTTCACACAATGTACATCGACATTGCAATGGTGATCGACATCGTAGTTCATTTAAAATAAAATCTGTACAAAACAGAGAGAGAGAGGCATTGAAATAAATTTCACCTTTGGATTTGAGCCATGTCATGGTCGGGTTCGGTCGTCCATGTGCAGAGCATTCTATGACCACTCTCTCTCCAACCACAACATCTCTGTCATCGGGCTTCACTTGCCACGAGGGTGGAACTTTATCGAAATAAAGAGTAGATTTCTAGATGCATTAACACAATCAACCTCTCGAAATGACATCGCAATATTATAACGATCTTATTTTAATCTTACCCGAGACATCTAGATGCGCAGTGAAACTTCCGGTCACACCCTTGTTGCTGATGACACAAGTATAGTTGCCACTGTCATCTTCACTCAAGGGGTCGATGACAAGAATGGACAGGTCAGGCTGTGTCCTCACGTCGATGTTGTTTTTTCTACGAATGTCCTTACCGTTCATCAGCCACCTGAAATCCATTTTGCCACCTGTTCCAGGAGCACAGGTGACGCTGACACGGTTGTCCACTACCGACTCTCTGGGAAACTGAAACGGTTGGATCTTCAAGATCGGCATTTCTCCTGAAATTTGTCAAAAGCTGAATTACAAAAAGCGAACATATAAACAATTAACATCATTCTTATTTTTTTATGAAAATACTTTTTTTCTGGATGTTATGCCAAAGTGTGAACTCTACAAGCGAAATTACCAGACGTGGGGCTAGCTCAAAGATGCCAAGAAAAACGGCCATGATGAGATGCTCGGAGTAAAAAAGGAAAAATTCTATTCTCACATGAAATGTGCCTCTTTTAACTTTTTTCCCTAAAAAGCGGGTACATTGCTTTCTATTTCACCTGCCGAAGACCTGTTTCTCTGCTCACAGAATTTTGATATCTGTGCGGAATTACAAAATAACTTGCTTCTTTATACACTATGGGGAATTCTTCTCTGCCCAGCAAAATAACTGTGTGCACGGAAGCATTCTCAGACTTTAAGCGTCTATATTTTGTATACTTATTCACGATTAAAAAAATGGCACCTTTCTTAGGCACTTTCGTCTTTATCCCATGAATTTAGAATCACACTGTATTACATGTGAGAAAGGCATCAATGAAGTAGTACCCCTTCCACCACCTATCGAATTGCAATTCTTCGATTAAAATTAGCGATCGAATTTTGATTAATGTGCCGTATGAAAAAAGCAATATCATATCATAGGTGTTAATATTCTATAAGGGGTTCTATATTTGTTAAATTATCAAGTTTGCCTCGAAATTTTAACGTTATTATTTGCGCGTGGTTAAACAATGTTTGTAAAACTCGTAAAGTGTAGCAGTACTTGGCATTTATATTGTTTTTGATTTTAATAGATAGGTGGCGGAAGGGGTGCCACTTCATTGATGTCTTGCTCACGTGTAATACAGTGTGATTCTAAATTCATGGGACAAATTTTAAGAGGTTATATAAGACACTTGTACAAGCACTTTTGATCATAGATTTTGTGGTCGGGTGTATTATTTATTTCACCAAAAACAAATATCATATTTTTCCGACGAATTTGCTGCGATATGTGGCACCAGCCATTCGAGGATGCACATGCACCTTCGGATTACATTGGAGTTCGGTTTCTATTAGTCCAAGGACCATCAAGGTTATGCGCCAAACAATGATCAAGCGGTATAATGACTGGTGTAGAATTTGCGCTACCCAAGATGTACCATGAAAAGACCTATACCAAATTACAATACCCTGCTCCCGAGCATTGACGTACGCAAGATCGAATTTTAGAGGGACACACTCATACATTGGGTTTGCGGAGCATGAGGAATCTCTCCCAGAGAAATTTCGAGCTGCTAACCTTCAAAAATCATTTTAAATTAACAGAAATGGATAAAAGACAACATACAGTATAAAAGTATTTTCTTTCGATATTTTAATTTTTTTACTGCAATATTTGGAAATGTTTTCAATTTTTTATCGTCTTGTGGGTAAGGCACGAGACCCCCCCCCCCAGGTTCTCTCCTGCTTACTACGCCTCTGGTCACAAAAGTATGAACTCAGGTATATCATTTGGCAAGAAATTTTCGCAGCAACGTATAAATAAAAAAAGGAGGGGGAAAAAACTTATCTTTATGCTACGCAATATCATAACAGCATATAAGTAATATTACACGAAGAATTACGATTTTAAAAACTAGGAAATCCGAAGAGTGATTGTTGAATTTTCAGTAAGTAAATTTTGTCTTTGTGGATTCAGAGGAAAAATATTAGTTTATTAATTTTCATGTTTTCTCATATAAAAGTGCGCAAAAGCACATTTGAGATACTTGATTGAACAAGATTTATGTTCAACCTATTTTTACTTAATTTTCTGCAGAATTTTAATTCATTATATGATGTATATGTGCTAAATAGCTCAATTAATCCTTGAAGATCAGACATTTTTCCAAAACCCATTGGAAAAAAGGTAAGGCACCCACTGTGGGACCCCCTCTCTCCAAAGAAGAGATTTGAAATATTTGCTCTCATCGGTGCGTTTTTATGTGGGAAATTCTCTCGTGACATCTTAAATCATCAACGTTACCCGCCTTCCAAGACGGTCATGACCAACACTTCGGGAACCACTGTATCAAGGTAATAGAGGTGAAGAACGAAACCTCTTTTCAGATAGTCGTATCTTAAGTGCAGAAAAATATTATTTTCGACCCGACTCACGTGACAGCTGCCGCTAATTATGCAATATTCCGATCCTTATCTTTTTAGGGGAGGGAGTCATGATCTCTTACATTTTCTAGTTGAAGGCCATGCAATTCGCATATCCTCAACTTGAGAACAAAAGAAATTATATGCGTTAATACAATTACAGACTAATTTGTCTATTTTGTATCAACGCTCCATTTAGGATATTATAATACCCCGCAAATACATCCTCGAAGAATCACTAATCGATAACAACATGCGTCGGTACATAAAGTGCTTTAATGCAAAAAGAATTGAATCGTATGCGTAAATATATTTTCAATACCAAATGATAAAAAAAAAACCATGGGAGAAATAATATTACAATGAAGTTGATATCAAATAATAGTTTAATTGATGGGATTTATTAATGGCAGAGCAAGGAAGAGTAGAGAAAAAGACTTACCAGCTATGGTGTCCATCAAGCTCAGGATCACGAGAACCGTGATCGCTTTATTAGGTCCGGTGAAGATCATTTCTAGTCACGTGACAATTAGTGATGGCGATTCTTTGCATATGAGGTATGATGATTAGTACAGACGAATTTTTACTAGACAAGCCTCACTGTGATTATTTGGTGAAGAAGCGAGTTGTAGCGATAGTGATGATGCTGAAAAAATGAGTCTTTAGTTGGAAATATTTATATCATACGGTAATAAGAGACACCAGCGCCCTCCATAGACCGTCACAACAACTAAAAACGTTTATAGCTGAAAACATAATTTATTTATTTATTAAGTTAAATTAATTCTAAGTACCTGGACGTAGTTTTATGAAAACAGATCATTCAACAATGAAAGAAATTATCTTACACTGATGAAAGCATGAAACACTGAAACCCAAGTCGATCAGGAACATCTAAAACAAACGTGTTATTCATCACATTAAGAATATAATTTAGTTCATTCTACTGTATATGTAAAACTAAGACATACAAGTGTCAAGGGTATTGGTAAATCCATCAGAATTAAGAGGTGGCTCCAATGAAAAATTCATGACTTGTCAAGAAAGCCATGATTTTTTCATTCGATGATGGCCGTGGAAGCCTAATTTGTTTCGGGTGATGCCCAAATTAGTTAGAAGATGCGAATACCTATCACTCTTAGTACTATGGTCTTGAAAAGATCCTCTCCGATATCATTGGATACATTGCACTTGTACAATCCTTCGTCGTCTTTGATGATTCCACTGAAGACGAGGCCATCCGGGGATGCGCTGATGCGGTCAGTTGCAGAAAGTTTCTTGAAGTCGTAGGTTGATCCTGAATACGGTATCGAAAAAAATCATAATTTGTTGACCCACGTTAAATGATATCTGAGTTCTAAGAAACTCTTTAAATGATATTTGTATTAAGAGGGACGCGATGTCTGTATTATAGAAACCCTTGAAATGATATTTGAGAAAGAGGACGGTCAGATTCTGTACAGACAACATCTGGACAGTCAGACCTAACTCAGGTTAAAGCTCACACTGCCACCAGATGTCAACTTATCCGAAGATGATGTTAACTCTCCTCCATTCATAGGAAGGTTTCAACAGCTGGACGATGCGAAGATGAATTCAGGAAACAAAATTCCTCCCTGCAAGTGAAAGGACGTGGGTTTGATTCCCCGCAAGAGCAGTTGAATTTTCTTTCCTGAATTCATCTTCGCATCAGCCAGCTGTTGAAATCTTCGTATAAATGAGGGGGAGCGATATCATCTTCCTGTAGGGCACGTTCCCTTAACCATTTATAAGGCCTTCTCACACCGTTGGAACGGTAAACGGTTACAGACAAAACCCCTTACAAGGACAGGGCCCCAAGGTGACGTCTTCAAAAAGTTTTGAAAAATTACCACCAATTCTATTCATTTAAATATGCACAAAACTACAAAAAGATCCAGCTAAATTATTACGGGTCACAAGAAAAAAATTCAAACATTAATATTTTGAACGCCAATTTGTGAAGCCAAGAATGAATTGAAAAATCTAGCAACCCTAGACTCTTTGAGTGACGTCATTCAAACAACACATGATCACGTTAAGACGCCTTCATATAAAGGGGCCTTCGTGTATAAAGGGTACTAGATCACGCAAAGCACAGACAAAGAAAGGGGGGAAGAAAGATAAGCAGTTTCTAGTACAGAGAAGTTGTAGGAAAGAAAGTGAAACGAAAAGTTTTCTATAGATTTCGCCAAGAAGAACGATGGTAGCCAACTGTGATTGATCATTTTTGATAACTTTTTGCGTCTTTAATAATTGTATTCCGCTGATGAATTTTTCATAATTTTTTGAGAACGACACCTTGGGACCCTTTCCTTGTTAGATATAATGATAGAGGAACTCACCCTGGGCTTTTGACCAGGTCACGACAGGCTGAGGTTTGCCGCTACCTTGGCATCCCAACGTGATGTCTTGTCCGCTGATTACGTCCGTGTCCTTCGGCTTCACTTTCCAAGATGGAGGACCTCAAACGAACGCATATTTTAATTGATAGTTATGTGGTACTGGGGAGGTGAATGAGATTCAGAAACGTAATTGGCATGGAGAAGCAGTCGTAAAATACTTACTCAGGACATCCAAAACCACCGTGTGACTGTCGGTGAGTCCTCTGGCTGACACAACGCAAGTGTAGTTCCCACTGTCGTCTTCGGTGAGGGGATCGATGATCAGGTTCGAAAGTTCCGGAAACGTTCTGAGGTTGACGTTCTTCTGCTTGGTCAGCGGTTTGCCGTTTTTCAACCACTTGAAGTCGATCTTTTCTCCCGTGACGGTCGTGCACAATGCGATCCCTCTCTTACCGACGACCGACTGACTCGGGAACGAAAACGGTTGGACTTTTAAGGACGACGTCGCACCTGAAACCGATCGAAATTTCATTTCCATCTGTATAGCATCCATATGAAGTAAAGTTATATAATGAACACAAATTTATTACTTATCATCACTAATTAATAGTTCGGCTACATTGGTATAAATTATAACTGAACCCGATGAATACTCATACAGTTAGTTATTTATGGAACCATCCGCGGAATCCCGCGGATGGTGCTTACATTCTGTGCAATTATATGCTTTGACAATGGCCTAATTTATTTTGGGAGAGAGAGGGGTGGTGTGTGTTTTTTTGTGAATTTCTTTTCGGCCATATATTTCGGCCTTTTTCATTTTTTTCCAAATTTTGAATTCTTAACCATTGCGTTAGTAACTTTAGGTCGCCTTTAAATGCATTCATCATAATTTCGCTCATTTTAGTGTGGCTTTTAGTGTATTTCTTCGAGTTATTTCGACCAACTTTTTATTACTACATTTAGGCTCTATTACATACATATTTTTATGGGTATTTATTTCTCCATGTTTCTTTCCCCGTTTCTCAATTTTTTTTCTCGACCATCTTGTCGTGCAATGTGCCTGTTGTTTTGGATTTCATATTTGTTTACGTCTGCTATATACGTATAATAGAATGTCGACTATCTGGCCTCCGTACTATCCAGTAACTAGTACCTTGGCACCATGACTTCGTCAAACTTCGCTAAGTTTGTTGCCAATCTGGCAATATAAACAGAGGAATGCGTCAGTTTACATTTTTACATAAGATAATGACTATTTACAGGTGAAAAATGACATAAATATGAACTACTTACATAATTTTCGTAAATAATTTTGTAATAAATTTTGTAATAAATTTTGTAATAAATTTTGTAATAAATTTTGTAATAAATTTTGTAATAAATTTTTGTGATAAATTTTTAAAACTTACAGTACACATAACAAACATTTACATTATGTCATGTTATTATGTTACCGCCAAAGCCCGAAGTGGTTACTTCGCAAACTTGCCAGCCCAGTTGATCCTGCCATTTTCCGGATTTCGTGCTTCCGCTGGGCTTTGCCCAGCCCTATAAGTCGATCGCTATATATGTATCACTAAGATATCAATATTTAGATTCTTTTCATATTAGAGTTGTCATAGTTAACCATAATAATTATGCTTAGCTATGGCTAACTATAAATGGTTATAGTTATCACACATAAAACGCTAACGTGGCGATGACCCCGAAACATAGGGATCGATTTTTAGAGATATATATGTTACCGGAAAAGTATGAAATTCAGGCATTCTATACAATGCCTGGTCGTTTCAGGCAAAGTATGAATTCAGGCATTCTATACAATGCCTGGTCGTTTCAGGCAAAGTATGAAATACCGGTTTTATTCTATACTTTGCCTAGGCATTCTATAGAATGCTTAAACACCATCCAGGCAAAGTATGAAATATCTTCTTCCAACAAATCTCTTTAGGGGCGATATAAAATATTGCATAAAATTAAAATTTCGCAGCATTTTCGTCATTTTTTCCCGGAAACATTTCCCTTTCGCTCTCGTGAAAAAAGGATCTGTTGAGGGGCGGTATAAAATATTACAATTTCATCAAATTAAAGGGAACGACGAAAGCCCGATTTTTCGGATATTGGCCGGGTCAGCTGGGTCGACCAGTTCGCAAAGTGGTCAACTTCGGGCTTTATCAGTAACATAAATTTATGTATATACAGTAGTACTGACCTGTACCAAGGGATCACAAAATATGAAAAAGGAGTGGCTTTTCGTATTAAAATGGTGTTCTTGATGGTGTGATGAGGGGTAGGAAGTGAGCATCAATAGAACTCCGGCCTATCCGGCTTTTCTGTTATTCGGCTCGCCCTTCCTATTAGGCTGGATAGTCCGGATTCTACTGTACAATGCGCAAGAAAATCATTTGAAAGAAAAGAGCATTTTCTTTTTCTTATCCGATGTTTTCTCTCCTTGAAATCGATATCATTTCGCTGAATTAATTTCGGTTTTAAATTCACAGAAGCTACATTTTTCGCAATTCACTGTCCCATCGGACTTATTTCAATTCGGCGTTTCTTTTTAGTAAAAAAAACTGTCAAATTTAAGTCTTTCAGGAAAGTTAAGTGAAAGCTTAACTCGATTGGCCATGACGCTGCAGTTTTTTCCATGTGTCCCTCGCCACAGAGAGCAACAGGCCTACACAACAATACCATTATTCAATCATTACACTTCACTCATAGTTAGAAAATTTGATGGCAGATGAAGCACTACACAGAAACAAACGTCACGCAGTTTCACTGCACATAACACACATTCCAACATGTACCAATTCGTTAGATGTTCCGCAAAGGAATATGGACGAGGTGCAGCAGCAACTTTTCATGTGTCTAAAATGTTAATACTCCGGGAGATAAAAAAAAAAACCACGGAATTTCTCATTGACACAGACCTTGAAATATTTTTGCCTTCTTCCTGAAAATTCCAAGGTATTTTTACCAATAACTGGTATTCGTTTGGAAATCCCCACAGAATTCAGGAAAGCTAATTAAAGTTTAACGCAGATATATTACCCATCAAGTACCTCATTCATATTATCGTATTTCCATTATGTGAATAAACAGCATAAAAACATTTTTACGAGAATCATTTGGAAATATTTGTATGAATAAACAACATATGCAGGGAATCTCTTATACCTTGTCCATAGTAAACCTTGAAACACTTGAAATAATTTAACTAGTATTGCCTTCAAGCTGATGATCTTGACAACGATTTTGCACGTAAAGCACGTTTTAGTCAAAAAAATTATTCGCTTGTCTTTGTTGTTTCCCTTCACAACATTGCAAATTTAGTGAACTATATTTAGATCATGTCACGATCTTTATCCGTATAATCCCTTGGTCAACCATACAAAGTGTTCAGTCATACCAATCACTGTAAATGAAGTTATTAAAATTTTTAACAAATGTTGGGACATTAAACATGGACATTAACAAATTTTTAACATCGTGTACTTTGTAAACAGCATAATATGAGATTTTTCCTAGTTTACCTCGGAATACTCAACTTACACTAATTTATAACTCTTCTTTTACTTTCACATGCATTTCATATTTTATATTTTAAGTTCTCTACCTTTCTCCTACAAAATAACTTCAGCTACCCCATTTCTTCTCTTCTATATCCACGTACGGTTATTATTATTTTTTTAAATAATCAATAAATAAAATAATAAATAATCCTTATAGGAAGGGTGGTCCGAATAACAAAAAAGCCGGATAAGCCGGAGATATATTAATGCTCACTTCCTACCTCGATCATACCATCAAAACATCATTTTAATACGAAAAACCGCTCCTATTCATATTTTGTGACCTCTTCGTACAGGTCAATACTTTATACGTAAATGTATATGTTACTGCCAAAACCCGAAGAATTTCCTTTTTTTGGGAAAAAAACAAAAGTTTACAGTGTGGGATGCGTCGAACAAAAATTTTAGTAAGTAAATTTCCTTAGGATGAGAAGTGAGAAAATACTCTATTGTTGGTCAGAGTGCAAATAGAGACTATAGCAAAAATAGAGAATATGGCAAATGTTGACATCAAGGATCACCTAGCATCAAACGAACTGACAGAACCAAAGATTTAAAAAGATTTAATTTTCCTTTTTACAAGTATCATGTAGAATACACATTTCGTAAATATGTTCCTACCTCCTGTATTGTTACTTTGTTTTGTGTATATATATTAATAACAACGTTTTGTGTGATTATTTTGGTATTTTTTTTATTGCAATATATGATTTGTATTAAAAAATACTCACTATTAGTATGAATTTGTACTTTTTGTCTTTGTAATTTTACCCTGTTTCAAGATATAAGACCCCCTTGTTGTACATTGGAACATTTTACCTCTTCCAAAATGCATATTTAATGATTGCAGTGAGATAGAAAGGTAATTTAAATTTCACGTAATATTTTATACAGCGTACAGATACTAAATTGGATTTAATAAAATTTTACGGTAAAAACTGACCGAGAACAAAATCTTAAAAATAATGTGCCAGGATATAACAGTCTCCCCTAAATATTGCTAATGAATCATAATTAATTAATCCTATTAATGCCTAAACGGACATTCAAACAAATATATAATTATATTAATATCACAGTGCATTCAACAAACATCAATGTATTCAATCGCTTCAAGTCTTATGTAAAAATAAATTCATTCGACATTCCGTTCATCCGCGTATGTAAAAATATGTAAAGCAGTGTTTTGATGAAATGGAATTTTGAATTCGTCTTTGAACAATACACTGTATATTGTGGTTGCTCATGTATCTTAAATTCAGAGAATTGTACATAAATTAAGACTAAAGAGAGAAGAATGGTATTCATACCTGTGTCCGAGTCGACGATCGTCCATACAGATGCGATGAGTAGTCCGATGTACAGCATTGTCTTCCTATTAGATGCACGAGTTATACGATAACGAAATGCTTATGCTGGAAATGAAATCTGCAAAAATTGTATAGTGTATATACATGGCATTACACGCAAATTGTCACGCACGCCACCCAACACTAAACCGAAAGACGCCTCGTTTTTTTTTTCTATCCCGAACTAGGTCTTGCGTTTCTGTGGAATCGTAGCGCCACGTAGTGTTCGAAATCCGAACTAGTAATTTTGTGATGACAGCACTAAATAAGTGATACGATAGTGTTGCTAATATTTGAGAGAGAATTTTCTAGTGATCCATTCACACAGCAAATGTTCATGAGTAAAATTAGTTTCATACTTAAAGTGGTATTAAAAGAAATGGTCTATGTCCATATATGTTTTCCTCACCGTGTACAGAAACTCTGATAGCCGACGATATCGACGGGCCGACGTCATTGTTGGCTTCGCAGGAATACATTCCAGAGTGTTCAGACTTGATGTGAGTAATTACCAGAGTACTCTGACCGGGTTGTCTCTTTTGGTTCTCAAGCGGTTGGAAATCAGAATAACCTGTAACGAAATGGTCAGTTTTTATTAAAACTTAGACAATGTGGTCAAACTTATTAGAAAAACATTTTCTCATCACGGGTGTTGTGGAGGTCGGTCTTTCAAGAGTAAGTGTTTAGAAAACATTATTCTAAAAAATTGCAATACAAAAATAATTTCCCCTTCACTTACCACCCACAACTCTGATCAATCGCCAGTAGGTCGCTTTACTTTCCAAAGTGGCATCATAGATTTAGGGGCTATTTTCGGTTTAGAGCAAGGGTCCTTAGCCTTTTTCAGCCACTACCCAAAATCAACACAATGATCAGCTCACGATCCATGGCACGATTTGGCTTTGGAAATTTATATTAAGACTAATGGCCGTATTCACCGACAGAGTTTAAACTACAATCGCAGGTTAAAGAATTGGCGATCGACACGGATTGGTTAAAATCCTCAATTTAACCAATCCGTTTCGATCTTCAATCCTTTCACCTGCGATTGAAGTTTAAACTGCGTTGTTGAATACGGAAGTGAAATTGGTACGACCCATCTCAAAAGCCCCTGCAAATCAAGTTAGGGTCATGACCGTAGCTCAGGTTTCCCTGGCTGTAAGTGGATTTTCACGACCAATCTTGGAAGCCCTGGGAATCAAATTTGTGTAGTGTGACCCGTAGATCGAAAACCTCCTGGCTGTAAATATATTCATATGACCCTTCTCGAAAGACCCCTACGAATCAAGTGTGGGTCGTAGCACAAGAGCTTCTCCTGCTGTAAGTGTATTTGTACGACCTATCTCTGAAACCTCTGAGAATCAAACTTGTGTAGTAACCTATAGATCAAGAATTCTTCACTGTAAGTGGATTTTCACGACTCGTGTCGAAAACCCATACGACCCAAGTTTGGGTGGTTACCCATAGCTCGAAAATCCTTGGTAGAAAAATTTATTTGTACGACCCTTCTCGGAAGACATGGCGAATGAAGTCTGTGTCGTGACCCTTTTCACACTCCTGGGTTTTAGGGAAATTGAACGACCCATCTCGGAAGACCTCGCGACCGGAGTTTCGGTCACAACTCACAGGTTAAGAACTTCCTATCTAGAGATTCAGAGACCTCTCTAACAGCTTATACGACCAACATTGTCTCAACACCCGTCGTTACTATAGATGTGTCTCGCAAGTATGACTGAAAAAATTTTGAAAGCCGAAATTCTTTCCGAAAACTCTTGCTTTTATCAAAAAATCTACTTATCATGCTAACAACGTCTGTTTTTTGATGTCTGGTTCCCATTATTTGGATACACAAAAAGGTATCCCACCAATTCGTAAATAGTTTAAAAAAAACTCATTAAACTTGGAGGAACTGGTATATCTGTATCGTGAGCGGCAATATTCCTCAACTTGAAATATTCTAACTAAAAATTTTAAAAAAATTGCGAAATATAGTCACTTCACTTCCTGAGACACATCAAGAATCCGTACACATTTGAAAACATTCTCACATTCACCACATGTCTTGTTTTTGAAGTGAAACTTCTATAGAGACATAAGAGTGAATTTCTGTGAGGGAGAGGAAATTCATCACAAAAAAATGGAACACGTTCTTTTTCCTCTAGCTGATTGTATGATGTGGGGGAAGATGTCAATAGAGGTTCGGCCGTGTAAGAAAGAAAATATAAAGATGGGTGGGATGGGGAGGGGGTTGGTTCAAACAGTTTGTGTCGAACAAAAACAGTTTATTTCCTTTCTCTATTCTCCGTGACACCGCACCCACAGTCGGGAAGCACGAGACTATATTTTGCATGCGAACGTAAGTTTTGTGACGTCACAGTGCCAACTCACGATTGGCTGCGCTGTCATAACGCAATTTCTTTTATTTTAAATGAATTTGTATCCAATTACATTGATGTCGGGTTATTTTATCATGTGTGCAAACTGTTTTCAATGCATTTTTTAAATTTATTTGACATAATTTATATTTTATTGGCATGTTTATAATAATCATGAATTTTTCAAAAATTCGTAAATCTAGTCATGTCAAACCTAGGAGTATCCCTTCTATTGCGCGAGATTCTCGCGAAAATTTTTTTTTTAATTCTTGAACCTGTTAGAAATCGGATTCCAATCAGGTGTTTTCTTCACCAATCCGAGGGGTTTTTGCCTGTACAAAGGAACCAAAACAAATCTCATGTAAACGCTTCAAGTGTTTACAATGTTACATACGTTAGCAAGTTTCCATTCCCCCGGGAGGATGCCCCTCAGCAACAATACTTCTGTGTGAATCTGCAACTGTCCAATAACATATTATCTAAGGATTCTAAGGAAAATATATGGTCCTGGTGCTTTGCGTGCACATACATTTTTTAAAAGTTTTAGGGTTTCCACATATTCCACTTTAATACCGTTGAGGATTTCATAACCCCATGACACACCTCTACTTTAGATATCACCTTCCCCATTAAAAACAGACACGGAAAAGCCATTGAAAGACCTTACATGCCTACATTGCTCTCTACCCTATATCCTGTTATCGAGAGTGAGCTAACTGCAACTGTCCTAATGCATTGAAAATGATTTTGGGTCAGCACCAATGTCATTTGCCATTCTTGACTCATCTTCCTCTTTGCTTTGCCTAATCACTTTCTTCAATGACCTAAATGCTGACTGGTGACCTGTTCCACTTTTACGCTCTCTAAAAGCCCTTTTCTTCACAAGATAAAAATTACGCACTTTTTCCGTAAGCCGGGGGGGTTACAAAAAAATGGGTGTTTTACAAACAAAGGGTATGACGTCATGCAAAACAGAAGATAGTTTTGCTCTAAATTCTTCCCATTGATGTACCTCACCAAGTAATTACAACCGTTCTCTCCACAGAATGCCCTGTTAGCTATGAAATTTCTCCCCAGATTTCTTTGCAAGAAGTACTGGAACACACTCCCTACAGTCCAAACCCGTGACCCACCAATTTCCAAAAAATCACTCTAAACAACGAAAGGTAGCTCCGGGGCGTTGAACTAAAGAACATTGTGATAGATTGGATTCCCTCGCAACTGAAGACTTTCTCCAAGACGGACATACACCGACTTGTAAAACAATGGACTCTAAGGCAATTGCTTCTAACCGTTACGTAAATTTCTTCCCAAGAGACTTTCTCGTCACCTTTTTATTTTCTAAATTCATACATGTCTGATATTTCCAACTTACCAGAAAATGTCCAGGTAACATCAGGTAAAGGAAGTCCGTCCGCCTTACAGTCCAAAGTGACATTCTCTCCGGTCAAGACATCTATGTCCTTGGGGTGAGATATCCACTTCGGTGGAGCTTATGACATAAAATATATGTCGGTGAATTAATCGAATATTTGTAATAACACTTTTTATGACATAAAATATGCATATTCCATTGAATTCTGAGAGTTCTCAAGATTCTGTGAACAAACAACAAAAGAAGCGAAGAAACGTTTTTGAAAGGATTCCGAGGCTAACTCTGAGGTTTCTTAAACCTTTGTCATTAAAGAACCATAGGCGGAGATAGACTTGAAAGTTGAAAGTCTGGGGTTGGGGCATAGTCATTATTGCTAAAGGGAGCACGATGATGATGATGTCAATTCAAAATACACATAGACATTAGATGCGACGACTCCACTTTTGATGCGGGGTGGCAATGACAACCCCCCCCCCCCTCCGTATCTCCGCCCATGTAAAGAGCAATTGAAATTATTTTTATTTTCTTCTAGAGCAGAGGTCTTCAATCTTTTAGGCACTGCGGGTAAAAAAAAAAAATTCCATGAAACCTGAGGACCAACAAATACTGTGATATCTTAATTCACACAAAGTCGACTTAACGAGTGGGCTACGAGTCTTACAGAGGGCCCTATATTATTAGAGAATTTTATTCATTCTGAGGCTATTTTTTTCCCATTAATTCTGGAAATATTTCTTTCAATAGAGAGAGATACATGGCTTTTTCTCAGCCCAAGATATATATCAAGGAGACAGTTATTTTCCGGATATTATGCTGAGGTGATGACTTTTCTTTCCGATTTTCACCTCAGCATAATATCCGGAAAATAACTGTTTCCTTGATTTCTTTCAATAATTCTGGGGATATTTATTTCAATAGTTTTGAAAATATTCCTTTCAATATTTCTTTTAATAATTCTGGAAAAAGTTATTAATTATGAATTTTCATTAATTGCGAAATGATTTTCCTACCAATTCTGAAACTATTTTTCTTTACAATTCTAAAATTATTTTTCTCAATAATTATGAAATTATCCCTTATTAATTCCGAAACCATTTCTCTCCAATTTCTGAATAATTTATCATCAATTTCTAAATAATTTATCATCAATTTCTAAATAATTTCTCATCAATTTCTAAATAATTTCTCATCAATTTCTAAATAATTTCTCATCAATTTCTCATCAATTCCGAGCTCACCAGTATATTTCTTATTATTTATGTGATACCGGTATATTCCTCATTAACTCTCATTTCTTTCATGAATGCTCAAATTTTATCCAAAAGTAATTTATAAATTACTTCTTCCACTGATTCTAATGACACAAATGAGGTGCTATCGAGATGTTTTTTTTCAACATTTCTATATCTTATTTTATCCTTTTTTCAGCAGTCTATGAATTCTGTAATCGTTTAAGCCTTTTACGTCGCGATCCACTACAAATAAGTAGACCTCAACATGAAGCCCGCGGACAATGCGTTGATGACCTCAAAGGTGTTATGTTGAATTGTCAAAATTCATCATAGCGTTACATTAACTTAATCTTAAAATAGTTTTAATTGTAGAGAAAAGAAAAGATTATTATATGGAATAGATTTTTGCCTTATGTTTTATATGTACAGCGGAATCTTGCATAATTAATCATTTGATTATACCTATATTTAATTGTATATATTATGGTGCATATAATAATAATAATAGTGGAAAGCAAAATCTATTCTATAGAAAGTTTAGGCCTTAAGATACAGTTGTACACGGTACTGCTGCCTTGGGGCCCCAGATGAGAAACACGGGTCGAATTACAAAGGGTTGTAAGAGAGTGAAAGAGATGGTCATCGAGCCATATAAGGTAATGTTTGTTTTTCAGGGGGGTGTGATTAACGGTCCTTGGCGAGAAGAATTTCTCCGAAGGTCTTAACAGTCCCCTTAAGATTTTCCCCTTCCTCTGTTGTACCTCATTTTCCCCCTCTCTCCCTTCTCCGCCAACTGTAAATTAAAACGCCGAATAATTCCCTTCAGGACCTGTACCCAGTACATTTTCATATAGTTAGGGCCTTTTTAACATACCCTCTGAGAAAATTCGCGCCGAGTCTCTTGAGATAATTTCTACGTTACTGGCGGGTGAGAGTTCCTTTCTCTCTCGCTTGTAATCAACGATGTAAATAAACTCTCGATACTTTTCATACTATGAGCGAGTTGTATGTTCGCTCGCTGATAATTCGAATTATAAATGTGCTGGTTGATTATTTGCACCTACCGGAAATGTACGTTGTACACGTTTTCGCTCTCCGGTGTCGCGAAAACAGTATGATGTGAAATATCGTAAAATAGTGAAATGTGTACATTGCGGAGCGACCACATGACAGCTGACAGCTTCCCGAGGGTTCGTCCACGGGCCAGCACACTGGCTTCTAATAGAGACCCACCACGAATTCACTGTGAACGACCACCGGCGTAAAGACAGAGGGCTTCTTACAAATGTGGAATTCATTTCCCGCTCAGCTGCCATCTCACCCTACATTCACTCCAAATTCGTCTATCGACTGGTCACCGTCTTCATTATGGACAAACCTCCATGTTACCCTCTTCGAGCTTCAAACGTAGTCTGCATAAATAGACATGGAATCTTCTTCTGCGGGTCGTCATCTCTTCGAGAGGGATTGATTGCTCACCCGTTAACGACGGACTCTTACAGAACGATAATATGTAAGTTTTTATTTAAATCATTGTGAGGCGATGTTTTTGTCGGAAAATCTAGCCTTCATTTGGTAGATGTTTACATTTATCTGTATAACCTTTTTAATTGTTAAAAGGTAGCTACCTACACCCATTATTTTCTATTGTTAAAATTAAATATTTTCTTTTTCCTTAAAATTTGACTCTGATTTACTTGCTCATGAAAGTGTTGTGTTGTTTTCTTTCATCTTATGGATTGCTTAACCCCTTGTCTTGATCCTGTAATATTTATTCGAACCTGGGTGAATGGATTCCAATTTTGAATCAAAGTAAAATATAATTAAAGAAGAAAATGGATCAAGACAAAGGCTTAAAGGTTTTAATTTACGCGGAACACTTGACTCTCACCTAAACCGTCCCACGGAGCCCAAACAAACATGAATATTTCTCCGAATGAAAAACACGAACAATAAAATGCTAATGACAAACTTTACTTCTTCCTGATAGGATGGAACCCCGAAGAAGTTCCCGCTGAAAGCCCAGATTTCCGCAGAGAATTATTTGTAAAGATATGCTATCCAAAACCTTTAAGCGGCATCGACGAGATATCTCGCTTCTTTAAAAGCCTTATTATCATCGGCGAGCCCAGATATTTTGTAAAGTTGATTTTTCAATATGGACCACTTTCTCTTATAACCCTTTGTTTGCACCTACTGATAATTAAAATAAAGCTTGCTTCATATAAAAAGATATAGAATTTAAAAAATAAGTTTAGTGATTTCTGCGGTACCAATTAAAGGGCTAAGTAATCTTTGAAATGACGTTCAGTACTAGATAGAATATAAATAATAATATCCATAAAGCAATCTTCGCTGTCCAGGGAACCACCTGGGAAATATCCGTTGTTTATGGTTGGGGGAGAGACAATCTATTTACAGGGATTTTGATTGTCAACCAGTGTGCCAAAGCAATTCAAGGAGTGTCATCGAGTGACGATGAAGTGCTTCGAGATCGTTCAGGGAAGGCCGCGATACACTTAAAACACTCGAGGGTGTCGGAAACGTAAGAAAATTTAGCATTCCATTATCTGGAGAAGCCTTGAGATAATGGTCGGGTTATTTGCATAATATATAATTACAATAATTTACTTGGAGCATTTTTTCACGAATCATTGCAGTTTCTAACCACAGATGCCTTCGGAAAATATGATTTCATGGACCCCCAGTTGATAAACACTGTTTTAAGGTAATCAATTCTATCCATAAGAATTATGTTTGTATAATCAAATCTGCTATCTTTCACATGATTGTTCAGAAATGATGAATATTTTCTCGTCTGAAATGTTAATTATATATCTTCAGAGTTAGTTAATCACTTGGAATCTAGATTTTAATTAATTAATGGGATCCTTCTTCTTACCTTGCACAAACAGAGGCGCAGTGAAATGAGCCGTCTTTGCTCCTGCAGCTATCAGAACGCAGGTATAGTTGCCAATATCGGACGGCGACAAGTTCTCGATCAAAATAAACGAATAGTCTTTGTAACTCTGCACAGAATGCTTCGAAGAAACTGCAAGAGCCTGTCCGTCTTTCTGCCATTCGAATTTCAATGGAGGATTTCCAGCTATAGCCGTGCAAGTCGCACTCACTTTCTGACCGACAACTACTTGTTTCGGGAAAATGAATGGCTGAATCACCGGCGTTTCTGGACGAGAAATTCATATTTAATTAATTCAAGTGCATCATATAATGAAATAACTACCACATGTTAGTTATGTAGAGAGGATTTATGCAATTCCTCAACTGATAACCTGCTACTGTTGGAGAGTAATGAAATATTCGAAGATAATGAAAATAATCAATTGGAGGATTGACACTCACCTTCGTTCCAGGCATTAATGGATGACAGTGTACACAAAATAGTGACCACATAATTAAAGTGGTTCATGATTGACCTACAGACAGGTAATCACTTTCTATTATATTGGACATGTAGCACACATTAACTTCCACAAAATACTTTGATACTCGATTAAGATAACATCCACGCACGACAACGATACCAATCTAACAGCGATAGTCATATGTACTAAAAGCATCAAAAAGTTGTCTTTTTTTTTTTCCTTTCTCTTTCTTCAATCATAGCTGTATCGTGATGCAAGCGCCATCTATGATCTGTGACCAAACAACAAATACATCTTATAACCTGGAAACAAGAAATATCCGAATATCGGAGTTTTCATTGAGGCACAAATGATTCCAACGGAATCGATCACGTAGAAAAATGTAATTGAATGTTTTATGATTAATTAATTACACAAATGCAATCCTTATCGAATCACAAATTTCATAGTTGCAATACATCTGGGAAGCGACGCAAAAATTCGATTCTAGTCAAAACATCTGATAAGATCGATTGATTGATGACTTTCTGTTAATCCTCTACTTTTCAGTTCTGATCTGAAAAAAAAGGATGAATCACAATTACTTATAATAGTATCTCACCATGTACAGCAACACTGGTTTTAAGTATGGATGACTTTTCCAATGTTAGCCTCCACCGACGTATACGCCTCCATCATCCGAATTCAGATCGGTTCATCCCGGTGACGCTTTGTGCTCAGTGATAATATTAATTATTAGATACTGAGACACTTAACACTGAGACACTTTTATAAAATAATACAGTCAAACCTCCCATAACGGGCACTCCCCGTTAGCGGACGAAATTTCTTATCCCAAGGAAGTCATCGAGGAGTTAGCTCTACTGCAGACTTCTATTGTGAATTAAGATAACGTCCACAGAGGCGGCAACGATACCAAACACAACATCGATAGTCACATACTAAAAAAGCATCAGATTTTTTCGTTTTCTTTCACTAATCAAACTAAATCTGTGCTCACACATTGAACTAAAATGCATATTATACACATATAACCTGGAAACAGGAAATATCCGAATATCGGAATTTTTTGTTGAGTCATTAATGCAATATTCAAGCCGAGTCGATCCTGTAAGGAAACTGAAGAACATGTTGTATGAGTGATTATACAAATACCTCATCCATTCACAAATTACATGATACAATACATCCAGGAAGAGACGCAAACGTTCAATTCGAGTCTGGTAAACGCATCTGGAAAGTAAGGATTGACTTATGGTGATCTCTGTCAATTCTTTATTCTTCAGTCTCGACCTAAAAAAGTGATGAGTTATAATGCAAACAGCTTAGTATAGAATATCACCATGTGCATCAACACTGACAGAAGTGCGGATGTTTCCGAAGTTATTAGAGACTTTGTAAACATACGCACCTTCATTCCATCATCCGAATTGCATTTCAGTATGGTTCGACAGGATGACATTTTCCCCGTAGTGATAGTACCCATCTCATTGGATGTAACACCATAGGCGGAGATAGACTTGGAAATTTGGGGGGGGGGCGCACGATGTAATGATGTCAATTCATATATACATTTATACATTAGATCAGTCGACTTCACCTCTGACGCCCCCCCCCCCCGTATCTCCGGCCATGTGTAACCTTTATAAAACAGATTGTGAATAAACATAACATCCATAAACGACACAACAGCGATAGTCATATACTAAAATCATCAACGATATCCTTTTTTTTTCTTTCTCTGTCTTCACTGTTATAAATCATATTTGTCTATGCTGTCTAAGCGCCATCTATCATCTATCATCAAACTAAAAATGTATATTACGAGCTGGAAACAAGAAATATCTGAATATGAAATCAATAGGCTTTATGGATATTATGAAGAGGTTAACAGGAAAAAGGTATTGTTTCTTTCCATCGGGAATCGAACCTGAGCTACCTCATACCGGGCAAGCTCACTTGCCATTATACCATAGAGAGACGATCCCTTCATCCTTAAAACACTCACAGTAGCGTGACTTGCTGAGTAGAGCCCGCAGACAATTTTTTTCCTGTTCACCTCGAAATAATAAACATAAAGCCTATTGATTTCATGAATCTTAGCCTAGCAAAGGATCATAATTCACTTGTATTGCCACCGCCTGGATGACATTAGCTGAAGTTAAAAGAAGCTGCAATTTTTCTCTACTCAGCGAGCCACGCTACTACGCTTTAAGAAAAAAAATCGTGTCTCTATGGTATAATGGTCGCTGCACTTGCTTATGCAAGAAGCCCTGGGTTCGATGCAGGGCCGTCTTAAGAGCAGCAAGGGTCCCCGGGCCAATTGATTTTTCTGAGGCCCTACCTGGAAAATTCTCCAAAATTCCAATTAGTTTCCATTTTTGTGAGGCTCCTCTTCTTTTGAAGCCCCCGGGCCGTGACAGGGTGGGCTCATGCGTTAAGACGGCACTGATCCGATGGAGCGGAACGATTCCTGTTCACCTCGGCATAATATCCAGAAAGCCTATTTCATGTATCTTAGCCGAGTGAAAAACCATCATCCTTCAATATCTGAATGTATCGGAGTTATGTCTCGATATCGGAGACATGAATACAATATTCAACCCGGATCGATCCCTCGAAGAAATTGAAGACATTTTTCATGAAAATAATAATGATAATCCCTCCTATAAATGATAAATTCACAAATTACAGGATACAATATATCTAGGAAGCGACGCAACCGTTCAATTCTGGTCTAGTCTGGTGAACTTACCTGAAAAGTTCACATTTGACTAATCACTCTCTTTCGATTCTCTCCTCACATCTTCAGTCTAGACCTGGAACGAATGGTGAATTATCATATCAATAACCTATAACAGAATCTCACCATGTACAGCAACGCTGACCGAAGTGCGGATTGCATTCCCCACGTTATTAGAGGCCTCGCAAACGTATACGCCTCCATCATCCGACTTGGCGTTCTGTATGCTGAGTACGCTTCGGCCCGGTGACATTTTCTGCTGAGTGATCTGCTGCGGGTTGATGGTCGATTCTTCGGATTTACCTGGAAATTGATTTTTCGTGGAAGTATTTAAACGAGAATGTACTTGTTATCTATCAATTCTTAGAACTAGATGGTTACTTAGAATGCTAGAATATGGTGATATATTTCCAAAAAAAATCTTGATGCGTGCGCGTTTGTGTGTTATGGTAAATTAGATAAATCGGTTATTATGCATATTTACCAATTGCCTTGGTAAGTTTGATAAGTTTATCACTTTTTACCGGGGAATATGCATAATACGCAAGTGTCGTTGGGGGAAATTTGATAAATACTAAAAAATTATTACTTTTACCAGTGATTGTATGCATTACCCAACCGTACCTGGTTGACTTAAAATTTATCACTTTTACCGGTTATCATGCTTATTACACTGGTGTAATTTGTGAATTTTATAGCCGTTATACCGAGGTCAGATTGTACAATGCGTCAAATAGGAGTTTGCTATGTTGGGGTCTGATTATATACGCAAAAAAACTTTTAAAAAATCGTTAAGTCAAAGAATTTGTTACTTGAGAGTTAATTATATCACGGTACAATCGTAGAATTTGTTAAATTGAAGTTTGTTATTTCGAGGTCCGATTGTAGAATTTATTAAATAGGAGATCCATCAAATATGTTGTTATATCTAACTGAAAACGAAAATAAATTTTTTAAAAATCATGAAATCAAAGAATTTTTTAAATTAAAGTTCGTTATATCGGGGTATGATCGTAAAATTTCTCGAATGGCAGTTCATTATATTGGAGTAAGATCGTAAAACTTATCAAATGAGAGATCCCTATTATCGTCAATAGCAGTTACTTCTGGAAATTTCGTTAAATCAGAGTTCATTCCATCCGGTTCAGACTTTAGTTCATAATCTTATCACGGCAACGGGACCGATTTATCATGTTTACCAATGCGAAATGGCGATCATGTATAACAACCGGCAAAAGTGATAAATTTAGTACAATTTATCATTTTTATGCCAACGACGCTTGATCATTATGTATAATCTCAGGTAAAAGCAATAATTTTTTTTTAGTATTTATTACATTTATCAAAGATGCTTGAGTGTTACGCATAATCGCCGGTAACAGTAATAAATTTAAGAGACGTTTATCAAACTTAACGAAATATCTTGGTAAGTATGCATAA
Organism: Pholcus phalangioides; assembly: GCF_987345545.1. Lineage (NCBI taxonomy): Eukaryota > Metazoa > Arthropoda > Arachnida > Araneae > Pholcidae > Pholcus > Pholcus phalangioides. The sequence goes on from NW_028301627.1 coordinate 7,611,571, forward strand.
TAACCGCGATCACATTTACCGTAACATGTACATAACTTAATACTAATCTCACCGCTGCTATATTTCCAGGTCACATCGGGTACAGGTAATCCTTCGGCTCTGCATTCAGCGCTTATGTTTCCACCGGCGAGGATATCGACATCTTTCGGAACGATTGTCCATTTCGGTGGTGCTTAAAAATCAAGTAAACAACTATCAGCTGTTATTTTGGAAACTACTCGTCATTTTTTTTTTTTGTCGCTCTGAGGCTTTTTGGATCACGTGATATTTCCCTCTTTCTTGAGGGACATACAAGGTAACCTATATGGCGACTTCTTAATTCTTTTTGATTTTATCACGTTAGAGCTCTAAATATTTCGAAAATTGTATTGAAATTCGAGCTAATGGTTTGTCTGTTTTTGCTTCAAAAAATGCTTAAATGAAGCTTCGGAATTTCTTCAATGTTATTTATGGGCCCATAATTAATTTCAAAACATCCTAAACTATATTGATTAATGCAATTGGATGTTATAAGGCAATACGGTGACATTAATTCTCATTTTCGTGATTGAGAAGATATAAATAAAAAAACGAAATATCAATGTTATTGAATGGATATCCACCTCAAAAGTGGGTCTGGCTCATTATTTCATATTTCAAAACTCAATATTTCAAAAACTTAAAATTCAATTCAATTTTTAAAATTATTGATGTGGCGGGATTTTACTAAAAATTTCCGCATTTCTATGCTAAAATCGGCAATTTTGATACTGATCTGTATGGGGGATCATCTAGTGTTTGTCCCTCCCACAAAGTGATCCTGATAATGATTATGGCGTCTATTCGAAAAGCCTCATTACGTCTTTTCGAAGTCGTGAGATATTTTTTTTTTAAACTTCAACTCAAATTAACATAGAATTTATATCCTTTTTGGACGCTTTTGTCGAAGCATCCCATGTACAGTCGACGCTCGTTATAACGACCACCTTCGTTCCACGAATAAAACGGACATTACATTGTGAGGTCGTTATATCAAACGCTGTAAAAAATGATAAAGTTTTTTCTTCTCTGGAAAACTGTATATTCTCTATTGACGGGGAAAAGAAGATAATTTCTTTGATTTTGTTATAATGTTGCAAGGAAAATTTATCTGGCTGAAAAAAAATTAAACTAAACGCATAAATTCAGTATGTACATTGTACTTACGAAAATACCACGCTGTATATGGCATAAACCTACATTTATTTTTTACTACATACAGAAAAATGAGTTCACTTGCTTATTTTTCTGCCATTGAGAAATTAAGCAAAATTGCGAAGTAACATTAAGAATAAGATAGAAAAACCAATCACGAGGGAAGGGGGTGCAAGTCACTATGGCAGATTACAGCAGAATGGAATAAGAAAACGGGGGGGGGGAGGTGAGAGAAACACCGCAAACCAGTCGACTCACGTGACCGCAGTGTCCCTTTGGTGTGCATCGTTTCCAAATATGGCGCTAGTTAACCACCGGGTTTTCCGTAGAAGTGGCAAAATTTTAACTTTAAACCAACTACGTTTCATACCCTTTCTCTTCCCCTATACCCATACTCTTCTGCAAGCATCGAAGGTCAAGGTCAAACACACTCGATGAAGGATTTTGTCTATTTGTTTGCAAATAGTTGAGTATAGTCGTTATAATGAATGGAATTATATTTACCGGTCGTTATAACGGATGAAAATAACATGATGGAAGTAGGAAAATATTCAGGACCTGTTCTTACCAGTCGTTGTAATGGAATGGTCGCTATAACGGACGGTCGTTGCAACGAGCGCCTACTTTTTTTTTCGCTTCCAGTTAAGAAACCAATGATAGAGGAAATTCTCTCGTTATGTTGTTTAAATCAGCCCAAACAATCTACGACAATTCAGCACCGACGATTCAGCGCAAGTTGAAGAAAAGGTTAATAATATAATTTATTATTACAATTATTTTGAGGGCATTTAATTCTGAGAAAAGTTTACAATCCACAAAACAGAGAGGTGCAGATTCTAATTGATAAATGTATTGTTTACCGCCTAATAAGATTTAGTCAATTTGCCAACTTTTAATGTAGAAAAAATAGCTAAAACAAGTGCATATTATCATTTTGGATTAGATAACAAAAGTTTTTACTCACCTTGTACAAACAGAGGAGCCGTGAAATGCGTGGCTTTGGCTCCTACGGAAGTCAGCGTGCAGGTATAGTTACCAATATCGGAAGCTACTAGGTTCTCAATGAGTAGAACAGAAGAGTCCTTGTAATTCTGCACAGAATACTTTGGCGAAATGGCAAGAAATTGTCCGTCTTTCTGCCATTCGAATTTCAATGGAGGATTTCCTGCGATTGCCGTGCATATTGCGCTCACTTTCTGACCAACGATAACTTGTTTAGGAAAATTAAATGGTTGAATCATTGGTGACTCTAGACAAAAATATGATTAACATCTAATTAAAATTCATATGTGAAAAAAAATTTGCATGATTATACTGTATCTTCAACAAATAGTAATATGAACAACATCGAAGCTTGAGGAGCCTATATTGATAATTTTACCCTGTATGGCCCAGTGTATATTTGAAAATACATTACAAATACACCATATAGCCAAAAGTTTGTGTTCACTTAGGAGTTTAAACATTTTCTCAAATTTTCAGAAAATTAATGAACGAATCCCTCTGAAATTTCGCTCATATATACCCTATGTTGGTACTCACCATTTCCAGTGAAAATTTAGTCACGGGTGCATTTAAGGGGAAAAAACTAAATAAGAGAAAAAATTATTTTGATCAACCCTCTGTATCAGAAAAAGCAGCAAATGCTTTTTAACAGCAGCAAAATATAGCACCAACTTTGTGCAATTCTTGTGCATATTTTCGTGAGAAGAGCTCGTATATTCCCGAAAATATAAAAATGTTTTCTATTAAAATTCCAATTTTCATCGCGTGGTATTTGCTTATAACATGCGGAGTTTCCAACCAATTTTTACGAAATGTTTTAGCAAAAATGACGCTATACATGAGACATACTGTGTATAAATTTAAAATGTGGCAAATTCTTATTTAATGTGATAGGAGTATTTTTAGTAAACAATTATTAATTGCGCATGTGCGAAAAATATTTTTTTATTCATAATTCGATTGCCAGGTATATAGCGTATCTTTTAATGCATTTTTTTCAATTAAAACTATACTAACAGCACTAATTTACATCCGTTTCTGAGAAGGAAAAATTATTTCAATACATTTTTATGGGGGGGGGGCGTGAATCGTATTGTGTTTATGTGATAAAAGTGTATATAGCCGTTTAATTGCATATAATCAAATTCAATATATATTTACTAAAATATATGTAAGAGTAAAATATTACGGAAAGGATCAATGTATACTACGCGGAAAAGTAAACATGATCAAACTGAAAGAATTCTTACCTTCATTCCAGGCTTCACAGAATGATATGCTTATCAGAATGGTGATCCTGATCACGAAATAGAAGTGGTCCATAATCAAGCCCTGGGTGACGACCTCTCGTCGAAATAACACCTTTTTATTACCGAATATAACACATAAAAAATTTAGAAACCAATTAAGATAACATCCATAACACCATTCATAACAAAGATAGCCGTACGATGATCGAACGCATCAAGGCTTTTGATGCTTTTTTTTCTTCAATCATAGTCTTGCTATGAATTTCGAAGCGTCCATGCTCCAAGCGCCATCTATGATCACTTAGGGAACTAATAATACATTATGCAATCTGGGAACAAGAAATATCCGAACCGAATTTTCTGTTTGGAACAATACAATCTAATATTCATAGAGGACTTTGAGGAAAAACAAACTGAGCGCAAATTTTCTGAGAAAAATTACACAGAAAGATGGTGTTGTCTTGATCCAGGTGCCTGCCATTAAATAGAAATATCTGAAAAGTTATTATATGATTGATCACCTGAAGATACGTCGTACGCATCGATTAAATCTTCAGACTTGACCTGAAAGGAAAGTCTGTTTTAGTAAATGCTAAGGCGTATCCATGAAACCTTACCGTGTACAGCGATGCTGACGGATGTGCGGATGACGTTGCCAACATCATTTGAGGCTTCACAAACGTATACGCCTCCATCATCCGACTTGGCGTTCAATACGCTGAGTACGCTTCTTCCCGGTGACGTTTTCTGCGTACTGATCAGCTGCGGGTTAGCAACCGATTCCCGGGATTTACCTGGAAAATAATCTTGATGTACACGTCGTGATTGAAAACAAGAACGTCACTTTTGAGAAAGTAGAAATACTGTCAAACCCCGCTATAACGGACTTGAAAGATATGTGTATTTCAATATGTGTAGCTCTTTCATTCTGAACTTTAAACGTTATTCATGAGCTCTTTTAGAGCTTTGAAAAATATATTTTTCTGAGAACTTCACAAATATGGTATTTTTCTAAGACCTTCATCAGCTTTAGATTATTCATTAGCTTTTTTTCTTAGAACGTTTAATATTGTTCTAAGAATTTTGTATATTATTCATGAGCTCTTTCGTTTAGAACTTTTAATATTATTCTGAGAAACTTTAATATTATTCATGAGTTCTTTCAGAATAGTGAATATTACTCTGAGAACTTTGAATATTATTCATAATCTCTTTCATAATAGTGAATATTATTCATAATCTCTTTCATAATAGTGAATATTATTCATAATCTCTTTCATAATAGTGAATATTACTCTGAGAACTTTGAATATCATTCATAATCTCTTTCATAATAGTGAATATTATTCATAATCTCTTTCATAATAGTGAATATTACTCTGAGAACTTTGAATATCATTCATAATCTCTTTCATAATAGTGAATATTATTCATAATCTCTTTCATAATAGTGAATATTATTCATAATCTCTTTCATAATAGTGAATATTATTCATAATATCTTTCATAATAGTGAATATTTTTCTAAGAACTTTTAATATTATTCATGAGTTTTTCCGCTTAGAACTTTGAATATCATTCATGAGCCCTTTCGTTTAGAACTTTGAATGAGCTCTTTCAGAATAGTGAATGTTATTCTGAGACATTGTATTCATGAGTTTCTCCAGAACAGCGAATATTATTTTGAGAACTTTGGATGTTATTATGAGAATTAAGATTTATATGAATGTTATTCATGAGTTCCTTCTTTTAGAGCTTCGAGTATTATTCAGGATCGTTTTAGAACACTGAATATTATTCTGGGAACAATACCTGGCGTTCAATACGCCGAATATGCTTCTTCCTGTTGACGTTTTCCGTGTGCTGATCAGCTGCGGGTTAGTGACCGATCCCTATCATTTACCTTGAAAATGGTCTTGATGTACACGTCATGATAAAAACGAGAACGTCACTTCTAAGAAAGTAGAAATACGGTCAAACCCCGCTATAACGAACTTCGTGAGATTTAACATTCTACTGTTAATGCAGGGGTAATAATCACTATCCGATTGAAAGATACGTATCATCGCTCAAGAAATCGTAGAAAATATTATAATCACGTTAACAAAAAAAAATTATCCCAATGCATAATACTTCTGGGGATCTTTAATCAGGTGATGGCGGCGTACGTAACATGCACATGAAGAGAAGGAGCGTGACGTCATTTAACCTGTACTGTATACAAGTAGCTAGCTGAGATCGACTTTTTACTTGTCACTTACCTGTACGTGCGCGGGCGTTGCTAATACGTACGCGTTAGTACGTTAAACTAATAATGTTCCGTTGTTGTTAATTAAACCTAAGCTGTTATGTTACAACTGCGAGTGGACAGATTTCATCAGCTGAAAATGGAAAGCAGCGAGTCAGCTGTGGAGTATATAGCGAAAGTTGAAAACCTCGCTCGTCAAATCACGGATGCCGGTGAAGAGGTGAGTGATGTTACAATCACAACAAAAATTCTAAGTACTTTGCCGACAAAATACAGGAACTTTCGTCAAGCCTGGTTGTCTATGGATTCAAGTAAACAAGCCGTCGCCAATTTAACGGCACGTCTCATCGATGAAGAGCTTTCGATTTCGCGCAACGAACAGAGTGAAACTGCGTGTGTCTCAGTTTCTAAGCCGAAGAAGTACTATTCGTCGAAAAACAAGAACTTTCAGAGTCGTGAAAAATCCGAAAAGCGTCTCGACAAGTCGAAAGTGATCTGTTATTCTTGCCGAAGGAAAGGGCACTATGCCTCCGAATGTAAACAACGAAAGCACGACTTCAATCGTCGTTCGTCCGAAAATGGTGGTGCATCCAATTTTACCGATGTGAATCATGATTTGCTCAGTGCTGAAAATGTCTCCAATGCTCTTCAATCAGGTGAAAATGAGTGGATTCTTGACAGTGGCGCATCTGCTCACATGACGTGTATTAAAAAGTGTCTTAGTGATTATCAAGAGGCAGATGGTCAAATTAAGCTCGGCAACAACACTGAATTACCCGTTCTTGGTAAAGGTAAGGTATTGATTAAGAAATTCGTGAATGGTACATGGAATAATGGGGAGATCCATGAAGTATTATATGTCCCTGGTCTAAAAAGAAATTTACTGTCGGAAGGTGTACTGGCTGCCAGGAATATGAAGATAATTAAAAAAAATCACTATGTGAAAATTTATAATGACAATAGATTAATTGCTGAAGGTATTCGTACTGCAAATAATTTGTATAAAATGCTTTTCAAAGTCATATTTAGTGATGAGGTAAATATTACATGTAACAACGACTTGCAATTATGGCATGAAAGAACTGGTCACATAAATATGAAGGCTCTTAAAGAGCTATGTGAAAGAAATATTTTGAAAGAAAATATTAATTTTTCTGATGCCGAAAAATTCTTTTGTGAGGCTTGTCAGTATGGAAAGCAACATAAGCTATCTTTCACAAGAAGGGAACATAAATCGACTATCCCAGGTGAACTAATTCATTGTGATCTTTGTGGACCGATGTCTGTTCAATCGGTGGGAGGATCGAATTATTTCATTCTTTTTAAGGATGATTTCACAGGCTATCGTTCAGTTGCTTTCATAAAACACAAAAGTGATGCGTTTGAACAGTTCAGAAAATTTGTTCATCTCTGTGAAAACAAATTTCAACATGTTGTCAAAGCAGTCAGAACTGACAATGGAACTGAATTTATGAATAACGAGTTCAACAATTTCCTTGCTCGTAAAGGCATCTTGATGGAAACAACGGCACCATACACACCTGAACAAAACGGTCGTGCAGAAAGAGACATGAGAACTATTGTTGAAAGTGCCAGATCAATGCTGTACGCAAAACAGCTACCTAAATACTTGTGGGCAGAAGCAGTGAATACTGCAGTATATATTCTGAACAGAACACCAACAAGTCAAGCTCCAAATTCTACCCCATATGAACTTTGGACTGGAAAGAAAAATTGCCTGAATCATCTCAAAATTTTTGGAAGCGAAGCGTTTATGCACGTTCCGGACTCTCAAAGAATAAAACTGGAACCCAAAGGTAAGAAGATGATTTTCGTGGGATATGATAGAGACTCGAACAACTATCGATTATTCGATCCGAATAAAAGAACTGTGACAGTGTCGAGAAATGTCAAGTTCAATGAAGTCCATGATGTGAACATGCTTCCCTCAACATCCAAGATACATGTCATTCCGGATGAAAACAATGATATAAGCCCGAACTGTGATGAAGATATGCAAGATGATATGTCTGATCGCGAATCTAAGAATCCTGATCCTGGAAGAAAAACCCAAAGGTACAATCTTCGAGATCGATCTGCAATAAAGTCTCCTTCTTACTTCGAAGCGAATATGACGGAAATCCAAACACCTGTTTCATATGAAGAGGCGATGTGTTCTCCTCAGTCACAGGAATGGAAGAAAGCGATTAAAGAAGAAATCGATGCTCTTGAGAAGAATGAAGTTTTTGACTTTGTCAATCTACCAGATGGCAAAAGGACTGTAGGTTCAAAATGGGTATTCAAAATTAAATATTTCCCAGATGGAAAAATTAAGAAGTTTAAAGCAAGGCTGTGTGCAAAAGGCTTTTCGCAGATTGAAGGAATTGATTACTCAGAAACCTATTCACCAACTTCAAGATACGACACGATAAGGGTTCTATTTGCTATTGCTGTCCAACGCAATCTCAAGATAATGCAATTTGACATAAAGACCGCTTTTCTCCATGGTGAAATAGAGGAAGAAATATATCTTGAGTCACCTCCGGGATTAACAAGCGATGATAACAAGGTGTGCAAACTAAAGAAATCTTTGTACGGTCTGAAACAAGCTTCAAGATGTTGGAACAAGAAATTCTCAGACTTTCTAAAAAGTTATGGTTTCGTACAATCAGTTGCAGATTCTTCAGTTTATTTTGGGACATTCAAATTAAAGACTGTGTTACTAGCCCTTTACGTAGATGACGGTTTATTATTTTGTGAAAATGAAGACATCCTCATCGAAATCGTCAATAATCTGAAGAACACTTTTGAAGCTGTGGTGTGTGAAAAGGGACTTTTCGTTGGTATAGAGTTCATTGAGAAGAAAAATTCCATCTTCATCCATTCGAAAAGTTATATTCATAGAATGCTGAAACGATTCTCTCTTGAGAATGCAAATCCTGTCAGTGTTCCTGCGGATCCCAATGCTATAATATCTGCAGACTCAACACCACTTGAAAAAGGTTCAGTACCTTACCGTGAAGCAGTCCGAACATTAATGTTTCTAGCTATCACTACTCGTCCCGACATAATGTATACCGTTAATATCGTGAGCAGGTACCAAGAAAATCCTGGATTGTGTCATTGGAATGCCGTCAAAAGAATCTTTAGATACCTGAAAGGTACATCATCGTACGGAATCGAGTATACACAACAGAGCTCTGATGAATCAACCTTGGTTGGTTATTCTGACGCTGACTTTGCGAATGATGTGGACACTCGAAAATCGACATCAGGATATGTGTTCAAGATTAGCGATGGAGCTGTGACATGGGCTACCCAAAAACAGTCAGTTGTGTCTACATCAACCACAGAAGCGGAATACATCTCTGCTTCGACAGCTGTGAAAGAAACTCTGTGGTTAACTCAACTTCTCAAGGATTTTGGTGAAATTATTAATGCCGATGGAGTACCCTTGTGCATTGATAACCAAAGTGCCATAAAACTCATCAAAAACCCGGTATTCCATAAGCGAACCAAACACATAGATGTTAGGTACCATTTCATAAGAGAAAAATATGAGGATAAATCCATCTGTGTGAAATATGTTAAATCAGTTGATCAAATAGCCGATATTTTCACCAAACGCCTTCCAAAAGAGAGGTTTGAAAAATTGCGAAATATGCTCAATGTGAAAATTTCATGATTATATATATATATTTTTTTTGACAATGTTTGTTTTATATATATATATTACCTGTAAACCATAGAATTGGTGGGAGTGTTAAAGTTTTATATTCTGCTGGTTTACAGAATGGCAACTCTTCTGTTTTGTTTATCTTGTACAATTTACTTTTGATATGAGTGGCAACTATCAGTCTTGTTTACGCAGCCATACTGTACGGTTGTATCTGTCTATCTCTCTATACAATTAAACTTATATAACGGGATTCCCTGCGCCCAGTCAATGTGTTTGACTATGAATTAGTTTCATAATTTTCACAGTCTCATCTTTGGAGTCAGATGTATCGAGTGTGTGTCTTCAATAGTCACTGGTAATGTTTTTTTATATAATTGTGTTACTCCATCGTTGTACGGTACAAAAGGTGGCGATTAGTCATCTAAAAGGGTTCTTGGATTTCAAGGAATAAGTGAGCCATCCGTGAGGGGAGCAAGTGAAGCCATTATTATTTTCGTTATTATATTTTCAATACTGTTATGTAAAGAGGTCAGTCGATTTTATAATACTGATCTTACCAGTGATGTACTTCCAGGTCACTTCGGGTGCAGGTAATCCTTCGGCTTTGCATTCAGCACTTATGTTCCCACCGGCGAGGATATCGACATCTTTCGGAATGATTGTCCATTTGGGTGGTGCTTAAAAGTAATTAATTCGTGGATAATAATTAATAGTTCACATAACGCATGCATCGAAGTGAATTCGATTTTACGTTTTTTGTAGAAAAACCATTTTATGTGTTTCTGTGTGTCTTATTGTCATTTGGTTTTTTTAACAATAATAAGCAAAAATATATAAATATTGTACGGCAAAATTCATCACAGTATGCACGAGAAACGAATAATCTAATCGTATTTTAAAATTTTTGAAATGTTCATGAGCTCTTTTAGAACATTTGATATTGTTTTGAGAACTTAAAATACAATTCGGAGAAATTTAAATATCGTTCTGGAAACTTTGAATACCATTTATAAGCTTTTTTTTTGGTTTTTTTCTTCAGAACATTGAGCACTAATCATGAGCTTTTATGCAACTTTGACTATTGTTCGTAAGTTGTTTTTAGAATATTAAATAGTATTCTGAGAACTTTTTGAGTAGTATTTACGAATTTGTTTAGAACACTTATAGGCCTAATACTAAGAACTTCGAATAATATGACATGAATGTCGCTCTCCACTTGTTAATACAAGATATACATGTCATATATATAGCCATCTGGTGGCTCGTCGTCCATGAGCTATTAGCTGATCGGTTTCACCGTCCATTGCACGGTTCCGTTCAGCATATATACGCTCTAGCGAAGGAAAATCTCTATCTCCTCTGTAGCTTAGTGGTCAGAGCACTCGTCCGGCAATCGAGGGACCCGGGTTCGACTCCCGGTAGAGGCAGAGATGAGTTTTTTCCTTCCTTAAAAAATTAATGTCTAAAATAATAAATATCTTCACAACATCCAGTCTTCTGTATATCTTGTACTTCGAATAATACTAAGAACTTTGAATGTTATTCTGAAAACTTTGAATGTTATTCATTAGCTCTTTCCTTTAGAACTTTGAGCATTGCACACGAACTCTTTCAAAACACTGAATACTATTCTGACAGCTTTGAATATTATTTTTGAGAAATTTGAATGTTATTCTGAGAAATTTGAATGTTATTCTGAGAAATTTGAATGTTATTCTGAGAAATTTGAATGTTATTCTGAGAAATTTGAATGTTATTCTGAGAAATTTGAATGTTATTCTGAGAAATTTGAATATTATTCATTAGCTCTTTCCTTTAGAACTTTGAGCATTGCACATGAACTCTTTCAAAACACTGAATAATATTCTGACAGCTTTGAATATTATTTTTGGGTTTTTGAATATTATTCATGAGCTCTTTCAGAACACATTGGATATTATTCATGAGCTCTTTCAGAACACCTTGGATATTATTCATGAGCTCTTTCAGAACACCTTGGATATTATTCATGAGCTCTTTCAGAACACATTGGATATTATTCATGAGCTCTTTCAGAACACATTGGATATTATTCATGAGCTCTTTCAGAACACATTGGATATTATTCCGAGAACTTTTTGAATATTGTTCTGAGAAATTTGAATATTATTTTGAGAGGAAAGGATTTAATTCTGAAAAGAGTTTACAATTCAAAAGAAAGGGATACAGATTCTTATAGACTATAAATAATATATTTATCAAATAAGATTTAATCGATTTGCCAATTTGTATTAAAGACAACGTTGATAACAGTGTATATTATCATTTTGGATTGGATAACATGAGTTTTTTCACTCACCTTGTATAAACAGAGGTGCCGTGAAATGCGTGGTTTTGGGTCCGGTGGAAGTCAGCAGGCAGGTATAGTTACCAATATCGGAAGCTACTAGGTTCTCAATGAGTAGAACGGAGTAGTCTTTGTAATTCTGTACAGAATACTTGGAAGAAACGGCGAGGGGTTGTCCATCTTTCTGCCATTCGAATTTCAGTGGAGGATTCCCTGCTATCGCCGTACACATAGCTCTGACTTTCTGACCGACAATGACTTGTTTCGGAAAATTAAATGGCTGAATCACTGGCGATTCTAAACAGAAAAAGTCTTAATTTACTTTCTAAAATTCATGTCTGAAACCTCACGGTATCACGTAAAATTTGTCAATTCACAAATAATTAAGCACATTATATTCTCCAATACTTCCGAAATTACTTTATCTAATGCCAAAAGAAAATGGCAGCGCAATGTTTAAATAATAATTAATAATTGTCATAATATCAATGAATTTGAAATTTTCAAGATCATGTTGTCTCACGCTGCCGTTCGAAATCATCATTTAATGGTATTCTGAAATTGGGAATTTACTCACCTTCTTTCCAGGCTTCAATGGACGACATTGTACACAGAACGAAGAACACACAAGAAAAGTAGTACATGATGGATCTCCAGAAACTTTTCATGTTGAAATCATACGTATTTTATCACGAGTTATAAGACACCGAAATGTTATAGGGTACTTCGTTAATCAGTTTGGGTATAGCATCCGTATAGGTGTATCAACGACAGTATTGTATCGAAAAAATGTGTCGAAATAATTTTTTTTTTTTCTGGAATGAATTTCGAAGTCATCATATGCAAGCGCCATCTATGAGCGTTCATCGAACTAATAATATATATTTTTACTGAGATAAGAAAAATCCGAATCGAAGTTTTCGGTGTTTTGGACACGACTCCAGAAATTGAAACTTTTGATCGGTATTTTGTGAGAAACATTTAGAAGTTTCTTTGATGAAATATACGTGCAAAAATGACGCCATCTATACGCGAGGGCTGGACAAATCTATTTGCGCGATTTTCTCGGTGCCGATGCAAGATCAAACATTTTACGAACCATACTTCAAGAAGTTATTTCACAGGATAACGATCTACACTCTCCGTTATAATGTAAAATAAAGCATATTTACATTTAGCTTTCAGTAAGGGTTAAGGGTAAACTTGTTTCTTTTTCGCTGGGAGAATTCACTAGTGGCAGTTTGACATGAGTGAATGAACGAGTGGGTGATTGATCGAGCGTTGAAGTGAATGAGTGAGTGAAGAATGAGCGAGTGAATGAATGATCGAGTGAGCAAGTGAACGAGTGAATGAGCAATTGTCTCTTAGTCACTCTTTTACACTCAATCATTTTGAGTGCTCATTTACACTGGATCGCTCGATTCATCATTCCCTCATTAAATCGCACATTCTATCATAAACTCACTAAGTCACTCATTTTATCACCAACTCACTAGGTCACTCATTCTATGATCAGCTGACTAGGCTGCTCATTCTGTTACACACTAAATCACCTGGACGTTCACTCGCTAACTAGGTGGTTCACTCTGCTACTCATTAACTAGATCGCACTCTCTATTGCTACCTGATTGGTCACTCATTATATCACAAACTTACCAGGTCACTCACTGTGTCACGCACTCACTCACCAACACTAACCGCTCTGCCACTCACTCACTAACTACTGTATCGTTTATCGACTCGCTCACTTGGTCATTCCTCGCTCACTGACTAACTGTTGTCAGTGAATTTTCCGTAAACCCTTTTCACCTTAACAACTTAATTAACCTATAAATGGCGCTACGAGTTATTTAATTATGTTAAGCAGTTGCGATGTGTTATACTGGGTGTCCTATAAGTGTTGATGCGGCCTCAATCTAATCACCCGTCCATCCTACAGGTATGATTACAATTTAGAAAATACTCAGAAGTCGTTCAAAAATTAATCGGTACCAGTTTTGAGAGTGAAAACAGTGTGTCGCAAAACAAAAAAAATCTAAATTTCCATACGGTCCCCCGCCCTCTAACTTCCAAATAGAAAATTGTTGCCCTGTATCTCCTGAGGCCAACAGAAAAAATTCCAAGTTTCTAAGTGCAATATTCGCTAGGATATTTGAATTCAAAAATCGGAGAAAAGTTTTGAAAGAACAGCAAAAACTAATGCACGGCGCTCCTTTCGCTCATTTACGCTGTCCTTTTCCAAAGTCCAGTGGAAAGAACGTTACTGGAGTAGAGAAAAAACAATCTTCTTCTCGGGCCATGGACCGTTTCCCACCCACTTCAAGCGTTTCAAAATTTCCGACAACGAGCAATGTACACTGCTCAAAACAATTAGGGGAGCAAGCAAAAAAGTGAAGAAAACCGTGCGAGACAGCCACGTATTGGCATACAATGGATAGTACACGCGTATCAATGCGCAATACAGAAAAAAGACGTAAAAAAATTTGGAATTAAGCTTTAATTCTTTGAAAATATGGAAAAAACATGAAAAGATGATTTAGGGCAACAATTTGGTTACATGTAAACGATAAAAAAAAGTACTGTTTAGACATGATGCATGAGTTTTAATAGGGCGTGTGGTCTCCTCGAACAGCTAAGACTGCTGCACATCTGTTTGCCATGGATGCAATGAGGTTATCGATCAGACTTTGGGGAATACTGTTCCACTCCTCAAGAAGTGCAATCTGCAAGTCTCGGACAGTAACAGGCGGCCTTGGTCGCGCAGTAATGCGTCGTGACATGCTCGATTGGATTCAGGTCAGGAGAGCACGCTGGCCATTCCATACGCTGTATTGTTTCAGATTCAAGCATGTTCTCCACCAGACGAGCTCTATGCGGTCGGGCATTATCATCCTGGAAAACAAAGGAATCTCCAATGGCTCCAGCGTAAGGGATGACATGAGGTCGTAGTATCTCGTCTGCATACCTTCGGGCCGTCAAAGTGCCATTCCGAATGATATGCAGGTCCGTACGTCCGCCTATGCTGATTCCACCCCATACCATCCAACCAGCTCGTCTTTATTATGACCTTTCACGAACGAATGCGGGGTTATTTCGAGTGCCCCTGTCCCTCCATACCAGAACACGTCGGGTGTCACACTCCAGAGTGAATCGGGACTCGTCTGTAAACAGCACTTGGCTTCAATCATGTTGCTCCCAATCTCGATGTTCAGCAGCCCATCTTCTTCGGGCCGCACGGTGGCGTGGGGTCAACGGAATGCAGACCATTGGCCTACGTGCATAGAGCCCTCCCTCATGAAGCCGATTACGTACTGTTTGGCTGGACACCCTTCGTCCTGTTGCCAAGAGCAACCGTCTTTGCAGCTGCGTAGCATTCTCTGTTCTGTTTCGACGGGCTGTTAACCGTACATACCGGTCATCAGTTGCTGTAGTGGCGCGTGGCCGACCTTGCCCTGGTCGACGTCTAACATTTCCTGTTTCTTGGAATCGATTCCACAGCCTTGCAACAACACTTCTGGCGACTAGCGTCTGCGACACTACGTTGTGTTTGCCCGGATTCCAGTCTGCCTATAACACGCCATGCCATGGATTCCGGTAAATCACGTTATCACGTTGTTGAGACATCCTCAAGTCACCCTGTCTCAAAAAAAAATACTGCGCAATCGAATTTCACAGTTACGGCAGTAAAACAGACGTTTCTGCAACATCCCGATTTGTGCCCTTATCTCCTTTTTCTGGTTTTTGACGTCATGAACTTTGATTTGCATATGAAGTTTTCTTCTTCCGTTTCCTGCTAGGCTTTAAATTATGGATGATTCATTTTATGTTACTTATCGGTATTCATCTTTGCGTAATTTTGTTAAAACCATGTGCTCCCCTAATGGTTTTGAGCAGTGTATATGCGGAGGAGTGGGAAGTCCAATTCACTTTGCCACGGAATGTGTCCACACCAGGACCGTCATTTCAACTTTTTCCGGGGGGGAGGGGGCAAAGAGTATGTACTAAAGGTACGCATATATATTTATATATATATATATACATTATATAGCATTTGTAGTGTATTTTCAAAAGCCAGGACCCTGCCCCAACCCCTAAATGACGGGCCTGGTCCACACCAGTCGTTTCCACTTAGTTAAGCCACGGCCGCAATTGGGGAATGAGTGGTTTAAAAAAATGGCCAAGGATGATAAATCACTCAGGAAATTCAAGGAACTGGTCGGCTTTTTGGAAGAGAACATGGAGTGGCTCCATAATAAGCGGACGGGAGCGGCAGATCGAGAGACGAGCCCTGCACCCAGGAGAAGGAGTCAGAGAATCAGAAGACGTCAGGAGACTGGACGACAGGGAGAAGAAGAATGGACTGAAGAGGAAAACGACGATCAAGGGGCAGACGATCCAGGCTCCGACTTCCAATGTGGACGAGGCGAAGAAGGAGGACGAATAAGTCCCGAATTAGTCTTTAATTAAATAAGGGCGAAAGCTGTTCCTTGTAGGCAACGGTCGCGAGGCAGCTCCCTTGAAACCATGCCGGATGAGCGGCTGGACTTTGAGGGCTGGGCGCCGGCTGGCTAGGTGTCAGGCAGTTGAATGCATTCCGTGTGTTGTACCCTTAGTATACAGTCACTTTCGTGGCCCGGGGGATCTGGGGGAGACACACACTCATACTTCCGGCACAACTCAATCGGTAGTAAATTGCCTATGGCGATAAACCGGAGTTGTGATCGGTTCGAATGAATGAATGTCCTTTCCCAACTTTCCTCCGATTTTTGAATTCGAATATCTCAGTGAATATTGCACTTGGAAATCTGGAATTTTTTCTGTTGGCCTCAGGAGAAAAGGGCAACGACTTTCTTATTGGAAGAAGGACAGGACAAGGACACCGTATAAAAATTCAGATTTTTTTTTTTTTTATTGTGTGACACACTGTATTTTCTCAAACTGGTACAGTGTAATTTTTGAACGCCTTTTGAGCATTTTTCAAATTGAAACTACCTCTAGGACGGATGGATGATGAGATAGAGACAGCATAAGCAGTTACAGGACACCCCGTGTAGTCAACGCATTTTGATCTATTTTATTTTTGCGACCCTTGATATGTTTCGACCCGGTGCTCCCTCGCACCTATCCAAGTGCGATCCTTGAACGTAAAAATCGGCCATACGATTACATCAGCGTGATAGACAGTAACTCACCGACTTCTTTTCAGATAACCAACAACGCGGAAAATTGTAATTGACTTATCTTTGGATTTTCAGTTGCACTTATTCCTACGAGGATCGATAGTCCGAAAATTGATGTGTTTGGTCCGAAATCTGAAAACAATCTCTGACAAAAGAGTCACCAAGACGAGGATAAGATTGGGATAAACTGCTGATTTCCATCATATCAACATTCACAGTGGTGATAAGTCACATTCAAATGATGGTTTATATTAAAAACTTGTGTGCTTATCATGATTTTTTTTTTGGGTGTGAAGAAGATTATGCAAATAACTATAATATGAAGCTATTTTGTGCGTTTTTTTTTAAATATGAGAAATGGTTTTAACAATTAAGTAAGTAAATCCTGTATGATAATAATCCTATGTAATACACTCATGTCCATAAATTATAAGGAATGATAAGGGGTATATAAGGAATGATGGCAAAAAAGTGAAATTGTTCACAAGAGTTCTGTAAGGCGCTCAGTGCCATAAGCGAATAGTTATGACACAGAGGACGCATGTGGATGATTTTTTACGTGGTAGAATTATCGGCCGCCTGGAATGTGGGCGTACTCAGATGGAAGCATCCGAGGAACTTGGAATTGCCCTAAGTGTCATCTCTAGGCTTTGGCAACGATTCCAAGATAACGGAAATGTCAGTAGACGTTACAGTACAGGTCGCCCCCGAGTTACAACGCCGAATGAAGACCGGTATTTGACAGTAACTACCAAAAGAAGCAGACGGAGCACAGCATCCGACCTGTCCCGTCAGCTATCTGCAGCCACGGGTACCACAATTTCAAGGCAAACCGTGTACAGACGTTTGGGAGATATTGGTCTATATGTTCGCAGGCCTACATGAGTGTATTTAGGAGTATTTTTCGGGCATGCATTGTTTAAAGTCAGATGCCCGACCAAAGAGAACTGGAAGGAGGCACGTAAACTTTTGGAAATTTGTCTAGTCCTGCTGCATAGGCACCCGAGTGGAGTGGTGGTAAGATGTTCGTGTACCACCGTGAAGATTGCTGTCATGGTCCCAGGTACAAACCTGAGGGAAGTCGGGCTACAGCATCGAGTTGAAAATGTGTTGCGCGACACTTAATTAAGTGAACTGTAAAGATGCCGTACATCACACTCAAGTGATTTGCAAATATGCCGTGGATCAGTTAAGTGTCCGGGGAAGGGCCGAGGAATACTTTAGTGCAAAGATTTTTACATCTGTTATGCGAAGATATATATTTTGGAAAGATACAAAATTCAACTGCCCCCTGCGGGGAAACGAAACCACGTCCTTTCACTTCCGGGTAAACACCCTAGGTCTAGACTACAGAGGCAACGAATATCTCAATCTTTCCTTGGAGCTCGCGTGCACTGGACGGTCGGACCTAACCCAGGCCAAAGCTCACAATTGCTGACACTGCCACTAGATGGCGACTTGTCCGAGCAGGACGTCAGTCTCCGCTATCCATACAAAGGTTAATGCGACCGTCCATGTACGGTCCCGTTCAGTGCACACGAGCTTCAAGGAAAGATTGAGATATTCGTTGTGATTCTGTAGTCTAGTGCGTTCACCCGAAAAAGTGAAAGGACGTGGGTTCGATTCTCCGCAGGGGCAGTTGAATTTTCTATCTTTCCAAAATATATCTTCGCATCAACCAGCTGTAAAAAAAACCTTCGTAAACCCTGCGTATTTAACATTTTGGATAGTGCGGGCCACTTCATTGATTTGAACTCGTATCGCTGACCACTTAAGTGTTTTAAAACAGCACCCAGGTTACTTGAATGATCTGAAAATGTGCTGTGCCGCTAGAGTATTCTGGAAATGATACGCGAGTCACTCGTGTGATCTTAAAGTGTGCCCCAGCTCTCCTGAAAATTTGTCCAGAGTCAATCAATTGATATGAAATTGTACCACAGGTCACATTAGTCATCTGCAAATTTATAACGAGCAATTATAACGATACGGAAACGCACCAATAGCCACTCCCGTGATCTGAAAATGTGTGTGTGTCGCGAGAAACCTAAATAATCTGGAAATCTGACAAGAGCCACTTAAAGTGATTTATGAAAATGCAGGGGACCTCTTAAGTGAAATGCAAATACATGATGCAAGCTACTCAAAAGATTTCGAAGATGTGGAAATGCCTCTACCAGACACCTATAAGTAATCTGTAATTTCCATAATACTACGCAGGGCCGGATTAACCATTAAGCAAAATAAGCACGTGCTTACGGCATTAGGAGAAAAGGGTCACCGCAGGAAGTTATCAAAAAATATTTTATTTTTGCAATTTGCGATCTTTCACCCGACATTAACCATCCAAAGAAATTCAAGAGCAGTTTCCATAAAGTGAATAGCCACAGTCGAAGTCCGTCTGAATAGCATCATTATCAACACCATAGGAAAGCGATTTTTCTGATCACACATCTGCTAGAATGATATGCAAATTTCACGAAGCCACCAGATGATGCCGATAGTACGTCACAATGACGAGAGTGTAAGAGGGGGGTATATAAGGAATGGTGGCAAAGAAGTGAAATTGTTCACAAGAGTTCTGTAAGGCGCTCAGTGCCATAAGCGAATAGTTATGACACAGAGGACGCATGTGGATGATTTTTTACGTGGTAGAATTATCGGCCGCCTGGAATGTGGGCGTACTCAAATGGAAGTATCCGAGGAACTTGGAATTGTCCAAAGTGTCATCTCTAGGCTTTGGCAACGATTCAAAGATAACGGAAATGTCAGTAGACGTTACAGTACAGGTCGCCCCAGAGTTACAACGCCGAATGAAGATCGGTATTTGGCAGTAACTGCCAAAAGAAGCAGACGGAGCTCAGCATCCGACCTGAGTCGTCAGCTATCTGCAACCACGGGTCCCACAGTTTCAAGGCAAACCGTGTACAGACGTTTGGGAGATATTGGTCTATATGCTCGCATGCCTGTCAGATGTGTTCCGCTCACGGCAACTCACTGTCGGCAGTGATTAGCCTGAAGTAGAGAACATGCAATGTGGACATCGTCACAGTGGGCTTGTGTGATGTTTTCCGACGAGTCCACCTTTAGCTTGCAGTCTGATTCACGTCGGACTTTCATATGGAGAACGCCAGGTACCCGTTACCACCAAGACAACATCATTGAACGACACCGTTACGGTGGTGCAGCATTGCTCGTTTGGGGTGGAATTATACTGGGTTCCAGAACAGATCTGCATGCTCAAACCGGAATCATGAAAGCCCAAATTTATCGGGACATCATTCTGGAACAACATGTACGTTTGTTTACGGGTGCCATGGGCGCAGAATTTGTGTTTATGGATGACAACGCCCGTCCTCACCGAGCAAACATCGTAAACGAATGCCTTGAATCTGAGGATATAACCCGTATGGAATGGCCAGCAGTCTCACCTGACTTGAATCCGATAGAGCATGTGTGAGACATGCTTGGCCGACGAGTTGCAGCCCGTTAACCACCTCCTACATCTGTACCGGAACTTCGGAGAGCATTGCTTGCTGAGTGGAGTGATCTTCCCCAAGATCAGATCGATAATTTGATACTCGGCATGCCTAGGCGTTGTACGGACTGTATTTCATCGCATGGGAGACATACAATGTATTAACCATCATACCAACCATGTAATAGTAAGTTTTTATAAAGGTGATATTTTTTACAATTGCTCCAGGGAGCAAAAATCGTAGTTTTTATGAATGGTATCATACATACACCATCGTTTTTGCTCTTTATCTTTTGTTTAATAAATGGGCTTGGTGAATAAGTAACGTTTGTTTTGTTTCTGAACCTTTATTTGCTGGAGCTGGCATTATCCTTGATTTATGGACATGAGTGTATTTTGTTTTACTTTTATTCTAAACATAAATGTACCACAAATTTCGTTTGACGTGCGCATTGTCTGCATATTTCAATCCGACGAGTGAGTGGTGTGTTTTTAAAGATGTGCATATTTATTGATTTACAAATACGCATTACTTAGTATCATCAGAGACGGGCTTAATTTATGGACATGAGTGTACTTACTTACCAATTTGCGTCAAAAATTGTTAACAGATCTAGTTATCATGAAGCTCTCGGGTCGTGTCCGGGTGCAGGGCCGGATTAAGACGCTTGAATGCCCTAAACACTTAAGTATTTTGGCCTCCCCCCCCCCCTTCCCCACCATTTCATGCCATTGACTACAGTTCAACAATTTTTATACATTTGAAGGCTAATCATTCCCGCCCTTCCCGTTAACGGACACTTTTCTGATTATCGGTCCCGTGGAATAGGGTTCAGTCCCCGTTAGCGGACAGTAAAATCAGACAAACTCTAAATTTTTTCCAAACTCTAATTTGTGATTTTTTGTGCCGTAAATCGGGAATTTACCATATTCAACGGTCATTATATACACTATATGTAACGGTCATTATTTCACAATATGTAACGGTCATTATTTCACAATATGTAACGGTCATTATTTCACTATATGTAACGGTCATTATTTCACTATATGTAACGGTCATTATTTCACTATATGTAACGGTCATTATTTCACTATACGTAACGGTCATTATTTCACTATATGCAACGGTCATTATTTCACTATATGTAATCTTTGGCGTATCAATAAATAAAGGTTTTGTCGGGTTTGCCCTGGACCTCCCCCCTTCTGGTGGTGCCGAAGAGCTTACGTTGCTTCTTGCGACAGAGCCTGGGTGTCTCGCGGTTTCTCCAGTTTCTTCAGTCATTATATACAGGGTGGGAAAAAAAGTCCGTAGAAACTTTAAAAATGAATAAAAACCGGAAAAAACCGAAATAAAAAACGGTTTGCAGGGTTAGCATCGCTAGTTTACGGGAATTTTTTTAAGACAAGAAAAAAAGATAACTGAAAAAATAGCCGATAGGTGTCGCTGACGTGCACAAGTCAAAGAAAAGATACGCAAATAACGAACAGAATTCCTCCAAATTGTTTATTACAGCAGTATGTGTTCCACATGAATTCTGTTCGTTATTTGCGTATCTTTTCTTTGACTTGTGTACTACAGCGCCACCTATCGGGTTTTTTTTTTAGTTTTTTTGCTCTGTCAAAAAAAAAATCCCGTGAACTATCGATGCTAATCCAGCAAACTGTTTCTTATTTCGGTTATTTTTCTGGTTTCTATGAATTTTTTTAAGTTCCTACTGACTTTTTGCTCACACTGTATAACGAAGACACTAACATTCCAAGAGACCAAATAAATCACTTCGTTAAAACGAAATTTCGTTATAAAGGAATTTCAAGTTACCTAGCATTGTTTCTATGTAAACTTATTTGGGGGATTAGAAAAGTGTTCGTTAAAACGAGATTTTCGCTATATCGGTATTCGTTAAAACGGGATTCGGCTGTATTGATTTGGTAACATATGTATAAAAAGGTATTTTCTTTTGATATTCAATTATTTTTACAAAAATATTTCTAACTTTTTAATCGTCATTTGGGAGGTACGGAGCCTACTACCTGCTTAGGCCTCTTGAGCCTATGATACTGTTAAGAATGCCCTGGGCTCAGGGCCGTAAGCCCGTGGGTAACAGCACCATGGGGCCCAAATGATATTCTGAGACTCTGGCTATATATTTCTATGCTTTTCTCTCGAAATTCATAGCACCAAATCTCATTATCACAAGTCCCCTTAAGTACTTGAGGCCACGGGCCGTGCCCCGGGTGGGCCTCCATGTGTTAAGACGGCACTGCTTGTGAGCTTATTTTATGAAAGCTTTATGGCATCTTATTCTAAAAACTCAGCATTAACGTGAACTCTAGTTTGCAATATTATTCGTTTCTCTAGATTTGAGATTCCAGTATCGTTGCTGTAGAAATAGCATGTGTGTTTAATCTTGCGTCAAAAAGGAATTCCAAGATACAGTCGAATCCCGTTATAACGAACTCCAAGATACAGTCGAATCCCGTTATAACGAACTCCAAGATACAGTCGAATCCCATTATAACGAACTCCAAGAGACCAGATAAATCCCTTCGTTAAAACGAAATTCCGTTACAAAGTAATTCCAGGTTACCTAGCATTGTTCCTA
Organism: Pholcus phalangioides; assembly: GCF_987345545.1. Taxonomy (NCBI): domain Eukaryota; kingdom Metazoa; phylum Arthropoda; class Arachnida; order Araneae; family Pholcidae; genus Pholcus; species Pholcus phalangioides. The sequence continues at coordinate 7,634,516 of NW_028301627.1, forward strand.
TGTAAACGTATTTGGGGGATTAGAAAAGTGTTCGTTTTAACGAGATTTTCGCTATATCGGTATTCGTTAAAACGGGATTCGACTGTACTTTCATTCCCAATCTGATCTTTGACGATTTTCTACCAAATGGTTGATAATGTGTATAAACCTAATGAAATATAATTTATAGAACACACACACACACACACACACAGCGTATTTCAGTATTTATAATTATAAATACTGAAGCATAACCTCTCGGTGACCTGCTGGCTTTATCGAATGATATTTTTTTATTGAACTGTCTTTTTCACTGTTAAAATAGATATTTCCTCGTAATGATCGGTGGAGCCACGGCAAAATGCTCCGAGGGCCATATTTGGCCCGCTGGTCACGCGTTGAAGATTCATGTTCTACAGAATGAGAGCGTGAACTTGAAAACGTGCAGATCTTTGTGAGCCAAAATGAGCGGATCAAGTGTAGATTATACAAACAAAAACTCGAAATGTATCGGAAAGAAAATGATACTTATAATTATTATGATGATTCACCAAAAATGAGATACTTGTGGGTAATTATTATAGACATGCTAAGATTGAGTTGCTCCTCTTAACGTCGTTTTGGGAAATCCTAAAATGCTGTCAATGGGAGAAAATATCTTGAAAGATTTCCATTAAAAGGAAGTGTAGAAATCTGTAAGGGCTATCTTTTCGCGCGGAAGATATGAAAGAAAAATTCCGAAAAGTACATTTTGACAACTTGAAAAACAGTGATTTGTGGCAACATGGCCGCGACTAGATGTTTGGTCACCCGTGGCAAGTGCACATTTTGGTGATCCCCCTTGTAATGTTGAAGGAGAGGTTTGAGAATAAAATTTGCGCCCCCTCTGCCCTCTGGTACAGCGCAAGGGGCACGAGACCTACCTGCTCTCCCCCCCCCCCTAGTTGCGGCTCTGTGTGGTAACAATGACATGCTTACTTAATTTCAACGAATAAACATGCATTTTTCTTTATATACGTATATTGTATATTTTACATACATTTTTAATTCTAATTCTTTTGAAGGTGCATCTTTCTTATCTATCTTTATCTTTCTTTCTCTCTCTCTCTTTAATGACTTTGTAAATTCAGTATTGTGTATATAAAACTCGATATTGAATTTGCAAAGTCGGGGGGTGGGGGCACCAAAAATTACTCAAGTGACTTCTTAATCCGGTGCTGTTGCCACTGTTTATCTGCATAGCACCACAAGAAGGGTCCTTCTCAGAAGCTCGCTCGTCATCATTTTCATGTGAATCATATGGAAAAATATAGTCTAGCAAGAAGTGATTCCTAACTTCTAGGCGCAAATGCGAGCCTATCTCCGCGTTAAAAAGTCTCGCTACAGAGAGCAACGGGCCTACAAACAGTACAAATATTCAGTCACTACACATCACTCACTTCACTTCTGAGATATAGATGGCAGCACTGAAAAATCATACACAACACTAGATAATCACTCAGCCTGTTAGGTACACATAGTTACACTTCCGGCACAACTCACTGGGTAGTAAATTGCCCATGGCGATAGACCTGAGTTGTGCTCGGCTTGAAAAAAAAAAAGTCTAGCAAGATCTGCTATGGTGGTCGAGTGGTCATAGTGACGGACTCGCGTCGTGAGGTTCCGCGTTCGAACCCCACAGTGGTGGGTTCGGAAGTTGGTTTTCTGTGGTTCTCAACTTCAAGGCGCGAATGCGAGCCGTTCTCGCCACGGAGAGCAACAGACCTACAAACAGTACAAATGTAATTCAATCATAACATATCACTCACTTCACTTCTGAAATATAGACAACGGCACTGAAAAATCAAACACAACACTACATGCGCACTCAGACTGTTAGGTACACACACAGTTACACTTCCGGCACAACTCACTAGGTAGTAAATCGCCCATAAAAGGTGATAGACCCGAGTCGTGACCGGTTTGAAAGAAAGTCTAGCAAGAAAAAAAAATTGTTTTTTCATTTGTACGATAGGAGCTCCGCACGATTCCATCCAATTTTGTTTTTTCACACTATAAATTCATCATAGAAGGGCCCATCAAGGGTCGCAGCCCAGGGGCCCTGCTGCAGGTTGTGGGGATGAGAGGGCACAATACCATCTGACGTCATACCTATAAAATTATGTAACATTCAATGAGGCAGGGCAACACTAGTGTAACTATAAAAGTTATACTAGTGTTCATTTATAAAATTTGAAAATGCGACCAATAAAAGCGTATCGGTTACATGCGAGAGAATGCATCCAATAAGCTTATTGAATGTTTCCCAAGGTTTGTAAAAGATATGTTATAAAATTTTATAGCGTAATCCTGGTGTTAAACAAGCCTCAGTCGCTCTCATTACGAACTATACCCGACATCCCTGTATAAATAAGCTAATTCGAGCTCGAAACAAACCTTGTAATGCGCATGCGCTCCAGGAAAGAACGCAAGTAGCCGTCTGTAGGCCTGGGCACCTGTCAAGACGAGACGCTTTAACGGATAGTATCGTCTATGTTGTATGTCAATCGAGATTGAAAAATATTATATTGTTGTAATTATCGTGGGTTTTGTTTTCTGCTGAGTAAAAAGAGGCCCGACGAGAGACCACGAGACCAACTCCCTGGAATAAACTCATGTCTCCGCCTGGCCACCAGTCGGCCGAAACTCCTTCCCCAGTTAATATCCGGTCCGAATAACGAAGTGGAACCTGATCCTACACTTCGACTCGAATCGCGTCGAGCTTCACGAAACGCCAGAACAACGCTCGGCGTCGAACGCGCGGGACTAGAGACACCTGATGTCTCATCTCTCGATGCAATCAAGGACCAGGCAAAGGTCAGCCGCTGCATGCGAAACGCATACGCGGTGACCAATCCTTGGTTAATGCAAACAGATGCCTTTTCGTACCCGCGGACTTCACCTTGCGAAGGACCCGCGTCGCGAGCTACCGGCTCGACGAAGAGAAATTGATCTCCCAATTCAGTCGAATAATAACCATCAGAAAGGAGCGGGCTCTGCCAACCAACCGGCAACCGTAACCGCAATCGATGTTCTTTATATAGGTAGAAGAACCTATTTGTCATTGTTGTAATAACAATGAATGACAGTAATAACTGGAAAAATAAATTACTTCACAAACAAAGACGGAATATACATCCAAATGATGCAACAATGAACATCGAACATAAAAATTTGACCATTGTTGAGACTATAAAATTCGCTGTGGGAGAGCTTTCTCTCAGAAATTTTGTTCGCCACTCATCAGTCGTGTCGTTGGTCAAGACACTGTTCGATGTCGGAAAGCCCCGGGTTCGATTATCAGCATCAACTTCGATGTAAAACGGTCTCCACTTGGATAAAATCTTATCAAAAAGCAAGAGAGTGAGTAATTGACCTTCAACATTTAGATTTCATTTTCGTCATTTCGTCAAAGTCAATCGGACCCCCTGGGCCATTTGTTTCAAAATTATGGGCCGCCTCTCAAATGGGCCAAAATTATTAAAAATTAGTAATAAAATAATCTGTTAATTAGTAATTAAAATTTTGTTAAATATTAATTAAAAAGGAAACATATTTTCTGGATATTATGCTGAGATGAACTCGGAAAGAAGAGCCATCTTGTCTCCGCCAGGACTAGAATCCAGGCCCTCTTGCATACCGGGTAAACATGCTACCATCTACACCACTGGAGACACGACCCTACCTTCCTTATCCAGTGATGTAGACGGTAGCATGCTTGCCCGGTATGCAAGAGGGGCTTGGGTTCAGGTCCCTGTGTAGACAAGATTGCTCTTCTTTCCGAGTGTACCTCAGTATAATATCCAGGAAAATACCTGTTTCCTTGATATCTTGAAAGCCGAATTCACTCTCCAAGCTTTTAAGAAATTTCGAGAATATGGCTACTACCACTACTATTACTTAACCGCACATGCACCTCGTACACATTCCTCTACGGAATTTCTAACGAATCGGAGCATGCCGGAATGTGTGCTCCTAACGTATTCATGTTGTCGAGCTTGTATAAAGCTTCCTTGTCCTGTCTAACCGTTGTGCGCCCTGCCTAACCGCTGTTTGGATCAGGTGAAGTGCGAAGTGCTCGTCACAGGCTTACTTCCAACTCTTTGCAGCAAAGGACTTGCTGATAAATGACGCCAGGGCCGGAATTAGAGGTGGCGGGCGGTGGGGGGGGGGGGGGTGCAACTGCCCCAGTCGGAAAAATTTAGGGCGGCAGTTTTAGGTGGGAATAAAGAACATCGTGTTATAAAATTATCGAATTTTGCAGTTGTGTGAGGGGGGGGGGTGAAAGCATGTTTGTCCCGGGCGGCCAAAATATAGTTGCGGTCCTGAATGACGCAATGAAAAAATTGCAGTTCAAGAATTTTCTGAATTCCTTTTTTTTTCCCGCAATTTTGCAGTAAGTCTTGATGCAAAATTTAAATTTTTGACAACCATTCCTCTGGCGTACGTACAACTCTTTCTCCCTGCTATGATTTTGTTGAAATACAGTCGAATCCCGTTATAACGAACTCCAAGAGACCTGAGAAATCACTTCGCTATAACGAAATTTCGTTATAAAGGAATTTTACGTATTTGCATTGTTCCTATGTAAACTTATCTGGGGGGGGGGGGGTTAGAAAAGTAATCGTTAAAAAGAGATTTTCGGCTATAATGGTATTCGTTAAAACGGGATTCGACTGTATTTCCTCTGATACTTTTCTGCCACGACGTTGGAAATATCTTCCCCTATTGTGATTTCGTGAATTGAAAAACAAAAAGTGGAAATTCTTCAATGGCATTCATATTGCCATCGCAAGTCATTTGAGCCACGTCTTGAGCACCCGAAATTCCATTGATGGCTGTTGAAAACAATGTACTTTTGAGGATATTACTTCTAATTGATCAAGCAAATTATCACCTATCACTGTTATTCTTTCGACCAGACCGTCGTGAGACAGGTTAGTTTTACTCTGTTGTCGTAGGGTGAGACTTACCCTAGAGGGTGGAACAGGGGTGTGTCGATGCATATTCTTTCGTATAAAAAAAATGTTATGAAATGCTCGCACATATATTTAGCAGATATTTTGTGCAGCATTTATCATCCATTTCTTAACCAAGGAACCGTCGCTGAAAGGCATGAAATGTTTCGTCAATATGTAGCTGATTTCACATTTGTAGAGCAGGGGTTCTCAACCGGTGCTCCGTGGAGCCCCAAGGACTCCGTGTGCACCTCCCAGGGGCTCCGCGGTGACTCGAGGAAAACAATATAAATCAGAAAATTTGGTAGATAAATAAATAAAAGAGGCCTACAAGGTACTGCCATAAAAATTATGTACAAAAAAGGGATCGAGTCAAACAGGGCTCCGCCATAGAAATTATATACTGGATAGGGCTCCGCGAGTCAAAAAAGGTTGAGAACCGCTGTTGTAGAGGCTCTCGCTACCGATTCATTCGGATTTATAATTTTTGAACGTTAAATGCTGCATAGTTTTTATTGAATGAAAAATAATTTGAATTTTGTTTTCGAAATATTTTCTGGATCTTGTAGGGACGTCAAGGGTCGCCAATAGTTCCTTCGGGGGCTGCGAGTTTAAAGCCCCTGATTTGGTGGAATGATGAAATTTCATTCATTATCAATTAGAATTTCCATGTGTAAATGTAATCGCATCGGGATTATGGGTTTCTGATAATAATAACCGTTCGTTGTTGTTGTTTTTCATGTCCGATGAAAGTCCCGTTTGCAAGTACGGTGACCATTGTTTCCAGAGTTCGAACGGGACGTGTCGTGAACGGGTGTTGTGCTTCATGGGGAGCACCGTGGTGCTCGCGAGCGATGGGTTAAAGGATGCCTGTGTGGATTAGCTCTGTGAGACGAGAGAGAAAAAGGAGGAATTTGAGAGTAAAGGCGACGGCAATGAGAAGATGTAAATTTCATTTTTTAAAGACATGAACATTTTATTTACACACACGGACAAGTTATGCGCGACATCCATACTCTACGACGAAATACAATCAACTCCGTAAGACGTTCGAAAACTCTCTGGCGATCCGTTGCTAGGTTACCATCCATCGCAAGGCGAAAAACGCTACAACGGGAAAACGTGACATCGTGACGTCACAGAGCATCGTTTATGGTCGGTCACTACACACTCCCCCCCCCCCAGTGTCAACGAAATTTGTGATCGAATATCTGTCGGGGAAGTGGACGTGGCGACGAGCGAGTCACAGTTGCTGGTACTGCTTGTGCTTGGCTGAATGGGCACTTCTGAAGGTACTTTAAAGCTATCGCCAAGGAAAGCTGGAATCAAACGATCAATGGAGATCCTCTTGATTGCCCCATTTATGCCAATATCGAGAAATTTTTCTCTGCGATCTTTGACAGGAAACGGGCCTTGATATGTTGGTTGTAAGGCCGGATGTGGTGCGTCGTTGCGTACGAAGACATGCGACGCGGATTGCAGATCACTAGGAATATACGTCGGCGTGTATCCGTGAGTTGTTGTACGCACGGGCTTCATTGAACGCATTAGCTTTTGGATTTGATGGACGAAATCGGATTGTATAATGTCTGGTGTTTTCGAAAAATACTCGCCGGGCAACTGTAATGGAGTTCCGAAGAGGATTTCTGCGGAAGACCATCCCAGGTCTTCTTTCACTGCTGCTCTTAGACCCAGTAGAGCGAATGGAAGAGCATCAACCCAAGCAGGATTCGATTGAATACGGCATCTCAGGGCAGTTTTCAGCGATCGGTGTTGTCTCTCGATCAGCCCATTTGCTTGTGGATGATAAGCAGTCGTTTTATGATGTCGAAATCCTAGATATCTGCTCAAGCTTTGGAAAAGCTGGCTCTCGAACTGTCTGTCCTGGTCGGTGGTGATCCTGTGCGGTATGCCGAATCTTGCAAACCAAGTGGCAATCAAGGTTTTGGCGACTGTTTCGGCAGTTTGGTCCGGCATTGGAGAGGCTTCGATCCACCTGGAGAATCTGTCTACCGTCGTTAGGAGGTACCGAGAAGCTTGGCATAATGGTAATGGACCAACTATGTCAAGATTGATATGCTGAAATCGGTTGTTAGGTACCTTGAATTCAGCCAGCGCGGATCGAGTGTGTCGGTGAACTTTAGAGCATTGGCATGGAATACATGCTCTAGTCCACTCACGACAGTCAGATCTAATTGAAGGCCAAACAAATCTGTCGCTCAGCAGTTTTGATGTTGCTCGAATGCCAGGATGTGATAAGCAATGCAATGATTCAAACGCTCGTCGTCGTTGAGAAATTGATACAAAAGGCCTTATTTTGCCGTTTGACACATCACACCAAATTTCGGCTGTTGCGTCAGGAAGGCTGAGTTTCTTCAGTTGTAAAGATGTTTCACTAGAATTTAAGATGGTTTTGAGATCGTTGTCATTCTCTTGGTCAGCTGCGAGTTGCACATAATCTAAAGGTGTGGGCACAGAAATGGCCGATATTCTAGAAAGAGTATCAGCTGGAATATTTTCGACACCTTTTATACGGTGAAAAAAAAACAAAAAAACAAGCTGATGCCAAGGACATCGGATGTGAATTCTTCAAGCTCCTGAAAGAAATGGAATATTAAATATTTGTCATGTTGTTTATTTAAGATTATGTAATATCGATGTAGATCTTCAATCCCTGATTCGAACGACATCAATTTCGGCCAGCTAACCCCAGTGGGTACAAAGAAAACTATTATGGTGCTAGCTGGTGAACGATGCGTTGTGTGATGATGATGAGTTCTTGCGCCGCCATGTTTCTTTCAACGTGTTTCGCGGAGAGGCGAGAGCCTAAATTGAAAGGCCAAGCCTGGTTGATACCTAGACTGATTCGCAATTGGTCGCTGCGGAAAGAAATTATGGAAAAAATTTATTTACTTATGTTCAACCGTAGATTTTATTGAATTATTATACTTTTTATACTCGGATATTGCCTTGTTTTCAAGGCTACTACTTAAGCCTAAATTTTCCGCACTTAACGAACTCGAACTCTCCGCATCTGAAGATAAATGGGAACAGGATGAAATTTCGTTTGCTCAAAAAAGCTATTAATAGCGCAACGGGCAAAAACATCAGGAAAATGGCAGCAAACCTTCAAGAAAAGAAGGCGATAGTCACTATCGAAAAAAAAAATGATTCCGCTACACATTCTGTGGAAGAACCGGAAGAAAACGGTAATTATGCCTTTGATGCTACCAAGGAAATATGGATGACACTTACTGACCTCCGTACGGACAGGAATGGAAAAGATCGACCACGAATACCGCAGAATGAACAAAAAACCCTGCAAGACCAATTAGTTTCTTTCATAGATGCCACTGGAGATCTCTGGTCCACGATCGTTAAGTCGGTAGAGAATGGTAATGGCAAGATTCGTAACCGTGTGCCATTGGGTGTGCAGAAGAAGTTACAGAAACTTTTGTCTGCTCTTGTGAGCGAAATCGCCAAAGATGATTACAAAACAAGGACCTATACCAGCCTTCCGCAGAAAACCAATGAGGACGTCACAGCAGAGATAGTGCAAGTGAGTGACGGTGCCAGCGACTTTTCAGCTACCACTACGGTTAATTGTGAGGATAAAGCTTCGTCACTAACCACACAGACAGAAACACCAAAGCATCTTACACAGACGACTCGTAATAAGCAAATAGCACTGAATCCAATAGTGCTCTTGGGTAAGAGAGTGATATTAGACTTGAATACCATATGTCAAGATGATCACTCTTCCTCCCGAAAGACGAATGATGTGCCGTATATATCAGATGACTCCTGGCCGCGGAAAGAAACACCCGTCGTCCTGAGGAAAGGCGACAGTCATGCAAAGAAAATACGGGACAGCAGTACTGAGAAATGCGACGAGGATCCGCCAGTGCGGAATGACAATGTAACAGCTGAGCCATGGCCAGTACTACCTGGGACATCAAAAAATAACACATATTTTCATTGCTCCCTACAGAAAGACGGAAATGTGAGAACAGCTTGTACAACTGCTGAGGTCACTGGTATGGGCATCGATGATTATTCTCAGAGCACACCTCCAAAGCAGCGAGCAGAAACTGTTCTTCCCCAATCACACGAACTTCTGGAAACTACGGCTCACGAACGGGAACAGTGGGACTCAAGTTCAAGCAATAAACAAACAAACTTCTGGTTCCCTGGATAGCATGATCAATACATTATCGTGGACGAATGGCGCCGCAAGCAAGCAACACCTAGTGACAAAGTAATGTATAGCGAGGAGGAACAACAGAACCCAAGTCCTTGCAGTGAACAAAGTAAAACTTGGTTCCCTAGTCATGATGATGAATATTCTATCGTAGAAGAATGGCGCCGCAAACAAGTAACATTTAACGACAAAGTAGTGTACAACGACAAATCATTCACTAGGTTGAATGATACTCTCACCAGTAGTCGAAGGTCATCATTATCCACCAAACTTCGAAGTGAGAGTCACCATGCTAATAGGACTATGGCAAAAACAAAGAATCATCGATACCGTTATTATAATTTTTGTGGGTCTACCAATGTAATGCCAGATCGTAGGTCGGTACAGACTGGATTCAGCCGCATTCAGAGAGAGGCGCACTGGCGGTGCCAAGAAAACCAGTGGCGTCATTCCAACCCATATGTTTCCACTGAATATGGGCAGACGGGATGCAAGGCAAGGCGGTGTATCAACTGTTGGATGATGAACATGGCACATCAGACGGCAATGGACATCAATCATAAGGTAATGGGCCTAAAATGCTCCTCACACCTGTTAGTGTGTGGCCGGCGTGGCTTAGTGGCCGGGAGTCGGAGTTGCTAAATGTGAAAAACAGTGTCTCTCACAAGACTTATAATATCAAGTGAAACACTTTTGATGCTTCTAACGGACATCAATATCATTCAAATAAATCTTGATCGAGCAAAGGCGGCCAGCTACTTACTCGAAGTAACAGCAAATGGTCAAAATATCGATATTATGATGATACAAGAACCATGGGTTTGGCGCACGGAGCATGGCTATGAGCTAAAGGAAGACAAGCTGGCCGCGGTGATTATCGCAAAACGGTAAGGCTGCAATTGTCATTAGGAATACCTGTATCTATGGGGCTTCTTTGGAAACCAAAGAAAATTCAGTGGCAATTCAATTACATGTGGATGGAGAAGAACTTGTCCTAATAAGTTCTTACTCGTCCCCTTACAAGAACTTATACGAGGTCATACAAGAAATGGAGGAAATGATCACGAAGAACTCAAAACATAGAATCATTATATCTTCTGATTGGAACGGCCATAATAGTCTATGGGGTTATGATGATAATAATGAAAGAGGTCAGATGATACTAGATCTCATTCTGGCGAAAGATTTAATTTTGTTGAACGCCGATAATAAGACACCCACATATGGCCACACAGGAAGCTATGGATGGCCCGACTTAACCCTGACCAACTCTCCAGTGCTGGCACAAAATATAGAGTGGTACGTAGGGGAGGAGACGACACAGAGTAGTCATTCTTATATCCATATGTCTATAAAAACGACTACCATGACTACAACAAGAAGAAGTTATCGCACCACCCAAACAAGGCTCCAAAACTTTACAGGATATCTTAAAAATTGCATTCCAGACCAAATAGCTAATATTAAGAGATGTTATACTTCACAAGACCTGGAGAAAGCGACGGAATCCTTGTTCCAAGTACTGACGACGGCGAGTGACCGGACACTTCTTGCAGCCGAGACCAATGACAGAGTCAATGACAAAAAGAATCAGTCGAAGTGGTGGAACAGAGAGTTAGAAATCGAAAGGAAACATTCAAGAGCCTTGAAGAAGCGTTTCCAGAAGGCATCAGAAGAGGACAAACCCAGGTTGCGGGCGATGTTTTGTAAACACCGGGTGATGTATACAAAAATGGTAAGTAAAACTATGATTGCGTCTTGAAGAAAGTCATGTGAAGATGCAACGGTGGTTTACGGCACCAATTATCGAGCAACAATGAAAAGTAAATCTTTTCCCCAAGTCATGATGGGGAAGACAGGTAACGAGACAATCCTAGAAGCGGCCACCCGACAACTTCAAACAATATATCCAGATGTCCCAGTCTCTTCAACCCAATTCACACAAGATTCTCATGAGGTAGCAGCACATCCTGACTCTCCTAGATATCGTGATAGACCAATTTCCACATCAGAGATAAGAAGGATTATAGACAATTTAGACAATAACAAGGCGCCTGGATTGGATAGAGTGAATAATCGAATGACCAAGGCAGTCAACAGATCCTTTCCAGATCTACTACACACGTTATTCAACAAGTGCTACTCAATCGAATGTTTCCCAAGTCATTTTAAAATCGGAAAGCTCCTCTTATTTCTTAAAAGAGGCCGTAACCCCAATGACTTGAGGTCATATAGGCCAATATCTTTACTCTCCTCTGTTGGTAAAATATTGGAGCGAATTATAGTTCAGCGCATCATTTATTACACGGAAAGGGTTGACTGGTGTCACATTCATCAGTATGGGTTCCGACAAGGCAAATCAGCTGAGATGGCTTTGGAAGATATGATGGTAGAAATTAAGTCTCAGCGAGACAAAGGAAACGATGCAGCCGTCATATCTCTAGACATTGAAAGTGCCTTTGATAACATAAGGTACGAATCTATCCTTCGCCGAATCGTGGAAATGCCTGTCCCTCCACAGCTCAAGGCAATTTTGTGTGACATTCTGCACAATCGACAAGCTGCGATTGTGACTGACGCGGCATCGACTACTAAATATCTGCAAAAGGGAGCACCAAAAGGGTCGTGCTCGGGTCCTCTTTTATGGAATCTAGTTCTCGACGAGCTGTTGAAAATGGAGTGGCCAGCCAATATCCGTGTCCAGGCCTTTTCCGATGATATATTTGTTATTGCGTCTCACCAGACGATCAAAGGAACTGCAGAGCTAGCGGAAAAGGCGCTCCAATCCATCACAAATTGGTTATTATCCCATAGCCTTTGCCTGTCGGCGAGCAAAACGAGATTTCTCTGGATCTCAAAGAAGCACCCCCCCCCCCCCATCGATTTGGATGATGGGAAAGACAATAAAAAGAACTACGGTATTGCAGTATCTAGGAGTTTCCATTAGCCAAGATCTCAAATGGGAGTCCCATATCCAGAAAATGAAGGATAAAGTTGCTGCTACCCTGCAGAAGATGCGACTTATGGCCGGAGCAAAGTGGACATTAATCAAGAAATGCGCAGAATTCTCTATTTGACGGTGGCAAAGCGAACTATGGCTTACGGTGCGTCAATCTGGTGTGCATCGCCTCAGGTACAGCTTTCAAACAGACTGAACTCAATTCAGAGAGGATACCTGTTGTACACCTCAGGAGCTTATAGTACAACCCCGACAAATGCTCTCCAGACTATCTTGGGCCTCCCTCCGTTGAGCCTGAAAATGGAGTTTCTAGCTAAGTCGGCTCGCCTACTCCAGCTCCGCAAGACAGTCTCAACGATGGAAAATACATTGGATCCTCAGGCATATGAACGAAAAATAAAGGGTTGGTCATCCCACCCGTCAGTCGGAACAGCCAAATACGTTTTGACGAACCAGAAAACGAAGGTGAGCTGCTTCAGTCATCCACACTTATATACTACACGGATGGATCAAAGTCGGAAAAAGGGACTGGAGCAGCATACGTTAAGACTAAAGGTAAACAAGTAATAGCCCGATGGTCGGTCAAGCTAAAGGATGATAACTCAGTATTTCAGGCTGATCTTTTCGCCATCTACAACGCAGTCTTAGATGCTTCTTTACATCGGAAAGCTGCCCTAATTAGATCTGACAGTCGCTCCAGCATACTGGCGGTCTCTAATCCTCAGTCTAGTCATGAAATGGCTAGGACAATAAGAAAGCTTCTCTGCAATCACACCAGTATAAGCCTCTCTTGGGTAAAAGCACATATAGGTCAATGGGGTAATGAATTGGCGGATACCACGGCGAAGGAAGCTACCGAATGCGAAATCATTACAGGTGATCTGCTGCTTCCCGCATCACACGAATGCTTGTCTGGTCTCAAGAGTCCAAGGAACTGATGTCTTGTCATTCTTCTTGGTGCTGGACAAGAAGGAATGAAGTGGTGCTTGCACAGCTGCTGTAGATGGTAGAAATCGCCTGTAAAAGTTCAAAGTTCCCAGAAATCTTCGCAGCTGCCTTATGTTTTCTAGAAGAGGAAATTCTTGGATTGCACGAACTCTGTCTGGAAGAGGCTTCGAGCCGTGTTCATTGACCAAATAGCCCAGGAAGGAAATTTCCGATACATTGAACTCGCATTTAGATGTGTTGATTGTCAGTCCGTACTTATCGAGTCTTTTCAAACACTTCTCTAAGGTGCTTGTGATGTTGCTCTGCGTCATGGCTGGCGATGAGCACGTCATCAAGGTACGAGAAACAGAAGTCGAGATTGCGTAGCACCTCGTGGATGAAGCGTTGGAACGTTTGTGCAGCGTTTGAGAGTCCGAACGGCCTGACTACGAATTCAAACAAACCAAAGGGAGTTATGATTGCTGTCTTGGGAATGTCGTCGGGATTTACAGGAATATGATGGAATGCTTTGACCAGATCCATTTTAGAGAAAACTTTACACCCATGCAGATTCTGCGCAAAGTCCTGTATATGTGGCACTGGGTAGTTATCCGGCACAGTAATTCGATTCAGACTTCGATAATCACCAGTTGGTCTCCACTCATTCGGTCCTTTTGAAACCATGTGCAACGGGGAAGCCCAGTTTGATTTCGATGGACGACATATACCTTGGTCCAACATCATCTGGAATTCGGTCTTGGCAATCTTGAGTTGAGCTGGGTGCAATCTGCGTGGCTTTGCGAAAACAGGAGGACCTTTAGTTTCTATGTAGTGCAAGGTATTATGGGAGGCTTTCTTCGAAAACGGACGAGGTCTCGTTAATTCGGGAAATTCCTTCAAAATTTCAGTTATAGCACTGTTTCCTGAGATTGTTTTAATCGTTGTCGAAGGTCCATTGTAAGTAAAACCTTTACACGTGAGAGAAGTGAGCTGATCTATTAGGCGCTTGTTCTTGATATCGATGATGAGTCCGTACTGAGCAAGGAAATCCGATCCGATAATTGGTCTCTCAACGTCAGCGAAGGTGAAATGCCATTTGTAATTCCACCGTAAGTTCAAGTCCAATTCCAGGAGTTTCAAACCGTAGGTAGATATACGGGAACTATTTGCAGCGAAAAGCTCAAAAGTTGTCGGTTTGCCGTTGCCTTTGTAAGGTAAAATTGATATATCAGCTCCAGAGTCAATTAAAAACTTCATGCCGCTTTTCCTTTCCATAATGAACAAACGGCTATGGTGAAGACTGTTATCGCCGCCACCGCATGCCGTTACTGCGGGGGGCTTGGACCGTTTCCCTGAATATTCTGAGCGTTGTAAGCACAGGGGGACTTGCATCTGAAAGCTTTATTTCCGAACCTGCTATGATAATAACACACGTCAGTGTTTTCATCGGAGTCTTGATATCGCGGCGAGCGATTCCTGGAACCAGAATAACGTCGGTCTCGAATGGAGTTTCGATAGCGGTTCCGGCTATTCCTCGGATATTTGCTCAACTGAACAACTCTTTTACTCAGCTCCGAGATTTGCAGTTTAACGTCTCTTATTTCCGAGCAAGACGAGGCTTCTGCTGCATGACCGTAATTGGGTTCGGTGAGCTCAGCTACTCGATCAGCTAACTCGGCTAGCTTGTCCAGTTCTTCGCTGCTGGCTGCTAACACCGTTTGTATACTCTTGGGTAGCCGTTGAAGCCACAAATTTTTGAGGAAAGTCTCATCGCTAATTCGCCCTGTCGAAAGCTCGAGCATTTTACGTAGCAACATACTAGGCTTCTGATCCCCTAGGGATAGATCTTCTAACAATATATTGACCTCTTTCGCGGCTGAATGTTTATACACAGCGAGAAGTCTCTCCTTGAGTTTCGAGAACGGATCCGATGCGGGAGGATCGAAAACAATGTCACCTACCGTAGACAAGATCTCCACATCAAGGCAGTTGACTAGGTAGTTATACTTGTTTCCTTCGGCAGTAACATGGTTGATCTTGAAGGCAGCGTCAAGCTGGACGAAAAAAAGTTTGATCCTGTCCTTCGAGAATGTCGGCAGTTTCGCGTGGACAGCTTGAACTCGAAGATCGCTCTCTTGCTGTTCAGCCATGGCGATAAGTTCATGGCAGGTTCGGGATCACGTCCGGGTCACCAGTAAAGGCGACGGCAATGAGAAGATGTAAATTTCATTTTTAAAACATGAACATTTTATTTACACACACACGGACAAGTTATACGCGACATCCATTCTGTACGACGAAATATAATCAACTCCTTAAAACGTTCGAAAACTCTCTGGCGATCCGTTGCTAGGTTACCATCCATCGCAAGGCGAAAAACGCTACAACCGGAAAACGTGACATCGTGACGTCACAGAGCATCGTTTATGATCAGTCACTACAACGTCACAAGCTTCGTGCGAGGCCTCGTTCTATAGGTGGTGTTGATTTCACTGGCCACGTGCTTAAACAGTCGACGCCGGTCGTTGACAGGGGCGGCTCTAGCTTACCTGCCGCCCCTAATGGTGAGGCTGACAGGATTTCAGTGAAGTGGGCCTCGAGATAAACCCGATTTTTTTCAGAAGAAAGCCGCACAACATTGTTTACCATGCAGAATGTGCGTGACCATACGTCCTGCTTCGCTTTTGAAGTAGATTTTTTTTTTGTTTCAGAATTATTTTACTATTCTTAATATAATGCCAGATAAATTAATCCTTGAAACAGCACTTATTTTTGTGAGCCACCATCACTTACCCTTTAAATATGATATATAACGAGGTTATTTTTTTATTAAGAAATTTTTTTCAACGGTGGTTTCTGGTACTTCAGGGACCGGACAATTTCGCCTTTGCTTTCATTTGACTATTCTGGAACAAATTCTGGGCGAGGGAACCAAAATGCACACTTGCTACTTGTAATAGAGTGCAGAGGTGAGGCTTGGCCATGCGACCCACTGCGGCCGCACGGGGTGCTAAATCTGAGGGGAATGGATTAAAAAAAAAGTTCCATTGGCCGAAAAAAATCAAAGAAAGGGGTGTCTGTCTGCTCTGGAGGGGTGCATAATCCGAGATAACAGGGCAATTTTTTATTGGAATTGTTTGGATACGTTGTGAGGGGAGCGTCATGAGCCCAAGGGCAAGGCTGACAAGGCTCCGGTTTGGGGGCCCAGGACTAAACCCTTATAATTTTCATTTTTTTCACACTAAAGTAACTGTAGAAGGGGGGGGGAAGCGCGAAGATTCCAGCATTGGGCCCTGACGCAGAATATTGTGGAGGGGGGGAATAGGCGCAAAAAGTTAGTCCCGCACGGGTAGAGCTTTTGTCTCGAGCCGCATCGATAGTTCTTTATTCTAGTATTATGGTCAAAGGTCCTTTCTATTTTGTCACCGTTTCCGTTGTCGAGGTATGACTCAAAAGTGTGATGTCGTGAATTTTTCTCTGTTAAATTTTGGGGGATCTTAGCTAAAGTCTCTACGCTGCCACTACTTACAACCTGCCGCTCTTACAACGCTGCACCCTCGCTTAAGCCGCCCCTAGTCATTGGGCAAAAACATAGGGTCACAGCGAATCCTCCGTTCGACGCCAGAAACTCATTCAGATGTCACGTTAACCAGGTCGTGTTCGCCCTGAAGAGTCATCTTCAGGTGGTGGATGAGCAACACCGCAGGAGTCATTCCATATCCAGTCACCAGTTTCAAGGCTGCGGCGAGGTCGTGTTCGCCATTCGCTGCCTACGCTTGTGGAATCTGCCAGTCCACATTCGGTCGGAAGTTGCAGATGATAAAGCACCTCATGGACGAGACGTACATCGTCATTTTTATCGCCAGTCCAGTCGCGGCAGCCAATTCGCGTCCGGGTGATCGCCCGTCAGTACTACTAATACTTAACCGCAAATGCACTCGCACCATTCCACACTCCCACACATTGCTTTATGGAATTTCTATTGAATTCGTACATGCCGGAACATGCTTGTATGTGTTGTGAACCTGT
The DNA here is from genome assembly GCF_987345545.1 of Pholcus phalangioides. Lineage (NCBI taxonomy): Eukaryota > Metazoa > Arthropoda > Arachnida > Araneae > Pholcidae > Pholcus > Pholcus phalangioides. The sequence goes on from NW_028301627.1 coordinate 7,651,608, forward strand.
TTCTTTCTGTGGCGAAACTTTTTAACGGGGAGATCGGCTGGCTTTTGCGCCTCGACGTTTGGAATCACAGAAAACCAACTTCAGCCGAGCAACACTGCGACGACGGTGGGGTTCGAACTCGGGGCCTTTTGCGCGTCCGTAACTGACCACTCAACCACCACAGCGGCATTTGTCAGTATTGCGCGATGACCTTCGAGAATGAATCCGACTTCCGGAAGCACGTACAGTTCCACACGACGAAAGACGACAAAAACTATAGGTAGTCATCACCGAAGCTCCAACAGTAGAGATCCCCATGTAGATATACGATGGCCAATACATCTCCACCTCAGGTACCGCTTGGCAGTGACGTTTTAAGGCATGGGCCCATCCGGGCTTGACCCGGGGGCCTCAAGCGAAGAGGAGCCTCACAAAAATTAGATCTGGTTGAAATTTTCGAGAATTTGCTTGGTAGGGCTGTCACGAGTGCACCTTACACACACTCTCTCCGCCAGAGAGAGAGAGAGGTATTGCTGAAGGCCGGACGACCAACATGTCGCGCTTGAAGAGTCGTGAATTTATCCTAACCCCGGGTCGAGATCCCTCAATGTAGGGGACGCAAGAAACCTTGCCCCGAGATGACGGTGAGTGATTCAAATTATATAAATAATTATTTTGTGTTTAATTTGGTGGAGTGAGAGTGTCCAATGTTTCATGTAAATTGTATCGAGTAATATTCACGGTGTCGAAGTATTTTCAATTTTAATGAATAAAATATAAATTGTAATTCGCTAATTGAAAAGGTTATTATTATCATTTTCGCAATGTCCTGTTTATAATGCCTAGTAATATATAATATGTCGTGCAACGAAACTAGTTCGTTTAAATCTCCGGCCGCGTCCGGCGTACCTCTTCAACATAGAGTGGTACCGGCGAAGCAACGGTCAACATATAGTGGTGCCGTCTTCCGGCGAATCTGTGGTATATTTTTCTAGTGTGGCACTCTTAAATATTGTCAGGATTAACTTGGCGTAACTATACTGAACTGTCGTAATTATTATTTTTCAATCGTCGTAACGTATTTGTGCTAGCGTATTTTTCCATAGTTCACATAATTAAAAAAAAAAACCTAATATGATTGTGTTTCTACCGTTTGTTAAAATATTTCCTTTTATTGAGTGTGTGATTTGAGTCATATTTTGAACGTATAAATTGTGTTTCTCATGTTGAATTCCGATTATTGTCGACGCTGTGATTTCAGTATCGTGATTGAGTTCAATTGTCAAGACCTAAACCTAAAAGAGCGCCATTTCTATTTCCTTTTCGGATGAGTCTATATGTGTGAGGGAAGATGATGATAAGTGGACTGATATGACTCAGGTATTTCCAATTTCTTCCTCTTTTTCATCTCCTCAAATATCTCGTACCGCTACTAATTGTAATTTGAGGTCATTTTTGCATAAAATTGGATGTCCTGCATAATTCTTTTTCCATTCACTTAGGAAAGCTCACTTACATCTTATTATTCTTATTAGTGTGGTATCTTATTATTCTTATTAGTGTTAAATTTGCATAACTACTGTGTCACTCGTCACTTATGTGTCCACTAATCCACTAACAAGAACTGTTCCTTGTGTACCAACAAGAACTGACCCAGTCTAGTGACTGTATCTACTTCAAGTTCTTCGCTTGTATGTCGTGCATCGAGTCGACTTGTGATGTTAACATATATTCTTTTTTTTTGTGTGTGATCTTTATTGAATTTTATTTTTCAATTTGTGAAATGCTTAAAGCCTTTTTGATATATCATCAAGTTGTTACAGGCACTCTCACTCACCTTTTGGGTCATTCACTCGTCATCTACACCTTAACTATGTTTACATATATATAAGTATTGGTGTGTGTTTGTCTCCGATATTGCTGTATGTGTGTGCACGTTCTAAATTTTTTTCCCCTAGTTTTTCTTTCCAGTGAATCCTTGTTCTTTGTCAGCATTGAAGTTATATCATTGATGATATGTGTTTGTGCATACTGCTCCTGGTTGAAGGTGACATGTTTTTTTTTGGGTTTTCATGTAAAAGTAGTTCTAGTGTTGATGTCATATTGTGAAGCTTATTTCTTTTAGGCTGGAAGTTTAGATTCTTGGCGCCAGATGCTGAAGTTGTTATCGTGGTATTGATTTTTTTTTGAAGTTGTTGATATATAGTTGTGATGTTGAATTGTGATTCATTCTTTGTAAAAAAAAAAAAAGAAGAGAAATGTCAAATTGTTTTTTTCTTTGGAGCAGAGGATATGTACATAGATGGACATTTCTAATTGATTATATCTTCATTGGCAACTACGAAGCACAAGTTTGTCTTAAATTTTTGTTTGTATATTTTATTTGGTATAACACTGTTGATTGTGTATTACACACATACCAACCAAACGGCATTGTTTGATCCATATAGTATACTTGACTGCTGGCACAAAAATTTTTTTACACAACTTATGATACTATTGCCATAAATTTTGTTTTTCTTCCTGACGTATTCTGATGCTCAGTTGTAACATGCATACATATACACGCACATACACCTTCTGTTTTTTTTTTGTTGAACTCTGTTGCATAACATTTCATGTTTTGGTTCGTTTTGTTGTACACATTATGTTTACAGTGTTACATTATGGTTGTCATGTATGCGATTCACTCTCACCTTTTCTCTCGTGCCATATGTAAGGGTCTCTCATCCGTCTCATATTGAAAAATTTTACTTCGTAAAATTTTACTTTGTAAAATTTTACCCCCCTTCCCGTAGGTAATATGTCAGGAGTGCACCTTACACACACTCTCTCCCCCTCTCGCCTTCCCATCGAGAAACCGCAAACCACACATCATACATACATACATGGGATGCAACACGTGTGCTCTACTTTCCCTCACCAGGTATTTCTAAGACGCACTTGAGCACCGAATAAGTACGTATTACATAACACAATCACAACTCTACAGACACACACATTGTGCCTCTGGGCCAATGAAACCCCTCACAGAAATCAGGCGATTGCCTTTGACCAATAGCAGTGGTCTTCACCAACTTGGTTTGGGAACACACGAGGCTTTAGCCAGAGAGAGAGAGAGGTATTGCTGAAGGCCGGACGACCAACATGTCGCGCTTGAAGAGTCGTGAATTTATCCTAACCCCGGGTCGAGATCCCTCAATGTAGGGGACGCAAGAAACCTTGCCCCGAGATGACGGTGAGTGATTCAAATTATATAAATAATTATTTTGTGTTTAATTTGGTGGAGTGAGAGTGTCCAATGTTTCATGTAAATTGTATCGAGTAATATTCACGGTGTCGAAGTATTTTCAATTTTAATGAATAAAATATAAATTGTAATTCGCTAATTGAAAAGGTTATTATTATCATTTTCGCAATGTCCTGTTTATAATGCCTAGTAATATATAATATGTCGTGCAACGAAACTAGTTCGTTTAAATCTCCGGCCGCGTCCGGCGTACCTCTTCAACATAGAGTGGTACCGGCGAAGCAACGGTCAACAGGGCTTCAATGAATGAATGAACGCCAGGAGCTCTGACACCGGACTTATCCCATTGCCGAAATCTCTTCCAGCCCAGCTTCGTGGCAGAGTCTGAAACAAAGTGAGTGCACCTACAGTCTGAGTGTGTAGCTATTGTTGTGTTTGATATTTCAGTGCTGCCATCTATACTTCAAATCGTGAGTGAAGTGTAATGATTGAATATTTGTTACGTTGTGGGCCTGTTGCTCTCTGTGGCGAGACTTTTTAACGGGGAGATCGGCTCGCATTCGCGCCTTGAAGTTGGAAATCACAGAGAACCAACTTCAGCCGACCACCACTGTGGCGACGGTGGGGTTCGAACCCGGATCCTCGCGATGCGAGTCCGTCACTATGACCTCTCAACCACCACAGCGGCTGGTAGGGCCTCAGAAAAATCAATTGGCCCGGGGGCCCATGATACTCTGAAGACTGCCTGCCGCTTGGAGTCTATCATACGACAGCAATTCGACTTTGCAAAATTATTGCAGAGACACCGGTAATGCCTGTTCGCCGGAGAGGACGTCTTCCGAAAAGTCACAGATTGATCCATCCACAAGTCGTCGATCTCATGAAAAATTAACAACTTTTTATCGTGAATTTTTTCTACCTTTTAATTGCCTTATATTACTAAAATATACACTATCTACCAATAAGTATTTGGACACCTATGCAAATGACGATATCTGCGGTCCTGAGATACGTCACGCCCGCCCTCCGCCGGTATATATCGTGTAGGAAAAAACATCGGCATTAGTCGCATGGAAGATGCCGCGCAGTTCGGAGCTCTCTGATTTCGAGAAAGGTATAATTATCGGGTATCACAAAAATGACCGATCCTTAAGGAACATATCTATCGAGCTGAAGTATACCCAAAATCGACAGTGGCCTATGTGATTAAAAAGTGGAAGGTGAGCTGTGATTGTCGGAATTTGCCCCGAGTCGGCAGACCAACGAAACTGGGAGATAGAGACCGACGGGTGCTGTCCAGAGAAATTCGGAAGAACCGCACCCAACCGATGGCCCTCATCCGCAAGGAGTTTCAACAGGCATCCGGGAGTATTGTTTCAATGAATACCATCCGTAAGGAAGCACATCTGATTGGTTTTCATGGTCGTGCTGCTGCCCATAAGCCTTTGATCACAAAGTCCAACCGCGTTGCTCGGTTAATGTGGTGCAAAGCACATCGAAATTGGACCGTAGATCAGTGGAAACGGGTTCTTTGGAGCGACGAATCAAGGTTCACCCTCTACCGTTTGGATGGCAGGGTCTGAGTCTGGCGTCTGCCTGGAGAACGTCTCTGGCCAGAATGCATTGTGCCACTAGTCAAGTTCGGCGGAGGTGGAATTATGGTCTGGGGGTGTTTCTCCTGGTATGGACTGGGACTCTTGGTCCCCATTCATGGTAAGCTCAACGCCGATGCCTACTGCACTATTTTGGATGACAATGTGCTTCCTACGTTGTGGCAGATTTACGTGGTGGACCCCTGTTACTTCCAGGACGACAATGCCAGCTGTCATACTGCGAAGTTAACCAAGGCTTGGTATGGTGCCAATGGGGTTCATCGAATGGACTGGCCTGCCCAGACCTGAACCCTATCGAGAACCTCTGGGACGAGTTGGATCGCCGAATTAAGGGGTGCCCTATCCGTCCAAAATCGGTGAAGGAACTGACATGTCTTCTCCAAGCCGAGTGGAAGAAAATACCACTAGCCGTCACACAAGGACTTGTGGAAAGTTGTGGAAAGTATGGCCCGGAGGGTTCACGCTGTAATTGCCTCTCGTGGAGGCTCTACCAGCTATTGATTTTGAATAAAGTTAGTTTTTCTTTTCTGTCACAGGTGACCAAATACTTATTGGTAGATAGTGTATATTAGCCTGATAATATTGCTTATATACGCATAGGCGTAAAGTTATTGAAAATGTTGGGGGGGGGGGGGAGACTCAGGTCCCATACAACGGAACCTCATTTATAAGACGCGCCGTATAAACGAGGTTTTCAATCACGCCGAAGGATCGTATAAATGAAAAAAATCGTATAACTGAAACTTAATTGAAACTTTTAAACCCCCGTACTCTTCCGTAAAAATTTCCCCAGGGAAATTGAAAAAAAATTAAGAATTAAAAGCTAATGTAATTTGAAATCATATTTCATAAAATTAAAATCAGGAAAAAAATTTTATTACAAAAAATTACTCAAAACACCGAGCTCTCTAAGATTGACGTAACATTACTGTTTCTTAAGTATCAAACACTCTCACGATGTTTTTGATCAGTTTTGAACATGTTCTAATTAAGATTTTAAATTAAAAAATGCGTTATTTAAAAGCTTAAACAAAAAAATCGTGCGTTTCGTTGTTCGGTTTCTATATCCAAGCAAGAAGTCAATAAAGCATTGAGCTCAGCTCTATTGAAAAAAATCAGTTTTTTCAGAAAGAACAACGTTAAATGGTTTTTCCGCATTTAACGCTGTTCTCTTCGAAGTTTCCTCCGTTTTTCGAATTCGAATATCTCTGTGAATATTGCCCTTGAAAAAAAATTGAATTTTTTTTTGGCATCAGAAGAGACAGAGCAACAACTTTCCAATTGGAAGTTAGAAGACAGGGGGGACCGTGTAAAAATTTAGATTTTTTATTTTGTGACACACTGTATTTTAACTCTCAAAACTGGTACAGGGTAATTTTTGAACGCCTTTCGAGCATTTTTCAAACTAGACTCGTTCCTCTGCGATGGACGGTTGATGAGATAAAGGCCGTATCAGCACTTGCAGGACACCCTGTATATAGATAATACTGAATTCTGATGTTACTTACAATAATTATGAATTCTTTCGAAATACTGCAGTAAATAGAAATGAAACACCTTTTGAGTGAGACAATATACTAGAGTGAAATAACGTAACTATACCCAAAATGAGAAGCGAATAACTGCTAGACGCGTTTCGGAACTGAATGAAGTTCCTTTTCTTCAGTAGCAGTAAGGAACTTTATACTGTTCCGAAAAACGCGTCTAGCTGTTAGTCGCTTCTCATTTTGGGTACAGTTACGTTGTTTCCCCAGTATTACAATAAAATAAATTTTCAATAATTATTTATGATGATACTTAATTCTAATGTTTCTTACAAGCCACAAAGCAGAATATGCTGAAATCTGCGACGTACGAGCAGAACAATTAGGGGCCGTTCAAGTATTATGTAAGCAAACTTTTAGCCATTTTTGACCCCCCCCCCACTTGTCAGCAAAAGTCACCAAAACACTGACCTCCTCCTCCTCCCCCCCCCCCCCGTCAAAAATTTCGTCATCAGCTCTGCCCCTCTGAATCCTAACTCATATTTTCATAAAGGGTGGTTGGTGACGTAAGCATTATCCAAACCGCCCTCCCCCCCTTGTCATCAAAAGTCAGCAAATCGGAAACACCCCTCCCCCCCATCGATGATGACGTAATACTTGAACGACCCCTTAGTGCTACTGCAGGACAATCAGTTATAAGAAAAATTTAGAAAATTTTAGCAGGGCCGCAATTAGCGGGGAACACAGTGGGTCTCGTGCCGCTGGACTAGAGGCTGCGCCAATTTCACCCTTTAACCTATCCTTCAACATTACTAAGGGGCGTCAAAATGCCTGCTTGCCCCGGCCGACCAAGCATCTAGTTGCGGCCCTGTATGCAACTGTGACATTCATAAATTTAACAATTCGAAATAATTTCGCAGTAAAATCTTAAGCGCAGTGTTTTTCTGTCAGATTTTAGGCAACACCTTTCAAAGCTGAGAAATACCTCATGTATGCGTGATCGTATATTCGGTTTTGAACATTGTCCCGTAACTCAGTGGTTCTTAGCATTTTGTTACCAGCGGCCCAGTCTTGCCCAATTCATGGTTCATCTGCGTCTCCCCAGAATACTTTGGTAGATATTTTTACTTATAAAACAACCAATTCAAAAAATAAATAAGCATACAAATCAATATCTCCAACTCGCCGCGACGACCCTAACCAAGGTCGGAACTAGAGGTGGGGTGGGGCAACTGCCGCAGGTGGAAAACCTTTAAGGAGCGGAAAATTTCAGGTGGAAGCAAAGAACACCATTATAACATCGAATTTTAATATGGTGGGGGCAGCAAAAATCCTAGTTACGGTTTTGCCCCTGGCAAAATAGCTAGGTCCCTAGAAGCCACGACGCACACTTTGAGAAACACTGCCGTAACTCATAGTTGTTGTTCCGCTCGTTTTCATCTCAGCAGTACGGAAGTTTTCAAAGACCGGTTGGAATCAGTAGGGGTGGTAAGTCAATGGGAAGAATTTAGTACGAAGCTGTCCTCTGTTTTGCCCGACGTCATACCCTTTGTTCGAAAAAAGCGTGTTTGTACATCACACCCTCTATGGTTCACGGATAGCGTGCGGAACCTTTATCTTGAAAAGAAAAGAGCATTCAGAGAGTATAAAAGTGGACGAGGTGACCTATCATTGTTTACTGATAAGAGAAGACTGTTGAAGAAAGCGATAAGGGATAGTAAAAAGCAAGTTGAATCTAGGTTGGCAGATAACATTGGCTCTGACCCAAAATCATTTTTTCGATACGTCAATAATGGATGTAAGGGGACAGTTGGCCCCCTCTCGATAGGAGGCTCAAAAGTAGAGAGCAATGTAGGCATGTGTAGTGCTTTCAATGACTTTTTCGCGTCGGTTTTTAATGGAGATAATGATATTCGATATACGGGTGTTGCATGGGGTAATAAAACGCTCAACGATATTCAAGTGGAAGACGTGGAGGTCCTAAATCTTCTAAGAAATGTATGTGCAAGCAAAGCACCAGGACCAGATGATATCTATCCCAGGGTTCTCAGGGAAGGTGCTAATGAATTGTTGGGGCCAGTCGCACAGATATACAGGAGTAGTGTTGCTGAGGGTATCGTCCCGAGAGATTGGAAACTGGCTAACGTTGTTCCGATATTTAAGAAGGGTAGTAGAGAAGTGGTGTCTAATTATCGTCCAGTGAGTTTGACGAGCTCCCTCTCGAAAATTTTGGAAATTATCATCAAAAGGCAGTTTGTGAAGTGGATAGACGAGAATAATGTATTGTCGGATAATCAGCATGGGTTCAGGAAGGGGAAGTCATGTGTAACTAACCTCCTTTGCTTCTATGATTACGTGACTAAGGCTTTGGGTAAGAGCAAAAATGTCGACGTTGTTTACCTTGATTTCCAGAAGGCATTCGATCGGGTCCAACATGGCAAACTCTTGAAGCGTTTACACGAGATTGGAATAGGGGGCAACTTGCTGAATTGGATAGAATCGTGGTTAAGAGATAGGTCGCAACGAGTTATGGTGAACGGGGAATTCTCTGGTTGGACAGACGTCACAAGTGGAGTTCCTCAAGGAAGTGTCCTTGGCCCCATACTTTTTTCACTTTTTATCGACAGACTCGATCAGGGTATCGATGGAATTACTAGCAAATTCGCAGATGATGTGAAGCTAATGGGGGTAATCGGAAATGAAAGCGATAGGGAGTTGCTCCAGACCAACTTAAACGGGATTGCAGCATGGGCAAATGAATGGAGCATGACGTTTAGCGTAGATAAGTGCATGGTCGCTCATTTTGGTTCGAACAACCCACGGTTCTCTTACGAGTTGAATGGTGTCACTATCCCGGATGCAACTAGAGTCACCGATTTGGGAATTCTCATTGACGAGCGACTTAAGTTTTCTGAACATTGTTCAGCGGTTGTCAAAAAAGCGAATAGAATGCTTGGTCTCATTTTCAAAAAGGTCTCTTCGCGTTCTCCTAAAGTCATTCTTCCGCTTTTTCGAGGCTTAGTTCGTCCTGGACTGGAGTATGCTGTAAGGTTTTGGAGACCATACCTACAGAGGGACATAGACTTGGTTGAAGGGGTGCAGAGAAGAGCTACGCGTGTCCTTATTGGCACACAGGGCTTGAGTTATGAAGAAAGACTTCATTTTTTGAATATGTTTACATTGGATGAACGCAGGTGTCGAGGAGATATGATCGAAGTGTTCAAAATTTTCAATGGGATGGATAGGATGGACCATGAACTTTTAGTACACCGCCAATCGACTGCTTTTACAAGGGGACACCAGTATCGATTGGTGAGGGACAATGCAAGGTTATGGTGTCGCAGGGAATTTTTCTCCAATAGGGTTGTTAATAAATGGAATAGCTTACCCCCGGAGGTAGTAAATTGTAACACAATTGACACGTTTAAAAAGAAATACGATAAACATGTTGGGGTAAATCGAGAAGCTCTATCCATTCTTAGAATAAGACAACCATAAGTATGCTTTATGGGCATTGTATAATATTTTATCATGTGTATATATTGTTTGTAATTTGTGTTAATTGCATTTTTAATTTGGTTGCTGTATTTTTGAAACATATGACAACCATATTTTTATGGGCATCTTTTTATCAGCCACCTCGTTGGGCATTTTGCCTGTTGTGGCGTTGTATTTGTATTTGTATTTAGCTGTGGGGGGGGGGCGTAAGACAAAAATGGAAGAAATTGACGTAAAACAAATTCCAGCACTTGAAAATGATTATAATGTTTTTCAAGGACTGCAACGATTTTTCAAGGAATTTTAAACACTTGAAAATGAACTTTTTCCCAAGGAACTTCAAGGAGGATACGAACCCTGTCCCTAAATGCCAGAGCTTGACAAATTCCAGGCTCCAGGCCTTCATGGCGACTAGAAAATCGATATTGGCACCAAACATTCTCTGCAAGCGATTGCTAGATTGGAAAATCACAGGATGACAAAAAGAATTTTCTGTTTCACTGCAGTGTGCCTTTCGACATGAGAAGGAGATGGGTAACACTCCAGTTTCCTAAACTTTTTGGTCCATCCCCACCTTCTGAAATTTGTTTTCTCTCTCTTTGTTCTGGAACTCTAGGAGGGTTTTTCATCTTTTCCGTTGTATGACTTTTAGACTGAAAAATTAAAGTAATATGTACCACAATACTGAAATAAACCAATTAGTTATTCGTGGAAATGCTTTGAAAAATGAAAGGGTAATGAATATATTCTCGCGGCCCGGTACGATTGACGTCACGGCTCGGCGGTTGAGAAACACTGGTATGGAGCGTCCAATTGATGGTATTTTCTTCTTTCGCCAGTCGTTCTACAGAGACAGTAAATCTAGATTTGTTTCTTTCATGAGTCGCGCAGGAAGTCACCATATTGATTAACTTAGACACGGTTTGCATGTTCCTGAAAGAAAGACGCCTCATCGAAGAAAACCCGGGCAGCGCCGGGTATTATTAGCAAGTAAAGATATAAATCCGATTTCCCGCTTGCATTGAATAAATGTCATAACACACAATGAGAAATTTACAACAGAATCCATTTCTATACACGTACGAGCTATTTTTGCTTCATCTGCTTATCTCTTCAGGGTTTGATAACTGACACTTAATGAAAATCGTATAAACAAATTATATTCATAATTAAATCAAGGTTAAAAAATGTAATCCTAATTATCGTGGTTTTATCTCAATTATCTCCTAAAAAGAGGCCCGACGAGAGACCACGAGACCAACTCCCTGGAATAAACTCATGTCTCCGCCTGGCCACCAGTCGGCCGAAACTCCTTCCCCAGTTAATATCCGGTCCGAATAACGAAGTGGAACCTGATCCTACACTTCGACTCGAATCGCGTCGAGCTTCACGAAACGCCAGAACAACGCTCGGCGTCGAACGCGCGGGACTAGAGACACCTGATGTCTCATCTCTCGATGCAATCAAGGACCAGGCAAAGGTCAGCCGCTGCATGCGAAACGCATACGCGGTGACCAATCCTTGATTAATGCAAACAGATGCCTTTTCGTACCCGCGGACTTCACCTTGCGAAGGACCCGCGTCGCGAGCTACCGGCTCGACGAAGAGAAATTGATCTCCCAATTCAGTCGAATAATAACCATCAGAAAGGAGCGGGCTCTGCCAACCAACCGGCAACCGTAAGAGCAATCGCTATTCTTTATATAGGTAGGAGGATAGTTTCGTCATTGTTGTAAAACCACAGTAATAAACAATACGAGAAATCCATTTCTTTGTCACAAAGACGAGATCTCTAATTGTCGCAACGAAAAGCATATCCAGAATTTGACTTTTGTTGTTGGGTTTCACGATAATGATCTGCTCAGACATCGTGTAGGGTCGAATTCTGGCATTGCAATCTGCCTGTTGCTTTAGCTTTGCAGCGTGGTAATAAGTATATATGTATATAAGCTCTCTGTGCGTGCAATAACAAAACATTATCTCCATAGAACAGACAGATTTCTGACCTAAAAATCCAATAACTGTCATTATACCCTTGGGAAAGTAATTCGATCATTTAAGGATTATTTCAGAGCCACGAATTCGCATTATCTTATCTGGTGAAAACTGTCACCGTAAATGCATTTTATCGGTCTCCATATACAGCCCTCTCGAGAAATCCCGGACGTTTTTATGAGGTTTGAAGCTGGTGAGTAAGCTGAACAGAGATCCTGTCCTCCAAAAAAACTTTCTATAAATATTGAATTTGATCAATCTATTCGATTTGAAGAAATCAATACTAGCATTATTGGCATTGCTAGAAAGATTCCAATTGCTATATCGTATATCAAAGAAAGAGATTTATTCTTCTAGCTATTATGCCAAGAGGTGAACTCGGAAAGAAAAGCCTACTGATCTCCACCGGAAATCGAACCCCAGTCCTCTTGCAATGCACACTATCCATACATAGACACGACTTTGTTTTCCTTATAACTAAGGTGTGGGTGAGCATACTTCCCGTATTCTCGTGTAAGTTTGGCCATCCCGACTTTTTTGTAGAAATGGCCCGTTTTTAAGTGTTTTCAACGGCACCAACTTGAAAATTTTCATCGTTTATTAAAATCAAGGATAAAATTGTTTTCCAAACTCAAATTATGATTATTAGGACTATAAATAAGATTATTCATCTCTCACATATTTTTCGTATTTAAACGTTTTATTTCGTAGAATTCCTATTAATTCATTGCAATTTGCAGAAGTGATTCATTTCCACCATTGGTGATTTTTCAGTGATTTTCACCATTAGTTGTTGACTTTGGTAACATTTGGTATCACTTTCGATGATAATTGGCGATGGATGTCTCGTATTTTCCCGTATTTAGAATCCAAATGTACCGCATTTTTTTTTTTTTTGGAAGCATGGCCAGCCTACTCATAACTCGCACTACTGTGGCTTGACGCGCTGAAGTACACCAGCACCTCCTAGAGATAGAAGGCCTCCGCAGTCTACTTGTGACGTCAGAAAGAGTCTGCGCCAAAATAAGAAGAAACGAAATAGGATGCTGTGTTTCAAAATGTGACAAACGCGCTAGGTAGTCTGAACGACGTTTATGGCAAACAGTGCAGAGGCCTTCTATCTCTAGGAGGTGCTGAGTCTACTCAGCAGCCTCCCTAAACTGTAGCAAATGGCCTTGATGGCTAAAGATTAGCGTGTCACGCCAAAGTGCGTGTTATATCAGTTTAAATCCGGAGGTTACAGAATTTTCGATTATTTACACCACGGAGGGTGGCCAACCTTTCTCCGAACCGTGCCACAATCAAGATTATTTTGGTGCGTGTGCCACTCTGCGTATTTTGACAAGCAGTCCAAACACCGCGTTTTACGGGACACGAGCATTCTTATCGTTCCTGCACAATATTGTTCTCGGCTGTCCTCTTATTTTCGTAAAAATGCTACATTTGTCACTCTTTACTTGTGAATTGGTTTTATTTTTGAGTCATAAATGCGATTATCGCAATGCAGATTGTGTATGTACTTATATCAGTAGAAGTCCATCTTACCTACACCAGGTCAGACAAGATACCTGAGCGCACCATAGGAACCTGAACACATTCTGGGTGCTTGCCCACCCTGCTCCCAATAAACTTTCTAAGAAGCTTGCCACCCCCCACTAGAATGGTTTACGGAAAATTCATCGCCATGCAATTCACCGCTAGGAAAATTCACCGACAACAGTTCGATGCGTGTCAGAAAGCGAGGGAGTGAGCTACTGAATCCGTGACTGAGTGAGTGAGCTACTCAGTGGATGAGTGTTCTAGTGAATAAGTGAGTGTTCTAGTGAGTAAGTGAGTGTTCTAGTGAGTAAGTGAGTGTTCTAGTGAATAAGTGAGTGTTCTAGTGAGTAAGTGAGTGTTCTAGTGAGTAAGTGAGTGTTCTAGTGAGTGAGTGAGTGAATGATCTAGTGAGTAAGTGAGTGAGTGAATGATCTAGTGAGTGAGTAAGTGAGTGAATGATCTAGTGAGTGAGTAAGTGAGTGAATGATCTAGTGAGTGAGTAAGTGAGTGAATGATCTAGTGAGTGAGTAAGTGAGTGAATGATCTAGTGAGTGAGTGAATGATCTAGTGAGTGAGTGAATGATCTAGTGAGTGAGTGAATGATCTAGTGAGTGAGTGAATGATCTAGTGAGTGAGTGAATTATCTAGTGAGTGAGTAAGTGAGTGAATGATCTAGTGAGTGAGTGAATGATCTAGTGAGTGAGTGAATGATCTAGTGAGTGAGTGAATTATCTAGTGAGTGAGTGAATTATCTAGTGAGTGAGTAAGTGAGTGAATGATCTAGTGAGTAAGTGAGTGAGTGAATGATCTAGTGAGTGAGTGAGTGAATTATCTAGTGAGTAAGTGAGTGAGTGAATGATCTAGTGAGTAAGTGAGTGAGTGAATGATCTAGTGAGTAAGTGAGTGAGTGAATGATCTAGTGAGTAAGTGAATGATCTAGTGAGTAAGTGAGTGACACAGTGAGTAAGTGAGTGAGTGACCTAGTGAGTGATTCTAAAGATATGGCGGGAAGTTTTAATAACGACTTTGTTAGAAGAAATTTAGATGATACGAAAGAAATTACAAATTGCTGTTGCACAAGAGAACATATTCAATAATTCCATAAACTCTATATTTTACTCAGAATCTTCTAACGAAACGTTAAAATGAATAATAACAGAGAATTAGAAGATAATAAAGTAAGTGGATACGCGATGTATTAACCCCCCCCCCCCTAAAATACTTAAAATCATTTCCTGTTATCACTGATGTTATAAAAAAAACATTGTTGATCATCAGTAAGCAATGGAGGATTTCCTCCCATACAACTTGAACACCTCATGATCCCCATGGGTGATGAACTTTCAAAAATCCCGTCTTATTAGTGCGTATCTACATCTATATACTGTATATAAAATAACGTGTCCCCTGACTGATTCATCATCGCCGAGCCAAAACCGCTGAAGCTATAAATATAAAATTTTGTGAATAGTTTTGTTTCACGACGTGAACTGACTAAAAAAGGTCTTTCCATATTCGACTCCTAAGTGGGGGTTCAATAATGGAGGGGGTCATTCGTTGGAATCGCGCTGAGCCAAACCCGCTGAAGCTATAAATATGCCATTAGGTCAATATTGTACAGACAATATAATATAGAACAATCGGATATTTTAATCATTTGTGACACTACTAGGTTAAAACTAACTAACTAATTCTTTCACTCACTAGGTTACTCACTCACATACTAACTAGATCACTCACTCACATACTCACTAGATCACTCACTCACATACTCACTAGGTCACTCACTCACATACTCACTATATCACTCACTCACATACTCACTAGATCACTCATTCACTCACATACTCACTAGGTCACTCACTCACATACTCACTAGATCACTCACTCACATACTCACTATATCACTCACTCACATACTCACTAGATCACTCATTCACTCACATACTCACTAGGTCACTCACTCACATACTCACTAGGTCACTCACTCACATACTCACTAGATCACTCACTCACATATTCACTAGGGTACCCATTCACATATTCACTAGGTCACTTACTCACATATTCACTAGGTCACTTACTCACATATTCACTAGGTCACTCACTCACATATTCAGGTCACTCACTCACATATTCACTAGGTCACTCACTCACATATTCACTACTCTCTCAGTAACTCACTCACATATTCACTACTCTCTCAGTAACTCACTCACATATTCACTACTCTCTCAGTAACTCACTCACATATTCACTACTCTCTCAGTAACTCACTCACATATTCACTACTCTCTCAGTAACTCACTCACATATTCACTAGGTCACTCACTCACATATTCACTACTCTCTCAGTAACTCACTCACATATTCACTACTCTCTCAGTAACTCACTCACATATTCACTACTCTCTCAGTAACTCACTCACATATTCACTACTCTCTCAGTAACTCACTCACATATTCACTACTCTCTCAGTAACTCACTCGGTCACTACTCTCTCACTAACTCAGTAACTCACTCGATCACTCCTTCGCTGACTCGCATCGAACTGTTGGTCGGTGAATTTTCCTAGCGGTGAATTTTCCGGCGGTGAATTGTCGGTGAATTTTCCGGACACGCACTAGAATTGATGGATGTACAATGCAGTGGTATTATACAATGCATGTACCCCATGTGTAGGGTTACCAAACGTGCTCCTTTAGGAAGACATGTCCTTCTTTTTTATGTCATTTCAAGCATCCTCCTACGTTTTCAAAATTCGGGAAATTCGTCATTTTGTCCTCCTTCTTCAAGTTTCCGGAATTATTTTTCTTAAGAATTTTCTTTTTTCACTTTGAAACATGTATCTCTTTATTGAAACGAGTGTTTTGTGTTCTTTCCATTGACCAATAGCCGTCGAAATTCCCACACCTGTTGGGAAACGTTGTTGTTGGGGGCCGGTTTTATTCGTCACAATAGTGGCGCCGTCTGTTGTGACAATTGTGGAAAGTAACGTTACTAAGAGTTCACGTGCAGGCGTCACCCTTTCTCAATTTTCGAATCTGGTAACCTTGCCCTCGTGGACGATCCTGAATCTCGTGAGCATGGATACTTGAGTTCAGCAATTGGGTACTCAATGATGGAAAAACCGAACAGAATTGCATTTAATATAAAGCCATCACATGATTATTTTAAAAGTGCCTACTATTCGCTCGAATGTAACCGATTTGCTTACACTGAGTTTTATGAAAGAACTTTTGTAGTGTAATTCCTGCCTTATATAGAAAAAGATTGTTTAAAAATTCTCGAGACATTCCATTTCAAAAAATGTGGAGTAGAATTTCTTTACCTTTTTTAAAAAAAGCGTTCGCGTGTCACTCCTGATACCATGGCGGGCCAATTGTGGCACGCGTGCCGCGGGTTGGCCACCCATGATTTATATGGTGTATCATTTAACCGAAAACAACTGCCTGTGGCGTTATATAAATACAAGCCCACAACAGGCAAAAAGCCCAAAGAGATGGCTGAAAAAAAAGTGCCGCTTACAAATATGGATGTCATATGTTTTTAAAATACAAGAATTATACAAAATCTAGAAACAGTATAAATATATAGCAAAAATTGGCCTACCTGTTGTCTCGATGATACGCTCACAGCATGGTTTGGAGTTCAGTGAAGATTTGCTGAGCAGGCTTTAATAAGTTGTGTCACCGTCGAAAAGTTTGATTGAGTACACTTCTGACTTCTTTAGTTGACAGTTTGCAGTGAGTTTCGTCCTCATGTCGAGGAGACATCGTCGTCGTAAGTCCGGAAGCAAATTGAAGTTGTGCAAGAAATCGGCTCCAAGAATCGGTTTCGGTACTGCGGCCAAGAGGATAGTCCACCTGAAGACTCTGCTGAGTTGAAAATCTAAAGTGACTGATCGCTCACCATAGACGTTTATTGGAGACGAATTTGCAGCTGAAAGTTGGAGAAGTGGTTGACATTTGTCAGTGCTGCATGCTGGGAGTATTGAAACGTCAGATCCAGTGTCTACAGGAGTGAAATGTTGGTGCTTCGATCGACTACAAATAAGCGACGAGATGTCGTTGGCAGGGAGCATGTCGCGACTACTCTCCGCCCTCGTCGTTTTTTGTAAACCTGCATGGTGAAGTGCACCTTCTGGCTTGATTGCCAAATGTCTTATGGTACCAACAAAATTGTCTATCCGGCAACGTAGGTGGTGATGTTGATCTCTTTGAACGGGAGAAACGCGAGCGCGATCGTGAAGGCAGCACTACATATATATAGTATATACATGATAAAATATATTATACAATTCCCACAAAATTCATTTATGGTTGTCTTATTCTAAGTACGGATAGCTTCTCGATTTACCCACACTGTCTATCGCATTTCTTTTTAAACGTGTCAATTGTATTAGAACTTACTACCCCCGGGGGTAAGCTATTCCATTTATTAACAATCGTATTAGAAGAAAAATTCCCTGCGAGACCATAATCTAGAATTGTTCCTTACCAACCCATACTGATGTCCCCTCGTAAAAGCCGTCAATTGACGGGCGTGCTCGGTTCTATACTATACTATACTAACTTAAGCCGGATGTGCCAACAAGAGCACACGTAGCTCTTCTCTGCACCTCCTGAACCAAGTCTATGTTCCTCCGCAGGTATGGTTTCAAAAACCTTACAGCATACTCCAGTCTAGGACAAACTAAGCCTCGAAAAAGCGGAAGAATGACTTTAGGAGAACGCGAAGAGACCGTTTTGAAAATGAGACCAAGCATTCTACTCTATTTTTTGACTACCGCTGAACAATGTTCAGAAAACCTAAGCCGCTCGTCAATGAGAATTCCCAAATCGGTGACCCTAGTTGCATCCGGGAGAGTGACACCATTCGACTCGTAAGAGAGCCGTGGGTTGTTCGAACCGAAATGAGCGACCATGCACTTGTCAACGCTAAACTTCATGGTCCATTCATTTGCCCATAATGCAATCCTGTTTAAGTTGGTCTGGAGCAACTCCCTATCGCTTTGATTCCCGACTACCTCCATTAGCTTCTCGTCATCTGTGAATTTTCTAGTAATCCCATCGATACCCCGATCGAGTTTATCGATAAAAAGTTAAAAAAGTATGAGGCCAAGGACACTTCCTTGAGGAACTGCACTTGTGACGACTGTCCAATAAGAAAATTCCCCGTTCACTGCAACCCGCTGTGACCTATCTCTTAACCACGATTCTCTTCAACTCAGCAAGTTTCCCCCAATCTCGTGTATACGCTTCAAGAGTTTACCATGTTTGATCCGATCAACTGTTTTCTGGAAATCGACATCTACATTTTAGCCCTTACCCAAAGCTTTAGTCTCGTGATTATAGAAGCAAAGGAAGTTGGTCATACATGAATTCCCCTTCCTGAACCCACGCTGATTATCCGACAATATGTTCCCACTTCACCAATTGCCTCTCCATGATAATTTCCAAAATTTTCGAAAGGGGGCTCGTTAAACTGACTCGACGGTAATTGGACACAGCCTCTCTACTACCTTTTTTAAACATCGGAACAACATTAGCAAGCTTCCAATTCCTGGGGACGACACCCTCATTAACACTACTGCTGTAAATCAGTGCGTCTGGCCCAGAAAGGTCATTATGTTTGAAACGGGTCACTGTCCATTCTTTGCCAACTTGAGAAGATTTAATTAAATCAATTCCCAAAAACCGTTACAGCTGTGAAGAGATCAGAACTGAGCTACATTACGCCACATATTGCCTGCATACAAAGGAATTTCAATACCGAGTCCCATCAGAAGCTCTGGAAAACGAACGGATGCTAAACATCCTACAGCGACCGGACTCTATCAAGAAAAAAGACTGGTGAAATTTCTGTAAAATAACCCCGAGAAAGCAAAGATAATCGGACGGGATCTAGACGAAATAGGGCGCAGCACCATTCCAGTAGAGTGTACACCAGACATCTTCAACCTGTTGCTCGTGAGTACCACGGTGCTCCCTAAAGTACCCTTCGATGCTCGTGTCGAATTTCGTACTCGCGAGCACTTGATCGACATTTAAACACCTTGTGCAAATTGCATTCAAGAATTGAAATATCCTGATGTTTTGCATTGGTATGGGGCCGTTCAAGTATTAGTATTAGTATCAGCAAATTTTTATCCATTTTTATATAACCCCCCCCCCCCGCCAGTAAAAGTCAGCAAAACTCTGACCACCACCCCCCCGTCAGCGAAATTTCGCCAGCACTGCCTCCTACCTCCTAACGCATATTGATGGGATCAGAAACGTACGCAGGAGGAGGGGGTGCATAGAGATCTCGTGCGCCCCCCCCCCCAGATGAAAAAAAAATGTTTTAATGCAAAACATACTTAAAAAAAAAAATACAATTTCGAAAGAAAATACCTTTATATATGTATAATCAACTAGCTATAATACCCGGCGTTGCCCGGGTTTTCTTCAATGAGGCTTTTTGGATCACGTGATATCTCCCTCTTTCTTTGAGAGACATACAAACCGTGTCCAAGTTGAACCAATATGGCGAGTTGCTGCGCGACTCATGAAATAAACAAATCTAGATTTGAAGAAACGTAGAAATGAATATATATTTTTTTTTTCTTTTTCAAGGGAGTATTTCGATTCCGCCCCTGAAGAGAGGGAGTTCTAGTTATTCATCTGCTTGTTTCTGCTTCATAAAATATTAATGCTGTGGAATTTCTTCGATGTACTTTATGAGCCCTTTATAGTTGAGCCTCATGAGTAAGTACTTTATAAGCATCTCATCCAAACCCCACTCTTCCCCCCTTGTCATCAAAAGTCAGCAAATCGGAACCCTACATCGATGCTGACGTAGTACTTGAATGACCCCTATGTTACATTTCCCGTAAGGGTGCTCTTTTTTTTATGATGGGTATAGGCAGTGCTCACGATGCCATTAACAGGGCTCCCACTCATCCTACGTTTCCTACTTTTTGTTAAAATGTCCTACTTTTTGTCCTACACTCGGTTCTGTTTACTTTTTTTACCAAATCCTATTTACAAAATTTGTGTAATTGGTTTTAATTGAGCAGGGAATCATCGATATATTACAAATAATATAAATGTTGTAGATTACAATTGATGATTCTGAGAAAGTAGAAATTGTATCTTTTCAAGGTTATTTGGGGGGGGGGTGTATTTGGACCATTTGTTTTATTAATTTTTCATTTGCTTTGTTTGAGGGTTCAACATGTGGAGTAGTCATTGAAAACTTCCGTCTGGATGGAAAAAATAATTTTGTATTTATTTTTCATAGTCTTCGACAGTAATCAGAAGTCATCATTGAAAATTATGGTATACATTTTGTGTATGGGTGAAACACCAGTTCGCTTTACAAAGCAGTTGGATACATAGACCTATTCTAGGTTTTGTGATTTTGACGCTACCTAATAGCATTTCATTGTCTTCTGTATTTTTAGGGCATGCAGAGCCATAAACAATGTATACAATGCTCAGCAAACAGCTAGGAATGAAAGTACTTCATTTTTCAAAAACGATTACACTGATATTGAACAGTAAAATGTAAAAAAAACCCTTTAAAAAGGGATGGCAATACAGTAAAACCATCCGGTTCACCTTGACTTATTTACATCGGAGCTAGTAATTTACACATTTTTGACACTGCGCTTTTGAAAGTGGTCTCGAGGGAGCGTCATTCTTAAAAACCTCCCAACCCTTCATAATTTGCTGTGCATTGTCGAAGAGATTTGACAGATTGGACTGTGGAACACTCCAAAAAAAAAATGTAATTCAATCTGGGGTTGCTAGTGCGCTGTTTTGGTCAAAAATTGTTTCTGTAGCCAAGTCATGTCTGTTATTTTGCTTTGACTTGAGTCAATCTTATAGGATACTGAAATAGTGCTATGGGGAAAAAAATATATTAATGAAAAAAATTTTTTTTGGATTTTTTTTTTGTTATGCTATGATTAAGTTGTCTAAGGGGGGGTACCCCTTCCCCATCCTACTTTTTCCTACTTTTATAATTTTTTGAGCGGGAGCCCGCTTTAAGAATATTTCGTATCTTTATACAATACAATACAAATACAACGCCACAACAGGCAAATTGCCCAACAAGGTGGCTGACTTAAGAACATCATGGATCCCCGAGCCATTTTTTGGAGGCCCTACCTACTACTGCTACACCACACATGCACCCCGCGGAACCCCCAACGAATCGGTACATGCGGGAATGTACGTGTAGTGAAACCTGACGTGAAGTTTTTTTTTTTTGGTTTCTTTGTAATGCTTGTTATGTGTAGTGCTGCCATCTGCTACCAGTTTTTCTAACTATGAGTGAAGTGTTATGATTGAATGGTTTATCGTTGTAGGACTGTTGCTCTCTGTGGCGAGACTTTTTAACGGGGAGATCGGCTCGCATTTGCGCCTTGAATTCGGAAACCACAGAAAACCAACTTCAGACGACCACCAGTATTGGATATTGCGAATGCTTTTCACGCTCTCAAGACACTTTGCTATATCCAGGCTCGACTGTATTTTGCAACATATTGCTACATGTGAGAAAAGGCAGTGCGATGGCAACTACAGGCTTCTACTTTTTTTCTTTGGACACAAGTTTACATTTTTATTCATGCTCGTGCTTTGTACATAAGTCTTACTGATTCCATGATTGCTCATTTTGCTTAAATTGAATGTGGTATGGACACAAAACAAGAGGGTTTCGGTGCTGCATTTCAAGCTCGTTAAAAATATGTATAAACGGTGGTTGATGACGTAACCATCATCCAAACCAGCCCTCCCCCCCTTGTCATCAAAAGTCAGCAAATCGGAAACCCCCGAAACTGGAAAAAGGTTGAATACCCCTGGTTTAGACGATTGGCCAGACTGAGGGAAAAACGGCAGGTCCTTCTTGCTGAGGATTCCGACTCTGACTATCACAAGTTCTGCGGGATCACGTATTAATTACTGTCAAAGAGTTCCTTAATAGTGGCGCAGCAGCCCCCCCCCCTCCCCTAAAAATATTTTGTACACTATCTTAATTGTTTATTAGTCGATCATATCGTTTTATCATCATCATTCCTATCATTTTGCAAATGTTCTTGATTATACGTTTTATCTTATTTGTACATATGTTATTTGTAAATTGTGAGAATGAATAAAAATTTTCCGGCACGGCCACCCCCTTTGGGGCATGAAATTGCGAAAGAGACAGAGCCTGGTCGTGCTCGGTAAAAAAGTGAGTTTGATGAGCTCCCTCTCGACAATTTGGAAATTATTATCAAAAGGCAATTAGCGAAATGGAAACGAAAATAACGTGATATCAGAAAACCAGGTTCAGGAAGGGGGAAGTCATGTGCAACCAGCCTCCTTTGCTTATGATCACGTGACTAAGGCTTTGGGAAGAGGCAAAAACACGTGGGTAATCTTTATCTTGATTTCCAGAAAACATGCGATCGTGTCGAACATGGTAAACTCTTGAAGTGATTACACGAGATTGGGATTGGGGGAAGGGGATGGAATTTGCTGAATTGGATTGACTCGTGGTTAAGAGATAGGTATCAACAGGTTATAGTGAAAGAGGAAATCTCTGACTGAACAGGCGTCACAAGTGGAGTTCCTCAAGGACGTGTCCTTGGTCCCATACTTGTTCACTTTTTACGAATAAACTCGATCAGGGTATCGACAGGATCGCTAGCAAATTCGCAGATGACATGAAGCTAATCGGGGTAGTCGGGAATCGAAGCGGTAGAGAGATGCTCCAGACGAACTTGAATATGATTGCAGCATGGGCTGATGAATGGAATGTGACCCTTAGTGTTTATAAACTCATGATCGCTCATTTTGGTTCGAACAACTCACGTTTCACTAACGAGTTGAATGTTGTCACTATACATTGGTGTACGCAAAGGGGGGGGGGGGGTTGTGGTTCTAACCCCCCCCCAAGCCGAGATTACAGTGTTATTTTGCAGGAAAAACCGTAAACTCCCCCCCTCTGAGAAGAAAAAAAGCATTTAACCCCCCCCCCTCCCCCTTGAGAAAGTTCTGCGTACGCCTATGTCACCATATATAACTAGGGTCCTGGATGTAACTAGGGTCACCGATTTGGGAATTCTCATTGACGGGCGGCTTAAGTTTTCTGAACATTGTTTAGCGGTGGTCAAAAAATCGATTAGAATGCTCAGTTTTTCCCTCAAAACGTCTCTTCCCGTTCTCTTAAAGTCATTCTTGCACTTTTCCCAGGTTTAGTTCGTCCTGCACTGGAATATTCTTTAAGGTTTTTGAGACCATACCTACAAACGGTTATAAACTTGGTTGAGGAGGTGCAGAGCTACGTGTGCTCTTGTTGGGACACGAGGCTTGAGCTATGAAGAAAGACGATTTCTTGAATATGTCGGGGGATATGCACAAGTTGGTACCCTGTCCCGCCCCTAGAGGCATATAGGAAGTGTGTCAGGGGGATAAGATCGAAGTGTTGAAATTTTGCAACGGGATGGATAGGATGGACCATGGGTAGGGATACGTAAATTTCCTATTTACGAAATAGATGCAATAAATGCGAAATTTATGAATTTCGACGAATAAATGCTAAAATTTGAATTTTGTACTACTTTTCCGTGAAATATCTATAATTTGCAATTTGGAAAGGGAAAATTAGTCACAATTTTGCTCAGTACTTGCGCCTTGCATCCTATTGCACACATATGCTTGAAAACAAATATTCTCTTGCATAAACTAGATCAACTTTTTTGCATCCTTCAGTTTTGAGAATGAAATTATAGTACGCATATTGCCGGTTCGGTTGACTTTTCTCCCATGTTCTGTAAAGCCGAGTGCACACCGGCTTAAGAAAATTATGTAATTAATCGACAATTTGGAACGATCAAACTACACATCCGCGCAAGTCTTGTGCAATAAATAGTCTTGAAATCTTTCAAGTGCCGAAATAAGATCATTTTCGGAAAAAAAAGACAGAAAAATTTTGACAAATGATTATGATGAATTGTGAAGAAGGGCATAATATTATGCTAAAGACAGCAGTAAATAAATACTCAAATAAATTTACTACACATCATCCAACTCAACGAATGAAGCCCACCAGTCAATGGATATTTTGGACTGAAGCCACCAAACAAACACTTACATCATCTTTGTACCGAATTTCACTGGAAGCCTTTTCCGAAAAATATTTTTTAAAGACTCGCAAAGTAGAGGTGAGAGAACGATCACATTAAAAAAAACAAATATTTGCAGTGGTAAACCAACAGACTTCTGGTTATGTCATGCAGACATCAGATGTAACCCCAGAATAACCCTAAACATGCGTAACTTCGGCAACATTAATATGTTAGGGTCGCGCAAAAACACACACCATGTTCCTCATTCACCAATTCGTTATATTGCGGAGTTTGACCTCGATAAACAATTCTTTGATCTCTGAGGTTTCCCATTACGAATACCTGGGCGTTATAATCTCTTCCGATCTCCGCCGGAATCGTCACGTTTGTGTGTGATTATATTTTTAATAAATGTCTACAAAAACTCTTTTTTCCTTCGTCGTAACCTGAAAAACTCTACCCGTCATGTCCGTCACCTGTGCCCCTACCAGACATATGTTCTCCCTGCTCTCTCCTATGCCTGTGAAGCCTGGGATCCCCACACGCAAACCAACATAGACAAATTAGAATCTATTAAAAATGCGTCCACCCGCTTCATTTTTAACTGTTGGTCTTCGTCTGTATCCGTATCGGAGCTCAAGCGCCAACTCAATATCCAACCGCTTTCCTCTCTTAAACTTATCTCTCGTTTAACTTTTCTTTTCGAAATCCTCCATGGGTTTCTTAATATCGACACTTCCAACATTCTAATTAAACCCTCACATTTCTCTGTTAGACTAAACCATTCCCAAAAATTACAGCCCATCTTCGCTTCAATCATTACACTTCACTCACAATTTGAAGTATAGATGGCAGCACTGAAATATCATACACAACACTAGCTACACACTCAGACTGTTAGGTGTACACACTCACTTTGTTCCAGATTCTGCCACGAAGCTGGGCTGGAAGAGATCTCGGCATAGGGATAAGTCCGGTGGCAGAGACCCTGGCGTTCATTCATTCAGCCCATCTTCGCTTCTTCAGATTGTCAAAAATTTAGCTTCTTCCCAAGAACAACCTACCACCAAATATTGTAGATTTTAGTACGATTTCCAAATTTTCCTGTTCCATCAATCGTCATTGTCGTCACACATAACTTCCGCATCCTCTTGTATAGGCCTCGGCCAAACAATATTGAATAAATAAATAAATAAATTGGTCCTTTTGCGCTAATAAAACCAAAGTCCAAATCGAAAATAATGCAATTCCTTAGGAATTTCCCAGAGGAATTTTTACGAGTGGCATGTACGGTTAAGTAATAGTAGTAGTACAGTCGAATCCCCCGTTATAACGAACACCAAGAGAACTCCAAATCACTTCGCAATAACGAAATTTCGTTATAAAGGAATTCAAGGTATTTGCATTGGCTCTATGTATACTTATCTGGAGAATTAGAATAGCGTTCGTTAAAACGAGATTTCCGCTATAACGGTATTCGTTAAAACTGGATTCGAGTGTAGTAGTAGATTTCAAAGGCGAGAAAAAAAATATTGATACTTAAACTTTTCATGGAAGCTATTAATTTAAATTAAAAATATGTCATAATTAAAAAACAGCCGCAATTAAGATGTGTCCCACAATGATAAAACGCCACACATAGTGCCGCTGTGGTGGTCGAGTGGTTATAGTGACGGACTCGCGATGCGAGGATCCGGGTTCGAACCCCACAGTGGTGGTCGGCTGAAGTTGGTTTTCTGTGGTTCCCAACTTCAAGGCGCAAATGCGAGCCGATCTCCCCGTTAAAAAGTCTCGCCACAGAGAGCAACAGTCCTACAACGATAAATCATTCAATCATAACACTTCGCTCATAGTTAGAAAAACTGGTGGCAGATGGCAGCACTACACATAACAAGCATTACAGAGAGACAAAAAAACTTCACGTCAGGTTTCACTACACGTACACGCACATTCCCGCATGTACCGATTCGTTGGGGGGTTCCGCGTGGGGGGGGGGTGTAGTAGTAGTAGGTAGGGCCTCCAAAAAAGGGCTCGGGGATCCATGATGTTCTTAAGTCAGCCACCTCGTTGGGCAATTTGCCTGTTGTGGCGTTGTATTTGTATACAATATTCTATAAATAACATAATTTATTTTTTCAAAGTAAAAATTATTTTTGAACTAAAAATCTCTGACTACACAGGAGATTATATACGTATATATATAAAACTACAATAATAAATTAACAAAGTATATCTGTATTTCTTACGACGGAAAAAAGATTAGAACGAATGGTGGAATCAAAACCTGAACCAAAATGATAAAGCAACTCAAAAAAAAACGTACATTTTCAACGTTCAATAAATGTTCCATTGTCCTTTATAATGTCAAACACTCGTCTAGGCATCGATCGAACAAGTTTTTTGGCAAAACTGCAGAGGGATATCTTGCCATGCTTTGAAGATCGCCCCGTTCAAGTTCTGAAACCACTGTTGCATTGCTTGAAATGCTTATACACTTTACGTGCCACTGTAGCCCACTTGTTTTCCCTCAGATTGAGGGCTGGAGAACATGCGGGCCAGTCCATCACTGGAATCCCGTTTGGCAAGGAACCATTCCCAGGTCGAATTTGCATTGTGGAGGTGGTGCATTGTCCTGTTGAAATTCAGCTGTGGAGACATTTTGAGATTTAAAAAATGGAATTAGATACTGATTCAGAGGTTCCCGATATGTCCGAGCATTCAGACGTTCAGATATAACAGCAAACTGCACTTTTCCGCTAGCATTGAGCGCACCCCAGATGGTTACACCACCGCCTCCTTGTGGACGCTTAAAGGCAGCTTGGGTTTCCCTTTCTGATATCATGCAAATAATATTTCCAGCCATCTCTGGACCGCGTCCAAATTAAACTTTTTTCATTACTCTAAATGACATTATGCCACTAGGAACTCCGTGACATGATATTTCACCCAACGAAGTCTTTCCTGTTTGTGATGTCTCACTAAGTTTCGGGTGAGTAAGCATTTTGCGATGGCCAGATGTATTTACGACTGTGAAGAATGAGGTGAACTGTAGATTTAGATACATCCTCGTCAGGGAAAGATGCAATTGTCCTAATCTTATCGAAGAATTACAGTCTATACCCGCGAGTACGGGCCCCCCCCCCCCTGTATTCACGGGGGTTACGTTCCGGGGGTGACCGCAAATACGGGAAATCTGCGAATAACCGAAACAGTAGGATTTTTTTTTTGTATATCTCGTTTATTGAACAGCATGAGAGGAGCAGGGTGACGCAGAGGTAGAAGGGAATGTGAAAGAAATGCACGGTTGTTGGCGATGTTTTCTGAAAGAGCATTGTCATATCTGTGTGTGTTTGCCGTTTCTTCTCTTCATCATATCATCAAGTATGTTGGAATATAATGACAAGACTTCCTCTACTAATTTTTCTGCATGTGAAGAGCGTACCATAGAGGGATCTATGTCATGAAAATAATCTATTACTGATTTGAAGCTGCGAAACACTCTTCCGCTATGTTTGTTACTCATGGTGAACTTGTCTTCTACTTCTTTACCTTGATCTTCTTCATCTGGAACAGCTTCAGTTCCAGGAGCAGTCAACTGCATTAATTGCTCCTAGGTTAATACCTCTTAATTGCTATTAATTAGCTGTTCGACTTCTATATCCATATCACTGAACCCTTCACTCTCATCTGTTTCCTAACGTCTTTCATAGTCCCTTCAGTTGGCTCTGTAGAAATGGTTGTGTCCTTTGGGGAAACCGCGAATACGGGAGGCCGGCTGTACTTACTTGGTGTGGAATCACACTATTCTGGCGTTTAGTCAGCACAGGAGGACGACCTTAGTCTTTCTACTTTACCGCACACCAACTCCGGTCATGTATCGTGATAGGCGCTATTTCCAACCAGTGGAGCTGGGTGGGAAATGAAGGCTCCGTCCATCGGTGGTCGCCCCAGTCTCGGTAGGTGTAGAACTTGCTTCTGACGTTCTATGCCTGGATTCGAACCCGTAGACCTTGACGGTAACCTTCATAGTGGAAGACGATCATCTCACCACTGCGCCACTCGGGTGCCCTCATAAGTTAGGCTAGCCCTTTATTCTTTCTGGTGACATACAGTCCCTTTAATATTTCAAGTAATTAGAAACTACTGCTCGGAATCGACAAATTGACTTTGCAATCGCTCAAAAGGACAGCTTATTCCAATGCAATTTATCACTTTCGCTTCGTTTTCGAGCTGTTAAAGATTTCTCTCTATCCATTATGAAAAAAAAACCCCGCAAAATTTTAAATTCGAGACAGAAAACTACGCAGTTGCCGATAAAATAAAACCGGGTTGTTTTTCTTGCAAAATTCAGCAATTTCATTCACAATTGGCAACATTTTCGATCGAAACTGATGATGTCTCGTGGTTATGATCCCAATTTCCCGTATTTTTATAGATCAAATATTGCCATCCCCGATCTTAATGAAACACCAGTTTCATGCGTAGTATTCGATTCCATTTGATGATTACCACTGATAATTGCATTATCTGCTAATAGAGGGGCCCGAACAATCTACCATGAGCATTTCCTTAGAACCAGCTCATGTCTCTGTCTGGGCCACCGGTCGGCTGAACCTCCTTCCAAAGATCCGACCCCAAAGGCGAAGTGGAACCTGAACCTACACTTCTACTTGAGTATCGTCAAGCTTCGCGAAACGCTGTTCGAACACGCTTTGAGTCAGACCACGTGGGACTAGAGACACCTGATACTGCGCATAACATCTTACGATGGCAACCGAGATGAGGTCACCGAACACGGTACGAGAACCGTATTCGGCGACCATTTCTTGATTAATACAAGCAGATGCCTTTTCGCACCCAAACACGGACAACACCTTGCGAGGTACCTGCGTTACGATCCAACTTATGGACGAAGAAATCTAATTCTAATCGGATATGAACCCTTCAAAAGGAGTGAACTCTGTCAACCAACCGGCAGCCGTAACCGTTATCGATGCTGTTTATGTAGGTGAGAGAGAACCCATTGACATATTGTTGCGACAACAGTGAATGACCGTAACAATACGAAAAATAAATTTTCCCCTCAACAACGGCGAAATGCCCAATTGACGCAACAATGGAAATCAACCAATAGAACGTATCCATAATTTGGATATTGTTACTGGTTTTCGATGGAGATAGGTGATTGGATGGGTGCAGAGGCGTATTTTATTGTTTTACACCTTGTGGGCTTCAAAACTTTTACCGCCCTTTACCCATTACAGTCGAATTTGTTTGACCTCTCACTCTTTCAAATGCGCCGCCCAGGGCTTGTAGCCCACTGACCCCTCCCCTGTAAATATGCCTCTCCTCTTTTGATCACTCACATGCTTTTCACAGCCTCTATGTTACTCTCTCGCTCACTATGTCACTCCTATGCTTACACACTATCTAGAGGTCACCCTTTTGATCGCTCTCCTCGTAGATCAGTGTTCTTCAACCGCTGATCAGCCCCGATTCGTATAGACGCTTCACGATAAGGGAGCTCTAGAAAAGGATGATTTTTAAATTTTCTATTCGTGTGAAAAAGAATTGTCCAATCGAGTATCGATAAATAGAGCAGACCTGCCAAGTCTCCGGATTTAGGCGGGAGACTTCGGCTTTTTCACCGTTTCTCCTGCTCTCCGGATCTGTTAGAATTTCTCCGGATTTTGGCCGAAAATTAGATTTTCCGCGAGCTTTCGCGTTGTCGTGACGTCAATGATTGCAGTCGCCGCTAGGAGAAAACACCCATAGAGGGCAGCCGTGGTCATTTCCGTCGAGCGCAGCCGTGAAAAAAATTCTTGGTGACTATATTTAAGCGACTGGCAAAGACACATGACTTAGTTTACCTTACTTAGAGTTCATCCGCAATCATTTATCAGGGGAATGTCCTTGGTTGCCGAAATTCCCGTATAATCATTATTATCACGAAAATTAGAAACTTTGCCTGGTTTTAGTTTATACAAAAATTGCCACTTTTTCAAGACAAATAAAATTCAATTGGTCGAATGGTCGACGCGTTCCAGCTCTTCATTACGGCTCTCTATTGAAGAGCCGAAACGCGTCGACCATTCGACCAATTGAATTTTATTTGTCTTGAAAACGTGGCAATTTTTTTTATAAATAATCATTATTGTATTACATTAACAGCTATGCGTTAAACACAATATGTTTTGTCGTCAGCAGCTTTGTATTTTGAATTTTTTAAATCGTTTTCTCTGATTGAATATGTCGTCAGAAAAATACATAAAACTGCTTATATATAAGAGTTCATATACCCAAGATTATCAATCACTGATAGCATCCACGAAAGGAAACACTTATGTTTTATGAACAGTATGTAGATGTAATCTCTCTATTCTGCATAGAAATACTGACATGGGATCATATTCGGCTGAGGGACAATGCAGAACTTGCCTGTGGGGGGGTGGTTGGAATTTTTCTTAACACTTTCGGGTCTAAGTCCGAGCCTGTTTTGTTCAAGGGAACTAAGCCCGAGTCTGACTCGGGCTTAACTTTTAACTCTAGTAGCTATAAAATAGCTGAATATATATATGTTCCCAATGTTTTTAAATTTAATCTATAAATCTTCTAGCTCCAAAATATATATATATACAAGGGCGTAGCGAGGGGAGGGGACTTGGGGGTCTGGTCCCCCCCCCCCGAAATGTGAGAAAATGACCGAAAAAAGGGAAAAAGACGGCCAAGTCCATTGTTCTGTCACTTTGGTCCCCCCCCCCCCCGAACGAAATTTCTGGCTACGCTCCTGTATATATAAAGATATATCCGTTGTATATAATGGATGTAGTAGCTTGCAGCTTCATGAAATGATATGTATGAAATGATATGATGAGTAAGTATAGTTGAAATACATTTGTCCTACTCTTCCTAGGTAAGGTAGCCATGTTTGTTGATCACAAGATGATATTTTTTTTTTATGAAAACCAATTTTAGATATTTATATAGCATTTTTGGATAAGATTTTATTCAAATACAATACAAATACAAATACCACGCCACAACAGGCAAATTGCCCAACGAGGTGGCTGACTTAAGAACATCATGGATCCCCGAGCCATTTTTTGGAGGCCCTACCTACTACTGCTGCACCACACCCCCCCCCCGCAGAACCCCCCAACGAATCGGTACATGTGGGAATGTGCGTGTACGTGTAGTGAAACCTGACGTGGACAAACATAGTCGAAATAGCTCTCAGACCCGAAAGTGTTAATTGATTTTCGACCTGGTCTATGAGCGCTGGAGTGGGGGGAGGGGAGGTACCTCCTCTCCGGAGAATATCCGGATTTCTGGATTCCAAAAGTTGGTATGTCTGATAGAGAAATAGAATGGAAGTTGATGCAGAGAAACGCTTTATATGTCTCAGAAACTTCGTTGGAGACATTTTTTTAACTAAGAACCAGAGAGAGAGAGAATCTTAACTATATACATTGATCATTTTTGTCGCACCACGGTCATTTTCTGCACACGAGGGCTAATTAGACCGGGATCTACAATTTATTGCCGATTCCGAACGGCAGGCTTGTTTTTCATACTCATCGAGAGGTTGGTGCGCTAACCCCTCGATGGGGGACTCCCTGCGGTAGCAACTTTTTGCTGCGGTCAAGTCGCCGTTTTTTGTTGTACCCCTGTGTCAGGAAAGTTTTCTGACAGGGACGAACTGGGTATCGAACTCGCGACACCCCTCTAAACATCCTTTGGTACTTTAGGCGAGCATCTTATCGACCGGGCTACCGCGCCCAATAAATTTCTTAACTATATACAGTCGAATCCCGTTTTAATGAATACCGTTATAGCGAAAATCCCGTTTTAATGAATACCGTTATAGCGAAAATCTCGTTTTAACGAATACCGTTATAGCGAAAATCTCGTTTTAACGAATACCGTTATAGCGAAAATCTCGATTTAACGAACACTTTTCTAATCCCCTAGAGAAGTTTACGTAGGGACATTTTTAAATAACCTGGAATTCCTTTATAACGAAATTTCGTTGTAACGAAGTGATTTCTACGGTCTCTTGGAGTTCGTTATAACGGGATGTACTAAAAAAATTTTATTTGGGGTTGAAAAAATGTATTTATGAAATTCTGTGGCAAACATAAAAACATAGTGACTGGCATGGCCCCCACAAGGGGTGGGCTGACAAGGCTCCAGCCCCGAGGCCCGGGACGATTTTCACAATTTTTTTTGCTTTTTCACCCCTTCATGGTGGATTTCACGCTATAAATTCATCATAAAGGGGCTCGTGAAAGTCTGGTCAGGGGGCGCGCAAAAGATCCCAGCCTAGAGGCCCTGCTCCAGGATATAGGGGCCCTGGTGACCGGTATTATATATGTCGCATAAAATTTGCAGCTTTGTTAATACGGAGCCGCATTTCCCATGTACAGTTATAGCGAAAATGTCGTTTTAACGAAAACTTTTCTGATCACCCCAGATAAGTTTACCAAGGAACAATAGAAAACCTTTAAATTCCTTTATAACGAAATTTCGTTTTTACGAAGTGATTTCTCCGCTCTCTTGGTGTTCGTTATAACGGGATTCGACTGTATAACCAGAACCAGGTTCTGGCCAGTGAACAATATGCTCTTCTACAGCTGTACTCCTATACGAAGAATTTCTTTTCGTCTTATTTACTATAGTCTCTTGCCCTTTCTTCCATCAAAATAGATGACATGAAAAGACTCTACATGCACCTCGTACACATTCTTCTGCGGAATTTCTAACGAATCGGTGCACGCAGGAACTTGTTATGGATGTGTGTATATATGCGCGACCGTAACGTATTAATGTTGTCAGAGTTGTGCTTGTTTCATGGGTTTTGCTGGTGCTGCCATCTGCCTTACATGTTGTGACGTGAAGATGGGGAATGCTTGAAATTTTCATGTTATGTAAGTATCGTGCTGTAGGTCTGCCTGCTTTCTGAATGGAGACTTTTTCAAATGGGAGACCGGCTTGTGCATTCGCTCCTCGAACTGGGAAAACTGCAGAAAACCTTCAGCGGACTACCACCGTGCCCCCCAGGGGAGTTTGAACCTGGATCCTCATGATGAGAGTCCAGCACGATGCCCACACGACCGTACAGAAGAAAAAAAAACATGCCCTCGTATATACGCATTTCCCTGAGGAATTTCTAACGAATCGGTAGATGTCGGAAGGTGCTATGTGAGTGTATATAGGCATGGTCCCGTGACGTATTTCGGCTGTTAGAGTTGGGGTTTTTTTTCCGGGTTCTTGCTAGTGCTGCCATCTGTGTTTTATATTCTGAAACAAAGATGGCAAATTCTCGAATTATTTTTCTTCATGTTATGAAAGTATCTGTTGAAGGTCTGCCTGCTTCCTGTGGACAGACTTCTTTGAAATGGGAGACCGGCTCGCTTTCACGCCTTGAAGCCGAAAACCGCGGGAAACCAGCTTCAAACGACCACCACTGTGCGTTAAGTAAAAAGACTGCGTCATTCGCGTACAGCAGTGATTCCCAACGTAGGCTTTAGCGTTCCCTGGGGGGGGGGGACGATGAAATGTTCCAGGGGGTTGCGGTAGAAGGTACGGGTGTAATATAGGATTCTATGGGTTAGATTGCGTTGGTGGGGGACGATGGGACAAAAATGGTTGGGAAACTATGGTGTAGAGCAGTGGTTCTCGACCGGGAGCCACACGGCCCCCTAGTGGTGCTGGGATACTTCAAGGGAGCCACGGAAGAAAATGGAGAAAGAGCCATGGCGGGTAGTTTGAAGGGCTGCAGAGAGCCGATAAGAAAAATTAAGGTGTGAAGAAATAAAGCTTTTATATTATTCACTATCAAGTTACAAAATCCAACAAAACTACCCATAAAACAAGGGCCGTCTTAGGGCAAGGACCCACCCGGGCCTCACCGCCTATATTTTGCAGCAGGTTCCCTAGGATGGGGTTTTTCGCAATCCCCCGGTTAGATTTTTCACAGACCCCCTCCTCTATATAAAATGTATAGTATGAAAAATAAAAAATGATGAAAACCATATCAGGGTACGGGCTGCAGCTCTGTCAGTTCCACTCTTGTGAGGGGTCATTCTCGGGGGTCTGATGTCAATAAGTGACTCCCGCTTATGATATTTTGTATATTTTTTTCTAATTAAATGACGTTATTTTTCCTCGTTATGCACATGAGTTATTAGGAAAATTCCACATTAAAATTCCCCAGGGTCCCAGGAACGGATTAATTCAGTTTACATCGATTCCTATGGAAGAAAATTGTTTCTGTTAACACTGAGGGGTGTGTTTGTAGCGGGGGGAAGGGTAAACGAAGCCAGGGCGACAAGTTCGGAAAGGCGTAAAATTCTGGTATGATTGGTCGAGATGTAGCTCACAGGCGATAAAATCATATACCTGCTAAGAGGATGAGAGGTGAGAGGGCAAGGTCAGTTAATGTGTGGGGCATGGGAGCATTAGCGTGAGCAAGATTTCCCCAGGAGTGTGATGGGGGGGGGGGGTTTCAGCATTTATTTTCTCCCGTTCTTTTTTTGCCGTAAATATACCATAAAGTCGACTCAAAGAGGGTGGTTAAACCCCCCCCCCCCCACGCCTAAGCTTATATGGGGGAGGAGGCAGGTACACGGGGCCCTCACGTGGGCAAGGCTCTCAGGACTTCAGCTCGGAGATCCGGCACGACGCTTGTCAATTTTTGTTTCTTTATCATGCTATAAATTCATTACAGAAGGGCCCCCCACTAATGATCTCAATCTAGAGGCTGCAGGAGAGGGAGGGGGAACCAAAAGAGTGACCAAAAATGTGTGCAGGCATATAAGTGACTAAAAGAGCGATTCAGAGACAGAGGTATTCTTCGCGGGGGGGGGCGGAATGGCTAAGTGGGCTGTAGCCCAGTGCAACAAGTTCGAGGAACGAATGGTAAATTAAAGTAGATTAGGATAGAGAAGGGTGAGAAAATATTTTGTGTAGCTCATATATATATATAGGTGGAAAAAACCATATCAATCCACCTGCGTGAACAATTGGATTTACTGACGGACTGCAGGTGCACCAGGCCGCTAAGTTTTAGGGATGCCACGAAGCGGAATAAAAATGCTTTGATTAAATGACTTTTTAACAATGCAATAGCTCAAAATTCTTCCAAAAACAGAGAACCCACCAGTTAAGGGTTTTGACAGAACCGACCCCCTCCTAGTCAATCTCTTGAGTTCGAACTCTGGGCAGATACCGAATTCTGGGGGGAGGGGGGGGGGTTCTCTTAAATAGAGTGCTCTTTGAAGCATGGAAGGAATGCATCACGCAAAAGGCTGCCAATTTTGGGACCCTGATGAGCACGTACCCCGTTTGCCTATGCGAGAAATAGGCCCTCTGCTCCAAGGAGAAAGCACACGTGGGTTTGATGGTCCGGAGCTGGATCAGACGAAGCGATGAGTTCAACGACATATTTAAAACTAGACGGGGGTGGGGGGGAAGCGAAATTCATGCTTGATGCAGCTGAAAGATAATTTAGCAGCAGGTCTAGGTAGCTAATCCATCATCTAGCCCTGACAGCCCTTATACTGGGGTGCTTTGTATATAGATATTGTAGACATGCCCTTTTCCCCATCTTGCAGCATAGAGGATCCCTAGGCTGTGATCTTTGGCGAGCCCTAGGACAGATATTTTAAACGAGCCCCTCTATAGTGAATTCATAAGATGAAGAAACAAAGTTAATGAGAATCATTGCTGTACCGGTATGGAGCCCTGTCATCCCCACCTCCCTCTTGGGGGAGGGCATGATTATAAAATAATGGTTCTCATTTCAACTGCCCGGGGACAAACAATTTTTCTCGTTGGGCTATAAGCCCAAATTTGTTACCAAGTGGCCTTTTTTTTACCATAAGCATAGTACGTAGTACCACGGCCGACTCAATTGAAAGTCAACGAAGCTAGAGATTACGTGACTTCATTCGTCCGATCCTCGAGTAAGACCAGGGGCGGAATCGATGTGTTTGGTCACATGATACATTACATCTGACGTGCTGAAGGTGAACGTAGGGAATATATTCATATTCGTAGGGAATGCATTCCCTAGTTTGGACGAATGAAGTCACGTAATCTCTAGCTCGGTTGGCCTTACATTGAGCAGCACCTCTTAGAGACTAGAAAGCCTCCGCATGCTGCTTGTGACGTCAGTAGGTAGTCTATTTTTCCTCAGAATATTCAGGGAAAATAATTCCTTCACTCATGCCAGTATCATCTCGTTGTGCGGAAAAGAAATGATCGGGCTCAGAATTGGCGATTTCTGTGACCCACATCCAATCACTATGCGGTATTTGTTAGTCAATCAGGAAGATTCTACTTCAAAATAAGAAGAAACGAAATAGGATGCTGTGTTTCAAAATGTGGCAAACTTGCTAGGTAGTCTGAATGACGTTTATGGCAAACACTGCAGAGGCCTTCTATCTGTAGGAGGTGCTGGCTCAGCCCCCTCACACAATTTATTAGGGAGGGGCTCAAACATCTTCAACCCCACGTTGCAGTGCCTATGGTCCAGGGTCGGACCCCTTCTCGCGTGCATAGTATCATCGTTGTGAGGGAAAGAAATGATCGGGCTCAGAATTGGTGATTTCTGTGCCCCCACATCCAATTACTATGCGGTATTTGTGAGCCAATCAGGAATATTCTACGCCAAAGTAAGGAGAAACGAAATAGGATGCTGTGTTTCAAAATGTGGCACACTTGCTAAGTAGTTCGAATGACGTTCATGGCAACCCGTGCGGAGGCCTTCCATCTCTAGGAAGTGTTGCTTTAATTTGCCACGGTAGTGGCAAAGCTTCCTAGGAGGCTTTGGTAGTAGGACTTCATAGTTTGATGGTCGTTCTCGGATGCTAATGTAAACCTGACGTGCTCCAAGCCATTGAAGGTACGGGGAAAATAATTTTAGAGGGCCGCAAAGCTGTTTTCGCACCGGCCCTCAAAAATATATAAGCCCGTCCCTGAATGTTTGTCACATTGAATGTTTCAATTTTCTGTGTAATCAAATTTACTCCACTGAGATTCGCAGTAGTGGCTTCATTTACCGCCATTAGCTTGTTTCCCTCCCTCTCAGTGATTTCAGCCAACTTTGGTCCCGCATGTTTCTTGAAAAGTATGGTCAATAAACCTATCGCGCTTGGAATGAACATAACGTACGTCATATTCTTTTTGTAGGGAGTTTGAAAACAACAACGAGTAGTCAAGACCGTCTAGATGTAATTAGAGATAGGATGACTGTGTTTACACTCCATCCGCTTCGATCAGTAGTGCTTTGTCTCTAAATTCTCGGGAATTTTGTGTACTGTGGTGAGATAATTTGATAATTCTTAATAATTACAGTTCTCCTTGAATTTTAAAATTTATTTTACTTTAGTGGATCAGCCATTAATTTATATTTTCCAAATATAATTCTGTTGTAAAAAAATATAATGAATATTGTACATTACCATGTATAACCTTCCCGGGGGGGGGGGGCCCTCTGAAAATCTTTTAATAAAGCCCCCACCGCCCTAGGATATTTTTGGGACCCCTTTTCTAGTAAATTTTTGAACTATAAGAAATTATATTTATTTATAAATATAAGGGCCTAGTGACTGCAGCCCTGTCAGCCACCCTTTGTAAGGAAGGTGGGGGGGGGGGGGCCAATGTGTGTGTACTTGTATTTTAATTTGAAAATTGACTTTGTTATTTACTTTAGTTTTTATAATTTATTAAATTGATTACTGTTAGATCATAAAAGTATTTTTAATTATGTCCACAATTGTGGATCACATAGATCAAGATCATTTCCCGTAGTAGAGATCTATTTGCAAAGAATGACTTTTTAAATAGCTAATTTAACATGAGGAAACAGCTATAAATCCCTTTTGGTGACTGTTTCTTTATTTTGTGTCATTTCCCTGTGATATATCTTTATTTTTATGTGCCCCCCCCCCCCCACCACGTACGTTTGGAAACTATAAGAGCATTGGCTTATCTTGTCGCAAATAATTACGCTCCCGACTTCCCCAGAAGCAGAATGTTTTGTATAGTTCTGCGACGAACCCTCGGCTGACTGGATATGTTCTGCAGTAAAAAATTCCCATAGTCATAATGGCAGACTCGTGTTGTGAGGATCCGGGTTCAAACCTCGCCGTCGCTGCAGTGCCGGTCAGCTGAAGTTGGTTTTCTACGGTTTCCAGCTTCAAGGCACAAATGTGAGCTGGTCTCCCATTTGAAAAAGTTTCTCCGCAAAGAGCAGGCAGGCCTACAACACGATACTGACAAAACATGAAAATGCAAGCATTTCTATCTTTACTTCGGAAAGTAGAAGCCAGATGGCAGCATGAACACGAAACAAGCGCAACTCGACAACGTAAATGTTAGAGCCAAGCATACACTCAGAACACACATTCTGGCGTGTGCCGATTCATTAGAAATTCCGTAGAGGAATGTGTACGAGGTGTATGTTTGGTTAAGTAGTAACCCTAAAGCAGAATGTTTAGCACTGTTCTGCGACGAGCCCTCAGCTGACTGGAAATGTTCTGTGGTGAAAATCCCCATATACGTATAGTATTTTTTGCAGTTTTGTTGAAATTCTTCCAAATTGTTCTGTGACGTACGGCGCAGGTTTTGGCACATTCTGCTTTGGGAAGTAGTAGCAGTAGTGGTTCCAAACTTTGAGGCATGAATGCGAGCCAATCTCCCCATTGAAAAGTCGCCGCAGAGAGCAACGGGCCTACAATGGTATAATTATTCATTCATTACACTTCACGCACTATGAGTTGAGAAAAACTCACAGTTTAACAAAAATTGATTTCAGATGGCAGCACTACACTTAACACACATTACACAGAAATAAACTTTACATCAGGTTTCATTACACGTACATACACATTCCAACATGTACCAATTCGTTAGAAGTTCCACAGAGGAATATGGATGAGGGGCATGTGTGGTTTAGTAGTAGTAAAAATTCCCATATAATAGTGTTTCTTCGCTGCACTTTTCTTAACAATTCCTTCAGATTGTTCTGCAGAGTAGCACTGATTGTTCTGTGACGTATGTCGCAGATTTTGGCGTATTTCGCTTTAGGGGCCCAACTCCTCCTTCCTTATGTAGAGTTGACCTGACATTTAGAAACTTGAGTCTGTGATTCTTGGGTCCACACATCCTTATGCATGTTCGAAACTGGAGGTCAGGAAAAGAGACGATATAAAAATGTTCAACCTCATAGAAAACGGACTTCACAGCGAAAATGTCACCTCATGTAAAAACTGCCAAGGGGGAAGAAAAGGTATAGCTATTGTATATCCCCCTTTTTGCTTTGGTGACAATTTTCTCTGTTGTATGTTGGCACTTTTTTTTTATCTGGTCGATATACTTTATTCCGTTGGGGTTTCCCCCGTTTTCAATATATGGTATACCAATCCAATGTTTGATAATTTTTTTATGATATTTGTTACCGCCAAGTAGTAGGAATACCTAGTAATGTTATTTGAAAATGCTCGTGAGAGGGTAGTTTTAGCACCATATTGTTTTAGTGCAGCCAAAAACTTGACGACAAAAAATCCAATGACATACTGTGAATTACTCCCTCAGGCTTGTAGGTTCGTCATTTCCTTTTTATTATACTGTTGATCCTTTTTGTCATGATCTATACCTTCAGTAGAGTGCAATACAAATTGTAACATAGCCTATCCAGGCGCATGAATGAACGCCAGAAATTTGCCGCTGGACTTATCCTGTTGCCGAGATTTCTTCCAGCCCATCTTCGTGGCAGAGTCTAGAACACTATTATGTGTCAAAAAAGAAAAGAAGAAAAAAAAAATTTTTTTTACAAGAATTAAAACTAAATATTAATATTATAATTTGCTATTTTCATTTTTTTGACAGCGAGAGTGTAGACCAGATATATAAGTTTGCGGTCCATTTTTATCCAAACTGATAACGTTATCTAAACTACCGATGACCTGATTTCCAAAATGAAATAGAGCTGTTTATTCAAAATATGTGTGTGACAGAAGATCACAGGATTACGTTTTTGACCTCAAAAAGTTACTGGGCATCAAAACAGTCAAAAACATGTTGTCAGTCTTACTTTTTTGTGATTCTTACTTTTACACTTAAGTTATAGGAGCTTTTCTCTCTTAGGCATCATATGCGATCAGCACTGTTAAATTAAAGGACAATTTAGTATTTTTATTGCTAGCCATATTCTAATTGTTATGCACAATAAGGATATTTTAAGTATTAGGGATTATCTAGATCAGCGGTTTTCAACCTTTTTGACTTGCAATGCCCTTTTCAGTATATAATTTCTATGATGTAGCCCTGTTTAACTCAAGGAGCCCTTTTTGTATATAGTTTTTGTGGCGGACCCCTGTAGACCTCTTTGTTTTCCATCTATTTAAATTTTCCTTGAGTCCTTTTGAGGCTCGGAGCCCTTTTCAGTATTACTGATTTATTTTATTTTCCTCGAGTCGCCGCAGAGCTCCTTGGAAGTGCACACGGAGCACCAGTTGAGAACCGCTGATCTAGATAATTTAATACGGAAATCAGCATTGCATATGTGGTGTAAAAGACATGTATCTGTTATGAAAAGAGTACTTACAGCAGATGGTTTATATCAATACACGTATACTGTATAAGTAGTTAAAGAAATTTTGGAAGGTTGAGAATCGTGTTGAATTGAATAACATGAAATAGTTCCATAGTTTTTTCCTTCAGCTTTTATGTTATGCTCTATTCAAATTGCACATTTTACATGAAAAAAATGCACGTATACAGTGTCCAATATAATTCTGTAGAGAGCACAGAAAATTATTTTACAACCATTATTAAGTATTTATTCTTTGTGTAATATAGTGACTTTAAATATTACATGAAATCAATGTGTCTATTTGCAACGGGAATTTTTATATTGAAAATCAATATTTGAGGTTTTAGATGTAGGGTTTTTGAAGTGACAGTTTAAACCATCAAAAACTGCCATGTGTCAAAAGCCGGCCAACCCTGATCTAAACATTTGTGAAGATCCGCTTCATAGCATTTTATAGTACAAAAAATTCCCATTTCAATTTAGTATATGTGATTGTAGTTTTCACAAAAATAACTGCATCAATGTCCAACGCTGGGTTTCTTTAAGGGGGAAAAACCTTGTTTGTTTGTTTTTTTTGGTCTTTTTTTTAGTGCTGGCCTACTCTTTGTGTTGTATAGCGTTTTTGCAGAGGGGGGTCGTTAATGCCCTTCTGGCTATTGCCAGCACTATGCCAAGCTCGCTCAGGGAGAGAAAAAACCTGTTTGGAGAAGCTGTTGGGTGATTTTTTTTTCCTTTTTCTGGTACGTGTCATCAGAGAGAGCGGCTTGCTTAACCTCACGTTCCTATGCAATAAAATGGGAATTTAAAACTTTAAGCAGCAGGCGTAATATTCCGATACCTGAAAATAATGTCTTGATGCAACGGAACACTCAAAACCAATGTAAAAGGTAGCACCGCGAGGTACTCAAGACCACTGGACGATAAGATGGAGGAAGATTCGAGGAGTTTGTCCAGTCGCAAGCACTGCCTGTACCTATCATAAAAAAAGAGCACCCTTAAGGCAAGTTTAATATATGCGAATGCATGAAATCAGGGTGATTTAAATCCTTGAATGCAATTTTACAATGAGTTTTAATTGGAACATTGAGCAAGCACTCATGAGCATGAAATCGAATATGATCATTGTGCGGTCTAGGTGCTTCTGAGAGCACTATGGTGCTCGTGAGCAAATAGTTGAAGATTCCTGTTCTAGATTGAAGAAAACAGCTAATATATCGGCCCTCCTGGGTTATTCCCATGGCCATCATAGGCAATGGATATGGCATGCCTGTGATCTTCAGCGACATAGAACTGGTCTCTGTATCAACTGATTCAATGCACCACCTCCACACGATCATGCCAATCTTCTTCACCACCATCGAAATCCCCCATATCTGAATGAACTAACATCCTCCACAACATCACATCCAGGCCTGATATAAGTCTCAAAATTTAAAGAGCTCTTTCAGTTAATAATTGTCGCTTATCAAAATTATCGCAATGTACCCCCAAAATTGTTAATTAATGATCATATGATATAACTATTTCAAACTACTTTTTCGATTCATTTCTTGAATGTTTTAATTGTGTTTCCGATCATATTTTTCCTATCAGCTGTCCTATGCGATCACGAGCCCCCTACCCCCCTTCAATTGAAGGTTTAAACCTTTCACAACATTTTCAGATTGGGTGATTTTAATTCGAGTCAGTCTGAATCCCTTCCTTGGCACAGAATAACTTTGCGCTAAACCAACCAAAAATTGGAATCCCGTCATTATGTTAATAGTTGAAGTATCGTAAAATAGTTTATTTACTCCATACTCATCATGGTTATTTCTTTCTCATGTTTTTAGGGCGGCACGCAACATATTAAAATGCTTTTGAAAACCTGAGGTTCCGATTTTCCTTGTAGAAGTCTTCTTTCCTGGACGTAGCTTCACCTGATTGCTTCTTCCATTGCCACATGCGTTTCGGTTTTCTTCAAAACCTTCGGTTTTCTTCAATTTCATTTCCCTAACTATCTTTCGAGAGATGGAAAAGATAAAAATTATAGCGTTCCATAAGGTGAATGGAGAAGTACAGCCAATCCCCCGATTCAGGAGCCACGCGGCGAAGGAAGTGGGTCTGTGCAACAGCGAGAAGGCGTTCAAGTGCGACCTGTGCCCGAAAGCATACTGCTGTGAGGCCGACCTGCTTTTCCACAAGATAGAGCACTGCGGGGAGAAGCTGCACAAGTGCGACGAATGCGACAGTGAATATTACTGCGATAACGATCTCAAAACTCACCTAGAAGAGCACCACAAAGCTGTCGAAACGATCGAAGAAGAGGTCGACGTGATGGTGAATATTCAGGGCAGTTCTTTGCCCGAAGATGAAGAAATATTAGAGAAGGAGGATGACGCACAATCGAAAGATGTCCTGAAACCACACGTATGCGAATATTGTGGGAAATCGTTCATCAAAAACAGTAAGTTGGAATGTCACAGGAGGACACACACTGGCGAGAAGCCTTACCAGTGCAAAGTTTGTAACAAGTTCTTCAAGCAGAAAAGCATCCTGAACGCTCATCAGAGACTCCATTCAAATGAGAAACCCTTTGTCTGTCATATTTGCTCTAAAGCGTTCATGTGGCATGGAAGTTTCTTCCTGCACCAGCGGATGCATGCAGGAATCAAACCCCACAAATGCCACTTGTGTCCGCAGAGCTATAGTCACAAAAGTAACCTCAGGGTGCATCTGCAGACTCACTACGGGGTCAAGGACTTTGAATGTGAAGTCTGCCACAAGTGTTTCTCAAACAACGCTCACCTGTCTGTGCACAAAAGGTTGCACAGCGGCGAAACTCCTTTCGCCTGCTCTGAGTGTCCGAAGCGATTCATCAGCAAGCGGAGCTTGATGTTCCACATGAAAACGCATACTGGAGACAGGCCTCACACCTGCGACTTATGCGGCAAGTCTTTCTACGAGAGCAGCCATCTCGTTTACCACAGGAGGATACACACTGGCGAGAAGCCATTCAGGTGCCGAACGTGCTTCAAAAGTTATACGAGGAAGGCGGACCTCAAGCGCCACTTGGACACTCATGCTGTCGACAAGCCTTACAGATGTGACATGTGCTCAAAAAACTTCAGCCGCAGTTCGGACTTGAGAACACACGTAAAGATTCACATCGCAGAAGAACGATTCGTGTGCGAGAATTGCGATGAACATTTCGGCAGTAGCATCGATCTGAGTGAACATCAGGCATTACAATGCCCAGGACTGATCAAAGAAGAAGCCGATGAATGAGGTTTCGGTGCACCCTATGAAACCTTATATTATAGATTTGTATACAAAAAATGTTTCTTACTTCATAGCCCAAATAAAAGGTGGAATTATAGTGCGCACCGAGACCACCACCACCAATATTCATTGCATAATATGCTGCAGTAAATGTAGCACAGAGTGCCTGTGGGGGCGCGTAGAGGAGGCAGTATGAAAACTCATTTCAACCTTGAATAATTTGCGAATGGAGAGAGCTACGGCTATATGCAACTTAGATGATATCCATATAGTGTAGTGACTATAGCATAGCTGCCAAGTCACAAAAATTTATATTCTATTGTAATAATCTCTTGTAATCTAATTGTATTACTCTTCCGTTATAACCATATCTCTTGGCGTCTTTTTCTTTTTTGTCTTGGCGAATTCCTCTTGTTTAATGTTAAATATTTTCTTTAGTGTAATGTCCG
Source organism: Pholcus phalangioides (assembly GCF_987345545.1). Classification (NCBI taxonomy): domain Eukaryota; kingdom Metazoa; phylum Arthropoda; class Arachnida; order Araneae; family Pholcidae; genus Pholcus; species Pholcus phalangioides. The sequence goes on from NW_028301627.1 coordinate 7,696,378, forward strand.
TAAATTTTTTCTTTGTTTTTCTTTAAACAAGACCTGCAGAAAGAAAGAAGCCGAAATGCACTGATTTGGTGTCAAAAACATGTGGTGTGGTTATAACGAATGAGTTTCATCTCCCGAACTCCCCCAAAAATTGGTATATCTAAGGTTACCAGACGTCATTCGCAGCGACTAATTTTTTAGCAATTTGTGAAATCACCCCACCCAACAACGAACTGTATATCTGCCCATGCTTTCATCACTCGCCACTGAGAACGACAAAAAGAAGCAAGTTGCCTCTAGGCAAGGCAGAGATGCTATTCTAATCATGATCAAGCCGGGGCTTTCGGGTTTTTCTTCTTCTTCCTGGGTAAAAGCTGGGAGTGGGGGGGGGGGAAGAAGAAACAAACATCGCGAAGGCCCCGGACCAACTTGTTCCGAGATAATATGAAAAAAAAAAAATCAGTAAAAAAAAAAAGTAGCTCTGAAAGAAGACAAGCATAACATCCATTTTGAGAATGCAATCGTTTTCTCAGCAACAGCTAAAGCTGTATTCTGAAAAAAAAAAAAAATGGGGAGAGGGCATGTGCCATCCTAATGCATGGACCCACCCACCAACGCCCGGGTACCTTAAGTTAGAACAGGGTTGGGTTTTGATTTTATTTATTTTCGCAAGTGTCAAAAACTGTCGAAAACCATCAAAAACCTAGAAGAATGTCTTTTGATAATGTTTTGAACACAATAGGTATACAACATGATGAAAAACTTACATTACATATTACAATGTTTTATTTTTAAACATTGATTTATTACAGTAATTAAAACAAAATATTAATTATAATTTGCAATTTTGAATTTTTCAACATAAGAGTCTAGAACATATAAAATATAACTTCGTGGTTTGTTTTTCTAAGCTACTGATTACCTGTGTTCAATGTACTAAGTGGAATAGAGCTGCTTATTCAAAATATGTATGATAGCATAGCTGCCAAGTCTCCTGAATTTTAGCTTCATCGCTCGATCTCCTGAAAAGTTCTTAAATATCCCGAATTTTTAAGAAAATCACAAAAAATTCCTAATTGTCCCTAAACATTCCCTACTTCATTAAAAAAAATCCCCACTTATGAAAACAATCCCTAAGGAATTTCTTGTGGGACATGAAGACTTTTTTTCCCCCTTTCGAAATGACGTCACACGTCGTAAATGAGGAAATTCCCTTTTTAAGGAAGTTTTACAAACCCTCTGATGGTAACAAGAAACTTTGTCTTATCGCGCAGGGAAATGGCTTAGCAGGCAATAGTCCTGGATAATAATTGAAGATTATAGTGACGCGCGTATCATGGAGGAAAGAATGTATTCTTTCCTCATGCGCACGAATGGTCGAAATTTCTTTTGTTGAAGTTACGTACATGCGATATAACAAAACATGAATACTGATAAGCAAAAACATATTTAATCAATTTTAAAGATACTTATTCCGATGAATTTCCTTTCATCTAGTTGTACAAGCTTTGTACAAGTTGTGTTACGGACATAAACATCTGTCATGGAAAGACTGCCATCATCACTCGTAAAATGAAAAAAAAAATCAAGTAAGTGTCACAAAAAGTCAGTGTTCTTCAAAAATTCACGCTTTTTTCCTTCATCTTCCGATGATTTTGGGGTCATTCCCGCAGAATGTTTGTTCGCAGCGTTTCTGATTGAACACAATATTTATTTTTACATCATTGAAGTTTTGGCCTCCAATTTCACTTGTTTTTCGCGTAGGAATTTTATTCCCAAGGGTTTAACTTCCATGTGTGTAAAATCCCTATTTTAATTTGACTTCAGTTTTTGAGTAGGGATTTTATTCCCTACACTTTAACTTTTATGTTTGGTAAATCCCTATTTTATTTGGAAAAATCCCTATTATATTCATTAGGGAGTGGTTTAAGCATAAAATGCGGGTTTGTGCCAAAATCTCCCAAATTTTCATTTTCAAAAGTTGGCGGCTATGTGATAGGGCATCAGGGTTAGGTTTTTGACCCCAGAAACTAAATCTGTATTAAAACTATCAAAATCTTACTGCCAATGATGTCAAATAGTTTCTGTTAACCTGATAAAATAATAACAAAACACTTTTTAATGTAGATTAAAGGGTTTTTTATTCAGAATGGTAATTACTGATGAAAAATATATATTTCTATATTTTAAATTTTCTGATCCGCCCAAAAATTTTATTCCATATAAAAATTCTCACGCAGCATCTGTTAATGCATTAATTAAACTTATTTATTTTCACCTAAAAATTTCTTAGCTCAGGTTTTATAAGTTCACAGTTTTTTTTTTCAATCAAAGCAGAGCTGACAGGACTTGATACCCGAAGCATTTGTTTTTTGCACATTTAAAATTAAATAAAGCTTCAACTGGGAAACCATTGCATTATAAATGCTAGTAAATGTACCATATCATAATGCAGGAGTAAGAATAACTAAGTTTGACTGAAGATAAGTTACAGGAGTTTCTTAAGCTTCATGTACAAATTAAATGGCATTTTAGTCCTACAATTTAGTATTTTGATCTCTAGATATATTTCAATGTTATGCACAGTAAGAGTATCTCAATGGTTTTCTATAATTTAATAATAGAAATCAACATTAAAAAAGTTTATTGCATCATATATGTAAACACTTATCTGTTGTAAAAAGAGTACAGCAGATGGTTTATATCAATGCACGCATATATAAGCAGTTGAAGAAATTTTGGAAGGTCAAAAAAACATCTTGAATCAAAGAATGTCAAATCGTTCCATAGTTTACCCTTCAGCTTTTATGCTATGCTCTGTTCAAATTGTTTATTTTAGAAGAAAACAATATATATATTGTACAAAATAATTCTGTAGAGAGTAGAAAATTATTTTAGAATCATATTAAATATTTATTCTTTGCATAACATAGTCACTTTAAACATTACATGCAATTAATGTGTGTACTTCCGATGGGAATTTTTATATTGAAAAGCAATATTTGAGGTTTTTGACGTGAGTTTAAACCGTCAAAAACTTTTCCTGGTTGCCTCTGACACCATTAAGATCCCCTTGAGGGGAAGGGAGATATAGAAAGTAGTGGTCTGTAAAGTTCTTCAGGATTTTTTGTGCCACAAAAGCCGCACAGGGACGGATCTAGAACTTTAAAAAAAACACTGAATAGGTGTGACCATACATTTCGCACTGTCCCGTATTTTCCTTGACAGTCACGATTTTTCCTCTGTTTCGACTGTTTTTGAAAAATACCCCCGTTTTTTCTATTTTTTGGTCAAAGTTTTCTTGAATTTGTTATTTAATCAAAAGCATTGATACAAGTAATTTTCAACAGATTTATTGAATGCAATATTACCATATTCACATTTCATTTGTGGGCCCCCCCCCCCACATAGATCCGTGCCTGTTGCCACACCATCTATTGTAAAAATCAGGAACAGTGTCATAACCAAGAGTGCATGTGCAAAAGCCCTCCTTCCTCAGTTTTGGAATGTGGTAACCCTAGGTATATTTCCCTAATATTTCAAGTGTGATCACATAAAAAATCTATACTTTTGGGGTGGGGAATTATTCCGAAAAGAATTTACCCATATAAATGTTGTCTTTAGTTTCTCCTGCCCCCCCCCCTCTCAAAAATTATGTCACGAGCATAATTTTAAGGATAACAGATGGTTGTTGATAAACATATTCTTCTATTTATTAATTTACCGAATTACGCATAATTATAGCACTACTATTATCCATAACCGTAGCTACTATAGTTATCTATATGTTATTAGAATTGAGAATGAAATTGAGATGAAGTTTGTATGGCGAAAGTTCTTCACACTATTACAACACACTGGCAACTTAACAGTTTATTCTTATAGCCCTTTTTTTTATGTGCCCACAAGTTTTTTGCACACCACACTCTCTTCTCTCATGCAATTTAAATTGGCACCAAATCACACACAAAAAATATTTCAGTTTGGCGAGGGAAAAGACAAAATTCGCCAAGCAGCCAATGTCATTTTGGCTCCTTGACAATCAAATCCATTATATGACCTGTATATCAAATGGACGTAGATCTCGCTAAGTTTTCATGTCCCGCTTTTGGGCCCAATGGAATAAGGAAATGGCATGATTTAATGTGAGTGTAGTAACAAAATCTTAATTACACTCAGTTAGTAATGTGTGTACTAGCCGAGTTACATACAGCAGGGCGTGTGTAGCCCTGCTGGTGATGGCTAGTGGGATGTCACGCGTTTTCCATAAAAAATAATCTTCACTTTATTAATTTTTTTTTCCAAAAATCTCTTGTATATTTGTTCTTGTGTGAGATCTGGATTCGTTCGAAAATCTCTCTAATTCTTATTCTCCAAAGATGGCAGCTATGATATAGAGAGGCAGCGCTCCTGGTAGAAAATTTTGAAGGTTAAGCCATTGGGGAAAAAATCTCCCATTGTTTCTGATTTCTCAATGGCTAACTTCCATTGCGCTGTTGTTCCCTGCACGTAATAGGATAGTTACTTTACTATTATACCGTTATGTTAACTTTAACTGTCTCTCCTTTCGCTAGTTATTCCGGGTGAGAACGACTTCCTGTACTGATTCGTCTATGCACCTCCCTCTACCAGCACCAGACACGGTTAACGACAAAGGGAAAATTCTATGATGATTATTGATGGGTTTGGTGTGAGTACTGCCATCTAACGTTTAGGCCATGAAATTAGGGACACTCGTGTTCAGTATATACCCATGTAATATTATTTTGTTTGCTTTTTGAAAAGGACTGTTTGTGTTGAATTGTGATAAAATTATATAGAAGTGATCATTTTTGAATTTGCGGCAGTGAATGTCATGAAGCGCTTTTGCTGTACAATGGATTTTTCCCATTTATGTTGATTTATTATGTTACTTAATGAAAGGAAATTTATTTTGTGAACTTAAACGGTGCAGATTGGCTGTCTTGTTCATGCCACGTTGAAAATATTGCTAACGTGTTTTTATTCCTACTAAATGAATACCAAGTTTTAATGTTATGCTAGATTGATTTCCATAAGTGTGAGTCCATGCTATTCATCCTCGGGCTTGCTACAGTTATTTGCTTAGCTCCTATTTGGACGGGACAATGAGTCTAGAACGAGGGACAGCAAAAAACCTGGGTGTTTTCAGGGTTTTTGACTATTGAAGCACAAGGGAAGCAGATATCTGTCGTAAGCCTATATAAATAGACCAGGGGGTTCTTAATCTTTTTGCAGCCGTGATCCAAAATCAACAACGAAATCAGCTTTGCGTCCAATGGGGGCTGTTTATTTTTCAAAATTAGTGAAACCAGTGACCCAATGAGTGCATTTATAACAGGACCGTTAATGGAATCTTACGACTCCTCTAGGGAGCCCCTGAGAGTCAAGTTTAAGCCATGACCCATAGCTCAAGAATCTCTGGCTGCAAGTGGATTTGAACATCCCATCTTGGAAGCCCCCCCCCCCCCCCCCCCGCGTCCCAGGTTTGGGTCATGACCAATCGATTAAGAATCCTCTGGAATAGACTGATTGATTTATGGTAATTATTATATCAGTGATGGCTCGTTACAGAAAATTCTGGACGGGGAGGAGCGAAATCGTTTTGTATTTTATTATAAGGGCAGGGCCTGATTTATTCATGAACATGTATGGTATTTGCCTCATTATTTTGGGAACCCTTAAAATTCAAACAGTATAGGCTATATTCACTGGCAAACATCTTTGACATTAGTGAAGGGGTCTATTGATTTATGCTATGCCGGGGGGCCCCCCCTCCACACGTAAAAATCGAGTCCTGGACACAGAGGTGGATTTATGCTCAAAAGCAGAATGTTTCACATTGTTCTGCAACAAGCCCTCCGTTGAGTGGAAATGTTCTACTGTAAAAATCCCCACAATAGTGTTTTCTATTATTTTCTTAAAATCCTTAGATTGTTCTGCGGTAGCACTGATTGTTCTGCAATCTAGTCACCATTTCGGCATATTCTGCTTTTGGGAATTTATGTTTTTGCCATTTTTTTTCATTTCAGTCTAATTTTCTTGACCACTCATTCCTCAAATCCACTGCCTTGTGCTATAATCTGCTACGCCCCTACCCTTGTGAATAGGCTTGTGTCTCCAAGTCACTCTCTCTCTCTCTAAGCCACTCTTGATCACCCTCATATTCACACTCTCTGGGTTACTCTTTTGGTCACTCACTCACCCGGTCCCTTGGTCACGCTCACACTCTATTTTAGTCAATCACATGCACATGTTCTAGGTCACTCACTGGCTTGATCCCTTGATTTCTATATAACTCTTTTGATCATTCTCATGATTACACGCGCTCTAAGCGACTGTTTTGGTCTCTCACTAACCTGGTCCCTTGCTCTCTACCGTTAATGGAGTTTTATGACTCCTCTAGGGAGCCCCTGCGAGTCAAGTTTAGGCCATGACCCATAGCTCAAGAATCCCTGGCTGCAAGTGGATTTGAACAACCCATCTTGGAAGCCCCCTGGGAAGCTAGGAACCTCTCAAGCTTGCACACTTTTTTGGTTGCTCACTGCCCTTGTCCTTTGCACTATAGGCAAGGCCACAACTAAAGAGGAGCAGGCAGGTTTGCTGCGCAGGGCGCTGGAGCAGAGAGGGCGCAAATTTCACCCCTTAACCTCTCCTTCGCCATTACAAGGCACGAAAACGCATGCTTGCCCCGGCCGACCAACTATCTAATTGCAGCTCTGACTATAGGTCACTAGAGATGGGACGAATATTCGGCTACTATTCGGTATTTTCGGCCGTTTTGCCAATTATTCGGTTCGGCCGAATATCTGCAAATCAAAGCACAACAAACTAGTTTTAAAAAATTATGTTAATTGGAATTTTTCGCATAAATTAACAATTTACTGATTATATTTTATTGTGTGGTGTATACCTATCCCTTTTTAGAGTAAAAGCCACTCCCTTTTTTAGAGTATGCGCCACACATTCTGTTGCAAGAGGTTGGCAACGGTGAATTTCTAGGATAAGGAAAAATCAGTGAAGCACAAAATAGAATCTCACTGCAAATAATGGGGAATGCAAGTGAGTATGAATTGCACAAGTTCACTAATTGAACGAAGTTAGTACCTAGACGTGATACGTATTGAGCTACTGAAAGGGGCAAAGAGAACATCTGGAGAGGAAAAATAAGTCGTAAATTTTTTATGGCGCATTAATACTTGAGAGTAAATAATGGTTGGCATTTGTTTTAATTGGATGTAAAATTGTAACAAGTGTTAAAAAGAAATTGAATTCTGTTAGTGCAATGATACCTCGGCTAACGAAATGCCTCAGCTTACAAATTTTCCGGCTAATGAATATTTTTTTGTGATTTTTCTGCTTCGGCTAATGAATACAGATTCAGCTCATGAGAGAACATTTTCGATGCTATTAATGCATGTACTAACATAAAATAACCACGTCGTGAGCTGTATTTTCGCACCAATCATCAGAATTGCTGTCACTAAGGTGCGATTTATTCATGTCCACCTCTGAATCTTTTTTTAGATGTATCTATTCCTCACGGCCATAACTAGGCTGTGGCAACCGGAGCACTGACCCCAGGGCCCCAAAAAAATGTACACTTACTTTGCACAACTATAACCAAGGGCGTAGCGAGGGGGGGGGGGACTTCGGGGTCTGGTTTCCCCCCCCCCCCCGAAATGTGAGAAAATTACCGAAAAAGGGGAAAAAGATGGCCAAATCCATTGTTCTGTCACTTTGGTCCAACCCCCCCCCCCCCCGAACGAAATTTCTGGCTACGCCCCCTGACTATAACCATAGGCGGAGATAGACTTGGAAGTCTGGGGGGGGGGCACGATGATGATGATGTCAATTCATATATAAATTAGATCAGTCGACTCCACCTTTGACGCTGGGGAGGGCAACGCCCCCCCCCCCGTATCTCCGCCCAAGACTATAACCCTTTCAAGATGGGCTAAAAAGAAAAGTCTACCGCGGGGCCCCTGAAAAGGCACACTACAGCCATGCTCTTTCTGAAATTCTTTGAACTATTTCATATAAAATGAAAGGGTCAGCCAAAATAGAAAGTGCATTGAATTAAAAAAATAGGGGCCTATGTTTTCAGAGCAAGGCGTTTTTTCAGTGTGAGACTCATCAAGCTGAACAGTCTGAGAGATTATCTTTTTTTATCTGCATGCACCAGACTCAGAAATGAGCTGACCAAATCACAAATAGACGGGGACACTTAGGGGCCGTTCAAGTATTACGTCAGCAAATTTTTAGCCATTTTTGACCCCCCCCCCCCCTGTCAGCAAAATTTCGGCAGCACTGCCCCCCCCCCACACCTCCTAACGCATATTGTTGGGATTAGAAACATACGCGGGAGGGGAGGGGGCTCATAGGCCTTCACCCCCCCCCCCCCATCCCCAAGACGAAAAAAATTTTTATTGCAAAAAATATTTTTTTTAAAAATTTAAATTTCGAAAGAAAATACCTTTATACGTTGTTATAATCGATTTCTGTTATTTTCAATGCTATTCGAAGGCTAAGAATTCAAAATTTATCTCAAAGAAATTCATTGCAACCCACCCTTCAAGCCATACATGGTAAATCCTTGACCCGCAGACCAAATGTGGCCCTGAAGGTTATCTGATGTGGCTTGCCTCCCTCAAATTCAATTTCGTAGAAATGAACTAAGCGGCACATATACAGATCGCTTTTGAATGACCCGTGGCACAATGCCAGAGCATTTAAGTGACCCATGGCCCACTTTCAGATCACTGAAGTAGGGCTCAAAGATCACTTAAGTAACCCGCGACACAGTTCCAGAACACTTAAGCGATCCGTCACACACTTAGAGATCCCTTGAGTGATGTGTGGCATAGTTTTAGAGCACTTAAGCCCCCCCCCCCCCAGGCCGTTTCTACATCACTCAAGTTACCCGATACATCTCAGATAACTTAAGTGATCCACGGCGTGTAATTACGGATGACTTGAGTGATGCGTGGCACATTTCCAGAGCACTTAAGCGGCCCAAAAACATTTCCAGAGCACTTGAAGGATCTGTGAAAAATTTAGAGATCACTAAAATGGCTCTGTAGGGGACTTATCAACAGGGAGAATGTTAGTTCAGGTTCCCCAATGACTATCGAAAGTTTTTTTTCCGTTTTTGGCGCACCGAATAAGGTGCCATTAAGAATATTTCATATTTTCATAAAGGGTGGTTGATGACGTAAGCATCATCCAACCCCACCCCCCTTGTCATCAAAAGTCAGCAAATCGGAAACCCTCCATCGATGCTGACGTAATACTTGAATGACCCCTTATGAACTCTATTGGGTTTCGTCAACACGAGCTTTAATAGATTAAAGCTGGTCTTGATTGTATACATAGTGCAATGGGAAATAAAGATCTTCAGAGCATCTCTCATCTTCCTGTATATTCTCGTCTATCTACTTTCGAAGCTATTCATTTTAGCCTTCACTCAGTTTTTGTGTCTTTTTTTATAGCATTCTCGGTGTATTAAAATACTTAATGTTAAGATAAAAAAATCTTTTATCTTAAAATTTCAGGCAGAAGCTGAAACGAATCAAACGATTTTCCATAGAAACCTATGGGAAATCGCGTTTCAGCTAACGAACGTGATTCCAGGACGAATAGTCTTTAGCTGAGGTATCTCGCTATAATATTAAAATGCAATAGATTATTGTTAAATTTGATTGTTAGTATCATGGCAATAAAAATATTTCAGTTTCCAGTTTCTTAATATTTAAATAATTCGCATAATTAAAATTCAATAGCAATCATTTGAAAAATTGCCGATTTTATTTAATTAATACAAATATAACGCCACAACAGGCGAATTGCCCAACGAGGTGGCTGACTTAAGAACATCATGGATCCCCGAGTCATTTTTGGAGGCCCTACCTATTATTGCTACACCCCCCCCCCCCCCCCCGCGGAACCCCCAACGAATCGGTACATGCGGGAATGTACGTGTAGTGAAACCTGACGTGAAGTTTTTTTTGTTTCTCTGTAATGCTTGTTATGTGTAGTGCTGCCATCTGCCACCAGTTTTTCTAACTATGTGTGAAGTGTTATGATTGAATGATTTATCGTTGTAGGACTGTTGCTCTCTGTGGCGAGACTTTTTAACGGGGAGATCGGCTCGCATTTGCGCCATGAAGTTGGTAACCACAGAAAACCAACTTCAGCCGACAACCACTGTGGGGTTCGAACCCGGATCGTTATTATTTATTAAAAATAATTTCATTTATAATTTTGATGAATTTGAAGAAAATGGTATTCGGTATTCAGTCAAATCACTTCGTCCTATCCCTATAGGCAGGTGCACCCGCACAGGGCCTACTTGGAAGGGGCCTAAATTCAAATTCTTGCACAGGAATAGCTAGCTACGGCCCTGCCTATAGGTCACTCTTTTGTTCACTCTCATTCTTGTAAAAATTTTCTCTGCCACTTGTTTGGGCACTCGTTGACCTAGTCCTTCGTCTCAATGTGAACGAATTCAAAAAGTCTCTCTTCAGCCCCGTGTGCACCGCTGTGGTGGTCGAGTGGTCATAATGACGGACTCGAATCGCGAGGATCCGGGTTCGAATCCCACCAACACCGCAGTGGTGTGTTTCCCAACTTCGAGGCGCAAATGCGAGCGCGAGCCGATCTCCCCATTAAAAAGTCTCGCCACAGAGAGCAACAGGCCTACAACGATAAATCATTCAATCATTACACTTCACTCACAGTTAGGAAAAATACTGGTGGCAGATGGCAGCACTGCACATAAGCATTTACACAGAAACAAACTTCACGTCAGGTTTCACTACACGTACACGCACATTCCCGCATGTACCAATTCGTTAGAGGTTCCGCAGAGGAATATGGACGAGGTGCATGTGTGGTTTAGCAGTATCCCCGTGTGCCAATAAGGACACGCGTAGCTCTTCTCTGTACCCCTTCAACCAAGCCAATGTTAATTTGTAGGTATGGGGTCATTCAAGTATTACGTCAGCATCGAAGGGGGGGGTGTGTTTCGGATTTGCTGACTTTTGATGGCAAGGGGATTTGCAGGTTGCTTACGTCATCAACCACCCCTTTTTGAAGATGTGAAATATTCTAAGCTGCTGACGAAATTTTGCTGAGGGGGTCAAAAATGGCTGAAAATCTGCTTACGTAATACTTGAATGGCCCCTGTGGTCAGGGCCGCAACTAGATGCGTGGTCACCCGGGACAAGCGCGCATTTTGACGTCCCCTTGTAATGTTGAAGGAGAGGTTTCAAAATGAAATTTGCGCCCCCTCGGATCTAGCGCATGGGGCACGAGACCCGCTTGCTCCCCCCCCCCCCCTAGTTGCGGCCCTGGGTATGGTCTCCAAAACTTTACAGCATTCCCCAGTCCAGGACGAACTAAGCCTCGAAAAAGCGGAAGAATGACTTTAGGAGAACGCAAAGAGACCTTTTTGAAAATGAGACCAAGCATTCTATTCGCTTTTTTGACCACCGCTGAACAATGTTCAGAAAACCTAAGCCGCTCGTCAATGAGAATTCCCAAATCGGTGACCCCATTCAACTCGTAAGAGGAACGTGGGTTGCTCGAACCAAAATGAGCGACCACGCACTTGTCAACGCTAACTTACTATTTTTTAATTATATGAACCCGGTGTGTTAATCTGGGCTTAGGTGCATCACTGGCGTGATATGTTTTTTACAACCTATCACCTTTCTTTTTTTCCCTATAGCCCCTTTACACGTACAATCTTCCCCGCACGCCCGGAGCGGGACGTTCTTGCGCGAAAGATTAGAGGGCGGTTAGGAACGCGGCGTTGAAGAGCGCGTTGTTAAAAAGAGGCACATTCTTGCGCGCGCTCTTTCCTGCACAAAAGAAGGCCCCGTTCAGAATTGTGTGTGTAAAGGGAAGCGTGTGGCGAAATTCATACGCTTTTGCGTGGCGCGTGGACTTTCGGGGAAGCACAAAACTCCACGTTCCTGGCCAAAGTTTTTTCCCTGTTGGCAGATCGAAATCGGCTGACGTTTGCGCGGAAAAAATATAGATTTCAAAAGCTTATTATCACTACGTGGATTATTCATTTTTAAAAATAATTTCAGTAATCATTAATTGAAATTACTGTTACAAATTTATGGTAATTTTTTATGCAATCGATAAGAAATTGAGAAATAAAATTTCTGTGATCGTTAATTTCAAATTTTTATTGTTTCGATTCGACTTTCATTTGTTCGTTTGACTTTAATTGCTGTAATTATCTCTTAACTACATTTTCTGAATTTAATTGTTTATATACTTAATATTATAATTTTACCGAAACAAGAAAAAAAAATCAGATTTATTTTCTTCCATCAGTTATTGACTCGGTGTGTAGCCGATGTTTTTTTAATACTACCAGCCAGAAAAATAGATAAAAACTATTAAATTGAAACCTCGCTACAACGACTCTCGATATAACGATAAATCCTTCTACGACGATATATCTTCAAATCTTTTTTGGAAATGTCTATATTCTAATGTTAAACCGCTGCCTCCCGATATAACGATAATCCCCCTACAACAATATTTTTTTCTTGGTCCGCTGAGTATCGTTATATCGAGGTTTCACTGCACTTTTTTGAAATTATGGTGTTATTTTGTAGGGCTTTATTTCAGATATTTAAGAAATTCTTGATAAATTTCTCTCGGTTGTATTCATATCCTCAAAAAATCATTTCAGTTTGATGTCGAGCATAAGCACTTCACAACAATGCAAAAATAACAAATAAATTGAAGCATAATTTTTTTCAAATTTTTAACAACAACATTCCGTTGTGTGTCATACTATGACAGCAATAAAATTAAAATTGCGAATAGCAATACGTTTTTAGTTGGATATCATTCATGATATTGGATGGTTTTTGGTTTTAAATGAAATCGGCGATAATCTTATAACATGAAACATCCCTTTTATTTGGTATTTTGAACATCACTTGATCTTGGACATCTTTTGTGATCTTATCATGGAAAAGTACAGCACATTGTCCACTGAACACCTGCTATGAATGCAGAGTTGGCTGGATCTAATGAATAGGATGCTTCTTTTCAAACAGCACCATTGTTAACCTTCAGACATTCAGATAATGGAAGTTTTTTCCACAACCCTAAATCCCTTTTAATTTTTTTTTCTAGTGAGTTGAAGTCAAATTTATACTATCAAATTTAAATCAGATGTTCTTAACCTTTTTAGCAACGGCTTAAAAACATCACCACCAACTTTGTGTTCCCTAGATATATTTCCAATTTTAAAAATATGCGTATTGAATAAATTTCTAATTAAAATGGGGTTTTTTTTCGAAATTTCTGTAGCCACTGGTAGGCGTCTTAACTGGTGAGTGAACAGGAATGGAACCAGTGCCAAATCAAAAAAGAGGCTCCAAGTTATTGAAAGGCTTTCATCTATTCTGAAATTATCTTTTTTCAATTCTGGATTTTTATTAATTTTGGAATAATTTCTTTCATCAATTCTCGCATTATTTTGCATTAATTATGCGAGCATACTTCTATCGTTAATTTCAAATTTTGAAACTGATCTTTCTTAAAATACTTTTTTCTATTAAAAAAACAATTATTTTCTTATTTTCTTTAAAAAGAAAAAAAAAAGAACTTATAGGTTAAGAACCCCTAGTCAAACTATTTTAAATTTTTGCTGAGGATCCACACCCTGAGGATAAATGAAAGCTTGCGAAGTTATCAAAGTAATAGTAATTTAATATATCTATAAATCTGATAATAATGTTAGTAGATAAAGGAACCAAATCAAAGTTCGAAAATTATTACGACAACGTAATAAATGTAATTACGGCATTTGAAAAACTAATTTATCATTTCTTTAAAAAAACAATTCGTTGGAAAAAGGAAAAAAAATCGTCAAATAGACTCTGAAAAAAAAAATTGCAATAAATGTTATTGCTGAAAAAAATTATTTACATTGTATACATCTCTTTTTTTAGAACGATAATGAAGGAAGACGACGCAGGAGACGAGGGATTCGCCCCGTTTTTGCCCGTAGGGTGGGTTTGCGTTTAGACGTACGATTTTGAGTTCGCGATTGAACGCTGGAATGACCAGTTCCTGCGCGCACTCCTAACTGCACACTTTTTTCGCCTTTACACGCACACTCTTGAAGGCGGTGCTGAAGTTGTTTACAGCTATCGCGCGCGCAAAAGCGTACGTGTAAAGGGGCCTTATCTCATCAGCAGACAAAAAGGAGTGGTGGAAAAAAGACCTTAATTTGTACATCATTCCTTTCACTCCCGTTTTAAGAATGTAACAGGATTACATGCATGGCAACTTTCCGCAGCTGAAGAGCGAGTTTTAAATTCCACTCAGATGAGGTGTCAGCCCCTGCTTAAATACCACCACCACCTTCAAAAAGTTCTGAGACTTATTTTATTACCGAAAAGAATGAATACAGATAAAACCTGTTTATTTGGTGTTTCCTTAAATGTAATTACCCTGTGCAATTATGCACCCCTTTTGCCTTTGTACATACAAAGATGTAAATGCGAATTGCAAGCTTTTTTTTTTTTTGTCACACCCGCCAGTGCTGCACTTCTTCGGAACGTGGGAATCGTTGTTCCCTTAAACAAATTCTTTGAGAGGAAAAAGTCACCTTTGCAGTGGCGTAGCTAGAGGGGGAGCGGATCAAAATTTTGCCTGCATTGGTGCCTATTCCTCCTTTATGACTAAAACCCTATATGGTCTTTAAAAAAACTTTATGGGGAAAAAAAATTAATTTTTAATTTTCTACCTTCATTGACTAAATGGAGCTCATTTTCTACCTTCATGACCATTGATGGGAGAGAAAAATAAAAATCTTCATTCATATTTGTGCCTCTTACAGTTTCACAGTGATTGGGTTTGTACTAGTCCTTTAAGAGAAGAAGGAAGAAAGCTGAGGGTTTTTTTCACATTTTTCATTTTTGAAAATTGCTCTCAAGCTCTTTATCTGGAAGCAGGTTCGATCAGCCTCTGTTCCCATTTTTATTAAAGGACAGAATCTTGCTGTAACTTCTTTTCCCCCGCTATTGGTCGCTCTCGGTAGAGCTCCTAGAAATACCTTTCACAGGTGCCTTACATCCAAAGCTGCTTGAAAGGACTCTTAATGCAGCTTTGCTTAGTTCTGGGGGTATATAGCGTTCACGAAATGCTCATTCTCTTCTGAAGGTCCACCAACAGCTTTGACTAAGGCGCCTTCTGAAGAAATTGGGCAAGGGAATCTATTGTGAAGAGACAACCATGGCCCCCGCTCTGTCCCCCTAGGGGATATAAGCTGGTTCGTCTCAGTTGTGAAGAGACCACTGAACCTATGAAATAATGGCTAGGATTCAAACGCCAAGAAGTATCGCCTTTTCTCTTTGGGCACCTTAGGCAGAGCTTGAGCTCTTAGAAATAGTATAGGAGACTTGGCTAGATTTAGAGTGCCTAGAAATGCCACGTTATCTGTAGGTGCCTTCGCAAGAGCTACTAGCTTGTGTATAGGGCAGTGTCAATGACTAGGAAAAGGTGCAAATCTGCTCTGAGCTTTCGAGCCCCAAAAAACCCAAGATAAAACACAAGAGGAGTTCTGGAAGAGTTTTTCTTACAGTTGGGTGAAATAAAAACATATAATATAATGAGAAATTGAATTTTTTCTGGATATTATGCCGAAACTGATGTTTGGAAAGAAAAGTGATTTGTCTCCTCCGGGAATCGAACCCTGATCCCCTTGCATACCGGGAAAGTGCGCCAACGAATACACCAGAGACACACTTTTTAATTCCTTATAACACGCATTAGTGGCGTGAAGCGCTGAGTGGAGTCCTATAGCAGCCTCCCTTAACTACAGAAACTTTCGCTTGGCGTTTTTGTATGAAGAGATGATTTGTTTTTTTGTCCCGGAGGAGACAAATCCCTTTCCTTTCCAAATATCAGTTTCGAATTAAGGGGTCATTCAAGTATTACGTCAGCATCGAGGGTGGGGGGGAGGGTTCGGATTTGCTGACTTTTGATGACGAGGGGGGGGGTTTGAAGGTTGCTTACGTCATCAATCACCCTTTTTGAAGATATGAAATATTCTAAGCTGCGGGGGAGGGGGATGTCAGTGTTTTGCTGACAAGGAGGGAGGGTTAAAATGGCTAAAAATGTGCTTACGTAATACTTGAATGGCCCCTAACATCCAGAAAATTCAGATTCTCAGTATATTTCGGGCGAAAAAAATACCATCTCTTCATACAAAAACCTATAATCTTGAATCAATTGCACTCTGAAACAGAACCGTCTTAAGAGCATTTTGGGGGGGGGGGGGGGGGGACTCTAGGCTAAGTGATTTTTCTGAGGCCCTACCGGGCAAATTCTTGAACATTTCAAACAGATCTCATTTTTCTGAGGCCCCTGGGCCTATGCCTTGCACTGCTCTGAAATGCAGAAAATGAGAGAGGAAATTAGTCTTCTATATTTGTGTATGATAATATTTATATTGTACTATACTTTAATAATGCATAATTTTGTGTTGAAACGTGACTTACTCAGAATCCTTGTGTTTTTTCATGGTGTAGTTTCTTTTTCCTTTGAATCACTGTTTCTCTCTCATCATTATGCATATACAGTAGTGAGCTGAATCGCGAAATCATTCTCTGTAAAAAGTTATGACCGTTGTGTTCGTTAACTCATGAGACGTCCAATTAATCCAGTGTTTATTAAACTTTTGGCGTCCATGGCGCCCCCGACTTCATCATCGTTTATCCGCGGCTGCCCAGAATAGCCTAAAGCAGAGGGTTCTCAAAACTTCTTCCACGCGAGGCGTCCCTTTCCCGTATTCTATGCTTATCCGTGAGCTACGCCGGCTCCCTAGAGCTTTTTAACGAAAAAGTGTATTTTCGAAAACACCTTTGCCAGGGTCACCGCTCCGTGGCGCCCCTGAAAAAGGTTCAAGGTTCACAGTTTAAAAACCCCGGCCCAATGTAAGAAAGAACCACTTCAAAGTACTGAATAAGCCCACATCAAGACGTTGCGACGCCCCTGAAAAAAAGCTGGGCGATGAGCCACGAACGCGACGCACACTTTGAGAATCCGTCGAATATTTCCGAAATAAAATTATATAAATGAGCTATATATGCTCATCGCTTTTCAAAGCAGAGAATTCCAGCTATTTGTGTGTGTGTGGTTTTTTATTTCTCACAACACATTGGTGGTCTATGCAGTGCCGTCTCAAGAGCATCATAAGCTCCGTTCACATGTGCAAGATTGGGGGTCTCTGGTGATAATTACTGGCGTGTCAACTTAAAAGGTGGGAGAAAAGCTCATAAAAAAAGCCCATCATTCTTGGGGTTTATTGGTGGTCGACACCGACCTTTTCTCCCGTAATCCTTTGCGCCGCGAAAACTGCTATAAGCTCCTTCGTCAACCATCTTGAATCAATCACTTCAATCCAACCCACGTAACCAGTGACGACTTCCGTAAAGAAGAGGGAGGGGGGGATTACCGGCATAAACTAAACGTCATGTGAATGGTTTGTAGCGAAAATCCCCGTTACCGGGAACTTCCTGGGATGTTTTACTGCACGTGTGAACGCGACTATAGGGACTTTTCTGAGGCTGCCCTTACCTGTTTAGAAATGCCCCTGTCTAACTGTATACTCTCGAAAATTTTAACTGGATTCCATCTTCATGAAGTCCCTTTTGCACCTGAGGCACCTGGACACCGGACCTGGAATTGCCATGTACTACGTGGAAAGGTTAAAAGTAACTGAAGGTACATACGTATACTATTTCAGAAAAAACAAAAAGTGACGACGTATGTCAAACTTGCGGTAAGGGCAAGCATTTATCAGGGGCATGACCTTGGTTGCCGAAATTCCTGTATAATCGTTATTGTATTCCATTAACAGCCGTGCGGGAAACGTTTTTACGTCGGCAGCTTTGTAATTTGAATTTTTTAAAATCGTTTCTTCCGATTAAACATCTTCAGACAGAAAATATAAACTTTGAGCCGTATAAAGCTAAATATAAAGTTTTAAGAGTTCGTATACCCGAGATTATCATTCACTGATGGTATCCACGAAAGGAAACACCTGTACTTTATGAACAGTATGTACAGTCAAACCTCGTTAATGAGTCACTCTTGGAAGACCAAAAATATGGCTTAGTGATTCGTCAAACGGAATAAGCCATAGCTGTGCCAATTCCTGCCTGAGGACAATTGGGACTTCCAAAAAGTGACCCGTTAAGCGGAGTGACGCGTTAACCGAGTGACGCTTTAACGAGGTTTGACTGTAGATGTGATTTCTCTATTCTGTATGGAAAGACTGACATGGAATTATATTCTGCTTAGGGGCAATGCAGAACCTGCCTTGGGGGGGGGGGGCATGATGCTCTTAAGACGGCCCTGTGTGATAGCCACTTCGCGATCGTGCGGGCATCACGATGGACTCATATCGCGATGATCCCAGTCTGAACCCTATTAGCGGCTCAAAAGTTTTTTTTTTCCATTTTTTAATTTCGAGGTACAGGTACGAATGCTAACCGATCTTTCGTCTGACACGTTTTCCCGCAGAGAGCAGGCAGGTTTTCACCGTGGTACTTGCGTAACACGAAACTTCTACACGAAAAAGATGGCAAAACTTCTCGAACACAAACCTCATGGCCACGCATACAATATGAAAGAACTTTCCGGACACCACCAATTTGCTAGAAATTCTATAAGAGAAATTTTTCGGAAGTACATGTATACGATTGAGTAGAAGTAGTGTACATGTGCTTATATACATACACACACGCACGATAAGAGTGTAACATGATGAAAGCGATTAAATGGAAGCATGAAGATTTTTCTGCACTTTCATATCTTGGATTACCTTTGGAGAGAAAGGGTATACAGTAAAACCTCGTCAAGTCGTCACTCCGGTTAAGTCGTCATTTTTCTTCAGGCCCTTCCAGCTCTCATAGACAACAATATTATTAAACCCTCGTTTACTCGTCGCTAATTTTGGTTAACTCGTCACTATGAGAAAGTTTCTGAAAGAAGAACAGACTATTTCTATGGCTCCCTTAAAAGAAGAGCTTATTAACAGCATTGCCATATGTTTAAAGTCACCATGAAATCCTATATACCCAAACGGAACAGTGTGAAATTTAAACAAAATATCTTTGTTGGAAGAAATTAGACATTCTTTCCCAATTTGAGGTCTTCTGTTTACTTTTCCCTGCCCAGGGCCCCTCCACCAAGTCATAAGTGCTCGAGATTACTTTGTAGTTGTATCATGAATTACTGATGAATAATTAAAACACAAATTAAATTTGATGTATATGTAAAATTAATGTGCAATAGAGAGTTCTATTATGAAGAAAAGATGCTTATTCTAACAATTGCTCCGTTAGTCTAAATTAAAAATTACTTGTATAAATCAAAGTGTACAGTACATTTTACCACAATAATTTATGTAATAAGAGATAAAAAACAGGTAAAAAATGATATTATTTTTCTTCTTTTGCAATCTAAATTTTATTAATATTGTTATTTTGATTCCTACTTTGATAAATGCCATATCACTTTAAATTTATACGATTTTCAAAACATTGCACGTTAAAACTGATAGCACTCCGGTTAAGTCGTCACTCCTCCTAATATTCCTCCTAATACTCCGTTTAAGCCGTCATAAATTTTCGATAACTTGAGGTGACGACTTTTATCGAGGTTTTACTGTATGGTTTTTTTTTTAAATGAATTTTTTTTTTTTCAACCAACTTTTAGGGCGATTTTCCAGTTGTGTTTGGTGTTTGCAATCGTAAAAGTGCACAAAACATAAAAAAATTAGTATAAAGTAAAATTTTATTTGAAAAATAACATCAAAACTGAAAACACACAAAATAAATTTAATCTGGTTTTTTCAGATTGAAAAAGTTTCAAGTTCTCTTTCTACTAATGCATAATTTTAAGTTTGCACCTAAAGCAGGAACAAAAAAATGTCGCCCCTCCCCACTGACCAAAACCTGCCTACGCCACTGCACCTTGGGCAAGATCGAGGGGAATAAGCTGGTTGCAGACGTATTGGTAGGTGATGTTTTGATAGTTGATCTGACACCAGAAGGGACCTATGAGCTGGCGCATTGCCGTGATGAAGCGCCCACCACTTCATCTTCCGAAGATCTGTTCGCTTGCATCTCACCGAATCATGTAGATGTTCAAGGACTCACGGGTCCCTACTGGTGTCAGATTAGGGGCCATTCAAGTATTACGTAAGCAGATTTTCAGCCATTTTTGACCCGTCAGCAAAATTTCGTCAGCAGCTTAGAATATTTCATATCTTCAAAAAGGGGTGGTTGATGACGTAAGCAACCTTCAAACCTCCCTTGTCATAAAAAGTCAGCAAATCCGAAACCTCCTCCGCCCCCCTCGATGCTGGCGTAATACTTGAGAATGACCCTTTACCTGCCAAAACATCGCATTCTGATACTTTCACTACCAGCTCATTCCCTTCATCCATGTGGCTTTTTCAATTTTTCTTCAGATAAAGAATTTGCTTAAGGGACAACGGTTCACGGTTTTCAGGTTCCGGAGAAGTTGCAGCAAGCAGTGACGAAGGATCTACTTCACCACGCACCAAACACCTTCGACCACACATCGCTGTAAACTGTCATTTACAAGTTGGGTTTGAAATGAAAGTGCCATCTATCGGTGTTCACTTTAAGCTCGTTAAGAAAAATATCTTGTCTATATTCTTTCCCCGGTTCGAACCTGGGACCTGACGGCAACCTTCACTGTGGTAGACGAGCATCTTGCTGCCACGCAGGGCCGGACTTAGGGGGGGGGCGCGAAAGGTGCGGTCGCACCGGGCTGCAAAATTTCCAAACGAAACCCTTTCCTTCCTCAGCATGTTTTAGATGAGCCGATCCACCCATTAAAAAGTCTCGCCACAGAGAGCAACAGGCTTACAACGAAACAATTATTCAATCATTACACTTCACTCATAGTTAGAAAAACTGATGGCAGATGACAGCACTACACAGAAACAAACTTCACGTACACGCACATTCCCGCATGTACCAATTCGTTACAGGTTCCGCAGAGAAATATGGGCGAGGTACATGCGTGGTTTAGTAGTAGTAGTAGCATGTTTTGGATGGCCGCTGTGGTGGTCGAGTGCTCATAGTGGCGGACTATCACCACGATGGCCCGGGTTCAAACTCCACCGTCGCAACAGTCGGCTGAAGTTGGTTTTCTGTGGTGCCCAACTACGACGTACGAATGCAAGCCGCGATCTCCCCGTTAAAAAGTCTCGCCACAGAGAGCAACATGCCTACAACAATAAAATCTTCGATCATTACACTTGATTCATAGTTTGAAAAATAGGAGGCAGATGGCAGCACTATAACAAGCATTACACAGAAACGAGCTTCACGTTAGGTTCACAAAACGGACACGCACATTCCAACATGTACCAATTCGTTAAAAGTTTCGCTTCCGCAGAGGAATACGGACGAGTTGCGTGGTTTAGTAGAATGTTTTGGAAAAACAATTTTGATTAAATTCAAATTTTTTTTAACATTCAACTATTATTGCTTGTGAAAGGAGGCCCTTATACATTTAATGTGCACAAAGGTCCGAAAATTTAGTATGTAGGCTACGTTTCTACGATACATGGGCAGCGATACGGGTGGGTGATACCCCCCCCCCCCCCCAGCGTCAAAGATGGAGTCCATAGATCTAATGCATATGCGTGTATATGAATTCACATCATCGTGCATTCCCCCAGACTTCCAAGTCTATCTTTGCCTATGCGTCGATAGTTCATTTTGCCTACTATTAAATAAATTACTGTATATATGAGGTTTTGGCATAGGCGGAGATAGACTAATATTAGAATGCTAAGCTATGCCTAATATTCCATGATGATGCCAGTTCAAATATATGCATAAACCTTAGATCGGTCGACTCTGTCATTGGCGCATTACCCAGCCATGCCCCTCCTCGTATTTCCACCCATGGGTTTAGGCTGATTGCAACTAGTGTTATCAGGGCCGCAACTAGGGGGGAGCATGGGCGGAGATACGGGGGGAGACTGCCCCCCCCCCCAGCATCAAAGGTGAAGTCGACAGATCTAATGCATATATGTATAGATGAATCGACATCATCATCTTGCCCCGCAGCAATAATGACCGTGCCCCCCCCCAGACTTCCAAGTCTATCTCCGCCTATGGAGGGGGAGCAGGCGGATCCCGTGCCCCGGGTGCTAAACCCGAGGGGGCACAAATTTCATTCTGAAACCTCTCCTTCAACATCACAAGGAGGCGTCAAAATGCGTGCTTGCCCCGGGTGACCAAGCATCTAGTTGCGGCCCTGAGTGTTATTAATATTCGACAACCTATACCAGGGCGTCTTTTTTGAATTCCGAATTTGGATATTTAAATATTGAGATGCAATCTTTGATTTTATTTGCGACAAGAAACTCTCGGTTTTTAAACAAGTAAAATAACATTGAAGAGCTCATGTACAGTGAATCCATTAGTAGCATTTTCAAACACTTGTTATGGAAAACGTTGTAGGCGTGGGAAAACACTTTAAACGGGAAAATTTCGAAAGTTTTAGCGAAGGTTAGGACTACGAAAATAAGTCGTACTAAGCGAGAAAACTTTCTAAGAGGGAACGTGTAAAGCGGAATATACTGTAGTAATTTTAAATTAATCTACATTTTCTAACGTGTTTCAGAATGTTTTCCTATATTTTTGGGAATCCCAGTATTTGATTCCTTTTCTTCTACTATTTACATTAAGCAAAAACAGCAATAAAAGATTCGAGAAATGATCAAAGTTATCGAATTGCAACATGTATTTGATAAAGATGATGCATGAAACACTTTAAGCGCACGCGCGCCCTCACACAGTCGCCAACTCGATCCCGGCATGTGATGCCATCTATCTCACATAAATTTTGTAAAATTAACTAAAGTGCAATGTCTCTCAATATATCGTGCTTGATTACTAGAGCCCGGAAGTTCAGGCAAAATTAAAAACCATGCTTTCTGGCAGACCCGTCATTGGGGGGGGGGGGCATTGGCCCCCTGGCTTTTGAAAATACGCTACAAATGGTATGTGTATATATATATATATGCATACCTTGAGTTGAGTACATGTTCTTTGCCCCTCCCCCCTTGAAAAAGTTAAAATGACGGCCCTGTTTTCTTGCCTTTTTCAAGCTTTTCTGTAAAAATGCCTTTTTTGAAATTTTTCTGCCATAAGTGCCTATTTCAACATAGTTTTAAGTTTATTGGTACATTTCAGAGGCCACTATATGCAAAAATTGGATATTTTAGCATTGAAAAACAAAAGAAATGCTTTTTTAAAGAATTTTCTGACTCTCAGCATTTATTTTCATCAGAATTTCCCTTCCAGTTCCATTTAAATACGAATAATTTGGCGAAGTGATGATCTAAGAGATTAGGAACTTGGTGTTGCCGTGAGTTAACTTTACCTTGACCGGATAGTGTTTGCATATGTTCATGGCCCTCACAAGGGTGGGACTGAATGACTGACTGAGTTCAACCCCCTGGACAATTACCATCTTTTTTCGTTTTTATGGTATATATTCACTATGGAAGGGCCCACGGAAAGTCTGGCTTGGGGGCCCCAAGGCTGGGATTTTTGGCTGGCCTCCTTGTCAGATGTTTCACGGGTCCCAAAGAAGTGAATTTATTGCATGAAAAAAAAAGTTAGAATCGTCACCCCGGGTCCCTCCGGCTGGAGCCCTGTCAGCCCCACCTGTGTGGCGACCATGGGTGTTAGTCGTGGTATTTCAGATGAATGCAGCCCTGGCCACGACCTCCTATATAACGTTATCTAGGTGGTCGTGATCTTCTCCATCTCCTTCTCTGCTCTCCTCCTGTTCTTTGGTATAAACAAAGTTTCGAAATCCCCGGATTCTGGGGAACGCCAATCCACCAATCAGAGGGCTTGAAATTTCCCACTTGAACACCAGAGAGAGAGAGCAGACGACTTTTGCTCCTTCTGTCTCGCAGCTCTCTCACTCCTCTTTCTCACGGCAGTATAAACAAATTAGTAAGAGCTCCCGGATGTGAAAGATGACCCAATGACCAATGAGAAGGCTTGAAATTTCCCGCCAAATTCGAGGGATAGCTGACGATCGAGTGATGATTCTACTGCGCAGTTGAATTCCAGGCGTCATCAGTGACGTTGCTGTCTTCCGCACCACCCTCCTGTGTTTCACGAGAGTGGAGGAAAAATTAATTTTAAAAATCTGGTAAATTTGTTCTTCAATATCTGGTGAGTTTTACAGTTAATTCTTAAACTTATTTATTTTGTAAATCGGTGAAATTTTTTAGAAAAGAGTGCTCCGAATATGTGCAAAGTCGCCTTTGACCAGACGCACGCGGGGCTCTGTGCGAAAATGAAGCGGGAACAGGGCGTCGTGACTATTTCGGAGCCTCGAAAACCTTTAAGGGTGGCGTCTTTTTTGCACCCAATGTTACATGTGTTTCTTTCAAAGCCCGAAATCGAACAATTCGCGAATTGGCCGCAGTTCGTCGGGCTTTGGCTGGTCCACGTAAGGGAGTTCAACTGGTTAAACAACAGATGGTATCCAACCAAAGTCGGTATTGCCGTGGACCAAACTATTTTCAACTGTGTTATGGCGTCATCATACAAGATCAACTATGAACTGGACTATGCTACAGCTTCATCTAAAGTGATTGTGCATAAGGACGTTTACGCAAAGATCGGCCCTACAGAAAAGAATGTCACTATCGTGAAAGAGCGATTACACAATGGTGTGCCGAGCAAAAATTACATTAAATTCAGCCAAGACCAATGGTATAAGTTGGTTGAACTTAAAGATAACATCAACCTGAGCATAGAGTGTTTTCGTCTGGATCTATTGGATTTGGTCTCGTCTTACGGCGACTTCGTGGGGTTCAACAGCTCGAGGAAGCCAACAGTGGATGAACAAAAAAGTCATGCGAGACGACCTCCATGCTGCATTCCGTGAGTACATTGTTAAAAAAGGTGACTTAAAATCGTTAAACTATATTGAGAAAACAAACGACCACAATTCTTTTGAGACATTTTTGAACGCCGTGCAATGTTTTGATATATATGAATTTATTGATGTGTATCTGTCTAGGCAGCACTATGAAGTGAGCTGTGAGTTTTTAAATTCCATTAAGTTTACTGAGTTCGTTAACGATGCTAAACGTCGCCTGGTTGATTAATTTGTATTTGTTACAAGTATGTGAATTAAATTCATTGAATTAAATTTTTGAGTTGGTATTTTATTTTTTGAGTGTTTTACTATTTATTTGACTGTAACTCAACAGAAGTTTCATTATACTTATGGATGGCGTTAAGTCTTTGTTTCATTCGGTCCAGTAACCGTTGTTGAAGTTGGTAATTATTGCAGGCGCGGATTCTGGGTTGAAGACGCCATTAGATTCAAACGTAAAGTTGAAGAGTTTGAAAAACTTTGGGTAGAAACTGTGAAATGGAAAAATATACAGATCCAACAGAACCAGGAAGTTTTGGAGGAATAAATGCTCTGCATCGGAACTTGAAAGAAAGAGGTTATAATTTTTCTCTGAAACAAGTGAAAAAATGGTTAGACGGTAATGAGGCTTATACATTACATAAGCCAGCGCGAAAGAATTTTCGCAGGAATCGTGTTATCGTAGGTGGCATGAACGAACAGTTTCAAGCAGATTTAGCTGATATGCAATCATTGAGTAAACAAAATAGTGGCTATAAGTATATTCTTACTTGCATTGACATTCTATCTAAATACGCTTGGGCTATCCCTTTGAAAGATAAAACTGGAGAAGAGGTAACTAAAGCATTTAAAAAAATATTCAAAGACAGAATTTGTCAGAACTTGCAAACTGACAAAGGAACGGAATTTCAAAACAGGGTAGTACAAAGATACCTTAAATCCAAAAACGTAAATTTTTTTCACGAGCGATAGCGAGAAGAAAGCTTCAGTGGTAGAAAGGTTCAACAGAACGTTGAAACAGAAAATGTTCAAGTATTTCACGTTCAAAAATACTCATAGATACATCGATGTTTTGGATCAGTTGATCAAGAGTTATAATAACACGTGGCATCGCAGTATCAAAATGAAATCTATCATGGTGACAGAGGAAAATCAGTCTCAGGTATGGCAAGAATTATACAAAGACATCCTAGGAGAGAAAAGTATAAAATTCAAGTTTGCAGTCGGTGACACTGTTCGCATAAGTCGATCAAAGATGATTTTTGAAAAGGGTTATGAACATAACTGGACTCGCGAAATATTTACCGTAAAACAGCGAATAGGCAGAGATCCCCCTGTTTACAAGATAGGTGATGCTGATGGAGAACCTATTAAAGGAACTTTCTACGAGCACGAGCTGCAAAAAGTGAAACCTAGTGAATATTACCAGGTTGAGAAGATCTTGAAAAAGCGGAAACTTAAAGGCAAAATCGAATACTTTGTGAAATTCAAAGGTTACCCAAATAAATTCAACGCATGGGTCCGAGAGTTGAAAAGGATATAAAAAGACAGTAACCACTAAATTGTTACTCATTAGAAAAATGTCTTTCTTCCTAACACTACCCATCGATAGTTCAGCTGCGTACTACCCAGGTAACACGATATCTCACTACATTACCCAATTGCCAAAACCGATTCATTTGTCTGGAGATTGGGAATGTGAGTTATCTGAAATAATTTACCCTCATTGCTGGTACAACGTGACGGAAGGTTCCAATCTTATAGGATTTGACTTGGGTGATGGCGAACTTCAAGGACGACATATTCCAGCTGGGAATTATGAAACAGTGTCCGATCTAATAAAAGGTATTGAAATCGAATCCTTCAAGAACAGCATTACATTCCACTACAACGACAGCTCTAAGAAAGTAAAAATTATCCTGAACGATGGGGCAAGATTACTGTTGAACACTGGTATTGCTGAACTATTAGGTTTTGAGCCTACCCTTCTTAAAGAAACCACAGAGAGTCCTTTCGTAGCAGACACAAATGTATTTTATCCTGTATTGTACATTTACACCGATATAATAGAGCCACAAGTGGTGGGAGACGTTCAAGCACCTCTCCTACGCGTAGTTAGAGTTAAAGGAAGAGACAACGAAATAGTCAGTGCATACTATGACCGACCACACTACTTTCCTCTTTCTTCCTTATATAGCAGATCGCAGCTTTCATTAACTGTCATTCGACATGGACGTGTTGAAGCTTAAACACCCTTTTACGGCAGTATGCTCTGGTCCTACTTCATGCGGGAAAACTAGGTTTGTATCAAGGTTGCTTGCAGAGCAGATGATAGAACCTTTCCCTACCGAAATAGTATGGTTTTATGGGGTCTACCAGTCATTTTACGAAGAAATTCCAGGAGTTCAGTTTGTTGAGGGGTTACCCGATAATTACAACTCCTACATCGGTCAAAGAACATTGTTTATCATTGACGATTTGATGACTGAATTAGGAAACGATAAACGGTTAACAAATCTTTTCACACGGGGAAGTCATCATAAAAATCTGTCGGTGGTGTTCATAGTCCAAAATTTCTTCCATAAAGGAAGTGAGATGAGGGAAATTTCCCTGAACGCCCATTAATTAATTTTATTCAACAATCCTAGGGATCGTAGTCAAATACAACATTTAGCAAGGCAGATGTATCCTGGTAAAAGCAAGTTTCTCTAGGAAGTTTTTGATGACGCAACTAAACAGGCGTATGGATAATTGTTAGTTGATTTAAAACCGGTTACGGAGGAGGGGCTTAGGCTAAAAACCGGTATTTTCCGAGACGATATACACTACGTCTACCAGTCCAGATAAGTCAGATAGTCACCAACAGCAGCGGTCATGGGGAGTGTAATAATTGACTTCGAAGGGTTCCAGTCCGAGACGGAGGGATACATAGTGAAGGAACTTGCCTTTTTTTCGGTAGATTCTGGAAGCTACGGTGTTTATACTTTCCAACCACCGTTCGAATGGGCAAAATTAACAATGAAAGAGAAATGTTCTGCTGTATGGGTGATGGCCAATCTTCATAACATGTCTTGGTCCGGTGGTGACTTTCCTTACGAAAGTCTCACAGACATACTAACCTTCTTATCCCGTTCCCACTCCAAACTATATTGCAAGGGACTCGAGAAATGTAAGTTTATAACTTATGTTTGTGGTGTAGAGTGCTGCGACCTAGAAGAATTTCCTCGAGTTTCTGTCTTACCTCCTGCTCACGTGAAGTGCTTCAAGCACAGGGCGAATTTCGACCACTGCGCGCTCAACAAGGCTGTGAAATTCGGTATGTATAGCAGGCAACAGATAAATTTTCCCCATTTGTGATCCTGATGTCTCGATACGCGCATCATCACCTTGAACTCCTACGACAGATATCTCAAGCCAAACCTAAAAAACGCCTCGACTTGATCAAAAAAAGTCAAAACAGTGTTATCAAAGCCTTGTGCGAGGTCTGTTTGAATTTACTCAAAGGAAACATTCCTGTAACGAAATCTCGAAGAGATAAACTCAGCAAGTACAGAAAAAGTTTAAGAAATTTAGCCGCCAAGAAGGTGCCTTTATATAAAAAAAGACGCATATTGGTTCAGAAAGGAAACGGCTTTCTAAGCCTGCTATTACCCGCTGCGATTTCCGTCATCTCCACTTTAGTAAATGGAACACGCTAAAAAATACGTCATCGTTGCGGCAGACCGACATCTCAATGCCGTCGAAGAACAACTCGGGCTGTTGGACAAAGATATTAATTCCATTCTAAAGAGAAAAGTTCTTGATGACGGTGAGAAAGCAAAACAGTATTTGCAAGTGTTGCAAAAATACTTGCAAATTGCTGACAATTCATCCAAAGAAGTTCAAGGCGACGTCAAAGTCGACAACGAGACCGAAGAATCCGATGGAATGGAGTATGAAGATTCTATATTGAAATCTACAGCTCCAAAGAAAAAGCAGACGACCAAGCAACTGATCGAGAAGATGAAGCAAAATAACAAACTGATTTTCTGGAATGAAAAAGGTGAACTCGTGTATAAAGGTGAAGTTGTACCTGGAAGCGATATTGTTCAACTATTCAAAGAATCTATGAAGCAGAAACGTGTAAACCGATTGAAGAAAAATAATGTACCCGCTGGAAAAAAATTATTTGATGAAGCTATGAAAGAAATGAAAACCCTACGTGGTATACTCTGTAATTATGAGAAAAAAATAAATGTTATCAATAATGTAAAAATTTGTCTTTGTTCTGATTTTTTTTTTCAAACAGTAATTTACACAATAACGACAAACACAAGAAATATTCATTTTTAAATTTTTTTTTATTTATTAAAAATCATTCTTACACCATATTTCTTCTTGAAATATTGATACAAAGCAAAGTCACAACCATTCATTTTTAGAAAATTTACAATATCTTCCATAGATTTTCCTTCGCTGCGCTTGATTAAGAAATACATAGAATATTGTCCACATACGTTTGAAGTCAGAGATTGTAGAGGTGTTTCATTCCACAAAACTTTTGGGAACCTCTTAATAAATGAAGCGATGTCTTTTCCATATACTTCTGGCTTCTGTCCATACGAATCGAAAAACTCCACTATCTTCTTATCTGGTAAATTAACGGCCATCCAGTGTGACCCAGGCTTGGTGTGATCATCGCTGTTGACCACGAAGGAAGCCGGGTAATTAATGTTCTTGGGTATCTTATCGGAGGGAAACACGCCAATGAAATACGGTGATTCTTTCTTTAACACTTTCTCTATCTGGGAGGAATACATATTCAACTGCTGAAATCAAACAATATGTTGCGTGTCTGGTTGATCTCTATCACGTTATCAAACTCCAAGTATACAATGATGGAGATTGGGTTAGGCAATGGTGCTTTAAACTTGGTTTCCAGTCGTAGATTTCCATGTTTTATTAGACTGAAATGACCGCCGTGGCATAAATCGGCTGATAAGTCGTATACGAAGAGCGAATAGCCATTCGGATATTCCTCTCTAGAAATATCAATACCTTCGTCTTTGCAGGCCTTTTCTGTTCCGAGAAACAAACTGTGATAAGCTCGTACGTATTGATTCTGGTCAAACTGTGGTTCCAGGGGCTTGAAGGGTACTGGCTCGCCATCTATATACACTGCTATGTAATTCAAGTCATAGTGCTTGAATTCGAAAGGTGATTTATTGTATGAGCCAGAAAACGCGTCGTTGTCTACTAAACCAACGACAACTCTTTTTGGCAACTGGCCCACTACTATACTATCCTGAATCCAGGACATATTTCCTTGATGAAGTGAGTAGACTTTACATACAATGCGATCTATAGGATACTTTGCTGATGTGTGAGACAATGCTTTGGCATGACCAACGAGCACACCAGGCGAGACTTTCACTTTCCTTATCTGTATAGATACGTGATCTAACATGACTTTGTAATCGGCCTTTGAGGTTGAAGATACAAGGCAGAATTCAGGCTTGCTTCTAATAAGTTTTATCTTTAGGGAAACGAGGTTCAATAATAATCGTCCTTGGCAAAAAATATCTCCATGGATAGATCCAATCATGTCAACCGTCTTACTTTCTTTTATAAATTCAGTCCTCTCGGCTAGTCCTTCATTTCCGTCCTTAGCTTCAGGATCAACGATGTTCATTTTTCCGGCAGTATCCTTATAATAAAGTTCAGTAGTAAGATGACTTGTCTTGCTATCAATACCGTGATTCAAAAGTGTCTCGATTATTGAACGATAAGCGTAAGTATTGTTTGATGACGACACTAGGCGATCATTAAGCGAAACATCAACCTGTGAAAACATAGAGTGTAAAAATAGGTTTACAGGCCCTACTTTGTCTTCTTTGGTCAAAGGCTTTCCATTTCCTTTCACCACTTTGGCCTTGACGTATAACAGGGTTTGTGTAAGATCCAAGTATTCTTCTCCACTGCCAGAAATGTAAAATTCTATGGGACCTCCATCTGATATATTTGCTATAGGGTGAAAAGTCACCCATTTGCCACCTTCTATTACTGTTTGCGTGCCAGGTAAAGAAAATAAATTCAGCTCGGACTTCACGAGTTCGGGGGAATCTTTGAGTCGGTAAGTCGTCACGAATCGAATATGTCACGTGTACTCCGTTTGGGTTTCTTTGCAAAAATGACGCGTTGAGCCTTTCGACGTTTCCTTTTAAGGCCTTCACCAAACATTGCTTTTGTCTTGTTTACTGCTTTTTCGGCGAGAATTTTTCCAGCTTCCTTAAGACGACGCTTGGCAGCAACTTTTACTTTATCTCCTTTGATTACGTCGCCCACAATGTCCGCTCCAGATCTTAGTACTTGTTTGCCAACAGTTTTGGCTCCTTGCTTCAAAAATGGCAAGGCGACTCGGAATAAACTCCCGAATATGTTGCCTAATCCATTTCCTCGCTGAAGCGTAACTCCAGAATAATATGGTAAGCCTCTTCCAGCTTGCTCCAAATAATATTGTTCGAACGATTTTGTACAGCAGTGATAGGGAACCTTCATCTTTACAGTTTCGTATCTCACTTCAAAATGATCTTGAAGTTGTACATTTAACAGTTTTATAGTATTTGTCTAATGCGAAAATGTAATACTGCTATGGCTTTACCTCTATTGAATGGTATGCGTTTACCAGAACTTGATCTTATCTCCATTTCGATGGTTTGAAATACTCGCCGGGAAAGAGGAAAGTAGTGTGGTCGGTCATAGCATGCATTGACTATTTCGTTGTCTCTTCCTTTAACTCTAACTACGCGTAGGAGAGGTGCTTGAACGTCTCCCACCACTTGTGGCTCTATTATATCGGTGTAAATGTACAATACAGGATATTGTAAATGTACAATACGCCTGTTTAGTTGCGTCATCAAAAACTTCCTGGAGAAACTTGCTTTTACCAGGATACATCTGCCTTGCTAAATGTTGTATTTGACTACGATCCCTAGGATTGTTGAATAAAATTAATTAATGGGCGTTCAGGGAAATTTCCCTCATCTCACTTCCTTTATGGAAGAAATTTTGGACTATGAACACCACCGACAGATTTTTATGATGACTTCCCCGTGTGAAAAGATTTGTTAACCGTTTATCGTTTCCTAATTCAGTCATCAAATCGTCAATGATAAACAATGTTCTTTGACCGATGTAGGAGTTGTAATTATCGGGTAACCCCTCAACAAACTGAACTCCTGGAATTTCTTCGTAAAATGACTGGTAGACCCCATAAAACCATACTATTTCGGTAGGGAAAGGTTCTATCATCTGCTCTGCAAGCAACCTTGATACAAACCTAGTTTTCCCGCATGAAGTAGGACCAGAGCATACTGCCGTAAAAGGGTGTTTAAGCTTCAACACGTCCATGTCGAATGACAGTTAATGAAAGCTGCGATCTGCTATATAAGGAAGAAAGAGGAAAGTAGTGTGGTCGGTCATAGTATGCACTGACTATTTCGTTGTCTCTTCCTTTAACTCTAACTACGCGTAGGAGAGGTGCTTGAACGTCTCCCACCACTTGTGGCTCTATTATATCGGTGTAAATGTACAATACAGGATAAAATACATTTGTGTCTGCTACGAAAGGACTCTCTGTGGTTTCTTTAAGAAGGGTAGGCTCAAAACCTAATAGTTCAGCAATACCAGTGTTCAACAGTAATCTTGCCCCATCGTTCAGGATAATTTTTACTTTCTTAGAGCTGTCGTTGTAGTGGAATGTAATGCTGTTCTTGAAGGATTCGATTTCAATACCTTTTATTAGATCGGACACTGTTTCATAATTCCCAGCTGGAATATGTCGTCCTTGAAGTTCGCCATCACCCAAGTCAAATCCTATAAGATTGGAACCTTCCGTCACGTTGTACCAGCAATGAGGGTAAATTATTTCAGATAACTCACATTCCCAATCTCCAGACAAATGAATCGGTTTTGGCAATTGGGTAATGTAGTGAGATATCGTGTTACCTGGGTAGTACGCAGCTGAACTATCGATGGGTAGTGTTAGGAAGAAAGACATTTTTCTAATGAGTAACAATTTAGTGGTTACTGTCTTTTTATATCCTTTTCAACTCTCGGACCCATGCGTTGAATTTATTTGGGTAACCTTTGAATTTCACAAAGTATTCGATTTTGCCTTTAAGTTTCCGCTTTTTCAAGATCTTCTCAACCTGGTAATATTCACTAGGTTTCACTTTTTGCAGCTCGTGCTCGTAGAAAGTTCCTTTAATAGGTTCTCCATCAGCATCACCTATCTTGTAAACAGGGGGATCTCTGCCTATTCGCTGTTTTACGGTAAATATTTCGCGAGTCCAGTTATGTTCATAACCCTTTTCAAAAATCATCTTTGATCGACTTATGCGAACAGTGTCACCGACTGCAAACTTGAATTTTATACTTTTCTCTCCTAGGATGTCTTTGTATAATTCTTGCCATACCTGAGACTGATTTTCCTCTGTCACCATGATAGATTTCATTTTGATACTGCGATGCCACGTGTTATTATAACTCTTGATCAACTGATCCAAAACATCGATGTATCTATGAGTATTTTTGAACGTGAAATACTTGAACATTTTCTGTTTCAACGTTCTGTTGAACCTTTCTACCACTGAAGCTTTCTTCTCGCTATCGCTCGTGAAAAAAATTTACGTTTTTGGATTTAAGGTATCTTTGTACTACCCTGTTTTGAAATTCCGTTCCTTTGTCAGTTTGCAAGTTCTGACAAATTCTGTCTTTGAATATTTTTTTAAATGCTTTAGTTACCTCTTCTCCAGTTTTATCTTTCAAAGGGATAGCCCAAGCGTATTTAGATAGAATGTCAATGCAAGTAAGAATATACTTATAGCCACTATTTTGTTTACTCAATGATTGCATATCAGCTAAATCTGCTTGAAACTGTTCGTTCATGCCACCTACGATAACACGATTCCTGCGAAAATTCTTTCGCGCTGGCTTATGTAATGTATAAGCCTCATTACCGTCTAACCATTTTTTCACTTGTTTCAGAGAAAAATTATAACCTCTTTCTTTCAAGTTCCGATGCAGAGCATTTATTCCTCCAAAACTTCCTGGTTCTGTTGGATCTGTATATTTTTCCATTTCACAGTTTCTACCCAAAGTTTTTCAAACTCTTCAACTTTACGTTTGAATCTAATGGCGTCTTCAACCCAGAATCCGCGCCTGCAATAATTACCAACTTCAACAACGGTTACTGGACCGAATGAAACAAAGACTTAACGCCATCCATAAGTATAATGAAACTTCTGTTGAGTTACAGTCAAATAAATAGTAAAACACTCAAAAAATAAAATACCAACTCAAAAATTTAATTCAATGAATTTAATTCACATACTTGTAACAAATACAAATTAATCAACCAGGCGACGTTTAGCATCGTTAACGAACTCAGTAAACTTAATGGAATTTAAAAACTCACAGCTCACTTCATAGTGCTGCCTAGACAGATACACATCAATAAATTCATATATATCAAAACATTGCACGGCGTTCAAAAATGTCTCAAAAGAATTGTGGTCGTTTGTTTTCTCAATATAGTTTAACGATTTTAAGTCACCTTTTTTAACAATGTACTCACGGAATGCAGCATGGAGGTCGTCTCGCATGACTTTTTTGTTCATCCACTGTTGGCTTCCTCGAGCTGTTGAACCCCACGAAGTCGCCGTAAGACGAGACCAAATCCAATAGATCCAGACGAAAACACTCTATGCTCAGGTTGATGTTATCTTTAAGTTCAACCAACTTATACCATTGGTCTTGGCTGAATTTAATGTAATTTTTGCTCGGCACACCATTGTGTAATCGCTCTTTCACGATAGTGACATTCTTTTCTGTAGGGCCGATCTTTGCGTAAACGTCCTTATGCACAATCACTTTAGATGAAGCTGTAGCATAGTCCAGTTCATAGTTGATCTTGTATGATGACGCCATAACACAGTTGAAAATAGTTTGGTCCACGGCAATACCGACTTTGGTTGGATACCATCTGTTGTTTAACCAGTTGAACTCCCTTACGTGGACCAGGATATATCCATTGAAGACGCAAACTCTCGCCAAGACAGAGTCACCCAGCTGGTAGGAATGATCAGGTTGAGCCATTTGTCTTAGCAGATCTTCTGACATTTTGTCCTGTAAGAAAGAATCGTGTTAGGGGCATCGCAAATGCCGTAACAACACCATTCGGGCTGTTTGAATTTCTCTTCATGCCTTTCGGTCTGTCGAATGCAGCTGCAACATTCCAGAGATTCATACGTATGGTGTTGCAGGGTTTCACCTTTTGTGTACCGTATTTCGACGATATTCTCGTGGCATCTACTAACACTGAAGAGCACGAGGAACATTTGCGCCAAGTATTCAAACGCTTTTCCGAATTTGGAGTTCGCCTCAACGCTGCCAAATATGTTCTGGGGCAACCATCACTTCGATTTTTGAGTCATATGATCTCTGCAACCGGCGTTGCGCCTCTTCCAGAGAAGGTGTCGGTCATCGCAGAATACCCAAAGCCAGACACAATCAAAGAGCTACGATGATTTTTGGCCCTCCTCAATTTTTATCGTCGCTTCGTTCCAAAAGCAGCAGAGACGCAGGCACTCCTGCATAAATTTCTGGAAGGTGCCAAGAGAAACGATAAGAGGAAGATCGTTTGGACCAAAGAAGCCGATGAAGCATTCCTGAAGTCTAAGCGGGATCTGGCAGATGCAACAGCTTTGGCGTTTCCAGTGGCAGGAGCATCCTTGGCTATTGTGGTAGATGCTTCCGATGTTGCCATGGGAGCAACTTTGCAACAACGTGTGTCGGGATCTTGGCAGCCACTTGGGTTCTACTCCAAGAAGTTATCTCCTGCACAAAAGAATTACAGTGCCTATGATCAAGAGCTGTTGGCAGCTTACTCTGCTATCAAATACTTCAGGCATATGGTTGAAGGCCATCCGTTTGTCCTGTACACGGAAGAAAAGCCTCTCATATATGCCTTCAGCCAGACTACTGACAAGTGCTCACCTCGTCAGCTTCGACACCTTGATTTCATGGGTCAGTTTACCACTGACATCCGACACATCAAGGGGGCAGAAAATGTTGTGGCAGGTGCATTGTCTCGGATATCCATATCTATCATGGAGACCGTCCATCCATCTTCCACCGACTTCAAACGAATTGCAGAGGAACAACTCAAAGATGAGGATATTCTGCACCTACTCACCAATCCTTCATCTACTTCCTTGAAGATCCACTCTCTTCCTGTTGATGAATCAAAGCTTCAGCTGTACTGTGACATCTCTACATTCGACCACTGGTTCCATCCTCGATGCGTAGGGACATCTTCACTGCCTTGCATGGACTGTCACATCCTGGAGTGAAGGCCTCTGTGAAACTAGTTCAACAGCGTTTCGTGTGGCCCACACTGAAGGCTGACGTGACCACTTGGGCACGTACATGCATCAACTGTCAGAAGTCTAAAGTGAGTCGACATACAAAGAGCCCACATGGGGAATTTTCACCATCTGATGCCAGGTTTGAACACGTCCACATTGATATCGTAGGCCCTTTGCCTCCATCAGAAGGCTACAAATATTGTTTTACCTGTGTGGATCGCTTCTCTAAATGGCCTGAAGCCTTCCCTATGCCGGATAGCTCTGCTGACACTGTAGCCAAGGTTTTCTATGCTGGATGGGTTGCTCGATTCGGTGCACCTAACAGAATCACCTCAGACCAAGGTGTCCAGTTTGAGTCCTTTTTGTTCAAGGCTCTAGCCACGTTCTTGGGAACCAATCGCCAGAGGACCACATCATACCATCCAGAAGCAAATGGTCAAGTAGAACGATTCCATCGAGACCTTAAGTCTGCTATCAAGACTCATGCAACTAACCGCTGGATAACAGTACTTCCTACGATTTTATTGGGTTTTCGAGCAGCCTGGCAGGAGGACTTGCAAGCTACAACTGCGGAAATGGTGTATGGTGCACCTATACGACTTCCAGTAGCGTTTTTTGTACCTAGTCGTCATCACCCACATCCATCAAGCTTCGTTGATCAGTTTAAGACCACCATGGAAAATTTAATCCCTAGACAGACTGTTCGCCGCGGAAAGAAAACGCGCTGTTTTTGTCAGCAAGGACCTGCTGCCCTGCTCATATGTTTTTCTCCACACGGACAGAGTGAAGAAAGGCCTAGAACCTCCGTACGAGGGATCTTACCAGGTGCTGTCAAGATCGGAAAATGTCTTCCAAATACTAATAAAAGGTCGACCAGTATCTGTAAGCATAGACAGTGTCAAACCGGCTTACATCTGCGGTGATGACCTGCCCTTTGTTGCGAAACAACGGGGTGGGTGGACTGGATACATCGTGTAAGTGAAATACACTAATCACACAAGGAAACGCACGTCCTTCATCATCACACTTTATTTACAGGAGACATTCCACTTAACATGTTGCCAAAGGGAGAACCACAATACTCTTCATGCTTTTGGCATAACCAGCCATTATAAAGGCTTCACTTTTATATCGTAACACTCCTCCTTGCCAAAGCATGACGAAAGAAAAAATAACGTTGATGCGCCTCATCCTCCCTGCCTGAAGCTGGTCCGCCGCTGCCGCTGAACTTCCCAGCCCCCGGCCCATTCTCTTCCTTCTCGTCTTCTTCGGCACCGTTATCGACGTCGGACCCATAGTTCCTCGACCTCCCACCTTGGTGACCATCACCGTGTTTCTTGGACGGCAAAACTTCATCCTCTTCTTTCTCTCCAATACCATTTCTTCGTCCTTTTTTGTCTGCCGGCCTACGGCCTTTCGCTTCGGTAACTTCGATTCGTAATCTGAATCCGAGCCGGTGTCGTCATCACTGTCCTCCTCCTGGTGTTCGGAACCTTCTTGCTCGTCATCTTTAACTTTTGTCATCGTCGCGTAGCGCTCGCGATTTTTCGGACTGCCTTTCACGTCGGCGGTACCATCCTTGTTGGAGTCGTCGTCTTGGTCGCTTTCCTTGGCAGCTGCTTTAGCGGGTCTCTTGCGCCTTTTCCGACTAGAGTTATCGTCGTTATCAGTTGCCTTCTTAGCCGATCTAGCTGCCCGACCACGTTTCCTGGTTACCGGTTTCTCTTCAACGACAGCGTCACTCATTTTGCCAGCTTCCTCAACAGTCACTTGTTCTGCTTCTTCTTTTATAGCTGCTCTCCACATTTCCGCATCAGATGATTCCATCGCTTCTTCGACGGTGGCGGGATCCTCGATCCGAATATCAGCATTAAACTGCGCTTCATTGACAGCTTTGTATGACACTGGATTCCCATAAAAACTAGTACGTCTTCTTTGTCTCTTGCTTCTTCTAACATCTGGAGGGTGATTCGCAGTGGTTGTAGGCTGTTTCGAATTTCCAACCATTCGCTCTGCATGCTTAAAGTTGGGCAATGCATCCCTTAGAGGGGCTCCAGGAGGTGTCACTTGTACTTCTTGGTCATTTAGATTGACTGTTAATTCACTTCCTTTCAGCTGACAATCTGTTTGACTCCTCCTGAATGGAAAAACAGTCTCATCAAACCTCACATTCCTACTGGGGAAAAATATGTCTTCGTCTACGTTCCACAACTTGTATCCCTTGACCCCTTCAGGGTATCCAATGAATACGCATTCTTGTGAGCGCTTCCCTAACTTTCCCTTTACTTGCGTTTTATTGATGTGCGCATACGCTTTGCAACCAAAAATTTTAAGATGACTAGTTTTGACTGGCCTTTTGGTCCAAAGTTCTTCGGGTATATCTCCCTGGATAGCTTCAGATGGGCATTTATTCCGCAAATAACAGGCGGTAACGACGGCATCTGCCCACAAGTTGTCTGGGACCTTCGAGTCTAGAAGAAGACATCTGGTCATGTCGAACAGGGTGTGATTCATTTTCTCGGCTACCCCATTCTGCTCTGGAGTTCTAGGGACCGTGAGCTGCCTCGATATTCCATTCTTGTTCAAAAAATCGTCAAATTCACGACTGATATATTCCCCTCCATTGTCGCTTCGTAGAGTAGCGATTTTAACTCCATGGAAATTTTCAACAGTCCTTTTGAACTCAATAAATTTCTCGAGGACTTGACATTTGGATTTCATAGGCTTCACTACTGCATACCTTGAGTAGTCGTCAACAAAAGTGACAATATACTTTGACCCTCCTTCAGATGTAGGCATGATAGGTCCTGTGACATCACTATGAATGAGCTGAAGTGGCC
The DNA here is from genome assembly GCF_987345545.1 of Pholcus phalangioides. Lineage (NCBI taxonomy): Eukaryota > Metazoa > Arthropoda > Arachnida > Araneae > Pholcidae > Pholcus > Pholcus phalangioides. The sequence goes on from NW_028301627.1 coordinate 7,735,631, forward strand.
TCGATGCACGTTTGGTCTCTCCTTTAGGGAAAGGAATTTTTCTAATCTTTCCAAGGATACAAGTAGAGCAAATATTTCCATCTTCCATTGCTTCTGCACAACTGTTGACAGTGTCATCCTGCTTCATGAGCTTCTTCACTGCATTCAAATGAAAATGTCCTAAGCGTCGGTGAATAAGATCCTCATGCCTTGAGATATGCGCTTTATAAGTCCTCACTTCTTCAACCTTATAAAGTCTCCCACTTCTATATGCAGTAAGTATTACTCTATTTCTTTCATTAGGGTCCTTGACGATGGCCTTGCCTCCTTGAAATGAAACAGTCATTCCCATCTCCTCGATTCTTCCTACTGAAAGGAGGTTACCGTCGAGCTCTGGTACGTACAGAACGTCGGCTAGACAGAATGTTTCTTTACCACAGTATTTAACAGGCTTCAAAACAACATCACCTTTTCCAACCACTTCCATTTTCTCGGAATTAGCTATTTCCACTTCGGACTTCACAGTTGTCAAGTTGAGAAACTTATATTTTTGTGAACACATGTGCTCCGTTGCACCACTGTCTAGATACCAATCGCAGCTAGGCTTCTTGTTACCAGCGTTGGCAGTCAGTGTCCGATTCGCGTTCTGCGAAACTATCTCGGCCCGATGGGACGTGTTCTTCGACGGGCAGTTTCTGGCTATGTGTCCCCAAACACCACAGGAAAAACACCGAATTCTTCTCTCATTATTTCTGGAGTATCTCCCTGATTGTACGCGAGTTTTTCCTATATCATCAGTTTTAAGAGCTCTATCGCCCACAGCTACGCGATTCGTTTGCTTATAGTCACGCAGTAACTTCTTCTCTTTCACAATCAGACGCGATTTTACTATTTTTGTGGACAGTTCGTTCTCATCACGCTCTAAGTTCAGTATCAAACCTTCGTACTCTTTGGGTAGACACATTAACATCACAAGAGCGACTTCCCTGTCGGTGAAACCATAACCACAGGACGCTACCTTTCGATGTAAGTCCATCAATCTTCCCAAGTATGCACTTATGCATTCGTCAGGCCTCATCTACACATTAAAAAACTCTCTAAGAAGCTGTAGTGTGTGTAATAATCCGAACTTCGTGTGAATGTCCCTCAAGGATGCCCAATCGTCCCTCGCTCTCGCACAGTCCGCGATATCGTCTAAAAAGTCATCTTCGACCACTAAAAACAGAAACGTGAGGGCCCTTTCATTGGTTTTCCTCTCGTCCTCTCTCAGTTCTGGTCCGTACCCGGGTTCTATGGCATCCCAGCAGTCTTTCTGCACCAGTGCGGCGCGCGTCCGTATACTCCACGCGTTGTAATTGTCCCTATTGAGCTTTGGAATCTTCAATTCCTCCATCTCTATTAGGCTTAGTTCCACGCGTGTAGAATTTTCTTCGATCCTTTGTGAAATTAGATTTAACTTATCTACATCCCACTTACCGATGAAACGTCTATCCAGGAACCTTCGTGCTGATAACGTGTTGCGAAACAACGGGGTGGGTGGACCGGATACATCGTGTAAGTGAAATACACTAATCACACAAGGAAACGCACGTCCTTCATCATCACACTTTATTTACAGGAGACATTCCACTTAACATGTTGCCAAAGGGAGAACCACAATACTCTTCATGCTTTTGGCATAACCAGCCATTATAAAGGCTTCACTTTTATATCGTAACACCCTTTAGTGCCCACAAGCCTTCCAACGATCAACAAGCAACAAAAACTTCCAAGCATCAGCAGGTAACAACAACAACAACTTCCAAGCATCAGCAGGTAACAACAACAACAACTTCCAAGCATCAGCAGGCAACAACTTCAAAAAGTCAACAGACTCCCAGTGACAAGGACCAACCTTTCATGACCACTCGCTCGGGTAGACGGGTCAGGTTCAGGTTGCCCTGCAAGTAGTTCTCTCGCTATCGCTGGCGGGGGACTACCTGTGGGGAATCGGTCAAAGCCGACCACAGAATGAAGGTCGTCAAGGAGACATAGTTAGTTGGTTTTCGAACGCGCGGAGGAATAGCCGCGCCTATTTAGCTCCCAAAATATTTAATTTACTTCCTCAGTTAATAAAAGAACAATCTTCATGTACATTTTTTGTCAATTTAAAATCTTGGTTGTTAACTCAAGAAGATTTAAATTATCTGTTTGATATTGTAATGTAACCTTCTTTTATCTTGCATACGCTGCTAAATGCCAAATTTTTTTGTTTATCAACTCCATTCCTGTTGCCACTTATTTCTTGGTGTTATATGTATATGTGTGTTTTTTTCTTTCTTTTTTTCTCTCGTTATTATTTATGCCGACAGATATGTATCGGATATTGTTTCGTGGGCTCACAAGCTTGCTTAGCCCCTAAATGTTTAGTAACTGTGTTTAAAAATCTTAAATAAAGGAAATTTTAATTTGTTGTCGAGAGAGAAAAGTTTTGATATTCATTTTTTACCTTGAAGTCATGCCGTATACATTTTAAATAAAATATATTTTTTTATAAAAAGATGTCGTCACTCCTTCCTGCTATCCACCACCTATATAAGCTTCTTATCACATTTCAGCGAGAGCCCCATCTGGGTGACTCATCATTCCCCTTTGACCTCTCGTGTCTTCCCTGATGCACCAGACATTTCCCTACACACCGATATGGTTTTTTTTATCCGAAAAAAAGCGAGAAAACTTCATTTTTTTTTTCCTACCTAATTTCTCGATTTGGACCACTGTGCGCTGGTGTCGTTACCAGCTGACGACATGCGTGACGTCACCCCGACAGAACCAATACCTTCTAGAGCAGAAGATATGCCTGCTCTAGAAGGTATTGACAGACCGGGGCTAACGAGAAAGAGGGTTTTTAATTGCATCGCGAGGTCTCTTGTTCGAACCCCACTGGCGTTACAGTGGTGGTCGGCTGAAGTTGGTTTTCTGTAATTCGCAACTTCGAGGAGCGAATGTGAGCCGATCTCCCCGTTAAAAAGTCGCCACACAGAGCAATTGGCCACAGAGCATTGCAATTAATAGTTTTTAATTGCTGTACTGCCCGTTGTATTGAACCCTTCCCAATATTATCTTTTCGATTATTGTCATTAGTATCTGTGAATTCGCTTGCTTCGTACAACCATTTAAAATGAGAAGTATTGGTATTTGCGCTCATGAGGCAACTTCCACTAAGAATATTTTTCTCGGATCCACTTCAGTTGAATTGCGAACATTAGTTAATTTTTATTAGGTTGATTTAAAGCCAACTCCAGGCCGATAATTTCGCACATACAATTATGTTTTCTAAGATCTAATAACTTTTAATAATTATTAATTATTTTCATTTGAATTAGGTGTAGCTTTTGTAGAAGCCTTGGACTTCGTTAATACCAATGCAAGTTTTTTTTTTTTTTTCAAACCGAGCACAACTCAGGTCTATCGCCGTGGGCAATTTACTGCCTAGTGAGTTGTGTGTATCTGGTGTGTAGGAGTTTTCGGTACTGCCATCTATATATGTCGCTGTGGTGGTCGAGTGGTTATAGTGACGGACTCGCGATGCGAGGATCCGGGTTCGAACCCCACAGTGGTGGTCGGCTGAAGTTGGTTTTCTGTGGTTCCCAACTTCAAGGCGCAAATGCGAGCCGATCTCCCCGTTAAAAAGTCTCGCCACAGAGAGCAACAGGCCTACAACGTTACAAATATTCAATCATTACACTTCACTCACAATTTGAAGTATCGATGGCAGCACTGAAATATCATACACAACACTAGCTACACACTCAGACTGTTAGGTGCACTCACTTTGTTCCAGACTCTGCCACAAAACTGGGCTGGAAGAGATCTCGGCAACGGGATAAGTCCGGTGGCAGAGACCCTGGCGTTCATTCATTGCCATCTATATATATATCAAAAGTGAAGTGTAATGATTGAAAATCTGTGGTGACTTTTTAACGGGGAGATCGGCTCACATTCGCTCCTCGAAGTCACGAATTATAGAAAACCAACTTCAACCGACCACCACTTTAGCGCCAGTGGGGTTCGAACAAGGCACCTCGCGATGCGAGTCCGTCTCTAATGATCACCACAGAGGCTACCAATGCAACCGCAATATAAAAACGGTAAGCAAATGTATTTTAAAAAAATCCTCATACAGTGGAACCTTCGCTAACGGGCACTTTTCTTATCCTCTGTTATGTGTAATATGGCTTTAATGTATTTCACTCCCCGTTAGCGGGCAGTAAAATCAAGTAAACTCAAATTTTTTCCCCATAATCCCATTTATTAATTTTTGGTCATAAAACTGAGAATTTATCACATTTCAACTAACATTATATTTAATCGCTAGATCGTGTTGGTGAATATGGTCCAGGATGTGGTAAATTCGAATGGTAATGTTGGTTTTGTTTTTTCATGCGTGTGACGAAAGCCAACATTGGAAGGCTGATAATGTCGGTATGAATGTCTATGACATCTCTCGCGACTACAATATTTATTTTAATTTTTATTACAAAATATATATAGTGTACGTATCATGCACGGGTAAAAACAATGAATTGGTTTAATGAAGAGGAAAAAGGGTATAAATATTTTTTCCCTATTTAATAGGCTTTTCAAATATGGGAATTTGAAAAGTAAATAATTTCAAAATAACAATAACATAATCCAGGTGATTATATAAAAAACATAAGCACCGGGAAAAGTGACAACTGTATAGAAATTTAATAACCACCGGTGTATTCACCCAGGGCCGGATTAAGATATTTCAAGGCCCTAAGCATTTAGATGATTTTGGTGCTGCCCCCCCCCCCCCACATACGTATATTTTACACAATGTTGAATCTATCAATGGAAAAAAAATATATTGAATGAGACTGTATTTTTCAGAAGTAACTAATCTAAGACCAGCAGTGGATCCAGAAATAGGGTGGGGAGTAATCACCCCTGCCAAAATCCGGATAATATGGCAAAACTTGGCCTGTCCCGTAAAATACAGGACAATCCTACAATCTTACACAATTAGTCACCCCTCCTGACTCATCGCTGTAGATCTGTGACTGTGTCTAAGGTGATCTGGCTATTTCTGATCACTCACTTTATATATATATATATTTATTTATTTATATATCTAAAAGCTTTCTCCTACTTTTTTTCTAGTTCAACGTCTTTGACAACGCATCACATATATTTTTACATACTTTAATCGAGGAAATGAACCTTCAATCAAAAAGGGTTTTTTTCCCACATTATTTGCTCTTAGCGCATCTCAACCGGTGCTCCGCGGAGCCCTAAGGGTTCCGTGTGAACTCCCAGGGGCTCCGCGGCCGCTCGAGAAAAACTTTAAAAAAAAGTAAATTTGAAAAGAAAAAATAATTATAAATATTTTTGAATAAAATAAAAATAAGTCCGTAACTCTCTGATGAATTAATAGAAAATAAGCCTACGGGGCTCCGCCATTGAAATTATATACCAGAAAGGGCTCCGCGGATCAAAAAAAGGTTGAGAGCCGCTGCTCTATACTTTTCTTGATTAAAAATTCTTATGAAAAATTTGTTAAAAGATTAATTTTTATCATTATGCAAGATAGAGACATGCATGTCAATTTTACCTTTTTTTTTTTTGTAATTGCCAAAATGCACGTTTTCGAACTTTTCTTTCATTTTTTAGATAGACCATGGATTTACTATATAGGGTGGTCTCTGTTAATTCGCCTTTCATCTCATCAACTATTTGTCGTAGAGGTATGGTTCCAATTTGAAAAATGCTAAAAATGTGTCCAGAAACTACTCTGTTTCTGTTTTGCGAATGAAAATACAGTGTGTCACAAAAATAAAATAAAATTGATTTTACATGGACACCCTGTCCTAAAAAAATCCAATTAGAAAGTTGTTGCAAATACAAAAATCTGCGAAAAGTTGGGAAAGAACATTTAAACTAAAGGACAAGCCTCTTTCCCTGATTTATGCTTTTCTTTCCCAACTTGTCTCCGATCACGACCGAACTTGGGGGTAGGGTGGCAAAAGGTGCGGTTGCACCGGGCCGCATTTTTTTCAAAAGAAACCTTTTCCTTTTTTGGCAGATACTTTGGAAATTTTTGATTAAAATTTAATTTTTTTCCCGTTAAGCTCTTATTGATTGTGAAAGATGGTTTTTAGTTCAAAGCCCCAACAATATCATTTTTAGCGTTATTTAGGTATGGCCGTAGCTTAAGGGCCGTGCAAATATTACGTAAGCAAATTTTTAGCCATTTTTGACCCCCCCCCAAGTAAGCAAAACTCTAACCCCCCCCCCTTGTCAGCAAAATTTCGTCATCACTGCCCCCACCTCCTAACGCATATTGGTGGGATCAGAAACGTACGCGGGAGGGGGGGGCATCAGGGGCTCGTGCATCTCCCCCCCCCCCCTCCCGGACGACAAAAAAATATTTTATAAAAATTAAAATTTCGAAAGAATATACCTTTATATGTTATAATCGGATTCTGTTAATTTCAATGCTATTTGAAGGGTAAGAACTCGGAGAATTTCTCTTTAAAAATTCATTGCGACCCACCCTTTAAGCCATATATGGTAAACCCTTCCGCGAACCAAATGTGGCCCTGAAGTTAATCTGATGATGCTTGCCCCCCCCCCCAAAACTTAACTTTGTAAAAACAAACTAAGCGGCACATTTTCAAATCGCGTAAATGAACAGTGCCAAAATTCTAGAGCATTTAAGTGGCCCGTGGCACATTTTCAGATCACTGAGGTAGGTTCAAAGATCACCTAAGTAACTCGCGACACAGTTACAGAACACTTAAACGACCCGTGGCACATTTAGAGATCCCTTGAGTGACATGTGGCACAATTTTAGATCACTTAAGCGGGGCCCCCAGTGCGGTTCTACGTATCTCTCAAGTTACCCGCGGAACATTCCCAGATTACTTAAGTGATCCGTGGCATAATTAAGAATCACTTGAGTGATGCGTGGCACAGTTCCAGAGCACTTAAGCGCAAACATCAGTGAAGAACAAAAATACCGTTATAAAATCATCAGAATGTAAGTGGAGATAGTGACAAAATCATGTTTGCCCCTTCTCATAAAAATCGTAGTCACTACCCCGGATGAAATTGTCATTAACGATAAATAATATTGATAACAAAATACAGAACAAGAGGAAAAAATTACTACTCACTGTACTTGGTCATGGGTTGAGTGTGAATTTTGGCATGCACCATTCTCATCCGAAATGTGGAACGAGTGGTCAAAGTAAGAGAAAAGGTGAATATAACCCCCTTCCCCTCCCTGGTCCAGGGTGTCAAACCAGCACCAGCTATAGTTAGTATGAACAAAAACTATTTATTCTTATATATAAGCTTCAAACAAATAAGAACACAACGAAACTGCAGCCAAATCGCTGGATCACTTCCCTTGTTATGAAAGAGAGCACAAACTGATGTCGTGGCCTCAGAGGAACGAAAAATTCCAACTTTAGCAAAAACACGAAAGTGAAAGAACGGTCAGTTTTTAGCAATTGACCGTTTTCCTGGAGCTGCTAAATGTTTGCTTGTCATGGGATGTTACATGACCAACACCGATTAGACATTGAGAGCGATTATGTGTTATTACTAGGGGTAGGAATATTGACATTTTCAGTGAACTCATCCACATACAATGATGGTCACTCGTGGGAAATTTCCCTTGCGTTTTTCTTTCAACATTAAACAAAAGAATAATTGGAAGAAAAAAAAAACGCAGGTCAATGTCAATGCCTTTCTCGAGACCTTCTTCCGAGAATGATCATTTAGAGTACCCATTCTGAACAGGAATAAAAATAAAAAATTGCTTCAGGTGAAACAGTAACAAGAAAAATTTTCCAGCTACCTTTCGATTCCGCAGAATCCCAAAAAATCTCTCATGGAACCCAAGGGTTCCGCGGAACACCGGCTGGAAAACCCTGCTGTAGGGGACTTATCAATAGGTAGAATGTTATTCCAGGTGTCCAATAACTATCGAAACGTTCTTTCCGTTTTTGGCGCTCAGAATAAGATGCCATTAAGAATATTTCATACCTTCATAAAGAGTGGTTGATTACGTAAGCATCATCCAAACCCCCCCCCCCCCGTCATCAAAAGTCACCAAATCGGAAACCCCCCCCCCATCGATTCTGACGTAATACTTAAATGACCCCTTATTTCTAAAACAAAAAAGAGTGTATGTTATGCAGGTGGTCACATTCTTTATCCCTTAAAAAAGTCTGGCCTTTCTTTCTGCCGTTAATGAATAACAGGGCTTTATTAACCAAAACAAAACATGCTTAGAGCATCAAACGAAAATGCAAACTAGAAAAGATATGTAGCAATTTTTTTCCCTTAAAAACCTCCCCTCTCGTTGGAGTTACCATCTGGTCTGGAGGTACCAATAGTGCGCACAAGGTGAATGTTTGTAGTTTCATTCGGCGATGCTTCCACTATTGATGTTCCATAGTAGACTGTAGCATGGATAGCTCATGGATAGATGATGACTGCCCCCGAGCGAGGCAACCTCGACTGTCCTCTGGAGTGTTAATTGCATGCCTTTCTGGAAACCGCTGAACTGCCATGTTTCCCTAGGGAGGCTTGAGTTTTCAGTTGTAAACATTACCATCTGAATCATTCTCTCATATATTCCGGAAGACGAATATAGAATGTGGAAATTCTAAAATTGACAATTTTTACTACTGAGCTTCCGGAAAAAAAAGTAAGGCGTTTCTCTCTGATTTTTTTTCTCAATCTAATTATTCACCTAGTACAGTAACAACATTAGAGATATTTTGTTTCACGAACAAGAGCCGGATCTTCAATCCTACGAACTACGCGGCCGCAAAAGGTGCCAACTGAAAAGGGTGACTTTTTTTATCACCAAAACATCATTCGCTTACACTTGAAAAATGTCAAGAACCGACCCTGTTCATGAATAGAGAGTTCATGCATGAAAACATTTAATAGCACAAATTTCCGAACATTTAGTAGGAAGTAGGCTACGTTGCTTATAGCCCCGGTATGTCATTGCCTACTATTAAAAAAAATATATCTGAGGTCAGGGGCGGTCTTAGGGCAGTGCGACCGGTGCAATTGCACCGGGCGCCGAATGAGAAGGGGCGTAGAAACGCGTTAAATATACATTACTAGAAAAATACCTTTAAGATACGTATTTATGAAAAAAAATAACTATAAAATATACATGAAAAATTAGAATTTTTTTTTTTGCAAAAAAAACAAAAAAGTTTGTGTGCATATAATACTACAGTTATTTTGCGAAAAGAAAATAATCGATGAGCAGTGCACCTATATACGTATAGTGCATAGTGATTTTGGTCAGATAAAACTACACACACTCTCTCTCGAGTTCTTTTCGTTTACTCGTGCAGGATATTTTGTTCGGGGGAGGGGAAGCAATTTATTTCTCTGTTGTTGAGCAGTGAAAAATAAAAATGATGGAGGAATCGCCCTCGGTCACCCAATTTTTCTACTAACGAAAGCAAAAGTGTTTTTCTTTGTTGTGGGGAGTATTACAGGAATTGGAGGTGTCTTCTGATGTGGAAAATATTTTGAACCGGAAGGCCTTTCATGCCTCTTTTACCCCGACTTGTATTACTTTTATTAAAAACACAGAATCGAATCGCCAATACAGTACAGTATTTCGAAAAAAAAATTTAAGAAAAAAATGAATGAATTATAAAACCTATAATTAGCTGACGATTTCAAATAGTGATCCTGCACTTGGGCCTGGTTCCTACCTGTCACACGAGGAGAAACAAAATGTGCTCACACGAGAAAACCCATGCACTTCAGCGCGCCCGATCACTAGCCAGTCTCCCAACTCGCCCTACTTTCCTACCAGTTCAACCAGGGGTAGCTTGGTGGCACTGGGTGTGCTCTAGAAGGGCGTCAAATCCGAAGTGAAAGAGCAAAAGAAAATTTGGAAAAATTATTTGTGCTCGCTGTGTGTAGGAGGGGCGCCAAGTCTGAGGTAGACAGTGCGAAAAAAAAGTTAGGGGAAATGATTTCTGCCCCCTCTAGTAGGAGCGCCAAATCCGGCGTAAAGGGGTGAAAGAAATTACAGAAAATTATTTCGCTCGCTTTAGGAGGGTCGTTATATCCGAAGCAGAAACACAAAAGAAAAATTAGGAAAACTTATTTGTGCCCTCTCTAGGAGGGGCGTTAAGTTCGAGGTGAAGGGCGAAAAAATAGGAAAATGATTTCTGCCCGCTCTAGGAGGAGCGCCAAATCCAAGGTAAAAGGCCAAAAGAAATTCGACATGATATGTTATGACATAAAATATCGCTTTTCTTTGAACGCATCAAAACCAAGCGATTGAAACAAAAGTTTTTTTTTTTAATTGGGGAGGTCAGGGGGAACAAAAATAGGTCCCACTCGGGTAGAGATTTTGTCTCGAGCCGTCCCTGAGTGCAACGTATGTGTGTATATATGGAAAATTTTAACAAACCGTACATATACCCAACTGAACATCTTGTCGGAGTTTCATGGATCTTTGTTCCAGATACCTGGTGAGTAGCGGTAAATCTCCTATGAGGCTACTAGACAGTATCTCTTTCTGTCTAGGAGGCCTTGGTAAGGTGTGGCCACAACGGGACTCTAATAAAAAGACCGACTTTCAAGAAGGGCCGAAAACATCAATATGAATTCGATCGAAATGAAAATCTGGTGTGATCCTAGTGAAGTTTTCGATTTTAATTTTTGTTGTATTCGTTTTCTGTAAGATTTGTAACAATTTTAATCATCTTAAGGAAAGTCATTTTAAAGGTAAGTCATTTCTTCGACGTTAATCTTAAATAAGAATTAAACAAAACCTATCGAATTTTGCTGCTTATAATCCGCAGATGCAAACCTCGCTAGTTTGAGGAAAAAAAGACACCACGTACGGTCCGCAGCGGTATATAACCCACATGAGAAAATTTCATTTATCAATATAAAGGACTATGCATAACCCTTTTAGACCCTGTATGCACAAACGTGCGGGTTGCTTCCTTTCCCTTTATATACTCTATTTTTAACCTCAGGCATGTTCAGCCCTAACTTCAAGAATTGGGAATTATCGTTGAAATTAAAGATCAAGTTCCTGAGGTTAAAAAAATCTACAGAGACAAAAAAACAACCCCTTCCCAGTGCCGTCTTAACGCATGGGCCCACCCAGGAGCGGCCCGGAAGCCTCAGGAGTAGAGGGGGCCTCACGAAAATGAGATCTAGTTAAAATTTTCTAGAATTTACTAGGTAGGGCCTCAGAAAATCCACTTTGCCCGGGGGGGCCCCATGATGCTCTTAAGACGGTCATGTCCCTTCCCCAGGGCCGTAGCGTGCTTTTTCGGGGCCAGTCTTTTCTTGGAGTCTCCTTGAAATGGTTGCTCAGAAAAAGGAGGAGTTACAAGCCCCCCCCCCCCCATTCAGCTCGTTGCACCGCCCAAGTTGCCTCAGGCGGTTACGGGCCTGCTCAAGCTGCAGGGCGCCGTTGCTTTAGCTGGTGTTTGCCTGCCCCTTCTGTTTCTTAGTGCTGGGTCTGAAAGGGATAATTTCAAATGAAGTTCACATGAGTTTTATAAATATGAAAGAAATCGTACGAAAATATCACTTTAATTTAACCACTTTTACTATCATCTTAGCCCGTACGTGATGCGTGCACTACACGAATTTCACCATAAAACTCAATTAAAGTAAGTATGAAGATAGATCCTTTGGGGGGGGGGCGCTGACTACGGTTTTTGCACCGGGCGCCACTAGGTCTAAGACCGGCCCTGTTTGAGGTTTAGGCTGATTGCAGCTAGTATTGTTAATATTCGACACGACCTACTCCGGAGCGTCTTTTTGAATTTCGAATTTGAATATTCAAACAATGAGATTGTAATCTTGGACTTTGTTTGTGGCAACAAATGGTTTTAAACAAGTAATAATATTGGAGAGTTCATATACAGTGAATCCCACTTATAGCGTTTTCCAAAAACTCATGCAAAACGTCGTTGGTGGGAAAACGTTTTAAACGGGAAAGTTCAATAAGTGTTAGTAAAAGTTAGGAGATCACGAAAATAAGTCGTACTAAGCGATAAAACTTTCTAAATGGGACCGTTAAGCGGAATATGCTGTAGTAATTTTAAATTAATCTACATTTTCAAATGTAGTTCTAATGTGTTTTAGAATGTTTTTCTTTATTTTTGTGAATTCCACATTCCCCCTAACCACATCCTGGAGCAGGGCCCCTAGGCTAAGATCTTTAGCGGGCCCCAAGCCAGACTTTTTCGCGGGCCCTTCTGTAATGAATTTATTGCGTGGAAAAAAGATGGTTATTGTTTTTTCGCCTGGAACCCTGTCAGCAGTGCCGTCTTAACGCGTGGACCCACCCGGGCACGGCCCGCGGGGCCTCAAGAGAAAAGGAGCCTCACAAAAACGAGATATAGTTGAAATTTTCGAGGAGCATACATGTAAATTTGCCTGGTAGGGCCTCAGAAAAATCACTTGGCCCGGGGGGCCATGGTGCTCTTAAGACGGCCCTGGCACCCGAACAAAGTTATATATCTGAGTCGCCTCCCTTCTGGCTGGAAATGCTCACCCAATAATTTGTATGAAAAATGCTCCGAAAAAAAGTTCACCAAATTCTATTATTCCAAACCCCCCCCCCCCGGGTGGACCCTGGCCAGTAAAAGGGCTGGGGCAACAGAGTCCTGCCTTGAGCAAGTAGGCAGGGCGTATGTATATTTTGTATGATAATAAATCTTTTCAAGAGGCTCCAAGAAAGTCTGCCCCGGGGGCCCGAGAACGCACACTACGTCTCTGGGTGGACCCCATAGGCTCCTTCCCACAAGCAGGGTCGATGCTTGGTCAGCCGGGCAAGATCACATTTTGGCGCCCTTTGTAACGTTTGGTGCCCTCTCTTGTCCGGTGCCAGGGGAAGCTGAAGATGTGCCAGGGGCACCGGACCCGCCCCCCCCCCCTCACTAGTTGCGGGCTTACCCACAAGAGTAAACAGGACTGCAACGACTGCAACTAGATGCTTAGTCAGCCGGGACAAGGACGCATATTGGTGCCCACCCCCTCTGATCCGACGCCCGAGTCACAAGACACGCTGCTCCCGAGGGCCGCAACTAGAGGGGAGCAGACACGGGACGATAATTATCATATTTTGTGTATTTTTCCACACTATAAACGTACTACAGAGGGTGGGACATGAAAAGTTTCGCCTGTAGGCGTACCAGAGATCCCAGCCTAGGGGGCCATGCTGCAGGATATGGGATCCATGGTTTTTATAAATTCATTACAGAGTAATGAATATCCGGTAAAAAAAAATTAACACAGCGGCCCTGCTTCTGGAGGGTGGAGGGGGCCTGATGCACCAATATGCGTTAAGAACAGGGGTGACTCGAGAAGATATCTGTACTTCTGCGGAACCTACTTTTGGTGTCCCCTGCCCACGTTTTTTTTTTTTGTCGACAAAGTTTCTCACTTTTTCAACTCGAATTTCGCACTCCTCTTAGAGCAATGCCCAAGTGCGGATTCATGCGGGGAGCGATCGCCCCTCCCAAGAGCCGAATAATATGGGAGAAATTTGTCTGTCCCGTGAAATACGGATGATCCAATGCACCTACACAGGATGTCGCTTCTCCAACACATCGCCCTGGATCACGACCACCTAAGTTATATAGGAGGTCGTGCCTGGATCCGCCTGCCTTCACTCCATTCGAAGAGCTGAATATGTCTGCCACGACTTCATTAGCAGCTGAAGATACCTGCCTTCGTTCCATTCGCAGCTGAAGATGCCTGTACCTCCGCTCCATTCGGAGCTGAATATTTCTGCCTCCGCTCCATTCGGAGCTGAATATTTCTGCCTCCGCTCCATTCGGAGCTGAATATTTCTGCCTCCACTCATTTCGCAATTTAAGATGTCTGTCTCAGCTTCTTTCCCAGCTGAAGATATTCACCTCTGCTCCATTCGCAGCTGAAGATATTCACCTCTGCTCCATTCGCAGCAGCTGAAGATGTCTGCCTTTGCTCAGGAACGGATCCTGGGGTGGGGGCGATAGGTAAGAACCAAATAATGTTGGAAAATTTTCCTGTCCCGTAAAATACAGAACGATACAATAAACTTACACAATTCGCTTCTCCCGACACATCGACCTAGATCCGAACATGGCGGTGCCCCATACAGCCGCGCAGGTCGCACAGCCAAAGAACCGTCCCTAGTTAAGAACACAGATTATGGTTTGTTTTCTGAATTGTTTCCAACATTGCAAGAGGGTGCCAAAATGCTTGCTTGACACAGCTGACCAAACCTCTAGTTGCGGCCCCAGGTATGCGATAGTCTTAAGGTGGCCTTGATGTACAAATGGTTAGGGGCAGAAAAGAGAAAGGAATCTGCCCGTGCGGGATCTATTTTTTGGTGCCCTTGATGACATTTCTCAGCTAAACAAAATTTTTTTACTTTTCAACTCGGATTTGATACCTTTTCCTAGAGAGGTGCCTCATGTGGCTGCACAGGTCGCACGGCCTCTGTAATCCAGTCTTCCCGCTGGGCCAGTACGTCCTATAGATATTGTATCTAGGAAGTAATAAGTCTCGTCTATACCGGGCGTCTCGAAACGTTACTCCGTCCGCCAATAGCAGTTTTTTTGGGGCATTTGCAGCAAATTCACAATGGTACTAACAATTTTAAGGGAATTAAAATTAATTTAATACTCTAGAATACTTTAAGACATTCATTTTTAAAAATATTATTTGCTGCTATCAAAAATATTGTTTGTACTTTCAAAATCAGAAGTGCCTTATGTGGTGATGACAAAGCTCAGGTATAAAAACTAAATTCTTCAATTCAGCTTTGCTCCTTATAAAAGTTTATAAACTGACCTGAAAGATCAAACTTCCAGTTCAGTAATTTTTTCAAAACCCAAGGAGACATCCAAAACAAAGTACCTCCACACAAGCTGACGGGTAAGATCGTAAAAAGTGAATTTTTCCACGCTCCCACTGTATAGTAATGTGCTGCCATCTAACCTCAAATTTAAAAGTGACTCATGTGGTGATGATGAAGTTTAAAGTAAAAAAACTATATTTTTATTCCGCTCAGTTCCTTACAAACAAAGCTCATAAACTGAACTGGGAATTTAAACTTAAAGTTCGGTTATTTTATTTGAGCATAAGGAGACATTCAAAACAAAGCACCTCTTAATGAGCAGACGACAGACGGTTTGTTCGGTTCCCTACAAGCTTAGCTCACAAACAGAACTGGAAGTTCAAACTGCCAGTTCAGTAATTTTTTCAGGACACAAGGAGACGCCCAAAACAAGTAACCTGGAGAGAAGCAGACGACAGAGATTCCGAGGCTTGCATCGAGCTTATATTACTGGAGGGAGCATCCAGCCGCCGCGACTGCAGCGACATCAAATGCAAGGAAATCACGTGCCTCGATGAAAACAAAGTTTCCGCCTGGCAATTTACCCATAGAAATGTACAGTTCGGTCTCTAAATATTGCGTTTTAAAGATTAAAAAAAAGGATAGAGAGAGAGAACTCATCTAAAGGTGAAAAAAGATTACAATATTTATGTCATTAATACTGGAATAATTTCTTTCATTAATGTGGAAAAATTTCCTTCATCAATTCTCGATTTTCCTTCATTAACTCTGAAATTTTTCTTCATTAATTCTGGGATTTTCCTCCATTATTTCTTGAATTTTTTTCATTAATTCTGGAATTATTTCCTTTATTAATTATTATTTTTTTCATTACTTCTGGAATAATTGCTTTCATCAATTCTGGATTTGTTTCTGAAATTATCATTATTTTCTGAAATTATTGCTGAAATTATCATTTTTTTATGAAATTATTGCTGAAATTATTATTTGTTTCTGAAATTATTTCTTTCATTAATGATGAAATTATTCCTTTCATTAATGCTTAAATTATTCCTTTCATTAATGCTTAAATTATTCCTTTCATTAATGCTTAAATTATTCCTTTCATTAATGCTTAAATTATTCCTTTCATTAATGCTTAAATTATTCCTTTCATTAATGCTATTACTTCTTTCATTGATTCTGAAATTATATCTAATTAATTCTGGAATTGTCTCTTTCATTAATTTTGGAATTATATCTTTCCTTTATTCTGGAATTATCTTTCATTAATTTTATTATTATCTCTTTCATTAATTTTATTATTATCTCTTTATGTTAATTCTTTAATTATCTCTTTATGTTAATGCTTTAATTATCTCTTTATGTTAATGCTTTAATTATCTTTCATTAATGCTGAAATTATCTCTTTCATTAATTTTGGAATTCTATTTTTCATTAATTTTGGAATTATCTATTTTTCATTAATTTTGGAATTATCTATTTTTCATTAATTTTGGAATTCTCTTTTTCATTAATTTTGGAATTATCTATTTTTCATTAATATTGGAATTATCTCTTACATTAATTCTAGAATATTTTCTTTCGTTAATTCATTCCAGAATTAATGAAAGAAAATATTCTATCTAGTATATTCTATCTAATATATATCTCCTTCATTAATTCGGGAATTATCTCTTTCATTAATTCTGGAACTATCTCATCGATGGCGAAATTATTTCTTTCATTTATTGTTTCAAATTCCTGTGGATGCCATAAGAAAATAACGGGGAATTGTGTTTGTTTTCACCGAGTCACTACCAAGGCGGAGACCGCTGACGTCATACTCTTTCCCCCGATGGAGGCTTGATTTATATACTGTTGGTGCTGCCATCTAATCTCGAAATTTCAGGCAATTCATGCGATGATGAAAAGAGAGAGAGCGAGAGATTGATTGAGTGATTGATTGATTGATGACCGCTCACGCCCAGAGCTGTTGGGGAGAGAGAGAGAGTGATTTTTTAGTATAAAATTTTTTATGAGACGAAAATTTCTCGGTAACAAAATTCTTACATTTGCAATAATCGATTTTTTCATGTAGAAAAAATAATTATTTCTTTCCACAAAAAAATTCGGACAATATGGATGATCGAAAAAATAGGTGAAAATACGGATTATATGGTCTTGAGATAGGGTTACCAGATTCAAAACTTAAAAAGGAGGATGCCTGGTGCAAACTTTAGGCAGTGCCGTTTTAACGTATGCTTCTTCCCCCCCCCCCCGTCCGGGCCGTGCCCGAAGAGCCTCAAGAGAAGAGGGGCCTCAGAAAAACGAGAGGTAGTTTAAGTTTTCAAAAAATTTTCAGGTAGGGCCTCCAAAAAATCCTTTGGCTCAGGGGCACATGATGCTATTAAGACGATAATGAATGTCAGTCCCACCCTTGTGGTTGTCATGGAATTCCAGTACTTGATTCCTTAATAATAACTTCTATTAATTTACATTAATTAAACAAAAACACCAATAAAAAATTCGAAAAATGATCAAAGTTATCGAACTGCAACGTATATTTGATAGAGATGATGAAGCGCTTTAAAAGTATGACAAAACATTATGCCCGTTCAATATGGTTCGAGCCACGATGAAGTGTCAGCAGGTGAACCACGCGCTAATTATTATTAATAATTTATGAATTTTGTGAAATTAATTTGAATGCCATTCCCTCTCAATGGATCGTGTTTGATTACGATCCAGACTATCAACGCGTTCCTGAAATAATGAAAAAAAATTATTGTAATAGAATATACCTTCTTTCTGAAAAAAAAAATTCCTTTTCAAGATTTACGTTCGTAACTCGAAAAGTTTGTAAGTCGGGGAGCAACTACATAAAAATTTTTAGAGGGGGCCCGCAAAATATTTTTTTGCATTGGGCTGCGAAATTCTCCTAAACCCGGACCTGTCTTCGATTTTTGAATCTAAATATCTCAGGGAATAATGCAGTTAAAAACACGTAATTTGTTTGTTGGACTCAGAAGAAGCAACAACTGTCTAATTGGAAGTTAGAAGACGGGGCGGGGGGGGGGGGAATCGTATGAAAATTTTCATATTTATTTTGTGTACACTGTATTTTCATCCTCAAAACTCTTACAGGGTGATTTCTGGTCACATTTCGAGAATTTTTAAAAAATAGAACCATACCACTACGACGAACTGTTAATGAGATAAAGACTGTAACAACACTCTAGGGAGAAACCATTGAATGCTAAAATGACCATAATATAATGGAGGAGGAGAAGGCGGTCTGGTGCCCCGGATGAATCACAAAAGGGGGCGCAAATATCACCATTCATTCTGTCCTTCAGCATTACGAGGGGAGTGATTAAATGAGTGGTTGCCTTAGCTAACCAAGTATCCAGTTGTGGCCCTGCCAGTAGGTATCCTATTTCTGATGAATCACCGTTATATTGTGTATTTTTTCTTTTAGATACATTCTCAAGTTTGTAATTTACATCTGGTAGCATTTCTTTTACTTCTATAGATCAAACTATACAGTTGATCTACTAATGACCCACAAAAATCATGTCCTTATTCTATAGAACTTGGTTTACTGCATGAGCCCATCTGGGCACTTCTGGCACCAGGTTCTCATCTTTTGTGCCATCCTTCTGATAATGATTTTCAAATAGAATCAACTGTTCTTAAAATTTTAGGATCTTCTATCGGATGATCGATGTTGAAAAAAAAAATTTATATTAAAAAAAACCCATTTGATATCTTTTTGTGGTGCCCCTTTTGTACTGATGCCCTGAGCACGAGCTTATTTTGATTAACCGACCGATGGATCTGCACGTAGAAATACGTGTAAAAATGTCGCGTCAAAAAGGTTCTGCACGTGAAAACACTTTTTCTGTGGTTCCCAACTTCAAGGTGCAAATGCGAGCCGATCTCCCCGTTAAAAAGTCTCGCCACAGAGAGCAACAGTCCTACAACGATAAATCATTCAATCATAACACTTCACTCATAGTTAGAAAAACTGGTGGCAGATGGCAGCACTACACATAACAAGCATTACAGAGAAACAAAAAAAACTTCACGTCAGGTTTCACTACACGTACACGCACATTCCCGCATGTACCGATTCGTTGGGGGGTTCCGCGGGGGGGGGGTGTAGCAGTAGTAGGTAGGGCCTCCAAAAAATGGCTCGGGGGATCCATGATGTTCTTAAGTCAGCCACCTCGTTGGGCAATTTGCCTGTTGTGGCGTTGTATTTGTATTTGTAACACGGTTGAGAAAATCCGTTTCTAAAAGGTTCTGAACGTAAAAAACCGATTTTCCTTCCCCCCTCAACGTCTTTGTTGAAACATGACAATGATGGTTCAGCACACGCCTCTCTCATTTCTTCGTACAAACACTCCCAAAGCCATTGGGCTCCCCACGGTACTGAGCGAGAATCGCTGTCGCCACATCTGTGTGGTCAACTCGGAAAGTCAATTATCCTTTGCGGCTTATAGCATTGTATGTATATAATTCAAATTTATGTGTAAATCCAGGTTATTTAGAGCATCTCTTCTCTTCTCTTTTCTTTTTTCCTTTACAAATATTCACCTAGATTTCAAAACAGACTCGTTCTGAGCTTATTTAGACATTCTTAATTCTATTGTATTCGAATGTAAAGGACCGGCAAACCATCTAATACAATGAGGGTATGTTGTTCCGCGAGAATTGTAGACATCTCTGTGACGATCGGGGCAGTACAAAGAATCAAATCTCACAAAGAGTCCTCGCTGTCCTGCTGTGCGTACGGGGGGTTGGGGGGGGGGGAAGGAAAAATAGTCAGAACGTTTTCAAAGCTATTTTAATCCTGGAGACCAAGCATTTTTGAAGTGGTTTTGTGCCAACACCTCGAACCGCCAGTCGGTTAATGGTTAATCCGGCCCTGGACCAAAGCGTATTAAGAAGTCTTTAATACGCTTTGGCCAGAACATGGGCGGAGATATGAGGAAGCGCAGGGACGGCCCCCCAGCATCAAAGGTTAAGTCGACTGATCTAATACATATATGTATAGATGAATTGACATCATCATCATCGTGCCCCCCCCCCCACCCCGCAGACTTCCAAGTCTATCTCCACCTATGGATCAGGACTGTCACGGGTGTGGGTCATATGGTCACCGAATACCCTAAACTGAAAATCTATGAGAATGAAATTTGTTCAGAAGTTGAAAAGCAAAATAATATCAAATTAATTAAATTACAAAAAAAATCCATTTTAATTTATCTTTTTCTGCTAAAAGTAAAATATTTTTCGTAGTTGAAGAATTTGAACGAATCACGAAATTTCTATTACAAACAAAAGAAAAATTACGAGTCCAAGATATACTTTAATTGGCTTGTAAGTTTGAATGACCGGTAAACACAATCCTACAACTTTGGCAACTTAGCTTTCTAGAATCATCATTTCATGATTTTATATAATGAATCATAGATAAACAAAAAAATTAATGGCCGTGAAATTCAAATAATCATTTATAAATTACATATTTCGCATAAATGTTTTATAATTTTCTTTAAAACTGAGATACGGAGTTCACTATGATAACCACCAATGCTTCACCAATACTTGATGGTTAGGAAAAAAATAGACCAACACGATATTTTCATGAAAAGTATATTTTTAAAAAGTTTAAAAACATTATGTGATCATTTTAACCAATTTTTAGCGTTTAAACAACTGTCTTTTTCGCATGGTGGACTATCGAGTGCATATGACGTCATATTATCAGCCAATCAAATTGTCTCTTCTTATTTTTGTCTCGCGTATCTATCTACATGGCTGCTGTAAAGTCGCCAAGGTTCAAGTTCGGACCGTTCCTGTTAAAAACCGCTAGGGGGAAAAAAAAGGAAAAATAAAAACCCCCTAAGGAAAATAGCAATTTTTTATTAGTCTTTGTGGCCCATTATACAACATTGGGTTCGTGCATAATCGTGACCACCTAAAGATGGCGTTGGAATTCGTAAAAGGCGCTGGTGATAATCACGATGTCGCCGAGGCCACAGATTGCGAGCTGCCCTTCTCCTCCCGCCCCTGTTTGTTATCATCATCACACCGTTTGTTATTGCTATGTATCTAGTGCTATGAGGTTAGTCAGTCAATAGAGAGGTTGTGGACCTTAATTATGTTCATGTTGGATCAATGTTGAAGTGTTGCACATGTGTTCGGTATTAATGTTTAATGTGTCCGTTATGATAATTTTATATATATGTATAAATATCTACACTGTTGGGTTTATGCAGTTTGTGCATGCATAATGATATTCCGAATCCGACATCTTTATTTTATTACACGTCCGGAGGATTATGTGGTTATTGAACGCGGTTGAATCATGTTCATGTTTGGTTGCGTGATTTCAAACATGTTAAATAATGTGTAGTGTTTTAATTTTAGAGTGTTGGGGAAATGTAAAACACGGACATGATCGTTATTTTTTTTTAGTCTTGTTAAGTATCACTATCATGCCTTGTAAAGAATGGTTGATTCAATTTTACAAGTGTTCATTGCATTTAAATTACGTAGGGCATTTACGTTGTTTCATGAACTTATTATGCACTGGGATATGTTTGGCAGTAAGCCCTTGCGATCATGTGTACTCGTGAAAAAGTCTACCTCAAACAGTCCCTGTAGTTTCTAATTGAGGGTGTTCTTTGACCTTCCATACACCACAGGGCGCCAAGCTATAGGCCTACTGGTCATATCTAAGAAGCATTTTCCAATAAGCTAATTAATGTGGCTTATAAACGAAAGCGGGAAGAGATTACTTTTTGTAATTCCACTATTTCTTGAAATTCAAATGGAGCAGAGGGGGAAGGCATGATGGCATTAAAATCCAGTGTAACGATATCCTTTATAACAATAACAGCCTATAAAATTATATCCTCCAGTCCCGCCATGTTTCTCCATGGTGTTAATATGCACCATCTATAACGATGTTTTCTTCCTGTGCCTTGATCATTGTTGTATAAGAGTTTCACTGTAGTCTATATTAAACCAGTCATCTCATCACGACCCCTTGTTCAATAATGACAAAGGTGATTTTTCCAATTGTTTATTACATGTAACTCGCATAAAACATGTTTCTCATCAATTTATATTTTGGGCTTTGTTTGCCAGTAACCCTAAGCCTTTACGATCGTATGTGTCCCCTCCTGAAAAATCTACCACAAACACTTCCTGCTTTTTAATTGAGGGTGTTCTTCCACCTTACACACACCACAGGGAGGCTAAGCTATAGGCCTACTGATCGTATTCTAAGAAGCATTTACCATACTTACAAACAAAAGCGGAAAATAACTGCTCTTTGCAATTTTACTTTCTGAAAATTTGAATAGAGTTATCGGGAGCAATGTTAAAATCCTACATAACGGTACCTTTCATAACAATAACCACCGCCTATGGAATATCGTTCTTTTGTCCTGCCATGTGCCTCGTCGTATATATACGGGGTGATTCCATTATATATATAAAGTTGCGGTATTCGGATTAGTTTTTTCTCAAGAACTGCTTATTCAAGTACAACCAAATTTTTAGGATATCTAAATGAGACCACTTATGAAATTTAAAAAAGAGTTCTATTTTTGACCACCAGGTGTAAAAGTGGCACTTTTTATTGCATTTTCCATTCCCCCAATATTTCATATAGCATGTATAAAAAGTTTCAATGGAATATGTCTACCAGAACACACGCAAGAGAAGTGAGTATTTTCAGTATACTGACACTATTCCGACCTAGTAGTGCCCATTCTGGAGGACGCATTCAATTGAAACTTGGTGTAGGCTATGTAATACACCATGGGGTAAAAGGGAAGTGCAGTAAAAATTGCCACTTTTTCTTCTGATGGTCAAAAATTAAACTATTTTATTTCATAAATCTGTCTCCAGGGGTCTCGTTAAGATATCTTAAAAATTTGGCTGTATTTGGACAAGCACTTTTTGAGCAAAACTATTCCGAGTACGGAACTTCAATTATAATCACACTGTGTATATATATATATGTGTGTGTGTGTGTGTGTTATTTCAGTCTTTTTTCTCACTCCTGTCCCTTGAGCATCATTGTATGAGTTTCAGTGTAATACTATATATTAAATTAGTCACTCATTTAAAATCTACCTCAAACAGTCCCAGTAGTTTATACTAAGGCTATACTAAGACTTCTCAGGGCCCATGCGGAGCAGAATTTTTCTTGGGGTCCCTCGAAAGAATTATTGTCACTCAAAATATGTTTATATTTTTTGTGGGGGAGGGGTCTGGTTGTCCCGCCTAGTCACTGGTGCCTGCCTTTATATCAACCGTATTAATGAACCACTTATTTCATTCACCTTTTTTGTTTATACTTTTCCTTAGTTTTGGCACATTTGCCACCATATTTCTACTGATTGTTGCATTGATCAATTAATTTTGTGTAATTGAATATGGTCTTTGTTTGCTATCTTGAATTGGTCTTTGACTGCCAAGAAAGCTGCAATTACTTGGCACGAAAGAAAGTATCCACGTTGACACTGACCACACTTATGGAAAATTAATCAAGATTATTACCTTGAGTACTTTTTGAGAACTTTACATCTTTAATATTAGTGTATCTATGAACATGGAAAAGTGGGTCACTGTTTGGCGGAAAAGTGAAAAGAACTATTATTTTGGAACATTTTTCCCGAAAGAAGAAAAATGCTTGGCTCTTAAAAAATTTCGTTGCGTCCTCCAGATTTTTTAATTTGATTTGTGAAGTTCTGTGTTAAAATAAGTTGAAAATGTTAATTTTGTGTTTATGGCGACCTGACACCTGAAATGTGTCAAACCTGGGTGTATTTTAAGTGTTTTATTAATTTTATTTCGCTCATTTATATATTTTTTTATTTGCAGTAGAAGGTGAGTGTGGTGTGTGCTTATGGTCGCTTTGCTCCAGATTATATCAGTGACTCTCAGAGGCGGTAAGTTGATGCATTATTACTGATAGGCTTTATAGTCAGTGCTTAGTTCCATTTTGAATGATGCATCACTAATAGTCAATGCTTGATCATCTTTACATATTTAAGTCAGTGCTCAGTTCTATTTTCTATTCCTACAAACTATTTGATTGTGAAAAAAAAATCATACTTTGATGTTACGTCTGATGTAATTAGATTAAACATGAAACAGGGTTCAATAAATCGGGGAAAAACTAAGCACAGCCAAATTTTTTAAGAGCTGATTGCATTTATGAATGTTTAATATTGTTGCAATATCATACTAATTAAAATTTTATATCAAGTTAATATTAACGAGATTGAGCTATATTTTTAGTTTCAAATATATAAATATAGTATAATGTGAAATCTTGATTTCTTATAAAAAACGTTTTTAAGCTTTTCTGTACTTTTTATACATTATGATGACAATTGATTTTCCTATTCAGAGAAATTGCGTCAACCTGGTATAACATACAGTGAAACTACGATATAACAATACTAAGGAGACCGGAGAAACTTAAAGATGGAATATATTAACACACACTGTGGTGTAGGGAAGTGGTTCTCAACCTTCGGAAGTCCACGGCCCCGGTTGATTTCGTTTTTATGAGTGGAAGCAGCACCTCCTAGAGATAGGGCTTTGCACAGGTTGCCATAAATGTCATTCAGACTACCTAGCAAGTTTGTCACATTTTGAAACATAGCATCCTGTTTAGTTTCTTTTTTTTTTTTTTTTGCGTAGAATCTTCCTGAATGGCTCACAAATACAACATAGTGATTGGATCTGGAGCATATAAATCGCTAATTCTGAGCCCGATCATTTCTTTTCCACGCAATGATGATACTGGCACGAGCAGGGAATTTTCCCCCCTCCTGAATATTCTGAGGGGGAAATGGACTGCTTACTGATGTCACAAGTAGCATGCGGAGGCCTCCTATCTCAAGGAGGTGCTGGTGGGAGGCCTAGTCATATGCGCGACTAATGTAAAAAAAAAATTAAACAGTGAACCACTCACAGACAGGGTTTGACTGATGTCAGCGCCCAGCGGTTGAGAAACACTGGTGTAGGGTATGAAAAAAATCACCATTTTAAAAAAAGGGATTCTTTTTTATTTAAAACAGATTTTTTGTGATTAGAATCAGATTTTTTTTTTATATTTTAATTAAAGTGATTGCTTATCAATTAAAACAAATCTTGTCAATCATTGAAGATGCATATATTTTCATATCACTTAATCTCTCAAATTTAATTTAGCATTAATGATTAAACTACAATCAAGAAATATGAACACCGAAAATCTGTTTATGTAACATGAATGATCATTGAGCCCAAATCAACTTCATAGTTTAGCATTTTTCTTGTAGAGAAAATTGTTTTTATTCTCTCCCCCACTAAAGTGAATGCCTGGTGGCAACTCAGTATCACATATATATTATGCAGGTATCTCAGTTCACTGAATGTACAACCGAAGGACCATTCAGCATCAACTAAATCAGTGTTTCCCAAAGTGGGCAATATCACTCCCCCACCAGGTGGGCGATGGAATAGTCCAGGGGAGAACAATATAAGCTGCGAGTATAACACAGGTTCCTATGGGTTAACTGTAGTTGGGGCGATGAGGGAAAAAAAATATAAAAAATTCTAAAAAAAGGGGACGGTGGAACAAAAATGTTTGGGAAACTATGAACTAAAAATAAATTCTATTGACAAGATTGTTTCTTACGCAATTGATGGATACCATTTATTATGATTGTGTTTCTAACTTGCATGATGTTGGGAATTGCTTATCTCTGGGGTAGTGAATTCTAACACAACTGACACGTTTAAAAAGAAATACAATAAACACATTGAATTAAATTGAGAAGCCACTCATACTTAGAATAAGACACCCATAATTATTTTTTATGGGCATCGTGTATATCTTATCATGTATATATATTGTTTCTAGTTTTTTAATTGGGGGTTGCAGTATTTTAGAAATTTGACATCCATATTTGTTATGGGTACTTTTTTTCTCATCCACCTCATTGGCCATTTTGCCTGTTGTGGCATTGTATTAATAGTTTACATGTTTTCATTCTTTCACAGATTTATTCAGTTTTGATTTAAAAAAAACGAGCAAACTCGAAATTTTAATACAAAAAGTCGAAAGCTCAACAATATGTCTATATAATATCTAGCAATTAGGGCATGGAATTCCAGGCTTTATAGAAAAAAAAAAAAAATTTAATCATGAAAAACTAGTGTCACATTGTAATACATTGAAAATACTTGGTGCAGTTTAGCTAAGTTCCGCTCCCTATATTTTTCTACATTTTTTTCCATGCACAAAATTTTGAAACAGAGCAGCTTTCTTTCTGCGCTGTATCTAGGGATTGAGTTCAAGTCTATATTTACCCTTAAAGATCTATACTTTTAATCACAAACTTTACTGCATTTGTAACATGCAAACCATACTGGGTTAATTTTAATTCAATATCATTGAAGTTATGTGAAGTTATGTGAAGTTGTGTGAAGGAAAAACAAAATTTAAATTTTGTGATTTAAATCTATGTTTTATTTTAAAAAATGAATATCAAATTGTGATTTGATCATGATTTAAATCAAGGTGATAAATTAATGATGGGTGGGTCCTGGGCCTAGTTTGCCGACCCTGGTTTTTATATCCGTTCATATTTTCTATTGACCTATAATCTTGTGATTTTCGTTAGTGCTATAGAAAATGTGTATATGCATGATTGTGTAATTTTGATTTATTTTATTTTTTTAGGTCCATTATGTAAAGATTTTATGAGAAGGAGGATCATATATGTATGATTGTGTGAGATAGAAGTTCAATCTGTACATCATGGAAGAAGAAATTATTGATCAGAATAAAGACTTCCAAATTTCTATTTTAGATTGTGTGATGGAGACTGTGGACAGTGAACTCGTTATTGTAGATGAGGCAGAGGTGGAAAACACTGTGATCGTTCCTGAGTCTGGTGAAAATTCCATGGATTCGGTGTCGTCTTTCGCGGTTGGAATAGGCATGATAGAGCAGTGTATAGAAGAGTCATCTATGTCGCCGATTTCACAAATGACTGACAGTTCGATGCAAGACCTACCAACCACTCAAGAGCAGGCTTTTCTGGAAGACAAACCTTCTGAGCAGGTTTCTGAAGTGCTTGACGAGCCAAAGAACACTGCCACCGTAAATGAGGAGGACGTGCAGAACGCACAGCTGCAAGAATCAAAACATGTGTTGACAGACAACGAAAATTGCAGTCTATCGGACAAATGTTTGTCAGATGCTGAGGAGACCATATCTAGTTCATTGTTGAAATCTGATGGGTTGCCGCAGAAGAAATCAGAAACAAGTGTCCGCAGAAGTAGTCGTATTCGTGAGAAACAGACTGTAAATACCAAGGTTTCCAAACCCAAGCAAAAGAAGCCTAGTTCAGAAAATACCAACAAAGAAACATCCAAGAAGTCAGACTCTGGTAGTCTGTCGGTACAGGATGTTAAAAAAACAGACCCAAAGAAGGATAAGAGCTCCCGGACACGAAAATCATCGCAAAGCTCAAAGTTCCGGCGGGGTTCAAAATCTGGACAAAGTGAAAATGCACAGAGCGCAAAACTCGCGAGTAACACAAATTCAACTGATAAAGATTGTGATGGTTTCAGTGGCGGTGATGATGAATCAGTAGCCTTGAATGATTCACCCACTTCTTCTGAAAATGTTGGTGCTGAGAAGACATCTGTTCCTGGTTGTGCGGATGAAAATAATGACTCGTTGAAACAGAAAGAAGACAACTCTCAGGAGGATTTAAGCCTAAGTGTTTCTAATATATCTATAGATGCCAACAACAAAAGCCAGCTGCTCAATTGCAAGTCATTTGAGGAAAAGGAAGAAGAACGTAATGCCCCGAAACCAGAGAAAGTGAAGTCCAGATGGTGGCGAACGTGTGAGCTTGAACACATTGACTGCAGTGCCAGTATTACTGCATCGCCGGTTGCCGCACCGATTTCTGAACCTAAACCCGTGCCTAGCGACACAGAATCCATTGTTCTTCAACCCACGAATGAACCAGTTGCTGCTCCAGCAGCAGTTCTGCAAACGGTTCCAGAAGAATTAAAGCTTCCTAATTATGAACAGATTGAGAAAAACATTTTTACATTTGAAAGGTATTTATCTAGTTCAAGTATTCTTCTGGCCACTCTTAACATAATTTTTCTATTACAGGAGATCACTTGGTTAATTTGGATCTTTTCCAAAGTTCAAATTTCGGGAATTCCTCTTGAGTTTTGTATTCAATTTATTATTGAAATTACCTGTTTAATTTGATTTTTTTCCATTATGTTTTCGATAATTCAAAGTTTGATACAGATGAAATGTCCTTGGCAAAATATTTCTTTTCTTTAAATTATTTTGCTCAATTTTTCGCTGTCTTTTTTTTTTTTCATGATTCACAGATCTTTTTTAAAATAATGTATGAAACAGGGTTCCTATAACCTGGAAAGTTAGGGTAAAAAATTGAGGCCAGGGAAATTTCTAAACACAAATATTATTGGGACTGGAAAATAATGTCTTTCCTGCTCGTGTCTATATTCATTTGCCATTTATCAGCTCATTGTGTACTTCAAAGTCATGCCAAAAACATTTTAAGATTAGAGTGACTTCTTTTCTCGTAATTTTTTTTTTTGCAATTTATGGTGAATTGGCCAGCCAAATACCAGAAGAGGTACATATCCGGCATTGTATGCTTTTGAGTTTCACAAGGGTAATAACGCAAGAGTTGCTACCAAAAACATTTGCGGTGTTTACCCAAGTGCATTAGACATTTGTAAATGCCAAAGGTGGTAGGGTGGAAGTGGAAGCAAATCAGTGTCAGACAATCAAGGAACTGTTACTCTTAACCAACCTTAGTTGACCATCCAAGAACATTTGCAGCAGATTGGTAAAGTAAGTGGAGCAGGTATTTGGGTCCCACATAATCTGCCCATAAAGAACAAAGCTAACCGGTCCACCACATGCAACTTATTGCTTCAGGGGCACAATACAGAAGAATTTTTGATTGCTTGATCACTGGAGATGAAAAATGGGTCCTCTATGATCATCCAAAACGCAAAAGTCAGTGGCTCTCGCTGAATGAATCGCCACATACACCCCTTTCGTGTGTTTGGTGGAGTATTCGCGGGGGTCGTTCATTTTGAAGTTCTGAAACTGTGAATGCAGACCTTTACTGTAAACAGTTGGATCGAGTAAATCAATCCTTAATTGAAAAGTGCCCAGCAATTGTCAACAGAAAAGGCATTCTGCAACACGATAATGCAAGACCGCACTGCGTAAGACGAACCCTGTAAAAAATTAATGAATGAGGGTAATATTGCCTCACCCACCATACTCGCCCGATATTGCACCATCAGATTTCCATTTATTCCGATCGCTACAACATTTTCTAAGTGGCAAAAATTTGATGTCCAAAATGCCATCTCCAGATATTTTGCTCAAAAACCAACTGATTTTTATCCATCCTGCATTGAAAATTTGCACACTAGATGGCAAAAAGTTGTTAATAAAGAGAGTTATTACATCATTGATTAAAAATAAAAACGTATTTTTAAAACTTGTTTGAATTTAATGTAAATAAACGACATTATTTTCTGGTCCTCCTATTATCTCTAACGGAGGTTGTAAAAAAAACTGGTAGTAAAGAAAAAGAATATAGGTCTGTGTGTTTGTATGGAAAATATACATTAGAGTCTCGTTTATCCGGCTTTCACTTATCCGACGTCCTGCCGCCAAAAAAAAATGCCCAATGAACTCTTAAGTTGTGAGCATAGTCTTTTTTTTTTGCTCCCAACTCTACTGCAGCTAATTAGTTAACCCGACTGTACAGTGGCATGCCCATCTACACTATGACCCATGGGTCTGTCATTCACCCCACCTTCACTAAATCACTCACTGTCACAACTCGCTACTCAGTGCAGTTGATCATTGTATGTGGATCGCTTATCGTCAGTTACATGCATATGTGTCTGTGTATGTTAATTGACAAATGTTGTTGTGTTGTTTAAAGGTTGAAATTGACGCAAGTACGGCAATGAAAAGAAAAAGTTATTGTATTGGTGGAATAAAAACTTGAGGCTATCAAGAGTCTGGTCAAGGGAGAGACAATATTTGGAAAGTAACTGACAACTTTGGTGTTGGATGGGAAGGAAGGGGGACCCAGGTTTCACAGAAAGTGTCGGTTGGTTCGACCAATAAGGAGGAAACACTATGGTATTAGTCAGTTAAGTGTTTGTTGTGAATATCGTCAAATTTTGAAGAAACGTAAGCATTCAAGGAAAAGATTTCAGGAATTTATTGATACTGAGAGCCTAATGGGTGATCAGATATTTAACTGTCACAAGTCAGGCCTAAATTACAAAATGTTATCTAGTTATATAGTTTGGTGTTTAATAGGCTTTTTCTTAAAAACTTCCCTATATCTAGCATTTTTGCTTATCCATTCTGTCGGCCCGTTCGGGTTGGATAAGAGACACTCCCTCTACTATATATACAGGATGAATACTATCGACTTGTGAAAATTAATATACCGTGTTCCCCCGAAAGTAAGCCCCTAACATTATTTTTCAGGATGCTCCTGATATAAGCCTTATCCAAAATTGTCAGACACATTTAGTATGTCGTTGCAACGCATGACGGATGTATTGAACTATATAAAATTATAATTGTTTTATTATTTATTATCAAATGAAAATATAAATAAATGATATCATTGAAATAAGCCATAATATAAACAAAAATTAAATTCTTGTTAACGCCCAAGCAGGCTTCCTTGGACGAGAGATGAACACCTACGTAAACAGAGAAATTTGAGACTGACATTTATCAAAGAAAACGAAGAAAATTACTACTTGCAGTGTTTCTGGTGATAAATAAGAAAACAACATATATATATATATGGCCTGTATAACACTATAAAAGTTTTAAAAAAGTTTTTTTATAAAACTTAAATACAACCAATGAGTGTATTGGTTATATTCTATCAAATGTAGCCAAATAGGCTTATTGGTTGTTTTTTTTTCAAGTTTTATAAAAGAGCATTTCTAAAAATTTGATAGTGTAACCCCAGCCTATGGCATATTCCAGCTACCCAATGAATGCTGTTGTCATATGCTTGGATTACACTATAAACGTTTTGTAAAAGCTCTTTGATAAAACCAAAACAAATGCAACCAATAAACGTATCAGAACCAATATATTTATTGGTTGTTTTTCAAGTTTTGTAAAAGATCTTTCATCCAAGTTTTATAGTGTAATCCTGGCCATAATTAAATAACTGGTACAGTTTGATGCAGAGGACCGAATGAAGTGAGACAAGTATTTCTGATGTCCCATCAGAAGTACTTCCGTTGACACATCACCTTGTTTGGTTCTCAAAATCTAAACTGAACTTCCTGTTTACTTTAAACGACGACACCCAAAAGAAATGTTTTACGAAGTTGTAATTTTTCGTCGATTTTTGTGTAGCCATCATTCAAAAATGTTTCAAAAGTGTGATTGTAAAGGTTCATCGAAACTTTTATGCATGAAAAGCTTCAATGAAGCATGTAAAAATGGTGGCTTGTGACGAAAGTGACTGGTGGAAACAGTAAAATAATAACTATTCAATCAAACTAATTATTTTATGAATTGGCATATTCAAAGTAATTAGTAGTTTCAGATTTTTTTTTCCATTGATTATTTATCGAGTAACATTTCCATACCGATTGTGAAGCCACCCGCAGACACTAGTTTTTTTCTTACCATGGGCAGCTGGTATTTTACCAGATCTTTGATGTCATTTGCTTCTGCTAATCACAGATTCAAATGCTACTACTCGGGAGATATGGAAGCTTTTTTATTTGTGAGTGGTAATAAACTCTTCTCAGACATAATGTTTAAGAGCTGTAATGTGTGTGTGGTGTGTGCTTAGACCAGTGACTTCTTGGTAAAATGTGTTTGAGATTCATATCTCTCTAGCATCATTGTTAGTTTATTTTCGAATATCAATGCAAGAAAATTACCACTAATTCTACTCATTAAAATATGCACAGAAATGTGAAAATAGCTGGCAGAATTATTATGGGCCACTCTCAAAACAAAATGTGAATATTAATATATCCAATTCCAATGAAGGCCAAGAATGACAAAAAATCCTACAACCCTGAAGTGTTAGTGACAACATTCAGACAACACATGATCAGGTACAGCATACTCGGAGAAAAAAGAGAGAAATAAAATTGGTTTCTAGAAGAGAGAAGGTGGAAGGGGAAGAAAAGGAAAAATGGGGCACACGAAAGTGCTAAATTTAAAAACAGGATTATTTTTTTGCTTAGGCCAGGATTACACTATAATTATTTAATTAATATTTACAGCTTTTGAGGTATTTAAGCTATGCCTTGAAACTTTATGAGGAGGGGGGGGGGGGGGTTTAGGACGCTCACGCTTTTATGACATGTTGCCCTTGAATGATACTATTAATCTGCTCCTGGAGTAGCTAGCTATCATTTTGTAGGATTTTCACTGTACTTACAAAAAATACCTAACATTAGCCACTAAAAGTGGTAAATTAAGTAAGTATGGTAGAATGGTTATTAGTAGAGCCCGGATTATATGCAAATGCATATGTGCATATGCTTTTGCATATTTTGACCTTTTTTAGCATTAATGCATATAAATGCATAAAATCAAAGAATTTTCAGTATAAGTGCATATTTTGAAGGTTTATTTAACTCACTCAATTTTTTTTTATAATTTTTCAAATAAATATTGTTCATATAAATAATATATTGTTCAAATAAATATTTTTTATAATATCGATTTATTTTTTTTTTTCCCGCAGGTGAAATTTAGTGAATTAATACATATTCATAAAGTATTTTACGAATATTAGCCGTTTTATTGTCGTGTTAAATTTTTTTTAGAAATAGTGTCGAAATTTTTTGTTACTGGTATTTTCGTTATTGAGCAACTACAACAAACTAAAAGTAGAAAAGATGCATTTTAAAAACACATCTGCTTTTTTTTGCATGGTAATTTTTTTAATGCATATTTTTCTCATTTTTTTGTACATACTTCAGAATTTTTGACTTTTTCAAGATTTCTAGTGCATATTCTGGAGTATTTAATGCATATTTTGGGATTTTCAGTGTATATTTTGGCATTTTAAGTGCACATTTTAGCATTTTAAGTGCACATTTTGACATTTTAAGTGCTTATTTTTGTATTTTAAGTGCTTATTTTTGTATTTTAAGTGCATATTTTGTATTTTAAGTGCACATTTTGTATTTTAAGTGCATATTTTTGTAGTTTTAAGTGCATATTTTTGCATTTTTCAGTGCATATTTGCATATTTTTAGAGCATATTTTGCCACTTTTTTAGTGCATATAATCCGGGCTCTAGTTATTAGTATATCTCAACATTTTATTGTCTCCTAGCTCAGATGAATAAAATAATGTTTGAGGATTTGAATGAATCGTGAAGTGGTTACTGATTATATGAATTTTTTTTTTTTTTTTTTGTCCTTTCACGTCCAGGCTTGCCTAATATACAAATTTTTAAGTGCATATATATGAGGAAAAAAGATTTCACATTTTGTCTTACTTTTGACACTTGATGACTTTTTTTTCCATTGCGTTTGTAGAAAAAAATCAAGAACCAGGAATGAATTCAGACGAATGGTATGTGATTGCACGTTGTCTAAAGAAGAAATCGAGGATAACGCTGTTGGGTGTGATGGTCAGTGCTTGAACAGGCTTCTCATGATAGAATGGCAAGAATTTTTTTTTTTCCATTTTTTTAAATTAAACGTGGATTATAATTTACATGAATAACAACAATATGTGTCACACATGTGAAAAGATTCTTCAAAACACATTTCAGAGTTATTTAAACCAAAAAAATAACACTTGTTGACATTATATTGTGCTTAGTTCTTATTAACTGGAGCTTGTGTGTATTTTTTGATTCCACAAGTTCACTCTATCTTTTGATCATACTGCTTTTTTTCAACACCGTGACACTGCTGAAATTGTAAAATTGAATAACTAAATTGGTTGGAACTGAACCTTCATAATAAAACTGAATAACCATTTAATGTTGAACTTTATTTCACAGACATTACAGTTGAGAGATCACTTTTTTTTAAATTCTGTTTTTAAATTATTTTCCCCCGTTTAATGATGTGTGTTTATGATGAGTACCTGTGAAATATTCTTATTAAAAAATCCTTTATTGGCAATTTCAGTGGTTCCCGCTGTCCAACAGGAGATGCATGTTCAAATAAAAGGTTTCAAAAACGGCAGTATGTCAAAGTAGAACCGTTCAAGACTGGGAAAAAAGGTTGGGGTCTTCGAGCTCTTGAAGATGTACTTCCGTAAGTTTTTTTATCTTTCATTTCTCTTTTGTTGTGCATTACTTAGGTGGTGTACTTGTGTAGATAAGATGAGTGGAGTGAATAATATAGAGAATTTTAAACTTTTGTCTGAAATATTCTTTTGGTGGGATTTTTTTTTTTCACTTCGCATGTATAAAATAGCACTAATACTTTGTTTGAATGTTTGCTTAATATTAGTTTACTAGTTGTATAGTAAAGTGAGATTTCTTTGTGTATAACTATAGGATCAGAACATTTGATTCAGATTTTATATTAGATTTTATATTAGATTAATTCATCCCGAAAATAATTTATTTACAATAATTATTTAACAATGGTAAACTAAAACGGGAGAAGTTGGAGGAGAACAGGGACATGGGCACAGATGATGGAGAGGACATAAAACAACATATGTAAAGAGCCAGGCTGTTTTGACTTGTGTGTCATGTGGTGTTGCTGCAAGAGGAAACAAACTTAATAACATGTGCTGGGGAGACACCATAATAGCTCTATGAGCTAAAAGAGAAGGAAATTAAAACTTGGTGGAAGAACACAGATTATTGTATGTTCCAAAATTAGACCCATTCAGAACAGTGTGCTTGTTCACTTAGTACTAAGCAAAAAATATGAGAGGGTGGCTACTATTCCAAATATTCTTTGGAATGGACTAGACATCTACAAATTATCACTAGTTCAAGTATTGTTATTCTACATGACTCCAGTGTCAAAGAAATCTACTACCAGCTATTGGAATTATTATATTATTAAATCTTCACTTTCTCATTGTCAAAGAAATATGTCACAGAAATTACGTTCCAGTAGTAATATTTTAACTCAAATTATATGGTTTAGGATTTCTTGGCTTTTGATGAATGTGTATGGCATGATTGCTGATGATTATTGCTTGGATTCAGAAATATTGGCACAACCTCAAGGGAATTCACAGCACCACGTCGTTACATTTTGTCAATTCAATACCCATAAACTGAAACAATTGCTTGGGATATCCACTGGGTTCACATCTGAAAAAATGTATAGCAGAGTAAATTCCAAAATTGGTGGGATTTTGAATTACCATGTGCCAATACACGTCTAGATGCGTGATTCAACACCTTAAAATTAAATTTTTAATCCTCCGAATTCCATTGAGGAGTGAAAATGCTCTTTTAATTTTCAAGTAATTTTTTTGATAATGTTATTTCTCACTGATTGGAAAAAACCTTCAATTTTGGAGAGGAGTAAAATTATTCCCAAATTATATCTTTGAATACCTCTGCCACCTGTCATTGTAAACTTATGACTCAGCCAGTCTCACCATAGTGAGCGAGAGGAAAAAGCTGAGTGATCATAGTCAAAGTCTGCATTACCAACGCGCACAATAAAATATTTTTCTACCTATATGTATATCTTTCGTTATAGTACAACCCTCTTACATTATAGCACATTTGTAATATACACATTGCATTCATTTCCATAAGCTTTTGCTCTCTTCGAACAACATAGTGTGACACAGACTGGCATCTTAATAATTGTATTGAAATGTTGATTACTATTGCAAATTCTTTGCTTTCCACTTGTATGCTCTTTTTCTTTTTTTTATTATTTTACTTATTTCCAATAACCCCAGAAGGCATGAAATGCACTTACACTGGAATAAAATAATGCACTTAAATGGAATGAAATTTACCATGAAGTAATTTGTATTAATGTATTGCAGCAATGTGTGTTGATCATGTATATTAGTGCTGTAGTATGGTCATATGTCAGAAATTTTGAAAAATGTTTGATTCATAAACCCCACTAAATGAATTAATGCCAGAACTCTGCCGCTTGACTTACCTTGTTGTCGAGATCTCTTCCAGCCCATCTCTGTGGCAGTCCAGAACAGCACAAACCTTGCTGTATACTTTTACTCGTTTAGGACCAAGATTGTAGATGTCAATCTGTTGCAAGTGACATCATTGCTCCTGTGCTCAATTCGGAATTAAAATTTAAAAAAAAATCTATTTTTGATTTAAAAAAAAGAGACATATTGTATGCACATATGTATTGTTTAAATTACATTTCTTGTATATTTGTCTTTGAAATTTCAGTGAATTATGATTTTCGTTCCTTTTACCAGGGGAACTTTCGTCATAGAATATCTGGGCGAAGTTCTCAATCAACAGAGCTTCAAGCAGAGAGTGAAACAGTATGCAAAAGAGAAATGCAGTCACTACTATTTCATGGCCCTTAAAAGTCATGAAATCATTGATGCAACTTACAAAGGAAATCTTTCAAGATTCATAAATCACAGTTGTGATCCAAACTGTGTTACGCAAAAGGTAATCATTTAACAGATAAGTTTAGATAGATTTAATCAGATTAAGACATAACTACCAGTATTTTCTGTTGGTCTCTAGTATTTTATTGCATTTATTTTATGCAAGTGTATTGTCATTTATTTTACATTATCTCCCTAATAGTGGACAGTTAACGGAGATCTCAGGATTGGTTTTTTTGCCAAGAAGGCTATAAAATGTGGAGAGGAAGTAACTTTTGACTATGCATTACAAAGATATGGGTAATTTTTTTCATCTTACTTTGGATTGGTCTGTGCTATTTATTATATAAACAGTGAATACCATTCAATCTAATCAGGGTTTTTGATAACCAAATTAATTAGTGCATCAAACAAATGCAAGTAAGATGATTAAAATAGGGCAGTTTTTTTTTAACGAACCCGGTCGCAAAATGTCTGATTGTACCACTGCAATCCACTGACTTTTTTCAGCAACCTAACAATGTTCTAAAACACTGTTTTATTCTTCCAAACTATGGTCTTTATGTCTTACATTTACATGTATTTTTGTTATTCAGCCATTGCAATGAGTTTGGGTAGAACTGTTAACTTAATGTGGATTACAATAATTCTTAATATACATGAATATGATTGATCCTTTGAAAATTTTTTTTTTTGGCCAAGAAGTTGTGAATTTTGTCAACTGGAAAAAACTTAGAGAAGGAGACTTTTTACCTTTCATTTGCCTGTAGGTAGTCTTAGGAATTGCGCAGGTACATGAATCATCGCGGCTACTAGGGCCTGATGACATTGCACATGAAGTAGAGAAATGTTTGACAATTAGAAAGCAGGAGGTACACTTCCTGTATACAAGGTTCGTAATGGTCAGGGAAAACCTGAAATTGTCGAGGGAGGGAGTTTACTAAAAAAAGTCAAGGAAATATCATATTTTTTGTTGTGAAACCTGGAAATTTCTGACAACAGACCTAAAAAATCATTGCGATCGTTGTCTAATCGAAAGCAAAAAACAATTTTCCCCAAAAATGTAAATCAAGAACATAAATTTTCTGTCCAATAACATTGTAAATATTGGTAATCTGTAAAATCTCGCAATGAAATACAAAAAGCCATAAAAACTGCTGAGGAGAAATAAGGATTTTGTAAGTCCATGTGGAAGAGCATATTGCTGCGATATAATCGTCACTGCATACAAAGTTTTTCCAAAAACTTATTATGACTGCACATCATAGAAAGCCGTGCGTAAAAAGTTCTATATCAGGAAAGTTCAATTGGAATTATTTCATAAGTTGACTTCAGTGAGCAACGCCAGATAAGCATGGAATACTACACATGTACACTATGATTTCCACTTGGGGATTTTTTATTTGAAAACTGGGTAATATATATATATATATATAAGAAAAAGTTTTCAATCTAGAATTGGTGAATAAAAACCTAACCTTTAGAAGGGATTGAAGCAATCAAACATTACCCATATAAAGCATGGTGTTGGCTTAACAGCAAAACATTCATTTTGAACAACATGGACAGACAAGCTATTCAGAGCCATGCAAGCATATGAAATTAGAAGTTTTGTAAACAACCCTATAGAGAGAGAGAGGTTACTGAAGTTTTCAATACTATAGTGCTAATGCA
The DNA here is from genome assembly GCF_987345545.1 of Pholcus phalangioides. Classification (NCBI taxonomy): domain Eukaryota; kingdom Metazoa; phylum Arthropoda; class Arachnida; order Araneae; family Pholcidae; genus Pholcus; species Pholcus phalangioides. The sequence goes on from NW_028301627.1 coordinate 7,773,811, forward strand.
AATACAGAGTGTAAGCTAGCTGCAAAGAATTGTTATGCAGCAAAATCAACTACATCTTTGACTAATGTCACAAAGGAAATGACAGTGAAGTCATTTCCTTTGATGAGTGATGTCCCACTCATCCCATAATGGATTCAAGGATGTTGGAGACATTCTAAAATATCGTTTCCAGACAGTGATATTACAAAGAAGGGAAATCTTGTATCAGGTGTATTTGAAAAGCATTAATGCATGTATATGAAAAATGTAATAATTTAATGTACAATCAATGCTAGTAATGAACCCTGTATATGTTCTTTATAGGCGATAACTATAAGTTATAATGGGAAAAATAAATCTGGTCCAACCTTAGCTTCAAACTCTATGAAAAAAAACTTTTTTTTGATAACATAATATAAAATTTGGGTAGCTATAAACAGTTTTTCCCACATGTTATGATTAGAAGCTTGGTCCATACTTTGCAAAAGTGGTAACATTATCAGTAGACCAATAAGCACCGTACTACTGTATTTGTTGAAAGGTTTACAATTCCCAGTTTTTGTGTTTCTCTGAAAAATATTGTATGCTATAATTTTCTAAAAAAAAATTGTGTGCACTTCATTTGTGTTTAGGAGGGAAGCACAGAAATGTTATTGTGAAAGTGAGAACTGCACAGGTTTCATTGGTGATGCTAATGAAGATCCACAAAGTCTTGATGGAAGCAGTTCCTCAAGCAAATCAAAGCGTAAGCGGAGTGCTGCTAAGAAGAAAACTGCTTTCGGTGATATCCAAGTTAGTATTTCTTTTGATTTTGTCCTTTCTGGCAGAAATGAGAAAAATATTTGTAAGTTTATAAAAATGTGTATTTTGCAGATTATTGTCTTAAAAACAGTTTTGTTGTGACTGTATTGAAATCAATTTTGTTTGGAATAGTATTTATTTCAAGTTTGTATTACACACTTTTTATGACAGCTCATAATTTCATTCAAGTAGAAAAAAATGGCCTAAAAACTTCTGAGAAGTCCCACACATGTCTTTCTGGGTCAACAACTTTTTGTATGATATTTTTCCCATAATCCTCCTTTGTGCAGCAAATGGGAAAAAAATTTCCGTCTGCCATTTTAGAGGCATGTAAATGAGTTTTATTGACAATGCTATAAAATGCCTGCTTTTTTAAATAAATTCTCGTTCCTAAGAAAGCCATTTGACCTGAAATTTTTGTATGAAAATGTACTTTTATTTGCTAAATAGATTTGTTTGTATTTTATCAGAGATCAGATTAAATTTGGGTATTGAATGATTATTCTTGTTTAAAAAAATACCATACATATTTGTAAATGATTTTCTGTCACAGTGGATTCAGTTTGACTTGCCAGTGCAAGTGTTCAGAAAATGTTTGATACTGAAATACAGGTTCGCACGCACACACATGGGTTATACAGTGCATGCAGGTTGTCATCAGGACGATGCAGTTTTTGACAGCATATTCTGGTGTAAAAACCAATTTGAGGGGAGGGGAACCCTCTCAAATGATGGTGAAATTTTATGGCTGTTTAAAACGAATCTTCACCTACTTTTAATGACATATTAAGGGGTGGGTATCATAAGTTAAAACTTCTTAAATGGGATCCTTTATATTTGAATCATTCAGTGTCTGTGAATTTTTCTTTTAATTTCTATATTTTCCTACGTTGGCCGACATGCCTTAAAATTTGGGGGGGGGGGGTACCTGCTTTTGTAATGCTGGATTTTTGTCCATTCCTGGCATGCCAGGAATGGGGAATTTTAATAAAGATCACAAAATTCATTCAAAAGGCTGATATCAATTCATATCAAATACTGAATTAGTAAGCGAATAAGAATATAGTGATAATTTCTCACTGTAGCAAACATGCTTTGTCTGGGAATTTGATAACGATAATGAAAATCGAGCATTGTGAGGTGAACTTATTGTTCTAATATAATTATCTCTGACCCGATATGAAACATGTACAGTCGAGTTTGCTTATAACATAACCCATAGGTGATTCAAGAAGTATATTTTATAATCAATGTGTATCTTATATAAGCAAGGTCTTGAAATTAGCTTATATAGTGGTTGTGTGTATATATATGCCCAAAGTACATTATATATATATATATTGGCATTGTTCTGGACGAAATAAGCTCATGTGCATGTAATTAAATATAATATGGCATATAGTTTTGGTTGATATTTCCTGAGGAATTTTAAAAATTTATTGGACTACATACATATACAGTAAATATAGGGCATGCATAAATTTTTTCTTAATTTAATTGGTATTATTTGAGTTTGTATTTATGCTAATGGGGTTTTCATTCAAAGTTGTCAGCTTTTATGCAGTAAATTAAATGTTCATGAATTTTAGTTGTCAATGAATGTGCTTTTGCATAGATCTAGGTAGAGATTTGATTGCCTTTAACCCTTAGATGAATGAATTTTTTTATTTATATATTTTTGAGATAAAGTAAACATTCAGTAATTGGAGGAAAGCATATCCCATGCAGCTTTCATAGAAACTCATAGAATTTTTTTTTTAATAACACAAAATTTTACTGTTAGGATATTCATATTTGTCACTAACAGGTGGTGTTTTTTAATAGTAGACATTTCTGTGCTCTATCTATCCTTTATTGATGTATTTATTTCAACCATAAATTTTTCGTTTTTATAAAAGTTTCATGTTTCTGCGAAAAAAATTGAAAAAATAATAAATGAAACCAAGATATCACTTGCACATACAATGAATGTTGCACAAATAAGTTGGTGTTTTTTTGGCTTCATTTTCTAGGTTTCTGTTTGGAGTATGTTATATCCAAATTATTTTCTAGGTTAAGAGTGTTTTTGGTATGTTATATACACAGTGTATGTTTTAAGCGGGTATGTAATAATAGAGATACAAATATATGGAAGTCAATGGGCCAAAAATCATATATTACAAAAACTGTATGTTATAAGTCAGTGGTTCCCGATTGAGGGTGCAAGATAGAAAAAAAAATTGCATGTTGACTGATTATTCATGAAAATTAAACTGAGAAAAATTGAAGTTTTCAATTCCTAAAAAAATATTAATCATACCTATAATTTGACGTCTCATCTTCTGACTTGCAGAAATGAGTCATGTAAATTTTGCATTGTAAAATTTCATTTTTGATTAGCGATCATACTTATTCTCCATTTCAGTTGAGAAAAAATACCATTATTTACCTATTGGTACTGCCATGAACACATGACTCAGGAAGAACGTCAGAAAATTCAGTCAAGTGTGTTAAACATGATTTATAGTTGTTGCAGCTGGAATCATAATTAAGTGAACTATTCAATGAATATTTTTTTCCGAATATCAAAAAAATGTTTAAAAGTAGGACGTTTTTTTCGTTTTTGGTTATGAATTTAAAAATAAAATGAAGCTAAAATTAGATATTAGCCATAGCTGAAAATGCATTAAGTAAAAGTTTCCAACCTTCTCCTTGGATAAAAACTTATTATCCAAGGAGGTGTGGGAAGTTAAGTGGCATTGCTCTGGAGGTATGTGAAGGTAATAAGGTTGGGAACCACTGTTATAAGTGCACTTGACTGTATACTGTACTTTGCACATTTTCTTGCATGTTCAGAGACTGAAAAAATATACTGTCTTTTTTTTTTTTACAATATTATAATACTGTATCATGTTTTGTATTATAATTTTTAATGTTTTGCTCTGCTTATTCCAAACGTGCACACTCCAGGAATATAAAAGACTTTGCAATCTACTCGTGTTTCCATTTAACTCATCTAATCTAAGCAAGTGAATATGCTTTTTATCTGACATTTTTAGTTAATCGAGATTAGTGATAGTAATTGCATACATAAAGTTCGAAATATCTGAATGCAAATCCTAAAATGTAGAGAATAGACAAGATTTGAATCAATCAATTCCTAGAGAGCTGGCATATTACCTGGAATTTGACTTGAATTTCCCAGCATGCCAGCTAATGCAAGAGAATACAGTTATAACGAGCAGTTATAATTTGAAGCAATCTTATCCAAGGTGTGGTTGTTTACATGATTTTTAATAAGATTCGTCCCAAAACCTCATTTATATCTCAACCTCATCTTTACTTGAATCAGTTCATCTGATGTCTGCTTTCTTTTGAAACTAGTAAATCTGACTATCTGAGACTGAAAATGATTTTTCAAGATTTATCTGAGGCTGTTATTTCTCTTTCTGAAGATGTTCAAGTGCGAAAAATTTAAAATATTTCAGACTATGCTTGTTGTTTTTCTGTGGTTCAAATGATTCATCGATAAAAACTTTTCAACCTACAGGTTTCAGATTCTAAAGCCACTCAGTTTTATATTCAACAAAAATTTTTGAAGAACTCCATAAAACCAGAAATTTTTCGAAGGCTTGATAATTATGTACCCAGATTTGAGAGTGTGTTTGAAGAAAAGACCGTGAGTTTTTGGTGTTTTCAAAATTATGTGAACATGATTTTTTGCTGGTAAGGTAAACATGCATAAGGTCTGACAGTAAATATCACTTAGTAAGTTCCAACAAAAACTGTAAAAATGTAAATTAGATATTCACATGGTATATTAAATCCTAGGATGGTATCGTATCTATGGAAATTTTAGATTTATATACTTTAAAAAAATTTCTGGAAATAAAGTAATTAGAGCTGTGAATTTGTGTGAGGGTGAATCTGAGTTGAGAATTCTATGTTTCAGAATTTATTGTCAGACCTTTTTCGAATTTTGAAGTTTTACATAAATATTTGTGATGCATTATGAAACATAAAATGGTAATTGTACATTAAAAAAAGTATTTTCGTGTGTGATGTGACAAAATGGAAAGTTTAATGAATGAGTTAAATCTCTGAAGTACTTACTTATATTATGGAATGTATAAAGAATATCCAAACACAGCATTTATCAGTTGCATGCACTGTCTTTAAGAACTGAAAAAACATAAACTGAAAGGTTATGGTTGAAATTGAAAAAATTTCGCTTTAAATGGTTAATTTAAAATGAATGTGTTGGATTTTGAAACATAAGTAGCAAGTTAGAAAAATATTTTCATGGGTTGGATGACTCACAAATGCAAAACATTGTATTGATCCATTTTTAGCTATTACTTATGAGGTTCATAATCAAGGAGATTTTTATCTATTTCTCTCTCATTCCTGTCCATGAAATTATGTGAATATTCCTGATGACTTCTTTTATTGTGATAGAAGAAAGAGAAAAGATGAAAAAAAATGTTTTCTTGTTTTTCATAAGGTCATATTCTGAAGTCAAGTGTCATTCTCTAATTATTGTATTATTGATCATTTATAAAAAAACTGCCATGGAAAAATGGTTTTCATCTCTCCTGAATTGATATGAATTTGAATATTTTTTTTAAATTTAGATTACATTTCAAAATAATCTTGGTTGTACTGGGGTCTGTCTAACCGAAATTTGAGTCCGTTTTCCAGACCTTTCACAAAATTCTGAATTTGAAAAACAGACCCCTTCACAAAATATAAATTAAAAAAACCAGAAATTTGATGTTTCATTTTGTTTGTACAAAATTAATTTGATTGTTTCACTTCCCACAAAATTGTTCATTTTCACAAAAATATTTCCACAGAAGTATAACCCTATAAAAAAAGGTCTGGATAAACCCTGTTGTGTTCAGTATTTTTAGCATCAATCTCTAGTTGCTCAAAATGCAGTTACAATAGTTATTCTAGGATTTTCTAACTTCAAGGCATGAATGTAAGCTAGCTGGTTTGCCATTTAAAAAGAAAGTCTTTCCATGGGAACAGGCAGACTTTCAAAACTTATGTAATTCAACATACTTACGTAAGCATGAAATTTCAGGCATTTACCATTTTCACTTCTAGTAATGGAAGAGAGATAGCAACACTTCTCGAACATAAAACAAAACTCTGACATCGTAAATATTTTGGGACCATGCATATCCACACACAACAGCTTGTGGAATGCACCATTTGGTTGGAAATTCTACAGTGATATGTTTACGAGGTGCATGCAGAGTTTAGTAGTGGTCTTAAACAAAACAAAAAAATTGCTGACATTTGCGCTTGGAGGTGCAAATGTGAGCTGATCTTCCATTTGAAAAAGTCTTTCTGCAGAGGGTGGGCAGACCTTGAACGCTGCACTTTTATCAGGGCGAAAGCTAGAAGTGGGGGGGGGGGGGGAGATTTTAGGTGGGAACGAAGAAATCTGTTATAAAATCATCAAATTTTACTGTTGTGGGGGGCAGCAAAATCATGTTTGCCCCTCCTCACGAAAATCATAGTTATGGCCCTGCTCCTGCGTACATAATGAAAAATTTGGGCATTGGCCATTTTCAATTCAAAATATTAAAGACAGATGTGGCACCACTAGACCACGAAACACTCGTAGCTCTGACAATATAAATATGTTCGGGCTATTTATACACTCCGAATACACATTACAACATCTACTGATTCGTTAGAACTTCCCCAGAGGAATGTTTATGAATGTACAGTGTAGCAGAGTAGTAGTTATAAATTAAAATTATGCTTATGCAATATACACCTTTTGATGTAGAGCTGAGTTTCCCCAACACTTTTCTCCAACTGTAAGCCAACCCATAGGATCCTGTTATACCTATAGCTTCTACTCCCCTCCCCCCAAACCATTCCATTTCCCCCATTTGGCGCTATCACCCACGTTGGGAAACAAATGTAGAGCATACATGTTCAACTCCTAAGAGTATATTCTTATGTGACCTGCATCCTCAAACCTAATTTTGTAAAAATGAACTAAACATTACATTTCCAGGTGAAATTATTTAAATCCCATCTTAGATATAAATAAAAACAGTAAAAATTTTCTGTATACCACCTCTAAAGCAGTAGTAGTCAACTCTTGAAAGCCCAATTGATTTCTCTTTTAGAGTAAAGCTCAGTCATATGCACACGACACATGGGAAATATGAATGGGGGAAAAATGAAATCATGAATGACTCATAGCTCTGTTAGAATCTGGTACTGGGCCGCAGCCTGGTAGTTGTAAAATACTGCTCTAACGTTTCTCAAGTGAAAATTAGTATTTTTTCGAGAGATAAACTCAAAATAAACATTAACAGTTAAAGTGAATTGATACAAGATTCATATTCGTTAGCAATAATCTTATTAATATTATAACCATTAGCCAAAGCATGATTTTCCATCAGTTTCTATTTTAATTTGTTCCAAATATTGTCCAAAATGTGAAGATAAGTTTTATGAAACAACCAAGACGCACTGTAGAAAAATAAAAAAACTGGCTGAAGGCTGAGATGAACAACTTTACAATTGGATGAGGAAAATTTAAAAGAAGATGAGATACGGCTGAAGATCATTTTGTTTATATATGACATCCGTATTTTTTATGGGCATCTCTTTTTTTTTCAGCCACCTCATTGGGTAATGTGTCTGTTGTGACCTTTGTATTTATTTCATGCTGTGTTCCATCATGTGATGTGGAACTGTCCTGTAATGTGATGTGGTCAGTTCATTGTGTTCACTGGAAAAGAATTTCATATTTTCTTTGTAAAAAAAAGACCTGCATCTGTTGTGGTTGATGAGCCAATTATGTTATGGATCCAGCATTTTTGTATTTTTTGTTTGTTCAAAACTGAAACAATATTATCAACTCAGTGTCAAATTTTAATGTCAATTTACTTTCATATTTTGACTAACATTTTTATGCTGTTTTTTGTAATTCTTGTAACTTATAATTGCAGTTTATGTTTGCAACCTTTTTGTCATAAATGAGAAATTTTTTTTCTTTTATAGTTTGATGAGGAATTTGAAAAACTTTGTCAAGTTGGAAGCCTACGCTGTAGAGAGCAAACATTATTGCTGGCAAGACTGATGGTGCGAGCAGAGGATTCAAGTTCTCGTCTACAATTATTAGATGTTATTCTGGTGTGTACTTTTTTTCCAAAAATTCTACTATTTTGACTCACAATGTATCATGAGAAATTCACCATGAATTGAAAGTGTGCACATGAAATATACAATCAAAGTTAATTTTTCACTGTGTGAGAGCTATTTCTATCCCTCTCATAACCATTTTAAAAAAAGTAACTAGGGATTAAATATTTGTGTACATTTATGTACATTTTCAGATTTATAATTATTGTCACAATACTTCTGTTCCTTAAAAGTTTCAATGTCTGCAATATGTCCTTGGCAGTTTCATTTTTGACCTGTCTTTTAGAATTTATGAGATCTTCCAATGCAAAACTATCATAATTCATGTATAACGTAGTCAGTTAACTGAGTCATTAAGTCAGAGTGGTGCAAGTCACATTTTCAACAATTCTTACTTAAGTCTAGAAATGTAATCTAGAAGCTAAACTGTGTTGGAAGAAAAAATGTCCCAGCTTGAATAGTTTGCCACTTGAATATGAAATCAAAAATTTTCAACATAGGACTCCATTGCAAATACAAATACCCCAACAAGCAAATTGCCCAATGCTGTAAAAAGATACCCATGAAAATATGGATGTCAAATATAACCAAAATACAGCAACCCAATAAGCATTATATCATGAAAGAAAAAGATTAAGATAATCAACTTACCATGCTGACTTTAACCTCCTCAAATATCCATGCTGGAATGAGAATGTATTTTGAGACTGTTGTGTATATTTCATTAATAGCAGTTTAATTCATTTCATTTTGTCAATAGACTCTTATTACAGTAGAACTTGGTGAATTGGAATTTTTAATAATTCAAACTTTTATGAACTCTTGAGTTTTTTTATCTAATTTAATTTTGAAATTTCTTGTTTAATTCAATTTTTCTTTCGTTGAATTTTTTGGATAATTCGAAGTTGGGGGGAAAAAATCATGATCTTTGTGTGAGCAAATTTAGTTTGAAAAAATTCTACAAGAAGCCCCAGACTCAGCTTTTCTCTATCAAGTTGTTGAACAACAAATTTTTAGACTAATAAAAGTTTGAAAATTCCGTTTTTCTCCTCTTTCATTTTAAGTTTAATACCCATGTTAACATTGTTCACCTGGAGTGCATACAGACCGTATACCACTTGATACAGACAAAGCTTTTCAACCCACGGATCAAGGTATACCATTCAAAATCCAAATCTTTTTGCCTTTATCAAAAGTATGGGAAGTATCAAAAAGTTTCCATTGTAGCATGTTAAGGAAAATATATTTCCTTGGGAGCATAAGAATGATAAGAAAAATTTGGGAGATATTTTCATAACTGATGATCATGAAATGTTTCTGTAAATGAAGCTTTTGAACATGGTCAATAAATTCTACAGTGATACCGATTCTAGAACAGAATTCATCACCACAGAAGGTTACCAATCAATTTTCTGATTTTTTCCCAACAAGTTCCTGTATTCTAGTTTATTGCAGAAAATTGTGTGCCTTCAAGATACTTGTAGTTGGCTGAAGATTTTTTTTTCTGTGGTTTTCCAGATTCAAAGTGCAAATGCATTGTGGTTTTTTTTAATGTTAGGGAGCAGCAGAAACAACAGAAGTTTCTATTTTCCATCATCATTATGCCAAATGCTTACGAAATGTTCTATTTGCAAGGGAAAGAGTTATTTTGCCAAATAACAAACCACAAAGTTGCCAAAACGCTACTGTTAAATTGCCAACATCACTGAATAAGTCAAGGAAATGTCACAAATTTTCTTTTGGGTATGTGGTAGACACTCTGTGTGAAGACTTTGTCTTAAATTGGCACATATATAATATTCACGTTTGTTTGGAAAATGCTTCTGATTTTGCTATAGATTCGTTTTAGCATAATCTCATATTGTGTGTTTATTATTAACTGGCAAGAGTAAATTTTATAGTTGATTATTTTTCCTAAAGTCATTTTATTTATGTGAATGATTTTTCCTTTTAAACTATCCAATAACAGAACACGACTGAAACTGCCTGCCTTAGATTGTTCTTGGATTACCATGGGCTTCCATTGTTATGGAGTTGGATGGTTGATGTTACTGATTGGAATATAAAAGCAAAAGTGAGTGAAAAAGGCTTTATTTTGGCAAGCTATATTGTTTTTGTTTTTAAAATTTGGTTTTTAATTATTCTGGAAGTTGTCAATATCTGCATGGAATTAAATTGATGTACAGTTGGATCACTGTGCAATTGATGTACAAGATGGCCACTCAACGTTCCTTAAAAAAGTGGCGTTTGTAGAGGTGACTGCTGAATAGAAGTTGTATGACATGAAAACATACAGGAAAACATTTCGGGGGGGGGGGATTTCAATGTCACAACAAAAACTGTATGCTCAATTTATTCATAATGTCAAGAAAGCATACATATACAGTGAAACCTTGGTAAAACGAAATATTCGATTGTTAAATCCCTCTATAACTTTTTCAAATCTACTTATCTACAGTTTAATGTTACAATGATATCTTTTACTATGATAAACCCCTGTGTAACGATAGTTTTTAGGAGATTTTGAAACTGCTACAACAATATTTTACTATATTTCTCACAAGAAATATTCTTTCAATATATTTCCCAACTTATCACATATTTTAGTTCTTCAGAGGGTGTCTAACAATATTGGTATGTGGCACCGCTTGATCATTGAAAGTATTTGGTATTGCTATTTTTTGTGTGATACACTGAAGTGTATTGTGATAAATCTGTTAACAGGGACAATGCACACGTGCACACACACACACATATCTAACTAAATTTCTTTCATCAGCTAATCTTAAAAATTTTTACAACAAATGAATACTCAAAAAAGCGCATTTTTTGGTGATACTAACAATGCTATTTAGAAAAGATGTCAACGGCAGAATACATTTTATAGCACATGATGATAATTGTGACTCTTGATATCATGATAATCCCTCTACAACAATATTTTTTCTTGGTCCTGTATCATTATGTATATTGAGATTTTACTGTATTTTATGCAGAACTTGAATACCAGGTTTCCTGATTGATTCCTTAATCTGTAATATCAGGGATCTCTTCTTGCCTTACAGCAAGTCGTACATATTCTTTCCTCGCATTTCTTTTACGCCCTCACTATTGTTATACTGAATCTCTGCATGCTAAAAAGTGAAGAAAGTATCCATAAAGCGAGAACTAACTTTACCATGTTTTTCCCCCAGGGGTAAATTTTTACTCTATTTTTTTATCAACCATTTAACATTTGTAAGCTTATTTACGAATGTTTTTAACCTGCTAGTGTGTCATGCATGAACAGAAAATCAGATTTATCCGAAAAGATATTCATGCTGATGTATAAAGAAAAATGGTTATATACAAAAGCTTATACAAGGAGAATTATGTAAAGCAATCTAATCAGCATCTAATTTATTTTTTGTTTAAAAAAATGCGCAAAAACTTGTTTTGTTTTTTTCTTAAATTATAAAAAAAAGTGGCCTCAGACAGGTTGACTGCTGATTCCATACAGAATTGGCCACCGAACAGGGTTTGTTTTGTATTATATATGTCTGCTAGCTATAATACCCGGTGCTACCTGGGTTTTATTCAATGAGGCTTTTTGGATCACGTGATATATCCCTCTTTGAGGGGCATACAAACTGTGTCTGAGTTACCCAATATGGTATTTTCCTGCGCGACTCATGAAATAAACAAATCTAGATTTAAAGAAACGTATAAATGGAAATATTCCCCCCCTCCCTTTTTTTGAGGAGCGCTAGGTATTTCGATCCCCCCTAAACTTCAGGTTATTCATCTGCCTGTTTCTACGTCAAAAAATGCTTAATTAAAGCTGTGGAATTTCTTCAATGTACTTTATGAGCCCACAATTAATTTTTAAACATCCTAAACTACACAAATTTATGCAGTTGAATAATAAAAGACAATACGGAGACATTAATTTTCAGGCTTGAAAAGATATAGATAAAAAGTTTAAATCAATGTTATTGCATGAATATCCAACTCAAAAGTAGGTCTGGCTAGTTACTTCATATTTAATCTCCTACGCTTCGTATATCTAAGCGAACTCAATATTTCAAAAATCGAGAATTTTTTAAAATTATTGATGTGGCTAAAAACCCCACCAAATTTCCATATTTCTACAGTAAAATCAGTAATTTTAACACTGATTTCTATGGTGATCATCTTTTGCCTGACCCTCAAAGTGATGCTGATAATGATTATGGCATCTATTCAAAAAGTCTCCTTACTGGGAGGATTGAAAAAGTGGCAAACCATTATAAAGGCATTAACTATTATACATACACTGGCCGCATTAAAGTGACAAACCATTGTAAAGGCACATACACGTATGAAATGTATTGCTAGGGAACCACGGTAACCAAAGTAAGCGTTGCAAAAATGATTGTTGAGGCCCAAAAACCATTGTTGCCCAACAGTTTTTGTCCATTTCGGGCATTTGCCCTGCTCTGACGAAATTTTAAAGTATCCTATCGTTCAAATTGGGTCCCATTTGGTATATATGCAAAATTTGGTTACGATCTATCTAAAATTGTACATTGATATTGAGAACATACACACACATATACAAGACACACACAGAAAACAGGGTTCGTACAGGTCAGGGAAAACCTGGAAAAGTCAGGGAAAATTTTTTTTACTAAAAAAAGTCAGGGAAATCAGGGGAAATGGCCCATTTTTGATTTAAAACCTGGAAATTTCAGACAACGGTCACGACTGTCGTCTGATCGGGGGAAAAAGATCGAGAAAAAATAATAAATAAAGAGAAAAAGTTTCAGTTGGGATAAAAAAAAGGGAATTCCAATAACATCGTAAATATTGATATTCCGTAAAATATCTCGAAAAAACTATAGATACTGCCGACGATTTCGTAAGTACGCTTGGAAAAGCCTATTGCTACGACCTTATCGTAACTCCTAGTGTTTCCAGAAACATCATAACTGCGCATCGTAGAAAGCGATGGGTAGTGCTCAGTTGCGATAATTTCGTAAGTTGACTTCAGTTAGCTACGGCGGATGACGCACATGTATATTTTGATTTTCCATGTGGGTGTTGTTATTTGAAACAATGACTTGTAAGAAAACTTGTGTGGGCGAAAAAAAACTTAATCGTCAATAGGCTGATTGGATCGAAGCAGTCAAAAATGACCCGTATAAATCGTGGTGTTAGCTTTGCGGCAAAACTCGCAACGTGGGCAGATAAGTTATCCAGAACCATGCCAAGCATGTGAAATCAGAGGAGTTCAGTGAACAACCCCCCCGATTGCTAAACTTCTCAGTTCTAGCGCTTACGCGAGCGTAAGCCAACTGTAAAGAATATTGATGCAGTGAAACCAACTACATCTTTGACTAATTACCGTATGTCACAAAGGAAAAAACAGTAAAGGTTTAAATCTTGTGGGCATTGAAATTGCAGAAGAGAGAAATCTTTCATTTCTTCATTGTGTTCTATTTTTCTGCTCCATCAGGCGTGTTTGAAAAGCATAAATGCGTGTAAAAAAACTATGATTATGATGTAATTATGATATTGTAATTAAAATTATTAATTTTATAATTAATATAAATAATTTTATAATTAATATAAATAATTTTGTAATTAATTATTAGTAAATTTTTATTAATTTATATCAATTTTTTGATTTAAGAAAAACCTGGAATTTTTTGAAAATTTGACTGGAAAACCTGGAAAAGTCAGGGAAATGTTTTTACGAAAATGAGTATGAACCCTGAGAAAATCAATTTTATATATATATAGGTAGCGCCCATGGCCCATTTTGAGAAAAACTGGCTGCAAAATAGAGGTGGTCTCTGGAAGTTTCATCGTATTTTAGATTATTTATCTAAAACTGACCAAGATGTGTTTTGTTTTTAATAGTTTATTTTCTGATGTAATTTATTTTAATTTTAAGTAATTAAATTTTTTTTTTTAACACAGATCTTGCAAGTTCTGTCGGTACTTCCTATCCCAAATAAAACCATGCTGCTGGACAGCAAAGTGCTTGGTATTGTAGAGAAATGGGCTCTGGAAGCAAGCCAAGAATCAGAAGTTCCTTTGAGCAATGGTATCATGGATAACAATAGTGGTAACAAAGATCAGCAGCCTTCCGAAAATACTGGGGACTGTGAAGATCAAGCAATCATCGCTTCAGCAGAAGACACAGAGCCAGTAGCCAAGAAGCAAAAATTGAATGAAGCATCTGACAGTGAAGCCGACGGCAGCCCAATCTCCCTCACAAAGGATAGTCCTGAAGGTATCAATGATGATCTTCAGGCTGCAGAATCAGATGTCAAAATGAGCAGCGAAGCTATCGCAAACCCTGAAAAAAAAGTAGAGAACATCAACAGACCCAGTTCTCCTTCTGTGAAGGATACGGTACCTAAGTTGGATGAAGACAGCACTGACAACAGTACTGATTCGGGGGATACTGGGGAAAAACCGACTGATGAAAAAATAAAAACCGTAGCTTCTGAACTTCTAAAATCGTGGTCGACTTTGAAGGTGAGGTTTCTTGTGGTCTTTTGCTTCTTGTAGAGTTTTCATTTTGCACAAAACATAACTTTGCCCATGATTTATTGCAACCACGATTCTATTTTTTATCTTCGAAATTATGAAAACAAAAAGCAGGTTTATTATTCATTTTGTGTGTGCAATGAAATTGAAGGTTCAACATCATTCTTTTATCTCAAAGTTGTGTCCAACCCGTATCCCCATCCAGATAAGGTGCAGTGGTATATATAGCACAGAGACAAATAAAGCTTGACATTTTTCTATGATTAACAAACTACAGTCAATCCTGCTTATAACATTCCCACTTAGAATGCTTTCCAGTGTAGCACAACTTATTTTCATTGTTTCAATTCAATTAATTCTCATCAAGATTTCCCATTTAAAGCGTTTTCCAGCTTACAACATTTCTCGATGATGGTTTTTTGAAAAACATTATAAGGGGGGATATACTGTAATTTATTAGTAAACATGAACTCAAGCAGAACATCTCAATAACGATGAAATATATAACAATCCATTCAAAAGTCATACCACCAGAAAAGTCTAGTTATTTGGAAATTATTTCTTCAGTTGAATCCTCATATAGTAGCGAAGTGGCATTGGAGTTTTTGAACGATGGATCTGATGACTTCAGAGGGAAGGCATAGCTTTGGAAGAGAAGAAACACCCATCTATCAACGGAATATTGCACTGCATGGATGATAGGTGGGCATAGCCACAAAGCAATCCTGATCTACCGAGAAGCTTCACGATGACCGGTGTTTAAAGACTGGGGGAGCACTTGATGGTAAAATTGGCACATCTGCATGGATTTAAATGTCTGGCCCAGATGCCTGGATATTTACTGGAGCATCATTGTGGCTGAATGGATAATGCTGAACATACAGGCTACTGCAAGAGCTGTCAGTAAACTATGAAAAGTCGGTGAGAAATCAGAAGTGAAGTGCGAGGGCGCATCTGTGCTAACTCTATTTATACTTTATATTTGAAGAAATACAGGGGGTACAATCTGGCTGTAAGGATCAACCATCATAAAAAATTGTTGAGACAAATTTCTATATTTACACACACAGATTAATATTTTCAGAATTTTGTAAAAAAAAAAAAAAATTCAACCATGACAGCAAATTGAATAGGATCCATTCATTTCTACTCAGATTATGAACACTGTTAAACAATGGATATTGCTGTAAATGTGGCATGCACACAGCCCACAGCCACAAAATAAGGTAAGAGACAACATTTTTACAAAACAGATTCCACTATAAACAAGTTAAAAATATAAACAAATTCAAATATATAAACACAGACCTGTCGACTCTCAGATTTAGTGGGGAGACTCCAGATTTTTGTCGTTCCTCCCGCTCTCCGGAATTACTGGAAATTTCTTCAGATTTTAGCCAAAAATTAGATTTCCCCTCTCAATTTTAACGGAAAAATTATGAGGGTTAACCACACGTATGTCATTTTCTGCATAACTTTGGGGGATCAAGAATGAAGTAGAGTTGTCAGGATTGCAGACAGCGAGAATCACGCAACAAATGATGGGCAGCGGTTTTTCTATTATGAAACTGGTTCATCCATAAAAAGTAGCACTCATCTTGCAATAGCCTTAAAAACTTTTGTTCATTTTTTTACATGCAATGGTTTGAAAACCAGTTTGCTGGCTCATGCAAATTTCTCAATCGCCAGAGCACTAGATTCAGCATATATTTATACTTTCCTCTGCCCCCTTTCATTGCAGTTCTTTCATGCTATCTTAATCGCCTGTGCTGTCTTGAGTCACACTTCCGAATTTATTTTTGTTTGGTTTGACATAGCCATGGGTCTGGATTCTGCTTTGCATTATGACTGCGATTTTCATGGATCAAAGCAGCTATAGTAATCTATGGGAGCTCTACATGGTTGCCGTTGTGTGCTGAGCATGTGCTATGAAGCTGTAGCGATGCAGTTTCATTGAAAATAAAACGTGAAGACATTCCAGATCAGGTACGAATTCAGGAAGAGGCAATTTATTGTGTAGGTTCATTGGATTGTCCCGTATTTTACGGGACAGGCAGAGTTTTCCTTGTTATTCGCTACACTTAGGAGGGACTATTCCCTCCTTTCCTATCCTTGCTTGTTCCAGATAGCATAAAAATTTAAAACCAAATATGCGCAGTTGTCTCTTATGGAAAGATGATGTATTCTGGTGGTCTCTGTTCATGTGATTTCATATCAAAAATTGTTGCTTTTCCAAGACACACAGTGTGTACAGGGCCTGGCTTTGATATTGGGGGGGGGGGGGAGATCGACCACTAAAATGGTTTTTTCCCCTCTTTCAGTCGAAGAATATATGTTGGAATTTTTGAGAGCTTCCAAATTTTCGTGGGAAGCTGGACAAATGCCCCTCTTACCCATTCCAAAATAAGTCCTTGTGCTTGTCTATGCATAGAAGTTCACATTATTTCATACTAAAAGGACCAACATTTTGTTCTACCCAAAAGGACTGATGCTGGTCAAAATGATCAGAGGTTGATTTATTTATTTATGCAATATTGTTGGCCCAAGGCCTATACAAGAGGACGCGGTATATTTGTACATATATGCTTTGAAACATTTGACAAGAAATTAGAGATCATGGGGGAGTTAACAATAGTAGAGGGGAGCTTGTTCCATTCAATTGTGGTATTGAGAAAGAAACTGAATTTTTAAAACAATCTCTCTCTCTGTGAGGCAAAAATAGATTTTAATTTTTTCGGGTGGTCAAGTCTATTGGAAACATAGGAAGACTGTCAGAATACCGGATGTATCAAAATTCAAATGACCATGAATAATCTTTTAAAGCATGGCTAGGCGGGAGATAAGTCGGTCAGTAGTGAGTGGGTGGAGATTTTAAGTTTAAGATCGGAAACTGAACTAAAAGATGACCAGCAGTTGTGAATAAAGCGGGCATCTTTATTTCGGATAGATTCAAGTTTGTCAATGTTACTAGAGGTGTGGGATGCCAGACCTTAGCTGCATAAGAAAGAACGGGAGAAATATAAGTTTGACGTCACGTATGTTTGAGGTTGCGGCGAAGGAAAAAAATTTGTTGAGACATTTCTCTGGTAGACATAATATGATTATTCCAACGGAGAGAGAGAGATCAGCTGAGATTATGATTCCAATGTTCATTTTCACTATTTACTACCAATTTTTGTACATTTTATTGTTCAAATGTGTATATGAGTGTATGCATATAAAAGGCATAAAGTATGAAGAATATGAGATTATTTTCAAATAAAATTCCATAATTTTAATTTTTAATACCTACTGAAAAATTCCTTAATGCATGGATTCTCAAACTTTCTTCACCTGCAATACCCCTTCCCCTAATCACTGCTTATCCTCAGCTCCCAAAAGCAGTGGTTTAACAAAGAACCTTTGCCAGCATCACCACTCCACGCCTCTTCTAACAAAGGTTGGTGGCACGCAGTTTGAGAAACCCCTGCTTTAATGCATAACCAATGAAAAAATATTTAATCTGAACATTATAACTTCAGCTACATTTATGTATAACACTTCTTACATTTTTCAATATCTCTGTTAAATTACCAAATGCATTCCCCAGATTTCTCACTCATTGAAGATGCGTCACTTGTTTGTTATCACATAGCAGGATATGACATTGCTGTCGTTTTCCTAGTACAACAACGCTTGTTGTTATCAGCAAAATTATGATTTTGAACGAATAAGGTTCTCCAAGCTTTTTAGCTTACTTAAAAAAGAAAAAAAATAACCTTTCTGGTCTTTTTTCTCCCTAAAAGTTGACCAAGCATTTATTAATGCTAAGTCGAATCTTGTACGAAAAGGTCCACTGGAAAATGAATGATACTCACACTTGAGTGCTTTGGAACCATCAGATCAACACCATACTTTGCTTAAGAAATTTTATCACTTTTAGAATTTATATTTATATATTTTGAGATGTTATTGATATTATTGAGATGTATATTACAATGTTTAAATGCATTGAACTTAGAAGAATGTTTTCCTTTTTTTTATCCTGGAAAAATTCTTAATGTAACGTCTTTATGTTTCACTGAACTGAATCCTGTAGGTGTGCCAATACTTCTAATTTTTCCTAATTTTTTTATCCTTATTATTACCTTCTGGTCGGAAACAAAATTATTCAGATTTTTCGTATCTTCATAAAAAAAGTCAAATCCTCGAATTGTGTTTTGCTAAATGAAAGATCCCTAACAAAAATCCCTCAGTCCTTTCAATCCTTAGCTGACCATGTTTCCTGGATAAAAATACAAAAAATTTGGGTTTAAAAAAACTAGAAATCTACAATTTCTAAGTATGATGCCAAAAATGAGCGAAGTTGCAAAATTATTTTAGTGAAAAAGAATAAAAATTCAAGTGAATTTCGTTGAGAATGCAGGGAAAACAGGCCATCATAATAAAAAGTCGGGATGGCCATAGTTAGGGAAAATAAGGGAATGTGCCGGGAAAATGGGTTATATATGGTCACCCTTTACAGTCTTTGAAAAAAATCCCCATTTATTTGCATGACTTTTTTGGCAGCTTTTTTAATTATGCAAATTAATTACCTCCATCAAACATGTTCAATCAGTTCCTCTTCTAACGTCATATAAGCCTAGAAGATCACTAAGTAAAACAAACATGAACAAAGCAAAAGGGTAAACAAAGTGATCAGATATGGCCTCTTCACGTGACTGACACAAATCTATAGTCTGTTTCAGGTTAACTTTGCAGTGAAGACAAAGGTAGAGAGTGTATTCCTTCGCCGCAAAATATAGTTCTCACATATCGGAGGTTTAAGATGAACCTTTATACAGAATATTTAAATTTTTTCTATGATTTTGAAAAAAATACTGAAAAAAACATCATTTTGAACCGATGTTTACTTGTTTAAAATTTTTAAATTATAAAATATATTGGTTACCATTATCAAAAATCCATGGCAACGACACTCTGGCGCGATATCCTAGGAATTTTCCCCGCCAATATCACTGTCGTGTTTTTTCCGTTACACAATTGTATACTATTTTTTTTTTTTTTTGTTATTTGGTTGAATTTTGCATAACAATACAATTTTTTATTGTTTTACATGCAGTTATAGGCTTACATAAAAACCAATATTCAATCAGTTTTATTTTCTTCCAAAAATAGGCTTCAGTGAGTTCAGATATTCACTCATAGATTATAAGAAGTGTTTCTCTTCCGCGAGAGCACCGATATTGTTATGAGAGGCCCTTTATGGGTGCAGAAGTTTTAGGTCCTCCTTTTTTTTAATTATTTTTTGCCATGTTTATGGGATAGTTTTAGTTTCCGATCACGGAGAGTGTTGACAGAGTCGCGACTTCCACTCACTCGAACGGATGCCGTCTTCCACCCGCCTGTTTCTCTCGATGATGCCCCTTGTCTTTAGCATCTCTTCAGATAAAATAAATGATGAGGGGGGGGGGTCCACAGTGGTTTGGACTTTCACCTTTTATGTGACAGTTGTGTCTTAATTTTCACCAGAGATAGCCACGCTAAAGTTCTCTGCGCTTCCATTCCTGAATACTATATTTTTGGTTTTTGAATACTCGCTGTAAACAAAACTCAATAAGAATCATCCGTAACAACCATGAGCAGCACATCAACCGTAACACAAGACTAAAACTGTCGTGAAAACAAACAAGTGGCATCGACGTATACTGTTCGGGGAAGGGGGGGAGGTCGAGCGACGGAAATTTCGGCAAGAAAAGTGAGTAGAAAAATTCTAAACTTTTCCGTATCATTATTATTATTTGGTGCTATTCCTGCATTTACACGTGAAAACAGAGTTAATCTGCTTCTTCTCAATTTTATTTAACATTAATTTTTTTCCATTTAAATTGAAGAAAAAACTAAAAATCCCCAAGTTTTTGAAAGCCATGGTTAATATACAGTATTTTAAAATTATGTTGCTTTCATATTATTGTTTGGATTTTTTTTTTGTAAATAAATTTCAGCTGAGGGAAGGGAAATATTGCGGAAACATATGACTTTTTTTTGAAACTTTTAGTGTTACTTACGGCACATCAATGAAGAGTAAACAACATTCTGATAGAAGATAATTATTTTTTCTAAATTTTAAAAACACTTTCTAATCAAAAAACAAATGATTTCAAAAACTTCACTTTAATTTCTGAAAGTATCGGCAATAGTTTTCTTTTAATTCTATAATTATTACCAATTTAACTGTGAATTACATTACACGTAAAAAATATTTTTTTTAGTGAGATTGGCGAGAATCGGCCATACCTTACAGAGGCCGCGCATTGATACATAGGTTAAGAGGCTTTCGTTCCCATAGCAACGGGTGATGCGGTTCCCTCGTAGCTTCCCCTTCACTGCAAAGTTAACCTGAAACGGACTATAGAAGGTTTGATTTGGGTCAGACAAGTCATATGGCATGTTACATTACATCAGATTGCATCATCCTACACACTCCCATGTCACATCAGCACGGCGTGAATGTACCTACAGAAGACTTATAGGTATAATTTCATATCACACGCTTCACCACTTGGTCCCACGTCAAGTCAGCGTAGTGTGCATGAACCTTAAGATTTAGTGGCTCAAACGTTACTTAATTTTTGGCCAAACTAGTATTTCTATGTCAGCGTCAGTTGGCCAGTAAGAATGCTTTCAATTAGCTGGAGCAAGCACATCTATATCAAAGGAAGTTTAATGTCATGATTCAATGAGATATTTGTTCTACATGCAGTGAAAGTTTCTATAATGTTACCGGTCAAATTGAATGGTCTTTTAAGAAAAGTCATGAAATTTAAACATCCTGAACGGTCTGGTTCATTGTGAAAATGGAGTGAGAGGGTCGATTATGGTCAAAATAATTGGCTTGGTCCCCTTCTAGTGTTGAATGGGTTTCTTCTAGTGACCAGCAATTCCGGTAATGTGGGCCAGATAAGTAAGTCTACTGTACTCTTACAAAAATCCTCTTATCTCTGTCATACTTCTAATGACTTTCTTTTTCTTTCTTTCAAACCAACTCAGGTCTATCGCCATCTGTGGGCAATTCACTACCTAGTGAGTTGTGTCGGAAGTGTGAGTGTGTGTACCTAACAGTCTGAGTGCGTGTCTAGTGTTGTCTGATTTTTCAGTGCTGCTATCTACATGTCAGAAATGAGTGTGAAGTGTAATGATTGAATATTCTTTACTGTTTGTAGGCCTGTTGGTCTCTGTGGCGAGACTTCTTAATGTGGAGATCGGCTCGCGTTCGCACTTCAAAATTGGAAACCACAGAAAACCAACTTCAGCTGACCACCACTGTGACGATGGTGGGGTTCGAACCCGGGAGCTTGCGATGCGAGTCCGTCACTATGACAACTTGACCACCACAGCAGCGCTTCTGGTGACCGCTTCTTGTCACAATCCAATCAGTGGTCACTCTATTCTAACTTGCCTAGGTCTAGATTGAGATGTTTGGGAAAACCTATGCTCGTACAAAGTAAAAGTTTATCATGAAATTTGTCAATCAACTTCTTACTCATTGTTCATGTCCGACACCTCTGCTTCCAGATATATATATCTCCCAGTTCTTTCCTATGCCTGTGCAAATTGGGACCCTCATAATCAGACCAACATAGACAAGTTAGAATGCATACAAAATAAGTCCATATACTTCATTTTCAACTGCTGGTCTTCCCCTGTCTCCATTACTTAATTCAAGCACCAACTCAACATCCAACCGCTTACCACTCTTAGACTTATCTCTCTATTAACTCTTCTTTTTAAAATCCCCCATGGCTTTTTTAATATAGACACTTCCCGTATTCTAATTAAACCTTCACATTTTTTCATTAGACTCAGCCATCCCCAAAAGTTACAAGCCTCTCTACTTCATCAGACTGTCACAAATTTATTTCTTCTCTCAAACTATAACAGATTTTATCAATCATTAATTGCATAACGATTTCAGTTGTAGCATCAACAGTGATCTCTTTCATATTTCACCATCACATCCTTTTGTATGGACCTCAGCCAAGCTATAGGGGAAGATGGGGCACATTGGACCACCCCTTAAAAATTTATTTATTTTCAAGCTTGCTATTTTTTGGTTTACAATTGGTTTATAAAGGTTTACAATCAAAAAAGTATATAGTCGAAACTTATCTTAGCTATTTTGCAGAAGTTTGCTGTTTTTAGCTACATAAAGTAAAAATATTGCTCCATCTATATTTGAGATTTCTTGACAACAAATACAGGAAGAATGCAAGAAAAATACTTAATGCTGAAGCATATGATACTTGTTTACTTGGAAACCTATATGAAATATGTCCATTAATAGCAAGTAAAAAAATCTTAGTTTTCTTACTGATAGTTTGTATGGGGTACAGTGGACCGTGCACTATTACCCTTAAGCAGTATATCAATTTATTTGTAAAAATTCTTTTATTTCAATTATTAATACTTGGCAACAGTTACAAAAAGCAAATTGTTAAAAAAGAATTGTCCTAAAATAAATGCCATTTCAAGAGGTCGCTGGGAAAAAGTTGCCCATAACAATACAATAATAAAATTTAAAATTGCCATGTTATTTGGAAATTTTAAAAACACTCTTAAACCTTGTAAGGTTTGAAACCTTCCATTTAAAACTAATATTAAATAAAATATAATTTGATTTTCAAAAGAAACTATTAAATTACTAGTTTAAGCATCTTAATTTGCTAATTTAAAATAAAAAAAAAGATCAGTAAAGTGCGACATTTTTTCCCCCTGCATGTCTTTGAAAATAGTTCAATTTCTTATTGCGTTCTCATGTAGTGGGATGAAAATTATGACTATAGTAATTTAAATAATTTATTTAGAAATGCACATTCACGAATATTTTTACTATGTACCCATACATAAACCAGGGTTATTTAACCCTCTTGAAATTAAGAAATTCAAATAGAGGGCATATAATTGTAGAATTTTTTCTCATATGCATTTCCACATTCTCTTGTTGATCTCAACCTTCCTTAATTTACATCTCATTTGTAGTTTTATTGAATGATTCAAACTATAATTCATTTTACTTAACACCACATTAATTTCTAGTACATTAATTTACAACCTGTGCTTACGTTAAAAATATCTATTTTTATACCATGGTTCACTGTCCGAGAATAGTGGGACACATTTTGTTTGATTTACAAAATGTTTTTTCATACAAATACCATTCAGATTCATGCCTTCATAAAATTCATAGGCAAACTAGCTGTAATACCCGGCGCTGCCCAGGCTTTCATCAATTGCTGAGTGGATTGAAAAAGTGACAAACCATTATAAAGGCAAACTATTATACATATACTGACAGGATTGAAGAGGTGACGAACCATTGTAAAGGCATACGCATTGCTAGGAAACCATGGTAACCAAAGTAAACATTCCGGAAGTGAATGTTGAGGCCCCAGAGCCATTGTTGTTTGACATTTTTACCCATTTCGTGCATTTGCCCAGCTCTGAGAAACTTTCAAAGTAGCCTATCTTTCAATCCAGGCCTTGTTTGGTATATATGTAAAATTTAGCGAAAATCGATCTAAAATTGTAGGTTTGTATAGAGAACACACAGACAGAAAATTGATTTTACATAGTCAAATCCTGTTCTAACGAATACCATTACAGCAAAAATCTCATTTTAGTGAACACTTTTCTAATCACCCAGATAAGTTTGCATAGGAACACTGCAAAGTCCTGGAATTTCTCTATAACTAAATTTTGTTTTAACGAAGTGATTTCTTGGGTCTCTTGCAGTTCGTTATAATAGGATTCGACTCTATATAGATATAAAACATAGGGATATATTCATGATTTTTTCCAGGTAGATTTAGTAGCATATTTTATACTTTCAAGTAGAGTGATGTCTTGACCTTTACAATTTTGCATGTGAAGAATGCAGTCTTCATATTCAAGCATAATCACTGGATTATTGAGATCATAGCATTAAACAAGTAGGAGTTTTTTAGTCAATCAGAATACTATATGTAACAAACTATGCTGGTTTTTTGAGATGCCAACAGCTGGGGTAGCTGTTGAAGGTGAAAATTTTGCAGTGATTTACTAATGGAATCCCAAGGTTTGCAGGCTGGTTATAGCTTCAAACACCTGATGTTCAATGTTATTAGTTTTTAAAAAAAGTTTTAATGTTATGCTCGTTAATGACAATGCACCCAGCCTGCAACATTCAATTAATTTCAACCCGCTAGTTTCTTCCAGACACAAGCAACCTATTTCTCTTGATAGCTCAAGATGTTATGGGGACATTCAAAGCATACTTGTGATGTTCATGTGCACCGATTTTAGAAAATAGCCCACTGCCCTTTTTAAGAACTACATTGCAGTTATAAGGCAGTGACAATTACTGTTTATCAATGTACAATTTTCGATACTAATACATATAATTTTTTTAATGATTAATGATGGTATTTATTGTCATATTTAGTTCAATTTTATACTCATAAAAAAGTTTTTAACTTATTTCGCTAGTTGAGCATTCTGCGGGTCAAAATACCACCATAATATGTTTTGCCTGTTTTATATAGGAAGTTTTTCGGATACCTCGTCGTGAAAAGCAGATACGGGAACATGATGAGAAAGAAGCTGACATGACTCAGGGATACGCCCTGGAATATACAAAGTCTACAACAGATGATCATTCTAAAAATACAAAAGCAGATGGTAAGATTCATTTCTATACTTTTGAGAAAATAATAAAGTAAAGCAAACTAAAGAGTACAGGAAATTTTTCATTTCTTATTGTATGTGCAATTTTTTTATTTTTTTAATGTTTGCACTAGTATTAAACACACACACACATATATATATATATGCAAAAGCCATATAATAGTCCTATTCTCAGTGTTGTAAACTTGGGTTGTTTTCAAGCTCAAGTGTTAAAATATTTTGCAGCAAGATTTCATTCAAATAATGTCAGATTGACTGTAATCTTTTAGACACAATCAGCCCTCCTCACCCAGAGATACAGAAGTCGCGTAGATATACCAGAAAAATTGTTATTCAGACAATCCAACACACGCGCACGTGTATTTTTATGGATGGGATATTGTCCTGTTGGTGACGAGAAAGTCTGGGTAGCTGGTAACTTGGCATGGTAGTTGCAAGCTAACTACAGTGTCTCGATTGCCAAAATATTTATCCATATTTTTGTGGTCGTGGTTGAACAAAGGGTGATCAGGCATTCAAAATTTATAACTTGTTTATTTTAAAGAAAGGTGTTCCCCAGGGTGCTACAGCCATACTTTCCTTCTTGACTGGAATGTGTATAAAATAAATATAGGTCACTCATACATGGGTATGAGTGGAAAAACCCATAACCCTTCCCCCCCCCCCCCCCCCAAGATAGACAGTTATCTGGCACTTTATCATGAAACCTTTCTTGCTTGTCGCAGAAACATGTGCATTTGACCTCAGAAGATACCCACCACAGATGTGGACAAAACGTCAGGAGGAATATGCCTTAGAGCATGTTCTAATAATCCCCAAAACCACTTACAACTCATTGAGTGCAGGCCATGAAAGCCTCGGACAATACTACAGTTTTTTTTTTTCCTTCAACGGGTGATTACTCTAATCTTCTCTTCATGGAAATAAAGCTGCTTCATCTTATAGAACTGCCATTCCTTTCAAAATAATGGATGTTTATTAGTGAATTTAACTTACCTGAAGGTTATTGGCAGTTGCTCATCAGGGCTCACACATATAGCAAGCAGCGTGCATAAAATATATGGCAGTAATATTCAACCTTATTATTCCAGGTAGTCTCTTTCCTCGTTTAGTCAAATGCAGTGAATTTAGATTCCAATTCCTATAATTCTTTGCCCGCAAGAAATAGTCTTCATTGGATGAATGTTCCAATAATTTTCTATTTCTCATTTTAATAGTGGAGATTATAGCATAGAATAACAATATCATACCTTCATTGTTGCTATAATGGCTGAATATTTGGGGGGGGGGGGGTTTCTGTTCCGGTTCATAAGGGGCAGGAAAATAAGGTGAATTAATGGTTGTTACTTGGTTTTTCTGGCTTTGAGATTTTTTTTCCAGTTGCGTCATCTGAGAGGGAATGGGCATCTTGAATTTTTATTCTCCCAGGTTCCTAGACTCCAGACTACTCAAGATTGATTTGAGTATCTCTGTGCAAGGAGCTCTTTCATGATTCATATCACCCCTATGCTTTTTCAACATACTCTTCTGCCTTTCCAAAGCTTTATTTTAAGTGTATTAATTGTCAATCACTTCTTTCTCTCCAGACTATAATAATGAAACTCTGCATGGAAAGCCAGGTGAAATTCCAGTTATTGGCACTGAGAAGAGATTCAAAGTTCTGAAAAGAGATTTGCAAGACCAAAGACCACGGAGGTGATTAATTTATGTATTATTATAGAATGGATTAGTATTTCAATTGGTTTAACTGTCAACTAGTGACAGAGTTGATAAAATCACATTTTTTTTTTTTAAATTGATAAAAAATCAAATTTTTTCTATTTAAATCTGATTTTTTTTGTTTAAATGAGATGCCTTTATTATTTTTTTCTTAATTTTCACCTTAAAATATTGACTTATGCAGTATAAAACACAATCTAATTTTTAATTTATTAACAATGGTTTAAATATTGTCTAAAAATTTTCAGTCATATTTTTCCCTTCCGATAAGTATATTTTTAAGTATAGAAATCAGACCAACACTAATTTTTCGGGCAACATCAAACTTGAAATAAGTGCATAGTCATATATGGAACATTTATTTATATCCGTGGTTTGAAAAATATTGTTGCGAAATATTTCTCTCTGCTAATTTTTTTTTTTCGAGGGTTGATAAAAATCTTTTTTTTTATTCGAATCTCAGATTTCTTTAATTTAAATTCTATATTTAATCCTTTTTTATTCCAAGTTTGAAATGCTAACTTATTAGGGGTATTAAATAGCTTTCATAACAGTTATAGTTCTCATTTTAACTTATAGACTATATTAAGCGCTAGAAATCTTGCTTTTTTAAAAGAAATCCCATTAGCATACTTACAATCCCATTTGTCATATTAATGTCATCTAAGAACAAATTATTCTACATTTAAAACAATATTAAAATTTGTACTTGGTAAAAAAAACCAAAAGTACTTAGTCATATTATGGAATTAACATTCATTAATTTAATCAGTTTAAATATTCTGGAAAAAAAATCTTTATAAAATAGTCTGGTGACTCCCCCATAAACTTTTCTTTGAAAAAAAACATCTTGAATGAACAAAAGTGTTCAAAGTGTTAAAAAATACTCTATTTTGTAGGGAAAAAAATGTGGAGGAGAAAAATTAGAGTTGTAGAGTTTTTATTATTCCTTTTGAAAACAAACATATTGTTTCCCAACTCTGACAATTATTCTCACAAATAGTGTCTACTTCTATAAAGCATGTAGTAAATTCCATTCCAGGGATAAAAGTGTATCCATACAGTTAACACTCTTTAACAACTTCTTTCTCCATGAGAAGAAAGTTCTTGGAATAGACCCTAGAAACCTCTCTAAAATCTTCTAATCGAAAAACTGAATTAATGCTATCAACCTTATTCTTCACCCAAAAACTAATATCTTTATCACATTTATTTAAATGTTAAAGTGTAAATAATTAAAATATGAATCTTACTATCTCTTATTTACTTGTATTATATTATTTATACAAATTTAAAAAGTCATATTAATCAAAATTGTTTGAATATATCAAAAGTATCTGATTTAAATTGCAAATTCAAGCTGATTTAAATCGAGATACCCTGTTCTAGTGAGGGTATACAATAATATATTTTTATCATGTGAATGTAACAGACATATTTAGGACAGATTATTATTGATGGTAGGGATGGTTGAATGAATGCATTTCAATAACCTTTTAAAAAAAAAAAAAAAGATCCTTGCATAGTGTGTATAAAGTATCAGTGTTACAAAAAAAAAATGTTATTGGCACACATTATTTGTACTTCAGGGTTCTTTTGCCATCACCAAAGTCACTCACAAAGCAAGAGAAGCGTCAGTTGTTTGCGTTACAGGTCCAGAAGCAGGATGAAGAGGCTCTGCAAAAACAGAATCAGGCTAATGAGTATTCTCCTATACAGACATATCCTCCTCCGGTTTGCAACCAATACATGTACAACACTGGACAGTATCAAATTTCACAAATACCATCAGGTAAAAGCTTTTGCTTTTTATTCCCATTTCTCTTCCTTTGCATGTTTATTCGGAGAAAAATTTACAAATTAACATACCAAAAATGAGGATTTATTTTTTTTAAATGCAATGATTTTATATATATTGTCTAATTGGACTGATTCTGGCATATCTAAAGTTCTAATGCATACATAGGTGAATGCAAAGTAAGTGAATTGGGGTTAAAGAACTGAACTTATAATGATTTGTACAATCGTGCCTATCAATGCACCAGTGGATGGCAAGTACAAATATTAATTAGATTATTGGAGATACATATACAAAACAAACAAATGCATAAGGTTTAAACACACAAAAAAAATATAGATGCATAATATAGTCCTATACTATATATATACCTATATATATATCCAGATAAATAGATTGAAAAATAAAATAAATAAATAAAATGTTTTTTACCTGGGCGCATGGGCAGATAGGGGGGCAAACAGAAACAAAAAGGGGGAGCATCAAAACTACTGCCCAAGAGAAATATAATTTTTGATATATCCTCGATATAAATCGAAAAAAATGTACACACATAGAAGGAGAGGGGTTGCTAAAAATTAGATAAAAGTTTGATCAGGTGTAGATATGGCGAAGGTATTTAGAGATATGAGTATGTCTTTAAAGGGCAAAGAATGTGCATTCCTTAAGAAGGTGAAAAAGATCATTGTAACTATTTAGTTGGTTGCAATACTGACAAGGTTTGTCAGGGTTAAATTTGTGCAATATACCTTCGTAGTATAAAAGGCGAAGCCTGGTCATATTCTTACGAACCGCCAAGGGGAGATTGAAGAGTAGGTAAGACTGTAAGGACAGCGAAAATTCAAAATTATCGGTGAAATGAAATAATGTTGATCACACAGACAGTCGAGATCTGTCTTCTTGGAGAGAGATATCAGAATAATTATTAGTAAGAGATATTAAAGCTACTAGAGTGAGGTAAAGAGGGGGTGTGCACCAGATATCAGGTCGACCGCAGTTATTCAGAAGGGTCTTGACTGAATTTGCCCAGTTTTCCGAATCTGTGTGACGGCAGACTTCAAGAAAGCAAATTTTTGGTAGACGATTTTCGTCCATTTTTTGAAGTGTAAACCAATAAATGATAAGTTGGTTAAACATTTGAGTGGCAATGGGGCAGCGACCAAGCTCAAGTCTAATAAGATAACGAGGGCAATATTTGCTTATATTTAATAACTTTTTCAGAAAGTTCGTATGAACCCTTTCCAGCATAAAAGAAACCCCAAACCAGTGCAGCATAACATAGAGTAGATCGTACAAGGCTATCGAATAATTTGAATGCCACACACGGCCAGGGGTTTCTGGAGCTACGCAGTAAGTCAAGTAGTTGGTTGATGGCTGCAAAAGCCTTTTTAATCATGAAATTAGTTGCTAATGAAAATTTTCCTGAAGATGAAAAAGAGAGGCCAAGGTAGACATAGCTACTGGTTATTTCGAGTTTAACGTTATCCCAAAAAAAGTTAGTATTTTTTGCGAGACGGCCAGACTTTCTAAATACAATGATTTTTGTTTTGTTTAAATTAACAGTAAGGTGGTTAGATTTAAAATATGAATCAAGAAGATTGATTTTTTTTTGCAACTGTATTTTTGAGTCATCCAGTATTACAATATCATCTGCGTACAGGAAGATGTTAAGTTCAGTGGAGTTATTAATTGGAATGCCATGAACATGAGGCTAAAGAAGGGGGAGGCAGGTTCGCCCTGCAAAATTCCCCTGGCTACAGGGAAAGTCTCTCACTCACTCACAGCTTCAGTCAACAGAATCGAAACCTTGCCTTGGGTCAACAAAATATGCAAAAACTTTCTTGGAAGATGCATTTGAACAATAGAGCTGAGCTGAGTGTGAAAATGTGGTCAGTGCAACCCCTGTTCTTATGGAATGCACCCTGAGATTCAGGGAGGATCCCGTTCTGTTCCGACCAATGATATAACCTTTTCGTTAGTATAAGGGAGAAAAATTTTGTGGTGCAATTCAAGAGAGATATATAGCAAAAATAGCTCTGTAATTGCTCGGGTCCAACGGAGAGCCTTTTTTCATAATTGGGAGATTATTATTTCGGACCAAGACCGAGGAATGTCACCGCTTTCCAAAATGAAATTAAACAAGTTAATGAGGAATTTGTGTCTGTCAGGAGTCAAATTTGTCAAGAATTCATTAGAGATGCTATCGCTCTCTGGGGCTTTATTACGCTTCAGTAATGAGAGCACTGAAAAGTATTCTGAAACTGAGATGGTCGCCTCTAAAAAACTACATGAGTTATTAAAGTAAGGGTGGGCAAAGGAGTGGGTTAGGTTAGTTGGTGAGTTGCCATCTTGAGGGGGGCCGCAAAAGGATTAGAGAAATGATCAAACCAACATTGTTTAGAAATTAGTATGGGGTTAAAAAATGTTCAAAGCTTTCTAAAGTTCAGAGGAAAATGCAACAACAAAATGCAACTAAGCATTTTGTATTTTATGGTGGATTTCTTGGAAATATATATGTTTTTTGCGAATGCATGAATCGCAGAAAATTTTTTTCAGTTGAATATATTTTGTGAAAAGTTCCAGGCAATTTCTCTGTCTGGCTTTTCTTAGAGTATATCTTACATCTCACTTTAAAATACAGCATTCCAAATCCAACCAGGGAGATCTAAGATATTTACGTTGTTTATTTTTTTACCCGCTGATGCATATTTGCAAGAGTTGCTGCATGAAAAACACTATTTTAGAAATATTCAAAATTAGCATTTGAGTCTGTGATTTGGTGAGTAGATATGTCAACTACGTAATCTGAAAAGGTATTTTGGAATATTTCGGTAAATTGGGGCTGCGACCGTAGCTTAGATTCAAAGTTATTGTTAGGGAAAACATGTGCAGATGATGACATAAGTAAGTAGGCAACGATTGGCAAGTGATCAGAGTAAAAAAATTGCTTGACCTCGAAGTTTATTATGTTATCTATTGCGAACTGTAATGGGCAAAAAATATAATCAACAACTGATTTCCCAAATGATAAAACATAGTATAATTGCCATCTTGATCCCATGGGTATGAACCGTTTATGATAGCTATTGCATTAGTTTCACAGAAATCAATTAGGGCATTGCCCCTTCTGTCGCGTTTAAGGTCAAGAGAACCCCTACTGCTGAAATTTCTAGATGCAAGATCCGGAGGTGCCCGACCGGAGGGATCCCCGCAGTGGCAGTTCAGGTCCCCACCAACCCAAAACCATTGACCTCTGCTGACCAGAGTGTAACAGAAATCTAAAATTTCAATAAAATTTTTTGTTTGGGAACTCTCAGGGGGTATATAAACAGTTCCAATAATTAGATTTTGAAATAACAGAGTATCAGGAGGGGAGATCTTAACAAATATTGCGAATTCAGATATCATTAATATTTTCAAGATAGTCATTGATTTATGTATAGCAAGAATAATACCGCCAGTAGGTCTGCCGAATATGGGTTTTTTTTGCCGGTGAAATAAATAAATTGAAATTACTCCATGCCCGCACCTCCAGGTTTTGGTCTGTATAAAACGTTTCTGTTAAACCAGAAAATAAAAATTCAGAAAGATCAGAGATAAGTTTTGATGAGTTTTGACCGTAACCCACAAATATTATAGAAACAACATTTTAAAGCATTATCATTATTTTGACAATCAACTAGGGGGGTTAACAGATTCAAACAGTTGTTTTCCGGAGATTGATTATCCTGAGGAGAATTATTTTTTTGGATTGCGGCACGATTGACCGAGATCAGACATCAGCATTATTTGGGCTATTTGATGGGACCTCGATGATTGAGTTATCATTTAAATCAACCAAAAAACATTTACCATCCACAAATAGACAGATACTACACTTTGATCTTAGCCAAAAGGCTGAGAAGCGATCCCACAAATAGACAGTCCCGTATCAGTCTTATCCTCTTTTTTGCCTTCAAGCTACTATCCATGAATGGATGAAGGTGGAATCTAATTCTTCTTGTTGTGGCACAAAAATCTGCTCTGACATGTTAACCATCGAGTAAGGTGGAGTTGGAACAGCGTACACTCTTAAAGGCACTAAACACATCATCGCGATCAATACGCGGAACAAATCTCACTATCAGAGTGACACACTGTAGATTACCAGAATCTCCATTTCGGCGGCGGTTCTGGGTTGGGGTTAAAGTTGAGATTATGGTATACCCCCCCCCCCCTGGGAAAGAAAAAAAGTTTATCCCCCCCCCCCCCCCCCCACATCTTGCATATGCTACTGAATGTATTTATCAGAATCTGAATGAAAGTTATGTGTAATGTAAGAGGAAATTAAGTTATTTCTTACATCACTCTCAATATAACAATGCTCTAAGGATCAAGGAAAAACATTGTTGTAGAGGGATTATCATTATATCAAGAGGCTACATTATGATCATGTGCCACCAAATTTATGCGGTTGTTGGCAAAATCTATATTGTTAGCTCTAAATCTGCATTTTTACTCCCTCCAGAAAATGCAATTTTAATTATTTATTAACTGCAAAAAATTTTAATTTATTTGTAGATTAATATAAAGATTCAGCTACATTCATTGCCCCTATAAAGAGGTTTACCACATTACATTTTTGTGTTTTATGCTGAAGTGACAATACCAACAACTTCATTAACACTGTTGGTAATCATCTGGTGCAAAATACCAAAAAGAATAACAATGTTATTAGACACCCGCCGTGAAACAAAAAAAAAGTGACCTAGTTAAAATTAAATTCAAGACTATATTGAGTGAAATATTAAAAAAAAAATGTTTTAGCATTTTCAAAATCTCTCAAAAAAAATATTGTTATAGAAGCAGTATTGGTATCGAAAGGAAATATACTTGTAGCAAGAGAAATTTAACATTATAAGGAATTCCAAACAAGGTTTGAAAAAATATAGTTGTAGAGGGATTTATATTGTTATATCGAGTATTGTAGTAGTGAGGTTTCACTGTATTTGCTTTGACAGAATTGAAATGTGTTTGTGTTGGTGTGTTTCACAGTATTGATTTGCATTAGCCAGCAAGAACGAGGTTCAATAAGGATGAGGTACTTTCAAAAGACCTATGTCAATCTATGTTGAATACTGAAATGAAATAATTTTCACTGTTTTAGCATTCACTAATTGCTTTACCCTAATTATCACTAGCTTAATATGAAGGATAGATACTGTGTTTTGGCTATTCAAAGATTGAGCAAATATGCTCTGTCACACTTTTTGTATTACGTTACCATGTTTCGCTCTGCAATTCTCTAATTTTTTGCTTGATTTATTCAAATCTTGAACACATAATCGAAAAATATGTGAAAATGCTTCCCCCCAGTCTACAAATGTTTTTCATTTAGCTCATCTAATCTACCCAATATGCTTAATACCTGACATTCACTACAGTGACAAGATTAATTGTAGAAAATGTGAAATTTTAACCATCTTAATTCTTCTTTGTGAAACACAAAAGGATCCTAAAATTCAGAGGACAAATGAGATCAATCATTTTGATCGATTCTTCAAGTCCAGGTATTTCTGAATTTTCCAGAATCTGTCACTCGAATTTCCTGGCATACGTGTTTTTCTTGTTCTTGCTGTCCCTGGTGTGCCAACTAATGTAGGGGTGAGGGCCCTGTTATTTTTTTATAGCAACCCCCCCCCCCCCACACACTTACTGTTCATAGTGCACAGTTTGCGACCAACTAATTTGAGAATTTAATTTTCATTTGGATTATCATAATTAGAATTTTTCACGTTCAATCTTTTTTTTCTTTTAATGTTGTTTCTGCTTTACATTACAGTTGTTCATGATACAAGTGTTCCACCACCAGTCCAGATGACTGTACCGCCTCCAGGTTATGCAGATACTGTTCAAATAAACACGTTGCCTCCTGGTTACACGGATACTAGCTATCCTCCTCCTGGCATGTATCCCCCACCACAGCAACCTCAACAGGTATTTTAGGAATACAGCATAAAATCATAACTCGCATTTGGATAATGTGCTCCTTTTTTATCAGAATTGTTGAGTTAACAATTAAACAGTTAATCTAGAGAAAGTGGGCAATTGTATTGTGCTTTTTATTTTTCTCGCAATACAAGCATTGTAATTAGAGGTCACTATAATATCATTCACATTTTTGTCGAAGAGTAACATGCTAGCCTTTGTTAATTTTTAATATGAATGAGATTGATTTTTCCTATTGATAGGCGTACCTTGGAGCACCGTCTTGGACTCAGCCTCCTCCAGCAGTTATGCATGCTGCTGTTCCTCCACCAGCAAGTGTTCCTATAGCAACTGGAATCCATAAAATACCACTTTCCAGCCTTCCTCAAACAGCCGCACCTACCCAGGCATTGTTACCAACTCCTGGCGTGAATCCTCTCCATCAAGTCGGTGGTGTTCCATCTCAAGGACTGTTGCCAACTCCAACAGGAACCTCACAGACTGGTATTCCATCCCAAGCCATAATGCAAACTCCTCCTCAAGCAAGTTCACAAACTAGCATGCAGCCTCAACCCATCCCGTCATTAGTCGCAAGCGTGCCATGCTTATCTGGTCAGGGCATCATGACTCCCTCTGCTGTGCAGAGCACTTTACAAACTGCCATGCAGTATTATGCAGGTACAAACATTCCTCCTCCATCAGTTGCAACTAGCATGTCAACTGCATATGCTCCTAGTGTACAATCTTATGCAAGTACGAGTCATCCTGTTTATTACGTTCCGCCTGCTGGTTCTTCCACAACAGTTACTTCGGAACTGGTTAGTTAGCATAGTTTAATATGTTTTGTTATTTATAATTTGATGTTTGGTCGATCTGTCCTTTTATAATGATCATTTTGATTTCTCCCTGTTAATATATTTGTTATTTTTGTATGAAGCATAAAATTACAGCAAACAAAATATATAGGGGAGATTGTTATACCCAGGCACATTATTTTTCTGATTATCTTTTTGTCTCTGCCAATTTTTACCGTAAAATTTCACTAAATTCATTTTTAGTATGTGTGGGGCTGGACAAATCCCAGGTGCTAGGTCTTCATGGAAACTAAAAAGTTGGTATTGGCACCTAAAATTTTATACAAATACAACGCCACAACAGACAAAATGCCCAACAAGGTGGCTGAAAAAAAAAAATTCCCATAATAAATATGGATGTTTTATACTTCAAAAATACAGCAACCCACCAATTAAAAATGCAATTACAAGCGATATATATACATGATTAAATATTATACAATGCCCATAGGAATGCTTATGGTTGTCTTATTCTAAGTATGGATAGCTTCTCGATTTACCCCAACATGTTTAACGTATTTCTTTTTAAACGTGTCAATTGTGTTCGTTTACTACCTCCAGGGGTAAGCTATTCCATTTATTAACAACCCTATTAGAGAAAAATTCCATGCGACACCATAACCTTGCATTGTCCCTTACCAATCGATACTGGTGTCCCCTTCTAAAAGCAGTCGATTGGCGGTGTGCTAATAATTTATGGTCCATCCTATCCATCCCTCCATCCCGCTAAAATTTTCAAACACTTTGATCATGTCTCCCGGACACCTGTGTTCATCCAATGTAAACATATTTAAAAACTGAAGTCTCTTTTCATAACTCAAGCCCTGTGTGCCAATAAGGACACGCGTAGCTCTTCTCTGCACCCTTTCAACCAAGTCTATGTCCCTCTGTAGGTATGGTTTCCAAAAACCTTACAGCATACTCCAGTCCAGGACGAACTAAGCCTTGGAAAAGTGGAAGAATGACTTTAGGAGAACGCGAAGATCCCTTTAGGAGAACGCGAAGATCCCTTTTGGAAAAACCGAGCATTCTATTTGATTTTTTGCCCACTGCTGGACAATGTTCAGAAAACCTAAGCCGCTCGTCTGAGAATTCCCAAATCAGTAACCCTAGTTGCATCCGGGATAGTGACACCATTCAACTCGTAAGAGAACCATGGGTTGTTGGAACCAATGTTCTTTGTGTAGTTACGAAATTGCAGGCTCAGAGCAGCCCAAAATTAAATGTTTGTAATTTATAGCAGTATATCTGTCTACATTTTTGAAACAGAAATGGCAGATGGATAACTTGAAGTTGGGGGGGGGGGGGGAATCGAAATACCTAGCTCCTATCAAAAAAGAAAAAAAAACTTAATTTCTACGTTTCTTTCTTTCATGAGTCGCTCAGGAAGTTGCCATATTGGTTAACTTGGACCAGGTTTGTATGTCCCTCAAAAAAAGTATGTCCTCATCCAAAAAGAAAATAAATTTTTCTTCTCATTGAAGAAAACCTGGGCAGTACTGGGTATTATAGCTAGTTGTAAATAATATTGGCGCTTTTAATTGAAAACAGACCTGCCAACTCTCCCGATTTTTCATCCTTCCTCCCGCTCTCCGGATTTGTTAAAATTTTTCCGGATTTTGGCAGAAAATTAGATTTTACGCGAGCTTTCACGTTGTCGTGGCGTCAATAATTACCGTCGTGGTTAGGGAAAACACCCATGGAGGGCAGTCATTTCCATCGAGCAGCCGTAAAAAAAGTCTGTGACCGCATTTAAGCAACTGGCAAAGACGCGACTTTGTTTTCATAGCATTTATCGGCAATCATTAATCAGGGGCATGACCTTGGTTGCCAAAATTCCTGTATAATCATTGTATTCCATTAACCGCCGTGCGGTAAACACGTTGTTTCATCCACAGCTTTGTAATTTGAATTTTTTTAAATCGGTTCTTCCGATTAAACATCTTCAGAAAGAAAATATAAAACTTTATGCTATATACAGCTAAATATAAAGCTTTTAAGAATTCATATACCCAAGATAATCAATCACTGATAGCATCCACAAAAGGAAACACATACTTTATGAACGGTATGTAGATGTGATTTCTCTATTCTGCATGGAAAGACTGGCATGGAATTATATTCTTCTCCGGGGCAATGCAGAACCTGCCTTGAGGGGGGGAAGAATGTAACTTTTTCTTAATTTATTTAAAAAAAAAATTTCGAAAATTTTTTCATTAACTTTTTTTTTTCGATCGAGTCTATGAGTGTCGGTGGGGGGGGGGTTGCCCCCCTCGGGAGAATCTCCGGATTTCTGGTTTTCAAAAGTTAGCACGTCTGATTGAAAATAAAATTGGCAATTTCAAATGATTGATAATGAATTTTAATTATGCAATTTATTGTTTGAATAAAGATTAAAAAACTGTTAATTCAAAGATTTTTATCTCCATGATCAATTTATATTTCAACATTTGTTAGTTTTACATCTAATTAAGGAAAAATGTCAACAATACTTACTCTCAACTAGGAATGCATCAAATTACGACTTATTTTCTTATTTTTACTCTTTAGATGCTCTTTGTCTTTTTTGCCTCCTTCAAATAGCTCAGTACGTTTCTTGTGTAGGTATATTCTACAGTTAGTGAACTTATGTAATTGCAGTATGATTATATATTTTCATTTTCATGTTTTATTTATTCAAGAAATTCACCCCGACCTTACCTTTTTCACTGACAGGGAATTTTTTGTAATCAGTAAATTTTTAATTTACGCAAAAAATTCCAATTAATATAGTTTTCAAAATAAGTTTGTTGTGCTTAGATTTACATAGATACTCAGCCGAACTTAATATTTGCCAAAAGGGCCAAATAATGAATAGCGGTCGAGTAATCCTTCTCTACTCATCAAAATTGTGTATTCTAACCCACCTATCACATCTGTATGCTTCAGTCTGCTTCTCAGTTTCCTTCACTTATGGTAGAGCTTGTCTGCATCACTGTTGTTTCTCTTGTGTGTGTGTGTAATGTCGTTGCAGTTGAAACAAAAGCATTTGCTCTTGTTCAAAAAAATGAGATTATTAAAAAGCTCGAGAAAAGCGGGAAGTTGGTTGACTTTGCGGAAGAATATGCCCCCTGTGCAACCCCAGTTTTTTTTACTCCAATTGAAAATAATAGTTACCAGGTGAAGTTGTTTTTTTTCCATGAAAAAAAGTACACATTCGCTATGCAAACTCATTTCAGTAAATTTATAAAATGCACAATATTGTGAAGTTCAGTCCATTTTCGGCTTTATATAGCGCTTTGTTAATCCCTTAACTGCCACGGAAGTATATGTACACCCTAGAGAGTCTGTGCGTTAACTGCCACAGGCATATTTATACATCTTTACTCTTTGCAATCGAAAAAAGGGTGTCACTGGGGAAGCGGATCGTGCAAAATTTCGTCGGCAGTTAAGAGGTTAATAAAAATCTGGTGTACAGTAGCTTAACAGTAGAAGGACCACACCAGTCAGTTTTACAAATTACTCAAAGACATAACCCTTCTTGAAACCATACAGTAACTCAAAATAACATTGAAGGGTGAATGGGACGAAATTCCCTCAAGCTCTCTTCAACAGTTAAGTGTTATTGTTGTTTAAGAGTACAATTTTAAAAGCAAAAATTGGTTTTTTTTTTCCTTGGTACCTGCGCCTTGTATCCTGTTTATGTACTTGTAAGCCAATATTCTCTTGCATAAACTATATCACTTTGTTGCATACGATTGTTTTACAAAATATGTACCTGGTTCAGATAATTTTCCTTCTATTTTTTGTTTTTTTTATAAGTTCTAGCTCATAAAATATGAGTTCAGTTGTCTTTTGCTTCTAAGTTCTGTAAGGAAGTTGTGGAACTAATCAACAATTTGGAATGATCCAAAACTACCCATTGTTGCAAGTTTTGCGAAGTCAATGGTCTTAAAACATTTTGAGTGTCAAAGTCTTTGGCATTTTTTTTTAAAAAAGACAAATTTTGGCAAATGAGAATGGTAAATTGAAGGCCACACAATATTATGCTAAAGACAGCAGCAGTTATTAACTATTAATTAACTATTCAAATAAATTGACTCTGCACATGACATCCAAAGCAACGGATGAAGCCTGCTAGCATATAGATATTTTGGACACCTGAGGCCCAAAACAACACTACATAAAAGTTATTACTGAAAACCTTCCAAAAAAGTTTTCAAAACCTGGCACGGGATGGGGGAAACAATTATGTTAACAGAATGCTACTTCTAGTGGTAAGCCAACAGACTTTAGTTTATGCCATGCAGACTTCAAATTGCACTAGTATGACCCTTCTTAACTGTACATGCACCTCGTACACATTCCTCTTCGGAATTTCTAACGAATTGGCACATGCCAGAAGGTGTGGTCCTAACATATCTATGTTGTAGAGTTGTGCTTGTTTCGTGTTCATGCTGCCATCTGTCTTCCATTTTCTGAAGGAAAGATGGAAATGCCTCAATTTCCATGTTATGCCAGTATGAACTAGAACACACATAACGTCTGCAATGTAAATATGTTAGCAGTGTATTATTATATATTATGCAGTGTAGTTCACTAAATTTGCAATGTTAAGAAGAAACGTGGCAAAAACAAGCTACTTTTAAAATCTCTGTGAAAGTCACACACTAAGATTTATAAAACCACACTCAATTATGTATCTGATCTCTTGCATTCCAAAAACATCAGCTAGAATGCAATACTATTAAAACTGTTTCAATGTTTACTATGGTCAAGGTGCAGCAGTTCCCCATACATATTTTAATGATATTTTACAGGTTACGACGGTGAAGGAACATGGTGAAAGGGTTCGAGATCTTCCCATCAAATTACCGCCTCTGTGGAGAACTGCCAAAGATGAAGAAGGAAATATCTATTACTATCATTCTGTAACCAGGTGGGTTTTCTCATTGTAATCATGTAAAATATTAAGGAAGGGCATCGTCCGAATAGATGGATTAAATTCTAAAAAGGATGCAGACATATATAGTGGAACCTATCAACAATAGACTGCAATGAAACTGGCAGTTTCAACTGCTAGTATTATGGGTAGCGTCTGTTAATGGGAGATATTTGCTGAAGTGTTCTTTATACGAGAGGTTCTGATTAATATATTTTGCAGCTTATATTTGTTTTTTCTGCTCTTGAAAAAATAAAAATGAAACTATAAAACACACACAGTGTTTGTATGAACTTGTTTTTATTGATGTGTCTCTCTTCAGACAAACACAATGGGATCCGCCTGAATTTGAACCAGGAGAAGATGATTTGGATCCTGAAGATGATGATGGGACACCCACTTTAGACGAACCGGTAAGTTTTGCTTTTTCTCTTCAATCTACGGGTGTCTTTAAGATTTGGTTTTCTGTATGATCTCAGCAGAAAAATCTACCATCTTTGATCTATCTCGTCCACCAAAATTTGACATACCATTATACCCTGCTGCTGCAAAGTTTAAGCTATTGAAAATTCAGTTCTCTGTGCTATCCAATAAGATAAACATCCCTGGAACCTGATTAAAAGTTTTGTTTGTTGAAATCTGGATTTGCTGTAGCAGGGTTTGACTTGATGCACCAGACAGAACCTGGCAATCATGTGATTAGGCTACTTTAAAGCTTTATTAGACAAGTGTCCAAAATAGTTGAAAACTGTCCAGAGCGAAAATGATTTCTCAGCTTTAGCAATGAATTTTAGAATGCTTACTGTAAGTATTACAAGGCTCAGCCATTTTTATTTTGGATAAGAGGGATTCTCATCTGTATTACGTATGTCACTACTGTAGCATAAAGTTATAGTTCCCCCCCCCCCCCCGTATTCATTGTTTCCATATTCACGGTTTGTGAAACCTTTTTTTTTGCCAACACTCAGCAATTGTCATTCTCGTGTTTTGTTTACAAAATTTGAGTTGTACGTCTTTAGGGTGGCTTATTTTTTTAGTGCTACTGATAATGTTTTGAAAAGACGAAAAAAAGAACTTTACAATAAAATT
Source organism: Pholcus phalangioides (assembly GCF_987345545.1). Taxonomy (NCBI): domain Eukaryota; kingdom Metazoa; phylum Arthropoda; class Arachnida; order Araneae; family Pholcidae; genus Pholcus; species Pholcus phalangioides. The sequence goes on from NW_028301627.1 coordinate 7,815,317, forward strand.
TGATGTATTGACTATGCTTGGCGAAAGTAAATCAATTGCTACTGTGACTCGCCATTATGGAATCTACAGTGAGATATATCAAGAAAAGTGAATCTCTCTGAAATTCAATCGGCTGGGGCTGTAGCTGCACCTATGGTAGCGAAAACTTTACATTTCCAAGAGATCCATGTGTTTCTCGTACAGAAAATGATTTTTTTTTCTGGGTCAAGACTGCTACAAAAAAGGTATTCCAATTGCAGACCTGCCAACTCTCCCGATTTTTCATCCTTCCTCCCGCTCTCCGGATTTGTTAAAATTTCTCCGGATTTTGGCAGAAAATTAGATTTTAGGCGAGCTTTCATGTTGTCGTGGCGTCAATAATTACCGTCGTGGTTAGGGAAAACACCCATGGAGGGCAGTCATTTCCATCGAGCAGCCGTAAAAAAAAGTCTGTGACCGCATTTAAGCAACTGGCAAAGACGCGACTTTGTTTTCGTAGCATTTATCGGCAATCATTAATCAGGGGCGTGACCTTGGTTGCCAAAATTCCTGTATAATCGTTATTGTATTCCATTAACAGCCGTGCGGTAAACACGTTTTTTCGTCTGCAGCTTTGTAATTTGAATTTTTTTAAATCGGTTCTTCCGATTAAACATCTTCAGAAAGAAAATATAAAATTGTATGCTATATACAGCTAAATATAAAGCTTTTAAGAATTCATATACCCAAGATTATCAATCACTGATAGCATCCACAAAAGGAAACACTTATACTTTATGAACAGTATGTAGATGTGATTTCTCTATTCTGCATGGAAAGACTGACATGGAATTATATTCTTCTCCGGGGCAATGCAGAACCTGCCTTGGGGGGGGGGAGAATGTAACTTTTTCTTAATTTATTTTTAAAAAAAAGAAATTTCGGAAATTTTTTTATGAACTTTTTTGTTGATCGAGTCTATGAGTGTCGGGGGGGGGGTACCCCCCTCAGGAGAATCTCCGGATTTCTGGATTTCAAAAGTTGGCACGTCTACAATTGATTGTAATATTATAAAGGAAAAGGCGAAAAAAGTATACTCTTTTATAAAGGAAAGAACTGGTGAAATGTCTATTCCATCAGAATTTTATGCAAGTAAAGGTTGGTTTCATAGGTTTAAGAAACAATTTGGATTATCAATGTGAAAATCACTGGCAATCAAGTAGTCTCTGCCAACCAGGAACAAGCTAGAAATTTTCCAAAGACTTGTGCATAACAATTCTCTTCAATAATTTTCTGCAATCAGTATATGTTTAACTCTGACGAAATGGCACTATTTTGGAAGAAAATGCTGTAAAAAACATTTATCACTCAAGAAGAAAACCCAACTCTTGGTTTTAAAGCAAGTAAAAATAGACTTACTCTGTTGTTTTGTGCAAATGCACATGGGCACATTATATAAAGCCCACCATTATTTTCAAATATGTGAATCCGCTAGCATTGAAGGGAAAGGATAAGTCAAAGCTCTCAGAGTATGTTGGATGAACAATAAAAAGGCTTGGACAACGAAAACACTTTTCCTGGATTGGTTTAAACAGTGTTTCGTTCCGGAAGTCAAGAGGTAACTCAAGAGTAAAGACATGCCATTAAAAGTTCTTTTGATATTGAATAATTCTCCTAGACACCCAGATGTCAACGAGTTCAAAGCTGATGGCGTGGAAGTCTTTTATATGTCTTCAATACAACATCGATCATTCAGATCCTTGATCAAGGGTAATGCGAGCATTCAAGGCTCACGATACATGTTACGCAATGGAGATGATTGTGCACGCAATATAAGAAGCAAATGTAGAAAATGTCTTGAAGGTATGGAAGAATTACAATATCGCTGATGCCATTTCTGTCATCACTAGAACTGTGGCAGCTCTTAAGAGATAAACGGTCAACTCGGGTTGGATTAACCTTTGGCCACAATGTGCGCTCCAGGACACAACCATTTCCACAAAACCAACTGAAGTGATTATAAAAGACATTGTCACATTAACGAAACAGGTGAGTGGAGAAGGGTTCAATGACATGGATATAGAAGAAGTGGAACAGCTAATTAATAGCAATTCTGGGGCATTGACTGAATAGGAATTAATGCAGCTGACTGCTTTTGAAACTGAAGCTGTACCAGATGAAGATTAAGATAAAGAAGACAAGTTCACTATGCATAACATAGCTGAAGGACTTTGCAAGTTCAAATCAGCAATAGATTATTTTCATTACATAGATCCTTCTATGGTACGTTCTTCACATGTAGAAAAATTAATAGAAGTAGCCTTATCAACATACTCCAACATATATACTTGCTGATATGAAGAAGAGACTGCAAACAGAAATCACAATGTTCTCTCAGAAAATATCAACAACACCTTTTAGATTTCCTTCTACCCCTGCATCACCCTGCTCTTCTGATGTTCAATAAATAACATATATTAAAAAAACCTATGGTTTTGGTTATTCGCAGATTTCCGTATTTGCTGTCACCCCCCACCGCAAATACTGGGGCTGACTGTATTAAACCTTGTAATTTGTCATTTCTATAATTGACTTCAATACCATCTCAAATGTTTTCTTCCAATGGGGGGAAACAAGAACAGAAAAATTTGGTGAATTATGATCTAAACCAGTTTGGTTCTCAAACTTTTTGAAGCATGACCCGCTTTTGACAAGAATATTATTGCAGACCCCTCCCCACCTTATTTTTGAACTTTAGTTTCATTTTAATCAACAGATGGTGCTTAAACGATACTATTCATAATTATGTACATAATCAACTCTGCATTTTCCGAATTTTTCAAAGAACTGACATACTGATTGAGATACGTCGGTGCTCGTGCTTGTATGTAATGTGTGTACATGGAGGATAGGCCATCAGCCTGTATTTGATAACCAATGAAAGTTTAAGGATTCTAGTGCTTCCTGTCTAGAGTTTTGTACAAATGACCATCTCAACATGTCAAGTCCACTGTAACTGTGTCAGTCTGAAAGTTGTGTTCATTATGGTTCAAAGGCTAGCAATAATAGTCACGATTCTGTTCTGTTCATTCAGTTTCATGCAATATCTCTTGATGACGCCTTTCGCTGATGTTATAGAAAGCTTGAATCAAAACTAAAACACTTCTGTTTCCACAGAAAATTTGATTTTTTTTCCAACTTTAAAGTAACTTTTTTATTTTAATAGGGCAAGAAGAAAAGCACAAGAACTGCAGCAGCAGACACAAGCCTGTCGCCTGAAGTGACAAAAAAAATTAAAGAGCTGTTTCGAACAAATATGTCAGCATTTGTAGTACAGTGTTTAAATGTGTATCGCAAGCCAGACTGTCCGACAGGTCGTATCACAACGACGGAAGACTTTAAGCATCTTGCGCGTAAAGTGAGTGTCGAGTTTTGTTGCACAAGTTTAAAAAGTTATCAATTCTAATACTTATTGTAGCTTTTGTAATTTTCATGAGCCTTACTAATGTGGAGAGGGGGGGGGGAGATCTGCAGTTTTGCATATTATGAGTGTTATACACCAAGGACTGTTATTTTTCGTCACATCTAATGATGGACATCCTTTAAAGAAATGAAACTTGACACATGTTTATTAGACATCCTGAAAGTACCATATATATACTTATATATAAGCCAACCTCTCTCACTTCAGGACCATCAAAATCACAAATTAAAAACCAGTGTATAAACCGACTCCCATAAAATGAGCAAGATATCAGAAAAAAAATTAGTATATTTTCATGCAACAAAAGTTAAGCTGCAACTAGGAGGAGCAGGCGGGTCTCGTGCCCTGGGTGCCAGATCAGAGGGGATACAAATTCAACCTATTTTTCAAAATTATAAGGGTGGGGGGTGCCAAAATATTTGCTTGCCCCAGCTGACAAAGTGTGTGGTTGCGGCCCTTTGGGGGGGGGTGGTTTTTAGACAATTTTGCAACAAAACTTTTCAAGGACTTGTTTAGCTTTTTTCAGCAGTATGGGGCCTCATAATTGTCATGCAGAAGCACAATGCCACTAGTACTTAACTGTACATGCACCTCGTACACATTCCTCTGCAGAATCTCGAATCAATTGGTACATGTCAGACTGTGCGTTCTGAGTGTATGTGTGGCCCTAATGTATCAAAATTGTGCTTGTTTTGTGTTCTGCCAATGCTGCCATTTTCCCCCCATATTTTGAGGTAAAGATGGTAAACTCTTGAATTTTCATGTTATGCAAGTATTGTGTTGTAGGTCTGCCTGGTCTCTGTGGTTAGACATTTTAAAATGGAAGACTGGCTCGCATTCACACCTTGAAGTTGGAGAAGCACAGTAGACTAACTCCAACCGACCACGACTGTGCTGTCAATAGAGTTTGAACCTAGATCCTTGGGGTGACAGTCCAGAACAATGCCTGGATGCCTCTCTGGTGAGATTTTTTAATGGGGAGATCGGCTCATATTCGCACCTCCAAGTTGGGAACCACAAAAAACCAACTTCAACTGACCATCACAGTGGGGGTTGAACCCAGAGGGTGAACAATCCCACTTTCCTTATATAACGCCCGTTCCGTGCTTGTGGTTAGATAAGGAACTATCGTAAGGAACGTGCTAAGGAAAATTCCTTAAGCGGCACTCTCCCCTTTGCGTTGAGCATTGTCCTTAGGATCACGTGACGGGTTGCGGAGGAAAAAAACCGGTCTTTCGGTTCATTCGTTCTTTTCTACGGTTCAGCTCACTATGCAACTAATCAACATAAAGCAAAAAGTTTACAACTACTACTACGTATTAAAAATCAATATTTCTTCAACATTTGTGGCAACAATTGCTTTATTTACTTTATTTTCGCTTAATATTTTTCTTTTTTTTAACATTGGCATGCGCAAAAGTTTCCTCTTATTTTTAATTTTTTTATAAGATATTTTCATAATTTTCTTACTGGATGTATAAATTTGTTTTAGAGACAAATCAAGTTTCTTTGAATAGAAATTTTAAATTACAATTTTTTTCTGAAAGATTATAATTTTAATTTCTCATGACGTATTACCAATTAAAAGTGTCATGCAGCGTCATGCTCAATCATGGGGGGAAAATATTGATCTTTCAGGTCTATGAGTTTTAATGGCTCATGTTTTAATGTTAACGATTTTCTCACTTACGAAAATGTATTGAGATTTCTCTTATTCATCCAGTCTTGAAGTGTTGGAACTGTAGCTATTCCCCCTTATATACATATATGTTTGGCAAATACTATTTGATACTATATATTTTGATATTACTTGAGCCATGTCATTCACCATATCTCACAATAAAATTTTAATTTCTTTCCAATTGTTTCATTAAATTTTTTGACATGTTATCAACTGCAGTGAAATGCTTTGGACAGAAAATTTTGATGAGTCAACAAAAATAAGTCATTCTAAATGGAAACATTCGTTTTATGATTTCAGATGCATTTAATCAAAAAAAAAGAATTATATAACTCTGGTTCAAATAAATCAAAACTTCATTTCACTGAGCTGTTTAAATGTTTGCATAGAAAACTGTTTTCTATGCAACTAATTCTCAAATTTATTGTAGTACAAAAATTTAACATTCATAAACATTTTTTCTAATTATAATCACAAAGAAAAACTCATTTACTGCCTACGATCATGGATAAATTTATTAGGTAAATGTGTGAACAGTACTTCATACACATATATGATTGCGGCTGTGTATGACTACACATATAAGTGCTAGTTAATAGAGTTGTTGCTCAAAAAACAAACAATTTCTAGTTTTACACTGGTAGGCTATAACTTGTGTCATTGCATTCAACATTTTTACCTGAAATTAAAAGGGTAAATTGTATGATAGTTTTGAGTATTGAACTTTTTGTGCATGTCAAAAAATTCCAAAGATGAAAATGAAAAGGATTCAACTTACCTGCAAAATCTATGGCTTAATCCATCAGTACATAAGTACACACCATGAGCACCGATTTTTGTCTTCAACAGGCATGTAATGTCTTCATTTTGCGACTCTCATTTCAGTAAATGGTCAAGAACCTAATAAATTGCATTTCAAATAGTATATAGCAAAGTACCAAAATATATAAATAATAGTACCAAACATATTTCAATGTATCAGCGGTGTGATGGAATAAAATAACATGTTATTTGTCAACTAAAACAATTTGCCAACAAACTGCTAGTACTACTAAACCACATATACAAGTGATAAATATATTTCTGAGGAATTTCTAATTGACATGTTTTGGAAAGTGTTACGTGTATAACTAAGTTTTTGTGCCCTAGCAAATTTATTGCAATGTATGAGATATGCATGTTTCATGTTCGACTTACTACCACTATTTTCGATACTGAAAGTGATGATAGGTGCTTGAATGTTTGTGCTCCGAGTACTATATTAAGGGTCAATCTGTTCTCTGTGGACATATGTATATTTCAGCCACCTCGTTGGGCATTTTGTCTGTTGTAGCCTTTGTTTTTGTGTATATATATTTGTTAAATAGGAGAAAAAATATACCTAGGAGCAATTACTAATGAATAACCTACCCTCAAGTGTCAATTACACCATTCAAACAACTACATTGAACACTCGTAACAGTGTTCCTACTTGATAAGTATAACACAGTAGTACAGACAATTATTGTTTTCTTAAATTTCTCTACAGACAAATATAAAGAATTGGTTCTTTATAATTTATTATGTTTTTATGGTTAATTAATTTAATTTAGGCTAATTTTAAATACATCGTTTAATGCAAATGACATATATTGTACTCATAGGTGCCGGAACCTAGGGGCTGAGACCATTTGAGCCTCCCCCCCCCCCCCCCCAATAAATTTTGGAAGAGAACCAAGTCCTCCCCCAATAGATTCTGAAAAAACAACAGACCCATATATATATATATATGGGACTCGAGCACATACACAGGAGAGGGAAGGCGTAGTGCATTGTGTTGTTTTCACGTCAGCACCTCTGATTGTACTGTATCAAAAGATTTAATACAGAACTGATAATATTGAACATTTTTCAATCTGCGTCTGCAACCAACCTATCACTAATAGTGCTGCAGAGAATGTGGACGAGGTGCATGTGTGGTTTGGTAGTGCAAATGAGATTTGCGTGCAATTTTTGACAGCAACTATGTAATACGGTCAAGTATTTCTAATGCTGGGGGAGGGGGCCTTCAGAAAAATCACTTGGCCCGGGGTCTATGCAGCACCTCTTAGAGATAGATGGTGCTGGTTTATGACTCTTAAGACGGCACGAAAATATGTGCTAACAGAAATATAAAATGTGACCTTATCGATATAGACCAGTGTTTTTCTCAAAGGGGGCGATGGAAAGGTCCAGGGGGGCGATAGAAGCTACGAGTATAGCATGGGATCCTATGGGTTCGCTTGAGTTGGGGGGCGATGAGAGAAAAAATTTCTCTGAAGAAGGGGGCGATGGAACAAAAAGTTTGGGAAACTATGATATCGACCAACAATACATTATTATAATACATGTTTTCCATGTTTATATATAAACGAATTTAATTTTAATATTTGCGAATATAGCTTGCATATATGATCATCTCGCTATCTGTACACAGAGCTGGAACTGGGGGGAGGGGGTAATTGTCCCGGGCGGAAAAATTTAGGGGTGGCAATTTTAAGTGGTAACAAAAAACACCGTTATAAAATTATCGAATTTTACAGTTGTAGAGGCGGTGAAATTATATTTGTCCCTGGGAGCAAAAATCCTAGTTACGGCCATGTGAATACATATTTTACAACGAGGTCGATCGTAGGATTTATTCTCTCAAATCCTCGAGTATGTATAAAACATCAATAATCATTTAAAATGATTGAAATGTCATGTTAAGAAAAATAAAAAAAAATTGATAACTTAAATCATAAGTTAGCCTACCTTCCACTCAACAGCAACTCTTGTCTTCATCTTTGGCTCAAGCTCCTTGCATAGCTGGCTGTATTTTTCGTTAGCCTAAATATATTTTCTTTTTTTTTACATTAAATGCATGTATCAAGCATTAATAGCACGGAAAAACAAGAATTTTTTGACTCGAAAATATCTTACATCCGAGCACACATCACTCAGCTATTACAGAGAAAAAAGTTGTCGTTACGAGCAAACGAGAGGGGCTTCTTTGTCATTATCGTTGTCGTTATACGAGGGAAAAAATTTTTTATTTAGGGAAAGGCGAGAGTGGAGTGCAGAAATTTCCCCTTTTTCGTTAAATAACGACAAACAGCGCGCGTAAGGAAAAAACTGGTTCTAAGGACAACAGGATTGTTCACCCCCAGGTCCCCCCCCCCTCACGATGCAAGTCTGTCATGATGACCTCTCGATCACTACAGTGGTGCAGATACGTACTGTGAACGATGCCTCAGTCTCACTATACACATCTTTGATTTCCCTAAAAATTTCACATGACCACACATTTTTAGCATTCAGATAACAAATTATGTACCTCACTTCACAAACTGCAGCATGATCATTTTTTAGACATTTTTATCACTCACCAAGACAATAAATACTGTTAGAATACTAAGCCGCTGTGGTGGTCGAGTGGTTATAGTGACGGACTCGCAATGCGAGGATCCGGGTTCGAACCCCACAGTGGTGGTCGGCTGAAGTTGGTTTTCTGTGGTTCCCAACTTCAAGGCGCGAATGCGAGCCGATTTCCCCGTTAAAAAGTTTCGCCACAGAGAGCAGCAGGCCTACAACGTTACAAATATTCAATCATTACACTTCACTCACAATTTGAAGTATAGATGGCAGCACTGAAATATCATACACAACACTAGCTACACACTCAGACTGTTAGGTGTACACACTCACTTTGTTCCAGACTCTGCCATGAAGCTAAGCTGAAAGAGATCTCGGCAATGGGATAAGTCCGGTGGCAGAGACCCTGGCGTTCATTCATTCATTGTTAGAATACTAAACGTGAAGTATACCATTAGCAGACAACTGACTGAAACCGGCCGGTTGAACTTGAGTCTGACACCTGCTGCCACCAAAATGGTGCACATGCATATATGGATATCACTTTCTTTACGACCTTTGTTTGTTGATAACAAGTTTTGAAATTTTATATACATATGAGTTTCCTGATCTATTTATCTTTTTTTTCCAGTTAACACATTTTGTGATGGCTAAAGAGATGAAGCATTGCAAAAATATTGAAGAACTCGAGTGCAGTGACAATGTAAAGAGAAAAGCCAAAGACTTTATACTGAAGTACATGTCCAAATTTGGACCAATCTATCAAGCTGAAAGTACTAGAGAATGAGTTTCTTTTTATTCCTTTCTTTTAGCAGAAGGACATTCCTTTCGCTGTGTTAAGCTGCCTAAAGTCCAATTGTGTGTATTTTTACATGCGCTGCAGTGTTGTGACTTTATACTGTCTCATCAGCCATCTGAATGAAGCACAGGGTGACAAATCATCAAGGGAACTATGTGCAATGGCATAATCCCTCCTTCTCTCCTAAATGGTCCCCCCTCCCACGTGTGAGACAGACTCTTATATCGTGTTTCATCTGCAATGGGGGAAAAAAAGTAGCATATACTCTCTCGTCTCGAATGTTTTTATTTTTAAGTTGACAATTACCAAGTCTGAGCAAGATTCAAGTTGACATGTGTAATTTTTGTCTTACCGAAGCATGAAACAAAGCACCGCTGTTGAACTGAGGAATTGGGTGAATGCAAAATTCAGTGATTATCAGTTTCTGGAGATATGCTTGTTATTGAAGCATTGTGTATAATGTTTTTATGCATATCCTAGCCATGTGAATTTTAAGAAGTTGAAATAGTACCGTAATTTCCAGTAAATAAGCTTGTGCAACGCATAGGCTGCGCCCAGGAAAATGGGGAGGGAACACACATACCACGTGTCATTCAGAAACTAGCCATTCAAATAAAATTTTATGTCCTTAATGTCAGCTTTTTAAGCAGCAGTGGCAGCCCTCTTTCCGATTGTTTGCTTCAATTTCCAGATTTTTTTTCAAAAGTAATAAATGATATGTATCACCATTACAGATATGGGTGAAAGGCAAAACGTGTGTTATCACATGGTCTTGTGAGGATCTTTTGACCAATATCAAGCCACCTCTCTTCCTTGGATTTTCTTCTTTTTTTTGTCATTTGTGAAAGTATACATGGAAGATTTCATTTGTTAGTGTTCTTGATCACTGCTTCACGTCCATCTTTATGTTATTTTGCACCCGATTAAAAAACATTTAATGAGATGAGAAAAATCTGCCTTGAGAGCACCAGTGTATAAAAGAGATTGATTGTAATGGGTCAGTTCTCTTCATTATGAAGAAATCAAGAAAAATATGATGTGTCATGCTGCATTGGAGGACTTACCAGGCTGTTTGGACTTGTTCTAATCATATCTAACCTTTCACTTGTAGCTGTGGTGGGCATCTTCAGAGGTGAAAGTATTAGAGTGCCTGATAAGGTGTCTCCTTATCAACTTTTCCATCCTTGCTTGCTGTAGCTTCTTGTGATTAGCTGGATCCCCTCGTGCTCATTCGTGATTGGCTGAGGATGGATACCAGGGCTGGACAAATCTAAAAAAACTGCATGATCGGTCAGAAGCTTACATTACATTGGCCAGCAAAATTTTTTTCAAAATTTTCCCTTTCGAGCTAATTTTTTCCTTGCATTCAAAACTATCTATTGATGAAAATATGCAGATAATATAGAAAATTAAGAGCACTGCACATTAAAAAATATTCTAAAACCATTCCTTTGATTGATGAAATCTCAAAATTTTCAACAACACTAAGACATACAGATCAATTTTGGATAGCCCCACCCCCAAGTTTTGATCAATGATGGCCACCTAGTCTAAAACTGATATTACAATTACCTTGACAAAGCAACCAATGAGCATATCTGTTACACTCAAGCGAATGCAACTACTAAGCCAAGTTTTGTAAAACAACTTTCATGAAACTTTCATAGTGCAGTCTAAGAAAATTTCCATTTCGACATTATTTTTCCCACACATTTAAAACAAATATGTTGCCATCTATTGATGAAAATAACTTACCGAAAAATATTAAAATAATGAGAAATGCATGTATAAAATTTTTTTTTGCATTTCTCATTTGTTTGAACTTTCAATTTTCCACAAGCCATTAAAGAAATTCCCTTACTTTTTGAGATTTTTTACATGCCCGTATTGGGCATGCAGTCGAAAAAAATACATGCCCGAGTGCAATTTTTACATGCCCATTGCTTATGGGTACTATTTTGTTATTGGTAAAAGTTGGCTGTCTGGTTATTTTCAGGGAGAATTTCCACATGTGAGAGGGTTGGGACCAAGCTGGGTTTATCCTCAAAATTTCTTTTTTGTTGAAGTTATTCTTATACCTAGAAGACCATGACCAAACAACCTGGTACAGAAAAAAAATGTGTATAGGAATAACTTCAACAACAGCAAAAGAGAAGAAATTTCGAAGATGTATCCAGACTGGTTCTTAATGCAGTAACACGCAGAAATTCTCTCAGAAAATAAACTGACAGTCAATTTCCACCAATCGTAAAATAGTAACTGCTGTCAGATATCAGTCAATCCAAAATGAGCATGTTGGATCCGGCTAATCGCATGAAACTACAGCAAGCCGAGACAGAAAAGTTGATATGGAGGGCACCTCATCAACACTGTAATACTTTCACTTCTGAAGATGGCTACCGCAGCTGTGAATGAAATGTTACATATGATTGGAAGACCACAGTCTAACAGCCTGGTAAGTCCTTGTTTTTAATTATACGCCGACCATGGAACAAAGCCTACACCAATGCATGTCATGCTACAGTTCATATACCCCCCCCCCCCTCCCCTTTTCAAAAATTCACTGTCCATTAAGGTTTTGGAACCTTTCAGTAATGTTACAGTGAAAGACCTGCTTTCTTTCTGTAACTCTTTAATATGTCTAAATACACAATAAAAATTGCCTTTTATCGCAAATCATCGATAATTGAGTATACCAAGTCTATCATCTAATCTCAATGGGAGCACTAAGCAAGCCTTGACTTTATTACAGGAAATTACGGTAATAATAATAATGAACTACTATAAAGGCGTGAAGTAAACGTTATACTTATTTGCCATCTGAGAAATTATGTCTTTCCGATGGATGTTTATAAAATTCATGTTTTTGTGCCTAAATTTTAAAAAAAACTCATAAAATGGTGTTTTGCATTCCTGACCCTACTCTTTTCCCGTTTCCTCATTTCATTTCAATATATATTATTCCATTGTACTTCCATTATTTTTTCTCATTGTTATACTAAAAAGCCTCGTGGGAGATTGAAATGCAAATTGCAGCCATACTGTAAATTTTAACTTTCCAACTTGAGTTCTTCTGGAATGTTCTAATATTTTGAAACAGGCGTGTATATGTTACGTAAAATGTAATATATCGGTTATTATGCATACTTGCCAATCGTCTTGATAAGTTCGATAAATTTATCACACTTTTACGGGCAAATATGCATAATACCCTAGTGTAATTGATTAATTTGATGAATATGAAAAAAAAAATTTGAAATGAGTCTCTAGTATGTGTGATGAATACAGTCAGACCACGATATAATGATACAATATGTGTATGAATTATATATACAGCAGCGTTTCTCAACTTTTCTGGACCCAAGGACAAGTAACATGTCTGAAACTATTTGACAGACCACTTGTGTCCTGTATTATGGGACATTATTTTTAGTTTTGATTTTTTTCCCTCATACATTTGTCCTGTTTTTTTGAAAATGCTTATTTGAATTTGTAATGTTTACGAGAGTCATGAATACACTGCTTTCCATAATTTATTATGATTGTTGCTATATATACAAATATTCATCCCCTGTGTATTTTTCAGGAACAATGTTTTTTTCCCCTTGGTGATTTCAACCACAATTAGGGGTTTTGCCAACTTATGGCAGTGTTTTTGAAGACATTTGGTGGGTTCCTGTATTTTACTGTATTTAAGATCCCAGTACCCCTTATTTTTCTTAATGAAAAATGGTCATCCTGTCATTTGAATGTTTTGTTTCATCAAATACATTTTTGCTTTCTGCGATTTGTATCTGTCATTTATTTCCCCACCCTTCACCCCACCCATTCTAGTAATTGGCAAATTTGTTGTAAATGCATTTTTTGGCTGCAATGAGTGATGTCTCATATTTAGATTCACAATTTCCTACGTTTTCTTTGATGAAGTATGGGGAATCTAAGTATGAATATAGAATTTTTAGGCCAGGGTTACCCAGTTTAATGAAATACTTGCCTAAAGTAACAAGGGATATTTAGAGGTGTTGCGTGTTCGATACCCAGTTCATCGTTGTCAGAAACTTTCCTGATGCACGGGGGAGGGGGGGTGATTTCAACAGAATTGCCAACATGATCATAGAAAAAGATTGCTGCGGCTCTCATACCAGGGACTTAGCGTACCAATCACTTAGTGTGCATTTAAAAAGGCTGCAGTTTGTAGTCAGCAATAAATTGTAGGTCCCAGTCTAATTAGCCGCCGTGTGCAGAAAATGACCGTGGTAGCACAAAAATGATCAAATGGTGGAATTTATATTTGAACCCATATGAATAATACTAATACCAATTAGAACAGTTGAATAATTTTTCATTCAGTCAGAATAGAATTATCAAGTCTGCCTGCGGACCACCTATGCCATCGTTGTGGACCATGGGTTGAGAAACGCTGATGTATAGTATTATCATATAATACGATTTACCATGTTTACCATTGTTGTGACGCTTGGGTATTGTGGATAATCGCAGGTAAAAGTGATAAATATAGAGAAATTTATCAAACTTAACAAAATGCTTGGTGATTATACATAATAACCAGATTTTCTTTCACATTTACTGCAACTTATATACTGTATGTCTTATGTATTAATGGCTTGCGGGAGATCTGCTTTTAACTTCTGAGAAGTTCATCGTGGAAAGGTTAAGGCAGGGGGAGGGCAGTGTTTTGTCTGTCTGATTTTTCCATGGAAATGAAGTTCCGTCAAACGGCTGTTATGGGAAGTCTAAGAATTATTCTTTTTTTTCACTTTTTTAATGGACGGGTTCGAGAAGACTGAAGACTGTTCAATTACCAGGTTTTATTGCATTTTTGAGATTAAGATAAACTGATGAGCTAGTCTTATGTTGTTATGGGTATTTTACACCGAAAGGATATACTCTCGCTAAGTAAATTTCCTTTCGTTAGTATGGTGGCTGATGAAAAAAAAAGCGAGTTTGTACATATGCTGTCATTACTGCCAACGGAAATACTCTGAATTTGTTCGAGTAGTCATTATCTTTGATGCTGGAAGAAATACACTGAAACTAAAGGGATTTTCCTTTTTTTTTCTTCGACAATCTTTGGTCACAATAATATATGTTTGTGTATACGTATGTGCATGCATGTGCGGCATTTCATGTGCATAATCTTCTGTGATGTGCTGTCAGTGATACGGATCTATTTTTTAAAAACAATGTTCTTCGTTTTTTTTTACATATATATATAAATTGATGGATTGAACGGACAATGTGAAGACCTTATTTTGTTCGTAGAGGTTTTTTCACAGATTTTTTTTTTTTTTTGCTTTGCAATATTTTATTCTAGAGCCTGTATTATTATTGTATCAGATTATTTTGCTACGTTCGTTCATGCAGTCTTTTATTTATTTTTTGTACATGAAACCGGTATGTTCTCCGAATTTGCAAGTTACATACAGTCAGTCTCAAAAGTTTAGGTGATGCATTTTTTTTTTTTAAATACAGTAAAATTAGCAGCTTTTAATGGACAGTACCCGAAAAAATTTTACATTCATAGAAAATAATATTTTCACAAAAGAACATTTAAAATATCAAAAATATAAAATACGACTGTCTCAAAAAGTTTAAAGACGATTAACATTTATAAAAATTATGGGCTTCTAATAGTTGATAGACTTTCCGTTTTTTTCTCTAATACTCTAATAATGTCAAATACACTATCCTCTGTGAATCTTATTAAATTTTATAGGATTCCAACATCAATATTGTGCCATGCTTCCTCGCTAGATCTCTTTAAGTTATCAACAGTTGAATACACACTGTTTGCCATTTGCATACACAGCTCTTGTGAATATGCCCCCATACATTCTCAATGCGGTTCAAGTCAAGACTCTTCGCTGGCCAGTCTAAAACCAAGATATTTTCACCATCAAAGACCTATTTCGTTGCTGCTGATCTGTGAGTAGATGCATTACCATGTTTAATGTTTAGTTTGGTCGGTCCTAAATCTTCTTCAACGTGAAGACATTATTTCGTTTGTATAGTGGGTTTTTTTCACTGAATTTGTTTCTGCTTTGCAATATTTTATTCTAGGGCCTTTATTATTATTGTATTGGATTAATTTGCTACGTTCGTTCATGCAGTCTTTTATTTATTTTTTGTATATTATGAAACTGGTATGTTCTCAGAATTTGCAAGTTGTATACAGTCCTTAGCAAATCATTCTGTCCAAGTTTTGATGACCCTTCAAAACAATTAAGGAAGCATAACCATTGAAAGCAAATGCTGCCCATACCATTAATTGCAGATCCACCATGCTGTCTGGTGAAAAAAGGTTCTTGATTTCTTTCTTAGATCGTGCGACTAGTAAGACGATCTGTCTGGGCCATCAAGTTCAATTTTTTTTTTCATCACTAAATATGACACTGAGCCATTTGTCTCCATAACACATATAATTCTGTGCTAATTTCAGTCCCACTTCTTTGCTGGAAATGCTTGGGTTCCCCCCCCCCACCCACCCACCGTGGGGCGAAGTGCTTGTGTTTCTTCTTTGCTTCTTGCAACAGAGCCGAAGTGTCTCATGGTTTCTCCAGTACTACTTGGTGCTTTTTTGTGGGAGGCCGTTCCCGGACCATTCTTTTATATGAATCAAGTATCCAGTTTCTCCTATTCTTCTAAGAACAGTATCTTTTGAGATTTTCACTCCAACTGCTGCTATAATTTCATGGAAGATCACTTTTTTTGCATTGAAGCCAATCTTCGATTGGTTCTGTCGTCACGTAAACTTGTGCTGCTTGGCATATTACAGTAAGGTTTCTGCTTGTGACATATTTAGCCAATACATGATAAAAACTGTTTTGACCAGTTTAAAGTAATTGCAATATCTTTTACAGCATTTAGTTTTGCTTTCAAATGAAGTAATCAAGTAATCTAGTTGTATGAAATATGTGATGACTTTGGCAATTTTTTTTTCTTTGAATGGAAACGAGACCTATAGTTTTTCACTTTTATATTATCACATTCCTGAAATATCATATATAGGCAATTGCCAAAATTTGCATACAATCGGAAGTTTGTCTAAACTTTTGAGACAGCTATTTTTCAAATTTTTTAATTTAAAAATATTCATAACCAATTTTTCTTGACAATGACTGACGTTTCAAGTGAATTTTTGCATTCTTATCACAATTTAAGGAAAAAATCAAAATTTGAAATGATATCTATAGCAAGTTAAATATCTATAGCAAGTTAAAAATCTATAGCGTCTAAACTTTTGAAACCGACTGCACATTTGCCTTGTTTTTAACATGATTGTTCATGTAACGACTGATAATCTTTGCCCGATTTTTAATTCTTCAATGTTCTGTGATGAAATCATAGAGGTGTATACTCACCCAGATGATGACTACTTCAGAGTGTGTAGACTTGTCTGTTCCCACCTCTGGTGAGAGCTTTTGTTTTATTTTCTTTACTTTTCGATGAACTGTAAAGGAGTTAATCAAATGTGAATTGAATAATTAGGAATCAAAAAATGCTGGGATTCATGAAATTCTAAAAACATTTAGGAATTAACAATGTTGCTTAGTTTTTGTTTCCCCATTTGTTCTCTTGTGCTGCTGCTTTTTTTATGCCTGACCGAGAGCTCCAACGATTGACACGTACATATATATATGTTAACAATTCTATATATAGTAGAGAATGTGGCAATGAGGAAGGAGTGATTTGGCAACTCTGAAAATAAGCAAGTTATGCAAGGGAAAACTGCATTGCTGTCATCTGGTTTACAAAACTTGTGCTCAGTCAGAAAATGGTGTGGGGTGTCATTACATTATCGAGCGTGAGGTTTTTTTTTTTCTTTTAAATATTGAAACAGCAGTGCTGTTGCTGTAGATACAAAATGCCATGTTGGCATGTAGGAAAATTTCTTCAGTGCTGCTGCTCACTGATGTTCTTGTCAATGAGAAAATGTTTCTTTAGCAAGACGGCCATGTGTCATGCCTGTCAGACTCCCACGGGCATGGTATGAAATATCCTGTAAGAATCTCTGGTCTATGTGTAAGACCAGATTAATTATATTCTGAATGATATGTCACCAGGGATGTTTTCCTGAAGAGAGGACGTGAAGATGCATGCTTTCTTCATGTTTCTCCCTAGATAATTTTTTTTAATCTTTTGTATTTTTTAAAGCGTTAATTGTACAGTAGATACACCCTTAATTAAAATCATAGATAATATTATTCTGGTATCACTTTTGCCAAGTACAGAATGAACGCATATCGTAACATGGAGGGAAATTTGTTTATGTTATCAAACAAATTTTTTTTCCCTTGTATATTTTGAAGCTAATGTTGAATCAGGCTAATTTTTCCCGCTGTAAGTTATTGTTATCAATCTAGAAGACTGTAGTAGGTCTCATGAAGGATTTCTTGAAGGGCTGCGCAAATCTATTGCTTAAAATGCCCGGGGAATGCAAAAATTCTTGCTGGGCATTTATTTTTTCAACCGCATGCCTGATGCGGGCACATAAAAAAAAATGAAAACACTTTTCGTGTTTTGATTATCGGCTGCGATGCAAGATCATTGTCATTTTACAAATCACTGCAATGTCTGTATGGTGTGTAATAAAGCAAATATGGGACTTTTATGGCATATAAATAGAGCGTGTTTAGAAAGCTTACTGGGCGTATAGTAATGTAAGTGACACATGTGAGATGAGCACGTTTATTTCAATCCTTTTCAATTGAAGGTATGTTTCAATAACTGGTTGAGAAGAAAAATTCCTGAATAAGGACTTTCTACACAGCTGTATGATAATGTTTGTTGATGGTACTTCCTAAATAATTGTTATTTAGGAGCTACCACTAGTTATTCTTATTTAATTTCCAGCTAGGACTTAGTTAGGCTGTTGCGATGGATTATATATATAGGCAATGCATTTTAATCTATTTTGTTTTTATGGCCCTTAATGTTTTGCTGGCCTGGTGTCTGGTCTTCAAAGGCCTGGTGCTGCTCTCGTCCCTCGCACCTGTCCTTTTTTCAGACACCACCAGCACGGAAAATCATAATTGACTTGACTTAGATTTTCAATTGGTGACTGCATTTATTTTTATGAGGTTCAGGATCGATAGTCCAAAAATTTATGAATTTGGTCCAAAATCTAAAAGCAATTTCTGACAAGAGGCAGTAAGACAAATAAGATTGGGAAAACCTCTGCTGGTTTTCATCATATCAACATTCACAGTAGTGATAAGTCGCATTCAAATGATGAATTGTATTAAAAACTAGCTATATAATACCCAGCGATGCCCAGGTTTTCTTCACTTACTGGGAAGATTGAAAAAGTGACAAAAATCATTATAAAGGAATAAACTATTATATACATAGGACTGGCAGCATTAAAAAAGTGACAAACCATTGCACCCCAAATCAGAATATGCCGAAATCTGTGATGTATGTTGCAAAACAATCTCATTGTTTTGCAACAATGAGATTGTTTTGCTCAACATTTTCATTCAGCTGAGAGCTCATTGCAGAACAATTCAAAACATTCTGCTTTGGAGCCCATTGTAAAGGCATATGTGTGTCTGAAACGCAATGCTAGGGAGCCACGATGACCAAAGTAAACATTTTAAAATTCATTGTTGAGGCTTAAATCATTGTTGCATAACAGTATGTGGCCTATTTCAGGCATTTGCCCAGCTCTGACAAACTTTTAAAGTAGCCTATCATTCAAGTCGGGTCCTGTTTGGTGTACATATATGCAAAATTTGGCTATAGATTTGTGTGTAGAGAACATACACAGACAGAAAATCAATTTAATGTACACATAAAATTTTGTGTGTTCACATTGTGATTTTTTAAAGAATATTTTGTACAAATAACTATCATAGGAAGCTATTTTGCACGTTCTTTCAACAATGAGAAATGATTTTTACAATTAAATAAGCAAATCCTGTAATATTAAGAAGTATTTTTGGGGCATGTATTATTTAAAGTCATGTAAATTTTTGGAGATTTGTTCAGCCCTGCTCCCTTGTTGACGAAAATTTCAGTAGTCAGTTCACAATGTCCTAATCTCCCTCATTGACAAAAATTTCCATGCTCTGTTCACTAAGAATTCAGGCCGTAATAGCCACTATGATTCCATGCAACGCTGTTTTTGCTATTTCTTTCTTATAGTGAAAGCATGTATAAAAATAAAAAAGAAAATGTCTCTTTCTTCAGTTCTTGGTCAGTTATTTTCAACTGGCAACATCTACAGTTCTTTGCCCCGACCACAAGACTTCCACGAAGGAATCTATGGAGCCTACCATACATTATGAAAAGTAACGTAATTCGTAATACACATTAGACAGTTCCTCACAATTTCTGATTAGAAAAATTGATTTTGGCTTGAGAGGGGGGGAGGGTCCTGTTTGAAAACAATTTTTAAAAAAATTTACCATTTAACATTTTCAAACGTGATGTACGAAGGAAAAACAAAATTGTCCTGTTTCCAACCTTTGTCCTCATTTTCAGGTTTCTAGAATTATTTTTTCCTTTTTTTTCACGCAGAAACATACATCTCTTCATTGGTATGAATGTTTATACCCTTTTTTTCTTTTTGTGCTAATGTAAGCCAATCTATTCGTTGAAAAGTCTTGCCACAGAGAGCAATAGGCCTACAACAGTACAAATATTCAGACACAACATTAGGTGCGCATTCAGGTTGTTAGGTACACACACTTTGTTCCAGACTGCCACAAAGCTGGAGTGGAAGACATTTCATCATTGGGGTAAGTCCGGAGGTGGAGTTCTGGCATTCAATTCATGTGCTTTTTTATCCCGCAGACATTTTTAACTAAATTTAAATAGGACAAGCCACCACTGTATGTAACCTTGCACAACCATTTCCTGACTGAACACTTATTGTCTTGTCAATGTATCAATGTAAATGGTGAAAGTTTAGTCGTCCATGTGACAGTATTGGTATTTTTCTTCCTCGCAAACCTTGCCATTTCTGCAGTTGCCGAATCATCCATGTTACTCTCCCATCCTCTATAAAAGTTCATCAAATGAAACCTGTTGGAGTTGATTTATTGTGTAAAACGGAAAGGTGTACCTGGCGGTGGCAGCAGAAGTTAACAAAGCACTTTATAATAGAGTCCTGGGTGCACCCATGTTTGAGTGAAGTCACACTATTCTAAATCACCTGAAATGTAGATTTTTTTGGGAAAAGTTGCCATTATTATTGTTCTGTTTTCACCCTGGCATGATTTTGTTGGATAATGGTGCTCATTCATATCTCTTTAGAGCATTTTTTTTAAAAATTGGGCACATGGTTTCTAAACCCTCTTATTCCTTTGTCTCCCCCCCCCCCTTCCCTGAACCTCATCCAGGAGTGAGACGCTCTCTACTTACTTAATTTACAAGAGCACAGTAGCCCAGGTCTATAAGACACTCGCCCAAAGTATCGAATGATGTTTTTAGGTGTGTCACAAGTTCTGAGACCCGGCTCATCTGCTTGTCATAAACTCTACTGATGCTGAGTACAACAGAAACGGTGACATGACCACAGATAGAAAAATATTGCTACCACAGGGAGTCCAACACCGAGGGGCTAGCACAACAATCTTTCAGTGAGTATAAAAAAAACCATACATTTGCCAGATTTTTGAGTGAATTGCTGGATTTTCATGAGAAAGTTGGCAGGTCTGCGTCTCCAACCCAGGCTACCAAAATCACCAAGACTCCTCTGAAACCAGTGGCGCAATGAATGGATTCATAACCGGATCATAATTGGATTCAAAGCCCCCTGCAATGCAAGTTTGGTTCATAGATCAAGAACCCTTGCTATAAAGCAATGTGACATTTCTTGGCATTATAAAAAGTATTTTTGAATGACAAAATCAAACTCCTTGACTCGATGACTTAGTCTGAGTGCCTTTATGTGACTCACCCCCAATGCGTGAGTTTAGCAGACTGGCAAAAATGTCCCGTCCATTAGTGTGGACTGTATCTGTCTTCTTTTCAGGAAGTTTTAATGTATGCCTTAATGCCTTCCTGAATTTTTTATGCACAACTAGCAGGGGCTTGACAAAGCAAGGAAAAAAAATTAGTCGCCAGCAAAATTTCATAAGCTTCAAGCATCGTCCCCTCCCTCCTCCCCCCTTGACAAAATCAGGTCAAAATAGTGTATTCTTTGACTTATTCTGGGACTTACCATAGGCGGAAATGGACTTGAAAGTCTGGGGGCATGATGATGTTGATATTAATTCGTATATACGTTAGGTCAGTCTGCTCCACCTTTGACACTGGACATACTTTCCTGTATCTCCGCCCATGCGGGAGCACCTTTCCATACTAGCTGGCATGCTCATGTAATTTCTGATAATTATATGCTGTCCTCAGACTTCAGTTTAGTGAAAATTAGTCCCGTCCCCAATGTCTATTTATTCGGCCACTTATCACGGTTTGTCAAGTCCTGTATACCAGTATATTCTGGCTTCTTTATAATTTGCTTTTGATCCAAAACTTTTCTTTCCAAAACTTTCCCCACATCGCGTGACAGAACTAGCATCATATGAATTACAAAAATGATCGTCCAATGCCAGTTTCTCACTTCCAATTCGAAAGATAGGTGACAGCACATAATACATGGGTTTCCCCCCAAATTCAATCTCTTTCGAAATAAAAAAACTGTAGTGAATTGTTGTGTAAAGTTTTGTTGGATTCTGCTGCCACACTATCAAATACACCTTTTTCATCTCTGTTAATAAATGCACTGGAACGAGTTTCATTGGATTGAAACCTTATACAGTCCACGCTGTTTAATGTGATCACATCAGAATTTGGGGGTTTCTGATAAGATTAACTGAATGATAACTATATCCGAAGAAACTCCAGTTTGCAGTTACTGTGATCATATATCCTGTTTGATTGAACAGGACGTATGGTAAACGGATATTGGTAAAACTGGAAAACTGATTTTATTTCCTGCATAACTAGTTGCAAAATGTTCAATCGTTCCATTTTATATTTTATTCCATTATAAAACGGCACTTCTTTCCCCTTTGAGCTAAAAATCTTCTTTTTGTTTTTCAGCCATTGTGTAGTGTTAGAATGGAGCTGTCCAATCTACAGTCGAATCCCGTTTTAACAAAAATCTCATTTCCAACGAACACTTTTCTAATCCCCCAGATAAGTTTACATAGGAGTAATACAAAAAAAAACCTGGGATTCCTAAATAAAGAAATTCCGTTTTAACTAAGTGATTTCTCAGGTCTCTTGGAGTTTGTTACAACAGGATTCAACTGTATATCATGAATTACAATATTTTTTACGATGCACCCAATGTGTTTCATAGATCCTTTTAGAAAGTCTCTCGAGAAAAAAGAATTTGAATCTGGTCAACTGAAAGTTTTTTTTTCGCATTATACATTTGTCTTCACTATAGAAAGGCCATTGCAAAAGCAGCTCCACGCGTATGTAGATTACAGTGAATACTATGTTCTGATTATGGCATCAAGTACAGAAATGTTTGTCAACAAGGCAGGGAGGAGAGAACGCTTCGTAGCCTCCTATATAGTCTTGCAGCCTGATAACGATAACTTACAGGGAAAAAATATAAGTTTGACTAAACCTTAGCTTCAAAATGCTTTAAAAAAAACTTTCAAAGAAAAAATTAATTGATAACATTATCCGAAGTCCTGATAAGTAGGAAACAATTTTTTACCCCATGTTATGATATTGGTCCGTTTTGTTCTTTGCAAAAGTGATAACAAGAATACCCAAATGATAACGTTATCCATGATTTTAATAAACGGCATCGACTGTGCTATTATACTACTATGTTTAAAAAGTTCTGAGTATGGAAGAATGAATGCATATAGAGCCTGTTTATTTGGTGTTTCTTTCAAAGTAATTACCCTTTGCAATTATGCGTTTTTGCCATTGTTTATACAAACATGTAAATGCGGATTGTGCAAGTGGTTTTTGTCACATCCTCCAGTGCCTCCATCGTTACTCGCTACACTTCAGAACCTGAGAATTGTTACCCCCTTTCTTTATCCAAGGAAAAAAGAAAGTTCACATTTGGGCATGAGATCAGGGGAATATGCTGGTGGTGAAAGTATCAGAATGTGATATTTTGACAGGTAATCTGACACCAGGAGGGACCTGTGAGCTGGCACATTGTCGTGATGGAGCATCCACAACTTGGTCTTCCAAAGATCTTGTTGCTTGCATCTCACCTGATCATGCAGATGTCCCTCCTGGTGTCATATTACCTGTAAAAACATCACTTTCTCTAATACTTCCGCAACCAGCTTATTTAACTTTTTCAGGTTTTTTTTTCGGATAAAGAATTTTCTTAAGGAGCAACGTTTCTCAGGTTCCGGAGAAGTGCAGCAACAAAGGCACTGGAGGATGCGACAAAGAAAGGTTTAATCCACAATATCCTCCATCATTGTATGAACAGTGACAAAAATGCATAATTGCACAGGACAGTTATTTCGAAGGAAGTACCAAATAAATGGGTTCTATCTGTATTCATTCTTCCATAATAAAATAAGCCTCTGAACTTTATTGAACATAGTAGTATATTTGAAGTCTTCACCACTGTGTGTGTGTGTGGTCTGATCTTATCTCTTCGTTTGTTCACTGGAGTCCAGTTTTGATCCTTAATTTTCATGTCCGTCATCAGCAGAATCCAGTATGATCGGAATACTAAAATCACATTCAGGTCAGAAGAAAAGACTTAATTAATCACTGCAGACATTCCACATTGTTTTTCTCCACAATTTTTTAAAAATCGAATGTCATTCTTGTGAATTGGAAATCAGTTTTATGTAATGGTGGTGATAATAGTGTAACAACTAATTGGAATCGAAGCTGTGTTTGCATTTTTTTTTCGAGACAATAGAGAGAGGATGGCAGCTTTTCACACGACGCAGCGTCGAGGTGATTGTAATATTCATTTTGTATAAAAAAAAATAAATTGAACTGCACCATATTTCGTATTTGGCAGGAAGGAAAAAAATATTTTTGTAATAGCGTGTCTCATCTCAACTAGTTTGTTCATTATAATAATGAAATTATATATATATTTTTTTTGTGTTGATCGATTTGCACGTTTTTACGCCCAAACTTTTTGCTTTTTTTAAAAATATATGTTACGTGTTGAAGTTTTTCTTGGAAAATGTGAGCATGTGTTTTTTTCTCTGTCTCTTTCTTTTTTTTCAATAACTTTAGTCTGGAAAATTTTGAATACACCAATGAGATTGTCGTTTCAATTTCTTTTTTCTTGTGTCTGCATAATTTTGTATTTCAAAATAATGTTGCGCCATTAAAAAAGCGATTGATTTTTTAAAAAAGAAATCAAAGTTTTGTGGATGATTTTTCTCAAAAGTTTGTTTAAGTTGAGCAAAATAGTCAAAGATGATTCTAACTAGGGTGTATGCTTCCTGTGAATCCTGCACCTGAAATGTAACTGGGAATTTCCCCTCGGAATCTGGTCTCATTTCCTGGAAGAAGAATAAGGTTGAACTCAAGATCATATTTCTGTTCTGAATTCTCGACATGCCTAAGAAATTTTTATCACTAGAAACTGCAATCAACAAATTTTTAATCAAATTAATTGTATTAATAGATACATTTTTAAATTAATTATTTACACTCGGAAAGTTTACTCTTTAGGCAGCATTGACGAGATGTCTCTTTAATTTCTTCCCCTCTTATTTTGGTTTAGACGAGCCCAGATAGTTTGTGAAGTTGATTTCTCAATAAAACACTTTCCCTACTCTTCCCCCTCAGTTTGCATCTGCTGAAAATCGGAAGAAAGCCTACTCCATCAAATAAGATATAAATGGAATAGCTTACCCGCAGGGGGTAGTAAATTCGAACACAATTGATATGTTTAAAAAGAAATGCGATAAACATGATGGGATAAATCAAGAAGTTATCCATGCTTTAGAATAAGACAACCATAAATACATTTTATGGGCATTGTATAATATTTCATCATATATATATATATATATATATATATATATTGTTTTTAATTGGGTTGCTGTATTTTCAGAAATATGACATTCATATTGTTTTTTTAATGAGCAAACTTTTTTTTCTGTTACCTCGTTGGGCATTTTGCCTGTTGTGGCCTTTGTGTTTGCATATGGCATTTTGAAGGGCCCATGGCGATAAACCTGATTTTTGTTCAGTTTCAAAGAAATGAAAGAAAGCCCTTCCTCTGTGTGTGTGTGTGTGTGTGTGTGTGTGTGTGTCGCACTTCACTTCTGAAATATAGATGGCAATGCTGAAAAACCAGACCTAACACTAGATACGCACTCAGAATGTTAAGTATGCACACTTACACCTCCGGCACAACTCACTAGGTAGTAATTGCCCAAGGCGATAGACCTGAGTTGTGCTCGGTTTGAGGGAAAACCCCTTCCATTCTGCCGCTGTGGTGGTCATAATGACGGACTCGCATCACGAGGTCTCGGGTTTGAACCCCACCGGTATTATAATGGTTGACGGCTGAAGTTGGGTTTTCTGTGGTTCCCAACTTTGAGGCATGAATGCTAGCCGATCTCCTCGTTAAAAAGTATCGCCACAGCGAGCAACAGGCGTACAAACAGTACAAATATTCAATCATTACACTTCAATCACTTCTTAAATACAGATGGCAGCACTGAAAAATCAGACACAACACTCGATACGCACAACACTACATACGCACTCAGACTTAGATACGCACACTTACACTTCCAGCACAACTCACTAGGTAGTAGGGTTACGAGATCCGAAGGCTGAGAAAGGAGGACGCTGCGCACGCAGCGTTAATGACGTCACTTATTCCAACTTTCCCAATAAATGGTGAGCAATAATTTCCCCAACTATAAAACAGAACCGCTAAAAAAAAAACGCAGAAACTGAAAAAATTCTGGGAATTTCGACGGCTATGTGTGAAAACGTGTGGGGAAAAAACACTCGTATCAATGAAGAAATTTATGTTTCGAAGTGGGAAAAAAAATTTACTTATGGCATATATATACTATATTCTTTTTTAATGGCATCTTACTCGGTGCGCGAAAAACGAGGAAAACCTTTCGATAGTTTGTGGACACTTGAAAACATTCCCTTCTATTGATAAGTGCCCTACAGAGCCACTTCAGTGATCTCTACGAGGATCCAAGTGATCTGGAATTTTTCTCGGGCCGCTGAAGTGCTCTGGAATTTTTCTCGGGCCACTGAAGTGCTCTGAACCCGTGCCACGCATCACTCAAGTGATTCGTAATTATGTCGCGGATCACTTAAATTATCTGAGAATGTGCCGCTCGTAACGTGAGTGATGTAGAACCACACTGGGGGCCACTTAAATGCTCTAAAACTACGTCCCATGTCACTCAAGAGATCTTTAAATGTGTCTCGGATCGCTTAAGTGTTCTGGAACTGTGTCCCGGGTCATTTAAATGATCTGAAAATGTGCCACGGGCCGCTTAAATGCTCTGGAATTGTACCATGGGACACTTAAACGATCTGTAAAAATGTGCCACTTAGTTCATTTTTACAAAATTGGGTTCGAGGAGGACAGGCTGCATCAGATAACGCCCAGGACCATGTTTGCCATAAAGGCCAGGCTTAGAGGGTGGGTCGCAATGAATTTATTAAAGAGAAATTTTGAGTTCATAGCCTTCAAATAACATTAAATTTTTGATCGTCGATATGGGGGAAGCATTGGGCCCCCTTCCGACGTCTGCCCCCGTGTACGTCTCTGATCCCACCAATATGCGTTTGGATTTAGAGGGGCATAGCTGATGGCGAAATTTTGCTGACAACGGACGGGAGGGGGGGGGTCAAAAATGGCTAAAAATTTTCTTACTTCATACTTGAACGGCCCTTTATCGGTTCACGCGGTGCAGAAAAACTTGCTTTTAGAAAAATTCGGCTTAATGAAGAACAAAAATTCATGTTGACTGTGTGTTGAAAATAAGTGGAAAAACAAGATTTTTTTACTAAAAAGTCGGAATGATTAAAAGCTAACCATATTTTGTTGCAAAAATTTTCTTGAAAAAAAAAAGGGATAAAAGCCAATTATATATCGCCAAAAATGATGCCGAAAGTAAGCAAAGTTTACAGCTATTGGTAAAATTAGAATTCACCATTCTTGTTAAACGAAGCGCTACAGCTCTTGCAAATTGCAGTGAATTGAAAAAAAAGACGACGACAAATATGTTAGATGAATATTAATATTTATAATCGTAAATCATCTTAATGTAATTCCTGAATTGGAAAGATAATTTTAATCAATAATTTGAAGAGAGAAAAAGTCAAGTTGGCTTCGTTAAAAATACGTGAAAAACTGAGACATTTTTTGCCAAAAAAAGTAGGGTTGGCGAGAAAAAAAAAACGGGACTGTCGCAAGAAATATGGGACGTGTGGTCACAAGGATGATCAAAATCGCATTAAGCAGTTGCCCTGGGAAATACAGAATATAACCCACATCCACTTAACTGAATCAGAGTCCAAGCAATCGAAAGGCGATTTATTATTGTATTTTAGCAATCTGCAGACAAATGACAACTTTTCTGCTGAAAGTTGGCGGTGCGTCCCGAATATTTCTCGCAAAACTATGGTCAGATCAACATCACAAGAAATGGTTTTCACGAAGCTTTTGCAGTCCATATTCAAAAATCCTTATTGTACTGAAAAAAATAATTCTAACATCATAATGAAAAACATGGAACATTCCATTAGAACTGCAATAATTCGATGATATTAATAATTAATTATCACGTCCACAGCAAGGTGAAGGAGGAGGAAGAAGAAGAAGAGGGAAAAGGGGGAAGAAAGAAAAGAAACACACGCAGGGTTAGACAAAAGATATTTGGTGACATCCGAGGTCAAAGACGTTCTAGTTATTTAACGACGACCGAGGAATAAAAAAGTACATGCTGGCAACAGCGATTGAGGCCAATGTTCTTTCCTTTTTGATGATGTCGTCCGCTGGAGTGAATTTAGGTTAAATTATAATATGCGTTTGTTATAGCGAGAGTATATTCGAGCCGTGTTGTTTTATCCGAGTTTCTTTAGTGGTTATTATTTGAATTAGCGGGGTTATTATTGGATTATAATAACAATAATAATGTCGGTGGCGTCCGCTCCGCAGCTGGAATTCCCAGCTGTGCCCGTGGCCGAAAGTTGGTGCTACACCCAAGTGAAGGTTATCAGGTTCTCGTACGTGTGGACAATCAACAACTTCAGCTTCTGTCGGGAGGAGATGGGCGACGTGCTCAAGAGCTCCACGTTCTCGGCGGGTGCCAACGACAAGCTCAAGTGGTGCCTGCGCGTCAACCCCAAGGGGTTGGACGAGGAGAGCAAAGACTACCTCTCCCTCTACCTGCTGCTGGTGTCCTGCAACAAGACCGAGGTCAGGGCCAAGTTCAAGTTCTCCATCCTCAACGGCAAGGGCGAGGAGAACAAGGCCATGGAGAGCCAGCGGGCCTACAGATTCGTCCAGGGCAAGGACTGGGGCTTCAAGAAGTTCATACGCCGGGACTTCCTGCTCGACGAGGCGAACGGCCTGCTCACCGACGACAAGCTGACCCTGTACTGCGAGGTGAGCGTCGTTGGCGACTCCATAAACATATCCGGACAGAACAGCGCCATCCAGTTCAAGGTCCCAGAGTGCCGCCTGTCCGACGACTTCGGGAAGTTGTTCGAGAGCCAGAAGTTCAGCGACGTGATACTCAGCGTCAACGGCAGGGAGTTCTACGCTCACAAGGCGATCCTTGCTGCGAGGTCGCCGGTGTTCTCTGCGATGTTCGAGCACGAGATGGAGGAGAAGAAGCAGAACAGGGTCGAGATCCAGGACATGGATCATGAGGTCCTGAGGGAGATGTTGAGATTCATATACACGGGTAAGGCGCCGAGCCTGGAGAAGATGGCAGATGACCTGCTGGCGGCGGCGGACAAGTACGCGTTGGACAGGCTGAAGGTGATGTGCGAGGAGGCGCTTGGTTCGAACCTGACCGTGGAAACGGCGTCTGACGTCCTGGTCCTCGCCGACATGCACAGCGCAGATCAGCTCAAGGCGCACGCTATCGACTTCGTCATACTGCATGCGACGGATGTCATGGAGACCAACGGGTGGAAGACGATGGTGATGGGGCATCCGCACCTTGTTGCGGAGGCGTTTCAGGCACTGGCAACTCAACAAGTGCCGCCGATCGTAGGTCCCCCAAGAAAGAAGATGAAGCAATCCTAACTTCGCCCGTGACTTTCTTTTTCTTTTTTTCTCTTTCTCGGAAGTACATTCGGACATGGTAATGACCCCACCTGGTAAAAAAAAACATTTTTTACTCTCACAACGTTATAAGCTTTAAAAGTGTGCTGCACAAATTAGTGACCGGTAGTGTCAGTTTTTTTTTCTCGTTTTATAAGTGGAAGAATTCCTTGTATACTCATATTATATATATATCGTGATGATGTGTTATCGATTATTTTTTGTTTATTCATGGAAATGATAATTATCATTAGTTTAAAGGGGAAATCGGAAAAAGGGAGTAGTAGCGGAAATATAATCAGATACTCACTCGATACTGTGTATAGTCAGTCTAAGGAATTTTCATGTTTTTTTGTCATTATCATTTTGTGTTTGTTTGTCGGTTTGAAAAAAAAAACAACCTTGAATTTTTCGGAGGATTTCCCGATATTTCTGGTGCCTTCAAAAAACTTGGTATATATATATATATATGCATATATTAATGTGAAAGAGGCGTAGTTTGCATCCTATGATTCATTCTCCTCTTTTTTTTTTTTATGTGAAAATTGTTTTATCAATTGCATGACTTGTAGCTGCTGCGGCTTTTATTGTGAAAGTGAACCGGAGGGTAAAGTCACCCAATATGGGAAAAATAAAGAATGAAAATTTTTTCATTATCTCAACATTGTTCCGGGAACTGATGTTAGTGTTAAAGGAACAATAAAGCTGAACTGGGAATTCCTTCCCCCCTCCCCTGTAGTCTCCATGAACTGTAATATGAGATATCGAAAATGGTTTTCATAATTATCTGAAGGTATATATAGGTCTGCCGTCACATTCTTTGGAATAATTAGAGAAGAATTAAGGCAGTTCACTAATTGTGTCTCCTCCCCTATTATCGTCAAAAAAAAGAAACCAGCGATATACTTCCTTCTGAAATTGAGTCTATTTTTGCTGATCTGTCTAAAACTATAGTGCAGTATTCTTCGTCGACCTGTAGGAACGAACTTGTAGTGTTTCTGGCAAAGTAAATTTAAAAAAAAACATTATTGCCAGACCCGATTCAGATTTTCTTTTACCTGAACGCATCTTTTAAACTATTTCGTGATAACTGAGTGCATTTGTAAAAAGTTGCATAACAAAATAATTTAAATGCTTGTATCTCAGGAAGCATTCAGAATATATATTGGTGTTATATATATCTGCGGGCAGATTTCGTTAAGGGAAATTCCCCCCAATGTACACTCTGGCTTAATCACTTCACGTAAAAGCGCTTGACAAGAAGTTTTGATTATCTCTATTTGATGAATCTGCAATAAATATGGTAACCTTGTCCTAAACTAGCCCCACGTTAGAAAAACAAAAAAAGGGGGAAGAAATATAATAGAAGAAAGCGTTTTTTTAGTCCTTTTCACCCTCGTTCTACGTGTATATATTGGGAAGATACATTATGTATGTTTAAAAAACAATCTGTAGATAATAGGGTTGCTATAAAGCTTCATGATGGCGAAGAGAGGAAAGAAAACAGAACTTGTTTGAATTTATTCCACTGGAGTTTGGATGTAATATTATGCCCGTGATCGTAAATAGGTCAATATCTGTCTTGGGTACCAGACTTGCAGCCTGCTTTACTAAAGCGAAATTGTTTTACGGTTTGCAACACAAAAAAATACAACATCGATATTGCCTGTTAGTTATTCTAAGGATTAGACGGATGATGCAGATTTCATTATGTCCGTACCTACTATGCATAGAGGAAACCCAAAAAGAACGTATTTGTGTCCGAACTTGTGGCCATGTCTGTGACAAGCCTACCCTAATTTTTTATTGCTATTTACAAGAACACCCGAAAGCAGGGTTGGCAACGTTTTGTGGACATCGTTTTTACGGTACTGTCTGAAAGCATCCGAAATTTGTCTCAAAATGAATCAAAAAACAAAAACATTAAAAAATGGAAATCAAAGTATTTCTAACCAAATAAAATGATTGTGGAAACAGTATAAAATAGTGGTGGGACCTACACAGCCCTTTTCCAAGCCGTGCCGCAATAGAGATTAATTTCAATGCATGTGTCACTCTTTTAATTTCACAGACCATATACATACATCTCGTTTTTCAGGATACAAGTATTTTTTGCTCCCCCGCTACGAGACATTCTTCGTCTGTCCTTTTATTTTCATAAGAAATGTTTGTTTTGTCATTCTTTTGAATTCAAAATTGTTTTTATTTAGTCATGAAAATTTTTTTTGATTGTCGGTTTGGTGCCATGCAAATTGTGCCGGAAGGTCATCTTACCAACACCATGTTGAGCATGGGATATTCGGGGATCTGGAATTTTCACTTCTGACATTCTGACCCGCCAGCACATTTCAGCTCTAGAAATTTCATCCCTGAGATTTCGCCTGCCTTGACCATATGAGTGGTGGTCAAATTCATGAGAGAGTACGGTTTAGAGTGCAGTGGTTCTTAACCGGGGGTGTGGGAAAGCGCAATCATACATACGATTTTGACATGCTTTCATTGAAATACGAGCCAGCACATGTGTGTATTCAAATGAACTTTCAAGACTGATTTAGAACAATTTTTGTTGTGCTCAATTGGAACCATTTCCAAAACTAGTGGAGAAACAAACATACATTCACTACCTCTGCAGAATGGGGGGGGGGGGGGGAGTTGGCATCACTTTTGCTGATGAGAACAAAAACCATGAATCGCTGGAAATGTAAGCGATAATATATGGGTTAGGTTCCCACCCCCCCCCCCCTCAAACCTAAACTTCACAACAACTTGCAAGTTCTGTAATTATCTTTTAAGTGTAGCATTTTTAAACTATTAATTAGTGGATAATTAATGTAATTAATTGGGAATTCAATTTTTAACAAATAGTCAACATGTCATTCAAAGGGGAGAGGGGGTAAATTCAACTGCACTGGGGTTGTGTGGGGTGGAAAAAAGGTTAAGAACCACTGCTTTAGCGAATGACCATATGATAGAGTAACGAATCATATGAATGTGGGTGAGGGACTAAATGAATCATTTACAATATCGTGTATAATTGATAAAATAGGATTTCACTGTATTAAAATAACATGTTCTGTAGCCTGCTCATTAAATTTATACATGGGGTGAAATGTCCCATTCACTCGATCACTCATACAGCCATTCACTTTATGGCTGACTTGCTCACTATCTTGATCAGTACTAGGGTCACTCGCATATTCACTCATACAATCACTCACCCACGTGGTCAGGGTAAGTGAATTTTCAGGGACGAAATGTCGGAGGCAAAATCCCCAAACCAGAATATGTCTAAATCTGCAATGTAGAACAATGCTGTTGCAGAACAACCTGGAAGAATTTTAAGAAAATGGTATCACTGGAATTTTTAAACCGTAGAACATTTCCAGTAGGCCAAGGGCTTGTTGTAAAACAATGTGAAACATTCTGTTTTTGGGGGCAAAATTTTCATAAACTGTTGGGCATATGCTTCGGAACTTGAGGAGGGGGGGGGGGCAAGTATTTTGGACTCTCTCTTCCCTGTTAAACTTTGTTAAAACTGAGCCAGCGTTAAGTTCCCTTCAAGAATTTTCATGGATGTGCCATACGGGTGTCCTCAAATCCTGTACACATCAAATGCGTTTCTTTTTGAGTTTTAGTTTCTTAGTAGACAAAATTCATTAATTTTTTTTTAAAATTTTTAAAACTGCTGATTTTATTAACAGTATAGAACGACTGATAGCAGTCATTTTGACCGCAATAGGAAAAAATATTAATTATTTTTCTTTACTGAAACTTCTTGAAACAGCACCTATTCAGTCTCCTTGACAATAAACCCTTGTTTCTGTACCAATTGTTTTTGGACAAAAGAGCTTGTTATAGTGAAAAAGACCAATCCCGTGTTTTGTTATTTTAAAAAGAGGTTTGACTACAATTA
Source organism: Pholcus phalangioides (assembly GCF_987345545.1). NCBI lineage: Eukaryota > Metazoa > Arthropoda > Arachnida > Araneae > Pholcidae > Pholcus > Pholcus phalangioides. Next base: position 7,848,778 of record NW_028301627.1, read on the forward strand.
TTTATTTTTTTAAGCTCTTGCGATTCGTGGCTTCATTTTTCACTTGGCAGATCTATGACAGTGTGTGAAGCACAATACTCTTGAGTAATTTGAGGAGAGAGATTGCATGTATGTTATGAAACTGTGAATAGCATGCCTGTAATTAGACTGGGGCAATCGGGCCCGACAGACACAAAATAATGTACACTTATTTTTCATATGTCTTAGTTTTTGTTTGAAATAATCTGCAGAATTAGAGGGAGGATCCTGTTTTTTTGAAGGGGCTTCAAGAAAAAGTCTGGCCCATAGAGGGCAAATAATGGCCCTGATGAATAGCTGTCGAATCCTGAGCAATGTAAAATAGTGTACAATGTAAGACAGCTTTTGATGCCAATCACATTGCGCACTGATTGAGTCGTTTTGTTGAAAACATTACCATTCATTAGTAGAGTAACATAATTTCCAGCTGAAACTTCACTTTAATTAAAGTACAAATTTTAACGATTTTACGATCAAGGGTGAACATTGCATCATAATGCCAGTGCAGTGGAATAAATTCAAACAAGTTCTGTTTTCTTTCCTCTCGTCTCATCATCTCGAGGCTTTGTTGTAGCCCTATGAAGTTGTTCTTTTTTTATTTTTATATGTGGGCCCAGTAGCTCAGGTCGATAAGATACTTGCCTAAAGTACCAAAGGATGTTTAGAGGTGTTGCGAGTTCAATACCCGGTTTGCCCTTGCAGGACCCTAGGATTTTTGCCGCTCCCACAACTTTAAAATTTGATAATTTTGTAACAATGTTCTTTGTTTCCCACGTAAAACTAAAGCCCCCTAAATTTTGCCATCCATTGCAGTTCCTCCCACCCCTCTCTTATTCCAGCCCTGTCTCCTTGTCAGAAATTTTTGTGACGCAGGGGTGCAACAGAAACTGTTGTGACCACAGAGAAAGATTGCTGTGGTAGGGGGTCTTGCATCAAGGGGTTAGCAGTGTCGTCTTAAGGCATGGGCCCAAGAAAGGAACAGCTCAAGGGAAGAGGTGACCTCACAAAAATTTACAACTGGCAGAAATTTTCACGAATTTGCCTCCGAAAAAATCACTTGGCCTTGGGGGTCCACGATGCTCTTGTGGGTTATTGCACCAACCTCTCTGTGAGTATGAAAAAGAGGCTGCCGTTCAGAATCAGCAATAAATTGTAGGTCCCAGTCAAATTAGCCCTTGTGTGCAGAAAATTATTAAATTTCTATACTATCAGAGTGATTTTGATTTTGAGAAGATGAGGGGGCCTCACACAAAAAATTAGAGCCGATTGAAATTTTCGAGAATTTGACAGAGCCATGGGACTCATGATGCTCTTAAGACAGCCCCGATCCCTTTCGCGATCAGTAAATGCAAATTGATAGACGGAGCTGGGTTAATTTCATCATTGATGCAGTGGAAGTTTGCAATTCCATGGGAGTTTTCTTTCTTGTTAATCCAGGCAAATCCTAGGCAGACAAAATGATCCTGGCACTGGGTTTGGTTTGTGGGGGTCTAAGACAGATGACCCCACATCCTGTGGCAGGACCCCCTCCAAGACAGACTTTTCATGAGCCCTTCTATAGTAAATGTATAGCGTGGAAAAACAAAAAATTATGGCATTTGTCCTGGGCCGCAGAGCTGGAGCCCTACCCTTGTGGGGCCCATGCTGAGGGAAACAAATTTTTTTCGAAATTATCTCTCGTAAGAAAAATATTGCTTTGAAAATAAACTGTTGTGTCAAAAAAAAGTATGCTTGGGCTCCCCCAAAAGTTTTGAGTTGATAAACATGCATAACCCTATTTTTTTGTGACCCATCATGATTGTTGGAGAAAACAAAAAAACAATTTGTGGCCTCGATCAATTCCCTGTGAGTTTCCATTCTGTAAAATGAAAAAGGAGTATGTCAGCGGAACTTTGATATGTATCTTCAAACAACTATGAAGGGCCTATTTCACGTGAGCTTGTTGGAAAAGAAATGTACCTTGATGTGCATATGGGGGGGGGGGGAATGAAATTCTGCAGTGCTCAAGCCTCGGGAACCTTCAAGTTGCTGCTCGACCTTTTGGCTAAGATCAAAGTGTAGGGCTCAGGCCTGGGATTGATATTAGTTTTCTTACAACCCGTAAAAAAGAAGCCAGTGAAAAATCCCAGCCTGAATTATGAGCTTCTCCTCAGTTTTTCTGAAGACTGAACGTACCTCGAGCAGATCTGCCAACACTCTGGATTTTTAGGAATTTCTCCCGATTTTTGCCAAAAATTAGATTTTCTCTCAATTTTAACTGAAAAATTACAAGCATTAACTGCACGTTTGCCGTTTTCAGCTTACACTCTGCGGAATGAAGGGTAAACTATATGAGGTTGCCAGATGATCGTGAACAGCAAAAACCCTGCAATGGGTTCCTCTGTGGAAAAATAGCGCTCGACTGACAACTTGTGCGTTCCGTCATCTTTGCCACGTGGCAATAATCGTGCTCGTCTGGCATCAGCCTAACTAATTTTTGTTTTTTCCTTTTTTTTTTAGTTTTAGTTTAACCAGTTCAGCAACTTTTAAGAATTTTCTTTCATGGGAATGCAATAAAAATTTCTTTTGATCAGAGCTATGGCAACTGGGGGGGGGGGGAACTCTGCCCTCCCAGGTCCAAAAGTTGGCACGTCTGCTTGAGCTTCAATTCATTGCTGCTAGTAGATTGTCTGCGTGTACATACTTTGATGGCTATAATAGTGTCATTTTTATTGGAATGGAACACGTATGATCGGTTTTTTTTTTCCGAATGTGAGTTGAATCATCTCGAGAGACAAATATTTCAGGGATGCTTCATCAGAGGTTGCTGCCCTTCTCCCATTTTAGTCCAACTTTTAAGACTACTCTTTCTTTGAATTCACCACCCGGTGTTATAACCCACTTCTCTTCCCCCACTCCCGAAATTGCACCTGTCTCTCTAAAGTCACTTGCATACTATTTTGGTCATTCACCTATGCTTGCTCACGCTCCAAGTCTTACTTTTTCTCACTCACTCACGTTTGCAAACTCTCTGGGTCACTCTTTTGGCTACTCACTGGCTGGGCAAAGGTTGAATTATCGAGGGTTATAAAAATTTTGCCGCCCTCTTCCCATTCTTCAAATTTCCTTCGTCATCCATTCTTCTGCCAAGCCCCCCCCCCCCCTGTAAACATGCCACAGTTGCTGGAGGTGATGGTTTTACATTATTTCGACCTGCGATATGTCAGTTTCCAATTATTTTGTCTCTTGGCACTAATATCAGTCCCGGAACTTCTCAGGCCCGGTTTAAATTATCGCAGATAGCTTCATTACCCTAATGTTTATCTTAGAAGAGTGTTCTTATTGTTGTAGTGTAGTAGTATCTGCGGTTACTCATTTTTTGTTTTTTTGCATGTGTGTGTGTATATGTTATATCATATTTAATTCCCAAATCATTGAATTTGTTTTATGAATGCAAACTATTTTCATTTAAGCGTTGAAGAATTAGTAATAATCATTTTATTGCTCTGCTTGTGTAATGAATATAATTTTGGATTTTTCTGATGCGGAATAATGGATTATGTGAGCGTGTGTGAAATAAATTTGTCTTGGATGAGAATTTCATTGATTCTATGATTTCGGAAATTTTAGTTGTCTTTGAATTTCTTTTCCTGCGCTCACAGAAAATAGCAGCGCCATCTGTTCTTTATTTTTTTAATTTTATATTTTGAATTTCAAATGTTTGGTTTTGTTGTGATATAATGATGAAGCTTGTTTTTTTTTTAATAGTGGCAACACTACTGTCGAAACGGTAGGCTCTCCACAACACAAACAGATTAAGCAGCACAAATGGCATTGAATGGTTTTAACTTTAGTGGCAACACATTTTATGGATAACTTAATTGAAGGCCTAAAGATCTTGGAAGCATGTTTGTATTTGATGCTTCTAGTAAATGAAGAGTTGCCACTATATTAAGTAAAACCAATCTTTTTATTCAAATATTTTTTTAAGGCTTTTGTGGCTGGCATTTGACAAAATATATCCAACATATAGTTTGTTAAATTCACTTCCGTACTCATCTGCGAAATTCACTTCCGGACCCATCTGTGAAATTATCTTCTGGAGTCCTCTGTGAAATTCACTTTCGATTCATCTGTCTAATTCACTTTCAGACCATCTGCAAAATTCAGTTCTGGACTTGTCTGAAATTCACTTCCGTTTCATCTGTGGCATTCAGTTCTGGACTCGTCTGTGAAATTCACTTGTGGACCTGCTTGTGAAATTCACTTGTGGACCTGCTTGTGAAATTCGCTTCTGGAGTCCTCTGTGAAATTCACTTCCAGACCATCTGTAAAATTCAGTTCTAGACTTATCTGTGAAATTCACTTCTGGAATCCTCTGTGAAATTCACTTGTGGACCCATCTGTGCAATTCACTTCTGGAGTCCTCTGTGAAATTCACTTTCGGCTCATCTTTCACTTTCGACTCCCATGCTTGCACACTTGACCACGTCACTCTTTTGGTCATTCACATGTTTGACATGCTGTAGCTCACTCTTTTGGTCAGTCACACTCTCTACATCATTCTTTTGGTCATTCACTGACCTGGTTCCTTGCTCTAGTAGATCACACTTTTGGTCATTCACATGTTTGACATGCTGTAGGTCACTCTTTTGGTCATTCACATGCTCTCACACTTTTTAATTCAGTGGTTCTCAACCTTTGGAAGTCAGCGACCCGGTTGATTTCTTTGTGAGTGGAAGGCCTGCTGATACAGAAGACATGAAAAATAAATTGGTAAAAATGAAATGATGAACCACTCCCTTGTGGCCCAGCTTGACTGATGTCAGGGCCCGGCAGTTGAGAAACACAACACTGATTTAAATCATCACTCTTTTGCTCATTTGTATGCTTGCACATGCTCTAGGTCACTCTTTTGGTTGCTCACTGACAGTTCCTTGCTTTATAGATCTTGCTCTTTTGATCATTTACATGTTTATTTTATTTATTTATGCAATATTGTTGGCCCAAGGCATATACAAGAGGACGCGGTAGATTACACATATGCTTTGAAACATTTTACACATGCGCTAGATCAATCTTCTGGTCATTCGTATGCTTACAAACACTTGGTTACTCATGGACCTAGTCCCTCGCTGTGCAGATCATTCCTTCATTGTAGTTAATTACAATATGACGTTCATTATAGATCATTGGTAGGATCAGAAATGTACACGGGAGAGAAAGGGGCATAGAGGGCTCGTGCGCGCCTCCCCCCAGGGAAAAAATATATTTTTTTAATGTAGAAAAACATTAAAAAACTAAAATTTTGAAAGAAAATACCTTTATATGCTATTATTATCGATTTCTGTTAATTTCAATGCTATTCGAAGGCTAAGAATTCAAAGTTTATCTCTAAGAAATTCATTGCAACCCATCCTTCAAGCCATACATGGTAAATCCTTGACCTGTGGACCAAATATGGCCCCGAAGGTTATCTGATGTGGCTTGCCCCCCCCCCCCCAAAAAACCCAATTTTGTAAAACTAAACTAAGCGGCACAACAACAGATCGCTTAAATGATCCATGGCGCAATTCTAAAGCATTTAAGTGGCCCGTGGCACATTTTCAGATCACAAGTAGGCCCGTGGCACTTCAAAGATAACTTAAGTAGCCCGTGACAGTTTCAGAACACTTAAACGATCCATGGCGCATTTAAAGATCCCTTGAGTGACACGTGGCACAATTTTAGCTCATTTAAGCGCCGCCCCCCCCCCCAGTGCGGTGTTCTTCATCGCTCAAGTTAAAGAACATTCCCAGATTACTTAAGTCAGCGGTTCTCAACCAGTGCTCCGCGGAGCCCTTGGGGCTCCTTGTGCACTCCCCAGGGGCTCCGCGCCCGCTGGAGGAAAATAATAATAAAAAAAATTTTTTGAATGATTATAAATATTTTCAAATAGTAAAAATAAGTCAGTAACTTTGATCATTAATTAAAAAATTTCCCCACAGGGCTCCGCCATAGAATTTTTTTTACTAAAGAGGGCTCCAAAAAAGGTTGAGAACCGCTGACTTAAGTGATCCCCGTAGCATAATTACGGATCACTTGAGTGATGCGTTGCACAGTTCCAGAGCATTTAAGCAGCCCGGACACATTTCCTGAGCACTTGAAGGATCCGTGAAGCATTTAGAGATCGCTGAAGTGGCTTTGTAAGGGATTTATCATTAAGGAGAATGTTAGTTCAGGTGCCCCCAAACTGGCGAAAGGTTTTTCTCGTTTTTGGCGCACCGAGAGTAAGATGTCATTAGCATCTGACGTAAGCATCATCCAAACACACCACCCCCCTTGTCATTAAAAGTCAGCAAACCGGAAAGCGCCCCCCTCTTCCCGCACATCGATGCTGACGTTATACTTGAATGACCCCTAAGCAACCTTCAAATCCCCCTTGTCATCAAAAGTCAGCAAATCCGAACTCCCCTTGACGCTGACGTAATACTTGAATGACCCCTATGCGTGCGTATCTAGTGCTGTGTCCCTAACATCTAAAGCTTCCTCTGTTGGCTGTGTCCAAAGCGCTTATCAAGTCGCCTTAATATTACTGGATGGAGTGTGACGTCAGCGGTCTCTGCCTTGGCCAACATTAAGGCGATTTGATAACCCCTTAAAACCAGGCCCGTCATTTGGGGGGTCAGGCAGTACCTCCTAGAGGCTCTGGGAGGTAATGGTCAGGATAGGGGCGTTGCCCCCCTAGCTTTTGAAAATACACTAAAAATGGTATACACTAAAGAGCCAAAAAAAACTGTACACCTGCCTAATATCGTGTAGGGCCCCCGCAGAAGTGCCGCAACACGACGTGGCATGGACTCGACTAATGTCTGAAGTAGTGCTGGAGGTAATTGACACCATGAATCCTGCAGGGCTGTCCATAAATCCGTAGGAGTAAGAGGGGGGGGGGTGCAGATCTCTTCTGAACAGCACGTTGCCAGGCATCCCAGATATGTTCAATAATGTTCATGTCTGGGGATTCTGGTGGCCAGCGGAAGTGTCTAAAGTCAGAAGAGTGTTCCTGGAGCCACTTTGTAGCAATTCTGGACGTGTGGGGTGTCGCATTGTCCTGCCGAAATTGTCCAAGTCCGTCGGAATGCACAATGGACATGAACGGGTGCAGGTGATCAGGCAGGATGCTTACGTACCTGTCAGAGTCGTATCTAGACGTATCAGGGGTCCCATATCACGCCAACTGCACACACCCCATACCATCACAGAGCCTCCACCAACTTGAACAGTTCCCTGTTAACGTGTAGGGTCCATGGATTCATGAGGTGGTCTCCATACCCGTACACGTCCATCAGCTCGAAGCAATTGGAACCGAGACTCGTCAGACCAGGCAACGTGTTTCCAGTCCTCAACGGTCCAATGTCGGTGTTGTCGGGCCCAGGCGAAGCGTAAAGCTTTGTGTCGTGCAGTCATCAAGGGTACATGAGTGGGCCTTCGGCTCCGAAAGCCCATATCGATGATGTTTCGTTGAATGGTTCGTACGCTGACACTTGTTGATGGGCCAGCATTGAAATCTGCAGCAATTAGCGGAAGGGTTGCAAGTCTGTCACGTTTAATGATTCTCGTCAGTCGTCCCGTTGTTGCATGATCTTTTTCCGGCCGCAGCGAAGTCGTAGATTTAATTTTTCACCGGATTCCCGATATTCACGGTACACTCGTGAAACGGTCGTACGTGAAAATCCAAATTTCATCGCTACCTCGGAGATGCTATGTCCCATCTCTCGTGCGCCGACTATAACACCACGTTCAAACTCACTTAAATCTCGATAACCTGCCATTGTAGCAGCAGTAACCGATCTAACAACTATGCCAGACACTTGTTGTGTTATATAGGCGTTGCCGACCGCAGCGCCGTACTCTGATTGGTTCCATATCTCTTTATTTGCATACGCATGCCTGTACCAGTTTCTTGGCTTTTCAGTTTATATATATATATATATAAATTTTTATATATTTATAAAAAATAATATTAAAAATAGTATTAAATATTATATAAAAAATATTATTTGCGGAATCACTCCTTGATCGTTCATGTTGAGATTTTTGAACATTATATGAGTAAGAATATTAAAACGCACTGCTTATAGGTAATAATCATGCCCCCCCCCCCCTCTCCCCATATGTTAGTGGGTCTCTAGCCTGGGAACCTAGGACATTTTTTTTTTTATCGTAACACTATAAATTCATTAGAGGACCAGTGAAAAAAAAATATGTGACCTGGAAGTCCACTAAAGATTTCCGGCTAGGTGCTTCCCACCCAGTGCCGTCTTAAGGCCTGGGCTCACACGGGCCTCACAAAAATGGGATCTTGTTGAGATTTTCGAAAATTTGCCTGGTAGGGCCTCAGAAAAATCATTTGGCCCGGGGGCCCATGATGCTCTTAAGACAGCCGTTACTGGTTTCAAACTGTAAGTATCGAAAACCTGCAAAGACGCGTCCTGCGAATGCAAAACTACTGAACACACTATTGATCGATATTAAGCCGTGCGCACAACAGCCGAGTTGCGCTGCGACGCATAGCGATAGTGGGCTCAAAACAGAGCAAAAGAGCCGAACAACGTCGAATGGAACGAGGTGTAAGTGATCGAGCAATTAGTTCGATCGGTTCGACTATCGGCGCCGAGTGTCGAAATCGGCAGTTTGCATTCGGAATTGACGAGAATCTCCAGACAGGGATGTGCATTAGAAGAAAACGTCGTCTAAATAGAATGTGTAAGAATGAGCCCATTTCATTACCACGTACAGACAAAACATATCGGCGCAGGTAAAATAAAAAAATTAAAAAACGTTCGTGTATAAGGATACAAAATTATAGTAAGGCCGATTTTCCAATTCTGGCAGTCAGTGCCCCGTTCACCCGCGCAGGGAGACACGTTAGGGGGGACCCGATATAATTTTTTTTCCACACAACAAATTCACTATACGAGGGCCCGCCGAAGATCTCAGCTTAGGGGCCTTGCAGCAGGATGCGAGGCCACTAGACTAGTGGTTCTCAATGCTTGGAATCCGCGACACGGTTGATTTCTTTTTCTTAATTGAAAGCCCAGGCCATACACACGATTAATGGGAAGGAAAAAAAGAAACAATAAACCATTCTCTCACGGCCCGGTTTGGTCGATGTCAGGGCCCAGCGGTTGAGAAACACTACACCAGACCAACCAAGGGCCTTGCCGAAGGACGGGTTTAACACACATGTATTCCCTTTCCTATTCAGATGTTTCGAAGACCGATATTAGACGCTCTATCGTCATGCCTAGGTGTCGGTCTAGATCTCAAGCTTGTCACCGTATTCGAATTCTCTTTTGTCAGCTGCCTGCCTTGCGTAATTTACGGTTCATTCGGAGGCTCCCCAAAAAGTTTGGCAGATACTTTCCCTAAAAGAACGAACGCATAAATAGAAGCGCAAATCAATATGTACAGCTCGCCGCGACGCGGTTTTAGAAACACTGTAGCATTCCTTTAAATTCGGCCCAAATGTTGCGTCGAAACACAATTAGTGGCGAATGAGTCCGATGTTTGTCTTCTCTCGTTCTGTTTTTTTCAAATGGAGCACAACTCAGGTCTATCGCCTTGGGCAATTTACTGTCTAGTGAGTTGTGCAGGAGGTATAAGTATGTGTACCTAACAGTCTGAGTGCGTATGTAGTGTTGTGTACGACTTTTCTGTGCTGCCATCTATATTTCAGAAGTGAAGTGAGGCAAGTGTAATGACGGAATACTTGAACTGTTTGTAGGCCTGTTGTTCTCTGCGGCGAGACTTTTTTTAACCGGGAGATCGGCTCGCATTTGCGCCTCGAAGTTAGGAGCCACAGAAAACTAAATTCGGCCGATCACCACTGCGACGACGGTGAGGCTTGAATTCGGCGGAGCAGTTTTGGAGCAGCAAAATATAGAATTCGGTGCAGATATTTATAAATTGGAGCAGTTAAATTAACTTACAAGAATATTTCCGTTAACCCTCATCAAAATAAAACAACTGCATTGTCTTTTGTTATCAAACATCTTTTCATCAGCTTTTCTTTTTTTTTTTTTTTCAGTTGGCTGACCATATTTACTCGAGAAAAATACGGGAAATTGAACTTCGAAATACGGGACATCGCCAATTATTGCCAAAAGTAAGCAAAGTCGCCAATTCATGCTAAAATCAGAGAAAAGTCGCCAATCGCGGGAAATGAAGCACGTGCTTCATTTCACTGCAATTTGCTTGGTGCAAATGGTGCTTTTCATCACTGCAATTTGAAGTGGAATTGAATTGAATTGAAAAAAGACAGGTGGTGAGTGAGTTGCATATTCTTGTAGTCGCAATTATGGTAATGTAATTTCTGTGTTGGAAAGACAATTTTAATCGTTGATTTGAAGAATAAAAAGTCAAGTTGGCTTCGTGGAAAATACGTGAAAAACCGGGACATTTTTGCAAATGAGTCGGGACAGCCAAAACAGAAAAAACCGGCACTGTCCCACTAAATACGGTACGTATGGGCAGCTTGGTAAAAAGAGTTTCATCTTTGTTGCGAAATAATGGTGCGTAACTACGACGGGCTTTCAGGCTTTTGATACCTTTGTGGTGTATATCTAGTGCGGCCTAGAAACAACAAATAGTAGATTCAGTAGTGCCAGGAAGAGACAAAAAAGAGAGATGAATCTGGCAACAAGAGGAGTTGACACTTTTGGCATAGGACACTCTTCCGTCGCTTTACTTTTAAACATGCAATTGTTCTTATATTATGTTAAATTAAAAAAAGGTTATAGTAGATATATAAAGAAAAAAGCTGACGTGAGTTCTTTTCCGACAAACTCCAATAAAATGATTATGTTAAATTAAAAGCGACGGAAGAGTGTCCTATCAGTACCGCGTGGTCTGGCCAAAAGTGTCAACTCCTCTTGTTGCCAGATTCATCTCTCTTTTTTGTCTCTTCCTGGCGCTACTGAATCTACTATTTGTTGTTTCTAGGCCGCCCTAGATATACACCACACCTTGTTTGAAAGAGCGGCTGTCATAAAATTTTTCGCACTAGTCTATTTAAGATGATTTTTGCTTACTGAGGGCACTATTTGCTGTCTGGAACAGCAGCACTTCAAAAATGGGCTAAAAATTTCCCATACGTTTTCAATATTTTTATACTCGGAAAGAAATTATTGCAAAATGGGAGAATTTCGGAAGAATCAACACGTGTTTGGCGATCCGACATTCGTTATTTGGCAATATAACACTCATTCAGCAACATTGGTGATTTAACGATCGTTATTCGGCAAAGTTTTTAAATTAGCATTCGTAATTTGGCGGACATGCGCTTTTTACACCCGGAATGAAATTTTTTTTCAAAAAACATCGGGATTTGACGCAATGACGATCGACTACAGTAGTTTCTGTTGCTTCCAGTGGCAACATTTTTTTTTTTTTGAAAATGGAAACTAACTCCCATTTGTGCTTTAAAGCTGAAAAGACCATTGCAAAACATCTTCAGTTGCACGATCACGGATATTATAGGGTTTCACGATAGAAAGCCTGATAGTTTAAATAAGGCGACAGTTTAAGTACAGTGGAATAAAACACCCTCTTCTCGGAAAGAATCGTTTTGCGGCAAGCAGGAATAAAAATTTTTGGCGTCCTTTCCAAAATTCTGGGCATACTGAAGCAAAATTCGCTATTTGGCGCAGAAAAATACGCTATTGGAGCAGGATGGCGCAAGATGATAATTTTGGCGCAGTGATCCCACCCCTACTATGACCTCCACAGCAGCCGGCTGACAGGGCTACTACTAAACCAGATATGCACCTCGTCCGTATTCTTTTGCGGAACTTCTAACGATTTGGTACATGTTGGAATGTGTGTGTACGCATAGTGAACCTTCCGTGGAGTTTATGTGTAGTGCTGCCATCAATTTTTTCAACTATGAGTTTTGAAGTGTAATGAAATATCGTTGAAGGCCTGTTGCTCTCCGCGGCGAGACTTTTAACGGGGAGGTCGGCTCGCATTCGCGCCTCGATGTTGGGAACCGCAGAAAATCATCTTCAGCTGACCACCACTGCCGCGACAGTGGGGTTTGAGCCCAGAATCGGCTGACAGGGCTGCAGCCCTGAGGCCGGGACAATCACTTGTTTTTCATGCTATAAATTCATTAGAGAGCCCCCCCCCCCCCCACGAAAATTGTGGCTTGCGGACCCACCAAAGCTCCAACACCCCACGATGTGCGGGGAAGGTCATGTCTTTTCTACGGAAAACCAATATTGTTTCCGTGAGGACTCTCAACTGTCCCGCCAGTCACCCCCCCCCCCAGGAATTATCATGCGACCCTGAAAACACTGCTTTAGGGGACTGTTACAGATATTGAAAAACTCGGACAAGCAAAGATAGAAAAGTTCTTTTTTGGTCATTCAGGTTAAATAATTTTATTGTTGCCCAAACATGTAACGTCTGCCGCAATGTAGGGTGACTACACATTGACATTGTTCTTTTCTGTTGACCCATCCATTAATCCGGGGCAAAGTAGAAAAGAAACCTGAGAGAGAGAGAGAAGAAAGATATATTGACCGCCCACCACAAATGCTCCAAAACCTTGATTTTAAGGAAAAAAATAGAGAAAAAAAAAAGATATCTGTAGAAAATCGTAAAATCCATGTCCTTCACTCAAATTTCGGGACTTCCGTGATGGTAGACACCCTCAATATGGAATGAAATTTTGGCAAGATCGGAAAATTTGAAATATCAAAATAGAGATATTTTACATCAATAACGCGGTGATTCAAAATACAATACACTTTAATCTGCATAAAAGTAAGTGTTTTATTATCCAACATATCTATCAGGTTAAAAAAAAATTATTTGATAACATTGACAATAAGTTTTAACTTGGCTGACGTCAAAAGCTGAACACTAATGCTCCATCAAACATATTTTGAATAAAACGCTCTATTTCACTCAGCAAATTGAACACAAGTAATATGAGTAGTTTCAATATTTTATACGTTCTAGACTCTTTTTATGTCGAAAAAATTCAAAACTGTGTAAGTTTTTCATCATGTTATATTCCATTGTGTTCGAAACAATATTCAAAAGCATTTACTTAAGTTTTTGACGGTTTCAAACCAGCTTTGATGCATGACACATCAAAAATCAGTTTTGGACGTCAAAAACCCAGCTCTGTTTTGCAGTTTGTTAATTTGGATAGATATCAGGATCCCGGAATGCAATTGGGCAAGTTGCAAGGGACATCAACATTAAGACACCAAATTGTAAAGAACAATAAAGAAATTTAGGACAATAGGATTTTTCCTTAATAAAAACTGTCGTCAAACAACAAACATTCACATCAATTTTGAAATTCCGAGACAAATATTTAAAACTATCAACGAAATACCGACGCCTTTCGCCGCATACATGAAATATATGTTTCGGGTGGTCGTCTTCAGCCGCGAACCAAAATACTGTTCTAGAACAGTCTCCCAGATATACATCCCATCCAGTCCGGGGCACGGTATCACATTGAGGACAGCCAGGGCTGCAGAAAAGGAAATTACGTACTTTAAAAATGTCTCGATTGCGTTTATCACAGGAACACGGACGAAACGACACTCTGGGGTCCAAGCCGTGATGTCAACGTCGTTGTATAACTTAGACAAGGATCCCAGGAATATGACGTCTTCTTTACCCCGTCTTTTGATCGCTACAAGTCTAGTGAAATTAGAGTCGAAATGAGGAACGATGCACGCATCTCCGCCGCAGTCCGAGTGCACCCAACACGCACTTCCGCCTTGAAGAACCTTACGCACAGGTAAACAGGAAAACGAATAGGTCCCAGAGACCGGTTTTGAGTACCTGAAGCACAGGTGGCTCGAAGAATCAGGACAGCAATACGGGTCTTCAACATTCGAATTCAACTGCTCCTTGTTCACGAATTGTTCAGACGAGCACCATCCGACTTGTTTGCTGAGAGATATCTCCTTCAAACAGGCTTTCCACGTCTCGAGTGACTCAACTTTGCAGTTGTTCACCGCGATGAGTTCATCTCCTGCAGATAATCCCGTCGGACCAAACAAGCCGGAATCTCGATCAATACTGATGACCGATATACCATTCCCCTTGACAAAGCAGGGACCGGCCAGCACGGGAAGAAACAACAACGAGAGGAAAGCTAATGCAGCGAGAGCAACATTATGCCACACCCCAGCACAGAATATCCGAAGACGCTGCACACATGAGACGCCGAACAACTGATCTCCGGGGAGATCAACATACGCGGCAGGAACAACAGCCACCACGTGCATTCCATAACCGTCCACATCCACCCCTTCCGTCAAAGCCGCCAAAGCGTGACCGATTTCGTGCAGGACGCTGCAGAGGAGGAGAGCCGACACGTAGTACAGGATCTGTGAGAACGGGATGTTATACCCGGGGACTACAGGTTGTAGGATCTGAGACTGTTGCGCATCGTCTTTCCCATCTGTCACGCACATCCTGAAAGCAGAAAATGCGAGGAGTGCCATGGAAGGGAGCAGAATTGAGCAGGTTAGAACATACCCAATGTTGAACCACACGCGAAAAAATTTCTTGTGTTTCAACGGCAGTTTCATCAAGAACCTTGGAAAATGCGGCAGGTAGACCTTCAAGTAAAACGGTTTCAAAGTTACGTTCCTGCGCTCCAGCAACTGGACGTAGGATGACGAGTACATCTTGAGAAGTTGGTCGGCGATCAGGAGGACCAGCCACGTGATCAATGAATGGATGAACATGTTTACTTTGGCACATCATTTATCATCACGATTTCAATAGTTATTTTCTCTCCTTCTCGTATCTTCACATGTCCACGACTGGCCGATATTTCTGTTCACGAATGCTGGAAATCTCTCCGATGGTTTTGGCACATCCTTGGCTCTCACGGTCATGGTCGAAGATTTCTTCGATGCCGAAGTGAAACCTGTAAATATAATGAAATGGTTGAATAGGTGTATATAAGGAAAAAGATCAACAACGTCAATCTATACATAAAGTTTATTGCATTAATGTTTTTCGTTTCGAATAGATATCAGAATAGTTGGGGCAGGAACTTTCGAAAAAATTATGCAGATGTCTATATAACGGGAGCCTGAAACGTCATCTGTAAGGAGCAGGGTTGGGATTTGACCGGCAGAAACGGGAAAAAAATGTCAAATTTACACGTTACATTATCAATATTAACGAGTGCAGTAAAAGGTCTGTTATAATGACAGTTCATAATCGGAGGGGAAAATTGTCATAACCAACTTTTCGTTATAGACAAATTTTAGTTTTTAGCACCATAGAAACATATAAATAAGGACTAGAGATAAATTTATCTTTCTTTTTCCTTTTAAAGTAAAACCTCTTGTTAGTGGACACTCATGGGATAAAAAAAAATTCCCCCTATAAAAGGAGTGGCTGCATCGGGTTCCGCGGTCGAAACTTCCGTTCTTTCAAACAGAGCACAACTCTGGCTTATAGCCATGGACAATTTACAACCAAATGAGTTGTGCCGTAAGTGTATGTACTAAACAGTCGGAGTGTGTATATGGTGTAGTATCTAATTTTTCTGTACTGCCATCTATATTTTGGAAGTAAAGTGTAAAGATTGAATATTTGTAACATAGTAGGACTGATGCTCTCTGTGGCGAGACTTTTGAACGGGGAGATCGGCTCTCATTCGCGCCTCGAAGTTGGGAACCACAGAAAACTAGACCTGAAAGTCTGGGGGGGGGGAAGGAAATGACGATGATGTCAATTCATGCATACACAAATGCAATAGATCAGTCAGCTCCACCTTTGACGTTAGGGAGGGGGGGGGGGGGGGAGATGCCCAGGGCTTTCTTGGGGGAAGGGTTTAGTTTTTTTTGTTTTCGGACTCCCTGTTAACGGACACTACTCTAATCCCCAATCCCGTGGAATAGGGCTTCACTCCCTGTTAGCAGACAGTAAAATCAGTCAAACTTTTATTTTTTTGATTCAATGTACATGCGCTTATAAGCTCATAATCAGTGTTTCGTTTTAATAGTAAAAGATGTACCATGATCTCGGCTCTGACCTCCCCATCTTTTTCCCTGAGTGTACTCCTATGATATTGTACCTTTTAAAAATTTATTACAGAAAAAAGAAAGTAAGAATAAAAAAAAAACCCTGCTAATCGGGACTTACTCACATCAGCAAAAAATTTGGATTGCAGGGGTTTGATTTTTAAACATGTTTTTTTTAGAACTTTAATAATAGTGAGCACCCATATCCCTATGGGTGGCCCCAAAGCAGAATGTTTTGCAATGTTCTGCAACGAGCCCTCAGCTGACTGAAAATGTTCTGCTGTAAAAATTCGCATATACATAATAGCGTTTTTCTACACTATTCTTAAAATTCTTCCAGATTGTTCTGCAACAGCACTGGTTGTTCTGCGACGTACGTCGCACATTTTGGCACATTCTGCTTTGGGGATGGGTGGGATAACAGTTACAGACCCAGATGATTTCGTTTAATAATGACGAAAACAATTGTGTTGAAATTAAAGTGATTTTTTTTAACCTTTAAATGATACGCCTTTAAAACAAACTCGGAAATGGCTGGAAGAATAAGAGATCAAAAAAAAAAAAGAAAAAGAGGGAAGGAAAAAGAAGTTTATAAAATATAGAATTAATAGAAATGAGAGTTTGTAAAATAGAGCGGATTTTAACATAAGCTCTAGAGCATGCTGTTCGGCACAGAAGACCAGTTTGTATAAAAGTGTACGTAAATTGGAGGTTTGTAAAATTGAGTGCCGACTGTGCTTTTAAAGTATACAATTCGAATAGAGAGCATAGCATAAAAGCTTAAGGAAAGGATTTGGTCACTATAAGTTAGATGCACAATCTGTTTTTGCAAAAACTGTAAATTATAATTAATATTTTGTTTTAATTATCGTAATAAATTGGTGTTTAAAAATAAAACATTGTGCATTGGAACCTCGTTCATATGACGTTCAAGGGGCCAAGTTCAAATGTCGTGTAAGTTCAATAACTGAGACTTTTCTCCCCCCCCCCCACACACACACACATATACAAAATACGTATTATAAAATATGATGCGTTTGATTACATCTCCACATAATTCTGTTATAAAAAAGATATAATTTCAATCATACTTGAGGGGAAAAAAATAATTAAATCTCACATCACTTAAGAAATAAAATTTAGCCGAACACTACTTCGGGTAAAAAAAATTGCAGCAAGATCTTCTCGACGTGGGAAAGTTTCCCCATCTTGGACTCATTTAATTTTTTTGGTAGTAGATGATTTCCAACCAGCAGCTTGGTCTTTGATTTTGTTTCTCTGCTTCATAATTGTTTTCATTATATCCCTGTCTGAAACTGGTCTCGGAAATGGTTTGTACATTTTTTTGTAAACTAATTTGTAACGATTCTATTTTTCAGAGGATGATGCCTCTCTACGCTATCCATAAGAAGGTTTCAACAGCTGGCTGATGCGAAGATCAGCTGTTGAAAACCTTCGTATGGATAGCGAAGAATGACATCATCTTTGGATAAGTCGCCATCTGGTGGTAGTGTTACCAATTATGAGCTTTGGCCTGAGACTATCCACGAACTGTCCCGTTCAGCCCACACAAGCACTAAGGAAAGATTGAGAATCTTTGCTTTTGTAGTCTAGTGTGCTCACCTAAAAACTGATAAGACATGGGTTTGATTCACCGCAAGGACAGTTGAAGTTTCTCTTTTTTCCTAAATTCATCTTCGCATCAGCCAGCTGTTGAAAACATACGTATTCAACGTTTCGTCATTAATTTTAAATTCTTCTGAAAAATTTCCTGATATTTTTTAGAGAAAGTGCTTTTTGTTTTTTCAACATTATGAACAGCGGATTTGACACAGTTAGCAGGCAAAGCACCGCAACAGAAGAAAAATTCTACAGGAAATGATTGAAAGAACTTCGTATCGTAAAGTAAGTGTATCGTATCTGTCTCTTCTCTGCAGACCTGTACTTTCCAAATGCTTACAATGTGTGGACTTTTTTATCCTCTTGAAATTACCCTGTAGAAAAAAATTCGGAAAGGATATATGGCCGCCAAAACAATTGGAACCCATTTCTTTTGGGGACTGCTACGTCTGTGTATTCTCAGAAAGCAAGCAATAAACAAATCACTTAAGTGCCTGCTTTAAATGGCTATCAGTAAGATCACTGGTGATTTTCGTATGTGTCAGCAATCACCCAAAAATTTATGGCTTTTTCATTGACAACATGCAAGTAGAGCTGTTGCAACAACGTGTTTTCACAGCATACAAAAATTATGTACGTTTGATGGATATAAATGATTAAAAAAAAAGATTTGGAGTTTGAGTCGTAGTGAAAACGTCAAATAAATGAGGTTTTGCGCCGAATGAATAAATTATTAACATTAACATGTATAGGAACCAATTGCAACTGCGATGTATAAACAAGGTTGCACTGTACTATGTAAAAAGTATGTTTGTTATCGTTATGTTACATACCTATTGAAAAAGCATTCATTTAGGTTTATGGCAGCTTACATCAGTTTTTGGCATCAAAAACCCAACCCTACTGTTAGCATTTTAAAGCTTTTTTTTGTTCATTTACACATTGTACAGTTGAATCCTGTTATAGCAAAAATCTCGTTTTAACAAACACTTTTCTAATTCCGCCAAATAACATAGGAACAATGCAAACACCTGGAACGCCTTTATAACAACGTGATTCATCGGTCTCTTGGAGTTTGTTATAAAGGGATTCAACAGTATCATATGTACCGTTTTCCCAGTATGTTACATTGTTGTTATTGTTTTTGGAATATGTCATTTGTCCTTGCGATTATATTCAGATTCTCTCTGAATGCACATTTCATACTTCCATTTTTATTAATTTTTTTTACATTCTAGCCGTTATAATTTTAATCCAGCAATCATGTCTTCACTGAAACCCAGAGAGTTTGAGAGTTTTTCTTTGCCCTGATCGTTGTGTTATTTAAAAGAATGAGTCCCCATTTTTATTATTTTCAATCTTGAAACGCGATCTAGGATGCTATATATTTTTGTCTTGATCCCGTACTTAGTCTGAGAATGTTGCTTTGTTAATTATAATTTCTGTCGTTGTTTTTTTTTTTATCATTTTTTCTTTTGTTTTAACAGCCATAGTATTATCCCTTTTCGATGTTATTTTTGGCAAGAGAAAGATGTCCGAAAGAATGACTTCGTTTCACTCTTGATGGCCGTTTTTCTCATGAAAGAAAAAAAAAATCACCATTACCAAAAAGCAAATTATACTATAGCTGTTCCCAAAAGAGAGCCCCACGGAGCAAGAGAGTGAGAAAGTAAAAGAATGTTCCCCCCAAAAGCATGTGAAAGCATTTAAGCCAGAACAGTGTGAAATAATGTGAATGATCAAGAGATGAGTGATTTGTAGGAGTGTACACAAGCATGTGAGCAACCAAAACAGTGTGCCAGCACATGGTGACCTAGAGCAGGGATGGAACTGGAAGGGGGCAGCAAATTTTAGGCGGACACATAGAACACCATTATGGAATTGTCAAATTTTGTATAGGTGGGGGCAGCAAAATCATGTTTGCCCTGGGTGGCAAAAATTTTCAAAAATACTAGTTACGGCCCTGCCTAGAGAGCAAGAGACCAGATCAGTGTGCAAACATGTCTGTGACCAAGAGAGTGAGGGACCAGATCAGTGTGCAAACATCTCGGTGCCCAAGAGAGTGAGGGACCAGATCAGTGTGCAAACATCTCGGTGCCCAAGAGAGTGAGGGACCAGATCAGTGAGAGTGACCTACAGACATAGGCGGAGATAGACTTTGAAGTCTGGGGGGGGGGGGCAAGGTCATTATTGCTGGGGGGCACGATGATGATGTCAATTCATATATACACATATACATTAGATCTGCTCACTCCACTTTTGATGCTGGGGGGCAATGCCCCCACGCCCCCTATATCTCTGCCCATGCCTACAGAGTGCATAAACATAGGAGTGATCAAGAGTAACCTAGAGCATTTGCAAACATGTGAGCAACCAAAGCAGTCTGCAAATATGTGAATGACATAAAAAGCAAGGGACCAGGTCAGTGATCGGGTGCTCGAGTGGTAAGATGCTCATCTTCCACCATGAAGGTTGCCGTCAAAGTCTGCGGGTTCAAATCCGGGGAACAACATCAAAAACAAGTTCTTTACCTACCGAGCCTGAGGTGACCTCCAATATATATATATGGTGGCTTCATTTCCCACCCAACTCCACTGGTTCGAAATTGTCGTACGGTAATATATGACCGGAGTTGGTGCGGGGTAACGTAGGTTAAGTGACCAATCAAAAGAGTGATTCAGAAAATGATTGAGCCTGGGAGTGATCAAAAGAGTGTGCAATGAAAGGAGTGATCTAGAGAGCAAGACACCAGTCAGCAACCAAGAAAGTATGCAAGCATGTGATTGACCAAAAGAGTGACAAAATTGTACAGTCCATGGTCGGCAAAACAATGAATCCACCTCTGATACAAATCACAGAATTACTACCATTACCAAGATGCATCGATAGATTAAAAACTAGACAACATTCAAATTTGGCAGATTTTTCAATACTCTCAATTAATACAGAGTCAGATTCATAGTTTTGCCAACCTTCTCATATTCTGGTCCAATTTTCTCGACTCACTCATCCCTCTAATTTACAGCTCTAGGAGTCTTAACCCCCTCTACGCTTCTGTAAATATGCCCCCCTGACTCTAAGTGATTCCTTTGGTCATTCAAATGCTTGCACACATTCTTGGTCTCGTTCTTTTGAATGCTCCCTAACCTGGTCAGTCACTCCCTAAATCACTTTTTGAAATCCCTTCATTCTTATGCTTACACACTCAAAGGTAGCACTTTTGGTCAATCACAACCTTGCACATGAGCTAGGTCATGTGCTTTTGGACATTCTCTTCTGACCATTCACATTTTTACACATTGTTTTGGTTGCTTACACACAGGATCACAACTGTATATTGTGTCAGCACTCGTCTCGAGGCCCCTGTGTAATGTAGAAGGATCAGTGATAGGGTGAATTCTGCACCTCATCTAGTCCAACGATTGGGGTGGCAATCCGCCTGCTCCCCAGTAGCTGTGTGCGGCCTAGCTAACACAAGCTCGAGGTCACTGTTACGGTCATTCACTGACCTAGTTCCACTCTATAGATTGATGTTTCTGCCCCTCACATGCTTTTAAACCCTTCAAGTTGCCCCGCTGATCTGGTCGCATACTTGCAAACTGTTTTTGGTCACAAATTTTATAGATCACACTTATGGCAGCTCACTGACCTGATCCTTTGCCCTCTAGGTCCTTCTTTTTGCAGCTCACTGACCTGGTCCCTAGCTCTCTAGGTCACTCTTTTAGCAGCTCACTGACCTGGTGCCTTGCCCTCTAGGTCACTCTTTTAGCAGCTCACTGACCTGGTGCTTTACTCTATTTCGTGTTTGTTTACATGCTTGCAAATTCTCTCAGGTAGCTCGTTTGGCCACTCACTGACCTAGTTCCTCTCTCCCCTAGCAGAAGCGGATTTATCCGTTTTTTTTTCCACCCGTGAACAAAACAAATTTTGCCGCCCTTCTCCCATTCTACAAATTTTCTTGACCCACTCGTGGCTCAAATTTGTTGCCCGGTCCAATATATAGCCCCCTCCTGAACTAATAAAATCAATAAATATTTTCTTACCTTTCTTTTGCCGGCACCCATGGCCTAAGAACCGACAATCACGATCGTTATGGGCTTCAATCCACATTGTCATGCCCACGACGATCACGATCGTGCACACGCAAGCCGAGGTCAGAAACACGAAAGAACATTTCGGAGATCGAACCTGAGCGATCGACCACTATTCAACGCTGACTTATTATAAACACGCACAGAGGAAGGAGTTGATAAACAGACGACACGAACATCAGACGAGGTACCAGTGTTGCCAGATCCTTAGAAAAAAAAAAAACGTTTCTATTCAAAAGTAGCCGAAAAATTAGCTCAAAATATTTGAACTTGTTATAGTCAGTTCTGTGTTGAAACAATTTCAAGTCCACGTCGAAATACTGCTGCCATCTATCAAAAAGCTTAAGAACTTCATTAATAAACTTCGATAATCAGGAAAAAGTAGGACTTATGCGTAAACTGACCATATTTTCTCGAGAGGAATACGGGACATCGAGATTCCAAATACGGGACATCGCTAATTATCGCCAAAAACGATGCCAAAACCAAACAAAGTTTCCAAATATTGTTGAAATTACGGAAAAATCACAATAACGGGAAATACTGCAAATTGCAGTGTATTAAAATGTATTCCACTAAAGAAAAACGTTTACCAAGGCAAATGTGGGAGATTAATATTCTCATATATAGTTGTAATTATCATAAAATAATATATGAGTTGAAAAATAATGTCAATATTTGACTTCAATAAAGAATAAAAATTCAAGTAGGCTTCGTGTGAAATACGGGAAAAACCGAGACACTTTTGCCAAAAAGTCGGGACGGCTGAAAAAACAAAAATATCGGGACTGTCCCGGAAAATACGGGACTTATGGTCACACTACGTATGCTGCTATATCTATTGTTCAAAAAATGAAACGAAAAACGAATAATTTTTTTTCTCCTTTCGATTCCGGAAAAAATTGATGAAAGAAATAATTCCAGCAGAATGGATGAAAATGCATAATTACTGGAAGAAATAATTTTCGAAACAAATTATTCCAGAATTAGTGAAAAAAAATCAAAATAAAAAAATAAAACAAGCAAAAACTTATAAATCAATTTTAGAGAAATAATTTCGTAATTTCTGATAGAAATTATTTCACAATCAATAAAGGAATAATTGCATTGAAAGAGAAATGATTTCAAGATGCATTAAGAAAGAGAAATGATTTCAAGATGCACTAAGAAAGAGAAATGATTTAAAGATGCATTAAGGAAGAGAAATGATTTCAAGATGCATTAAGATAGAGAAATGATTTCAAGATGCATTAAGAAAGATAAATGATTTCAAGATGCATTGAGAAAGAGAAATTATTTCAAGATGCATTAAGAAAGAGAAATGATTTCAAGATGCACTTAGGAAGAGAAATGATTTAAAGATGCATTAAGATAGAGAAATGATTTCAAGATACATTAAGAAAGAGAAATG
The DNA here is from genome assembly GCF_987345545.1 of Pholcus phalangioides. NCBI lineage: Eukaryota > Metazoa > Arthropoda > Arachnida > Araneae > Pholcidae > Pholcus > Pholcus phalangioides. The sequence goes on from NW_028301627.1 coordinate 7,871,952, forward strand.
ATTTCAAGATGCATTAAGATAGAGAAATTATTTCAAGATGCACTAAGAAAGAGAAATGATTTCAAGATGCACTAAGAAAGAGAAATTATTTCAAGATGCATTGAGAAAGAGAAATTATTTCAAGATGCATTAAGAAAGAGAAATGATTTAAAGATGCATTAAGAAAGAGAAATTATTTCAAGATGCATTGAGAAAGAGAAATGATTTCAAGATGCACTAAGAAAGAGAAATGATTTAAAGATGCATTAAGATAGAGAAATGATTTCAAGATGCACTGAGAATGAGAAATGATTTCAAGATGCACTAAGAAAGAGAAATGATTTAAAGATGCATTAAGGAAGAGAAATGATTTCAAGATGCATTAAGGAAGAGAAATGATTTCAAGATGCACTAAGAAAGAGAAATGATTTCAAGATGCACTGAGAAAGAGAAATGATTTCAAGATGCATTGAGAAAGAGAAATTATTTCAAGATGCATTGAGAAAGAGAAATGATTTCAAGATGCACTAAGGAAGAGAAATGATTTAAAGATGCATTAAGATAGAGAAATGATTTAAAGATGCATTGAGATAGAGAAATGATTTCAAGATGCATTGAGAAAGAGAAATGATTTCAAGATGCACTAAGGAAGAGAAATGATTTAAAGATGCATTAAGGAAGAGAAATGATTTCAAGATGCACTAAGGAAGAGAAATGATTTCAAGATGCACTAAGAAAGAGAAATGATTTAAAGATGCATTAAGAAAGAAAATAATTTTTCAGAACATCCGAAATAAATAATTAAAGAATCATTTAAAGCATAGTTTCTCAACTTTTTTAGTCCCATCTCGCCCCCTTCTTCAGAAATTTTTCTCTCTGGTCGCCGTCCAACTCAAGTGAACTATGTTATATCCATAGCTTCCATCGCCCACCAGGGGGCGATATTGCCCACTTTGGGAAACACTAATTCAAAGTGATATCAGATTGAAATTAAACTCGGAACTAATTAATTTAATCAGTAATTAATCCAAAACTTTTTGAGAATTAGTGAAAAAAAATTATTTCTGAACTTATCGAAATTGATAATCAATAAAAGAAATAATTTCACAATAAATAAATCTTCATTTCATTTCATACTGTGATGTGAATATCATCGCTTGCACAGTAAAACCTCTGCTCCTTGGAAACTGTATACCTCCAAATATGAAAAGGGATCTTTGCATTTATTGTACTAAAAATCAATGTACTTCCACCTCTCTGTCTCGAAGTAATTTACCGCGGTGCGACAAAATGATCGAAATTCATCGTAGCGAAAAGAAAACGCGGAAATTACTTTTCTTTCACGCAAATCTGGCTTTTACTCAAGAGAAACTGATAAGAAATGATTGCACTCAAGTCTTGGTTTGCGAACAATCCGGTTCAAATATCGAATAAGGTCGAATAAAAGGAGAGCACCCTTACGGTAAATTCGACATACAAATACATGAAATCAGGATGATTTTAATCTTTGAATGCTATTTGTACCAGGGTTGTCAAATTTGCTCCCCGGGTAGATACCCATTTCCCCCCCCCCCGGGCTGGGTTTTTTAGCCTAAAAAACCTGGGTTTTTTTGGGGAAAATGGGCTTTTTTAAGGAATACTGTTTGTTTTCGAAGAAAATGTGTTACTTTCAGGTTAAAATTTTAGTTTGAGCTTAGTTTATGTATTCCAAAAATTGCTGCATAGTGCAGTGTTTAGAATATGTATATTTTGAAATATTTTTTAATGATTTTTTAAGAACAAAAATGTGATAATAAATAATTTCTTGGAATCACAAACACCCTTTTTTATAATTCTTCTACTTTTTTATGTAAGCATTTAGGTATGAGATCCACATATTAAAATGTTTTACAAGAAATCACAAACAGAAAATTGTAACCCTGGACCTTAGTTTAAAAAATATACCTGATATATGTGATAAGCATACCCACAGAAATTTATTTATAATACACAATAATTTTTCACACACACAAATCTTTGTATAAATAAATTGAAGCATCTGTGAAGAAGTAAACCAATGTATGTACACTGAATTTTCATTCAAAAAATATTTACATGTTTTTGCAATACTTTTTTATACGTTTTATACAGGTACATCAGACTTTCATGACTGAAATATCAAGAGAAAAAAATAACATTATCTTATAATGAAAAGAAAATAACTGTGGGATTCTTGAATTGAACATTGGCAACGAACATCTTCATTTGAAACAGAACAAAAAGTATAGTTTTTCTTATGTGAAAATAACACCTAAGCAGAAAATAAGACAGCTTGATTTTTCAAGATGCTGATAATAAGTCAAGATGCTGCCCGACCCAGAAAATTTGCCTGTTAAAATCGTCAGCCAGATGAAGGAATTCTGTAGGTCTGTTGCTATACATGACAGGTTTCTTGTATAAAGTAAAATTAATATATAATAATGTTATTGACATTTATGTTTAATGATACTTCAAGTTATTCTGTGGTTTTAAGTTCCCAAAAATGGCTAATTTGGACAAGTGGAAAACACCTCCAGAGTAATGAATCCTCAGAATGACTTATCTCCTCCTCTTAGCCAGATCATTTTTTAATTATCACTGCTCCTTTAAAAATATTTCAGAATTTAATTTAATGAAGTAGGGATATTCTTTAACAGTGAGGAATTTAAGAAAAAGAGAAGCATGAGAGAGAGACTTTAGCTCCTGAAAGTTTGGGTTCAATTATAAAAAAAAAAACTGTGGTTCTGGTTACATAGCTGAAAGGTTTTATTTTTGACTTATCAGGACACTTTTGGTTACATTTTCTGCGGGGTCTGAAAAATTTGGAGAAAAAAAAAATTCAGGCACCATTCTGATTTCTCAGAATTTTCATTATCTTCAAATTCATTTAGTTTACCACAAACAATTTTCTTGCTGCAGTTCGGCATACAACTCAAGGTTCAGATATAATTACACAGAAGTGGGTGTGTTTGTGTGTGAACAATTATTTCCTTACTTATAATCATAGTCAATTTTATAGATCAAATACATAGTTTGACATTCACCAAAAATGTATACTTAGACATATTACACATAGTACACATAAAGGATGTGCATAAGGGTGGGTCGAAAAAAGGAGTAGCCTCCTTTAATAAAAAGAAAAATGACATAAAAAAATTTAAAATCGATTGACATTTTCCGGTCATGCATCGTACTTGAAGTTTATGAAAATTGACAAAATTGAACATTTTTCTTAAATTTTTTTAATATTACTTAAAATTTGATGATCGATGTACAAAAGTTTCTTATGCTTATTTTATGGTTCAATAAAGTAAAATAAATTAAAACATCATTGATATTGCATTGTTTATCGGTCGCACAACGTGTTCGAAAAACTGGAATTGACCAAATTGTTGCAAGTTTCATTGTACAGCTCTTTGCATGCTTTGTCAGAACAAAATGACCCAGAATTTACCATGAAGAGGTGGCTGCACATTGAGTTTCACCTACACTCTATCCAATCAACCATCCAAAGTAGGATAGTGTATGTACTTTACATTATAGTTACCAAAGTTGACTAGGATTTACTAGTTTACAGTTTCTTCTATTGTTTCTTTTCCAAGTGTTCACGTTTAAAGTCTAATTTTTGCACAATGAAACTTGCAAAAATTTAGTCAATTCCAGTTTTTCGAACACATTGCGCGACCGATAAACATTGAAATATCAATGATGTTTTAATTTATTTTACTTTATTGAACCATAAAATAAACATAACAAACTTTTGCATGTCGATCGTAAAATTTTAAGTAATATTAAAAAATTAAGAAAAATGTTCAATTTTGTCAATTTTCATAATCTTCAAGTACTATGCGCGACCGGAAGATATCAACTGATCTTAAAATTTTTTATGTTGTTTTTCTTCTTATTAAAAGAGGCAACTTTTCCGCACTATAGCAATTTGAAAATGAAACTTCATTTTTTTTCAACCCACCCTGTTGTACATACATTTTTGAAGTTGTGGAGAAAAAGAAAATTCAATTTTCCTCCCATTTTTCCCGAAAATCCCGCCTGGGCTGTAAGTGAACAATTATTTTCTTATTCCCAATTCTATTAATCAAATACATAGTTTAACATGCACTAAAAATATATATTTAGGCATAACGTAAGATGTACACATGTTTAAATTAGATATTTTGTGGTTGTGGAAAAAGAAAATTCAATTTTCCCCATTTTGCCCAAAAAAACCCGAGTATTTTAGAAAAACTCGCCCGGGCTGGGTTTTTTACAACCCTGATTTGTACAAGGTGTTAAAACTGGAACATTGATCAAAAACTCGTAAACACGAAATCGGACAAGAGCTTTGAGCACTCTGAGTACTTCAGGAAACACAGTGGTGCTCGTGAGCAACGGGTTGAAGATGCCTGTTTTATACAAATACAAATACAAATACAATGCCACAACAGGCAAAACGAGGCGGCTGAAAAATCCCGAAATCCTTTTCCTTAATTTTGTTTTGCCCTTCCACCATGGATCTTTATCTAAATCTGAAGTCGAAGTTACCTTTTGGTGGTGTGCCGTACTTGGCTATCTCGAAATACTGCATAATCTAACTCTTTTTGCCGTGGTAAACATTCAACACGAATTATTGAAAAAGCAGGGATATAATTCTTGCTCAACAATAACAATGACTGATATCGAATATGGGACTTCGATGAACTGCATAAAAGACGATGTTTCAGTTCATTCTTGTTACAGTAATTCATATACAGCCACGCAGCTTAATATGATCGCATCGGAACTCGAAGTTTCTGAGAACAATAACCGAATGATAACTATATCCGAAAAGAGTCCCGTTTGTAAGTGTAGTGACCAGACATCCCGTTTGCTCGAACGGGATATATGGTTGATTGGGATGGGAAACGGGATAACTTTTGTTTTTCTTTCCACAGAATTGGTTGCAAAATTTTCAATCGTTCCATTCATTTTTGTTTTTCTATTCTAAAACAAGAATAGAAGATAACGTCAGCGCTGATATACAAGTTGAATACACTTATAACATCCTGGATATAACATGCAATGTGGATTTAACATGGGGTTTTGTGTTTTACGACTTTTATTTTCCCATTCACTTATATATTTCATAAGTACTATATATATATATATATTTTATCTTAGCTATAATATACCTTGCTCAAAACGTACACTGTGCATATAAAATGCAAAAAAAAAAAAATTGGCCAGACCAGAATTGAACGTATCCGTGGCTGCCCAGCCCTCGCAGCTTGTCGGGCGACCTAAAAATCACCAGGGGTGGTATGTGAAGGGGAAAGATGAGTTTGTGCATGTGCGTGAATTGTGTATAGAGAAGGATTAAAAAGAGTCAGGGGAGGATTTTGCGCACAAATCATTGCAAAATGAGTGCTCATTCAGACAAAACGCGACAACAACGCAGTCGAAGGAATTATAAGACATAAAAAAGGGAAAAAAAGTAGCAAAGGAAAAACAAAAAACGGCTTGAACCTGGTTTTCCTAGAAGCAGGTTTCTACAGCGCGTGCAGAGTGAAAACTCTGGTCAAAATAACCTGAATTTCCCGTTTTTAACCAATCAGCGTTTTCACGCTGCACACGGCGCAGAAGTTCTACTTCTAGGAAAACCCGGCTTTAACCCAGTGGCGGACGAACGTTTTTGAGAGCGAGCCAAAAAACGAAAAGACAAAATTTTGGCGGGTCGGACATATTCGGCTATTTATTAAAAATTGGAGTTTCTATGTACAAATACAAATACAACGCCACAACAGGCAAAATTATTACTTTTTCCATTAACTCTTTTTAATTTTTTGAAAAATCAAAAGCTGCTAAATTAAAAAAAAATTTAAGGTTTAACTCTATTCTTTTTTCTCTATTTTTACACCAAAAGCTATTCAATGACACCAAAGTTATTGATTTTGAAGTGTTCATGTAGAAATAATCAAAAGGTTTGAAGAGAGGTCATAATGATATACCTTATAGTTGTTTTCTTAAGATATTGAAATTAATTTTTGTGGCAAAAATCTTTAAGTGATAAACAAAAATGTGTACTGTAGCTGTAGCCCTGGGTACGTCTTATTATTATTATTCACATTATAAATTCACCATAGCGCCGGCAAAGACTTCAGCCTTGCGGTCCCTGTTCCAGGGTGTAGGAACCATTTTCCTGATATAAATTTTAATTTAATAAATTTAAATAAATTTAATAAATTTTAAATTTTAAATACAGAAAATGCTTTCCTAGTGCTCAGTAACAGTTCCATATTCCCGAAATGTAGTTTAGTTGATTGGCATTTGATTATTATATGATATAAAATCAGGTCAATCTCTGAAAGTTGGTATATACACACGAGAGTGAACTAACACGTCACCCAAGTGTGGTCACCGTCAGCTTATAAAATCACATTTTTAGAACGTAAGAGCAGCAAGTTTAATCCCAAAAAATGAAGTAATTACAGAAACATAATAAATTGCAAATGCAAAATGTAAGCTATTCATTTGCCGTGTTTGTTATGCATATAAAAGGAAGTGAAACCGGAGGACAGCATAAATATTACTGAGAAAACGATCTAATCATAGTTCCAGGTTCATGCGGATGCGCAGGAAAAATGGAATTAAAATACATTTATATATATATATATATTATTTTTTTTTATATTATGTATATATATAAACTGAAGAGCCAAAAAAAACTGCTGAGGGCATGCGTATGCAAATAAAGAGATGGAACCAATCAGAGTACGGCGCTGCGGTCGGCAACGCCTATATAACACAACAAGTGTCAAGCATAGCTGTTAGATCGGTTACTGCTGCTACAATGGCAGGTTATCGAGATTTAAGTGATTTGAACGTGGTGTTATAGTCGGCGCACGAGAGATGGGACATAGCATCTCCGAGGTAGCGATGAAATTTGGATTTTCACGTACGACCATTTCACGAGTTACCGTGAATATCGGGAATCCGGTAAAAAATTAAATCTACGACATCGCTGCGGCCGGAAAAAGATCATGCAAGAACGGGACTGACGAGAATCATTAAATGTGACAGACGTGCAACCCTTCCGCTAATTGCTGCAGATTTCAATGCTGGCCCATCAACAAGTATCAGCGTACGAACCATTCAACGAAACATCATCGATATGGGCTTTCGGAGCCAAGGTCCACTCGTGTACCCTTGATGACTGCACGACACAAAGCTTTACGCCTCGCCTGGGTCCGACAACACCGACATTGGACTGTTCAGGACTGGAAACACGTTGCCTGGTCTGACGAGTCTCGTTTCCAATTTCTTCGAGCTGATGGATGTGTACGGGTATGGAGACAACCTCGTGAATCCATGGACCCTACATATCAACAGGGGACTCTTCAAGCTGGTGGAGGCTCTGTGATGGTGATGGGGCGTGTGCAGTTGGCGTGATATGGGACCTCTGATACGACTCTGACAGGTACGTAAGCATAATGTCTGATCACCCGCACCCATTCATGTCCATTGTGCATTCCGACGGACTTGGACAATTTCAGCAGGACAATGCGACACCCCCACACGTCCAGAATAGCTACAAAGTGGCTCCAGGAACACTCTTCTGACTTTAGACACTTCCGCTGGCCACCAGAATCCCCAGACATGAACATTATTGAACATATCTGGGATGCCTGGCAACGTGCTGTTCAGAAGAGATCTGCACCCCCCTCTTACTCCTACGGATTTATGGACAGCCCTGCAGGATTCATGGTGTCAATTACCTCCAGCACTACTTCAGACATTAGTCGAGTCCATGCCACGTCGTGTTGCGGCACTTCTGCGGATTCGCGGGGGCCCTACACGACATTATGCAGGTGTACAGTTTTTTTTGGCTCTTCAGTGTATATATAGTACTATTTATAGTGTATTTTCTAAAGACCCTCCCCCCCCCCCCCCAAATGACGGGCCTAATCTTCAAGTCTTACCGTCATATAGGTATAATCAGTGTTTGTGAAATTGTGTTCTGTTGGTCATGCATAGGTGCTTCGTAAGCCCCGTTTACATGGGAAATGGAAAAATCGTGTTTACAACCCGCTTTTAAGAATTTTCTCCAATTCCTGCTCTCCATTTCATTCCTTACAAGGGAAAAAAAAGCCGTCAAGAGGGTGCTAGAACTCTAGAACTCCAATGCTACCACAATATTGCAAATGTAAATGATTGCATTGTAAATGAGGCTATAGTGGCTTCATTTTGTTCTGATATTTTCTTTTATTCAAAATTCAATTTTTTAATTCAAAATGTAAAAAAGAAAGTTCACTTAAAGAAATAAAAATTTGGAATGTCAAATAGAATGATTTTCATTAAATAAATGTTATACCATTAATATTTATGTGCATCATCATAATGTTATCCAATAAAAAATGTTGAGTTTCATAATAATGCAATTGTTATAACTGGGACTATGCGTATTCAGTACCTTCAATATAATGTATTTTCTAAAGAAAAATGTTGTGGCAAATTCGGCAGGGTTCTGGACAAGCACTGTCCTAAATACAGTACTTGCTTCATAATCATAAATAAAAAATAAGATGTGAAGCAGAAATAACATTTATAACAAACTAAAAAATTGAAAACAGTGTTTATTTAAAAAGCAATATGAGTGATATTAATTTTTTTACATAAGATTTCTCACTTAAAACCATGAATTTGGTGAAACAATTAACTTAAAAAACCAAAACAAAAATCAAATGACACCTTTTTTTTTATATTCTGCTAGTGTTTTTTTAATATGTTAGTACCAGGAAAATAAAATCTATAGGTTTCCACATAACATTTTGAAACACAGAGGTTTTGGACAGTTTATTCCGTGTGTCCTGTCCAAAACCCCAACCCTGAATATGTCATTTGTTCCTGCCAAATTCATAGAATGTACAACAAACGTATAACTAGAAATTTTTGAAGGTGATAATGATATATTAACCCTTTAAGAGAAATCAAGAAAGCAAAAACCAGTTTTTTTCTTTTGTGTGTATGCACACTTTTCAAATTTTTACATAATCGTTATACCCAAAAATAAAAAAGTTTTCACTTTTTGATCAAAATTCTGCACAAAATGTCTGTTTTCATCTGTTTTGTCTCATTTAAATTTCATTAACAATTTTGAGATGAGGTTTAAGTTCCAACTTAGAAGTTCCTAAACATTTACATGTCGCATCCAGGCATAGGACTTATGTACGATAAACAGGCATTCCCTATGCAATAAAACCAAAGCTGCTGGGAGACATCAGATATAACAGCCAATTGAAATGCTTAGAAACATCTTTAATTGTAATGTTTTTCATCATTGTGGGTGACTATCTTGATGAGGTGGATAGAAGCATACTTGTGACATAATTTGAATTTCATAAATTGCACTCAATGTATCAGCTACAGATAGATTGTGTAAACAGTGCTGATTATTATCACGAATGAATCAAATGAATGGTGCTTTTACAAAATGCTGACTTGATGCCTTATTTGTAAGTCATGAAATTAACATATGAAGAAACTATTCTTCCCTATCAATTGTTCTCATGTCTCATCAATACTGAATATTAGGATGAAAGATTGAATTCTGAAACAGGAACACTGTGCAAAAAAATATAGTAACGTGTGATTTTTTGTAACTCTGCAAGTGCAAAACTTCAGTCATGACATTCAAATTTTAATATAGTATTATGGTAAGAGAGATGTAATAAAGAAGTAATGTGTTAAATATCTCAAACTTAAAATTTTCATTGAATGATGCTTCATTAGTGCTTTGGAACAGCTGGCTGTTTCAAAGCACTAATGACTATCATACCGAAAAAGGTTTTGTTACACTATGTTACACTGAACTGATGAAAGTGAACAATTAGTTTTGAAATGGACATATATCTTGTTAATAAAAGTAATTTGAAGTTCATAAATAAAGGACTTTTTTATTCAAATACACATCTAATAAAACCTTTCAAAATTGTTACTATATTAAAAATTACCATTGATAAAAAATCCTCCTGTAACAGCAGTAAATTAAACTTATGACTGCATGAGTATGAAAAGAAATGTTTTAGAAATCAGTTTCTTCCACATTAAAGTGGAAACCTATTAGTCCTGCTGTTGTTTTCCATGGTTTTTTTCAACTCGGAAGGAGTTTCCAAATCTTGACAGCGACATACCTGATGAACTTGGTAGATATGTCAAATTGCTTTTAGGCACCCTTTTAAATTCTACAGAACTCAGAAGAATTTTGTCTTTTGCATTCATTCATACTAATCTGAGAAATCAATTACAGCATACAACTGCTAAAAACAGTTTTGTTTTTCAATGTTCCAATGCAGTGAGATGAAAGAGGGTTTTTATAATATTTTCTGATATTTTGTAACTATTATTCGTAATAATAATGTTTTCTAATGATCTATAAAATAAGATAAAAATTTTCATTTTGCAATAGTACGGTAGAGATCAGTGTCATTTAAAATGAATAATGCTTAATTGTTTTGTTACTTAAAAAAGTTAAAAAATAATTTTGTCAATTAGATTGAAATTAGATGAATGAATTTCAAACTTTCAATGAAATTTCTCTAGGTCTGATGAAAAGCTTCAGTTAGATATCTTATCTTGGTCAAAGGACTGATCTCAGTTTTCTAATTCATTTTACATGTGCATAGTTAAATTGCCATAGTCCTAATTCCAATTTATTAGGGGTGTTAAAATGTATTTGTCATATCTTACTTTATAGTGCAAATGATGAATACGGAAGGAAGACTGGTTTTTCTCCTGTTTGGAAAAAGCCCGTTTTGGTCTGCAGTGTTTTCCAAGAGGAAGAAACTGTCCAACTCTTCAAAAGACTGATGCAGTTATTAATTTGCATACATAATTAAATTAGTGAAATTAAATTTACTTAATGTTATAAAAAATATACATTTCCTATATCAAAAGCATAAATTCTAACTTATATGATAAATTATTGAAGAAAAACTAGTTTCTTCCGGCCAGTTTTTTCCACTTTGGCAGAAACTGTCCAACCCTGTCCCAGTGTGGACCCTTTTGTGTCGGTTGAAACTCCCACTTTGAGAAAACGTTTTTTGACAGATATCACACTTGTAGGGCTTCTCTCTAGTATGGACCCTGAGGTGTGATTTTAAATCGCCAACTTGAGAAAATTTTTTACCACAGATTTCACACTGATGTGGCTTTTCACCAGTATGGAATCTTTTGTGTACATTTAAATCTCCCACGCGAGAAAATTTTCTACCGCAGATTTCACAGTCATGTGGCTTCTCTCCAGTATGGATTCTTTTGTGAATGTTTAAATTGCTACTTCGAGAAAATGTTTTATGGCAGATACTACATTTGTGTGGCTTCTCTCCCGTGTGGACTCTTTTGTGTTTGTTCAATCCATCTACTACAGTGAATGCTTTACCACAGATATGACATTCATGTGGCTTCTCTCCATTATGGAGCCTATGGTGTAATTTTAAATGGATCAGTTGAGAAAATTTTCTACCACAGACTTCACACTCGTGTGGCTTTTCTCCAGTGTGGACTCTTTTGTGAATGTTTAAATTGCTACTTCGAGAAAATGTTTTATGACAGACATTACATTTGTGTGGCTTCTCTCCTGTGTGGACTCTTTGGTGACTTTTTAAACAGCTATGGCTGGAAAATATTTTACTACAGACATCACACTTGTGTGACTTCTCAGTGTGCAAATTTCTGTGCATGTTTAAATTGCTACTTTGGGAAAATGTTTTACCACAGATATCACATTTATGTATCTTCTCTGCCATGCAGAATCTTTTCTGTAGGTTTAAATGATCCAATCTATAGAAAATGTCTTACCACAGATTTCAAACTCACATGGTCTCTTCTGTACTCACTCAAATTGCTACAGCTTGAAAATGTGTAACTACATATATAACATACATTTCGCTTCTGAGTGTGGACTATTCTGTGTTGGTTCAAATAGCTGATAATATATTGCTGCAGAAAATATTTTATCACATTTATACAGCTTCTCTCCTGTATGGTATGTTTTGTATGTTTATATATATTTAAACCTTTTCAAAAACAATTCTGTCTACAAAATTGACAGTGTGGCTTGTTAAGTATTTGTGTGCCCGTTTGAAGTGTTAGTTCCAGGATCCGCTATTGCACTGACATTGTAGCTACTTTTATGTGTGTGCCTTTTTCACATAGATTTAAATTGCTTATTTGATTTTAAAAATTTTACCACACATAATAACACACGTGTGTTTTCTGCAGTATGGGCATTTCAGTCAAATATCTTTATGGATATAAATCTAAATTATTCCCTTTCATCAATGTTCTTCTGCAGCACTGACATTCATGTGAGATTTCTTCATCAAAAAATTTATCAGAAACTACAGATTGCTTTCAAATTTATACAAAACTGACATCTTCATCCACATTATCTTCACTACGCGATATTGCAGACTATCATCCACACTATTAAAGCTGTGTTTGAAGCGAGAGCAGACAACCAAGTCTGTTATAGTTTCTTCGATTCTTGTGAAGTTCAATGTTTTTCCAAAGTTTTTTTTCTATGCATATCCTCTTGTAAACATTCTGATGTTTTATCCTGCAGGTTATGATGGGAATCTTCGATAACCTGTAAAATAAAAAGTATCATCATCTTAAAGTTCTAAATATATTTCAATCAAGATTGGCAATGTTTTGGGAAATTTGGGGAAAAAGCAATGGTATACTTTACTATCAAAAAGCTCAGCCTCAATAACCATACATGAAAAATGAAAATCAAAGTAAAGATAAAATCTATAACCAAATAAAAAATTGTGAAATTGAAAAGAAACCACCAAATTTAAACAGTTATATATGACTGATATTAATTTATAGCACAGATTTTTTCAGCTCAAAACTCATCAACTTGACAGAAGCGCTAACAAAGCACCAGAGATAAAAACCAAACTACACTTTCAGACACACAACTAAAAAAGGATGTAGGCTTACATTGTGGCCATAAAAAATATGGATGCTATCAATCAAAACATTGTAATATGCAAAAAAGTAAGTTCCCATCATGTTATATGCCTATTGTGTTCGAAACGTTTTTGACGTCAAAACCCAACCCTGGTTAAAACGTTGCTCTAACTTTAAATTGCTTTGAGGAAAATTTCTTAAAAATTTTAAAGAGCTTTGTGATACAGTCTAACTATGTGCAATATTATTTGACATTTAAAATCCCTTTGAAATTTGAGAGAGAAAGAATTTCGAAAAATTCTCATACAAAATCAAAAGGAAGTGCAATATTTGTGCCGAACAAAGAAAGTGATAAATGTCAGAAAAAGGAAACCCACAATCCTTTGATTTTTCCCACGTTACAAAATTTGATCACAATTTATTAACCTGATCAGCGCTCCAAACCCCATTGCTGCAGGCAATTGAAATCCTGACAGAAAGAGTGGAGTGCGGTTTATATGGTTAAAACTAAAATTTCAAAATTGATTTGGTCGCAGTTTATTATCTTGATTGCGTCCCAACGCCCTCGCTGCAAGAAATGCAAATCCCAGCAGAATTACACCATATAAGTCACACTTCACGTTTTCTGTCGAGATTTGCATTTCTCCTAACAAGGGGCATTGGGGAGCCGATAAAAATAATAAAGTACGATCAAATAAATTTTGAAATTTTAATTTTCACTGTATAAGCCAATCCTCGCTATTTCTGTCAGGATTTACATTTCTCGCAATGAGGGGCATTAGGGTGCTCGCTCTTCAAGATGATAAATTGCGATCAAGTAGAAATTCGTACCACAAAAATCCGTACAAGGAACATTTTGTTCTTAATTTATGTCTATGGTTTTTGTAAATTGAAATTAAAGGGATAATTGATATCTTTCGCTGATGATACAGTGCTAGACGCTGAGGACACTGCAATGGAATGTCTCATAAAAAGTAGAAGAGGACTAAAATCAATTTATGGCCAGTCAAAGATAAACTGAAATTAAAAACCAGTAACATAAATGCTAACACACATCTGCATCAAGCTCCCTGTCCACTGCCAAATAATTACCCAATGCAACTGTCAAAGAGAATAGGGCGTCTGAATATTATTTCGTCATGCTTATGCAAGATGATTTGAAATGCACATGAGATTGCAAGAAAATTTTAAAATAACACTTTCTACAGCTGTTATATATACAAATACAACGCCACAACAGGCAAAATGCCCAACGAAGTGGCTGAGAAAAAGATGCCCATAACAAATATGGATGTCATATATTACCAAAGAACAGCAACCCAATTAAAAATGCGATTACAAACAAAATATACACATGATAAAATATTATACAATGACCATAAGAATACATATGGTTGCCTAATTCTAAATATGGATAGCACCTCGGTTTCACCCCAACATGTTTATCGTATTTCCTTTTAAACGTGTCAATTGTGCTACAATTTATTACCTCCGGGGTAAGTTATTCCATTTATTTACAACCCCATTAGAGAAAAATTCCCTGCTACACCATAACCTAGAATTGTCCCTTACCAAACGATACTCATGTCCCCTTGTAAAGGCAGTCAATTGATGTGGTACTAATAATCCTATCCATCCCATTGAAAATTTTGAACACTTCGATCATATCTCCCCGACACCTGCATTCATCCAATGTTAACATATTCAAAAAATGAAGTCTCTCTTCATAACTCAAGCCCTGTGTGCCAATAAGGGCACGTGTAGCTCTTCTCTGCACCCCTTCCCAAGTTTAATAATAAAATAAACTTTAAATACGAAAATAAACTTCAATATATTTTTAGTAAGAAATTCCTCAAAGATGTATTTTCTGCATGGACATATTTAATATTGAATTACGGAATTCGTGCCTGGGGGTGGCAATGATAGCAACACATACAGTAGAATAAGATTCCAAATAACAAATTCTTCTAACCAAAATAAAATATAATGCCATAAGTTAGCACATGGACGAAATTATATACAAGATTATGTACAAGATTTAAGAAAAAGGAGAAATTACGCCTTGTGCCTTCGTAAGCATTTTGCATGGCCAGTCTTCTCATTACTCCAATATCTTGACTATGAAATATTTCTCTATATTTGTTTTTGAGAGCTTTTTCACATATAGATGGAGCATCAATTCTCATGCTTCTTTTTTGCATGAATCTGGTCATTATTAGATAATCTCGTTCACCATTTTTGTGTCAAGATCTCCCTTCAGATTTTTTTACGCTAAAAAATTGTAAATTTTCCAAAACTATGTCTCATCTATCTTCTCACTATGTGTATTTACTAATATATTCTCGTAATTGTGAATAATTCGTCACTGTGTAAGAAACTTAAAAAAACATTTTTCTTCAGTCTTTTGAAATGTTTTCAGCAGCCCAGTGTTTGGGAAAACGAGCAACTTGAGCCAGTTTGGCCAGTCACTTTGATCTTTACACTACTCAAGATTGATTTGAGTATCCCAGCGTAAGGAGGACCCTTACTTTTTCGGTCAAAAACATTTATTGTCATCGAAAAACTAAAAACATCAACCTCAAGAAATGGGAAAATATATCAATTCAAAAGTGGTGGTTTACTGTGTCCCACCTTATTGTTGTATGAACAACTATTGTTATACACGATTTACAATGTATAAACTAGATAAATAAAATGCCTTACTGTTACTGGTGCTTGTGGGTGGAGCGTTAGACTAGAAATTTGCAACATTCAAATTTGCACGGAACCATCGATGGTTTTGAAACTGTTATGGAACTCCAATGTCTGAAAAAAAATCAATATTTCTTTAGTATAAACCAGTTTTCTTTATAGCACCAATAAGATAATTCACAGCTATTCATGTAAAATTCCAGGAAAAACCATCGGTTCTAACAGAAAACACACATGTTTTGTCAACCACCAGGTTGCGCCATCATTCATACCAGGATGCGAGTGATTGGCAGTTCTTTTTCAACCCATTTATTTTCCTTTATTTGTGTTTTTGACCGGGCCTTCCAGTTACAAAAAATAAATGAAACAGGCTGCAAGCCTCCCAAGGTTCAACACCACTGTAAGCAAACATGGGTCCCATTGGGGGCACTGTTGGAGGTCAGGCGAAGATGGTTTTCCGTGGTTGCCAACTTTGAAGCGTGAATGTGAGCTTATCTCTTCACCTGCATAGGGGCTTATAAGAGAGAAAATACAGACATCTGCCTCTTTTGTGTCCAGATTTTCCATGTACAGGTCAGCGGTTATCTCAGACACTCCCTCACCAAGTTATTAGTGAAAGAAAGAAGGGGGGGGGGGGGATGATTGTCCATCTCTTTCTTCCCACCTATACCAATTTTTTTTTTTGTGAACTGGAGGGACAGACTTGTTACCCTCAAAGTTTATCAACGTCACCCCCTGGGGACCCGACCAGCATTCTCAAAGCCTTTTTTCCTGAAATCGTAGTCTACACCATTATATGTTAGAAACCTTGGTCTGTATGGCAGTCGTATTCCATACGAGAACCTTTTATGGCCGAAAAGTATGGCTGTTATGCGAGAGAAAAAGATCGGTGATTGTTTATTCATCTGAGATGTGTCTCTGAAAACTACAATCGAATCACGTTATAATGAACTCCAAGAGACCGGAGAGACCACTTTGTTAGGGGCCATTCAAGTATTACATCAGCAAATTTTCAGCCATTTTTGACCTCCTCCCCCTCTCTTGTCAGCAAAACTCTGACACTCCCCCCCCCATCAGCAAAACTTTGTCATTAGTCCTCGCCCCTGTTTCCTAACGCATATTGGTGGGATCAGAGACGTATGCGCAGGGGCCCAAAATTAAAATTTTGGAAATTTTTATATCTATGTGTTATTATAATCAATTCATGTTAATTTCAACGTTATTTGAAGAACTCAAAATTTCTTTTCAAGAAATTCATTCCGACCCACCTTCTAAGCCATATATGATAAGCCTTTTCACAGTGAAAGTACGTGGGTTCGATTCCCCGCAAGGACAATTGAATTTTCTCTCTTTCCTAAATAAATCTTCACTTCAGCCAGCTGTTAAAGGCCTTCATATGGATAGCCAAGAGTAACTTCCTCGAATAGCGCCACTTGGCATCGAATATACCAGAAAGTATAAAAGAAACAACAACTAGCGCCATCTGGATAAAAACTATCTAGAATAGAGGTCTTCAATGCATGAAATCAGGATGATTTTAGTCTTTGATCATAGTTTGTACAAGGTGCTTAATAGGAACGTGGATCAAGTGCTTGCGAGCACGAAATCAAACACAAGCATCCAGCACTCTAGGTGCTTCAGGGAGCACAGTGGTGCTCGCGAGCAATGGGTTGAATATACCTGATCTAGAATGACGACCCAGAGAGCACAATTGTGTCGCCATTAAGCCGGATTTTCCTGCAAGTAGAATTTCTTCACCTTGTGCAACGTGAAAAATTGAAAAATTTAAATTCAGGTTTTGTTGACCAATGAGCCCTCTGTAGAAAACCTGCTCCTAGGAAAACCCAGCTTTAGCAACTTATCGTCGGAAAAAAGTCGCCAGCTTGGCGTGGCCTTCTATACCAAAGCTGTTTCAAGCTGAACTATAAGCTTCTCATCACGGTCTTCCATTAAGGGGGTGGGGGGCACTCCCCTCTAATGTATATGTTCAGGAGAGAGCCAAGATCCTTGACGGGTGATTGATCAACGGGGCTGATAATTATCAACATCTTGTCTCATTAACGCCAATACTTTTAATAAACAAACTAAGAATAAAGACACCCCCTTTCCTCTGCTATAAAGAAAAAAAATGCTTTCTTCCTCCGAATACGTTAAAACGGGCCTACATCTACTGACCTGCACTTGAAGGCGAACTTGACGACTAATTATGACAATTCATAATAACCATTTAACGATCGAGATCAGCGAAAACACAATCGGCCAAGCTTTTATCGGGTAAATATTGTCGACTGTGACTGAACTCAGCTAACCCGATAAGCAAAGATAAAGTTCGTAGTGGTTGTTTTTCCGAAAACAACCAAAGATTTTATTGTAGAAATCTGATCAGATTCGTCGTAACAAGAACAACTTTAAAGAACTTTTAATGGAGACGAAATTGGAAATTTTGGCAATAGCAATGTCTCAAGGGAAAAAAAAACGATTATGTCATATTAATTTAAAAAAACTATAACAACCACTACGAACTTTATTCTTTGTTTATCTCGAGAGTCAAGTGCAGTTACAGACGACAATGTTTACTCGACGGTCATTCCTGTTCAGATCGTGCTCTCGTCTATGTTGATCGTTAAATGGTCATAACTTGTCACCAAGGGATTCAATTAGGATTCCACCTTGTACGGATTCACTAATTCCTTGGGGCGGATTCGTTCGTGTCAAGTTCACATTCGAGGACAGGTCAGTAGATGCGTGCAGGGCAGTGTTTCTCAACTGCCGCCGTGAGTGGTTTACCGTTTCATTTTTACCCATTTATATATTTCCCACAGTGCCATCTTAACGTATGGTATCAATACTCCTGATGATGCCAACCACTAATGTTGGGGAAAGGTTGAGAACTAACTCAAACGGACGACGGTCTTCGAACCCGAACAAACAATTTTAATCAAAGTGATATATTTTTGGAAATACAGAAGCGGACCCCATTTTGGTAGTGGCCCTAGGTAAAGGGGAATCGGGGAGGGGGGTCCACGTTTTGGGGGATTCTAAAATCATGGGGAACCTGAGCAAATGCCCCCACTTGCCCATGTGAAAATCGTTCCACCCATGTTTGTCATCATGTATTTTTTTCTTGAGCCCAAGCATTCCTTTGTAAGGGAAGGACTAGGCCAGCCCTAGAAATTTAGCTGCCCTCAACATACGATTATGTGAGACGAGTTTGCTTTCTTAAACTCTATTACCCTAATAAGCGTGGGTAGCGACTCCCTTGAAGGACGGACATGACGATTTTTGGGAAGGAAGGAGGTTGTCTCCTTCCGAAAATATTTCTTTTCTTATTTAACAAATTCATTTGAAAAAAAAGAAAAGAAATTCAATGGTATTAAGTTGGTACCAAATCCATTTGAATTATTAAATTAACGACTTGAAATTTTCAGGGGGGGGGGAGTGCACGCCATCACGCCGCCTCCACGAGCTGCCCTTGAAATTAATAAAAATTCATTGCAGAAGAATCGGTATTTGCTGATTATATGCAAATCATTTTTTGCTATTTATATGTTTCGTTTTTTTTTCTTCGTAGGTGTCTTGTAGAAATGTGGTTCACGATTCATCAGAAAACGGGGCCAAAAGCTGATCTTTCATATGAGCTAATGAGTTATAAACCATCAAAGTGGTCTGAATCCATTGCTGCTTCAGATTCATCTGCTATCTGAAGTCCGTAAGTAATTCTATTTTTTCCCTTCCAACATTTTGGTTTTAATAATAAAAACAGGAATGTCTTTGAGTGAAGGAGAAAGTCGGTTATTCCACTGACACACAGGCGAATGGCACAGAAAGAAATGGTGACCCAATAGTTGTAAAAATTTATTTATGGGGGTTGACACCCAGGGCCGGAACTGGGGGCTGCAGCCCGGACAGCAATTTCAGGTGAGAACAAAGAACATGTTATAGAATTATCAAATTTTAAAGATTTGGGGGGGGGGGGCAAAAATTTTAGTTACGGCCCTGGCAACACCCCTGAAGATGCGTTATAAGCAGTGGATCCCGCTTATAGCGTTTTTTAAGAAACCATCATAAACAAATGCTGTAAGCGGAAAATCTCAATGAGAATTACGTAGAATTACGTTGAGAATTGAGACCACGAAAATAAGTCTTACTAAGCAGGAAAACGTTATAAATGGGATCGACTGTATTTTTAAAATATGTTATATTTTTTGCAGGTTATATCGCAGAGTGGACAGAAATGTTCGAGTGAGAAAAATATATTTTAAAAATTATAAATAGACTATTATGCAAATGTGGTTTTATTTTCTCAACAATTATATACACAATGTGATCGGTGTACCAGAGACTCATCTATGATGTTTGATAGACGTTCACACTATGAGCAAATTCAAAAAAACGTATGCCCCCCCCCCCCATAGTTTGAATTTTTCCTCTGGTAATTTTTCTAAAATCTAATCACAATGGACACCAGACTTGCTCAGCTGTAGCTTATATTACAGTGAAAACTCACTACAGCGATACTCAATGTAACAATAAATCGTGTTCTACAACGTAGAGCTATATAGTATATTTTTTCATATCTTGTTTGGAATTGTCTATAGGCTAATGTTAAACTGATACAAATGAAATATATCATTTACAGCGATAAATCTCTTTATGATATTTTAGTTAGCAATTACTACAACAATATTTTTTTTTGTTTCGCTCCAAATCACTTTCATTATGTGGATACAAATACAAGGCCACTACAGGCAAAATGACAGATGAGGTGGCTGAGAAGAAGATACCGGTAACAAATATGGGTGTCATATATTTCTAAAATACAGTGCTAAGGTGACGGTAGCACATCTGACTCCAATATTGATGAGGTTTATTTATGAAGAAACATGATATATTTAATTAATTTTACATATTCACATGAGATTAAGAGAGAGGAAGACGACATGGATGCCTTCTCTCATGTGAAAGCTGAAACTGATCTGATGTTCTGACACATGGTCCTTCAGAGGGCATCTGGTGACGTGATCATCTCGTGCTTCAGTACAGGTTGTACTGAGATTCTCTCACGTGACCAGAGTTTGGTATTAAAGCCAATGTGCAAAGTATAATAATAATACATGAGAATATTGAGGCTCCACAACAGCAACCCAATTAAAAACATGATTACAAAAACTATAAACAATTTATATGTACATGATAAAATATCATGCAATGCTTATAAGATGTATTTATGTGGATGTCTCATTCTAAGCATGGATAGCTTCTCGATTTACCCCAACATGTTCATTGTATTTCTTTTTTAAATGTGTCAGTTGTGCTAGAGTTTACTACCCTGTTCCTCCGAGTGTTTCTAGCAAGTATAATAATGTCTGTATTTGTACAATCTATCCTTTGAAAGAGTTAATAAAGTTACATCGAATCTAATCAATTACAATTTTTTGTTGGGAATAAACACAAGTATATTTTGTGGTGTTAACTAACAACACAATTCCAACAATAGCATAAATTTGGCGGCTACTGATGAAAACACTACTTCTTGATGCAATGATAGCCCCTCTACAACACTATTTTTTCTTGGTTTGCAGAGTATCATTACATCGAGTTTTCACTTTATATCATCAGGATGATTTTTTTTTGTTTTACTTCAAAAATTTTTTGCTCATATTGAGTTGTAATGTAGTGTTTGAATAAATTTTGTGTTTATGCCTCTCAGGATTAGTGATCTAGAGTGGATTGGGGGGGGGGGAAGTAGAGAAGAAATAAAAATAATATAGGAAAATAATGGTTTCGTTTCATAAAAAACAGGATGTATTCTCATAGAACGACATTTACTCATACTAAAATGCCTCTTTTGACACATCTTCCTGGATCTGTGCCTGGCAGTGATTTTGCTGATCTGTACCACTTAACTTTGTAATTTAACTGAAAAAAATAATATGATGATTATTGTAGTAAAGAGTTTAAATGAAACACATGCAATTTATATATATTAAATTTAACTTAAAATTTTAAAATCTCTTAACTCAGGAAACTTTACTTTAAATCATAGTTTCCATTGTGTTGCGTTGCTTGAGTTTTTGGAAGATGTAACAGAGTGGACAAATTAGCCTAAATTATTATTTTTTCATTATAAATTTAAACGATTTGTGAAAACTTTTATTGTATTTTTAAGCATATCTCCATATACTCTCACGTGATGTTGATATAGATGGAAAAAGAAAATCATTTGTGATAATGACATAACAGAGTAGACATTCGGCGTTGGTATTGTATTAAAAACATAATGTTAATATTAAGTTGTTTTCCAAAAATCAAATCCAAAAAAGTTGATGAAGAATTAAAAAGTAAAGCTTTCAATGAGTTAAAAAGTGTTATCACATTTAATGTGGAATAAACACATATTTTGCAAATGACGGTAACAGAGTGGACATTTTAAAATGGGAAACATTTCGAAACGCACAAAAAAAGTTTTTCATAAAATAAAATAAAAAAATTCAAAAATTTTTAAACGTTCCAAGTTATTTGAAAAAAAAAATCCAGCGAGAGATTCGCACCAAGTCTCTTTGTATAACACTTTTTTGAAGCTGGGAACAGCCAGACTGTTGACGTTTTGCTCTAAAGATAATGATTTTAAAAAAAACCATTAGATACCGTCCGAAACAAATTAAGAAATGCCATATGACAGAGAATTAGATAAAGAACTGTAAAAGAACTAAAATTACTTCCAGAATGCTCTGAAATTTGGTAAAAAAAATATATAGTCTTGGAAACAGTTTGTATACACTTTTTTTGGGAATGACACACATGCCTCTGCAGAATTTCTAACGAATCGGTGCATACCAAAATGCGTGCTCTATGTGTATGTGGAGCTCTTAAAGTATTTCTGTTGTCAGAATTGTGTTTGTTTCGTGTCCTTGCTGGTGCTGCCACCGGACTTTTATATTGTCGAGAAAATATGCTAAATGCTTGAATTTTCATGTTGTGTCAGTATCGTGTTGTTGGTCCGCCTGCTCTATGTGACTTTTTTAGTGACTCTAGAGACTTTTTGAATAAGAGACCAGCTAGCATTCACGCCTCGAAGATGGAAAACGGCAAAATCACTGCCCAGCACAGATTCAGGAAAATGTGTCAAAAGGGGCATTTCAGTATGAGTAAAGGTCGTTAATGAAATACATTGAAATGAAGTAAAAGAAAAACTTATCCTGATGATATACAGTGAAATCTCAATGTAACGATACTCTAAGAGTGAAGAAGAAGTATTGTTTTATAGGGGTTATCGTTATATATATTTTGATTGGTACAAATTTATACTGCTGGTGCCAGTTGTTCTGAATTGCATTGTTAGTACCACCACAAAATGTATTTATTAGTGTTTATTCATAACAACAAAAATTTTAATCAACTTCACAGTAACTTTATTAACGCTTTCAAAGGGTAGATAGTGCAAAACACCGACACTACACGCTGGAAACAAAAAATACTGGGAGGAACAAAATTAAGGTGATTTTGAGTGAAATATAAAAAAATTTTGTTGTAACAGTTGCTAAATCTCCTTAAAAAATATCATTGTGGAGGAATTTGTCGCTGTTAAGGATATATTTGCATCCTACGGAGTTTAACATTAACCTATAGACAATTTCAAACCAAGATATGAAATAATATCGTTGTAGAGGAGGATTCGTCGTTTTATTGAGTATCGCTGTTGAGAGTTTTCACTGTAGTATAGGCTAAAGCTGAGCAAGTCAAGTGTCCACTTTGACCAGATTTTAAAAAATATTACCACAGTCAAAATTCAAACTATCATGGGGGGGGGGGGATGTGTTTTTTTAATTTCCTCATGGCATGGGTGTTTCTGAAACATCATAGAGAAGTCACTGGGACACCTATCACACTTCACATATAATTGTTGAGAAAATGAATGTGTATTTGCATAGCCTATTTAGAATAATAACTCAGATATCTTTCTCTCAGTTAAACATTTCTGTCCACTCTGTTACGGGAAGCATATTTTAGATGTGCAAGTTTTTCATTGTGTATTTGTATCAAGTTGTTGACCAGTGTAATCTGCACAATTGACAGATTTCCGAGTGCCAACATAAGTGGCTGCGGTTGACCCTTTATTTAAAGATTTGAAGGATTTATTTGCAAGTAAAATGTGATCATTATTAATACGGATTAAATGTTTTGCTTCTACCTTTTACTTGAAGTTTCTGCTTTTACTTTGATCCATTTGCTTGTAAGCATTCCATTATTTCTATTAATAGGGCCTGTTATCTTTACTTTGATTCCCATTTTTCATGTATGGTTTTCGAAGTGGATATTTTGGACAATATGGTGTATATATACTGAGGAGTTTTTTTTTTTTTACCGTGTTGACCTAAACTTTGTCAACCTTGATTCTAATTGGTTTAGACTGTGATAATATGTTTTCTTTTGCAGGGATAATCAACGATTCCCACATCATAATCTGCAGGATAAAGTAGCACAAGCTCTATAAGAGGACATGCAGAGAAGTTTTTTCTTAAAACGCCAGACTTCAAAATGATCGCAGAAAATATTTGGTTGCTTCATAGAAAACAACAGATTTAGTTTGCTATCCATTCAAACATCTTTAAGAGTATGAGTGAGCCACCTGTGAGATTACATTATGAAGATGATGGGGATGAAAAAAAATTCCAGTTTTATATTAATTTAGATACAATTTATAGCATGATAATTTAAAACTGAAAAAAAACTCATAAGTTCCAGTGCTGCAGAAGAACATTGATGAAAAGGAATGATTTAGAATGATGTCCGTAAAAATATTAGACTGAAATGTCCACATTGTAGAAAACACGCATCAATGGGATCTCCGGTAAAACATTTTCAGAAATCAGCAATATAAATCTACGCAAAAATAAGCTACATCTGTGGAAGAATGTTTCATCAGATCAACACTTTAAACGAATACACAAAAATTAACATTGATGAAATGCCATGTGGCTGTGAATTTCGTGAAAATAATTGTTTTCCAAAAAATTTAAATGTACACAAAATGCATGAAGGAAGCCATATAATTGTGATGAAACATTTTTTGACACCAGCGATTTGAACTGGTGCAAAAGAGTCCACACATGTCGGAAGCTGCACGAGTGTAAATTCTATGGTAAAATATTATTTCGAGTATGTAATTTGAATAACAAAACGGGGGTCTGTAGTGAAGAAAGCCCATACAAGTGTGATATTTCAGTGATAAACAATTTTCTGACATTTAGTTTTTATCAACACACAACACCACACTGGGGAGAATTCACACAAGTGTGAAATCTGTGGTAAAACACCTTTTCTTGCAGATAATTTAAAATTTCGCATTTCGTGATATTTGTAGTAAAATTTTTTCTAGCTGCAGTATTTTGAATATGAGCAAAAGAGTCCAAATGGAAAAGAAGGCACATGAGTGTGATATTTGTCTTAAAACATTTTCTCAAAGTAGCGGTTTAAACATTCACAAAAGAGTTCACACAGGAGAGAAGCCACACAAGTGTGAAATCTGTGGTAAGACATTTTCTAGCCCCAGCAATTTCAACAAACACCAAAGAATCCATACTGGGGAGAAGCCATTCAAATGTTATATCTGTCATAAAACATTTTCTCGACGTAGCAGTTTAAACAAACACAAACGAGTCCACTCAGGAGAAAAGCCACATGAGTGTGATATCTGTGGTAAAAAATTTTCTCAACTTGTCCATTTAAAATCACACCACAGGGTCCACACAGGAGAGAAGCCATACGAGTGCAAAATATGTTGTAAAACATTTTCTCGACTTGACCATTTAAAATTACACTATAGGCTCCATACTGGAGAAAAGCCGCATGAATGTGATATCTGTAGTAAAAAATTCACTCAAGGAAGTGAATTGAAATCACACAAAAGAGTCCACACTGGAGAGAAGCCACATGAGTGAAATAGCTGTGGTGAAAGAGTTTTCTTACGCTCACAGTTTAAACCTACACGATAGATTCCACACGAGTGTGATATCTGTAGTAAAGTATTTTACTTCCACATTGGGAAGAAGCCACGTGAATGCAATTTTTGTTACCAGAAATTTCCAACCAGTTGTCTTCTGCAGAAGTTGATTCACTCTGAAGGGAGTTGAAATGAAATTGGTAGTGTGTGCCAAGCAAATAACTTAGCATGAGAATATGACCTAACCAGGACTAGACAAATCCCAGGTCAAGATGGTGACTAAAGAATTGGTATAGGAGTGCTCAAATTCTTTTTTTTGAATTCAAGTCCGAGAGCTATATAAATTTTTTAAAACTTATATCCGTATATGTAACAAACATGGAAAGGAGTCACTGTGTCCTTTAAAAGTTAAAAAAAAAAAAACCAGTTTTTCACCTGTTTTTCTCAGAAAAGAAATGTTTGCCTCTTAAAAAATTGTTCTAGTGTCTACACTTTTTTGCGATTTGTCAAGAATTGGTCCTACCACGATATTTCAGTGGAAGAACCTGCACCTCCTCTTTTAACTGTTATGGGGGGAAGAGAATAAGTACAGACATTAAAAAAATCCAATAAGAGGTCTCTTCTAAAACTTATTTTAAAAATGAAATGAATTTCTCTTTTATTCTGCGAGAAGTTTGAGTAGGATTTTGCCAATTGACGGGGTCGAGAGTGTAGTTTTTTTGTGAAACTTTTACAGATTGACATGGAAACTAAATTATTATTGACTCTCTCAATATGCACACTGCAAGCTACGCTGATAGAATTTTTTTTGGTATCCCATATGGACACACAAAAAGTTTCTTTTTTGAATATATAAATACAACACTGGAAATGTTTTGCATGCTGAATTCTTTTATTGGATCAATATATTCGTTATTTGTTTGTGATTGTGTCAAGCGGCCTGAGAAAATTAAAGGAATAATTCTCTCAAAAATATCCAAAAATAATGCTCAATAAGAATGTCTGTTGTGTGTAAATTGTTTAAAATTCTTCTTCACAAATTATAACAAAGAGTTATAGTACGGGCCGTGACTAAAAGTTTTGTGAGGAGTTGGGGGAGGGGGTTGGGAAGCATTATTTTTCCGACTCGAGTGCTACCGGATGTGATGATTTCATAACAGTGTTTTTGTTCTTTTTGAAAATTTTTCGTGCATGGCCTTTTCTCTCCCCCTTCTATTTCCACCCCTGGCTATAGTTTTAGTACGTCTTTGTGAGCTTATGACTAATATTTAAAAAAAAGCTTAATAAGCTTATTTTAGAACTGAAATATCCATCGATGACTTCGGAATTATGATATACCAAGTGTGTGTGTGTGAAAAACAACTTATTTTGACCCAAAATAATTAGAAAACTACAACTAGACTTCTGAAATCACTGTATTTTCAATAAATTTGCCCGAAATTATGCACCAAAACACATATAAATTCTATATTCAAATAATGTACTATATGACAATTGTTTATTGATTAAGTAGAGAAGAGGTTTTTAACCTTGGAGAGATTTTAGGGGTCCCGTGTGTGTGTGACATAGGATTACAGTAGTATTCTTTCACTTTTATTTCATTTAGAAATCAAGGTGATGTTTATACGAGTCAGTTCATGTTTGCAATTTCAAACGCAGGATTCCCACTCCTTTCTTGACCGAAAACCAGCAACAGGGCAAAAATCACTGCAATTCATTATTTTCTTTTACATGTAATTCTGAATGAATCTCATTGAATTAGTTTTTTGAACACATCAGAAATCTCGTCAAATTGCAACGAATTTCAACTTTCAGCTCTCAAACATTGAAAGAAACAAATTCACATGAAATTACGCTAGTTAAACGTAAAAAAACAATCGAAAAATCCTTTGAGAGAGATATGATTGACAATATAATTGTATCATTGAGTAATACTATTAATATGCATACTGTGCTTTTAATTATAAGTCAATTTCGAATTGAGTTGAATTAATCTTAAGAGGTCGCGCGAGAATGTATTGTTTTCTTTCAAAGAAAATCAAACAAAAGTAAGTGACCATAAAAAAATTTCAAGTAAAAAAAAATGTTTGTTTTCTTTTAAAATCGACGCTATCGCGAGAAGAAAATGCTATCATACGATGCTAAAGGAGCATGTACCCCCCCCCCCCTGGCAGTATATTCCTCGGAATATTCAGAGGAGAAACGATACTTGTTTTCGGAGATACAGTCGACGCTCGTTATAACAACCCCACGTTATAGCGACCATTTTATTACAACGACTGGTATGATAAGTCCCAAATGTTTTCCTGGAACGACTATCATACACTGGTGTAAGAAATTAAGAGAATTTGCAGACTTGGTCGATTACCTCTAGAACTACTGTACCGATTTTAATGAAATTTGATATGTACATACATTGATACAATACAAAACAAATAACCATTCAATAATTGTAATACACACGCATGATCGTGCGTAACACTCGTTGGAGTCGGAAGGTATGAAACAGCGGTTGCAGAATAAACAAAAAAATGGTTTAATAGGGGGTATGGTTCCCCTCTTACAGATATACAGGTTTCGCAGCGTGATTTCATACTTGAAATAAGGCAATTTATCATTTCCTGTGGCAATTGGTCCCACTCGTTCAGCAACGCTGTTTTCATTCCCTGGATGGTCTCCGGAGGGGGGTTGCGAGTTGCAATTGCCCTCCCCAGAGCGTCCCAGACATACTCTATAGGATTAAGGTCTGGAGATCTGGCTGGCCAATCCATCCGGCGAATATCCTCACTCTCTAGAAAATCGTCGAGCAGAAGAGCTCTATGTGGCCTCGCGTTATCGTCCATTAAAATGAACTCAGGGCCAACTGCACCCCTGAAAAGGCGAACATAGGGCTCTAAAGACATGGAGAGGTGTGCGGCCATCCAACATGATGCCTGCCCAGACCATTAAACCTCCTCCGCCATAATGGTCGATTTCGCGGACATTGGAGGATAGGTAGCGGGTCCCTGGTTCTCTCCATATGAACTTACGGCGAGAATCGGTGCTTAGGCTGAACCAGGACTCATCAGTGAAGAGAACGGTCGCCCATTGATCCATACTCTAATCTCTATGCTCTCTGCACCATGATAAACGGATTCTCCTGTCCGTAGAAGTGAGCGGGACGCAAACAGCAGGTCGTCTTGCAAACAACCCTCTCTCATGAAGTCTTTTGGAAACAGTCACCCTTGATACACGGGTTTCTGTGGCTGCGTACAAGTCATGAGAAGCTGTAGCACTCCTGTTACGCCTCGCTATAATCGACAAATGGCGATCTTCTTTGGCCGTCGTGGCTCTTGGACGACCTTGCCCAGGCTTTCTCTCCATGGATCCGGTATCCTGGAACTGTTTCCATAAGTTACACACGACGCTGGGCGTTAAATTGAACTCTCTACAAATCTGGACTTGAGATTGGCCTGCTTCTAGCCTCCCCACAATTCGCCACCTCATTCCATCATCTAAACGTTGGTGGTTACTCATTTTTACTGTTACAATTTGAAATTAACCGATTGCAGCAAAATAACACCAAGAAATTCGCCGAGGTGTGCTAGCGAACGAAATGCGTCTTAACTTACGCGCGCTTATAAAGCCTGTTTCTCTACTGGCTCCGCCTACACACACGTGTACGCTTACGTATTTGACGTACAAGATTTGCATTTTTGTCTGGAAGCAGTGGTTTTACATTCAGTTCAGTTCTTTTCATGAAATTCTCTTAATTTATTTCACCAGTGTATATGTTTTACTTACATGATGACCCTCCCAATCAGGCTAGTAGCCAGAAATTTCGTTCGGGGGGGGGGGGGACCAAAGTGATATAACAATAGATTTAGCCATCTGTTATCCTTTTCCCAGTCTCTGACATTTCGGGGGACGACCACACCCCAAGTCTCCCCTCTCTCGCCACGGCCTTGCTCCAAATATAACATCCACTTTCGACGAAAGAATGGGTCGTTATATCGGGCGTCGACGGTAGTACAAAAATTCATCTTTCTATCCCTATATTATCATAATCACTGAAGGTAGCATTGTGAGTTTTAGTACCCGCTTGACGACTTTTTTCGTTCGTAAGGAAAGAAATGGGGAGCAATCATTGGTGAAAATTCTTGAAGCGGGTTTTAAACCCGCTTTTTCTATTTCCCATGTGAACGGGGCTATAGAGTATAAGAAAATTCAAACTGATCAAAAGACAGCGAAGAAAGAGATAGAAGAATGAAAATATTCCCACGGATCACCTAGAACCGGTTTCAGAGATTTCGCCTGCACATGTGTAACTGAATGGTGTGGATGCACCAAACCGTTCAGTTATATCTGCGCAGTTATGCCTGTACAGGTATAACTGAGCGTGTGTAGGGGCCTTTACTCGTTTCGGCGCCACCTATGATTTGGTGCCGTGTTCAGTTGTACAGGTTGCACCGCCCTAAGACCGCTACTACTCGTGTTCTATATCTGTTAAAATCTATTCTCTTGTGAAAATTTCAATTGAAATTTATGTTTCAGAGTGGAAAAAATTGATTGAATTTCTTTAGTAACTTCGTTTTCGTTCGTGAGAATATATCAGGCAGTAAAGAAACGAGACCACAAGTCTTTCTCCTTGCTAATATACTCACTCTAACCATAATAATCTAATTCTAACCCTATTTTTATTGGAGTTTGATCTTTAAATAGTGGAGTTAGGCTAAAGTTACCAAAAGTATCATATTCATACTCAGTTTGATCTTTTTGCGACTTATTCGTATTTTAAAAAGTCAACTTTGATGCACAGAAATTCGAATGCTTCAGGGAATCGGCAACTCAGTTTGTGAAGTGAATATCAAAATAGGATGTCGATGGTTTATTTCCACCAACTCATCTAATTTCCGTGTCCACGTCAAAAATAGCCATTATTTAATTGTTTTTTTATAAATTACATTTAAAAAGTTTTACATTAAAAAAGTAGTTTTTCCCGACTTTCGAAAACTATTAGAATTAAAACATTAATATCTTCGGCAATGTTCAAGAGTAGACGATGAATACAGCCTGTTTAAAAAATGTTATCGGTTTTCTCTATAGTCCGTTTCAGGTTAACTTTGCAGTGAAGAGGAAGCTACGAGGGAACCGCATCACTCGTTGCTATGACAACGAAAGCCTATTAACCTATGTATCGATGCGCGGCCTCGGTGAGGTATGGCTGATTCTCGCCAATCGCGCAGAAAAAAAATATTTTTTACGTGTAACGTAATGCTTGTAGAAAAAATTGCAGTCAGTTAGTAACAAAAAATTAGCTAATGAAAAAAAAAAGTCATTGTTGATACTTTCACAAATTAAAGTGCGGTTTTTGAAATCATTTTTTTCTCATTGAAAAGTATCTTAGTAACTCCTATTAACCCGGTTTTGACGTTTGAATTTGGGAATAGCCCCAAATAATAATAAAAATGATACGGAAAAATTTAGAATTCTTTTACTCACTTTTCCTGCCGAAATTTCCGTCGCTCACCCACCCGAACGCACGGTATACGTCGATGCCACTTATTATAACTACAGTTTTAGTCATTTTTCACGGATTCTCATTCTATGGAGTCCTCACTTGACGTTGTAGAGCTATCTGTTTCCCTATCAAGCCACCTGCAATCCAAAATTCCTCTTCTTTTTCAATAACGTGTTTTATGCATTATTGCCAAAAAGAACGGAGAACGTTTTAGCGTGTCTATCTCTGATGAAAAGAAAGATACAACTGTCACAGAAGGAAAAAATACACTGCAAGCCTAAACCATTGTGGGTCTCTCTCTCTCTCTCTTGTTTATTTATATTTATCTGGAGAGACACTGGAGGGGCATCTGAAGGAACAGCCTCTGCTGTGGGGGAGGAAGTTGGTGTGGGTGAAAAAGAGACATTACTTATGTCAACACCCTCCGCTGTCGGAATTCAGAAACCACCCCTATCCTACGAACACGGCAAGAAATAGATATAAAAAAAAAAGGGGGGGGGTCTGGAACCGTAACCTACACCCATAAAGAGAGCCTCTCACAACGGTATCGGCGCTGTCGTGAAAGAGGGACACTTCCTGTAATCTATGAGTGAACATCTGAATTCGTTGGAGGTTATTTTCGCGAGAAAAAAAAAAACTAATTGAATATTCGTCTGGGTGTGTAGGTCTATAACTACATGCAAAACTGAATGAAAAATTGTATCGGAAAAAATTCAACAAAATGACGATATAATATATATATATAACTGTGCAATCAAAAAAAAAAGCACGACAGTAATATTGGCGGGGAAAATTTCTTGGAAATCGCACCAAAATGTTCTTGAGCTCGCCATGGATTTTGATAATGGTAACCAATATTTTTCTAATTTAAAAAATTTAAACGAATATACATTGGTTCAAAACGGTATTTTTTCAGTGTCTTTTTCAAAATCATAAAAAAATTTGAAATATTCTATATAAATGATCATCATAAACCTCCGATGTATGGGAACTATATTTTGCGGCGAAGGAATACACTCTCTACCTTTCTCTCCACTGCAAAGTTAACCTGAAACAAACTATAGATAAGGGATGAAATTTTCTTTGTTTTTACAACGACTCCCAGTAAGCATGCAGCAAATATTATCAGTCAGCACAGATCAACTGACAGAGTTGGCCTTGGTCGCAGACAAAATCGCCGAAGTTACCGACATTTCGCCGGTTATCGTGGCTACCTCTACTGACACGATCATTCAAACTTTTGAAAAAAAATTAGAAGCTCTCAGCGAGCAAATTGAGCTTTTGTCGCGGGGGCGTTCCCCGACAAGACATTTTCAGAGCCAAAATCGTTCGAATTCGAGAACTAGAAATCGTTCTAAAAATCGTGTTTCCTCCGAACCTCTTTGTTGGTATCACAGGCGTTTCGCCGAGAAAGCTCGCAAATGCTTCAGCCCCTGTAATTTTTCGGGAAACGTGCGAGCTCATCAGAACTAGCGGCATCTGATGTTAGCCGACTCAACTGCCGCTTATTCATTCCAGATCGCAACACTGAGTTGCGTTTTCTGATCGATTCAGGCGCGGCATGTTCCGTCTTTTCCGTGAATAACATACGTGATCGCAAACCAGTTGTGGACGAAAACTTCATTTTATACGCTGCCAATGGAACCGCTATTAAAACATATGGCAATAAACATTTAGTGCTCGACTTGGGTTTACGCAGAGACTTTCCTTGGTCATTTGTCATTGCCAATGTCTCTAGCCCTATCTTGGGAGCTGATTTTATGCAGCGACTAGCTATAATACCCGGCGTTGCCCGGGTACAAAAATGGGAAAGAAAACATGATACCAACTTGCATAACGATAAAAATAAAAGAAAAACATTTTGCAACTTGCATAATTATAAAAATAAATAAGGGAACATGTTTCGAACTTGCACAATTGCCAAAATGGTAGAGAAATGCGGATTTGTATAAATACAAAAATGCGGGAGATAAATCTGGATGATCGATATAGATTATACCCTGTAATCTAAATAATAAGGATTTTGGCCAAATGCGCCTAGCTATAATACCCGGCGCTGCCCGGGTTTTCTTCAATGAGGCTGTTTGGATCACGTGATATCTCCCTCTTTCTTTGAGGGACATGCAAACCGTGTCTAAGTTAACCAATATGCCGACTTCATGAAATAAACAAATCTAGATTTAAAAAAACATAGAAACGAATATTTTTTCCCCTTTTTTTTAAGGGGCGCTAGGTATTTCGACCCCCCCCCCCCGAAGTTATCCATCTGCCTGTTCCAGCTTTAAAAAATGCTTAATTGAAGCTGTGGAATTTCTTCGATGTACTTTACGGGCCCATAATTAATTTTAAAATCATCCTAAACTATGAATTTAAGCAGTTGAATATCAAAAGACAATACGGAGACATTAATTTTCATGCTTGAGAAGATTTAAATACAAAGTTGAAATCATGGCATGAATGTCCAACTCAAAAGTAGGTCCGGCTAATTACTTAATATTTAATCTCCCGGGCTTCGTATACCTCTAATCGAACTCAATATTTCAGAAATCTAGAATTCAATACAATTTTTAAAATTAATGATGTGACAGGAAACTCCACAAAATTTCAGCATTTCTGCAGTAAAATCGGCAATTTTAACTCTGATTTCTATGAGGATAACCTTTTTCTTGACCCTCAAAGCGATGTTGATGATGATTATGACGTCTATTCAAAAAGCCCATAAGCGTAAACTTGTATCCGGCCCATGGGCCCGAGCCCCCCCCCCCTAACATTTCTGAAGACCCGGCTCGGCCCCCCCCCCCAAAAATTCGTATGAATGGTTTCTCCATTTTGCAATGATGAAAAAAATTTTAACCAAAAGTTGTACTAATTATGAATTAGTTAATGGAAAAACAATCTACTCAAAATTTTAGTTGTTTTAAAAACTCTGAATGGTCTTTAGCTTTCTTGGTCCATGACAATATGTTTATCTCATTTCTTCCCTGCCGTTCAATCCCTAATTACACCCTCCCTGGGTGGCAATCCTTACTGCCAGAAGGCACAGCCAAAGCCTCGTAGAGAGAGTAGTATCTAGGAGGCTTTGGCACAGCTGACGAAGTTTCTTTCAGTGGGGAGGGGTCTGTCTTGTTTGCCTGACAAAAACGGAGTGTCTCTTCTTTTGTTCACTGCGACCGGGGGGGGGGGCATGGCGCCAACACGAAAAGAAGCCCAAAGATGCATGGTGGGGGGGGGGGGGGGTGTTGAAAATTGGAAAGCAATGATATTGGTACCGAAATAAAAAAATACACTATGGAGAATAGGTGCCAGAACCTAGAGGTCGAGGCATTTGAGCCCCCCCCCAGTAATTACTGAAAAACCATTGCAATGCATCCTCCCTCTCCGTACACGCTTTAGTCCCGTAGATACGGGAGAACCAATAACTTTTAGCCCCCCCAATGTTTTCTTGAAAAATATTGGGAAAGAATAGTACATTCTAAATGTCCATTCATAACAGATCTTGAGGGCCGATGCCAAAACATTCTTCGAACGTTTTTACAACAAAATTTGACTGGGGGTGGAAGTAGAACATAGAATCAAATAAACAACAAGTGAATATTGATTTTTAAAAAAAGGAAATAAAAAATAAATGATAATTTTTCAAAGGTTCAGGAGCCTCTCGACCAGAACCAAGAACCTCGACTCCTCAAGAACTTCAGAAGATTATGTTGATTTTATAGTTACTTTTTTATTGTATATTATGATCCGTCGTTGTCGAGTGTTGATTGTATGAAAAAAAAATTCCACCACACACACACACGTCCTTCACGTACGCTTCGATATCTCTCTGAGTTGTGAACCGGGGTGTGTCCGGTTTTCAAAGGTCCAAAGAGCCATAGACGTGAACTTGTATCCGGCCCTTGGGCCCAAGCCTCTCCAATAATTTTGAAGGACTGGCTCAACGCCCCTTCCCCTCCCAAAAAAAAAAAAAAATTCAAGTGGATACGGTTCCCATATTTGGCTCGGAAAAACAATTTTTATGATTAAAAAAATTGTTCCAAAAAAAGTTTAGTACGAAATCTGCTCGAAATTTTATTTTAATACTTTTTTTTTAAATCGCTAGGCTTCCTTTTTTTGTAACAATTTGTAGTATTTTTCTCACGGTCAACGACGACACTCGATCTCCAATTATCAGTCTCCATGGGTGGAGTTGCTTTGGTCCTTTCTTGTTCCCGCCGTCGGAAAACTCAGAAGCATCTCTTGTTCTTTTGTTTGAACGTGACACTTGGGGAAGGAGGCTTCCAGACAAAGCCGCTTGTAAGTTAACTCTTAACGCAGCTTTGCTTCCAGACGATGCAGCAGGAGGAAAAGAAAGATTAAAAAAATAGAACGATAAAATGACTAAAACCGAAACAAGTACACTCCGAGAGTCATATTTTACTTATCGAGTTCGGGAGCTCGGGCCGAAACATTTTAGACAAAATACTGTATGACTAATAACACCGAGACAAATAAATAATAGCTAAATGAAATGCAGTGAAACCTCGATATGACGACTGCGGACCAAGAAAAAAATATCGTTGTAGAGGGATTATTGTTATATCGAGAGGCAACATTATCATCACATGCCCTGAAATTTCTGTTGCTGTTGGCATCTTTTCTGAATCGCCTTGTTAGTACCACCAAAAAAAAAAAAGAGCTTTTGAGTATTTATTCGCCGCAAAAATAATTTAATTGATTAATAAAATTCATTTGGATGTATTCCCCCCCCCCCCCATAAAGAGCTTAATCGCAATACGCCGTGGCATGGCCCTCACATCTTGTCGCAGACTGCCAGGACTAGCCCCCCGACCAGACTTTCACTGGCCCCTTCATGACGAATTTATAGCTTGAAAAAAAAAAAATGAAAGTCGGGGGGGCCTCAGGACTGGAGCCTTGCCAGCCCACCCCTTGTGGGGGCCATGCCCTTCACTTGTTAAATGGTGGATGGTGAGAACTGGTCGACGGGTCTATATTATCGCTTCCTGTACGATCTCCTTCCTCATTGTGTGTACAGTACACGCCTCTCCTTGCCATGATGCTCTTAAGACGGCCTTGCTCATGTCCACATACTCGTACAGTCGCTCGGGGGGGGGGGGTCCTTCACGTATACCTGCGATGCAGTTCCACATCATTTAATTGGCGTACAACACATTCCTCTGACCACTTTACTCAACCCACTGCACAGTTCCAGATCTCTTTAGTGACCTGTAGCACAGATCGAGATCATTCAAGCAACCCACACACGTCACATTTAAAAATCACTTAAGTGATTCAGATCATTCAAGTGACCCACGGGACATTCGAAGATCACCCAAGCGGCGCAGCACATTTTCAGATCACTTAAGTGATTGTGGCACAGTTCCAGACCCCTAAAATATCCGTCGGCCTTTTCCCAGGTGAGTAAAGTGTCATCGCGTATTTACAGATCACCGCGGCACATCATCAGATCACTCAAGGGACCCGCAGCATATCTGCTGATCACATATTGGCCTACAGCATCTTTATAGATCACTTGATTAAGTGGTCTCCGACAAGTTTTCAAATTAATGAAGTGATCCAAAAGGCTAGCATTGAGTGTTGAACTAAGCATGAGATCATCATAAAAATGTGATCGTGATAAAAATGTTTTGATTGCATTTTGACCTCAACCTCTTAGCAAAGCAATAGCTTAAAATTCAGTCCAAGATAGATTGACAAATGCTCACGCCTAGAGCTGTTGTGCAAGGCAACTTCCTCTCTTCGCCACCTAGAAGACTAGTCCAAGATAGAGAACCACTAAGGTTGAGGGCCTGGATAGATAATCGGTCTTCTAGCCCTGAGAGCTCCAAATCTTCAAGTGCCTGGGGGCGCACTTGCAATTTTTTCACTGGGAAGCGGACACTTTTGTCCATATTCATTGCCAAATGACATTTTTACAGTCGTTCTCGGACACCAGAGTACCCATGGGCATCCTGGAGTATTGGAAAACCCCTGTTCAGAGGGATCACAATTTTTTTTTTGCACCGGGCCGCAAAATACTTAAGCCCGTCCATGCACACAATTAATTTTATTCAAACCAATGCTCGCAATCAATGTTCCACTTTATTCTATCTGTACTGGGGCTAACTGGAAAAAAAAATCAGCTTTTTCCCATTAATTTGATTCTCAACCCGTGGCCACATTTTTAATCGTGTGAATAATAACCAAATCACTCAAATGGTTGTCAAATCACTTTATCGACCCATTGCACATTTCCAGATAGCTTAAGCCAGTGTTTCCCAAAGTGGGTGATATCACCCCTTGGTGAGCGATGGGACTCTTCAGAGGGGCGATACCAGCTGCAGACACAATTGGGGGACTACGAGTGGACATGAGGGGGGCGATGACAGTGCCGTCTTAAGAGCATCATGGGCCCCCAGGCCAAGTAATTTTTCTGAGGTCCTATCGGGCAAATTCTCGAAAATTTCAACCAGATTTCATTTTTGTGAGGGCCCCTTTTCTCTTGAGGCCCATGTCTTAAGACGGCACTGCTTGGCTGGCCAAAATTTTTCTTTCTCTGTTTTTTTTTGGCTTACTTCCCTTAAAAAGTTTGCCCATCTCTGGTTTATTCTATGTATAAAATTCCGTGAAATTGATCAGAAATAATCGCTGAAGCATTTCATTGCAGGTATGGGTGGACGCAGCTGTGCAGGTATTTTTCTCCGTGAGAGTTGGTTACGGTGTTCATCTCACTTCGTACAATAGGGTCACCGATTTGGGAATTCTAATTGACGAGCGGCTTAGGTTTTCTGAACATTGTTCAGCGGTGGTCAAAAAAGCGAATAGAATGCTTGTGGGGTCTCATTTTCAAAAAAGTCTCTTCGCGTTCTCCTAAAGTCATTCTCCCGCTTTTTCGAGGCTTAGTTCGTCCTGGAGTATGCTATAAGGTTTTGGAGACCATACCTACAGAGGGACATAGACTTGGTTGAAGGGGAGCAGAGAAGAGCTATGCGTGTCCTTATTGGCACACAGGGCTTGAGTTATGAAGAGAGACTTCATTTTTTGAATATGTTCACATTGGATGAACGCAGGTGTCGAGGAGATATGATCCAAGTGTTCAAAATTTTCAATGGGATGGATAGGATGGACCACGAACTTTTAGTACACCGCAAATCGACTGCTTTTACAAGGGGACACCAATATCGATTGGTGAGGGACAATGCAAGGTTATGGTGTCGCAGGGAATTTTTCTCTAATAGGGTTATTAATAAATGGAATCGCTTACCCCAGGAGGTAGTAAATTGTAACACAATTGACACGTTTACAAAAAAATACGATAAACATGTTGGGGTAAATCGAGAAGCTATCCATTCTTAGAATAAGACAACCATAAGTATTCTTTATGGGCGTTGTATAATAATATTTTTTACTCCCCCCCCCCCCCCGTCAGCAAAACGCTGACCCCATCCCCCCCACTTGTCAGCAAAATTTCGTCATCAGCTCTGCTCCTCTGAATCCAACTCATACTTTCATAAAGGATGGTTGATGACAATAAGCATTATCTAAACCCCCTCCCCCCCCCTTGTCATCCAAAGTCAGCAAATCGGAAACCCCCCCCCCCCCCCATCGATAATGACGTAATACTTGAACGGCCCCATAGAGGTTATCAGAAAACAAGATTCAAGTAGTCAGAAATCTTTCCTATTTGGAAAAAGTCTCTCCACAGAGAACAGACAGACCTTCGACGAGACACGTAACACATAAACACTAAAATTCTGGGATCTGCAACTTCTAGTATGGAAGACAGATGGCAGCACTTCTCGAACATGAAACTCACATAGAACTCTGTGATGTTTAACGTTAGGGTCACACAAATACACGCACCAAACTTTCCAGCATGCATCGTTAGAAATTTGTCCCCGAAGAATTTTCACGAGATGCATGTACGGTTAAGTACTGGTATGAAATCTTGATTTAATCATCGGGCAATTTGAATATTGTGGCTTTGCTTGGCTGATACACCAGTAGTTTTTCCCGGCACGTCCGCGGTCTTATGACCACTGTGCTTAAATTGCAATAGCTATAGGACGTGCTCGGTTCATTCTGAATATTGTGGCCTTTGAGTTGGTATTTAATTGGATTCCGTTGACAATAAGGAAGAATTTAAAATCTCAGCATTTTCTGTAGTCCATATTTCTCTAGGGAATCGCTTATGAATGAGTACGTGTTGGAATGTGTGTGTTTGTGTTTTGAACCAAATAGAAAGTTTGTTTCTTAGGAATGTGCTTGTTATGTGTTCGAGTAGTGCTGGCATCTGGCTTCCGAATTCAGAAAACTCAACATGGTTTGAATTTTCTTCTTCTGAATTCTGCTTATTGTGTCATGGGTGAATTTCAAATGCTGTAGGCCTGGTTGTGTGTGTGCGCGTGCGTTCTCTGGGAGAGACTTCTTTAAATGGGAGATTGGTTGGAAAACTACAGGAAAAAAAAAACTGTTTTTAACGGAAAAACACCCCAAATTTATATCGTATAAGACATTGATCGATAAACCGTGTCGCCCCCTAAGGCCTGGGTTGCTGTGGTTTCGGGAATACAACTACACTGATTGGAATGACTTGTGCTGCGATTCTCAACTAGTGTATCATGGCAATCAAGAATGTGTTACCGAGTTCCTAAAGCAGGGGTTCTTGACCTTTTTCCAGCCGCTACCCAAAATTAACGAAAAAAATCAGTTTTGTGACCCATGGGACAGTTTTTCGAAATTAGTGACGCAATAAGTGAATTTTTGTATAGCTAGACTTTAAATGGATTTGTGCGACACATCTTGGATTCCCCTGCGAAGCAGTTGTGGGTCGGGACCCGTAGCTCAAGAATCCTGGGCTGTAAAAAAAAATTGTACGACCCATCTCGGAAGCCTCTGCATTGAAGGTGGGACCCAGAGGCTGCAATCAATTGCGGGTCAGGACCAGAAGCAGATTTAACGGCGACGCACCGGCGTCTAAACCAGTGTTTCCTCAACCGCCGGGCTCTGACATCAGTCAAACTGGGATTCAACGTTTTATTTTTTCCCTGTTTATATCCTCATCCGTCGCGATGGGAAGAAGAGAGGAAAAAAAAAAGTTTTTGAAAACTCTGACCCTTTTTTCAAGGGAGCTTTCGTATAAATAATAATAATAATCGTTACTGATTTAGGCAAAAAGCCTCTGCAATAGGTGGCAACAATAATAAATGCAGTATGACACAAATAGTAAAAGAACTAATTACAAAAAATCATTTTTGGAAGAGCACAAAAAGGAAAACAAATAGTTATTAGAAATGAACACTTTAGTTTGGGAGGGGTTCAAACAATTATGATTAGTAAAATATATATATATGTTAGCGAAAAAAAGAATGTTTATCAAGTGGTGCGATTCATTCCACAAAAAGATCTCTAAAGGATATTATATGAGACAGCAAATGGAAAAGACGGTTTTAATTTTGGTCGCAAAATTTGAGAAAGGAAATAAAAGAGATTGCATGGCTGGGTGTACCGAAATACTTGCATCTAAATGAATTGTAAGCTGAACATGCCATTAGTACGTGAGCCCAGGTCTCAAATTCATTGGAGTTACAATATGTACACGGTATCTGCGCATTGATTTCAAGATTTGCATGTCTATGATTTGATTGATGCTTGCTGTTTGTTGTGCGTGCATGTTGGCCATTTGATGCTCAAGTTGCGTACATCGATCTGCGAGGAACTTGCAGC
This sequence comes from Pholcus phalangioides, assembly GCF_987345545.1. Taxonomy (NCBI): domain Eukaryota; kingdom Metazoa; phylum Arthropoda; class Arachnida; order Araneae; family Pholcidae; genus Pholcus; species Pholcus phalangioides. The sequence goes on from NW_028301627.1 coordinate 7,912,754, forward strand.
AGCACTCCGACTCCACAACAAGTGAGGCTGGACTCACATTTTCAAATTTGGATGGAGGTGGTGACAGCTGACGTTGTGGAGGAGGTGGTGATAGCTGGTGTGCAAACTATTAGGAGGGAGGAAAAAGAAACAAAGTGAGAGAGAACATAAATAATTGACGATTTTTTTATAAAAAAAAAAGGTTATTAAATTTACCTCATCCAAGAAGGTAATCGGTGATGGTTGTATGCAATTCACCACTTCCTGAAAGTTTGACGAAGGCTATCAGGGAGAAAACAAAGTGAGAGAGAGAAAATATTAAATAATTAAAAAATTAAAGAAAAAAAAGTCATTAAAATTACCTCTAAGAAGGTTTGTCGTGACGCAGATGGCGGGCGTGAAGGCTATCAGGGAGAAAAACAAAATAATGAGAGAGAGAATAATTGAAAAAATTAAAGGAAAAAATAAAGTCATTAAAATTACCTCTCCCTCCAATGTTTGCCGTTGTTGTGGGGGACGTGAAGGCATTCGAGAGAAAAAAACAAAGTGAGAGAGAGAATATTAAACAATTGAAAAATAAAGGAAAAAAAAAAGTTATTAAAGTTACCTCTTCAACGTCAGAGGCGCTGCGGAGTGGTGATACTGACAAAGGTTTTTATGAAAATATGCTTTAATAAACAGCTCTAGGGAGCTGGCGGCGCTCGTGGATAAGCGTTGAAAAAAGGGCCTCGTGGTGGAAGAAGTTTGAAGAACCCCTGCATTAAATTAAATGTGTAACATAAATGTTGATATTTAATTTTTTTCTGAAAAACAAAATAAACAGGATATTGAATTCAGTTTTGTTACTTTTCTTGACAGAAGATTTTTAATAAAATTGCCAATCTCATTACACATGTGTTGAATTACGATATCTCGCCAACTGTGGCGGTGAATTGGCAATCGAAATATGTAGTACCGCCAAGTCAGTTCGTTCGTCATCAGTCGAGATCTGTACGCACGGAGACTGGGCTGTGTTTTGTGTATGTGCTAAGCGTCATGTTTTTGTTTCACTTTACTGTTAATTAAAGTAATAATTCAGTATGAAGCACTCCATTATCTACTCTGCTACACCTTGCGTTGGTAGAAATCGCAAGAACATGACATCAACCAAATGCTGCTGTTATTTTCTTGTTTACATGCAATACCACTTGATATGTTACTTTCACTAAGAAGGTTCCCAACTTCAAGGAGCACATGCAAACTAATCTTGCAGTTAAAAAGTCTCACTACAAAGAGCAACACGCCTACAAATATTTGCAAATACTGATTTTTTACAACCTAGGATTTCTCAAGCCCGTACTTATGGTTCAACTTATCTATACTGTAGTGCGTTCTTATCTGTATAGATGGCGCGCCATCTATACAGCAATCTAAGTCACGAAATGCTTCGTCAATAAAACGCTGAAACGTTTGAGCTGCATTTTTCAGGCCGAAGCACATATAAACAGTGGCGGATTACCGCACAGGCGCATGAGGCGCGCGCCTGGGGCCTCGGCAGAGCGGGGGGCCTCCAAATAGTTGTGTGCTTCATCCTACATATGAATTTACATGCGCATCAACAAATCTCTTGAACTAAGTACAGTATCTGCTCTCCCTTTTTTTTTTAACCGCAATTTTTTTTTTATGTATACTCTACGTATAAAGGGAAGAAAAACGGGAACTGAAAGAAAAGAACAATTTACAAGACGCAGCTCTCAAGGGCCAGTTCTTCCCCGACAAAGAAAGAAAAGACATTGTAAAGCGATCATTCAGGGAGGGTCATTTTCAAACAGTATTTCCCTAAGGGCACAAGCAGGAGGAGGGGTGAGAACAGCAGGTCCTAATGTCTGTCCGAAATGAAAATTGGAGTGAAGGCATAAACAGATGTCTCATTCCACAGTATTAAATGCTTTTATGGGCGCCGATAATACGACAGCTTTGGTGTAAACTTTTGTATACAGTATAATGGATGACAAGATGGCTATCGGCAAGCGGCGACATCGACAGGAAGAGACACTCGTACTAATTAAAATGAATGTAGTAGAGCTCTTATTATTGTGATTTTGTCTCCCACTTGTTTGCATGAAATACTATAAGCTGGTTCAAACAACATATACATTTGCAATCTATGACTGGAACCATACCACCATATGACAAAAAAAAAGTGGGGTTTGAAATGAATGCTGAATGACATGCATTCTGAATCACGTGATTTTTCTGTTTCTCTTTTAACACTCCCTCCCCGGCTGAAAAAAATCAAGGGGGTTTCTTTTGCTTCTTTCTAAAAAAAAAAGCTACATTTTTGGATTGGTCAAGGAGGCTTGGGTAGACAACATCTTTGTGTCAGACCGAAAAGTGTTTATTGTTAATGTAATTGTAATGTGTGTTATTGTAATGAAAAAAATTTTCATGCCGATCCTCAAGATTTCCTTTAGGATTTAGATTGCAGAATCTCCAAAAATAACGGTAAGCAAAACTAAAAATATATAAATTATCTGATAAATTTTTATTTGAGCATTTCAATTCAACTACAGTAGTCTCTCGAGAATTCGGTCGTGCTCTAATCCGACAAACCAGTCGCGGCCCAGGCTCTGTCCCTCCAGGGATATAAGCCTTTTACCCTTGCGGGCTGGGTCGCGGGCTGGGTCGTGCTCTAATCCAGCACGTCCAGTAGTCCAGGATATTTAGGTGGTGTGGTGTCACTTTTCTCCTGATGCCCTAACCCCTTAACACGTTCTAATATTTCTTAATTGCTGATCAAGTCCTGACTATGTCTTTGCACGAAATTTCATATATTATTTCAATGGGTTTCTTCAAAGTTAATCCAGCAATTTCGGTAAAATCTGGCACACCGTGGTCTAATACGTACCGGATTAGCGAGAGTCTACTGCAGGGGTCTTCAACCTTTGAGGCATAGCAGGCCATATTGAAACATTTTATAAAGTACGCGGGCCACAACGTTATACTGTGGCATTTTTCGTTATTAAACGAAACGGGGGGGGGGGGGCATAATATAGAAGATTTTTATTCACTCTGAATACAAATAATACAAAGGCAAAGGCCACAACAGGCAGAGTGCCCAACGAGGTGGCTGAAAGAGAAAATAATAATTAATATAATAATAGTAAAAATAAAATAGAATAAACAAATAAAAAATAATAATTTCTAAATTTTTTTAAATAATTTCTTTCATTGACAATAATTTTAATTCATTCTGAAATAATTTCTTTCATTAAATTTTATTCATTCTGTAATAATTTCTTTCATTAAATTTAATTCATTCTGAACTAATTTCTTCCATTATAAATATAATTATATTTACTCTGATATAATTTCTTCCCTCTATTGAAGAAATGTTTTTCTATTAAATATTTCTTTCATTAATTTTTTAACGTCTTTCAATGAGTCTGGTATTATTTTTCAATTAAAAATTTTCATCAATTTTTAAATAATTAAAATTCTGAAATTGTTTTTAAAAGTGATTCTGATATTATTTCTTTCATTAAATATAGATTTTTATTAATTCTGAAATTATTTCTTCAACCAATTCCAATTTCCTTTCATAATTTCAATGTAAAGTAGCCATTTTCTGAAAACGTTCGGTGGGCCCAAATAGCTCCGAGCATTGACGTACGCAAGGAAGGGATTTTGAGGTTCTGACCCCCCCCCCCCCTCTTCGTTCGGAGGGGAAAAATGATGTGAAAACCCCTCCCTTGAGAAAATCTTTTGTGAACCTATGGCTCCGAGGGTCACATTTGGATCACGAGCTATATAAGTTGAAGACCCCTTTTTGCATTTAGAATGATTATTATTCATTTTTTTCAGTTAATTTTTCCTGTTTTGTTGTAAAATATGATTATTAGGTTTGCAATGTGTGAAATTATAACATAGTTTGAATTAATTAGGATTTTTCATTGATTTCCTTGTTGCATTAATTACAACCGTATAAGAAGTACAGTGGAACCTCGCTACAACGATACTCGATATTACAATAAATCCATCTAGCCCTCTACCACGATATTACTCCAAATCTTGTTTCGAATTGCCTATAGTCCATTGTTACAATTATCTCGATACAACGATATCCTCTACTACAGTGGTTTGGTTCTTAACCTATGAATAAAATAAATACTGATATGTATAAATTAATAATTGACGGACTGCAGTCTACATTTCCCAATGTAGAAACAATTTTGAGAATCTTTTTGACAATGCCTATCTGCAATGCAAGCGGTGAACGTTCATTCTCCGTACTTAAGCGAGTTAAGAATTATATACGTAATTCATTAAGTCAATTACGTTTGAGCAATTTGGCTCTTATGTTTATAGAAAATGATGTTGTACAATTGTTAGATTATGAATCTCTTATTGATAAGTTCGCGAGAATGAAGGCAAGAAAAGTTCCACTTTAAACGAACTGTTCAATCCGTTGAAATTGTCCATCTTTATAATAATAATAATAACGTGATCCTCACGTATTCCCAAGGGATCAGCATGATCCGTCCAGGGAATTTGTTAGTGGTAATATTAATTATAATCATATTATTAATCAGTAATATTAAATTACTAAAACTATGACGGATCTCCATTCTTGCCGTGTGGCTGAAGGCACCAGGACGGACATCTTAGATTACTAAAAATAGGATGCAGAATTTTACTGTGATTTTTTTTTTTTTTTAATGGGAGTGTGATTATTTTTCATCTAGTACCAGAGAATATCATTATATTTCCTTATCTTATTTTTGTGTTTATGGTTTTGGTGATGCAAAAATAAAAAAAAAGTTATGATTTTCATAATATTGTTCATTTTAGTGAACCATCTCGTTCTTATTAGGGCCAAAAGGGTGCAGTGGTGGATAAACGCAAATTTGTGGGTGGGGGCGGTGGTTGTGACCATGTGTTCAATTTTTCCAGGACGGTTCTGATTTTTTTTGGAAAAAATTCTGAATTTTCCCCCTTTTTTAAGCAAATTTATTTTCTTGGTTTGTTATTCAGTCAAAAACGTAGAAAACATTTTTTTTCCATTTAATTTTTCTACTCTCGGGGGGGGGGGGGGGGGGTGACAGCCCCTACCTTTAATCCGCCCCTGATAGGGGGGGCCTTCAGATCAGGTTGCGCCTGGGGCCTCCCAAAATCATGATCCGCCACTGCATATAAACATATTCGTATAGCCCAATGGGCGTAATTATGGCGGTTTTGGGAATGTCTTTAGGATTGATTGGTATTTGGTGATATGCTTTTATTAAATCGATTTTTGAAAAAATCTTTTTACCACTCAAGTTGATGGAAAAATCCTGTATATTTGGAAGCGGGTATCTATCTGGGATGGTTATTGCATTGAGTCCGCGGAAGTCCCCACAAATTCTCCATTCGTTGCTTTTTTTGGGTACAAGATGGATGGGACTCGACCAAGGGCTTTTTGAGGGCCGAATTATACCTTGTTGCAACAGTTCATTGAATTGTTTTTTAACAGCTGCAAGTTTTTCAGAAGACAATCTTCTAGCTTTTGCGAAAACCGGCGGTCCCGTAGTCTCGATGAAGTGCATGACAGAGTGTTTCTTTGGAACTGCATTTAGAACTGAGCTGGTAAGCTGAGGAAATTTGGCTAATATGCGGTGGTATGGAGAATCACCAGAGATCGGCGTTAAACCAAAAGAGCCGTTTTGGGATTCTAAACCATTCACTGATAGCGATGTTTCATTATCGATCAAACGAGAATTTTTAACATCTATAAGCAAACCAAATCTTTCCAAAAAGTCGGCTCCAATAATGGGATGTGAAACATCTGCCACAGTGAAAACGAAAGGAAAGTCCCTCCTTAGTCCAAGATTCAGAACTAGATTTTTGTTGCCAAACGTTTGGATTTCGGATCCATTTGCAGCATACAGTGAGAGTTTGTGAGGTTTTGTCAAGTTAGTCAGGCGTTTCGGAAAACAACTGATTGATGCGCCAGTGTCAATTAGAAATCGGAAACCCGTATTAACGTCGATGACAAATAGGCGACTATGGAGAAGGCTTTCGTCAGCTGTCGCCGAAACAGACGAGCCCACTAGTTTTCCTGAAACTGACATGGAGGAATACATTTATGAGCTTTTTCTCCAAACTGCTCATGGTACCAGCAAAGCCTTCCGTTTTTCAAAGCATCGCCGAATTTATTTCGGCTACGAGATTGAGATCGTTTGCGATAACCGCGAGATGGTCTAGGAGATCGCGAAAGCCTTTCAAATGATTGCCGTAGCGAAGCAATTTCGTTTTTCAAATCATCAAACTCTGAGTTGGTATACGGCACAGCCCTACGCCTTCCCGGTGAACTCTTTCGGCACTCGAATGAGCGAGACGTCCTACCTCGATATGACTTCTTGCAGAGACTGAGAGACCATTTCTCCCGTGTGAGACCAGTACCAACCTCTCATCACAATTCGTCTAAGCCCTTCGTCTCGACAGACTTGCTAACTTCTCCATCAGTATTCGTTCGACAAGACTGTGTACGCAAACCTCTACAACAACCATACACCGGACCATTTGAAGTTATTTCAAGAACTGATAAGTATTTTATGTTGAACATTAATGGCAATCATAAAAATGTATCCATAGATCGCCTTAAGCCATGTTTTATGTTAAATAATAATTTATGTGACACGTTCAAAAATCAGTACATTTCCAGGTCTGGCCGAAGAGTGCGATTTCGTATTGACCCTTCGAAATTAGCTATATGATTCGTAATTATGTATGGTGTATATATATATATATTGCAATTTTTTCTATTATTTGTATGATTATTATTCAAATTGTCTTCTCTTAAATGTTTCGTCTTCGACTGGAGGGGGAGTGCTGTAGTGCGTTCTTATCTGTATAGATGGCGCGCCCTCCTCACGCTCCTGGTGATTGTAAAAAAAAAGAAAAATGCCAGTTGGAATTATACCACCGATTTGTATACACGTGTCATCCTCCTCGTTATGTTTCTTTCGTATATTAAATCGTTAAGTTTTCATTACGTTTTATGTCGTCACTACAAGCATCGGATCAATACCCTTCGAATTTTGAATATTTGCATTATGTGCTGTTAGTCCAGCCTTTATTTTAGGGATGAAGGAAATTCACCCTCATGTTATTGCATACAGTGAAAGCTACATGTAACAATACTGTCTATAATGATAAACTTGCCTGTAACAATATTATATTTGGTCTCTGCAGAATTCCTGTTCAATAAGAAATGGCGTAATTGCTCAAACTGTCTACGATAACATCATCTATATAACAATATATTTTCTACATCCTAAAGTATCATTATAGATTACCCCCGGCGGTGACCTATCGGTTAGAAATTCTTCGGAATATGGACTGGGTCGCTGTTTCGGTTAGTAAGTAAGTATCATTATAGACAAGTTTTACTGTAATTATTCAATTACTGCATTATACATGACTTCTTTTTATATATGAGGGCCTTACCTCTCACTTGACAATTACTTGGGTCGTGTAAAAATGATTGTGTTTATGAAGTGACAGGGCTTGTGTCAAACTCAGCATCACAGCTAAACACCAGGGGGTCAGTGAGCTATGTGGAATGCACAAATGGTGCTACCAAATGGCAAATTATTAAGGTTATTCTTTTTTTCAACAGCTTTCACCGCAAGAATGGGCAGCAAAAATAGAAAATGATTATCACAGACAAAACAACAAAGAAACAACTGGCAACAATCTTCTGGGATACCGAAAGCATTCTTTTCATGTACTACTTTACAGCACTCTGTCACATATCACCATACAGCAACTTCCATCGATGGCCCCCTAGGTAAAGAACTTGCTTCTGACATCCTATGCCCGGATTCGAACCTGTGGACCTTGATAGTAAACTTTCATAGTGAGAGACAACCATCTTACCACTGTGCCACTCAGGCCCAACTATGCTAGTCTTTTGGTGTACTGGCTGCCGTTGGGACATTGTTGACAACGACAGGTGTTATGAAATTGCTACAAAGCTTCCGCTTCGATCACACAATTGTGCATGTGTTGTCGTGTTGAAGCGACAACACATGCCCCCCCCCCCTCCAGCAGCCATCAGACCTGTGACAATCTTGCATCTCAGACTTCACAGTGTCATCACACTCACACGATGTGGCTGCCTGGGACAACTATACCATAAACTAAACCATACATGCACCTCGTTCATATTCCTTTACAGAACTTCTAACGAACTGGTACATGTTGGAATGTGCATGTAGTGAACCTGAAATGAAGTTTGTTTCTGTGTAATGGTTGTTATGTATAATGCTGCCATCAGTTTTTCTAACTGTGAGTGAAGTGGAATGAATAAAGAACTATCATTGTAGGCCTGTTGCTCCCTGTAGCGAGACTTCCTAGGCTGTCTGTTATTACATGATGTTTGACAAAATGAAGGAAAATGTGAGGTCAGCAACTGCAATGTGATGGGGGTATTGCAGGCTATTGTCCATAGATGGTGCACCAACACACTGACATAGTGGTTCTCCACAGCCACTTGAAAACTCCCAACCAAATAGCAGAAGTGCCTGCACATGAATGGGGAGTATGTGCGATAAATGTGTAACATCCAGTTTTTGTGAATAAAATATTTTCTACCCTATGACTGCATTTGTGTCAATCATTTCCGTACAAAATCTGTCCTGAATGGGAAGCACAATTTTTAGCATTTGAAATGAGCTGGAGTGACACAAGTTAATATTTGGCAACTGATAAATGTTTTAGCAACCATACAAGATCCACGTTTCTCCTAATTTTTTTTTTTTTTACATACGATTCGTGTGCAGATTTATGAACAATGTGAAAAGTGGTAGTTACATGATTTATTTTTCAGCTGTAACTTCGAAGCTTCAGCCATTAAAAAAAAAAACGAAGGAAATAAAGTTTGCTTGAATTTCCTACTCTCTGTGGTTTATTTCCCATGGTTTGAGAGTTGTTGAATGAGATCAAAGAGCATCGATAGCCAGTGGATACGTTTTCCTTCTTCTCTAATTTCGGACAGTGATTGATTTCATAGTTTTATTTGTAAATGATATAATGATTATTTTATAAGCATCCATAAAACTAGTTGAATCCGCTAGAGTTAAAATAGGATACTCTGTATATTTTAAACTTAAGATAAAAAATAAGGCAAGAGCAATATTTGGCACATGTGTCAAATGTTTTCGCTTTCAATGAACCAGTCTAACATCATAACAAACTCTGCCTTTTATTCACCAGAGGGAGCTATAAATACACATATTTTACAATGGAGAAACATTTTCATTGCAATGGATTTTGCCTTGTTTAGTTTTTCTTTCCATATTTATTAAACCTATTCCTATTTATTTATTCAATATTGTTTGGCCGAGGCCTATACAAGAGAATGTGGAAGTTTATGTATGATGAAAATGGCGACTGATGATAAAGGAAAATTTGGAAATTGTAGTACAATCTACAGTATTTGGCGGCAGGTTGTTCCAGTCGATAATAGTTCTCGGGAAGAAGCTAAATTTGTGTCAATCTGAAGAAGCAAAGATGGGCTGTAATTTTTAGGAATGGTTGAGTCTAACAGAGAAATACGAGGGTTCAATTAGAATATTGGAAGTGTCCATATTAAAAAAACTCCATGTAGGATTTTGAAAAGAAAAGTTAAACGAGAGATAACTTGAAAGGGAGTTATTAATTAATAAATAATTAATTAATCCATGCTGGCGATTTTTGTTTTCGGCGTCCGCAGTGTCTAACGGCCTTGGCGACTTTTGGTCGGGTTGTCGGTCATATTTGGCGCCGGAAAAAAAAGTCATCAGAAATCGCCTATCTCTGGATTATACAGCACCTGTTCCAAATTGAGCTCAGAACCTCCTACCTTGAAAAAAAAATAATGCTTGGACCACCCAAAACAGTTGAAATGGCCCAACGTACATTTAGTGACCTGTAATTGAATGTAAACCTCACCACCAATGAATCCATCAGAAAAAATTACTGAATCCAAGCGAGAAAAGATCCTTTTGTATCATCGAATGACCAATTATGACCATTTGACGATCCTTCAGCGATCAAAATCAACATCATCACGATCTCAACAGCAATGCCAGTGATGGTAACCTCTTCCAGCGAAATTTCCCTCAAAAAATTCCCTTTTGACTAAATTTCCCCCCCCCCACGCACTCAGAAATATGTGCTGCCATCTAGCGGGAAAAATACATAATCAAGTATTTTACAATAGAAAAGTATTGCACTGTATTAATTTCTTAATTTTTTACAAAAATTCTTTTGTTTGATGAACTCTCAAAATTTCCCACAAATGCTAAGAAATTTCCCTCTTGGGCAAATTTTAGCCAATTTTTCCCACGAATATGGGAAATTTCCCACGAGTTACCATCACTGAGCAATGCCCTTCGGATAAACATCGTCGACTGTGACCAAAATCAACTCCCGATATAAACAAAGGATGAAGTTCGTAGTTGTTGTTATTTTCCTTCGCGTGACGTCATTGTTTTGAACATTTCTGATTTTCTTTTCGATTTCAAGCTGTTGGTAAAAAGTACCAATCGATTGAAAAGGGAACCAAAATGCGTAATTAGAATATTCATGACCGGAAAACAAAAAGATTAATTTTAGCTTCTTTTCTTTTGCCATGAAAATTTTAAAAAGTTTTTTTTTATATAGTGTTGGCAACACTGCCCATGATCGTCTATGATCTTTTTTATTTTGTAAACACTAAACAACGCAACGATGCCCGGCAGTTGGAATTGTGATACGCTTTGAAAAGTATTTAAGGATCTTTATACCGTCGAGATATTCGTTGATTAAAGTTCCGGATTCGATCATGAAGGCGACCATCGAAGATTTGTCTCCGGAACTGTTGGTGGAGATTTTCTCGCATTACATCGAGTCCGAGGGACACGCGAAGTTCTCAAGGAATGTCGTACCGGTGTGCAAATCGTGGTGGAACCTTTCGTCGACGGCTTCGCTCTGGAAAAGCTTCTCAGGGGATTTGAACTACGTACTGTCTCTGGCCAGGAGAGGATTACTCTGGTATACCCACAGCCTCAAGATATCTGGTATCGAGCCTGTTAATTCATACCCTCCTGATATATTACTCAACCCCGACCATCTATTGGCCGTGCTCTCAAACATCTCCGACCTCAAATCTCTTGAAATTACGCACAACATCATCGACGCAAGTACGATGAGTATCGTGGCAAAACACTGCCCGAATCTGCAATATTTGCAAATGCAAAATGTGGACTGTGGCAGATGTAGGTCAATTTCGCTCAAAGAACTGGACCCGATTCTCAGCACGTGCGGGCCGAACTTGAAACACCTAAACTTCCGTTGTTGTGCTATGAAGGATAGTGAACAGCTGATTACAGAAATCGCTACAAAATGCACGTCACTTGAAGTATTTGAGTGGCGCAGTCGGCCGCCCACCACGTTTCCGATTTATAAAGTTGTGATTGGTTGCCCCCGGTTACGGAAACTGTATCTATTTAGATGTAACATTGTTACCACAGGTGGGAACAATTGCGCTGGGTTCAAAAATCTGACAGTGTTCCACGCCAGTCATTGTAATTTCCGTAGAATGAACATGTACAGTTTACTGAAAAATTCAAACAATTTGGAACATTTAAAATTATATTATAATGACGATTTGATTTTCAGCGATATCTCAAAGATCCAATTCAAAAAAATCAAAGTGCTTGAAATATGCCCCGAGAGTAATGATATTAATTTGAGGACTCTTGAACAGGCAGTGGATAAGTGGAAGCACACCTTGTTGCGTCTCGATATCTGGGAATTCCGATGTGATGTCACCAGTGTACTCAAAAGTTTTTTAGATGGTAATCAGTGTCCTAAACTTGAAGTTTTGGACATTCAATTTGGAAGTGTGGATCGGAGTTTCCTTAAGATGTTCTTGCAAAAGTGCCAAAATCTGAAAGAATTCAAAGATCATACCTATTATGAAAAGTCTTTTGGAAATCTTCAAGAGGTTTTATACCAGTGTTTGATCATAAAAGTTATTTTGAAATTCATCAAGAGGTTCTGAATTTCCACGATTTCTTATGAAAACAAGATTTATATTTGTGTTTGACAAATCCCAGGCCACCTGGTGCCTAAAAAAATTGGCATTGCTGGCTAAATTGATATGTATAACTCTAATTAGAAACTGAGACAACACAAAATTTTTGGTAATTATGTAAGCATGTCTGGCAATGTGGAAAATGTTCTGAAAAAGCCAGTGAACATGATTTTAGGCTGTTTTTGTCATTAAAGAAAATGCTTGGCACCTGATTTTTTTTCTCAAGCCTTGCTTATGTACTGCCAGGGGTGGACGATTGGTGACTAAAGCCAGGATTACACTGTAAAAATTTGATAAAAGATCTTTTACAAAACTTGAAAAAACAAGTGATATAACCCTATTGGTTACATTCGCTCGATCAAATCCAACCAATGCACTTACTGATTGTATTTTTTCAAACTTTTACAGTGTAAGACCAGCGTTAGACTAAACAAGGGATCAAGATCATCAACAGAATTTGCAATACTGCTAACATTAACCTGATATTTCTGTTTTGATTTAAGTCATCACTTTTTTTCTTTTAAACTGTCGAGACATGGCAAGTTTTTCAATAGCAATCGGTGGTCTTCTAGATTACTGTCCAGTACCTAAATTTTTCCATGTGTGATTTCTAAAGAAAATACAAAATTTTTCTGAATTTATGTTGGTCCATCAACAGGGCGGGACAAATTCCAGGTCACCATGGTGACCAAAACTTTTTTTATATGTGGCTACTCGATTAGAATCGGGACCATTGGCATATGCAAAGTGAGTAGAGTTGGCAAAAACCTGTGTTTTTCCAGAAAAGCCTAACCCATTCAGATTTTCCTGGGTTTTTGTGAATATACTGTTTGCAATGCCACATATCAATGTACATTCAGTCGAATCCCATTTTAACGAACTCCAAGAGGCTGGAGAAATCACTTCGTTATAATGAAATTTCATTATTTTGTTCCTATGTATATAAACTTATTTGAGGGATTATGAAAGTATACATTAAAACAAGATTTTTGCTATAATGGTATTCGTTAAAACCAGGGTTGGCAGGTTATTGACACGTGGCAGTTTTTGACGGTTTAAACTGTCACGTCAAAAACCCCCCGTCAAAAACCTCAAATATTGCTTTTCGATATAAAAATTCCCATTGGAAATGCACACGTTAATTACATGTAATGTTTAAAGTGACTATGTTATACAAAGAATAAATATTTAATATGATTCTAAAATAATTGTTTACTCTCTACAAAATTATTTTGCACAATATATATATATATATCTATTTTTTTTTCTTATAAAATATACAATTTGAATAAAGCATAGCATAAACACGAAAGAAAAAATGATGGAATGATTTGACATTCTCTGATTCAAGATGATTCTTGACCTTCCAAAATTTCTTCAACTGCTTATATATATGTGCATTGATATAAACCATCTGCTGTACTCGTTTTACAGCAGATACGAGTTTTACAAAAGGTTTATTACATCATATATGTATGGTGATTTCTGTTAATAAATTAACTAGATAACCACTGATACTTAAAACGATACGCTTGTTGTGCATAACATTGAAATATATCTAGCGATCAAAATACTAAATTGTAGGACTAAAATGTCATTTAATTTGGCAATGCTAGCTTGCATATGTCAAACTTGGTTTATTCTTACTTTTGCACTATGATATGGTACATTTACTAGCATTTATAATGCAATGGTTTTCCAATTGAAGCTGTTTTCAAACGTGCAAAACAAATACTTTGGGTATCAAGTCTTGTCAGCTCTGCTTTGGTTGAAAATACTCTTTAAAGCTCTGTGAATTTATACACCCTGATCTAAGAAATTTTTAGGTGAAAATAAATGAGTTTAATTAGTGCATTAACAGATGCTGCGAGATAATTTTTATATGGAATAAAATTTTGGGCAGATCACAAAATTTAAAATATCAAAATTGGTATTTTTTCCTAAGTAATTATAATTCTGCATATAAAACCCTTTAATCTAAATAAAAAAAAGTAAGTGTTTTGTTATTTATAACATATCTATAAAGTTAACAAAAACTATTTGACATCATTGACAGTAAGATTTTGATAGTTTTAATACCGAGTTAGTTTCTGGGGTCAAAAACCTAACCCTGATGCCCTATTATACATATTTTGAATAAGCAGCTCTATTCCACTTAGTACATTGAACACAGGTAATCAGTAGCTTAGAAAAACAAACCATGAAATTATATTTTATATGTTCTAGACTCTTATGTTGAAAAATTCAAAATTGCAAATTATAATTAATATTTTGTTTTAATTATTGTAATAAATTACTGTTTAAAAATAAAACATTGCAATATGCCAAAAAGTAAGTTTTTCATCATATTGTACACCTATTGTGTTCAAAACATTATCAAAAGGCATTCATTTAGGTTTTTGACGGTTTTCGACAGTTTTTGTTGGTTTAAACCAGTTTTTGACAGTTTAAACCAGTTTTGATGCTTGTCATGTCAAAAACCCAACCCTGGTTAAAACGTGATTCAACTGTATTAAGTAATAAACATAATTGTTTGTATACATCTAATTAGATATATATACTTAGTAATAAGTATAATTAATATTTCAATATCATGCTAATTGAATTTTAATATCAAATTAGTATTAGTGAGATTGAGCTACTTTTAAAATGTTAAAATCCTAATTTCTTTAAAATGTTTCTAAGCTTTTCTGTACTATTATATATTATGATAACACTCTCTTCTCCCATGCAGAAAAATCCTTGTGTTCAGCCAGTAATTTATTTACTGATTTCAAGTGTTGGTGAGTTTTCACCATCGGTGGAAAAAACTGTCCCTGCAAAAATAGGTTTTTGCCAACTGGAAAAAATTGATTTTTCCTCCATTTATGCCTGTAAATCGTTATTGTGCATTTTATTATTTTTCTGAATGCAAATATGATAGTACGAAGGTTTTTTAACAACTGGCTGTTGCGAAGATATATTTTCGAAAGAGAGAAAATTCAACTGCCCCTGCGGGGAATCGAACCCACGTCCTTTCACTTTCCGGGTGAATGCACTAGACCAGTGGTTCTCAACCTTATTTTGTCCATGGCCCCCTTTCAACTATTTCTTATTCCTATGGCCCCAGAATTGTCTAAAATATATAAATATGTTTGAATTTAATTTGATTAATTTTTAATTTATGAAAATAACGAAAGAGCAAAATAAACGTAATAGAATACAGTAAAAAAATTAGAATAAATTATTTTCAATCAATGTAAATTCTGCGCTTGAAGACGACACAATGTCATCAAGTTACTGTAAATACAAATACAACGCCACAACAGGCAAAATGCCCAACGAGGTGGCTGAGAAAAAGATGCCCATAAAAATATGGATGTCATATATTTCAAAAATACAGCAACCCAATCAAAAATGCAATTAACAAAAATTATAAACAATATATATATGCATGATAGAATACTATACAATGCCCATAAAGAATACTTATGGTTGTCTTATTCTAAGTATGGATAGCTTCACGATTTACCCCAACATGTTTATCGTATTTCTTTTTAAACGTGTCAATTGTGTTACAATTTATTACCTCCGGGGGTGAGCTATTCCATTTATTAACAACCCTATTAGAGAAAAATTCCCTGCGACACCATAACCTTGCATTGTCCCTCACCAATCGATATTGGTGTCCCCTTGTAAAAAGCAGTCGATTGGCGGTGTACTAAAAGTTCATGGTCCATCCTATCCATCCCATTGAAAATTTTGAATACATCGATCATATCTCCTCGACACCTGTGTTCATCCAATGTAAACATATTCAAAAAATGAAGTCTCTCTTCATAACTCAAGCCATGTGTGCCAATAAGGACACGCGTAGCTCTTCTCTGCACCCCTTCAACCAAGTCTATGTCCCCCTGTAGGTATAGTCTCCAAAACCTTACAGCATACTCCAGTCCAGGACGAACTAAGCCTCGAAAAAGCGGAAGAATGACTTTAGGAGAACGCGAAGAGACCTTTTTGAAAATGAGACCAAGCATTCTATTCGCTTTTTTGACAACCGCTGAACAATGTTCAGAAAACTTAAGTCGCTCGTCAATGAGAATTCCCAAATCGGTGACCCTATTGTACGAAGTGAGATGAACACCGTAACCAACTCTCACGGAGAAAAATACATGCACAGCTGCGTCCACCCATACCTGCAATGAAATGCTTCAGCGATTATTTCTGATCAATTTCACGGAATTTTATACACAGAATAAACCAGAGATGGGCAAACTTTTTAAGGGAAGTAAGCCAAAAAAAAACAGAGAAAGAAAAATTTTGGCCAGCCAAGCAGTGCCGTCTTAAGACATGGGCCCAGGGGCCCTCACAAAATGAGATCTGGTTGAAATTTTCGAGAATTTGCCCGATAGGACCTCAGAAAAATTACTTGGCCTGGGGGCCCATGATGCTCTTAAGACGGCACTGTCATCGCCCCCCTCATGTCCACTCGTAGTCCCCCAATTGTGTCTGCAGCTGGTATCGCCCCTCTGAAGAGTCCCATCGCTCACCAGGGGGTGATATCACCCACTTTGGGAAACACTGGCTTAAGCTATCTGGAAATGTGCAATGGGTCGATAAAGTGATTTGACAATCATTTGTACGCCATTTGAGTGATTTGGTCTCTTCATAACTCAAGCCCCGTGTGCCAATAAGGACACGCGTAGCTCTTCTCTGCACCCCTTCGACCAAGTCTATGTCCCTCTGTAGGTATGGTCCCCAAAACCTTACAGCATACTCAAGTCCATGACGAACTAAGCCTCGAAAAAGCGGAAGAATGACTAGGAGAACGCGAAGAGACCTTTTTGAAAACGAAACCGAGCATTCTATTCTATTTTTTCACCACTGCTGAACAATGTTCAGAAAACCTATGCCGCTCGTCAATGAGAATTCCTTCTGGAAATCAAGGTAAACAACATCTACATTTTTGCTCTTACCCAAAGCCTTAGTCACGTGATCATAGAAGCAAAGGAGGTTAGTTACACATGACTTCCCCTTCCTGAACCCATGCTGATTATCCGACGATACATTATTCTCGTCTATCCACTTCACAAACTGCCTTTTGATGATAATTTCCAAAATTTTCGAGTGGGAGCTCGTCAAACTCACTGAACGATAATTGGACACAGCTTCTCTACTACTCTTCTTAAATATCGGAGCAACGTTAGCAAATTTCCAATCCTTTGGGACGATACTCTCAGCAACACTACTCCTGTATATCTGCGCGACTGGCCCCAACAATTCATTAGCATATTCCCTAAGGACCCTGGGATAGATATCATTTGGTCCTGGTGCTTTGCTTGCACATACATTTCTTAGAAGATTTAGGACCTCCACGTCTCCTACTTGAATATCGTTGAGGGTTTTATTACCCCATGCAACACCCGTATATCGAATATCATTGTCTCCATTAAAAACCGACGCGAAAAAGTCATTGAAAGCACTACACATGCCTACATTGCTTTCTAACCTAAAGCCTCCTATCGAGATGGGGCCCTTACATCCATTATTGACGTATCGAAAAAATGATTTTGGGTCAGAGCCAATGTTATCTGCCAACCTAGATTCAACTTCCTTTTTACTATCCCTTATCGCTTTCTTCAACAGTCTTCTTTCATCAGTAAACAATGATAGGCCACCTCGTCCACTTTTATACTCTCTGAATGCTCTTTTCTTTTCAAGATAAAGGTTCCGCACGCTATCCGTGAACCATAGAGGGTGCGATGCGCAAACGCGCTTTTTTCGAACAAAGGGTATGACGTCGTGCAAAACAGATGACAGCTTCGTACTAAATTCTTCCCATTGACTTACCACCCCTACTCATTCCAACCGGTCTTTGAAAACTTCCGCTAACCTTCTTCGCAAAACATCAAAGTTAGTTCTCCGAAAACAAGGAACCAGTCTTTTGTTATCAACCTTACCCGAGGAAAAGTTACAGTGAAATCTGATGATACGATGATCACTGGAAGAAAACTCTTCCCCTACCGAAACATGTTCAACTAGATCCTCAGAACTAGTAAGAACTAAATCCAAAATAGCAGTACCCCTAGTGGCTTCTGATACATGCTGATACAAAACATTTTCGAACACCAACTTAAGAACGTCTCTTTCATACTGATCTCTGGATAAAAGGTTCACCTAATCAATACCTGGGTAATTGAAATCCCCTAGTATGAGAACCCTCTTACGATTACACATGTAGGAAATTTCATCATGGATGAAATTTGTATTATTTCAAATTAGTTTATTTTTGTGTGAATGATTATGGTTTCGTTGAGAAAATGTCAGTTGTAGCTTCCAAAATACGCGTTCCTGTAGTGATAAAAATCGCAAAATGTGGTAGCAAGCAGTTTTATTAATTTTATTCTCTTCATGCGGATAAAAGTAGTAATGAGAGAGTAGCCACACAAATTAATCACAAATGAAAAGTTCAACGTTTCACATCGTTTTCAACAATAATACATGTATCAAGGATGTAGGTTCATGTTGTAGCCCTACTATAAACTTAAAAAAACGAACTAAAATACGTGTGAAAAATATTTAAATATTTGTTTGAAACATTCATTCCAGAGAAATCACGTACGCAGTCACAGGGCCGGATTAACCATTAAGCAAAATAAGCACGTGCTTAGGGCATCAGTACTAAAGGGGCACCACCAAAAATATATCATATGGTATTTTTTTTAATGCGCGATTTTTTTTTCAACATCGATCATCCGATAGAAGATCCTAAAGCCGGGTTTTCCTAGGAGCAGGTTTCCTGTGCCACGCGCAACGTGATTCACCCAGCGCGACACGCCGTCCACACACCAGTAAGAAAAGCAGCATGACTGTTTTCCTACAGAGCGCAATACGCCTGACGACAGCACTTTACGTCCGGCGTGATTGGCCGACTGCTTCTGGAGGAGTCAAATGCGTCGTGCGCCGCGGTTTTGCCGATATTCTCTTCACTTTCCCTTCCCTTCAAAGCGGAGCATGCAGACTACAGAGTAGCTGATACCAAAGCCATATACTTTATATAGCCGCCCTGATCTGATGCGTCTCGCTAGGAAAACGCAAACGCGTGGCGTGATTATGTAACACGTTTCTGTCGGCGCGAAATGGTCAAACTCGGTTCACGCTGCGCAACAAACCTATTCCTAGGAAAACCCGGCTTGAAATTTTAAGAACACTTGATTGTAATAGTTGAAGATCATTATCACAAGGATGGCACAAAAGATGAGAAACTAATAATATTGGTTAACTAGACCACATTATTTTGCTGAGTTTTTTTATTAGCTTTTCGCAATTTTCATAAAGTACGCCCAGGGCTGTCTCTTAACATTATCACACGCCCACATACAAAGCGATTTTTCTGAGAGAGGCACTACTACCTAGCTAAAAATTCCTACCTACCTATTTGCACAATGGTGAATCGTCAGAAATAATATACTTACTCGCAGGGCCACAACTGGATACTTAGTTAGCCGGGGCAACCACTCATTTAGGCACCCCCCCCCCGTAATGCTGAAGGATAGGTTAAATGGTTAAATCTGCGCCCCCTTTTTAATATGCCGGGGGCACCAGATTCGCCTGCTCCCCCCAACTACTTGCGGCCCTGCCTATTGGTAATATTATGGCCATTCTAAGATTCAAAGGTTTCTCCTTGGAGTGTTGTTACAGTCTTTATCTCATCAACCGTTCGTCGTAGTGGTATGGCTCTAATTTTAAAAATTCTAAAAATGTGACCAGAAATTACCCTGTACGAGTTTTGAGGATGAAAATATAGTGTACACAAAATAAAAAATGAAATTTTTATACGATCCTTCCCCTCCTTCCGTCCTCTAACTTCCAATTAGACAGTTGTTGCTCTTTCTCTTCTGAGCCCAACAAACAAATCACATGTTTTTAACTCCATTATTCCCTGAGATATTAAAATTCAAAAATCGGAGACCAGTCCACGCTGAGGAGAATTTCACGGCCCAATGCAAAAAAAAAAAAAAAAAAATTGCGGCCCTCTCTAAATTTTTTTTATGTAGTTGCTCCCCGACTTACAAACTTTTCGAGTTACGAACATAAATCTTGAAATTTTGTTTTCATGAAAAGAACGAATTCTATCACACTCATTTTTTTTTCATTATTTCAGGAACGCGTCGATAGTCTGGATCGTAATCAAACACGATCCATTGAGAGGCAATGACATTTAAATTAATTCTACAAAATTCATACATTATTAATAATAATTGGCGCGTGATCCACCTGGTGACACTTCATCGTGGCTCGAACCATATTGAACAGACATAAATTTTTTTCATACTTTCAAAGCCCTTCATCATCCCTTTATCAAATATACGTTGCAATTCGATAACTTTGATCATTTTTCGAATTTTTTATTGATGTTTTTGTTTAATTAATGGAAATTAATAGAAGTAAAGGAATCAAGTACTGAAATTCCATGACCCCCACAAAAGTGGGGCTGACAGGCAGGATCGTCGTAATAGCATCATAGGCCCCGAGCCAAGGGATTTTTCGGAGGCCCTACCTGAAAAATTCAACTACGTCTCGTTTTTCTGAGGCACCTCTTCTCTTGAGGCTCTTCGGGCACGGCCCGGGGTGGGGTCGTCTTAACATGCGTTAAGACGACACTGCCTAAGGTTCGCACCAGGCGTCCTCATTTTTCAGTTTTGAATCTGGTAACCCTATCTGAAGACCACATAATCCGTATTTTCACTTATTTGTTCGATCATCCATATTGTCCGAATGTTTTTGTGGAAAGAAATAATTATTTTTTCTACATAAAATCGATTGTTGCAAATGTACGAATTTTGTTGCCGAAATTTTCGTCTCATAAAAAAGTTTCATGCCAAAAAATGACAAAGAACTCTTCCTATCCCTCTTTCATCATCTCATGAGTTTCCCGAAATTTCGAGATTAAATGGCAGCACCAACAGTATATAAATCAAGCCTCTGGAGAGAGTATGACGTCAGCGGTCTCCGCCTTGGCAGGGCTGAGAACTGTGCCCCCCAATATCTTTCGTCGGAACATCACGTGACTCGGTGGAAACAAACACGACCCCCCCCCCCCTGTTATTTTCTTATGGCATAAATAAGAATTTAAAATAATAAATAAAAGAATAATTTCAGCTTGGACGAGATAATTCCGAAATTAATGAAAGTTATAATTTCAGCATTAAAGAAAGATAATTTCAGCATTAATGGAAGAAAATATTCTATAATTAATGTAAGAGATAATTACAGCATTGATAAAAGTGATAATTCCAAAATTAGTGAAAGAATTAATGAAAGAGATAATAATAAAATCAATGAAAGATAATTCCAGAATGAAGGAAAGAGATAATTCCAAAATTAATGAAATAAACAAATCCAGAATTGATGAAAGCAATTATTTCAGAAGTAATGAAAGAAATAAAATAATTAATAAAGGAAATAATTCCAGAATTAATGAAAGAATATTCAAAAAATAATGAAGGAAAATTCAAGAAATGATGAAAGAAATGATTTAATCTCTCTTTAGATGAGTTCTCTCTCTCTATCCATTTTTTAAATCTTTAAAACCCAATATTTAGAGACCGAACTGTACATTTCTATGGAAAAATTGCCAGGAGGGAAGTTTGTTTTCACCGAGTCCCGTAATTTCCTTGCATTTGATGTCGCTGCAGTCAATGGTGCTACGCGGTGGATGCTCCCGCCAGTAATATAATCTCTGTCGTCTGCTTCTCTCCAGGTTACTTGTTTTGGGCGTCTCCTTGTGTCCTAAAAGAATTACTGAACTGGTAGTTCAAACTTCCAGTTCTGTTTGTGAGCTTTAGCTTGTAGGGAACCGACTTCTTCTCTGTCGTCTGCTCATTAAGAGGCTCTTTGTTTTGGACGTCTCCTTATGCTCAAATAAAATAACCGAACTTATAGTTTAAATTTCCAGTTCAGTTCACGAGCTTTGTTTATAAGGAGCTCAGCGGAATAAAGAATATAGTTTTTTTTACTTAAACTTCATCACCACATGAGGCACTTTTAAATTTGACATTAGATGGCAGCACATTAATATAAAGTGCAGTGTGAAAAAATTCACTTTTTACGATCTTACCTGTCGTCGGACGTGGAGGTCCTATGTTTTGGATGTCTCCTTGGGTCTTGAAAAAATTACTGAACTGGAATTTTGATCTTTCAAGTCAGTTTATGAGCTTTGTTTATAAGGAGCGTAGCTGAATGAAGAATTTAGTTTTTTATACCTGAGCTTCTCGTCATCACCACATAAGGCACTTCTGATTTCGAAAGTAGGTAGCAGCACCAACAATATTTTTAAAAATAAATTTCTTAAAGTATTCTAGAGTATTAAATTAATTTTAATTCCCTTTTAAAATTGTTAGTGCCATTGTGAATTCGCGGCAAATGCTACAAGGCAAAAAAAAAACTGCTATTGGCGGACGGCGTAACATTTCGAGTCACCCGGTATATACGGATTTTGTCATTGCATACGCAGTGACAAAACTGTTCATGTGAACATAATAATGATTCATTATCAGGATTTCAAATCCAAGGGGCCATTCAAGTATTACGTAAGCAGATTTTCAGCCATTTTTGACCCCCCCCCCGTCAGCAGCTTAGAATATTTCATATCTTCAAAAAGGGGTGGTTGATGACGTAAGCCACCTTCAACCCCCCCCCCCCACGTCATCAAAAGTCAGCGAATCCGAAACCCCCCTCTTATCAGTTTGTTGACTTCAATTTCGATACGGTGAAAATCTGATATTTCGTTGGATGACAAGTTACCTTCAAGTGGCTTTTTGGTTCATAATGTGGCCGCTCTCTCAAGGGCGAACGAAGCAACCAGCAAGTTGGCTTAAACACAACACAATATTTCACATAATAGTCTTTACTATATTTAATATACAAGGCGCATAGGTAACGGGGCATATGGCATTTTACTGGTGAACCATTGGTCCTAGAGGCATACTTCCAATTGGAAAAAGTACCCTAATAATGTGTAGTACTCAGATATTTGATTCATGTTGCCAGGAGTCACATAGTTATTAAAATAAAAATGTTAAGTTTTTATGTAAACACCCTGTGCCCCAAAACACAATGTGAAAGTTGTTTCCCGGTCTCCAACAAAAACATTCATCGTTTCTAAGTGCAATATTCACTGAGATATTCGAAGAAAGTTGGGGAAAAAAAATTATTAAAGGCGAGGAAACCATTTTACCCGCATTTAATGCTGTTTTTTTTCCCCCAAATTTCCTCAATTTTTCGAATTCGCATATCTCGGTGAATATTGCACTTAGAAACGTGAAATTATTTTAGTTGGCATCGGGAAAGACAGAGCAACAATGTCTTAATTGGGTTCTTTAGCACACGGGGATGGTATAAAAAGTTTTTTATTTTTATTTTATAACTACACAACCCCTTACAACATGAATGACATATCTGAGTTGGGCACGTGATTCGGATACTTTTTCTAGTTGGGTATGTCTTTAAGACTAACGGCTCGCCAGTAGTGCCATACGCCCTGTTACCCATGCAGTCTGCATATACGCGTAAAAAAATACAGTCGACTCTCGTTTTAACGAATACCGTTATAACGGAAAAAATATCGTTTTAACGAAAACTTTTCTAATCCCCCCGGATAAGTTTACATAGGAACAATATAAAAATCTGAAATTTAACGAAATTTCTTTATTATTCCGGTCTCTTGGAGTTCATTATAACGGGGTTGACTGTATTCCCACCAAGAAAAATCAGATATTTTTGCAATTTTTGATGTGGAAGCAATACTTTTTATAATGACTATGTCATTTTACTTTTATAAATTTAAGAAGGAAACAAAAGAAAGAAAGGGTGGGGAGAAAAAAAGAAAAATGGCCAAGGAGGCTCGCGGTTGTGCGTAAATGCCTTGAAATTCCACTTGTGCGCAAGGGGATTCGGGCCTCACTCTCAGTTTTATGACAAAATTTCACATTTATGACACGTTTGACTACGGTCACGATTAACCTCTATACATATATAGCTCTTTCAATATTAAAATATTTCATTTATACGAAGCACAATTTCAGTTATTTGGCATTTTCATTTTGACTCGAACTCCAAATCTTTGGCATTTAGACATCATTTCCATGCAGATTGTGAAAAATGCGTCGCTGAATTGGTTTTGCATGCGTATTATCAACACTAAAAACCACAAATTTTAAGTTGACAGATACAAAGATACGCATTGAGCCGGTCGGTTGTGGACATTTCAAAGTGAAGACTTACGTGAGAATTTATTACAAGTTTCTGAAAAATCAGCAGATGCCCTGACTCTCAAATAAACGGATTTAAATTGCTTTAAATGTGGTCATACGCCATTTTAGCAGTACAGGAAAATTGCATTGAAATTATTTGGGATGTTGCAGGCCAGCAGCAGGCTTACGTAGTAGGGCAGTTAATAGGAAGCATTACAGTATAGATTAAAAAAAACTTTAAAGATGTGGTGTCAATCTTAGTCCTAAGTCCCAATACATTATCTGCTTGGATTGCATATAGAAACCAATCAGCAAATCAGATGACGTTAAGACCGTCTTAAATATGTTTAAAATCATGTTTTTCCTGTTAAATTGAAAGGAATGGCATATGAATACTTGCGATTTTGAAACAACAGCAAATTTATGCAATTACAGTTTCTTAAGTTATACAGCAATGCAGTTTTAAAAAATGTAATTTCGTGGGTATTTTTCCTCATGTATGATTTGGTCTCTTGGAGTTCGTTATAACTGAATTCGACTTTATTTCTTTTCATTGGACGCAATGGGTGTTGGCACACCCCTCCCCAAAAATTCATTAAAAAGATACCCCAGAGCAATCGTTCTTTATTCAATTTTTATAAATATATTCCCCATCAGACCACTCAGGTTTAGAGGTGCCGCGAGTTCGATACCCGGTTCGTCCTTGTCAGAAAACTTTCCTGACACAGGGGTACAACAAAAAATGACGACTTGACCGCAGCACAAAATTGCTGAGTCCCCCATCGAGGGGTTAGCGCACCAACCTCTCGATGAGTATAAGAAACAAGCCTGCCGTTCGGAATCGGCCATAAATTGTAGATCCCGGTCTAATTAGCCCTTGTGTGCAGAAAATGACCGTGATGCGACAAAAATGATCAATGATCAGACCACTCAGTGCCGGTTGAAGATAGCTTGTCGGTGAATTTTCCGGCGGTGAATTTTCCGTAAACCGTTTTCATGCAATTACAGACGGATAACCATCTAGTTTATCACAAAGCTATCTTCATCCGGCACTGAGTGGTCTGATCATTGATCATTTTTGTCGCATCACGGTCATTTTCTGCACACAAGGGCTAATTAGACCGGGATCTACAATTTATGGCCGATTCCGAACGGCAGGCTGGTTTCTTATACTCATCGAGAGGTTGGTGCGCTAACCCCTCGATGGGGGACTCAGCAATTTTGTGCTGCGGTCAAGTCGTCATTTTTTGGGTTTACGGAAAATTCACCGACAAAAATTCACCGCCATGCAATTCAATTCACCGACGACAGTTCGATGCGAGTCAGTTAGCGAGGGAATGAGCGATTGAGTTACTGAGTGAGTGAGTGACTGAGTGACCGAGTGAGTAAGTGATTCAGTGAGCGAGTAAGTCAGTCCGTGAGTGAGTGAGCGATCTAGTGAGTGAGTGATCTATTGAGTGAGTGATCTATTGAGTGAGTGATCTATTGAGTGAGTAAGTGCCATGTCCTAAAGATATGGCGGAAAGTTTAAATAATGACTTTATGAGAAGAAATTCAGATGATACGGATTTGGGTTGCTGTATTTTTTAAATATATGACATCCATATTTATTGTGGGCATCTTTTTCTCGCTGGGCATTTTGCCTGTTGTGGCCTTGTATTTGTATAAATTACAAATTGCTGTTGCCCAATACAAGATAGTATATTCAACAAAATTCCATTAACTCTGTTTTACTCAGAAACTTCTAATGGAATGTTAAAAGGGATAGTAACAGAATTAAAAGATAATAAAGTAGGTGGATACGCGATGAATTAACTTCCTAAAAATGCTTAAAATCATGTCCTGTTATCACTTTGATGTTATAAAAAACATCGCTGATCATCAGTAACCAATGGATTTTTTTTATGATGAACTAGCTGTTACCCGCGATTTCACGTGATGAACTTTCAAAAATCCCGCCTTAGTGCGTATCTAGTATATGTACTCTATATTTACTATATACGTATATATATACTTCCTATGCAACGGAAATTAGTGACGATTTTTTTATTACGGGAGTCGGTGACGTTTTTTGAGTGATGGAAATCTGTTACGTTTTTGTGTTACGGAAGTCGGTTACGATTTTGGGGTCAAGTTTTCATTTAACTCTTGCATATATCGGACCCATTTGACACATCGGGACCAAGTAATGTGCATGTACCCCGAGTTTCCCACATCCTACAGCAGGTCCCCTAAGCTGAAATGGATGGCGGGCTCCCAAACCAGCTTTTTCACGGGTCCCTCTGTGCTTAATTTATAGTGTGAAAATATCAAAAAGCGATAAGAAACGTTCCGGCGCCTGTCAGCCCTGCCCTCATGGGGGGTCATGCCGAGAGGTATGTATACGTAAAATATACATATATCACCAGTGCTCCCAACATACAGGGTCGGGGTACCCGGGGGAATGTACATATATATCATGGGGAAATTAAAAGGTTTCATTTCCAGGGGTCCTTGCGATAGTGGGAGCCCAAGGTATATCCAGTCTGGGACCCCATAAAATTTGCGAATTCGGTCAAGGGTAAATTCTTTAATCTCTGCGCAGAGTCCCGGTATTTCTTTCTCCTAATCAATGTGATGGTTTTGTCCACTTACAATTTGCTCCATCCGAACTTCATTCAATCTCTGTTCCCTTTTTATGGCACCGATGAACTTCCATATATCTGGGTGGTGAGCAGATAATTGCTGTTGGAACGCTCGATGCCATCCTTCTATAGAATTGTTGGTAAATCGTTACGCGTTCCTTGAAAGCAGTTCCAAATGTCAAAGCGCGGCTGACGACGACCACCGCGACGAAGAGGACGCCCGATCCAAGTGTCTTCAAATCTACACTTCATCATAAATACGTTTTCGGAACAATCGGATTTTTTAATCATTTGTGACACTACTAGGTTAAAAACTAACTAACTAACCAATTCACTCACTCCCTCACTCACTTACTGACCATTCACTCACTCCCTCACTTACCAATTCACTCACTCCCTCACTTACCAATTCACTCACTCCCTCACTCACTTACTGACCATTCACTCACTCCCTCACTTACCAATTCACTCACTCCCTCACTCACTAACCAATTTACTCACTCCCTCACTCACTTACTGACCATTCACTCACTCCCTCACTTACCAATTCACTCACTCCCTCACTCACTTACTGACCATTCACTCACTCCCTCACTTACCAATTCACTCACTCCCTCACTCACTAACCAATTTACTCACTCCCTCACTCACTTACTGACCATTCACTCACTCCCTCACTCACTTACTGACCATTCACTCGGTTTACGGAAAATTTACCGCCAACAATTCACCGCCGGAAAATTCACCGACAACAATTCACCGCCATGCAATTCACCGCTAGGAAAATTCACCGACCAACAATTCACCGCCATGCAATTCACCACTAGGAAAATTCACCGACCAACAATTCACCGCCATTCAATTCACTGCTAGGAAAATTCACCGACCAACAATTCACCGATATGCAATTCACCAACGACAGTTCGATGCGAGTCAGTTAGCGAGGGAATGAGCGATTGAGTTACTGAGTGAGTGAGTGACTGACTGACCGAGTGAGTAAGTGATTCAGTGAGCGAGTGGGTTACTGATTCAATGAGCGAGTAAGTCAGTCCGTGAGTGAGTGAGCGAGCTGCTAAGTGAGTGAGCGATCTAGTGAGTGAGCGATCTAGTGAGTGAGTGATCTATTTAGTGAGTAAGTGCCATGTCCTAAAGATATGGCGGAAAGTTTAAATAATGACTTTATGAGAAGAAATTCAGATGATACGGATTCGGGTTGCTGTATTTTTGAATTATATGACATCCATATTTATTGTGGGCATCTTTTTCTCAGCTACCTCACTGGGCATTTTGCATGTTGTGGCCTTGTATTTGTATAAATTACAAATTGCTGTTGCCCAATACAAGATAGTATATTCAACAAAATTCCATTAACTCTGTTTTACTCAGAAACTTCTAATGAAATGTTAAAAGGGATAATAACAGAATTAAAAGATAATAAAGTAAGTGGATACGCGATGAATTAACTTCCTAAAAATGCTTAAAATCATCTCCTGTTATCACTTTGATGCTATAAAAAACATCGCTGTGATCATCAGTAACCAATGGATTTTTTTTATGATGAACTAGCTGTTACCCGCGATTTCACGTGATGAACTTTCAAAAATCCCGCCTTAGTGCGTATCTAGTATATGTACTCTATATTTACTATATACGTATATATATACTTCCTATGCAACGGAAATTAGTGACGATTTTTTTATTACGGGAGTCGGTGACTTTTTTTGAGTGATGGAAATCTGTTACGTTTTTGTGTTACGGAAGTCGGTTACGATTTTGGGGTCAAGTTGTCATTTAACTCTTGCATATATCTTGACCCATTTGACACATCGGGACCAAGTAATGTGCATGTACCCAGAGTTTCCCACATCCTACAGCAGGTCCCCTAAGCTGAAATAGATGGCGGGCCCCCAAACCAGCTTTTTCACGGGCCCCTCTGTGCTTAATTTATAGTGTGAAAATATTAAAAAGCGATAAGAAACGTTCCGGCCCCTGTTAGCCCTGCCCTCGTGGGGGTCATGCCGAGAGGTATGTATACGTAAAATATACATGTCACCAGTGCTCCCAACATACAGGGTCGGGGTACCCGGGGATTGCACATATACCTTCATGGGGAAGTTAAAAGGTTTCATTTCCAGGGGTCCTTGCGATAGTGGAAGCCCAAGGTATATCCAGTCTGGGACCCCATAAAATTTGCGAATTCAGTCAAGGGTAATTGCGTGGGGGGGGGGGGGGGCGGCTGGATTTTATTCGTTGGTAAAATGAATATTTGCAGTGGCCCTCACAGGGGGATGTCCGATTGGCTTCCGAGTCAGGGGTCTCGTTTCATTTTGGGGGCACTGGATGAATCTCATTCTTTTCTGTCGTTTAACATTGTAGAATTTTCAACAGCGGAAGCCTGAGATAAATCCAGTGTCTGGGTGCCCCACTAAATATCTGCGTATTGGGTCCCCGTTACTGGATGTGGGCCCTGGATTTATTTGTTTTAAAATTGATAAAAATTAAAAATTTTCGTGGCCACTCACAGGGGGTATGTCCGACAAGCCTTCAGGTCGGGGCCCCATGGGAAAAGTTGACAGGTTTCATTTCGGGTGTCCCTGGATGAATCTCATTGATTTTTGTTGTTTAACATTGTAAAATTTGCAACACATCGGTAGCCCGAGATAAACCCAGTCAGGGCCCCCACTACAATTCAACGAATTGGAGTTTGGGGACCCCCATGGGGAAGTTTTCTGGGGTTACTTGATGAATCACATTTGTTTTTTGTTGCTTTATTATTATAAAATTCGCTTCTTCTGTAAGCTGGTGCTTTCACGTGTCCCTTTCCATAGCACGCTGATGAAGTGAAACGAAATAAACAAGATATGTTATGAAGAGAAGGGGGGGGGGGGGGGGTTGGCCGCCAAAGGTGGTAGGGGGGCAGAGCCCCCTAGTACTGTATATAAAATACCATGTCCTGACCGATTCATCATCGCCGAGCCAAAACCGCTGAAGCTGTAAATATCAAATTTTGTGAATAGTTTTTTTCACGACGTAAAGACTCACTACTCACTAAGAAATGGTTTTTCCATATTCGACAACCTAAGGGCGTCATAAGAGGGGAGGGGGGGGGGGGTCAACGTTGAAATCATGCCGAGCCGAAACAGCTGAAGCTATCAATATGACATTAGATCAATATTGTAATATAGACTCATTGAGAAGGGATTTTTCCAAATTCAACCCCCTAAGTGGGGTTTCAAAAGTTATATGGAGCAATCAGCACTGAGCCGAAGTCGCTTAAGCCATAAAGTTAGTATTATATTTTATAACGTACATACACACTAAGACAGGATTTCTGAAAGTTCATCACCCATGGAGGTTATGAGGTGAGAGTAATTTTGAGATTGCAAAAACACACGAGTGCGAAGCCGCGGATAACAACTGGTAATAAAATATAATGCTTACTAAATTTTATATTTATGGCTTCAGGGATTTCGGCTCAGTGATGATTACTCCATATAACCTTTGAACCCCCCCCCCCCCCTCTTTATTAGGGGGGGATTGAATTTTGACATTTGACTTACAGTCTTAGACTTAAAACGAACATTCGATTATGTTGATTTAAATATTCTAACAAATAAAACACTTCTCAGCAGGCAAATGAGGTAATGTACTATATTGGTTTAAAACATATTACTACAATAGGAAACAAGCTGCCATAATAAATGGTAAAATCAGCACATTTGAAATATAATGAAAAGAGTCCCACAAGGATCGGCCCTTGCGTCATAATTATTTCTAGTTTATATTAATGATTTATGTAAAATTAAGTAGAACGGTAAAATAATTTCATTCGCAGATGACCCAAGCCTATATGTTGAAGACGGGGGTGGATTTAGAGCTCGCTATTGGTAGGGGTGATTTTAAAAACCTTTAAAAATCTAGTCTAAGCTTCGGTGACCACATGTCCTGCATTTTGTCTCGTATTTTCCGTGACAGTCCGGTTTTTCTGTTTTTTCTTCTCCATCCAGACTTTTTGAAAAATGTCACGGTTTTACTCGTTTATAGTCGAAGTTTTCTTGAATTTGTTGTTTAATTTTTTGTTGCAATATTACCATATAGAAGTTCCGAAAATTTCATAAAATATCGCATTTCGTTTGAGGGGAAATCTAAGGAGAACACCTACATCCAGCAGTGGATTGAAATTGGTTGTTGATGATGCCACACCTATTAAAACCAGTATTTTAAATACAGTTAAACTCGGTTATAACGACATCGAAGATTTTGCGGGATTTCGGTGTTATAACCGAGTCTGGCTGTATTGCTTTCACTTTTAGAATATTGTTCTAGAGCTCTTTTAGTTATTTTCTAACATTTACCGGTGATTATGTATGATCCCCACTTCATATTAGTTCACTACGACGCAGTTCGTTTTGTAGAGGCCATATAATTATGTCCTACTACTGATGTTGGAAAACAAATTAATGAAATAAAGTGAATATAAAGATAAGTTTAATTTTCTCAATCAGCAAAACTGGTAAAAGAAAGCCATAGCCTCATATTGTTTAAAGTTATATGCGTGAGTTCAAAAATCGTATGAAATTATCTCGTTTTAAACATCCAATTCTTGGACATAAGGTGGACATAAGTGGACTCTTGGGTGACAAATAAAATTTTCGAAAACTGAAACTCACGGAACCACAGCTTCAAAAAACGATATAAAAAATGGCATTCTTTTTGGGCAATGTTAGAGGAGTATTTTAGAAGGATAATTTTCACACAGTTTTCATTACATACATATTTAATTGGTAATTTTCAATCAAAACCTACAACATTTAATTAGTAATATCTGACATAATTTTCATACAAAACATACAGTATTTATTTAACAATTTTCGACATGATTTTCTTCCTTACATATTTATAATTAAAGGGTTCCAATCTACTAATCTAGAAAAACAGATAACACGCAAATGTAAGTAAAAACTGGAGAAAAATATTCATTTCTCACAAATATTGATATCATAATTAAAATGATACATTATGAGCTATACCTCTCAAATAGCCTTTAATGTCACATCCTTGATGATACTTATCAACTAAATTCTTTAATCTCTGCGCAGAGTCCCGGTATTTCTTTCTCCTAATCAATGTGATGGTTTTGTCCACTTACAATTTGCTCCATCCGAACTTCATTCAAACTCTGTTCTCTTTTTACGGCACCAATGAACTTCCATATATCTGGGTGGTGAGCAGATAATTGCTGTTGGAACGCTCGATGCCATCCTTCTATAGAATTGTTGGTATTAGGGAAATCGTTATGCGTTCCTTGAAAGCAGTTCCAAATGTCAATGTCAAAGCGCGACGACCACCACGACGAAGAGGACGCCCGATCCAAGTGTCTTCAAATCTACACTTCATCATAAATACGTTTTCGGAACAATTGGATTTTTTAATCATTTGTGACACTACTAGGTTAAAAAAATTAACTAACTAACCAATTCACTCACTCCCTCACTCACTTACTGACCATTCACTCCCTCACTCACTTACTGACCATTCACTCCCTCACTCACTTACTGACCATTCACTCACTCCCTCACTCACTAACCAATTTACTCGCTCGCTCAATCACTGACTCGATCAACCACTTACTAACTCGGTCACTCAGTCACTACTGGGTCACTCACTCACCCGCTCAATCACTTACTCAGTCGGTCACTCAATCACTTACTTACTCGGTCACTCAGTCACTCACTGGGCCACTCACTCAGTCGGTCACTCAATCACTTACTTACTCGGTCACTCAGTCACTCACTGGGTCACTCAATCACTTACTTACTCGGTCACTCAATCACTTACTTACTCGGTCACTCAGTCACTTACTTACGCGGTCACTCAGTCACTCACTTGGTCACTCAATCACTCGGTCACTCAATCACTTACTTACTCGGTCACTCACTCACTTACTTACTCGGTCACTCACTCACTCACTGGGTCACTCAATCACTGACTCGGTCACTGGATCAATCACTCGGTCACTCAATCACTTACTCACTCGGTCGCTCAATCACTGACTCGGTCACTCAGTCACTCACTGGGTCACTCACTCACTCAGTAACTCAATCGCTCACTCCCTCGCATTGAACTGTTGTCGGTGAATTGCTAGTCGGTGAATTTTCCTAGCGGTGAATTTTCCTAGTGGTGAATTGCATGGCGGTGAATTGTCGGTCGGTGAATTTTCCTAGCGGTGAATTTTCCTAGTGGTGAATTGCATGGCGGTAAATTGTTGGTCGGTGAATTTTCCTAGCGGTGAATTTTCCGGCGGTGAATTGTTGTCGGTGAATTGCTGGCGGTGAATTTTCCGGACACGCATTCACTCACTCCCTCACTCACTAACCAATTTACTCGCTCGCTCAATCACTTACTTACTCAGTCACTCACTGGGTCACTCACTCACTCGGTCACTCAATCACTTACTTACTCGGTCACTCAGTCACTCACTTGGTCACTCAGTCACTCACTCGGTCACTCAATCACTGACTCGGTCACTGGATCAATCACTCCGTCACTCAATCACTTACTCACTCGGTCACTCAATCACTGACTCGGTCACTCAATCACTGACTCACTCGGTCACTCACTCAGTAACTCAATCACTCACTCCCTCGCATTGAACTGTTGTCGGTGAATTGTTGGTCGGTGAATTTTCCTAGTGGTGAATTGCATGGCGGTGAATTGTCGGTCGGTGAATTTTCCTCGCGGTGAATTGCATGGCGGTGAATTGTTGGTCGGTGAATTTTCCTAGCGGAGCGGTGAATTGTTGGTCGGTGAATTTTCCGGCGGTGAATTGTTGTCGGTGAATTGCTGGCGGTGAATTTTCCGGACACGCATGAAAATGATGGGGGTTTTTTAAAAGCTTTCACTTTTCACCCATTTACTTCTTGGATTGCATTTACTACCAGCACTCAAAAGAATGTCAACAATGAATAGTCAACAAATCTTTGTCTGCTTTCTTTATGGCAGCCCTCTTTGAATGAAAAGTCTTCGAACACGAACAATTTTCTGTCTTTACAGTTATTCCATTTTGCTTTAAACCTCTTCTATAGTTTGTGTCAGGGCTTACTGTCACCCCCAAGTCGTAAACCCACCGAGATTACATGCAACGCTTTTTTTATTTCCTTCCTCATGTTAATGTTACTTGCATAGCGGAAAAATTGCGAAAAATATATTCTATGCATTTTTTGTTTGAAATTAAATTTTTTTAGTCAGAGTGGCTAAAAAAATTTAATTCCACAAACTTCTTCGTGGCCCCCGTATCAGTAGCCGTGGCCCCCCTGGAATATCCTAGGGCCCCCCCTGAGGCCATATGGCCCCCGGTTGAGAACCACTGCACTAGACTACAGAGGTGCAGAATCTCTCAATCTTTCCTTGGAGCTCGTGTACACTGAAAGGGACCGTACATGGATGGCCGGACCAGTGGCGGATCATGATTTTGGGAGGCCCCAGGCACAACCTAATCTGGAGGCCCCCCTATCAGGGGCGGATTAAAGGTACGGGCTGTCACCCCCCCCCCCCCCCCCGAGAGCAGAAAAATTAAATGGAAAAAAAATATATTTTCTACGTTTTCGACTGAATAACAAACCAAGAAAATAAATTTGCTTAAAAAAGGGGTAAAATTCAGAATTTTTTCCAAAAAAAATCAGAACCGTCCTGAAAAATTGAACACATGGTCACAACCACCGCCCCCACCCACAAATTTGCGTTTATCCACCACTGCACCCTTTTGGCCCTAATAAGAACGAGGTGGTTCACTAAAATGAACAATATTATGAAAATCATAACTTTTTTTTATTTTTGCATCACCAAAACCATAAACACAAAAATAAGATAAGGAAATATAATGATATTCTCTGGTACTAGATGAAAAATAATCACACTCCCATTAAAAAAAAAAAAATCGCAGTAAAATTCTGCATCATATTTTTAGTAATCTAAAATGTCCGTCCTGGTGCCTTCAGCCACACGGCAAAAATGGAGATCCGTCATAGTTTTAGTAATTTAATATTACTGATTAATAAAGATTTGATAATATCTCAAATATAATATATTTGATTTGATATAAAGATACTGATAATATTTAATAGAAAAACATTTCTTCAATAGAGGGAAGAAATTATATCAGAGTAAATATAAGAATTATATTTTTAATGGAAGAAATTAGGTCAGAATGAATAAAATTTAATGAAAGAAATTAGGTCAGAATGAATAAAATTTAATGAAAGAAATTATTTCAGAATGAATAAAATTTAATGAAAGAAATTATTTCAGAATGAATAAAATTTAATGAAAGAAATTATTTCAGAATGAATAAAATTTAATGAAAGAAATTATTTCAGAATGAATAAAATTTAATGAAAGAAATTATTTCAGAATGAATAAAATTTAATGAAAGAAATTATTTCAGAATGAATAAAATTTAATGAAAGAAATTATTTCATAATGAATTAAAATTATTGTCAATGAAAGAAATTATTTAAAAATTTTTTTTTAAAAATTATTATTTTTTATTTGTTTATTCTATTTTATTTTTACTATTATTATATGAATTATTATTATTATTTCTTTCAGCCACCTCGTTGGGCACTCTGCCTGTTGTGGCCTTTGCCTTTGTATTATTTGTATTCAGAGTGAATAAAAATCTTCTATATTATGCCCCCCCCCCCCGTTTCGTTTAATAACGAAAAATGCCACAGTATAACATTGTGGCCCGCGTACTTTATAAAATGTTTCAATATGGCCTGCTATGCCTCAAAGGTTGAAGACCACTGCAGTAGACTCTCGCTAATCCGGTACGTATTAGACCACGGTGTGCCAGATTTTACCGAAATTGCTGGATATACTTTGAAGAAACCCATTGAAATAATATATGAAATTTCGTGCAAAGACATAGTCAGGACTTGATCAGCAATTAAGAAATATTAGAACGTGTTAAGGGGTTAGGGCATCAGGAGAAAAGTGACACCACACCACCTAAATATCCTGGACTACTGGACGTGCTGGATTAGAGCACGCCCGAATTCTCGAGAGACTACTGTAGTTGAATTGAAATGCTCAAATAAAAATTTATCAGATAATTTATATATTTTTAGTTTTGCTTACCGTTATTTTTGGAGATTCTGCAATCTAAATCCTAAAGGAAATCTTGAGGATCGGCATGAAATTTTTTTTCATTACAATAACACACATTACAATTACATTAACAATAAACACTTTTCGGTCTGACACAAAGATGTTGTCTACCCAAGCCTCCTTGACCAATTCAAAAATGTAGTTTTTTTTTTTAGAAAGAAGGAAAAGAAACCCCCTTGATTTTTTTCAGCCGGGGAGGGAGTGTTAAAAGAGAAACAGAAAAATCACGTGATTCAGAATGCATGTCATTCAGCATTCATTTCAAACCCCACTTTTCTTTTGTCATATGGTCTTATGGTTCCAGTCATAGATTGCAAATGTATATGTGGTTTGAACCAGCTTATAGTATTTCATTCAAACAAGTGGGAGACAAAATCACAATAAGAGCTCTACTACATTCATTTTAATTAGTACGAGTGTCTCTTCCTGTCGATGTCGCCGCTTGCCGATAGCCATCTTGCCATCCATTATACTGTATACAAAAGCTTACACCAAAGCTGTCGTATTATCGGCGCCCATAAAAGCATTTAATACTGTGGAATGAGACATCTGTTTATGCCTTCACTCCAATTTTCATTTCGGACAGACATTAGGACCTGCTATTCTCACCCCTCCTCCTGCTTGTGCCCTTAGGGAAATACTGTTTGCAAATGACCCTCCCTGAATGATCGCTTTACAATGTCTCTTCTTTCTTTTTTGTCGGGGAAGAACTGGCCCTTGAGAGCTGCGTCTTGTAAATTGTTCTTTTCTTTCAGTTCCCGTTTTTCTTCCATAACTCTTATACGTACAGTATACATAAAAAAAAAAAATTGCGGTTAAAAAAAAAATAGGGAGAGCAGATACTGTACTTAGTTCAAGAGATTTGTTGATGCGCATGTAAATTCATATGTAGGAAGAAGCACACAACTATTTTGAGGCCCCCCCGCTCTGCCGGCGCCTCATGCGCCTGTGCGGTAATCCGCCACTGGGCCGGACCAGACTCAGGTCAAGCTCACAACTGCTGATGCTGCCACCAGATGGCGACTTATGCAAGGATGACGTCACTCTCTTTTGTGAATTTCTTTTAGTCACTCTGACTAAAAGAAAAAAAATTTAATTGCAAACAAAATGCATAGAATATATTTTTCACAATTTATCCCCATTCAAGTAACATTAACATGAGGAAGGAAATAAAAAAAAAGTGTTGCATGCAGTCTCGGTGGTTTTACGACTTGGGGATGACACTTGTGTTCGAAGACTTTTCATTCAAAAAGGGCTGCCATAAAGAAAGCAGACATTTGTTCATAGGCGTAAACTTGTATCCGGCCCAGGGGCCCGAGCACCCCCCATATTTTTGAAGACCCGGCTCGCCCCCCCCCCCCTAAAAATTCGTGTAAATGGTTTCCTCATTTTGCTACGACGAAAAAAAAAATTGTCCTAATTATGAATTAGATAATGTAAACAATCGGCTCAAAATTTTAGTTCTTTTAAATACTCTCGATGGTCTTTGGCTTTCTTGTTCCACGCCAATAATTCTCCCTCATTTCTTCCCTGCCACTCAGTCCGCCCCCCCCCCCCGGTGCCAATCCTTAGGCCCAGAAGGCACGACTGACGAAGTTTCTTTGAGTGGGGAGGGGTCTTTTCTTGTTTGCCTGGCCAAACACGTGAGTGTCTCTTCTTTTGTTCACTGTGGCAAGGGCATGGTCGGAGATAGACTTGGAAGTCTATGAAGTCTTGGAAGTCTGGAGGCACTATGATGATGATGTCAATTTATATGTACATATATACATTAGATGAGTCAACTCCACCTTCGACGCTGGGGGGCAAAGGCGCTGACGCAAAGAAAACATTCGGGGGGGGGGGGGCTGAAAGATGCTGGTCGTCCCGTAAATACGGAAACTCGAGTGAGTACGTAGGAGAGAGAAGGTGCATTGCATTGTCTTTTCGGAAATAATTTGGGGGGGGGGGCAAATGTCGTCAGCCCGTGGATTTCGGCGCCTATGTGTGGTGGTGGTGGTGAGAATCGGAACGGAAGGTCAATAATATTGAAAAATCAAGATAAGAAAAATTACACTCTGTACAGGATAGTCACCGGAACCTAGGGGCTGAGGCCATTTAAGCCCACCGCAAGAAATTTTGTAAGGTGACTGAGCCCCCCAATAATTTCTGAAAAAGCAATGCACCCTCCCTCTCCTTCGTACGCTCTTGAGTCCCGTATATATACACGGGAAAACCAACAACTTTCAGCCCCCCACACCCCAATGTTTTCTTGAAAAATATTGGGGGAAAAACAGTACATTTTCTAAATATCCACTCACAACAGAGAACCGAACGGCCGATGCCAAAACATTTCTTGAGCCTCGTTGCAACAAAATTTCAGTGGGGAGGGGAGGGGGGGGGGTAGAACACAGAATCAAATAAACAAGTTGATAATAATATTGATTTAAAAAAAATGAAATAAAAAATAAACAATTTTCAAAGGTTCAAGAGCCCTTCGGCCAGAACCTCGGCTCCTGAAGAACTTTAGAAGATCATAGTGATTTTATAGTTGATTTTTTTATTGTATTTAATGATCCACCCGTTGACGAGTGTTGATTATTGTGAAGAAAAAATGAATTTTTCTTCGGCCACAACCCGCGTCCTCCGGGTATGCTTCGATATCTCTCTGAGATGTGAAGCGGTACCTTCATAAACAGTGAAGTGCATGCACACAGGGCTGCAACTAAGGGGGTGCAGGGCGCCGGACTAGAGGGGGGCGCAAATTTCACTTTTTAACCTCTCCTTCAACATTATGAGGGGGCGCCAAAATGCGTGCTTACCCCGGCTGACCAATCATCTAGTTGTGGCCCTTCATACACAATATGGGTGTATAAGTGACGCAAAATGTATCTGCCTATTTAGAATTCAACAAATCATAAATAGCCAGTCCTCGGTATAACATCACTCGGGCAAGCGGTGACAACTTGATAATGAGTTATCCCAATTCACTAATTATGCTGGTAGGCACTAAAAAAAAGGGACGATAATATGCATCCCCCATCCTGCAGCAGGGCCTCAGTCTGGGTTCTCTGGTGGGTCATAGCTCACGGGCCACTCTATAGTGAATTTTTTTTGTGTGGGGGGGAAAAAAAAAGAGAGGAATCGTCCGTCCCCCGGGTGGGGAGGGGCATGTTTATAGTGTAATGTATGCTTGATGACGTTAATAGTGTTAACGTTACAACGAGGTCTTTATTGTACTTTGTCAAGCCTCTCTCGCTGTCATCCTTATACTGTATAAGATTTTAAATTGAAAATTAATTAAAAAAATTATGTATTGATAGATTATCTTTCCATGTTTAGCGTGACCTTTTTATTCTATGAACACAGGGTCATAGCGTGCCTTCTCGGGGTCCCATGGCAATGCCTCGGTTACCCCAGCCCAGTAACGGGCCTTTACGAACATATAGTAGTTTATTCCAGACAAGCAGCTTTCCCGGGTAGATAGAGCAAGACAAAGCGCTTGGACAAAGGGTAGCGTGCAGAGTGATCAAAGAAATGCCTTTGGGTCGCAACGGGCAGGAGAGGAAAACAAAGCACATGCTTAGGGCATCAGAAAAGGGCCATCACAAAAAATATCGAATTTTTTTTTGTCTTTGCTGAGGATTGTTTGCTGTTTCTGTAGATCAACTGGTGACAGAAGAAAATGTCATAAATTAATCCTCTTGAACGCTCTGTACTATGGCTGTGGCAAATACCTAAATATTATGAGTTAAAAAAAAAGAAAGAAGAAAACTGTTGAACAGCATCACCAAACCCCCTGAAATCGTGGGTGGAGGAAACTGCTCGAAGGATCTATATATCGCTTCCTGTACCCCTCATGAGAGGTCATTTAGCGGTGTCCTTTCAGCGGCGCTTTGACCATTGAAGTAGCCTGTATTGAAGTAGCATGACGTCTCTACAACTGCCCCGGGGCGAGGCGGAGTATACATGCATAGGCGAATTCCGAAAGAAAGGTTGGTCAAAGCAAATTTGTGTGAAGAACACAAACACGCATAGGAATGGGCAGCCAGATCAGATGTATTGGAAATGCTTCCCCTGAGGAGGCGTGAGAACTTTCTTGAAATTTTCAGTCATAGATACCGCTATCCGTAGCGGGGGGGGGGGGGGGTCCCCCAAAATGGGAGAAAATGGCCAAAAAATTATTGTTTAACCACTTTGTTTCCCCCCCCCCCCCCAAACGAAATATCTGGCTACGGGCCTGCCGCCATCTATGCTTAAGTCCTAAGGTCGATCGTTGTATCCTTAATCAAGGCTCAATTTGTAGCAGATCAGTATTTCTTGGTAAGTACTAGCTCATAATTTTGGGGGCATTTCGTGAGTACATGAAAGGCTCATACAGATATTCTTGAGGCCAAAAGCTTTTACGACAAAGATTGTTTGGAACAAGATTTGCTATCGAAATCTAAAGTAGAGTAAGACCTCGATTATCCGAGGGTGGATTATCCGGAGTTCAAAAATTACAAGACTACGGAAGGTGTGAAAGAGAGCCGAGCATGAAATTATAGCTCGGACAACTCAAGGAGTTGGGGTAATATTATTCGGTGATGGTGATTAGATGAATGGGAACAGAGTATTGTTATTGTAGTTATTTTTATGAATATATTATTATGATCACAGATAGTGTTTCCCAAAGTGGGCAATATCACCCCTTGGAGGCGATGAGAGAAAAAGTTTTCTCATGTTGAAAGGCCCATCCTGTGATTTTCCAATCTAGCAATCACATGCAGAGAATGTTTGGTGCCAATACCGATTTTTTAGTCACCATCATGGCCTGGGATTTGTCAAGCTGTGGCATATAGGGATAGGATTCGTATCCTCCTTGAAAATCCTTGGGAAGACCTTCATTTTCAAGTCTTTAAAAAAAAGTCCTTAAAAATCATTGCAGTCCTTGAAAAACATTATAATCATTTTCAAGTGCTTTTAAGTGCTTGAATTTTTTTTAAGTGACTTTCTTCCATCAATTTTTGTCTTACCCCCCTCTCCATCTAAACTACGTTGTGCTGAGATGAAAACGAGCGGAACAACAACTATGAGTTACGGCAGTGTTTCCTCAAAGTGTGCGTCGTGGCTCCTAGGGGCGTAGGTGTTTTGTCAGGGGTAAGGCCGTAACTAGGATTTTTGCCACCCCCACCATTTTAAAATGATGCTCTTCGTTTCCACCTGAAATTTGCCGCTCCTTAAATTTTGCCGCTCGGGGCAGTTGCCCCCTCTAGTTCCGGCCTTGGTCAAGGGCGTCGCGATGAGCTGGAGATATCGATTTGTATGCTTATTTATTCTTTGAAGTGGTTCTTTTATAAGTAAAAATATCTACCAAATTATTCTGGGAAGCCGCAGATGAACCATGAATTGAGCAAAACTGGGCAGCTGGTAACATAATGCTGAAAACCACTGAGTTACGGGGCAATGTTCAAAACAGAATATATGAACACTCATACCTGAGGTATTTCTCAACTTTGAAAGGCGTTGCCTAAAATCTGACAAAAAAAAACACTGCCCTTAAGATTTCGCTGCGAAATTAAATTATTTCAAACTGTTAAATTTATGAATGTGTTGTTGCATACATGGCCACAACTAGATGCTTGATCGGCCGGGGCAAGCAGACATTTTGATGCCCCTTTGTAATGTTGAAGGAGAGGTTAAAGGGTGAAATTGGTGCAGCCTCTAGTCCAGCGCCACCAGACCCACTTGCTTCCCACTAGTTGCGGCCCTGGTAAAATTCTAAATTTTTCTTAAAACTCTTCCAGATTGTTCTGCAGTAGCACCAATTGTCTGCGCGTACGTCGCAGATTTCGGCATATTCTGCTTTAGGGACTGTAAGAAACATTAGCATTGTAAATAATCAGGGCCGCAACTAGGGGGGAGCAAGAGGGTCTCGTGCCCCGGCGCTGGACCAGAGGGGGCGCAAATTTCATTCTCAAACCTTACCTTCAACATTACAAGGGGGCGCCAAAATGCGCACTTGCCCCGGGTGACCAAGCATCTAGTCACTTGGCTTTCTCGTTAGGTCGTCTGGGCCATTCACCTCAGTTCCAGCGATGGTACGACTGTATTTCGCATACGTCTTACCCTCACTTGAGTATGGTTCAGTGATATGGGGCCATATTCCTGCAGTGAAGAGCGTACGTGTTGAACGTGTACAGATAGTGGCGTCGGAGCCGGGGGTGCTGTGGGTGCTTGAGCACCCACGGTAATTTGTGACATGGATCCGAGCACCTCCAGAATTGATCCAAAAATTAAAATTTCCGATATAAAA
Organism: Pholcus phalangioides; assembly: GCF_987345545.1. Taxonomy (NCBI): domain Eukaryota; kingdom Metazoa; phylum Arthropoda; class Arachnida; order Araneae; family Pholcidae; genus Pholcus; species Pholcus phalangioides. Next base: position 7,955,111 of record NW_028301627.1, read on the forward strand.
CTAAAGACGAGCACCCACAGTTTCGAAACACTTCCGACGCCCCTGTGTACAGAAAAAGTTTTTGAGATCATTATTCCGGAAGACTTTTGGTGTGTACGTCCCAGATGCGCCTACTTCGGATCTTCTCTCTTTTTTCAAGATGGCATCTCTCGATAGCAGACGTACAAAGCGAGATCTGTCATTCCTTCACAAAGTTCTTCACGGCAGAATCGATGACTATTATCTGACGAGCCTAATTAATATCTCCGTGCCATCTCGCGAGCGACGGGTTCATAGTTCCCGAAATGTCTTTTATTTTCCTCGTGCACGCACGAACATTTTAAATGCTTCACCAATTTTGCGAGCATGCAAGCATTATAATACGGGTGAATTCCCAGATATTTTTCACAAGGATTCCATGTTCTACTAGGTGCTTTATGAATTTGTATATATATTTTCTTGTTTTCTCATTTGTCTTCCTCATGCTGAATTTTCAATGTGTGCTTCCGCGTATATATTTTTGTTTTTTAAGTTTGTTGATTTTATTTTTAACTTGTAAATTCGATGAATTATTATTATTTGCTTTTCTATTAATTTTCGTTACTTGTATTTTTGTATTGTTATGTCCGTGTGTTTCCCATCTCTGTAATTGGGCTCAGCCTGTTGAGATGTGTAAATAAATAAATAGTTACGGCCCTGTAACTGATAGTCGAAATTTTATTTTATTGTAGTAATACACACTAGGGAAACAACGTAACTATACCCAAAATGAGAAGCGACCAACAGCTAGACGCGTTTCGGAACTGTATAAAGTTCCTTCTTCAATGTAGCGAAGAAAAATTAAAAGATAAATACACTGCTGGCCACCGTAAATGCAACACCCTGAAGGAAGCATGCAAATAATATGAAATTTACAACATGCATTAGCGGAGGTGAGATATGCAAATGATTAGAATTTCAGCGCAGACGCACATCACGCGCGCCTGTGGCGCCACTTCAAAGCGCTATTTAAGGCTTGGAGATTTCGACGATTTGAAGTACGGCAATTGTGTTTTTTTCAAAAAAACGATCAATTATGCCTCGTAGAAAACAGCGATCATCTTTTGATCAAGTATCCGAGTTCGACAGAGGAATGATAGTGGCCTACCGAGATTGTGGATTATCTTTCAGGGAAATCGGTAGTCGTGTTGGACGAAACAAAACAACTGTAATGCGGATATGTGATCGTTGGATGCAGGAGGGTACGACGTGTTCGATCGCATCCACCTCAGTGCACCACTTCACGTGATGACAGGCGTATTGTGCGTATGGCAGTGACGGATCGCTCAGCCACATCACGAACCATAGCACAGCACATTCAGTCTGTACCGCATCATCCAGTGTCTGCGCGTACCATTCGACGCCGTTTACAGCAGAGTGGTCTGTCCGCAAGACGTCCATTGCTTCGTCTACCCTTGACGCAGAACCACAGACGTCTCCGCCGCCAATGGTGCGATGAAAGAAGGATGTGGACGGCACAATGGAATGAAATTGTCTTTACTGACGAGTCACGCTTCTGTCTGCAACACCACGACGGTCGGATTCGAGTCTGTAGACACCGTGGAGAGAGGATGCTGAACAGCTGCGTTATGGAAGCCATATAATTGTGATGAAAAATTTTTTGACACCAGCGATTTGAACTGGTGCAAAAGAGTCCACACATGTCAGAAGCTGCACGAGTGTAAATTCTATGGTAAAATATTATTTCGAGTATGTAATTTGAATAACAAAACGGGGGTCTGTAGTGAAGAAAGCCCATACAAGTGTGATATTTCAGTGATAAACAATTTTCTGACAGTTTTTATCAACACAAAACACGACACCACACTGGGGAGAATTCACGCAAGTGTGAAATCTGTGGCAAAACACCTTTTCTTACAGATAATTTAAAATTTCACATTTTGTGATATTTGTAGTAAAATGTTTTCTAGCTGCTGCATTTTGAATATGAGCAAAAGAGTCCAAATGGAAAAGAAGGCACATGAGTGTGATATTTGTCTAAAAACATTTTCTCAAAGTAGCGATTTAAACATTCACAAAAAAGTTCACACAGGAGAGAAGCCACACACAAGTGTGAAATCTGTGGTAAGACATTTTCTAGCCCCAGCAATTTCAACAAGCACCAAAAATCCATACTGTGGAGAAGAAATTCAAATGTTATATCTGTCATAAAACATTTTCTCGACGTAGCAGTTTAAAAAAACACAAAAGTGTGTGGCATCAGCGTAAAAGCCACATGAGTGATATCTGTGGTAAAAAATTTTCTCAACTTGTCCATTTAAAATCACACCACAGGGTCCACACGGGAGAGATGCCACACGAGTGCATAATATGTTGTAAAACATTTTCTCAACTTGACCATTTAAAATTACACTATAGGCTCCATACTGGAGAAAAACCGCATGAATGTGATATCTGTAGTAAAAAATTCACTCAAGGAAGTGCATTGAAATCACACAAAAGAGTCCACACTGGAGAGAAGCCACGTGAGTGAAATATCTGTGGTGAAAGAGTTTTCTCACGCTCACAGTTTAAACCTACACAATAGAGTCTACACGAGTGTGATATCTGTAGTAAAGTATTTTACTTCCACATTGGGAAGAAGCCACGTGAATGCAATTTTCGTTAGCAGAAATTTCCAACCAGTTGTCTTCCGCAGAAGTTGATTCACTCTGAAGGGAATTGAAATGAAATTGGTAGTGTGTGTGCCAAAGCAAATAACTTAGCATGAGAATATGACCTAACCAGGACTTGACAAATCCCAGGTCAAGATGGTGACTAAAGAATTGGTATAGGGGTGCTCAAATTCTTTTTTTTGAATTCAAGTCCGAGAGCTATATAAATTTTTTAAAACTTATATCCGTATATGTAACAAACATGGAAAGGAGTCACTGTGTCCTTTAAAAGTAAAAAAAAACCCCCAGTTTTTCCCCTATTTTTCTCAGAAAAGAAATGTTTGTCTCTTAAAAAATTGTTCTGGTGCCGAGACTTTTTCGCGATTTGTTGAGCCTTGGTCCTACCATGATATTTCAGTGGAAGAAGCTGCATCTCTTTTAACTGTTATGGGGATGGGGAAGGAGAATAAATATACACATTAAAAAAATTCAATAAGAACTCTTCTAAAACTTATTTTAAAAATGCTACCAGATGTGATGATTTCATAACAGTATTTTTGTTCTTTTTCAAAAATTTTCGTCCATGGCCTTTGCCTTCCCCCTGAATACATGTGGATAGGGGATACACGTTCCTTCAGCATTGGATGATCGCAATTTCTCACGATGGTGTTGATTTAGTAAAAAGTTTATTTTTTCGAATTGAGAATTTTACACTGTGACTCAATGTAGTATTTTTCCTTGAAAGAAAACGATACAAGTTCAGGGACTGATTCAACTCAATTCGAAACTGTCTCATTATTAAGTATTACTCAATGATATAATTATATTATCAATCATATCTCTCTAAAAAAAACAATCGAAAAATTTTTCGAAAGTTTAATTTAGTGTGGTTTCATCTGAATTTTTCTTTTCAATGTTTGAGCTGAAAGTGGAAATTCGTTGCAATCTAACGAGATTTCTGATGTGTTCAGAAAACAATGATAAATATTCAATGAGACTCATTCAGAATTTGAGTATGTAAAAGAAAATAATCAATGGGAATGATTTCCCCCACCGTTGAAGCTTGCTAGTTTTAATCGAAAAAGAAGTCCTGCGCGTTTGAAATTATGCAAAATCACACTTTTTTTTTTTTTTTTTAAATTGGACCTAAATAATATTGCAGTAACACTGGGGCTTTGAAAGATAAATGACAGATAACCGGAGTTCGACCTAGACACGAGGAAGTCCTGGGCAAGAAAGAAATTTGGGCCTCTCTTACTTGAGTCCAAATACACTCATGTCCATGAATTAAGGATAATGCCAGCTCCGGCAAATAAAGGTTCAGAAACAAAACAAACGTTACTTATTCATAAAGCCCATTTATTAAACAAAAGATAAAGAACAAAAACGATGGTGTATGTATGATACCATTCATAAAAACTATGATTTTTGCTCCCTGGAGCAATCGTAAAAAATATCTCCTTTACAAAAACTTACTATTATATGGTTGGTATGATGGTTAATACATTGTATGTCTCCCATGCGATGAAATACAGTCCGTACAACGTCTAGACTTACACTCTCGTCATTGTGACGTACTATCGGCATCATCTGGTGGCTTCCTGAAATTTGCATATCATTCTTGCAGATGTGTGTGATAATTCTACAGGTGAAATTTTTACTTTAGATTTCGATTTCCGCGTGATTCTGAATTATCCTTAATTTATGGACATGAGTGTATTTTGGCTATCTCGTGAATAATGCCTAATGTTTTGGATAGGAAATTAATAAAATGAAATATCAGACATCTTTTTTCTTATTTGTCCATTATCTTGTTACGTTGTTTGGCAAAAAAACTCCATCTTCTGTGGAACCATTCACACACGAAATATCATAACTGAAAATAAAAATAAAGTAATATAATAAAAAATACTGGCTTCGAATTCATTTCAAAATTTACGTAAAATAACAACGAATGTCTCAAGAGCGGCTCGATTGATAATTTCCAAAACCAATTTATTTTAACGATTGAAGTTTGATTTTTTTCTCACAAACTTTATTATTCAACATGTCGAGTTCAAGTCATTTGTGTTATTGCTAATCAAAATGAATTATTATGTACCACATTTGTTTAAATGACTAATTTTGCTTATATGAGAAGAGTAGTCAGTGGTCACAATGCCCACACGAAAGACACCCTTGATTCTGACTTGAAGTGACGTATTTTTTTCGATGTGCGTCAAATTTGGTAATCAACCCAAGTGGGATTCCCGGTCAGCTTGATATAATGGTTGTATTTACCCTTTGAAGACGGTGCCTAATAGTGTGTCGCTTCAGAAATTCATCGTTTTTTCCTCCTTATTTGCCTTTATCGTTGATTCCTTCTTTGATTTACCAGGGGAAAGGATTATTACTATTCTTAGTTGTAAACATATGTAATTGCAAACGTACAAGATTGGTAAAAATCCAATCGACAATTGAATCGACAGTCCAAAGGCAAAACTGAAATAATCTTTTGGCAGTATTATAGTGATTAAGAAAAAAAAAAAAATATCTGGGACTCGTGCCCCATCGAGGTCGATCTCTGATAAGGGGAAAACGACAGCAGATTGCCGGGTAAATTTGGTTACTGATCCATGCTTCACAGAGAGTGCAAACACAATAGCGTATCTAGTGCGTTACAACAACAATTCATTCTAATTGGACATTTCCCCACAAAGATGAATCCCATCATTATTTCATTTCTTCTACACTATGAAATTGCCCAGACCCATGGGATACATCCGCCACCCCAGAGCATGTACTAATTGAAATAACTGATTAGATTGACAATAGAAAATACAATCATAGTAAGTATGACAAACATTTTATTACATAACGTGGAAGTACATGAATGAGATCAGTTACATAAGTAGTAAAAAAATCTGCACCAACAGGAGATTACATTTATCATTTATAAATGCTGAAATACATGTGGATATTTTATATACACTGTTTAAATCAATCGTTAATGTTTTCTTAAAATACCATTCCCATTTGCCACTTCAAAACTTATGCACCACCATCATAAAGTTCTGAAATTAAGCTGGGGAAAAAATTTCTACATGTCTATCTCTTGGTGTAATGACCACAGGAGTACTGTCACTACACATTTGTGAAATAAATGTTCAACTTATCTCTTAACACATCTTCCCAAAAGAATGGTTAGTAGAAAGTTTAATGTCACACATTTTCGGTTCTGGGAAATCTTTAGTTTTGGCTTTTGTTTCTGAAAAGTTAAAAAGCTATCTCTGAAACAGTAATTGTTTGTTTTTCGAAGTTAGGAAAAAGGGATCAATGAATAGTGCTTACTAATTCCAGCCGGAATAAATATGCATGGTATGTGTTCAACACTTCATTAAATTTTTCTATGCTTTTCTTAAGTCATGCTCATGACAATGTCAAATCTAAGAGACAGTTTTTGACAAAAACTGGTTTAAATCGTCAAAAACCTAAATGAATACCTTTTGATAATGTTTTAAGTTTGGAACGTAATAGGTATATAACATGATGAAAAACTTAACTTTTTTTGCATATTACGATGTTTTTTCGGAAAATTAAGTTATTATAATAACTAAAACAAAATAATTGTAATTTGCAATTTTGAATTTTTCAACATAAGAGTCTGGAGCATAAGATTTTATGGTTTATTTATCTAAGCTGTAATCATTACTTGTGTTCAATTTGCTAAGTGGAATAGAGCAGTTTATTTAAAATATGTATAGTAGTACATCAGAGGTTAGGTTTTTGACCTCGGAAACTAACTCGGTATTAAAACTGTCAAAAACTTACTGTCAATGGATGTGAAATAGTTTTTGTTAACCTGATAGCTATGTTAAATAACAAAACACTTAATTTTATGTAAATTGAAGGGTTTTATATTCAGAATTATCATTATACTGAAGAGAAAATATTCAGAATTATCATTATACTGAAGAGAAATATCTATCTTTTGATATTTTAAATTTTCTGATGTGCCCAAAATTTAATTCCATATAAAAATTCTCTCACAAAGCATCTGTTTTTTAATACACTAATTAAACTCATTTATTCTCAAATAAAAATTTCTTAGCTTCAGGGTGTATAAATTCACAGAGTTTTGAAGTGTATTTTCAACCAAGGCAGAGCTGATAGGACGTGACACCTAAAGCATTTTTTTTTTTTGCAAGTTTGAACACAGCTTCAATTGGAAAACCATTGCATTATAAATGTTAGTAAATATGCCATATCTTAGTGCAAGAGTAGGAATAACTAAGTTCAGCTAAGGACAAGTTACTGGAGTTTCTTAAGCATCATATCGGCTAGCATTGTCAAATTACATGATAATTTAGTCCTATTATTTACTCTATTTTGCTCGCTAGATATATTTTAATGTTCTGCACAATAAGAGTATCATGGTTACCTATATCATTCAATAATAACAAACACCACCATGAAATATATGATGTAATCAACTTCTTTACACACTTATCTGTTGTAAAAAGAGTACAGCAGATAGTTTATATCAATGCACACATATATAAGCAGTTGAAGAAATTTAGGAAGGTCGAGAATCATCTTTAATCTCAGTATGTCAAATCATCCCATAGTTATGCTATGTTTTATTCAAATTGTATGGTTTATAAGGAACAAAGCCATATATATTTTGTGCAAAATAAATTCTGTAGAGAGCAGAATATTATTTTACAATCATATTCCTTGTGTAAAAGCAGTATTTGAGGTTTTTGATGCAAGTTTAAACCATCGAAATTCTGTCAAGCGAGAATGCTAATAACACGAAGAACAGATGTAAGCAAACTGCAAAATATTATGGGTATTAACAGTGGGATTTTTTTGTGTATCACAGAGTGTGTAAACACAATTGCGTATTTAGTGCGTTACAACAACAATTCATTCTAATTGGACATTACATAATAATAAATTCACCGGAACTCAACCCATCTCAACACCTTACTTTGTACTCGATGTAGGTTGTTTTAAAATTAATTATGGGTCCGTATATAGTACATCGAAGAAATTCCACAGCTTTAACTAAGCATTTATGGAAGATGAAACAGGCAAGTGGATGACTTGAAGTACAAGGGCGGGAAGAATATTAATACCTGGTGCCCCTTAAAAAAAATGGAAAAAAATTGCACTTGTGTTTCTTTAAATCTAGATTTGTTTCTTTCATGAATCCCACAGGAAGGTGCCATATTGGTTAACTTAGACACGGTTCGCATGTCCCTCAAAAAAAGAGGGGGATATTACGTGATCCAAAAAGCCTCATTATAGAAAACTCAGGCAGCACCGGGTATTATAGCTAGTAACACTAAACTCGGCTCAAGGGGAAGGGGGTAAACCCAAAATTTCCCCGTTTATAAAGAAGTTTATGAAGAAGTAATCGTTTATAAAGAAGTTTATGAAATCCTACTTCTCTCTTTATAGTCTTTAGCAAAATGACAAAACCTTATTGACAAATGCCTTAGTTTTTTTTATAACCTATAGGCCTATAGAAACTGATGTAGTAAAAATCCTATATGAGCCTATGCACATAATAATCAATCATCAGCATCACTTTGAAATGAGATTGCCCCTGAAATAAATGTTTTAAACGTGCACTGTGTGTGGAAATATAGAAATGTGAAGTTTTTAGCAACATCAGTAATTCCAAAAACCAAATTCTTTGTTTTCAAATTCTTGAATATGGAGATAAGAAGCTGCAAAAATTATTTATAACATTATATGCTGGACCTACTTACGAGTTAGATAGTCATAGCAATAACATTGATCTCAACTTTTCCTTTATCTCTTTTACCCAGTATGAAAAAAAAATGGTTTTTATTGCTTTTTAATATTTAACTCAATTTCTATAGATTAAGGTAAAAAAAATTCATGACTAGCCTATAGATTACATTGAAGAAATTTTGCAACTTTAATTGAAGCCATTTTTTAACTCAAAAAATGGAGATCAATCCTACCCTTGAATTTACAAAAGCTTTTACAATATCTATTGCGAAGAAATTTTTTCATTTCTACATTTCATAGATTATATTCCACCCTGAAATTAATGAAATGAGTAGCATCTGAGGAAGTTGCCATGTCTGTTACCTGTGAAGCGGTTTGTATTTCCCACAAGTCTTTCGCTTAGGAAGGAACCCATGATGTTATACAGAAAGGTTATGTGGTATAACAAGTGATGGCAACTCTCTGGTTCTGGTGCAATTTTCATAGCGTTAATATATGCTGTCTAAACAGTAAGTTTCACTGATCCCTTTACTGTCATTATACAGGAGTTTCACTGCGTTTTGTACTACCAGAGTACAATTACTTTGCATGAAAGAAGAGAATGTTATTCTCTCTCTCTAACATATACAGTCGATCCCACTTATAACGCTCCCACTTAGAACATTTTTCCCCCATAATACAACTTATTTTCATGGTCCCATGACCGACAACAAATTCTCATTAGCATTTCCAGTTTATATAGCGTTTTCCTGCTTACATTTTTTTTTTTTTCACAATGGTTTTTTGAAAACCATTATAAGTGGTATTCATTGTATAAAGTACAGGCCCACTTACAAAAACTCACTGGATTTTTTGCTAAAAATCATTAGTTAGCTTGCAAACCTACCCTTATATAGTCTTTAGCAAAACAAGTTTTTTAAAAAAGAAATTAGTAGGGTTGAGCATTTTTTTGTCTGCAAAAAGACATTTTTGCCAGGACAGAGGTAAAAACCAGGGCAAAAATGGTTTTATGAAAAACAAACAGACTCAGTGTGTATTATATGTAACTAAGACTTGAAATCATTTCAACATTCAACTTTATAATGTTGTATAGTAAAGTAATCTGGAGGGAGGAAAATACAAATAGAGACACGATCAATGCTCGTTATAATGACCCCAAGTTATAGCGATCGCTCCATTATAACTACACATCACATAATTTTTGATAGATTTCTTTAAGATTGAAATATTGAAAATTTACTTCTGCATTATCAGGGGTTAAACATTTTTTTGAATGAGAAAATTGGCTACTGTTATTGGTAACACATGGTTGAGTAAACAGTAGGTATTAGAGCAGATGTTTTTGTAAAGCATAATTTACACACACTCAACCTTTGACAAGCAAGCATGTGAATAAAATATAATTTTTAAACCAGAGCATGTGTGTTTTAAACAACTCATCAGCATTATTTTTTTCCTTCAAAATGATACTAAATATAAATAAATGTGGGGAGTATCAATTTTTTCATGCTTGGCAAAAACCTATTTTTGTCAGGACGTTTTTTACTTAAGCTCTTTCAGCTATGGCAAAAAATTAACCCTAAAAATTATTGAATCAAAATTTGAGTTTAAAACTATGTCATTCGCATAACAATGTCTCGCAAGCATAGACTAGGAAAGAATCTATTTTTGCTGGGACAGTCGTGGTTTTTTCCACACTTATGGCAAAAACTTGCCAACCCCGATACAGTGAAATCCTAGTATAATGATACTTTGTGGATCAAGAAAAAATATTGTCAATATAGAATATTGTTGTAGTGAAGTAGAATTGGTTTACATTAGACAAAATTTGATACTTTAATCGCAAACACATATGCACGATCACTAGGGTATTAGACAGCGAGTTGTCATTTCAACTTTTTCCGGGGAGGGGAGGACAAAGAACGTGTACTCAATGTATGTATGTTCCATTTCTAGTGTATAATAACTCCAAAATTTATTGATTCTTATACAAAATTTTGTGTTTGAAACTATCATATTTGCATTCATAAAAATAATAAAATGCACAATAATGATTTACATGCATAAATGGAGGAAAAATCAATTTTTGCCACTTGCCAAAAACCTATTTTCGCTGGGACAGTTTTTTGCACCTATGGCAAAAACTCGCCAACCCTGGAAATTAGTAAATAAATTACTGGTTGAATACACAGATTTTTTTGCATGGGAGAAGAGAATGTTACCATAATATATGAAAAGTGCAGAAAAATTTCAAAGAAATTAGGATTTAATATTTTAAAAGTAGCTCAATCTAGAGATGTAAAACTCTCGAGAATGATCTTTTGCAGAATATGAATATTCTTTGGTAGGACTACTATTATAAATAACTTGAGAGAATATTCTTATGAGTTCTTGATGAGTATATTCTCCTGTTATTTATAACATAGTTACATATAATATCCTTGAGAATATTCTCTGGGAGGACTACTTTCATAAATTACTGGGGAATATTCTTATAGACTCATAGAAAATAATAAGAATTATTCTGAAGTTATTAATAACAGTCCTTCCAGAGAATATTCTTTTTGATGAGAATATTCTTCACTTACCGAAATCTTTCCAGAGAGCAGTGTCGTCTTAAGGCATGGCCCCGGGGGCCTCAAGAGGAAAAGGGCCTCACAAAAATGAGATATTGTTCAGATTTTCGAGAATTTGCCTTTTAGGGCATCAGAAAAGTCATTTGGCCTGGGGCCCATGATCCTCTTAAGACCGCCCTGCCAGAGAGTATTATGAAGAATATATGTAATAATATGTATTATAATAAATAATCTCGATAAATAACTTGATAAATAATTTTTGATAAGAATATTCTCTAGTAATTTATAATAGTAGTCCTTTGAGAGAATATTCTCAGTTCCCGTCAAGATGATGGGAATATTGAAGTTTGAAAGCAAGAAAATTAAACCAACAGGGCTGAATTGCATAACTTTTAAAGAAATGTGTGCGATACAGAATTTAAGTGTATGTACATTGAAGAAAACAACAGTTCTCTATCTTCTCAGAATGAAGGTGATTGTATAAGAATAGCTTCCTTTATCAATCAACTTTAATTCCTTTTGTTGTGAACTTATTTCTGAAAATTTATCTAATTTCGAAATAATTTTCTAAGGTTTTAATCTAAAGGTTTCTAAAATCTTCGTAACCAAACTTTTAAAACCTCTCATCATGGCCTCAAACTAAAAGTTGTCATTGGGGGGGGGGGGGGTGATTATACCAAAAATTGTTTTGTTGTAAATGTTTCAGGCAATTAAAACTGATTTATATTTCACAATATAAACAAAATTAGTAAAAAAATTTAAGTTATTTAGAAGAAAAATAAACTATTATTATATCCAATTTTTACATCTCCGAGAATATTCTCACCTCACATCTCTAGCTCAATCTCACAAACACTAATTTGATATTAAAATTCAATTAGCACGATATTAAAATATTAATTATACTTACTACCAAGTATATACATCTAATTGTATATACATCTAATTAGATGTATGCAAACTATTTTTATGTTAATTACTTAATGCAGTCGAATCCCATTTTAACGAATACCATTATAGTAAAAATCTTGTTTTAATGAACTTTCATAATCCCTCAAATAAGTTTACATGGGAACAAAATACAAAAACCTGGAATTCCTTTATAATGAAATGTCATTATAACGAAGTGATTTCTCCAGCCTCTTGGAGTTCATTAAAATGGGATTCGACTGAATGTACATTTATGTGTGGCATTGCAAACAGCATACTCACAAAAATAAAGAAAAATCTGAACGGGTTAGGCTTTTCTTAAAAAACCCAGGTTTTTGCACCCTCTGCTCACTTTGCATATGCCAATGGTCCTGATTCTAATTGAGTAACCACATATAAAAAAAGTTTTGGTCACCATGGTGACCTGGAATTTGTCCCGCCCTGTTGATGGACCAACATGAACTCAGAAAAATTTTGTATTTTCTTCAGAAATCACACATAGAAAAATTTAGGTACTGGACAGTAATCTAGAAGACCACCGATTGCTATTGAAAAACTCGCCATGTCTCGACAGTTTAAAAAGAAAAAAGTGATGACTTAAATCAAAACAGAAATATCAGGTTAATGTTAACAGTATTGCAAATTCTGTTGATGATCTTGATCCCTTGTTTAGTCTAACGCTGGTCTTACACTGTAAAAGTTTGAAAAAATACAATACAGTAAGTGCATTGGTTGAATTTGATCGAGCGAATGTAACCAATAGGGTTATCACTTGTTTTTTCAAGTTTTTTTAAAGATCTTTTATCAAATTTTTACAGTGTAATAATCCTCAAATTACATTCTGGTCTGGTAATAATCCTGGCTTTAGTCACCAATCGCCCACCCCTGGCAGTACATAAGCAAGGCTTGAGAAAAAAAATTAGGTGCCAAGCATTGTCTTTAATGAGAAAAACAGCCTAAAATCATGTTCACTTTGACTTTTTCCACGTTTTGGCAGACATACTTACGTAATCATCAATAACTTTGTGTTGTCTCAGTTTCTAATTAGAGTTATACATATCACTTTAGCCAGCAATGCCAATTTTTTTTTAGTCGCCAGGTGGCCTGGGATTTGTCAAACACAGATATAAATCTTGTTTTCATAAGAAATCGGGGAACTTCCGAACTTCTTGACGAATATCATAATACTTTTCACAATATGTGAATTCTTCCAGATTTTGACACTTTTTAAGAATATCTGAAGGAAGCTACATTCCACTCTTCCACGCGGAATTTTGAAAACTTTAAGTTTAGGACACTGATTACCGTCTAAAAAACATTTGAGTACACTGGCGATATCGCATCGGAATTCACAGATATTGAGACGCAACAAGGTGCGCTTCCACTTGTCCACTGTCTGTTCAAGAGCCCTGAAATTAATATCATTACCATTGGGACTCATTTCAAGGGCTTTGAGTTCTTTGAATTGGATCTTCCAGATATCACCGAAAATCAAATCGCCATTCCAACATAATTCTAAACATTCCAAATTGCTCGAATTCCTTAGTAAACTGTACATGTCCAATCTATGGAAATTACATTGGGCGGCGTGGAACACTGTCAGATTTTTGAACCCAGCGCAACTGTTTCCACCTGTGGTAACAATGTCACATCTAAATAGATACAGTTTCCGTAATCGGGGGCAACCACTCATAAGTTTATAAATCGGAAACGTGGAGCGCGGATAATTGCGCCACTCAAATACTTCAAGTGAATTTTGCAGCGATTGCTGTAATCAGCTGTTCCCTATCCTCTATTTTACAAAAACGGAAATTCAGGTGTTTCAATTTCGGTCCGCACGTGCTGAGGATCGGGGCCAGTTCTTTGAGCGAAATTGACGTAAATGAGCGCCAAAATGACGTATATATGCCACAGGCCACATTTTCCATTTGCAAATATTGCAGATTCGGGCAGTGTTTAGCCACGATACTCATCATATTTTCGTCGATGGTGTGGTGAGATATTCGGAGAGCTTTTAGGTCGCGGATGTTCGAGAACACAGTGGGGTTGAGAAATGTATCAGGAGATAAAAAATCAACAGGCTGGGTACCCGATATGTTGAGGCTCTGGGTATGCCAGAGTAATCCTCTTCTGGCCAGAGACAGTACGTAGTTCAAATTCCCTGAGAAGCTTTTCCAGAGCGAAGCCGTCGACGAAAGGTTCCACCACAATTTGCACACCGGTACGACATTCCTTAAGAACTTCGCGTGTCCCTCGGACTCGATGTATCTGGAGGCTCGTGTAAGTACATTTGGCAGCGTGACAATTCAGGACAGTGTAATTGGATGTGTTCTATGGTTTCCCCGTTCATCCTGCAGAGCGGGCATGTAGCGTTCATGTTCACAGTGAACTTAGCAAGACGGTGGTTTGTCTCCAGTGAGCGAGTTCGAGCTTTGAAGAAGAGTGTTGATGGTAGAGATTCATCATACGTGCTCTCCCAGGAATAGGCTAACTTCCTGCAATAGTAGTTCGATGATGATTTCTTTAGTACTTCTTGCCTCCACAATTCGTGGACCTTCTTGCGAATCGATGTTTTAATTGCTCGACCTGGTCGCTGGATGCTTTGTAGCACTGGCGTGTTAAGATACTTTTTACCGAGGAAGTTGGTCCTACGCCACCAGGATGTACTTTGGAGGCAATAGAAAGAGTAGATGAAGAGTTTTTTCACCACTCTACGATCATCCAGTGACCAAAGTCGGGTGACGTATGATAGTTTTGATCTTGCTTCAAAGGTGACTAGTGGCTAAAATCCGACATTCCCTGGTGAACTTGGCCAATCACAGAGGAGCGGGAGTGAGTTACTCTCGAACCGGTCGTTACTTCGTGTACAATACTTCGGAAACTGTCGTGACTTCGGAAACTGTTCGGAACTTACAATGCGCAAGCGCGTTCTCCGTAATTTTGTAATATTCTGCGCTCTTTTCTCATTTTTTTCTGGCTCTCATCTTTATTTTTTCCCACCAATATTTTCTACATAGTTCTCTTTTTTTCATCAATTTCCTGTTGGTATGGGTTCATGTATTTGAAGTTAATTGATTTTTCATTTTATAATAATTTTTCCTACATTGTGTATAATTCTGTTTTTATTTTTTCTGCATTAAATACATTTTCCTGTTATTATTTTTCCTGCATTAAATACATTTTCCTGTTATTATTTTTCCTGCATTAAATACATTTTCCTGTTATTATTTTTCCTGCATTAAATACATTTTCCTGTTATTATTTTTCCTACATTAAATGTGTTTTTATTTTTCCTACATTAAAAGTACATTTTCCTGTAATTTTTCCTATATTGTGTATATTTTCCTGTAATTACTTTTCCTACATTACATGTACCTTTCTGTTCTTATTTTTCCTGCATATTAATTACATTCTCTTGTAATTATATTTTCTAGGCTGTTGTTATTATCTGGCGCTCGGGATACCTGACCTACTTACACTCCCTTCTTATTTTTCGTTACACTGTTGGTTGGCCTCATTTCATTTCCTACCATGTACCTCCCAGGTACTATAAACCATTGTCAATTTTAGCCATTGTCCCGAATGAGGGGGCCTGTCGTGTCGGGTGCATTATTATGCATATAAAATACAGTACGTGAATATAAAACACAATGGCGTAGCCGAGGCGGGAGCGATTGCTCCCCCAATCTAAATTTTGCCTGCATTGGCGTCCATTTTCCTAAATGACATTTGATCGTTAAAAAAACTTGATGGAAAAAATTGAATTTTTTATTTTCTACCTTCATTGTCTAAAAGTATGAGTGAGAAAAATGAAATAAAAAAAAAACCTCCATTTTTTCGTACACGCGTCTCTTGCAGTTTTATAGTAATAGGGTTTGCACTACTCATTTGAGAGAGAAGAAGAAAGAAAAGAAAGTGGAGGTTTTTTTTCATTACCATGTTTGAAAATTGATGTCAAGCTCTTCATCTGGAAACAGGTTCAGACCAGTCTCTGTTCCCACCTTCATTAGAGGACAGAATCTTGCCCGTTTCTTGCTGTAACTTTTGGTCGTTGTCGGTAGAGCTGCTTGAAATATCTTTCATAAGCCCCGTTCACATGTACAATAAAACATCCCGGGAAGTTCCCGGTAACGGGGATTTTCGCTACAAACCGTTCACATGACGTTAAGTTTATGCCGGTAATTCCCCCCCCTCTTCTTTCCGGAAGTCGTCACTGGTTTCGTAGGTTGAACGGAAGTGATTGATTCAAGATGGTTGACGAAGGAGCTTATAGCAGTTTTCGTGGCGCAAAGGATTATGGGAGAGAAGGTCGGTGTCGACCTCCAATCCACCCCAAGAAAGATGGGTTTTTTTTAATGAGCTCCTCTCCCACCTTTTTCCTCCCTACGAGGGGAAAAAAGTTGTCATGCCGGTAATTATCACCAAAGCGACCCCCAATCTTGCACATGTGAACGGGGCTATAAGTGCATCATTTCTGAGAATATGGCGTTCACGAGGTTTTTAAAAGAGATTCTTTATTAAACTGCTCTCTCGGGAGCCGCGGATAAGCGTTGATTAGGGTAAGGTGCCGCCGCGCATGGATAAAATTTGAGAACCCCTGCGCTAAAATCTGTACCATTCATCACTCGATTTATTTTCATTCTAGTCTGATTTGTTATAAAACACGTCCCATGAATTTACCTTACTAGAAATAAATATATGCATATACTGTGCACAACGTCTGCTGAAGTTTTACAACTTAGAGCAGGGCTCCCCTTTAAACAGTTTCTCGAAACCGGTTGACCATCGAACATAAAAAGAAAATATTTCAGTTGATTCATACACCTGCCACTTTCACTTCGAATCGGAAGATGAGCAGTGGCTTTTCAAACATTCCTCTTAAATACATAATAGACACACGACAATTTCCGGGACACACCAATTAGTTTGTAGCAGCGGTTCTCTAAATTTTTTTGGATTCACGGCACCCTCTACTTGTACGTCTGCAATCCAGTAGTAAGTGATAGCCACCGTGAGTTCATAATCTTGGCCTCATTTCAAGATGATCCCAGTTTGAACCATACTAGCGGCAGAGTGGTGGTTGACTGCAGTGAGTGTTTTTTTTTCGTTTTTACAATTTCGAGGTACGAATGCTAACCAACCTTTCGTTTGACAAGTTTCCAACGCAGAGAGCAGACAGGCTTTCACCGTGGTATTTGTATAAGGGTGCAAACATAGTGCTTCCGCATTTCAGAGTTCGAAAACCCACGTCATCTCTAATTGGTTAAAACCAAAGCTGCATTAAGAGTGCATCTTTCAAGCGGCTTTGGTTAAAACCCGAATTTAAACTTTGTTTAGCTCTCACAAGCGGGCGACTAAGGCCCCTTACACACACTTGCGGGCGTTGAGGCGGCATCTTCAGACTCATCTTGTTTTCACCCAGTGAACGCTGTACGTGGATAGCGCATATGCGATTAGGGCGGAGTAACCACGGTTGTTTTATTTTATGTAAGAGTGCAGTCCCCAAAAAAAACCTGTGACAATTTATTATATACACATAATTACTTTTTGAAACGATCGATCAAAATTAAATTTAGACTGATATGCATAACATTTATAATATTCAACTTTTTCTTTCTTTTTTTTTTCAGTTTGGAAAAATAGGTTAGAAGTGTTAGATTGCTTCTAGTTTTCATAGAGTAACATATCTTTTGATCTATAAAGTTTAAAATTGAAATCAATAGGTAGCAGTTTACAAAAAGTTATTTTCCTTGCATGCCCCATCTAGAGAGAATAATTAGAAGTCCATGAGACATACATTTTAAAGCACTTCTCTTTAGAACAGTGTTACTTAACATTTCTATACTCATTTAAAATTTATAATGAGTATACAGCCATGTCTATTTACCAATAATTCATGTTATGAATTCCCAAGACGGAGAAGATGCGGTGAAAACCGGTGCTTCGAATCACATATAATGGCAATGTTTCTAAACATTTTTTTGCCCGTGGCCCCTTTGAACCATTTTTTTTCTCGTGGCCCCTATGAAATACCCTTCCCCTCCGTCTCCCCATCGATGCTGACATAATACTTGAATGATCACTAATGCGCTATATTGAAAGATACATACTTGTGTTTACTTCATGGTCGGTTCTAGACCATAATACCAAACATGGCCCCCGATCGGTGTTAGACTTGACAATACCTACCCACCCCACTCTCTAAAACGTTTCCGCGCCGACTATATTATTATGAAATATCATCTTGTTGCACAGAACGACTAGGGGGGAATGATATTTGTGGCAGAGAAAAGACGATGAATCACCATGACCGACAGAAAAGCCCTTCCACCCCACACAATAATACCAAATCATTACATCGTTCACCCGCAATTTGCGATTTCAAAGACCAGTTTAATTTGGGAAATTATTTGACATCTTATTTTGTGTTTTGAAAAGGCGCATTAATATAAAACCGACATTTTTGGGCACCCACCTTCAGCGGCAACACCTATACGACGTAAAGTTACAAAAATTCACATGGCTTGTTTATTTTTGAGAAAGAACGGTCACACCAATAATTGTATGAAAATTTAATATATATATACATAATTACTTTATAAAACGATAAATCAAAATTAAATTTGAATTGATATGGATAACATTTATAATATTTAACCTTTTCTTTTTTTTAAGTCTGAAAAAATAGTTAAAAAGTGTTAGGTTGCTTCTAGTTTTCATAGAGTAACATCTCTTTTGATCTATAAAGTTTCAAATTAAAATCAATAGGTGGCAGTTTCAAAATATTTATTTTTTTGTAAGCGCCATCTAGAGAGAATAATTAGAAGTCCATGAGAATACATTTTAAAGCACTTCTCTTTAGAGCAGTGTTTCTTAACATTTCTACACTCATTTAAAATTTATAATGAGTATACAGCCATGTCTATTTACCAATAATTTCATGTTATGAATTCCCAAGACGGAGAAGATGCGGTGAAAACGTTTGCACACACGATAACAAAGAAATGGTTAGACCAATCATTATGAAATTTTCTACACTTACTAAACTAACTCAGGGCTATAGAAGGAACTAGAATCTTTGAGATTAACAGGAAATTGAAAATTAATATAGTGTGAAATTTGAAAATTTTAAGTAAAAAATAAAAAAATTACTTTCCTTCATAATTTTTCTTAGAACTCCTAGTTCATTGAAATTCCACATTCATATCCTTTAGAAGGAAGCACAAGCCATTGGTCTAAGTAAAAATTACTCCTGCAATCATGTGTGCAAAACACCTATGTTTTTGCGGAGGCAAAATTTAACCTTCAAGTTTTTTGCTTTAAAACTCATAGTGTGTATGAAAAATTTAAAAGGATTTTCCATGCAAGATAATGATACAAGCTAAACATATGATGCACATTTTAAAACATTATCATTAAACTAATTCTAAATAATTTAGCAGAGTAATCGCTGCATATGCCTCGCATGAAATCTTGTGTCCCCTTGCGGATATGAACCGCACTAAACGAAACAGTTAATTGTTCATTTTCTGGCTTTATAATAAAGAGAACAGAGAAAATAAGGTTATTCGAAAAAATTACATACCAAATCATTGCTCAGGACTTTTTCTTTTGGTAAAGAGCGTAAATCATCCCACGATAGTCTCTCTGGGATATAATTAGGTTCCCTTCTTACGTGGATTCTCTGATTCCTTGGACACATTGGTTCGTGGCCAAGTTCGAGTTCAATTACAGGTCAGTAGGTGTTTGTAGGTTCGTCTTTTTAACGTATTATTTGAAGGGCAGGGCCGGTCCTAGAAATTTTGCCACCCTGAAGATACGATTACGTGAAAAGAGTTTTCGCAACAGCTTTGGTATAAGAGACAGGTTGGCGATTTTTTTCCCGGCGCCAAATATGTCCGACGGCCCAAGAAAAAGCTGCCAGACACTACTTGCGCCAGAAGAAAAAATCGCCAGCATAGAAAACAGTAAAAACAAATGGCATAAATAAAAATAAGCTGTGGATTGTTTAAAAAATAAAACTGGATAAAAAAAAATGAATCAGGGTTTAAATAAAATCCGGACCGTTGTGAATAAACAACGGTGTATGTATTATATATAAGGTATAACAATGTATTATAAATTAAAACCCGGACTCTCTTTCCGGGAATCCGGGTTCTTATAAATAATCAACGGTATAAAATAAATAAAATAAAAAAGATGCAGGGGCATTCTGTATGTAGAAAAGAATAAATATTGGAAAATATAGAAGGTACAACCTGAGGGAAAAGATATCCAAAATAATCTGACCCACACACTACATATATACGGAAGGAAGAGAAAATGAAGAACTATCCCAACGTTGAACTCCTTAATACATGAATGGAATCCCAATATATGAAGGCGTCTTATCCCAACGGTTTTTCAAAATGCCGCGGCTATTAAGTGAGGTCATTTGGAAGAAAAAAAGAGAATAGAATAGAATGGAAAAAGAGAAAACCAGTTTGAAAATGGCAGTAAGACCCGTTTGAAAGACACGCTAGGACGCTAAGAACACGGAAAAACAACAGCCAGCGCCACCGACTGGCAGAATGCTTAGAACATTCTGGAACAACGACAACCCAGCACAACAACAACAAACCAGAGCGCGCCAACGATGGCAACTTATCGCCGGAAAAAAAAAATCACCAATTTGGCGTGTCCCTTATACCGAAGCTGTTCCGAGTTTTCTTTCTTAATCTCCATTAGTCTAATATGCGTGGGCAGCGACCCCTTAGAGTACGGTCGCGTTCAGTTTAGAGGGGGGGGGGAAGTTCTCGAGAGAGTTTCCTCAATATGAAATTCCTGATGAAAGATTTGATCTCATATTCCGGAACGTGAATAAAAATATATCAATACCATCACTTGGTTTTTTAATTGAACTACTGTATTTAGCACATCCCATGTTTCCCCAAAAATAAGGGTCGTTGTTAAATCCATTTTTGATCCAAAAGTTGCATTAGAGCTTTTTTCGGTGAAAAAGCAGTATAAGCACCCTTCTTGGCACTGCTTTGGCGCTAAGTCTAATGTAACCCCGAGAAAGGGAAATAAAAAAGTTTTTTTTTACCGCTCACCAGGTTTTTCCCCCATCCTGAACGGCACAGCAATAATCCATTAGAAAGAGAAATAATGCTTGGGGCACATGCACGTGAAATTATTCTTAGGACACAAACACGTAAATAATCCAAAATGCGCGTAATAAATCGAAATAATCCAACGGAATTGGACGAGCTGTAAATTCATACTACTGAATTTTAAAAATACATCATGACAATGCAAAATTAAAATCGAAGTTACTAGGCCTTGGCCCAACAGAAGCCATACCGTCAAGTGAATTAAAAAAATCGGTGCTGAAATGCGACTGCGAGCAGAACATCCTGCAACAACGCGCGATGGAAGTGAAATGGCACGTAGTTCAGCAATGCATTAGCGCAGAAAACGTTTTGTCTAATCACTAACAGGTGCATGCAAATATGCAAATCAGCGGCTGCACCTGTAAGCCGCGGCGCGGGGCTATGGCCCGCAAATGGTTTCGCCCCCCGCACGAACTTCTTTCGGGCTTAGCCGCCTTGCTACGCACGAACGTCGCTTCGCTCCTCCGGCCAATAAAGGGGGCCCCTGCCCCCGGCCTGTAATTATCAACTATGTTTGCACCACAACCAGAAACAAGGCAATATTATTTCACCAAGCAGGATACGTGGCAAGAATATTTCACTAAGCAGAAATAAAGCTCTAGCAGACCAAGAAGATAGTATAATCCAGTTGAGACTGAAGGTAAACAAACGTTTCCGAGGTGCCACACTTGGCGACTTTCTGAAGGGGTCTAAACTGCATCTCACCCTAAATCTCAAAATAAGCAATCATTTTTTATTGCCTTTGTGTGGTCATGGGGGCATAGTGAGGATTCAGGTTCGAACACTACCAGCCACTCAGTGCTGGTTGGCTGAAGTCGTTTTTCTTACAGTTTTTAATTTCAAGGGGCGAATGAGATTTGGTTGAGAATTCCCTCCCAGAGAGCAGGTAGACCTACAACAGGATACTTAAATTACATGTAAATTCAAGCATTTACCATCTTCACATCAAAATATGGAAGGCAGATAGCAGTACCAACAAAAACACAAAACAAGCACTGCTCAGGCAAGATAAACTACTAAAGGGCTACACATACACTTAAAAAGCACATTATCACATGTACTGATTCATACGACATGATGCATGGGCGGAGATACGGGGGGGGGGCCTGCATCAAAGGTGGAGTCGACTGATCTAATGTATATATGTATATACGATTGACGTCATCATCATCTTTCCCCCCCAGCAATAATGACCGTGCCCCCCCCCCAGACTTCTAAGTCTATCTCTGCCTATGACATGATGTGAGAGTCCAGTCAAGTCACAATGGAGGCAGTTTGTTTATTTTCGTGCTCCGTTAAAAATTTTGTTTTAAAACGTGAATATTAGGTTATGGCAGGCAGTAAATGCGTAACTATTGTTTATTTAGTGTAGGAGTGGGGGTTCACATATGTGGAGTTGTGTGGTGGTGTGATGTAGGAAAAAATTTGGATATTGTTAATGCCACACGTGCTATATCGGTGCAGTCGCGATCAACGGGCGACGGTTTCCATCTTCCGCTATCAATGACTGGAAATTTTCAGTGACAATCGGTGTAAATTTTTCATTTGATTTGTCGGCGGGAATGTCTGTTTCAAAACGGTATGAAGATCATTCAAACATTCCAAGTAGTTTGAAGTGAATGGTATGATTACAAACTCCGGATATAAACTTCAGTGGTTTTCAAGCGGTGAAGGTGAACTACATTTAAGGACAGTCTGGACATGATAGGGGTGAGTGATTTTTGAAACTTGATAGCAGAGATCATTAACCAGAACATTTGCTATAATTCAACCTGTTAATCGTTGCCATAACTCTTATAAGTGATGAGATATGATTTTGTAAAAAGAATCTAATGTTGTGTGTATGACTCGCCATTTTTGAACCAGGTGACAAGTTTTATTATACATGTAAATGATTTTTGGACTTTCCACTGCATTTTGTCATGTTTGGTGTTTGAAGTCCTGAATTGTTTCTTTAACTGATTTTCTTTTGCCATGGTAAAAGTTTTTTGACGAACATTATACTATAATATTTTGTGAACGAATTTCATTTGGTGACCATTTAATCGGGTCACACATGTTTCTCATGCATTGGTGTTCATAATTCGTAGTGGTGTTAATAGTTTTGTACTGAATTTTCATTTCTGAACATTTTGAACATTTTACTATAATTTTTTGTGAACGATTTTCATTTGGCGACCATTCAGTCGGGTCGCATACATGTTTCTCATGTGTGGTTATTCGTTATAATTGGTAATGGTGTTAATAGTTTTGGACTGAATTTTCATTTTTGAACATTTTACTATAATTTTTGTGAACGGTTTGATTTGGTGACCATTCAGTCAGGTCACGCATACGTTTCTCATGTGCTAATATTCTTCATAATTGGTAGTGCCGTTAATAGTTTTGTACTGACTATGGATAAGTCAAATAAGACACCTGTAGGGATCCCAGCTTTTGATTCAAACATGGACAAAAAAGATACCCTTGTGGGAACTTCAAATCAACCAGACTGTACAGATCACCCATTCCATACGGACATGAACACGTCAAATCCAATACTAGATCTTGAGAGAAGCGAGCACAATGAACGGGATAAAAAGAAAAAAGACCAGAGAGATCATCCAATCAAGAAGAAAGCCTCCAAAATTCACCAAGTTTTTAAAAATTTGGCCAGGTCTTTCAATGAAACCTTCAATATTAGCTCCCGTTTAGTAACATCGGAAAACTCAGATGTCTCAATCTCGTCGTCAAACTCATCGATTGGCTCCCTCTCATCTTCGTCGTCAACGTCAGACGTGGTCTACAAACTGAATTCCTGCAACTCACAAACATTAACTTCGAATAAAGCAGAGCTGATAAAATGGAAACATAAAATGGGTATTTTCAACATACAGAAAACATCTTCATTTGTGCATAATGAACAACTAGAAAAGCAAGACTCGCTCAAGTTCAGCATAGAAGATTCAGAATGTCAGAGGAGAGTTTTTCGAGCAACTGATGCCTCTAATGAACCGATTACATTTTCAAGTCAAGTAGCAGTGAAAATCCCATTGACAGAAAAGACACAAAACATAGATCTTGAAACAACGGAAACGAAAACTAACCCTCAATGGTATTGAATAATAACACTCCACATGATCTACAGACTTCCTCTGTAGAAGAAATGGCGAGTAATTCCGGGGAACAGGAACAGGGCAGTGAATCAAAAACACTCCTCTCTGCTGATGATCTCAATTACAATGATTCCCAAAGTCAGTTGGGTGTTTCAAACACACCACCTTCTTGTCGGCGTAAACAGCTTGGTAAACTAAATACTGACATATCTTGTGACCCTGAATCTCACTCGAAAGAAACTTCTCTCTCACTAAATACATCGACGGTCCAACAACCCAATCACTTTCCTTCGAAAATAATGGACTCATCAGTTGAATCATGGGATGAAGGCAGTTATATGGATTCTCTACCAGAGGGAATTGATTACACCGGGAACGACAAGGAACTTCAGACAATGCTTGACTTTTTAGACTTCAAGAAAGAGAAACTTGATAAAAGCCACTTTCTCTTACAAGAGAAGTCAGCAGAAATACAGAACCTCACTTCACATAAAAATTCCAAAAGTTATAAGAGTGGGAAAAAAAAAGAAAAGGTCTGGTAAACAAAATGTCAAGTCTCAAGTTAAGAAAAGGAGTGAGGAGAACAATGCTGCCAATATGAACATTTCCCAAGAAACAGAAAGTTTAAAAACCTCCAAGGGGAAAAAAAGAGAACCTTGAGATAAGGGTGAAAAAACAAACTCAATATGAAGACAAACTTTGCTCTCAGATCAATAATACCAAAAAAACTTCTCGTCGGTTAGAAACACCCAACTCAGCTGAAAAACCTGTCAGACGAAGTTCATCAAGACTTAAGGAAAAAGACAAGAACCTTGCCATATCTAGGGGTCAAGGAGGTTCTGAGGATCTCCTCAAGCCCAGTTTGATAACAGAAATGCAATCCAGTGATAATTTGAGTAAAAATAATTCTGTAACCTTACCTTCTCAACAAGCATCATCTGAAGTCATATCCAAACTCAACGGTCAACAAGTATATGCACAAAAAACGATGGGTGCCACTACTTCAATCTCAAGTGATTTTTCAGCACATAAGACACTCCAACCAAATGTACACGTACTCCTGGAGGAGCTTCGGGAAATTTTGAACTCCTATACAAGTGATAAAGCCAGAGGAAATTTAGGGTTCTGCATTCCCGCTAAACAACGTAAAAGAAGCAATAAAATAATTGATGCAATCAATATCTGGGCAGACAACATCCTCAAATCTACTAGGGACAACTTCTGCCAAACAGAAATATCTTCTCCTCAGGAACAAACGCTCACTTCGACTACACCACATTGTTTTACTCAGTCGCACCAAGACCGTCTCTCAGCTCAACCACAGATCGAGAAACTTCTCCAACAGAAGATTAGCAATATGGGTGAGATGCGCAACAGAGCACCACAACAACCTCCAAAACCACAAAGAGATGTCGCCAAAGAAACTCACAGAGAGGCTGGAGTCAACACCAACATTCCAGAAGTATCGCATGATCTGCCACAATCAGAGAAAGTTACATTATCTCCATCTGCAACCACATCAATTAACACTGCAACTAGTATTAAAGCTGTCAACACCTACATCTCTGGAGTTGGAACTCGGGCAAGACTTGAACAGTGGTTAAGCAATAATTACAACCTCCCTGCAGCGTCACTGGAAAAAACCAACTCTATGATAGATTCTATTGTGGAATGGATTGAGGAGACTATAAAACAAGAACTCAGTGGTTTGACACAAACAGACTCCCCATCACCACAAGGGCAATGCCTTGAAAAACAACATGGAACTGCGAGAAAATCGGCAGAGAAGAATTTGCCCATGGTGACTAATTCTGAAAAAATCACACAGATATCAGTTCCCATACCTTCCCCTCCTCAACAAAAGGACTCTGTAATATCAAATCACGTAGATGAATTGAATGACAGTTCATCTTCATATTTCATACTTGACGAGATCTCTTCCAATACGGAAAATCCTTACCAAGAAGTCAGCTACAGGAAGAAGCAGAGGAAAAACAAGAATCGGCAAATCTATTCAGTGCTGTTATACAAGAACAGATTGGCTCAACCACATCAAAGTAACAGTAACAACCAAATTATTATCAAAAAATTTGAGAAAAAAATTCACAACATCAGACATATTAGAAATGGTACGGCAGTTGATTGTTACACTAAAGAAGACTGTAAAAACATCCAAAGATTTATACTCAACAACCGAAGCCTCCGGCAGTATATATATGTTGTGTGCCCAGGGACCGATGATTTTAAACAGCACCGACCTCAACCGCAAACATATGCAGGGGTTAAAACTTCAAATAACAAGAACTTTGGACGTACTTTCAATAATAAAACAACAGCAATGTATCAGAAAAATCCAAACCTCTTGGGTGATATTGTCTATGAATCCGAGGAACAGAATTATAAGAGAGAGGCCTCTTCGGCATTCAGATTTGGATCCGGCTTGGTTTTCTACAATCGTTGTCATCTTAAGAATCATAGTGAAATTCGAAGCAGTCGTACTACATATGCAGGAATCTCTTGTGCTAACCAGAGAAATCTAACCTCAAGAGCTTGTAATACCGTGCGTAAGTATGCCGATATCAATGAATCTAAACTGACATTAAACGCTATTGACCAAAAGGACATCAAGCAAGTTATGAATGACTTAGAAGAACAGTTAAAATACAGCAATCTACAGGAGCTCATTGCTACTGCTAGAATAGATGAACATAGAGGTCAAATCACTTTGATATGTACAGACTCGTCGGCTGCAAAGGTGATAAGTTCGGCAGTCGTGAACAATTTCAAGTTGAAGTTACACTTGAAAAATTGATAACAAGATAACACATCGTTTTCCTACACATATAAGTCAGGTAGCTTATTATATATAACTATTTTTATATTACATTTTTGATATACAATGCCTCAAGATAGCATCAAGGAAGCAATAGCCAACTCCCGGATAACAGGTCAAAATAGCGGACGGGAAAAACACCCAAGATTATGTCGACAAGAGCAAATTCAATGCTCTTCAACGACACCATCTCCAATGGGCAATCTCAAAATACTACAAATAAATGTAGATCGAACTAGAGCGGCAATAAACTTGCTTGTAGATACAGCAATCAAGGATAAGATTGACATAATTGCCTTGCAGGAGCCAGGAATATCAGGGAAGCCACTGCGCGGATTTCCGAAAAGATGGATGTCCAGAAATGGGAAAGCGGCAATCCTGGTGCTCAATCCAGACATTCACCCTATGACATATCATACGAGCAACAACATCACATCGATTAGAATCTCACAGCCTCAACATGATCTAATATTAGCTAGTGCGTACTCTTCACCAAAAGATTGTGTTGAGAATGTTCTTAAAGAAATGGACCAACTATTGAAACTGTCCACACAAGCGAACTTATTGTTGTGCGGCGACCTCAATAGTCATCACCCGCTCTGGGGAAGACCATAGAACAGATACTAGAGGAAATAAGCTCATTGATTTCTCTAATAGGAACAATTTATATTTTCTCAACCATAGTAATTCTCCTCCCACCTTCGAGACGGATTATGGGAAAGGATGGCCGGATGTGACTATTACGAACTCGCATGCAACACTACTGAATACATCTTGGAAAGTGGATGAGAAAGTGACTCTCAGCGGACATAAATACATTTATATACAAACGAATGTGACTATTTGCCAAAAGCCACAGAGACGATATAAAATAACAGCGAGGAAGCTAAAGGTTTTCATCTTGAAAACAAAAAGCGTAATTGAAACAATACAATACAATTTGAGGAAATGTCAAGACAACAAAACCCTCCAACAAATATGCCAGGAACTAATGACATATATTACTAACATGTGTGAGCAGACATTTCCAAAAGTGAAACCTTCACCAATTCAAAACCTCGCATGGTGGAATGATGAACTAACGTTAGAAAGGAAACGTCTACGAGCACTAAAGAGGAGGTGTGAAAGAGAAAATGATACAGACACTCAAATAAGGCTAAAACAATTATATCGAAAAGAAATTGCATTATACAAAAAGAAAATCAACAGGGCAAAAAAAGAAGGCTGGATGAGATTTTGTGGAAAAGCGACGGAGCCTTTTGGGAAAGCATACAAGACCGTCACAAATACAAGCTCATTTCTCCCCCAAACATTCCTCGTAAATCCTGATCATCCAACAACATCTTTGCAAGCTGCCCAAAACATTTTAGAAGAAATTTTCCCCAAAAATAATGGGGAAAATGAAAATACTGTAATGCAGTCAAGAAATAAGCAGAATACTGATACCAGAAACGATCCACCTTTCTCAATTCAAGAAATTAATAGAATAATTGATAAACTAAATGTGAAAAAAGCTCCCGGTCCTGATGGAATAACAAATGCATTGATTAAAAGTATACATGCTTTCCACAAGTTCTTTTTCCCGACTCTCTTCAATAAATGCCTCAGCTTCAATATTTTCCCTACAGCATTCAAGAAAGGGCAACTGATACTTTTTCTAAAACCAGGAAAAGATCCGAACAATATCAGTTCATACCGTCCAATAATTCTTCTAAACACAGTGGGCAAAATTCTCGAAAAGTTGCTGACACAAAGAATCAACTATTACATCGAGAAAACGAAGTGGATCAGCGATAAACAACATGGATTCAGAAAAGGGTTCTCGACGGAGACAGCACTATCAAAGATTCATGACAGCATACAAACATTTAAGAGCCAAAAACAAGATGTTGCCCTAATATCAATAGATATTAAGGGAGCTTTCAATAACATTTCACATAAAACAATAATAAGGCAACTTCTCAACATCTCAATGCCGGACAATGTGAGAAGAACAATGATTGATGCAATCAGAGAAAGACAGATATCCCTTTTTACGGATGAAGGTGAGGCCACTATAATTCAAACAAAAGGGTGCCCTCAAGGTTCCTGTAGTGGGCCTATGCTGTGGAACCTTGTCATAAATGATTTACTTACGAAAAACTGGCCAGAAAATATAAAGATTCAAGTGTATGCGGATGATATTGCTATGGTAATTGGTGATTCAACAATCCGCAAGGTCACCGAGCACGCAAAAACAGCAATGGTATTGTTGGATACATGGCTCACAAAAAATAAATTAGAAATCGAATTCTCCAAATCCAATTACTTATGGATTTCTCACAAAAAGGGAAGACCAACCATTAGACTGCGAAACAATCCAATAAGACACAATATGAACATCAGATATTTAGGAATAATGTTTGATAGAAACCTGACATGGTTCAAACATGTGAATTATCTGATCACGAAAACACAGAAATGTTTACAAAATTTTAAAAGAATGGCTGGTCCTGCATGGGGCATTAATACGAAAATTAGAAATACGCTTTATAAAGTTGTCGCCATCCGCATTATAGCATATGGTGTTATCGCATGGTTCGGTGATCCCAAACAACAACTAAGAACAAAAGTAGACTCTCTTCAAAGGAAATTCCTGCTATTCATCACTGAAGCCTATTCCACAACACCAAACAGTGCGTTACAAGTATTAACTAACAATCCTCCTCTACATATACTTTTGGAAAACGAAGTACAGAAAGCAAATTTAAGGCTAAAGCGCGAGATTAATATAAACAATGTAGCATATCTTCCTACAGATGTAGAGCATAAACATCCACCATGGACGTATCACCCGGTGAAAGATATTTTGCCAACCCAGGTCTTGACCACAGATGTAGAAGAATCAACAAATCGAATTATTTTCACAGACGGTTCAAAGACCGTGGATGGCGTAGGGGCCGCCTACATCAGTATATACATGGGTGAAGTAACAGAGAAATGGAACTGCCGATTGCTAAATAACAACACTGTATTTCAAGCAGAGTTATACGCAATCTGGATGGCGGTCAGTTATGCAAAAAATTGTGCAGAAAAATCAACTATAAAGACAGACACCATGTCATGTATACAGGCAATACGAGACGTAGAATCCCCTTACAGCCTAGTGCATGACATTAGAAAAACACTAATGGACCAAAGGAAGATTACAATACGATGGGTCATGTAGGCATTGAGGGGAATGAAATGGCGGATAAATTCGCAAAAGAGGCTACAAAACATCAGCATGAAAACCACCTAATGAAATTACCGGCATCCTACATTAAAAATCTGCTCTTATAAGAAGCGTCAGAGAAATGGCAACACCATTGGCAAATATGCACAACTGGAAGAAAAGGCTTCGACGTAATACCAAAAGTGGGTAAAATGAAAGAAGTCATGCCGAGAGAAATAGTAATGTTCCTCACAGAACACGGCCCATTCGGTGAATACATGCGGAGGTTCGGAATCAGCCGGACCAGTACGTGTAGATGCGGCCATCCGGGAAGCGTGATACACTATGTGACACAGTGTGAGTACACAAAGGGATACCATTTACAGGCGCCACCGAACGGACGAGAGATCTTGTGGAAATGGAAAATTATTTTACAAAGATCTGCAACGAGAAAACTACAACAAGTCTTGGGCTATCTGATAAATTATAAAGAAACTATTTTGATAATAACTGGAAGTAGTGAACAATCCACTAGTGATTCGGAAGTGGAATCTGAAACGGATGCGGGTTCCATATAGAGGGGCGCATTTGGGCTCCTAAACCATAACATTTGAGTAATACACCCTGTATAATTTATGAATGTTTTTGTATATACAATTTCATAGTATGATGGTGGTTTAGTAACCTTGAATATTGTATGAGCTCATTTTGGCATTTGTTGTGAATATGTGACGTACCTAGTAATGTTTATGTGTATCAACAATTATTATAAAAAGGGAAATTTATATTATGTAATTAGCGTATATTATATAAATATATTATGTAAATATGTGTGGGTAATTCAAATGTGATCGCTGCCACCCAGCACTGTGAACGGGGGCTGTGTTTGATTGTTCCCGCCGCACTTTTATAGTATGATAGTAATTTTGTAACCTTGAATATATATGTATGAGCTCATGGTGATATTTGTGCCCAATACTACCTTCATAGAGTAATGTTTTTGTGCATTCCCAATAGTATAAAAAAGGGGAATTTTTGTAAAGTAAATAATATATGCATGTAATTCAAATGTGAATGCCCAGCACTGTCAACGGAGGCTCTGTTTGATTATTCCCGTTGCAGTGCAGGCTCTGTGTGAATTCTGTGTGTGTATGTATTCTGCAATTGGACAGGGAAAACTGCTCAGCACTGTGGACGGAGGCTTTGTTTCTTCGTTTCCCGTCACAGTCGAGGCGCTGTATATATGTAATTTGTATACATTGTGTATTGTGTATTTTGATCATTCTCAAAGCTCTCCCACTTCAACTTGCCAGCTTCTTCCTCTTCTTTCTGGCCCACAAGTCTTTTCCACATTTCTTTCGGAATCCCAGGCTGTGGTCTCCGGCCCTTATGTGCCACTGGGCGCACGTGCAATTTTTCTCCCTAGTCATTGGATTCAGTCCCCCATTTTTGTCAGATGGCTTGTATGTTGCATTGGTTGATGGCTGTCTTCCTGGGGAGAACGACGCGAGTAATTCGAAACTTGCGGGCACGGGGCAAGGGGAGCCACTACTATAAATCTTTGCTAACTTTTCCGACACAACTTTGCCTCTTTTGAGGGAACGGAAGTAAGGTGCTTTGCATCAGTCCGGGGTTGTGAGCGGTTCTATCTATCTATATATCTATGACATGATGTCATTCTCCACTTGTTTATACAAGATATACAGAAAACTGGATGTTTTGATGAAGATTTTTTGAGATGTTGACGTTGTACGGAAGGAAAAACTCAACTCCCGGTAGAGGCAGAGATGATTTTTTTTCTTCCTGTAAAAAATCAACATCTCAAAAAATAAGCATCTTCACATACCACCCAGTTTTTTGTATATCTTGTATGTACTGATTTGTTAGATATTTGGCAGAAGAATGGGCGTGAGGCATAGACAGAGATTTGGGGAGGGCAGCATC
Organism: Pholcus phalangioides; assembly: GCF_987345545.1. Taxonomy (NCBI): domain Eukaryota; kingdom Metazoa; phylum Arthropoda; class Arachnida; order Araneae; family Pholcidae; genus Pholcus; species Pholcus phalangioides. The sequence continues at coordinate 7,987,212 of NW_028301627.1, forward strand.
AATAACGGAGCTGATTGATCTGATGTGTATGCCCAGCCCCCCCAGCTTCTGAAGTCTATCTTCACCTATGGTGTGTGGTACATGTACGATTGAATAGTAATCATTGTTCTTGTGTGAATCCTTACTCTGGAAGAAGCGTTTACCTCTCATTTGACGCACTCATTTGAGGGCAGTGATGGTTGGGCTTGCGCTATTTCAGAGTCATACAATTGTCAATGGGAAATGGTCATCTCTCTCTCTCTCTCTCTGAAATCAAAGCGTAGTCACAAGATTATTGTCAAGATCATTATGCAATAGTGGAATGAGGAATTGTTTATTTGACCCAAAATATCATTTGTAATGAAACTAAATTGATTTTCAATAAGTATATATATATGAAGATGAAAACTTTTAAATGGAATCGCAGCTGTATTTTGAACCAATCATTCTCGCCAGTGGAAAGAATGTCAAAAATTCGTGAAGATTTAACTATTTTATCACTTCAGGAGAATCACTATTTACTGATCATACGTAAATCATTTTTTTTTGTTATTCATATTTTTTATTTTTTTCTCTCCATATGATTCATCAGAAACCGTGGGTAAAAGCTGATTTTTCATGTGAGCTGATGAGTTATAAACCATCAAAGCGTACTGAATCCATTGGTACTTCAGATTTCTTGTCTTCTGCATTTTGAAGCCCTTAAGTAATTCAATTTTCATTTTGCTACCAAAATTTTGGTTTAAATATTAAAAAGAGGAATGTCTTTGAGTGAAGGAGAAATTCGGTTATTACAATAGCGTACGAGCGAATAGCAGAAAAAAAATTGTTACGCACTAGTTGTAAAAATTATTTTTTTTATAGGAGGACACCACTGAAGATACTACTGAGTAACGTTTTTTCAAAAAAACTCTCATGGAGAAACATTATAAAAAGGGAGAAAACTCTTTAAACGGGAAATCTTAATGACAATCACTTCATTTGAGATCATGACAAACAATCCCCTTGTTTCGAAATAGCATGGGGGAAAAGTTTGTTTATTTTTTACATACGTTTAGCTACTTGAAATCAAAACCTATTATTTCTGAGAGACAATCGGTTGGGAATTTATAATTTAACATCTTAGTTTGAAGTGTTAAAATTAGCCTAATTTATCATTTTTAGCATAAATTATTATTTTTTCATAAAAAATTCAAATGATTGACGAAAACTTTTGTTATATTTTAAAGTACAGGGTGATTTTAAAAAAAACTATCCCGACATATGGGCCCCTAACTATCATACCATTCACAGAAACTGAATGAAATTTTGGCATAAGGTATTTTGAGGTATGCGCTCAAGAATGATATGGAAAACAACAGTGTCACTCTAACAGTTACGGATACAGTGAGAAAATTTCGAAAATATCAAATGGCAACACCAAGTTTTTTGTATTGGAATGTGATCTCCATTGTGAAAAACCCTAAATAGCGTTCGAACGGCAACTGTAGCATGAAAATCACCGGCCGTAGATAGGCTAAAAGTGAGGACAACCAATAAGGACAGAGAAGCGGCATAAAATAAAGCATTTTATTGTGTTTCACAAATTTTCCACATGACCTTGTGGAGGACTAATCAGGCTGGGATCTCAGCCAAAGAAACGGTATGGCGAATGAAACGAACATTAATGCTCTGGTGCACGGCAAAGTCCTTTTTACTTTTTCCTTGCCTAGCACCGGGGATTTTCGTGCTACAGGTGCCATTCCAACGCTATTTAGTGTTTTTCAGTATGGAGATCGCATTCCAATACAAAAAACTTGGTGTTGCCATTTGATATTTTCTCACTGTAACCGTAACCGTTAGAGTGACACTGTTGTTTTCCATATCATTCTTGAGCGCATACATCAAAAAACCTTATGCCAAAATTTCATTCAGTTTCTGTGAATGGTATGATAGTTAGGGGCCCATATGTCGGTATAGTTTTTTTATAATCACCCCGTATATCTGCATGTACAATCACTTCATGCTGATATAGGGGGGGGGGGGGGAATTATGGTAATGAATTAACAGAGTAGATATTCGACCGTGAAAAATCTGTTACTAAAGATATAACATGGATTTTAAGTAGTTTTTCAATTGTCACATCGGAAAAAGGTGATCAATCATTAAAAGTGCACGTTCAATGAGCTTAAAGGTGTTATCAGATTTGATCTGGTGTAAATATATAGCTCCTAAACGGGTGTACCAGAGTAAACATTTTAAGATGGGGAAAATTTCGGGATCTGAACAAAAAAAAAAATAGTTTTCTATAAGAAAAAAAAAGTTTCAAAAGTTTATTATCAGTTTTGTTTAGCTATGACACATGTATAATACATGATTCCGAGTTGTTCAAATCACGTGGAAATGGTGCTATTCCCGCCATTCTGTTACTGGATGAGGATTAACTCCAACCTGCTGCTAAATGCTTCATAACTAGCATCCCTGAAGTTCGCTCCGCCTTTCCGCTTATCAAGTAATATAATAGAGGAAGGAGCGTCATCCTTACTTTTTGGGGCGTGGCCAGGTATCTTCTCGGCGTAGACGCAACCTTTTTTTGACGCTATATTATACCATAATGCTTGATAGAATGATAATTATGATTGATTGATCAGGACGTAAGTACACGTTTCCTGAGTTCTATAGATTAATTAATTTCTTATTAATTAGAAATTTCTGTCGTATTCAAGGGGAAAATATTCCATGCAGGACCGGAACTGCATAAGAGGTAATCGGGGCAATGTCTGAGACTTGGAGCCTAAATCGGGCTCGGATCCACAAGAGATCAATGGGGGGGGGGAGGAATGTGGAAATCAGGGTAGGTTGTTCTGTTTAGTAAAACATGGAACGTGAGATCGCGGTGCGACCTTCAATTCCACTACTCGCCGTTGCTAACACATATCACTGGATCCGAGCCTGAGATAACCGGGACTCCGATGGTTTCCCGGATAACCCCTGCAGTGAATGTTACGGCCCTGATTTTGTCTCAAGCATTTCTTTCTCTCTCATTGATTATACTTTCAAATTTATTTAGATCGAATGCGTAAGTAGGCCAAATGTTGTTTTCGTTCTGGAGTAAAATTGAGACGAGGTTTTGAATTATCTAGCTAGAGTATATATATATATGCTCAACCTATGGCCCATGGGCCAAACGTGGCCATGGAGTCATGTGATGTGGCCCGTGACCCAGAACCAAATTTTGTAATGATGAACTAAACGGCATAGGTCCAAATCACTTAACTGACAAGCAGCACATTCTCAGATCATTTAAGTGACCCTCGACATATTTACAGCGGACTTGAGTTGCCCGCGGCACAATCCCAGATTACCCAAACTGTCCACAGCACAAATAAAGGTCACTCAAGTGGTCTGCGCTGTATTTACAGACCACTTGAGTAACCCGCGACACAGTTCCAGATCACTCAAGCAGCCTGCATATGTACAGATCATTTCAGTGACCGGCGGCACAGTTTTAATTCGAAAACTTGTCGCGCGGACAACTCAATCAAGTGATCTTATAAAAATGCTGTAGTTCAATAAAGTGATCTGTAAATACGCGACGACTCACTTGGGAATGGGCCGAAGAATATTTTAGGAGTCTGTTTTCGTGCACCCACCTTCAGCAACGCCTATACCACGTAAACTTACAAAAATTTACATGATTTCATGATTCCACAAACAAGTGGGGGCCCCGAATAAAAATCATTTACAATTTATTATATACACATAATTACTGTTTGAAACGATCAATCAAAATTAAATTTAATTTGATATGGATAACACTTATAACATTTAACTTCTTTTTTTTTTCCAGTCTGAAAGAATAGTTTAAAAGTGTTAGATTGTTTCTAGTTTTCATAGAGTAACATCTTTCTTGATCTATAAAGTTTCAAATTGATATCAATGGGTGGCAGTTTATAAATTTATTTTTTTTGCATGCGCCATCTAGAGAGAATAATTAGAAGTATATGAGAAATACATTTTAAAGCACTTCTCTTTAGAGCAGTGTTTCTTAACATTTCTATACTCATTTAAAATTTATAATGAGTATACAGCCATGTCTATTTACCAATAATTTCATGTTATGAATTCCCAAGACGGAGAAGATGCGGTGAAAACTTTTGCCATTGCACACACGATAACGAAGAAATGGTTAGACCAATCATTATGAAATTTTCTACACTTACTAAACTAATTTAGGGCTATAGAAGGAACTAGAATATTTGAGATTCAAAGGAAATTAAAAATTAATATAGTGTGAAATTTCAAAATTTTAAATAAAAAATAAAAAAATTACTTTCCTTCATAATTTTTCTTAGAACTCCTCGTTCATTGAAATTCCACATTCATATCCTTTAGAAGGAAGCACAAGCCATTGGTCTAAGTAAAAATTACTCCTGCAATCATGTGTGTAAAACACCAATGTTTTTGCGGAGGCAAAATTTAACCTTCAAGTTTTTTGCTTTAAAACTCATAGTGTGTATGAAAAATTTAAAAGCATTTTCCATACAAGATAATGATACAAACTAAACATATGATGCATTTTCAAACATTATCATTAAACTAATTCTAAATTGATTTGGAGAGTAATCACTCCATATACCTTGCATGAAATCCTGTGTCCCCTTGAGGATATGAACCGCACTAAACGAAATAGTTAATTGTTCATTTTCTGCTTTATAATAAATAGAACAGAGAAAATAAGGTTATTCGAAAAAATTACAGACAAAATCATTGCACAGGACTTTTTTTTTTGGGAAAGAGCGTAAATCATCCCACGATAGTCTCTCTGGGATATAATTAGGTTCCCTTCTTACGTGGATTCTCTGATTCCTTGGACACATTCGTTCGTGGCCAAGTTCGAGTTCAATTACAGGTCAGTAGGTGTTTGTAGGTTCGTCTTTTTAACACATTATTTGAAGAGCAGGGCCGGTCCTAGAAATTTTGCCACCCTGAAGATACGATTACGTGAAAAGAGTTTTCGCAACAGCTTTGGTATAAGGGACAGGTTGGCGATTTTTTTCCCGGCACCAAACATGTCCGACGGCCCAAGAAAAAGCTGCCAGACACTACGTGCGCCAGAACAAAAAATCGCCAGCATGGAAAACAGTAAAAACAAATGGCATAAACAAAAATAAGCTGTGGATTGTTTAAACTAGATAAAAAAAAATGAATCAGGGTTTAACTAAAACCCGGACCGTTGTGAATAAACAACGATACTGTTGTATAAATAAAAATATTCAATGTATTATAAATTAAAACCCGGGCTCTCTTTCCGGGAATCCGGGTTCTTATAAATAATCAACGGTCCTGCATGTTGTATAAATAAAAATATTCTATGTATTATAAATTAAAACCCGGACTCTCTTTCCGGGAATTTATAAATAATCAACGGTATAAAATAAATAAATAAAATAAAAAGGATGCAGGGGCATTCTGTATGTAGAAAAGAATAAATATTGGAAAATATAGAAGGTACAACCTGAGGGAAAAGATATCCAAAATAATCTGACCCACACACTACATCATATATACGGAAGGAAGAGAAAATGAATAACTATACCAACGGTTTTTCAAAATGCCGCGGCTATTAAGTGAGGTCATTTGGGAGAATAGAATAGAATGGAAAAAGAGAAAACCAGTTTGAAAATGGCAGTACGACCCGTTTGAAAGACGCGCTAGAACGCTAAGAACACGTAAAAACATCAGCCAGCGCCACCGACTGGCAGAATGCTTAGAACATTCTGGAACAACGACAACCCAGCAGAACAACAACAAACCAGAGCGCGCCAACGATGGCAACTTATCGGCGGAAAAAAAAAATCACCAATTTGGCGTGTCCCTTATACCAAAGCTGTTCCGAGTTTTCTTTCTTAATCTCCATTAGTCTAATATGCGTGGGCAGCGATCCCTTAGAGGACGGTCGCTTTCAGTTTGGGGGGGGGGGGGGAGTTCTCGAGAGAGTTTCCTCAATATGAAATTCCTGATGAAAGATTTGATCTCATATTCCGGAACGTGAATAAAAATATATCAATACCATCACTTGGTTTTTTAATTGAACTACTGTATTTAGCACATCCCGTGTTTCCCCAAAAATAAGGGTCGTTGTTAAATCCATTTTTGATCCAAAAGTTGCATTAGAGCTTTTTTCGGTGAAAAAGCAGTATAAGCACCCTTCTTGGCACTGCTTTGGCGCTAAGTCTAATGTAACCCCGAGAAAGGGAAATAAAAAAGTTTTTTTTTACCGCTCACCTTTTTATTCCCCCATCCTGAACGGCACAGCAATAATCCATTAGAAAGAGAAATAATCCTTGTGGCACATGCACGTGAAATTATCCTTAGGACACAAACACGTAAATAATCCAAAATGCGCGTAATAAATCGAATTAATCCAACGGAATTGGACGAGCTGAAAATTCATACTACTGAATTTTAAAAATACATCTTGACAATGCAAAATTAAAATCGAAGTGGTTGAAGTTACTAGGCCTTGGCCCAACAGAAGCCATTTAACACCGTCAAGAATTAAAAAAATCGGTGCTGAAATGCGACTGCGAGCAGAACATCCTGCAACAACGCGCGATGGAAGTGAAATGACACGTAGTTCAGCAATGCATTAGCGCAGAAAACGTTTTGTCTAATCACTAACAGGTGCATGCAAATATGCAAATCAGCGGCTGCACCTGTAAGCCGCGGCGCGGGGCTATGGCCCGCAAATGGCTTCACCCCTCGCCCGAACTTCTTTCGGGCTTAGCCGCCTCGCTACGCACGAACGTCGCTTCGCTCCTCCGGCTATTAAAGGGGGCCCCTGCCCCCGGCCTGTAATTATCAACTATGTTTGCACCACAACCAGAAACAAGGCAATATTATTTCACCAAGCAGGATACGTGGCAAGAATATTTCACTAAGCAGGAATAAAGCCCTAGCAGACCAAGAAGACAGTATAATCCAGTTGAGACTGAAGGTAAACAAACGTTTCCGAGGTGCCACAGTTGGCGACTTTCTGAAGGGGTCTAAACTGCATCCCACCCTAAATCTCAAAATAAGCAATCATTCTTTATTGCCTTTGTGTGGTCATGGGGGCATAGTGAGGATTCAGGTTCGAACACTACCAGCCACTCAGTGCTGGTTGGCTGAAGTCGTTTTTCTTACAGTTTTTAATTTCAATGGGCGAATGAGAGCTGGTTGAGAATTCCCTCGCAGAGAGCAGGTAGACCTACAACAGGATACTTACATTACATGTAAATTCAAGCATTTACCATCTTCACATCAAAATATGAAAGGCAGATAGCAGCACCAACAAGAACACAAAACAAGCACTGCTCACGCAAGATAAACTCCTAAAGGGCTACACATACACTCAGAAAGCACATTATCACATGTACTGATTCATACGACATGATGCATGGGCGGAGATACGGGGGGGGGGGGGAAATCAAAGGTGGAGTCGACTGATCTAATGTATATATGTATATACGTATTGACATCATAATCATCTTGCCCCCCCCACAGCAATAATGACCGTGCCCTTCCAGACTTCTCAGTCTATCTCTGCCTATGACATGATGTCATTCTCCACTTGTTTATACAAGATATACAGAACACTGGATGTTCTGATGAAGATTTTTTGAGATGTTGACGTTGTACGGAAGGAAAAACTCAACTCCCGGTAGAGGCAGAGATGATTTTTTTTCTTCCTGTAAAAAATCAACATCTCAAAAAATAAGCATCTTTACACAACATCCAGTTTTCTGTATATCTTGTATGTACTGATTTGTTGGATATTTGGCAGAAGAATGGGTGTGAAGCATGGACAGAGATTTGGGGAGGGCAGCATCAATAACGGAGCTGATTGATCTGATGTGTATGCCCAGCCCCCCAGCTTCTGAAGTCTATCTTCACCTATGGTGTGTGGTGCATGTACGATTGAATAGTAATCATTGTTCTTGTGTGAATCCTTACTCTGGAAGAAGCGTTTACCTCTCATTTGACGCACTCATTTGAGGGCAGTGATGGCTGGGCTAGCGCTATTTCAGAGTCATACTATTTTCAATGGGAAATGGTCATCTCTCTTTCTCTCTCTGAAATCAAAGCGTAATCACAAGATTATTGTCAAGATCATTATGTAATAGTGGAATGAGGAATTGTTTATTTGACCCAAAATATCATTTGTAATGAAACTAAATTGATTTTCAATAAGTATATATATGAAGATGAAAACTTTTAAATGGAATCGCATCTGTATTTTGAACCAATCATTCTCGCCAGTGGAAAGAATGTCAAAAATCCGTAAAGATTTAACTATTTTATCACTTCAGGAGAATCACTATTTACTGATTATACGTAAATCATTTTTTTTTTGTTATTTATATTTTTTATTTTTTTCTGTCCATATGTGTTTTCTACAAATATTGTTCATGATTCATCAGAAACCATGGCCAAAAGCTGATTTTTCATGTGAGCTGATGAGTTATAAACCATCAAAGCGTACTGAATCCATTGGTACTTCAGATTTCTTGTCTGCTGCATTTTGAAGCCCTTAAGTAATTCAATTTTCATTTTGCTACCAACATTTTGGTTTAAATATTAAAAAGAGGAGTGTCTTTGAGTGAAGGAGAAAGTCGGTTATTCCAATAGCGTACGAGCGAATAGCAGAAAAAAAATTGCTACGCACTAGTTGTAAAAATTATTTTTTTTATAGGAGGACACCACTGAAGATCTACTGGGTAAGGTTTTTTCAAAAAAACTCTCGTGGAGAAACATTATAAAAAGGGAAAAAACTCTTTAAACGGGAAATCTTATTGACAATCACTTCATTTGAGATCATGACAAACAATCCCCTTGTTTCGAAATAGCATGGGGGAAAAGTTTGTTTATTTTTCACATACGTTTAGCTACTTGAAATCAAAACCTATTATTTCTGAGAGACAATCGGTTGCGAATTTATAATTTAACATCTTAGTTTGAAGTGTTAAAATTAGCCTAATTTATCATTTTTAGCATAAATTATTATTATTTTTTCATAAAAAATTCAAATGATTGACGAAAACTTTTGTTATATTTTAAAGTACAGGGTGATTATAAAAAAACTATCCCGACACATGGGCCCCTAACTATCATACCATTCACAGAAACTGAATGAAATTTTGGCATAAGGTATTTTGATGTATGCGCTCAAGAATGATATGGAAAACAACAGTGTCACTCTAATAGTTACGGTTACAGTGAGAAAATTTCGAAAATATCAAATGGCAACACCAAGTTTTTTGTATTGGAATGTGATCTCCATTGTGAAAAACCCTAAATAGCGTTCGAACGGCAACTGTAGCATGAAAATCACCGGCGGTAGATAGGCTAAAAGTGAGGACAACCAATAAGGACAGAGAAGCAGCATAAAATAAAGCATTTTATTGTGTTTCACAAATGTTCCACATGACCATGTGGAGGACTAATCAGGATGGGATCGAAGAAACGGTGTGACGAATGAAACGAACATTAATGCTCTGGTGCACGGCAAAGTCCTTTTTACTTTTTCCTTGCGTAGCTCCGGGGATTTTCGTGCTACAGGTGCCATTCCAACGCTATTTTGTGTTTTTCAGTATGGAGATCGCATTCCAATACAAAAAACTTGGTGTTGCCATTTGATATTTTCGAAATTTTCTCACTGTAACCGTAACCGTTAGAGTGACACTGTTGTTTTCCATATTATTCTTGAGCGCATACCTCAAAATACCTTATGCAAAATTTCATTCAGTTTATGTGAATGGTATGATAGTTAGGGGCTCATATGTCGGGATAGTTTTTTTTATAATCACCCCGTATATCTCCATGTACAATCACTTCATGCTGATATGGGGGGGGGGGGGAGGGGAATTATATTAATGAGTTAACACAGTAGATATTCGACCGTGAAAAATCTGTTACTAAAGATATAACATGGATTTTAAGTAGTTTTTCAAATGTCACATCGAAAAAAGGTGATCAATCATTAAAAGTGCACCTTTCAATGAGCTTAAAGGTGTTATCAGATTTAATCTGGTATAAATATATAGCTCCTAAACGGGTGTACCAGAGTAAACATTTTAAGATGGGGAAAATTTCGGGATCTGAACAAAAAAAAAATAGTTTTCTATAAGAAAAAAAAAGTTTCAAAAGTTTATTATCAGTTTTGTTTAGCTATGACACATGTATAATACATGATTCCGAGTTGTTCAAATCACGTGGAAATGGTGCTATTCCCGCCATTCTGTTACTGGATGAGGATTAACTCCAACCTGCTGCTAAATGCTTCATAACTAGCAACCCTGAAGTTCGCTCCGCCTTTCCGCTTATCAAGTAATATAATAGAGGAAGGAGCGTCATCCTTACTTTTTGGGGCGTGGCCAGGTATCTTCTCGGCGTAGACGCAACCTTTTTTTGACGCTATATTATACCATAATGCTTGATAGAATGATAATTATGATTAATTGATTGATCAGGACGTAAGTACACGTTTCCTGAGTTCTATAGATTAATTAATTTCTTATTAATTAGAAATTTCTGTCGTATTCAAGGGGAAAATATTCCATGCAGGACCGGAACTGCATAAGAGGTAATCGAGGCAATGTCTGAGACTTGGAGCCTAAATCGGGCTCGGATCCACAGGAGATCAATGGGGGGGGGGGGGGGAGGAATGTGGAAATCAGGGTAGGTTGTTCTGTTTAGTAAAACATGGAACGTGAGATCGCGGTGCGACCTTCAATTCCACTACTCGCCGTTAAGTCACAATGGAGGCAGTTTGTTTATTTTCGTGCTCCGTTAAAATTTCGTTTTAAAACGTGAATATTAGGTTATGGCAGGCAGTGAATGCGTAATTATTGTTTATTAAGTGTAGGAGTAAAGGTTCATATGTGAAGTTGTGTGATGTAGGAAAAAATTTGGATATTGTTAATGCCACGCGTGCTATATCGGTGCTGTCGTGATCAACGGGCGACGGTTATCATCTTCCGCTATCAATGACTGAAAATTCTCAGTGATGATCGGTGTAAATTTTTCATCTGATTTGTCGGCGGGAATGTCAGCTTCAAAACGGTATAAAGATCGTTCAAACATTCCAATTAGTTCGAAGTGGATGGTATGATTTCAAACTCCGGATATAAACTTCAATGGTTTTCAAGCGGTTTTCTAAACTACATTTAAAGACCAAGTGGACATGATAGGGGTGAGTGATTTTCGAAACTTGATAACAGAGATCATCAACCAGAACATTTGCAATAATTCAACCTGTTAATCGTTGCTATAACTCTTATAATTGGTGAGATATGATTTTTTTTTAAAAGGAATCCAGCGTTGTGTGTATGACTCGCCATTTTCGAACCAGGTGACAAGTTTTATTATACATGTAAATGGTTGTTGGACTTTTCACTGCATTTAGCCATGTTTGGTATTTGAAGTCCTGAATTGTTTCTTTAACTGACTTTCTTTTGCCATGGTAAAAGTTTTTTGACGAACATTATACTATAATTTTTTGCGAACGAATTTCATTGGTGACCATTCAGTCGGGTCACACTTGTTTATCATGTATTGGTGTTCTTCATAATTTGTAGTGGCGTTAATAGTTTCGTACTGAATTTACATTTCTGAACATTTTTATATAATTTTTTGTGAACGAATTTCATTGGGTGGCCATTCAGTCGGGTCGCATACATGTTTTTCATGAGTGGTTATTCTTTATAATTGGTAATGGTGTTAATAGTTTTGTGCTGAGTATACATTTTTGAACATTTTTCATAATATTTGTGAACGAATTTCATAATATTTGTGAACGAATTTCATTTGGTGACCATTCAGTCGGGTCGCATACATGTTTCTCATGTGTTGGCGTTCTTTTTATTGGTAGTGGTGCTAATAGTTTTGTACTGAATTTACATTTTGAGAACATTTTAATATAGTTTTGATGATGAATGAACGGATTTGATTTGGTGACCATTGAGTCAGGTCACGCATAAATTTCTCGTGTTAATATTCTTCATAATTGGTAGTGGCGTTAATTGTTTTGTACAGACTATGGATAAGTCAAATAAGACACCTATAGGGACCCCAGCTTTTGATTCAAACATGGACAAAAAAGAAACCCTTGTGGGAACTTCAAATCAACCAGACTGCACAGATCACCCATTCCATACGGACACAAACACGACAAGTCCAATACTAGATCTTGAGAGAAGCGAGCACAATGAACCAGATAAAAAGAAAAAAGAACAGAGAGATAATCGAATCAACAAGAAAACCTCCAAAATTCACAAAGTCTTTAAAAATTTGGCCAAGTCTTTCAATGAAACCTTCAATATTAGCTCCCGTTTAGCAACATCGGAAAACTCAGATGTCTCAATCTCGTCGTCAAACTCATCGATTGGCTCCCACTCATCTTCGTCGTCAACGTCAGACGTGGTCTACAAACTGAATTCCTGCTACCCACAAACATCAATTTCGAATAAAGCAGAGCAGATAAAACGGAAACATAAAATTGGTATTTTCAACATACAGAAAACATCTTCATTTGTGCATAATGAACAACCAGAAAAGCAAGACTCGCTCAAGTTCAGCATAGAAGATTCAGAATGTCAGAGAAAAGTCTCTCGAGCAACTGATGCCTATAATGGACCGATTACATTTACAAGTCAAGTAGCAGTGAAAATCCCATTGACAGAAAAGACACAAAACATAGATCTTGAAACAATGGAAACGAAAACTGAACCCTCAATGGTATTGAATAATAACACTCTACATGACCTACAGATTTTCTCTGTAGAAGAAAGGACGAGTAATTCCGGGGAACAGGGCAGTGAATTAAAGACACTCCTCTCTGTTGATGATCTCAATTACAATGATTCCCAAAGTCAGTTGGGTCTGTCAAACACACCACTTTCTTGCGGGCGCAAACTGCTTGGTAAACTAAATACTGACATATCTTGTGACCCTGAATCTCACTCGAAAGGAACTTCTCTCTCATTAAATACATCGACGGTCCAACAACCAAATCACTTTAGTTCGAAAATAATGGACTCATCAATTGAATCATGGGATGAAGGCAGTTATTTGGATTCTCTACCAGAGGGAAGTGATTGCACCGGGAACGACAAGGAACTTCAGACAATGCTTGACTATTTTGACTTCAAGAAAGAGAAACTTGATAAAAGCCACTTTTTCTTACAAGAAAAGTCAGCAGAAGTACAGAATCTCTCTTCGCATAAAAATTCCAAAAGTCATAATAGTGTAAAAAAAAATAAAAGGTCTGGTAAACAAAACGTCAAGTCTCAAGTTAAGAAAAGAAGTGAGGAGCACAATACTGACAATATGAACATTTCCCAAGAAACAGGAAGTTTAAAAACCTCCAAGGAAAAAAAAGAGAACCTTGAGATAAGGGTCAAAAAACAAACTCAATGTGAAGACAAAATTTGCTGTCGGAACAAGAATACAAAAAACACTTCTCGTCGGTTAGAAACACCCAAATCAGCTGAAAAACCTGTCAGACGAAGTTCATCAAGACTTAAGGAAAAAGGCAAGAACCTTGCCATATCTAGGGGTCAAGGAGGTTCTGAGGATCTCCTCAAGCCCTGTTTGATAACAGAAATGCAATCCAGTGATAATTTGAGTGCAAATAATTCTGTAACCTTACCTTCTCAACAAGCTTCATCTCAAGTCATACCCAAACTCAACGGTCATCAAGTATATGCACAAAAAACGATGGGTGCCAATACTTCAATCTCAACTGATTTTACAGCACATAAAACACTCCAACCAAATGTACAAGTACTCCTGGAGGAGCTTCGGGAAATTTTGAACTCCTATACAAGTGATAATGGCAGAGGAAATGTAGGGTTCTACATTCCCGCTAAACAACGCAAAAGAAGCAATAAAATAATTGATGCAATCAATATCTGGGCAGACAACATCCTCAAATCTACTAGGGACAACTTCTGCCAAACAGAAACATCTTCTCCTCAGGAACTAACACTCACTTCGACTACACAACATTTTTTTACTCAGTCGCATCAAGACCGTCTCTCAGCTCAACCACAGATCGAAACAATGGGTGAGATGCGCAACAGAGCACCACAACAACCTCCGAAACCACAAAGAGATGGCGCTAAAAAAACTCACAGAGAGGCTGGAGTCAACACCAACATTCCAGAAGTATCGCATGATCTGCGACAATCAGAGAAAGTTATATTTTCTCCATCTGCAACCACATCAATTAACACTGCAACTAGTATTAAAGCTGTCAACACCTGCATCTCTGGAGTTGGAACTCGCACAAGACTTGAACAGTGGTTAAGCAACAATTACAACCCCCCTGCAGCGTCACTGGAAAAAACCAACTCTATGATAGATTCTATTGTGGAATGGATTGAAGAGACTGTAAAACAAGAACTCAGTGGTTTGGCCCAAACAGACTCCCCATCACTACAAGGACAACGCCTTGAAAAACAACATGGAACTGCGAGAAAATCGGCAGAGAAGAATTTGCCCGTTGTGACTAATTCTGAAAAAATCACACAGATATCAATTCCCATATCTTCCCCTCCTCAACAAAAGGACTCTATAATATCAAATCATGTAGATGAATTAAATGACAGTTCATCTTCCTATATCATAGTTGACGAGCTCTCTTCCAATACAGAAAATCCTTTCCAAGAAGTCAGCTACAGGAAGAAGCAGCAGAGGAAAAACAAGAATCGGCAAATGTATTCAGTGCTGTTATACAAGAACAGATTGGCTCAATCACATCGAACTAACAGTAACAACCAAATTATTATCAAAAAATTTGAGAAAAAAATTCACAACATCAGACACATTAGAAATGGTACGGCAGTTGATTGTTACACTAAAGAAGACTGTAAAAACATCCAAAGATTTATACTCAACAACCGAAGCCTCCGGCAGTACATATATGTTGTGTGCCCAGGGGCCGATGCTTTTAAACAGCACCGACTTCAACCGCAAACATATGAAGGGGTTAAAACTTCAAATAACAAGAACTTTGGACGTACTTTCAATAATAAAAAAACAGCAATGTATCAGAAAAATTTAAACCTCTTGGGTGATATTGTCTATGAATCCGAGGAACAGAGCTGTAAGGGAGAGGCCTCTTCGACATTCAGATTTGGATCCGGCTTGGTTTTCTACAATCGTTGCCATATTAAGAATCATAGTGAAATTCGAAGCAGCCATACTACATATGCAGGAATCTCTTGTGCTAACCAGAAAAATCTAACCACAAGAGCTTGTAATACCGTGTATAAGGATGCCGATAACAATGAATCTAAACTGACATTCAACGCTATTGACCAAAAGGAGATTAAACAAGTAATGAATGACTTAGAAGAACAGTTAAAATATAGCAATCTACAGGAGTTCATTGCTAGTATAGATGAACATAAAGGTCAAATTACTTTGATATGTACAGACTCGTCGGCTGCAAAGGTCATAAGTTCGGCAGTCGCGAACAATTTCAAGTTGAAGTTACACTTGAAAAATTGATAACAAGACAACATATAGTTTTCCTACTCATATAAGTCAGGTATAATAGGTAACTATTTTAATATTTCATTTTTGATATACAATGCCTCAAGATAACCTTAAGGACGCAATAGCCAACTCCCGGATAACATGTCAAAATAACAGACGGGAAAAACACCCAAGATTAAGTCGAAAAGAGCAAATTCAATGTTATTCAACGACACCATCTTCAATGGGCAATCTCAAAATACTACAAATAAATGTAGATCGAACTAGAGCGGCAATAAACTTGCTCATAGAGACAGCAATCAAGGACAAGATTGACATAATTGCTTTACAGGAGCCAGGAATACCAGGGAAGCCACTGCTTGGATTTCCGAAAAGATGGAAAAGATGGATGTCCAGAGATGGAAAGGCGGCAATCCTGGTACTCAATCCAGACATTCACCCTATGACATATCATACGAGCAACAACATCACATCGATTAGAATCTCACAGCCTCAACATGATCTAATATTAGCTAGTGCGTACTCTTCACCAAAAGATTGTGTTGAGAATGTTCTTAAAGAAATGGACCAACTATTGAAATTGGCCGCACAAGCGAACCTATTGTTGTGCGGCGACCTCAATAGTCATCACCCGCTTTGGGGAGACCATAGAACAGATACTAGAGGAAATAAGCTCATTGATTATTCTAATAGGAACAATTTATATTTCCTCAACCATAGTAATTCTCCTCCCACCTTCGAGACGGATTATGGGAAAGGATGGCCGGATGTGACTATTACGAACTCGCATGCAACACTTCTGAATACATCTTGGAAAGTGGACGAGAAAGTGACGCTCAGCGGACATAAATACATTTATATACAAACAAATGCGACTATTTGCCAAAAGCCACAACGACGATATAAAATAACAGTGAGGAAGCTAAAGGTTTTCAACTTGAAAACAAGAAGCGTAATTAAAACAATACAATACAATTTAAGGAAATGTCAAGATAAGACAACCCTCCAACGAATATGCCAGGAACTAATGGCATATATTACTAACATGTGTGAACAGACATTTCCAAAAGTAAAACCTTCACCAATTCAAAACCTCGCATGGTGGAATGATGAACTAACGTTAGAAAGGAAACGTCTGAGAGCACTAAAGAGGAGGTGTGAAAGAGAAAAGGATCCGGACAATCAAATAAGGTTAAAGCAATTATATCGAAAAGAAATTGCATTATACAAAAAGAAAGTCAACAGTGCAAAAAAAGAAGGCTGGATGAAGTTTTGTGAAAAAGCGACGGAGCCTTTTGGGAAAGCGTACAAGACTGTCACAAATACAAGTTCATTTCCTCCACAAACATTCCTCGTAAATCCTGATCATCCAACAACATCTTTGCAAGCTGCCCAAAACATTTTAGAAGAAATTTTCCCCCAAAATAATGGGGGAAACGAAAATACTGTAAGGCAGTCAAGAAATACACAGAATACTGATACTAGAAACGACCCACCTTTCTCAATTCAAGAAATTAATAGATTAATTGATAAACTAAATGTGAAAAAAGCTCCCGGTCCTGATGGAATAACAAACGCATTGATTAAAAGTATACATGCTTTCCACAAATTCTTTTTCCTGACTCTCTTCAATAAATGCCTCAGCTTCAATATTTTCCCTACAGCATTCAAGAAAGGGCAACTGATACTTTTTCTAAAACCAGGAAAAGATCCGAACAATATCAATTCATACCGTCCAATAGTTCTTCTAAACACAGTGGGCAAAATTCTCGAAAAGTTGCTGACACAAAGGATCAACTACTACATCGAGAAAACGAAGTGGATCAGCGATAAACAACATGGATTTAGAAGAGGATTCTCGACTGAGACAGCACTCTCAAAGATTCATGACAGCATACAAACATTTAAGAGCCAAAAACAAGATGTTGCCCTAATATCAGTAGATATTAAGGGAGCCTTCAATAACATTTCACATAAAACAATAGTAAAACAACTTCTCAACATCTCAATGCCGGACAATGTGAGAAGAACAATGATTGATGCAATCAGAGAAAGACATATATCCCTTTTTACAGATGAGGGCGAGGCCACTATAGTTCAAACGAAAGGGTGCCCTCAAGGTTCCTGCAGTGGGCCGATGCTGTGGAACCTTGTCATAAATGACTTACTCACAAAAAACTGGCCTGAAAATATAAAAATTCAAGTGTATGCGGATGATATTGCTATGGTAATTGGTGATTCTACAATCCGCAAGGTCACTGAGCACGCAAAAGCAGCAATGGTATTATTGGATACTTGGCTCACGAAAAATAATTTAGAGATCGAATTCTCCAAATCAAATTACTTGTGAATTTCTCACAAAAAGGGAAGACCAACCATTAGACTGCGAAACAATCCAATAAGACACAATATGAACATCAGATATTTAGGAATAATGTTTGATAGAAACCTGACATGGTTCAAACATGTGAATTATCTGATCACGAAAACACAGAAATGCTTACAAAATTTTAAAAGAATGGCTGGTCCTGCATGGGGCATTAATACAAGAATTAGAAATACGCTTTATAAAGTTGTCGCCATCCGCATTATAGCATATGGTGCCATCGCATGGTTCGGTGATCCCAAACAACAGTTAAGAACAAAAGTAGACTCTCTTCAAAGAAAATTCCTGCTATTCATCACTGGAGCCTTTTCCACAACACCAAACAGTGCTTTACAAGTATTAACTAACAATCCCCCACTACATGTACTTTTGGACAACGAAGTACAGAAAGCAAATTTAAGGCTAAAGCGTGAGATTAAAATAAACAATGTAACATATCTTCCTATAGATGTAGAGCATAAACATCCACCATGGACGTATCACCCGGTGAAAGATATTTTGCCGACGCAGGTCTTGACCACAGATGCAGAAGAATCAACAAATCGAATTATTTTCACAGATGGTTCAAAGACCGTGGACGGTGTAGGGGCCGCCTACGTCAGTATATATATGGGTGAAGTAACGGACAAATGGAACTGCCGATTGCTCAATAACAATACTGTATTCCAAGCAGAGTTATACGCAATCTGGATGGCAGTCAATTATGCAAAACATTTTGCAGAGAAATCAACTATAAACACAGACAGCATGTCATGTATACAGGCAATACGAGACGTAGAATCCCCTCATAGCCTAGTGCATGACATTAGAAAAATACTGATGGACAACAGGAAGATTACAATACGATGGGTGAAAGCTCATGTAGGCATTGAGGGGAATGAAATGGCGGATAAATTCGCGAAAGAGGCTACAAAACATCAACTTGAAAACCACCTAATGAAATTGCCGGCATCCTATATTAAAAATCTGCTCTCGAAAGAAGCGTCAGAGAAATGGCAACACCATTGGCAAATATGCACAACTGGAAGAAAGGTCTTCGACGTTATACCAAAAGTGGGTAAAATGAAAGAAGTCATGCCGAGAGAAATAATAATGTTCCTCACAGAACACGGTCCATTCGGTGAATACATGCAAAGGTTCAAAATCAGCCAGACCAGCACGTGTAGATGCGGCCATCCGGGAAGCGTGATACACTATGTGACACAGTGTGAGTACACAAAGGGATACCATTTGGAGGCGCCGCCGAGCGGAAGAGAGATCTTGTGGAAACGGAAAATTATTTTGCAAAGATCTGCAACGAGAAAACTACAACAAGTCTTGGGCTATTTGATGAATAATAAAGAAACTATTTTGATAATAACTGAAAGCAGTGAACAATCCACTAATGATTCGGAAGTAGAATCTGAAACAGATGCAGATTCAACATAGAGGGGCGCACTTATATACGCTGCTAAACTATAATATTTTAGTAATACACCCTGTATAAATTATGAATGTTTTTGTATATACAATTTCATAGTATGATGGTGGTTTAGTAATTGAATATTTGTATGAGCTCATTATGGCATTTTTTCCAATATATGTGCCGTGCATAGTAATGTTTATGTGTATCAACAATTATATAAAAATGGAAATTTATATTATGTAAATAGTGTATATTATATAAATATATTATGTAAATATATGTATGGGAAATTCAAATGTGATCGCTGCCACCCAGCACTGTGAACGGGGGCTGTGTTTGATTGTTCCCGCCGCACTTTTATAGTATGATAGTAATTTTGTAACCTTGAATATATATTTGTATGAGCTCAGGGTGATATTTGTACCCAATACTACCTTCATAGTAATGTTTATGTGCATTCCCAATAGTATAAAAAAGGGAAATTTTTGTAAAGTAAATAATGTATGCATGTAATTCAAATGTGAATGCCCAGCACTGTCAACGGAGGCTCTGTTTGATTGTTCCCGTCGCAGTGTGTGGGCTCTGTGTGTGTATATATTGCATGTTCTGTAAGGGGAAGGGCTAGCAGAACTGCTCAGCGCTGTGGAAGGAGGCTTTGTTTCTTCGTTTCCCGTCACAGTCGAGGCGCTGTATATATGTAATTTGTATGCATTGTGTATTTAGACCATTCTCAAATCTCCCCCACTTCAACATGCCAGCTTCTTTTTCTTCTTTCTTGTCCACAAGTCATTTCCACCCTTCTTTTGAAATCCCAGGCTGCGGTCTCCGGCCCTTATGTGCCACTGGGCGCACGTGCAATTTTTCTCCCTAGTCATTGGATTCAGTCACCGATTTTAGTCAAATGGCTTGTACGTTGCATCGAGTTGATGGCTGTCTTCATGGGGAGAACGACGCGAGTAATTCGAAACTTGCGAGCACGGGGCAAGGGGAGCCACCACTATAAATCTTTGCTAACTTTTCCGACACAACTCTGCCTCTTTTGAGGTAACGGAAGTAAGGTGCTTTGCATCAGTCCGGGGCTGTGAGCGGTTCTATCTATCTATCTAACTACTCGCCGTTGCTAACACATATCACTGGATCCGAGCCTGAGATAACCGGGACTCCGATGGTTTCCCGGATAACCCCTGCAGTGAATGTTACGGCCCTGATTTTGTCTCAAGCATTTCTTTCTCTCTCATTGATTATACTTTCAAATTTATTTAGATCGAATGCGTAAGTAGGCCAAATGTGTTTTTCGTTCTGGAGTAAAATTGAGACGAGGTTTTGAATTATCTAGCTAGAGTATATATATATATGCTCAACCAATGGCCCATGGGCCAAACGGGGCCATGGAGACATGTGATGTGGCCCGTGACCCCGAACCTAATTTTGTAATGATGAACTAAACGGCATAGGTCCAAATCACTAAACTGACAAGCAGCACATTTTCAGATCATTTAAGTGACCATCGATATATTTACAGCGGACTTGAGTTGCCCGCGCCACAATCCCAGATCACCCAAACTGTCCAGAGCACAAATAAAGGTCACTCAAGTGGTCAGCGCTGTATTTACAGACCACTTGAGTAACCCGCGACACAGTTCCAGAACATTTCAGTGACCTGCGGCACAGTTTTAATTTGAAAACTTGTCGCGCGGACAACTTAATCAAGTGATCTTATAAAAATGTTGTAGATCAATAAAGTGATCAGCAAATACGTGACGACTCATCTGGGAAAGGACCGAAGAATATTTTAGGAGCCTGTTTTCGGGCACCCACCTTCAGCAACACCTATACCACGTAAACTTACAAAAATTCACATGGCTACTTGATTCCTTCAAAATAAGCAGACACTGAAGAATTCTATGACAATTTATTATATAGACATAATTACTTTTTGAAACGATCAATCAAAATTAAATTTAAACTGGTATGGATAACATTTATAACATTCAACTTTTTCTTTTTTTTTCAGTCTGAAAAAATAGTTTAAAAGTGTTAGATTATTTCTAGTTTTCATAGAGTAACATCTTTCTTGATCTATAAAGTTTCAAATTGATATCAATGGGTGGCAGTTTATAAATTTATTTTTTTTTGCATGCGCCATCTAGAGAGAATAATTAGAAGTATATAAGAAATACATTTTAAAGCACTTCTCTTTAGAGCAGTGTTTCTTAACATTTCTATACTCATTTAAAATTTATAATGAGTATACAGCCATGTCTATTTACCAATAATTTCATGTTATGAATTCCTAAGACGGAGAAGATGCGGTGAAAACTTTTGCACACACGATAACAAAGAAATGGTTAGACCAATCATTATGAAATTTTCTACACTTACTAAACTAACTTAGGGCTATAGAAGGAACTAGAATATTTGAGATTCACAGGAAATTAAAAATTAATATAGTGTGAAATTTGAAAATTTTAAATAAAAAATAAAAAAATTACTTTCCTTCATAATTTTTCTTAGAACTCCTAGTTCATTGAAATTCCACATTCATATCCTTTAGAAGGAAGCACAAGCCATTGGTCTAAGTAAAAATTACTCCTGCAATCATGTGTGCAAAACACCTATGTTTTTGCGGAGGTAAAATTTAGCGTTCAAGTTTTTTGCTTTAAAACTCATAGTGTGTATGAAAAATTTAAAAGCATTTTCCATGCAAGATAATGATACAAACTAAACATATGATGCATTTCAAAACATTATCATTAAACTAGTTCTAAATTAATTTGGAGAGTAATCACTGCATATGCCTTGCACGAAATCCTGTGTCCCCTTGAGGATATGAACCGCACTAAACGAAACAGTTAGTTGTTCATTTTCTGGCTTTATAATAAAAAGAACAGAGAAAATAAGGTAATTCGAAAAAATTACATACCAAATCATTGCTCAGGACTTTTTCTTTTGGTAAAGAGCGTAAATCATCCCACGATAGTCTCTCTGGGATATAATTAGGTTCCCTTCTTACGTGGATTCTCTGATTCCTTGGACACATTCGTTCGTGGCCAAGTTCGAGTTCAATTACAGGTCAGTAGGTGTTTGTAGGTTCGTCTTTTTAACGTATTCTTTTGAAGGGCAGGGCCGGTCCTAGAAATTTTGCCACCCTGAAGATACGATTACGTGAAAAGTGTTTTCGCAACAGCTTTGGTATAAGGGACAGGTTGGCGATTTTTTTCCCGGCGCCAAATATGTCCGACGGCCCAAGAAAAAGCTGCCAGACACTACTTGCGCCAGAAGAAAAAATCGCCAGCATAGAAAACAGTAAAAACAAATGGCATAAATAAAAATAAGCTGTGGATTGTTTAAAAAATAAAACTGGATAAAAAAAAATGAATCAGGGTTTAAATAAAATCCGGACCGTTGTGAATAAACAACGGTGTATGTATTATATATAAGGTATAACAATGTATTATAAATTAAAACCCGGACTCTCTTTCCGGGAATCCGGGTTCTTATAAATAATCAACGGTATAAAATAAATAAAATAAAAAGGATGCAGGGGCATTCTGTATGTAGAAAAGAATAAATATTGGAAAATATAGAAGGTACAACCTGAGGGAAAAGATATCCAAAATAATCTGACCCACACACTACATCATATATACGGAAGGAAGAGAAAATGAAGAACTATCCCAACGGTTTTTCAAAATGCCGCGGCTATTAAGTGAGGTCATTTGGAAGGAAAAAAGAGAATAGAATAGAATGGAAAAAGAGAAAACCAGTTTGAAAATGGCAGTAAGACCCGTTTGAAAGACGCGCTAGGACGCTAAGAACACGGAAAAACAACAGCCAGCGCCACCGACTGGCAGAATGCTTAGAACATTCTGGAACAACGACAACCCAGCACAACAACAACAAACCAGAGCGCGCCAACGATGGCAATTTATCGCCGGAAAAAAAAAAATCACCAATTTGGCGTGTCCCTTATACCAAAGCTGTTCAGAGTTTTCTTTCTTAATCTCCATTAGTCTAATATGCGTGGGCAGCGACCCCATAGAGTACGGTCGCGTTCAGTTTAGAGGGGGGGGGGGAAGTTCTCGAGAGAGTTTCCTCAATATGAAATTCCTGATGAAAGATTTGATCGCATATTCCGGAAAGTGAATAAAAATATATCAATACCATCACTTGGTTTTTTAATTGAACTACTGTATTTAGCACATCCCGTGTTTCCCCAAAAATAAGGGTCGTTGTTAAATCCATTTTTGATCCAAAAGTTGCATTAGAGCTTTTTTCGGTGAAAAAGCAGTATAAGCACCCTTCTTGGCACTGCTTTGGCGCTAAGTCTAATGTAACCCCGAGAAAGGGAAATAAAAAAGTTTTTTTTTACCGCTCACCAGGTTTTTCCCCCATCCTGAACGGCACAGCAATAATCCATTAGAAAGAGAAATAATCCTTGGGGCACATGCACGTGAAATTATCCTTAGGACACAAACACGTAAATAATCCAAAATGCGCGTAATAAATCGAAATAATCCAACGGAATTGGACGAGCTGTAAATTCATACTACTGATTTTTAAAAAATACATCATGACAATGCAAAATTAAAATCGAAGTGGTTGAAGTTACTAGGCCTTGGCCCAACAGAAGCCATTTAACACCGTCAAGAATTAAAAAAATCTGTGCTGAAATGCGACTGCGAGCAGAACATCCTGCAACAACGCGCGATGGAAGTGAAATGGCACGTAGTTCAGCAATGCATTAGCGCAGAAAACGTTTTGTCTAATCACTAACAGGTGCATGCAAATATGCAAATCAGCGGCTGCACCTGTAAGCCGCGGCGCGGGGCTATGGCCCGCAAATGGCTTCGCTCCCCGCCCGAACTTCTTTCGGGCTTAGTCGCCTTGCTACGCACGAACGTCGCTTCGCTCCTCCGGCCATTAAAGGGGGCCTCTGCCCCCGGCCTGTAATTATCAACTATGTTTGCACCACAACCAGAAACAAGGCAATATTATTTCACCAAGCAGGATACGTGGCAAGAATATTTCACTAAGCAGAAATAAAGCTCTAGCAGACCAAGAAGACAGTATAATCCAGTTGAGACTGAAGGTAAACAAACGTTTCCGAGGTGCCACAGTTGGCGACTTTCTGAAGGGGTCTAAACTGCATCTCACCCTAAATCTCAAAATAAGCAATCATTCTTTATTGCCTTTGTGTGGTCATGGGGGCATAGTGAGGATTCAGGTTCGAACACTACCAGCCACTCAGTGCTGGTTGGCTGAAGTCGTTTTTCTTACAGTTTTTAATTTCAATGGGCGAATGAGAGTTGGTTGAGAATTCCCTCGCAGAGAGCAGGTAGACCTACAACAGGATACTTAAATTACATGTAAATTCAAGCATTTACCATCTTCACATCAAAATATGGAAGGCAGATAGCAGTACCAACAAGAACACAAAACAAGCACTGCTCAGGCAAGATAAACTTCTAAAGGGCTACACATACACTCAAAAAGCACATTATCACATGTACTGATTCATACGACATGATGCATGGGCGGAGATACGGGGGGGAGGCCTGCATCAAAGGTGGAGTCGACTGATTTAATGTATATATGTATATACGTATTCACATCATCATCATCGTGCCCCCCAGACTTCTAAGTCTATCTCTGCCTATGACATGATGTGAGAGTCCAGTCAAGTCACAATGGAGGCAGTTTGTTTATTTTCGTGCTCCGTTAAAAATTTTGTTTTAAAACGTGAATATTAGGTTATGGCAGGCAGTAAATGCGTAACTATTGTTTATTTAGTGTAGGAGTGGGGGTTCACATATGTGGAGTTGTGTGGTGGTGTGATGTAGGAAAAAATTTGGATATTGTTAATGCCACACGTGCTATATCGGTGCAGTCGCGATCAACGGGCGACGGTTTCCATCTTCCGCTATCAATGACTGGAAATTTTCAGTGACAATCGGTGTAAATTTTTCATTTGATTTGTCGGCGGGAATGTCTGTTTCAAAACGGTATGAAGATCATTCAAACATTCCAAGTAGTTTGAAGTGAATGGTATGATTACAAACTCCGGATTGTGGTTTTCAAGCGGTGAAGGTGAACTACATTTAAGGACAGTCTGGACATGATAGGGGTGAGTGATTTTTGAAACTTGATAGCAGAGATCATTAACCAGAACATTTGCTATAATTCAACCTGTTAATCGTTGCCATAACTCTTATAAGTGATGAGATATGATTTTGTAAAAAGAATCTAATGTTGTGTGTATGACTCGCCATTTTTGAACCAGGTGACAAGTTTTATTATACATGTAAATGATTTTTGGACTTTCCACTGCATTTTGTCATGTTTGGTGTTTGAAGTCCTGAATTGTTTCTTTAACTGATTTTCTTTTGCCATGGTAAAAGTTTTTTGACGAACATTATACTATAATATTTTGTGAACGAATTTCATTTGGTGACCATTTAATCGGGTCACACATGTTTCTCATGCATTGGTGTTCATAATTCGTAGTGGTGTTAATAGTTTTGTACTGAATTTTCATTTCTGAACATTTTGAACATTTTACTATAATTTTTTGTGAACGATTTTCATTTGGCGACCATTCAGTCGGGTCGCATACATGTTTCTCATGTGTGGTTATTCGTTATAATTGGTAATGGTGTTAATAGTTTTGGACTGAATTTTCATTTTTGAACATTTTACTATAATTTTTGTGAACGGTTTGATTTGGTGACCATTCAGTCAGGTCACGCATACGTTTCTCATGTGCTAATATTCTTCATTATTGGTAGTGCCGTTAATAGTTTTGTACTGACTATGGATGTCAAATAAGACACCTGTAGGGATCCCAGCTTTTGATTCAAACATGGACAAAAAAGATACCCTTGTGGGAACTTCAAATCAACCAGACTGTACAGATCACCCATTCCATACGGACATGAACACGTCAAATCCAATACTAGATCTTGAGAGAAGCGAGCACAATGAACGGGATAAAAAGAAAAAAGACCAGAGAGATCATCCAATCAAGAAGAAAGCCTCCAAAATTCACCAAGTTTTTAAAAATTTGGCCAGGTCTTTCAATGAAACCTTCAATATTAGCTCCCGTTTAGTAACATCGGAAAACTCAGATGTCTCAATCTCGTCGTCAAACTCATCGATTGGCTCCCTCTCATCTTCGTCGTCAACGTCAGACGTGGTCTACAAACTGAATTCCTGCAACTCACAAACATTAACTTCGAATAAAGCAGAGCTGATAAAATGGAAACATAAAATGGGTATTTTCAACATACAGAAAACATCTTCATTTGTGCATAATGAACAACTAGAAAAGCAAGACTCGCTCAAGTTCAGCATAGAAGATTCAGAATGTCAGAGGAGAGTTTTTCGAGCAACTGATGCCTCTAATGAACCGATTACATTTTCAAGTCAAGTAGCAGTGAAAATCCCATTGACAGAAAAGACACAAAACATAGATCTTGAAACAACGGAAACGAAAACTAACCCTCAATGGTATTGAATAATAACACTCCACATGATCTACAGACTTCCTCTGTAGAAGAAATGGCGAGTAATTCCGGGGAACAGGAACAGGGCAGTGAATCAAAAACACTCCTCTCTGCTGATGATCTCAATTACAATGATTCCCAAAGTCAGTTGGGTGTTTCAAACACACCACCTTCTTGTCGGCGTAAACAGCTTGGTAAACTAAATACTGACATATCTTGTGACCCTGAATCTCACTCGAAAGAAACTTCTCTCTCACTAAATACATCGACGGTCCAACAACCCAATCACTTTCCTTCGAAAATAATGGACTCATCAGTTGAATCATGGGATGAAGGCAGTTATATGGATTCTCTACCAGAGGGAATTGATTACACCGGGAACGACAAGGAACTTCAGACAATGCTTGACTTTTTAGACTTCAAGAAAGAGAAACTTGATAAAAGCCACTTTCTCTTACAAGAGAAGTCAGCAGAAATACAGAACCTCACTTCACATAAAAATTCCAAAAGTTATAAGAGTGGGAAAAAAAAAGAAAAGGTCTGGTAAACAAAATGTCAAGTCTCAAGTTAAGAAAAGGAGTGAGGAGAACAATGCTGCCAATATGAACATTTCCCAAGAAACAGAAAGTTTAAAAACCTCCAAGGGGAAAAAAAGAGAACCTTGAGATAAGGGTGAAAAAACAAACTCAATATGAAGACAAACTTTGCTCTCAGATCAATAATACCAAAAAAACTTCTCGTCGGTTAGAAACACCCAACTCAGCTGAAAAACCTGTCAGACGAAGTTCATCAAGACTTAAGGAAAAAGACAAGAACCTTGCCATATCTAGGGGTCAAGGAGGTTCTGAGGATCTCCT
Organism: Pholcus phalangioides; assembly: GCF_987345545.1. Lineage (NCBI taxonomy): Eukaryota > Metazoa > Arthropoda > Arachnida > Araneae > Pholcidae > Pholcus > Pholcus phalangioides. The sequence continues at coordinate 8,014,869 of NW_028301627.1, forward strand.
CAAGCCCAGTTTGATAACAGAAATGCAATCCAGTGATAATTTGAGTAAAAATAATTCTGTAACCTTACCTTCTCAACAAGCATCATCTGAAGTCATATCCAAACTCAACGGTCAACAAGTATATGCACAAAAAACGATGGGTGCCACTACTTCAATCTCAAGTGATTTTTCAGCACATAAGACACTCCAACCAAATGTACACGTACTCCTGGAGGAGCTTCGGGAAATTTTGAACTCCTATACAAGTGATAAAGCCAGAGGAAATTTAGGGTTCTGCATTCCCGCTAAACAACGTAAAAGAAGCAATAAAATAATTGATGCAATCAATATCTGGGCAGACAACATCCTCAAATCTACTAGGGACAACTTCTGCCAAACAGAAATATCTTCTCCTCAGGAACAAACGCTCACTTCGACTACACCACATTGTTTTACTCAGTCGCACCAAGACCGTCTCTCAGCTCAACCACAGATCGAGAAACTTCTCCAACAGAAGATTAGCAATATGGGTGAGATGCGCAACAGAGCACCACAACAACCTCCAAAACCACAAAGAGATGTCGCCAAAGAAACTCACAGAGAGGCTGGAGTCAACACCAACATTCCAGAAGTATCGCATGATCTGCCACAATCAGAGAAAGTTACATTATCTCCATCTGCAACCACATCAATTAACACTGCAACTAGTATTAAAGCTGTCAACACCTACATCTCTGGAGTTGGAACTCGGGCAAGACTTGAACAGTGGTTAAGCAATAATTACAACCTCCCTGCAGCGTCACTGGAAAAAACCAACTCTATGATAGATTCTATTGTGGAATGGATTGAGGAGACTATAAAACAAGAACTCAGTGGTTTGACACAAACAGACTCCCCATCACCACAAGGGCAATGCCTTGAAAAACAACATGGAACTGCGAGAAAATCGGCAGAGAAGAATTTGCCCATGGTGACTAATTCTGAAAAAATCACACAGATATCAGTTCCCATACCTTCCCCTCCTCAACAAAAGGACTCTGTAATATCAAATCACGTACATGAATTGAATGACAGTTCATCTTCATATTTCATACTTGACGAGATCTCTTCCAATACGGAAAATCCTTACCAAGAAGTCAGCTACAGGAAGAAGCAGAGGAAAAACAAGAATCGGCAAATCTATTCAGTGCTGTTATACAAGAACAGATTGGCTCAACCACATCAAAGTAACAGTAACAACCAAATTATTATCAAAAAATTTGAGAAAAAAATTCACAACATCAGACATATTAGAAATGGTACGGCAGTTGATTGTTACACTAAAGAAGACTGTAAAAACATCCAAAGATTTATACTCAACAACCGAAGCCTCCGGCAGTATATATATGTTGTGTGCCCAGGGACCGATGATTTTAAACAGCACCGACCTCAACCGCAAACATATGCAGGGGTTAAAACTTCAAATAACAAGAACTTTGGACGTACTTTCAATAATAAAACAACAGCAATGTATCAGAAAAATCCAAACCTCTTGGGTGATATTGTCTATGAATCCGAGGAACAGAATTATAAGAGAGAGGCCTCTTCGGCATTCAGATTTGGATCCGGCTTGGTTTTCTACAATCGTTGTCATCTTAAGAATCATAGTGAAATTCGAAGCAGTCGTACTACATATGCAGGAATCTCTTGTGCTAACCAGAGAAATCTAACCTCAAGAGCTTGTAATACCGTGCGTAAGTATGCCGATATCAATGAATCTAAACTGACATTAAACGCTATTGACCAAAAGGACATCAAGCAAGTTATGAATGACTTAGAAGAACAGTTAAAATACAGCAATCTACAGGAGCTCATTGCTACTGCTAGAATAGATGAACATAGAGGTCAAATCACTTTGATATGTACAGACTCGTCGGCTGCAAAGGTGATAAGTTCGGCAGTCGTGAACAATTTCAAGTTGAAGTTACACTTGAAAAATTGATAACAAGATAACACATCGTTTTCCTACACATATAAGTCAGGTAGCTTATTATATATAACTATTTTTATATTACATTTTTGATATACAATGCCTCAAGATAGCATCAAGGAAGCAATAGCCAACTCCCGGATAACAGGTCAAAATAGCGGACGGGAAAAACACCCAAGATTATGTCGACAAGAGCAAATTCAATGCTCTTCAACGACACCATCTCCAATGGGCAATCTCAAAATACTACAAATAAATGTAGATCGAACTAGAGCGGCAATAAACTTGCTTGTAGATACAGCAATCAAGGATAAGATTGACATAATTGCCTTGCAGGAGCCAGGAATATCAGGGAAGCCACTGCGCGGATTTCCGAAAAGATGGATGTCCAGAAATGGGAAAGCGGCAATCCTGGTGCTCAATCCAGACATTCACCCTATGACATATCATACGAGCAACAACATCACATCGATTAGAATCTCACAGCCTCAACATGATCTAATATTAGCTAGTGCGTACTCTTCACCAAAAGATTGTGTTGAGAATGTTCTTAAAGAAATGGACCAACTATTGAAACTGTCCACACAAGCGAACTTATTGTTGTGCGGCGACCTCAATAGTCATCACCCGCTCTGGGGAAGACCATAGAACAGATACTAGAGGAAATAAGCTCATTGATTTCTCTAATAGGAACAATTTATATTTTCTCAACCATAGTAATTCTCCTCCCACCTTCGAGACGGATTATGGGAAAGGATGGCCGGATGTGACTATTACGAACTCGCATGCAACACTACTGAATACATCTTGGAAAGTGGATGAGAAAGTGACTCTCAGCGGACATAAATACATTTATATACAAACGAATGTGACTATTTGCCAAAAGCCACAGAGACGATATAAAATAACAGCGAGGAAGCTAAAGGTTTTCATCTTGAAAACAAAAAGCGTAATTGAAACAATACAATACAATTTGAGGAAATGTCAAGACAACAAAACCCTCCAACAAATATGCCAGGAACTAATGACATATATTACTAACATGTGTGAGCAGACATTTCCAAAAGTGAAACCTTCACCAATTCAAAACCTCGCATGGTGGAATGATGAACTAACGTTAGAAAGGAAACGTCTACGAGCACTAAAGAGGAGGTGTGAAAGAGAAAATGATACAGACACTCAAATAAGGCTAAAACAATTATATCGAAAAGAAATTGCATTATACAAAAAGAAAATCAACAGGGCAAAAAAAGAAGGCTGGATGAGATTTTGTGGAAAAGCGACGGAGCCTTTTGGGAAAGCATACAAGACCGTCACAAATACAAGCTCATTTCTCCCCCAAACATTCCTCGTAAATCCTGATCATCCAACAACATCTTTGCAAGCTGCCCAAAACATTTTAGAAGAAATTTTCCCCAAAAATAATGGGGAAAATGAAAATACTGTAATGCAGTCAAGAAATAAGCAGAATACTGATACCAGAAACGATCCACCTTTCTCAATTCAAGAAATTAATAGAATAATTGATAAACTAAATGTGAAAAAAGCTCCCGGTCCTGATGGAATAACAAATGCATTGATTAAAAGTATACATGCTTTCCACAAGTTCTTTTTCCCGACTCTCTTCAATAAATGCCTCAGCTTCAATATTTTCCCTACAGCATTCAAGAAAGGGCAACTGATACTTTTTCTAAAACCAGGAAAAGATCCGAACAATATCAGTTCATACCGTCCAATAATTCTTCTAAACACAGTGGGCAAAATTCTCGAAAAGTTGCTGACACAAAGAATCAACTATTACATCGAGAAAACGAAGTGGATCAGCGATAAACAACATGGATTCAGAAAAGGGTTCTCGACGGAGACAGCACTATCAAAGATTCATGACAGCATACAAACATTTAAGAGCCAAAAACAAGATGTTGCCCTAATATCAATAGATATTAAGGGAGCTTTCAATAACATTTCACATAAAACAATAATAAGGCAACTTCTCAACATCTCAATGCCGGACAATGTGAGAAGAACAATGATTGATGCAATCAGAGAAAGACAGATATCCCTTTTTACGGATGAAGGTGAGGCCACTATAATTCAAACAAAAGGGTGCCCTCAAGGTTCCTGTAGTGGGCCTATGCTGTGGAACCTTGTCATAAATGATTTACTTACGAAAAACTGGCCAGAAAATATAAAGATTCAAGTGTATGCGGATGATATTGCTATGGTAATTGGTGATTCAACAATCCGCAAGGTCACCGAGCACGCAAAAACAGCAATGGTATTGTTGGATACATGGCTCACAAAAAATAAATTAGAAATCGAATTCTCCAAATCCAATTACTTATGGATTTCTCACAAAAAGGGAAGACCAACCATTAGACTGCGAAACAATCCAATAAGACACAATATGAACATCAGATATTTAGGAATAATGTTTGATAGAAACCTGACATGGTTCAAACATGTGAATTATCTGATCACGAAAACACAGAAATGTTTACAAAATTTTAAAAGAATGGCTGGTCCTGCATGGGGCATTAATACGAAAATTAGAAATACGCTTTATAAAGTTGTCGCCATCCGCATTATAGCATATGGTGTTATCGCATGGTTCGGTGATCCCAAACAACAACTAAGAACAAAAGTAGACTCTCTTCAAAGGAAATTCCTGCTATTCATCACTGAAGCCTATTCCACAACACCAAACAGTGCGTTACAAGTATTAACTAACAATCCTCCTCTACATATACTTTTGGAAAACGAAGTACAGAAAGCAAATTTAAGGCTAAAGCGTGAGATTAATATAAACAATGTAGCATATCTTCCTACAGATGTAGAGCATAAACATCCACCATGGACGTATCACCCGGTGAAAGATATTTTGCCAACCCAGGTCTTGACCACAGATGTAGAAGAATCAACAAATCGAATTATTTTCACAGACGGTTCAAAGACCGTGGATGGCGTAGGGGCCGCCTACATCAGTATATACATGGGTGAAGTAACAGAGAAATGGAACTGCCGATTGCTAAATAACAACACTGTATTTCAAGCAGAGTTATACGCAATCTGGATGGCGGTCAGTTATGCAAAAAATTGTGCAGAAAAATCAACTATAAAGACAGACACCATGTCATGTATACAGGCAATACGAGACGTAGAATCCCCTTACAGCCTAGTGCATGACATTAGAAAAACACTAATGGACCAAAGGAAGATTACAATACGATGGGTGAAAGCTCATGTAGGCATTGAGGGGAATGAAATGGCGGATAAATTCGCAAAAGAGGCTACAAAACATCAGCATGAAAACCACCTAATGAAATTACCGGCATCCTACATTAAAAATCTGCTCTCGCAAGAAGCGTCAGAGAAATGGCAACACCATTGGCAAATATGCACAACTGGAAGAAAAGTCTTCGACGTAATACCAAAAGTGGGTAAAATGAAAGAAGTCATGCCGCGAGAAATAGTAATGTTCCTCACAGAACACGGTCCATTCGGTGAATACATGCGGAGGTTCGGAATCAGCCGGACCAGTACGTGTAGATGCGGCCATCCGGGAAGCGTGATACACTATGTGACACAGTGTGAGTACACAAAGGGATACCATTTACAGGCGCCACCGAACGGACGAGAGATCTTGTGGAAACGGAAAATTATTTTACAAAGATCTGCAACGAGAAAACTACAACAAGTCTTGGGCTATCTGATAAATTATAAAGAAACTATTTTGATAATAACTGGAAGTAGTGAACAATCCACTAGTGATTCGGAAGTGGAATCTGAAACGGATGCGGGTTCCATATAGAGGGGCGCATTTGGGCTCCTAAACCATAACATTTGAGTAATACACCCTGTATAATTTATGAATGTTTTTGTATATACAATTTCATAGTATGATGGTGGTTTAGTAACCTTGAATATTGTATGAGCTCATTTTGGCATTTGTTGTGAATATGTGACGTACCTAGTAATGTTTATGTGTATCAACAATTATTATAAAAAGGGAAATTTATATTATGTAATTAGCGTATATTATATAAATATATTATGTAAAATATGTGTGGGTAATTCAAATGTGATCGCTGCCACCCAGCACTGTGAACGGGGGCTGTGTTTGATTGTTCCCGCCGCACTTTTATAGTATGATAGTAATTTTGTAACCTTGAATATATATGTATGAGCTCATGGTGATATTTGTGCCCAATACTACCTTCATAGAGTAATGTTTTTGTGCATTCCCAATAGTATAAAAAAGGGAAATTTTTGTAAAGTAAATAATATATGCATGTAATTCAAATGTGAATGCCCAGCACTGTCAACGGAGGCTCTGTTTGATTATTCCCGTTGCAGTGCAGGCTCTGTGTGAATTCTGTGTGTGTATGTATTCTGCAATTGGACAGGGAAAACTGCTCAGCACTGTGGACGGAGGCTTTGTTTCTTCGTTTCCCGTCACAGTCGAGGCGCTGTATATATGTAATTTGTATACATTGTGTATTGTGTATTTTGATCATTCTCAAAGCTCTCCCACTTCAACTTGCCAGCTTCTTCCTCTTCTTTCTGGCCCACAAGTCTTTTCCACATTTCTTTCGGAATCCCAGGCTGTGGTCTCCGGCCCTTATGTGCCACTGGGCGCACGTGCAATTTTTCTCCCTAGTCATTGGATTCAGTCCCCCATTTTTGTCAGATGGCTTGTATGTTGCATTGGTTGATGGCTGTCTTCCTGGGGAGAACGACGCGAGTAATTCGAAACTTGCGGGCACGGGGCAAGGGGAGCCACTACTATAAATCTTTGCTAACTTTTCCGACACAACTTTGCCTCTTTTGAGGGAACGGAAGTAAGGTGCTTTGCATCAGTCCGGGGTTGTGAGCGGTTCTATCTATCTATATATCTATGACATGATGTCATTCTCCACTTGTTTATACAAGATATACAGAAAACTGGATGTTTTGATGAAGATTTTTTGAGATGTTGACGTTGTACGGAAGGAAAAACTCAACTCCCGGTAGAGGCAGAGATGATTTTTTTTCTTCCTGTAAAAAATCAACATCTCAAAAAATAAGCATCTTCACATACCACCCAGTTTTTTGTATATCTTGTATGTACTGATTTGTTAGATATTTGGCAGAAGAATGGGTGTGAGGCATGGACAGAGATTTGGGGAGGGCAGCATCAATAACGGAGCTGATTGATCTGATGTGTATGCCCAGCCCCCCCAGCTTCTGAAGTCTATCTTCACCTATGGTGTGTGGTACATGTACGATTGAATAGTAATCATTGTTCTTGTGTGAATCCTTACTCTGGAAGAAGCGTTTACCTCTCATTTGACGCACTCATTTGAGGGCAGTGATGGTTGGGCTTGCGCTATTTCAGAGTCATACAATTGTCAATGGGAAATGGTCATCTCTCTCTCTCTCTCTCTGAAATCAAAGCGTAGTCACAAGATTATTGTCAAGATCATTATGCAATAGTGGAATGAGGAATTGTTTATTTGACCCAAAATATCATTTGTAATGAAACTAAATTGATTTTCAATAAGTATATATATATGAAGATGAAAACTTTTAAATGGAATCGCAGCTGTATTTTGAACCAATCATTCTCGCTAGTGGAAAGAATGTCAAAAATTCGTGAAGATTTAACTATTTTATCACTTCAGGAGAATCACTATTTACTGATTATACGTAAATCATTTTTTTTTGTTATTTATATTTTTTATTTTTTTCTCTCCATATGATTCATCAGAAACCGTGGGCAAAAGCTGATTTTTCATGTGAGCTGATGAGTTATAAACCATCAAAGCGTACTGAATCCATTGGTACTTCAGATTTCTTGTCTTCTGCATTTTGAAGCCCTTAAGTAATTCAATTTTCATTTTGCTACCAACATTTTGGTTTAAATATTAAAAAGAGGAATGTCTTTGAGTGAAGGAGAAAGTCGGTTATTCCAATAGCGTACGAGCGAATAGCAGAAAAAACAATTGTTATGCACTAGTTGTAAAAATTATTTTTTCTATGGGAGGACACCACTGAAGATACTACTGGGTAACGTTTTTTCAAAAAAACTCTCATGGAGAAACATTATGAAAAAGGGAGAAAACTCTTTAAACGGGAAATCTTAATGACAATCACTTCATTTGAGATCATGACAAACAATCCCCTTGTTTCGAAATAGCATGGGGGAAAAGTTTGTTTATTTTTTACATACGTTTAGCTACTTGAAATCAAAACCTATTATTTCTGAGAGACAATCGGTTGGGAATTTATAATTTAACATCTTAGTTTGAAGTGTTAAAATTAGCCTAATTTATCATTTTTAGCATAAATTATTATTTTTTCATAAAAAATTCAAATGATTGACGAAAACTTTTGTTATATTTTAAAGTACAGGGTGATTTTAAAAAAAACTATCCCGACATATGGGCCCCTAACTATCATACCAATCACAGAAACTGAATGAAATTTTGGCATAAGGTATTTTGAGGTATGCGCTCAAGAATGATATGGAAAACAACAGTGTCACTCTAACAGTTACGGATACAGTGAGAAAATTTCGAAAATATCAAATGGCAACATCAAGTTTTTTGTATTGGAATGTGATCTCCATTGTGAAAAACCCTAAATAGCGTTCGAACGGCAACTGTAGCATGAAAATCACCGGCGGTAGATAGGCTAAAAGTGAGGACAACCAATAAGGACAGAGAAGCGGCATAAAATAAAGCATTTTATTGTGTTTCACAAATTTTCCACATGACCTTGTGGAGGACTAATCAGGCTGGGATCTCAGCCAAAGAAACGGTATGGCGAATGAAACGAACATTAATGCTCTGGTGCACGGCAAAGTCCTTTTTACTTTTTCCTTGCCTAGCACCGGGGATTTTCGTGCTACAGGTGCCATTCCAACGCTATTTAGTGTTTTTCAGTATGGAGATCGCATTCCAATACAAAAAACTTGGTGTTGCCATTTGATATTTTCTCACTGTAACCGTAACCGTTAGAGTGACACTGTTGTTTTCCATATCATTCTTGAGCGCATACATCAAAAAACCTTATGCCAAAATTTCATTCAGTTTCTGTGAATGGTATGATAGTTAGGGGCCCATATGTCGGTATAGTTTTTTTATAATCACCCCGTATATCTCCATGTACAATCACTTCATGCTGATATAGGGGGGGGGGGAATTATGGTAATGAATTAACAGAGTAGATATTCGACCGTGAAAAATCTGTTACTAAAGATATAACATGGATTTTAAGTAGTTTTTCAAATGCCACATCGGAAAAAGGTGATCAATCATTAAAAGTGCACCTTCAATGAGCTTAAAGGTGTTATCAGATTTGATCTGGTGTAAATATATAGCTCCTAAACGGGTGTACCAGAGTAAACATTTTAAGATGGGGAAAATTTCGGGATATGAACAAAAAAAAAATAGTTTTCTATAAGAAAAAAAAAGTTTCAAAAGTTTATTATCAGTTTTGTTTAGCTATGACACATGTATAATACATGATTCCGAGTTGTTCAAATCACGTGGAAATGGTGCTATTCCCGCCATTCTGTTACTGGATGAGGATTAACTCCAACCTGCTGCTAAATGCTTCATAACTAGCAACCCTGAAGTTCGCTCCGCCTTTCCGCTTATCAAGTAATATAATAGAGGAAGGAGCGTCATCCTTACTTTTTGGGGCGTGGCCAGGTATCTTCTCGGCGTAGACGCAACCTTTTTTTGCCGCTATATTATACCATAATGCTTGATAGAATGATAATTATGATTAATTGATTGATCAGGACGTAAGTACACGTTTCCTGAGTTCTATAGATTAATTAATTTCTTATTAATTAGAAATTTCTGTCGTATTCAAGGGGAAAATATTCCATGCAGGGCCGTAACTGCATAAGAGGTAATCGAGGCAATGTCTGAGACTTGGAGCCTAAATCGGGCTCGGATCCACAGGAGATCAATGGGGGGGGGGGGGAGGAATGTGGAAATCAGGGTAGGTTGTTCTGTTTAGTAAAACATGGAACGTGAGATCGCGGTGCGACCTTCAATTCCACTACTTGCCGTTGCTAACACATATCACTGGATCCGAGCCGGAGATAACCAGGAAAATAACCGGGACTCCGATGGTTTCCCGGATAACCCCTGCAGTGAATGTTACGGCCCTGATTTTGTATCAAGCATTTCTTTCTCTCTCTCATTGATTATACTTTCAAATTTATTTAGATCGAATGCGTAAGTAGGCCAAATGTGTTTTTCGTTCTGGAGTAAAATTGAGACGAGGTTTTGAATTATCTAGCTAGAGTATATATATATATACTCAACCAATGGCCCATGGGCCAAACGGGGCCATGGAGACATGTGATGTGGCCCGTGACCCCGAACCTAATTTTGTAATGATGAACTAAACGGCATAGGTCCAAATCACTAAACTGACAAGCAGCACATTTTCAGATCATTTAAGTGACCATCGATATATTTACAGCGGACTTGAGTTGCCCGCGCCACAATCCCAGATCACCCAAACTGTCCAGAGCACAAATAAAGGTCACTCGAGTGGTCAGCGCTGTATTTACAGACCACTTGAGTAACCCGCGACACAGTTCCAGAACATTTCAGTGACCTGCGGCACAGTTTTAATTTGAAAACTTGTCGCGCGGACAACTTAATCAAGTGATCTTATAAAAATGCTGTAGATCAATAAAGTGATCAGCAAATACGTGACGACTCATCTGGGAAAGGACCGAAGAATATTTTAGGAGCCTGTTTTCGGGCACCCACCTTCAGCAACACCTATACCACGTAAACTTACAAAAATTCACATGGCTACTTGATTCCTTCAAAATAAGCAGACACTGAAGAATTCTATGACAATTTATTATATAGACATAATTACTTTTTGAAACGATCAATCAAAATTAAATTTAAACTGGTATGGATAACATTTATAACATTCAACTTTTTCTTTTTTTTTCAGTCTGAAAAAATAGTTTAAAAGTGTTAGATTATTTCTAGTTTTCATAGAGTAACATCTTTCTTGATCTATAAAGTTTCAAATTGATATCAATGGGTGGCAGTTTATAAATTTATTTTTTTTCGCATGCGCCATCTAGAGAGAATAATTAGAAGTATATAAGAAATACATTTTAAAGCACTTCTCTTTAGAGCAGTGTTTCTTAACATTTCTATACTCATTTAAAATTTATAATGAGTATACAGCCATGTCTATTTACCAATAATTTCATGTTATGAATTCCCAAGACGGAGAAGATGCGGTGAAAACTTTTGCCATTGCACACACGATAACAAAGAAATGGTTAGACCAATCATTATGAAATTTTCTACACTTACTAAACTAACTTAGGGCTATAGAAGGAACTAGAATATTTGAGATTCACAGGAAATTAAAAATTAATATAGTGTGAAATTTGAAAATTTTAAATAAAAAATAAAAAAATTACTTTCCTTCATAATTTTTCTTAGAACTCCTAGTTCATTGAAATTCCACATTCATATCCTTTAGAAGGAAGCACAAGCCATTGGTCTAAGTAAAAATTACTCCTGCAATCATGTGTGCAAAACACCTATGTTTTTGCGGAGGTAAAATTTAGCGTTCAAGTTTTTTGCTTTAAAACTCATAGTGTGTATGAAAAATTTAAAAGCATTTTCCATGCAAGATAATGATACAAACTAAACATATGATGCATTTCAAAACATTATCATTAAACTAATTCTAAATTAATTTGGAGAGTAATCACTGCATATGCCTTGCACGAAATCCTGTGTCCCCTTGAGGATATGAACCGCACTAAACGAAACAGTTAGTTGTTCATTTTCTGGCTTTATAATAAAAAGAACAGAGAAAATAAGGTAATTCGAAAAAATTACATACCAAATCATTGCTCAGGACTTTTTCTTTTGGTAAAGAGCGTAAATCATCCCACGATAGTCTCTCTGGGATATAATTAGGTTCCCTTCTTACGTGGATTCTCTGATTCCTTGGACACATTGGTTCGTGGCCAAGTTCGAGTTCAATTACAGGTCAGTAGGTGTTTGTAGGTTCGTCTTTTTAACGTATTATTTGAAGGGCAGGGCCGGTCCTAGAAATTTTGCCACCCTGAAGATACGATTACGTGAAAAGAGTTTTCGCAACAGCTTTGGTATAAGGGACAGGTTGGCGATTTTTTTCCCGGCGCCAAATATGTCCGACGGCCCAAGAAAAAGCTGCCAGACACTACTTGCGCCAGAAGAAAAAATCGCCAGCATAGAAAACAGTAAAAACAAATGGCATAAATAAAAATAAGCTGTGGATTGTTTAAAAAATAAAACTGGATAAAAAAAAATGAATCAGGGTTTAAATAAAATCCGGACCGTTGTGAATAAACAACGGTGTATGTATTATATATAAGGTATAACAATGTATTATAAATTAAAACCCGGACTCTCTTTCCGGGAATCCGGGTTCTTATAAATAATCAACGGTATAAAATAAATAAATAAAATAAAAAGGATGCAGGGGCATTCTGCATGTAGAAAAGAATAAATATTGGAAAATATAGAAGGTACAACCTGATGGAAAAGATATCCAAAATAATCTGACCACACACTACATCATATATACGGAAGGAAGAGAAAATGAAGAACTATCCCAACGTAGAACTCCTTAATACATGAATGGAATCCCAATATATGAAGGCGTCTTATCCCAACGGTTTTTCAAAATGCCGCGGCTATTAAGTGACGTCATTTGGAAGAATAAAAGAGAATAGAATAGAATGGAAAAAGAGAAAACCAGTTTGAAAATGGTAGTAAGACCCGTTTGAAAGACACGCTAGGACGCTAAGAACACGGAAAAACAACAGCCAGCGCCACCGACTGGCAGAATGCTTAGAACATTCTGGAACAACGACAACCCAGCACAACAACAACAAACCAGAGCGCGCCAACGATGGCAACTTATCGCCGGAAAAAAAAAATCACCAATTTGGCGTGTGCCTTATACCAAAGCTGTTCCGAGTTTTCTTTCTTAATCTCCATTAGTCTAATATGCGTGGGCAGCGACCCCTTAGATGACGGTCGCGTTCAGTTTGGGGGGGGGGGGAGAGGAGTTCTCGAGAGAGTTTCCTCAATATGAAATTCCTGATGAAAGATTTGATCTCATATTCCGGAACGTGAATAAAAATATATCAATACCATCACTTGGTTTTTTAAATTGAACTACTGTATTTAGCACATCCCGTGTTTCCCCAAAAATAAGGGTCGTTGTTAAATCCATTTTTGATCGAAAAGTTGCATTAGAGCTTTTTTCGGTGAAAAAGCAGTATAAGCACCCTTCTTGGCACTGCTTTGGCGCTATGGCGCCAAGCCTAATGTAACCCCGAGAAAGGGAAATAAAAAAAGTTTTTTTTTACCGCTCACCAGGTTTTTCCCCCATCCTGAACGGCACAGCAATAATCCATTAGAAAGAGAAATAATCCTTGGGGCACATGCACGTGAAATTATCCTTGGGGCACATGCAAGTGAAATTATCCTTGGGGCACATGCACGTAAATAATCCAAAATGCGCGTAATAAATCGAAATAATCCAACGGAATTGGACGAGCTGTAAATTCATACTACTGAATTTTAAAAATACATCATGACAATGCAAAATTAAAATCGAAGTGGTTGAAGTTACTAGGCCTTGGCCCAACAGAAGCCATTTAACACCGTGAAGAATTAAAAAAATCGGTGCTGAAATGCGACTGCGAGCAGAACATCCTGCAACAACGCACGAATGTGAGTTTATAAACGGAAGTACATCCATAAACTAGGCAAGAAATAATCTTGCCAAAAGAATTTGTTTCATTTAGTTGATGCTGAATGACCCTTTAGTTGTACATCCAGGGACTTGAGAAACCTGGACCACATGTGTGATACTGAGTTTGTTTGTAGTTTATTTATTAATGATTAATTAAATAAAATAAATTAAATAATTAATTTTTGCGGTAAAATGTTTTTTGTAAGTAGCAAGTTAAAGAAGCACATAAGAGTTCATACCGGAGAGAAGCCATATGAGTGCGATGTTTGTGGTAAAACATTTACTCAAATCAGTCATTTAAATACTCATAAAAGAATTCACACTGGAGAAAAACCATATGAGTGCAATGTTTGTGGTAAAAAGTTTTCTCTAGTTGGCGATTTAAATATTCACAAAAGAGTTCTCACTGATGAGAAGCCACATGAATGGGATGTTTGTGGTAGACTATTTTCTCAAATCGGCAATTTGAATGTTCACAAAAGAGCTCATGCTGGAGAGAAGCCACATTAGTGAAATGTTTTCTAAAATAAGGAGATTATACCAGGGTTGGGAAGTTTCTACCGAAATGGAGAAAACTGGGGCAAAAAACTTTCCAGAAGAAATAGGTCTCCTCCAAGCTAAATGAAAGAAATTGATTTATAAACCATTTTGCTTCATTTTGTAGTCTTGCAATCATAATTTACTGGCGTTACTAGAGGAGTTCATCAATTATAATGTCAATCTAGTATACATTTTAAAAGTTTTTATTAACTGTACATTAAAATAACTTTTATCCATGTACAGACGTTAAATTACTTTCATTGACAAATGACACAGTTCTAGAATTAATTCACTTTTCTCAGTTCAAGTGAATGCAACGAAACAAAACCTTTTTTTTTTTTTGTGGCAGTCATTAAGTTGTTCCAAAGTTGAAAGGCAAAATACCAAAAAGAGAAAGTTCTTTTTAAAATACTTGCCGGATGATTTGGGGGCATTTCACCACAATCGCAGCTTTTTGAGAATTTTGGATGTCTGACGAATTCTGTCCCACCATATTACTGGACTTAACATACTTTAACCCTTTCTAAAAACCCAGTGATAATCACAAACATTTCTGGTTTTCACGACCCGTTCTTCATGGGGAATGATTTCGATTAGCATTGCATATTGTAGCCTAGTTGTATTCTTTGGCGATAGATTGCAGTGGTTTACTATTCTATCGGGATCAATTTCATGTGCTCAACTTCATTCTTTTTGTTGATATGCACATTCCGATTTCTATCTGAAATAACGCATGGAAAACTTTCAAATATTGTAACAGGTAAATATTGCATGTTTGAATGATACCAATATTAGTTTTTAATTCTCGAATGATCAGAGAATGAATGACACACATAAATTAAATTCTTGAATTTGAAATTGAGCTGAAAGTATTTCGCTATGAAATGCCAAATTGAAATTGCTAATTGAAGTCGTTTTGGAATTCCAACACTGCAAACTCGGAGAAATGTTTTAATAAATTTCTAGAAAAAACATTTTCAATTGTCCGAAAAAATTCAGAGGAGAAGTGGGGTTGGACCGTGTATCAACGAATTTTAGGAATGGAGCACAAGGCAATAAAAAAGAAAATTCAATTTCTTAACTTATTATCATACAAATGTAATGCATTTCAATAATTTTGCGTATAATTGATGTATTAATTATTCTTTAAATTATAAAATACTTTCCACACTCAAATTAATACTCTTTGTGATAATTATTATTTTCTTTGACACGTGCCTTTCATTAGAAAATTATGTATTGCACATCCTTGGAAAATATTTTATTATTAAATATCAGAAATATACTGTTTTGACATTTATTTGATAATTTTTCATAACCGATGGGTTGAAATAACAAGCCTTAATTACATTTACACAATCGAATAATGTACAATAATAGTTTTCCGAGGCATCTCACATAAATAAACAATTACCGTTTTTTATTATTTCGCACACACACAACAGCCATTCTTTTCAGCCGTAAAAGGTTCCCGTACGGAATGCAGCTGCCGTACAGACCTAAGTATCTATAATATAAAGGTGTAGAATACGAAATTAGGAAAAAAAATGCTTCGAGAGTGCGGGTCGGATTGCCAGAGGGTTACGTTGATAAACTGAGAGGTAACAAGTCCCTCCCTACTCCAGTTCACAAAGAAACTATGGTAGAGGCCATAATTTCCCAACCCTTTTTTGTCCCAACGGCCCCTTCTTCCGAAATTTTGTTTTCCCATCGCGTCCCAACCCCCAACGCAATCTAACCTATAGGATCCTATGTTATACCCGTAGCTTCTACCGCCCCCCGAAACATTCCATCACTCACGTTGGGAATCACTGGTATAGGCGGAAAGGAAGAGAGGTGGGCAATCGTTCCCCCTCCCTTTCTTTCGTTCACTAATAATGACTGAAATTACATGCGAAATTTTAATTGAAAAATCACTACTGAAACAAAAAATTAAATTTCAGTTGAAAATTATCGATGCAGAGAGCCGTGTGATCCGTACGGCAACATAAGACGCCGCACACAACAGCTCTTAGAGGGTGTGAATTCGTGATGAAAAAGCAAAAAAAATTAGGGGAAATGGTTTCTATCTGCTTAGGAGGGGCAAATCCGAGGTGCAAGGGTGAAAACAATTTTAAAGAACCACGCAAAAAATTTGGGGAAATGATTCTGTCCGTTGTAAGAGAGGTGACAAAACCGAGATGAAAGAATGAAAACATAAATTAAAGAACTGCAAAGAAATTAAGGAAAACGATTTCTGTGTGTGTGTCTGTTCAAACCCGAAGTAAAAAGCCGAAAAAAATTAGGGGAAATGATTTCTCTCACTGCTGTGGGAGGGGCGAAAAATCCGTGATCAAAGGGCAAAAAAAGAAAAACCCTATTATTCAAAGAGAAGTTGGGGAAAAGGAATTCTGTCCGCTCTAGGAGGATGACAAAATCCGAGAAAAAGATTTTTTAAACAACAAAAAGAAAGAAAACTTTCAGGAAAAAATTATTTCTATCGTTTTTTTCGAGGAGAGACCATGGGAGGAGATACGGGGCATAGCATCATATACTAGCATCAAAGGTGAAGTCGACAGATCTAATGCATATATGTATAGATGAATCGACATCATCATCATCATCTTGCCCCCCCCCCAGACTTCCAAGTCTATCGCCGCCTATGGGAGGGGCGCGAAATCCGAAGTTGAAGAGCTAAAAAAATTAATATTGATCAAAAAGGAAGAAAAATTAGGGGAAATAATTTCTATCAGCTCAAGGAGGGCAACAAATCCGAGGTGAAGAGCAGGGACGTCTTGAGAGCAATCCTGGGACCAGGGACGCCGGAACATATCTGCTCGCGTTGCTAAAGCAATACCAATCATACCAATCACCATTTTGAACATAGCTCAAATATTGTACTGAAAGCACATTTTTTTAAATTAAAATTTTTGAAGAAATACCATTTGCTTGTGAGGAGTTGCATAGCTGTAGTTCTTTTTGTTTGCTAGTCATTTCACGTCCAAGGGACTTGGATTCCATACCCCTTGTATGTATATCCATTAAGCATGAGAATAAAATGAGAACCACAGAATCTGAATACCACAACGGTAGTCACAGCAATAGACTTGAGACAGTACGTTTCAACGCTGATTTCAGACGAATCTCAACCCTTTGCGTGGCATCGACAATATATCTCGCCGCCCTATTTTAGCATTGGCAAGCACAAATATTTTGTAAAGTCTCTCTCAGTGGAACACTTTTCCCTATACCAATGGTCCACAAACTTTTGTCGACCACTGCTCCCTTGCCTAATTCATGATTTGTCAGTGGCTCTTCAGGATAGATTAATAGATATTTCCTCGTATAAACTTTTCCCGTAACTTCTTCAAAGCATAAATAGGTACATAAATCAACATCTCAAGTTCGCCGCGACACCTCACATAAAGGTTGGCGATGCCCCTAAAAACAGTGACGCACACTTTGAAAAAGCCAAGTCTATACCATAGGCGGGGATAGACTTGGAAGTCTGGGGGGGGGGGCAAGATGATGATGATGATGTCAATTCCTATATCAATATATACATTAGATTAGTCGACTCCACCTTTAACGATGGGTATCTCTGCCCATGCTCTATATACCCATTACTCTTTCATTAATTTATACTCATTTACTACTGAAAATCACAAGGAAGCTTATCGCTATTATGCCGTGCGTTAAAGGGATGAAAACTTTAATCAATAGTCTCATCAATGTAGTTAAAAAATACAAAAAAAAGTCGCTGAGAAAATAAAACTTGTAAAGTAAAACAAAAAAATAATAATAAATGCAATAATGACATAGCTTTGTTATCTGAAGTATATATCGCAAAAGAAAATCAGACAACAGAATCGTTTATTCCAGCGCTATTACCAAAATTAAAATTCAAAGCTCAACATAAGTATAAATAAACAAATACCCAGAAACACGTATTTAAAAAAAAATCCTAGTAAAATGAGATGTTGCAAATTGAGATTCAAAGAGAAAGGTAAAATGGCTCGACGTTTGTTTTTCAATTTTTTACGACTTCTGACAGTATGAGGGAGAATTTGTGAAGAAATAAAATACATAAATGACTTCAAATATATAAAAAGGAAAGATACACAACGTTTTAATTACCACCACGAAGTTATCGTCAAAAACACCAGGAAACCTCTCCGCTACTACTTCCAGAACGCATGTGAATAATCATTTCGGCATTCCATATTTACAGAAGACAAATCTCAACGATGATTCTTGTGCATGAAAGAAAAGATGTTTCGATAAACGAGATCAAACACTGACTTCATGTACCGTGAAAATTGAGACAAAAATGTTTCGCGCATCTATTTTCTGGACATACACGCAAACACGCGTTGTGGTGTTCACAATCAAGGATGTCACGGGGAAATGGGAATTGCAAACGGATATAGCTTCGTTTTTCCTCGGAACCAAATATTTCTATAGGGAGAAGAAAAAAATCGTTTTGCAGACCCATCCAACACATGCGTTCAATTAACAATATTTTAGCTGTCGGTCTTTTTTCTACTCAGCGAAAAAAGAGCCGCTGATAGCATACAATTAGTGTGCAGCCTGGCTGTTCCTTGAATAGATATGCAGTATACTTACCATGTGAAGGGGAGAACAAATCATTTCTGCTGTACTGCTGGACTTCCTCTATGGTGTATACTTTTTTCTCCGCTCATCTCTGTCGGATGACAAGCTACATGTAGAGAATCGAACCATTCCTTGCCGTTCGTGTAAGATTGTACGATAGTAATAATCACAATTTTGTTTTTGCTCTACTATTGTGGAACAATGTAACGCTCCTATATGAGCAAAAAAAAAAAAAAAAGCATTTGTTTTTTCAAAGTTCAAAGGATTTCGTAGTGACAGTATTGATGAACTAGATTCTACCCCACGTAACCCCACAAGGGAAGGACTGACATGGGAACAGCCCTGGGGCCGAGAACAATTACCATAACTTTTTTGGGTTTTCTCAAGCTGTAAATTAACTACAGAAGGGTCCGTGAAAAGTTTTGTTTGGGGGGGGGGGCAGATGTGGATTAAAGTCACCTGAGGCCCCGGACGCAAAAACAAATACTGGACCCCTTAAATTAGAAAAAGTGTAATGTTTGGGCTTTACGCGGTTCAGGGTGTGCGCCTGGTGCACCCGCCCTTTAATCCGCGTCTACTTGGGCCCGCCAAAAATCCCAGCCTATGGGATGTGAGGGCATGGCCCAGCCAACAAAATTTAAACAATAGATATTCACTGACTAGCCAAGCATCTCTTCACCTTAGTCTCACCCCTTGTTCCTCAATTCTTGCTTTGCCCCTCAATAGAGAAAACGGTTGAGGGTGTCAAAGAGAAATGAGAAAAAGTGATTTCCGCTGTGAAAGTGAGAGCCGCCCTTAGGAGTGTGCGACAGGAGCGGTCGCATTGGGCACCGTGCTTTGTGGGGCCCCGTACTCACGGTAAACTATTAGAGGCTTTCATGTGAAATCTGAAATTTCTTCTTGCATTAATTCGGACGTTTCAACAATTCTGAAATCCCTCTTCCCCCCGTGAATTCTGAATTTTTATTGGTGCACGAATTACTTCTTTCAATTGTTTTTGATTCATCAAGCCCAAAATTTTTATCAATTTCAGGTTTTTTTTCCCTCTCATTATTTTAAACTTACCTTCAGGGCTGAATTTTCGCCAGTTTTTGTGGTAATTCATTGCATTGTGTATTTAACATTTTCTGCATGGATATTTCACAGTATTCTTGTATACACTGGTGGGAGTCCGATACAAAGGCATGTATCGGTAAACATCTCTGACCGGAGTCGCTCTTATTCAATGCCTTTTTTTAATGCGAATATAGTCTTGTTTTAATTTTATTGATATAACCGAGTGTACAGTATGTCATAAAGGTTGTTCCGGTCTTTATTTCGTCTAAATCGGTCGAGTAGAACCGAAGACTTTGCCCAGCAGCTGGATCGTTCGTGTGCGTGGAAGATGGCGGCGACCGTCTTGTATGTTGATGATCACGATTCCCGCACCAAACAACTCTACCATTGCTGTCTGGTCAACTGATTGTAATTTTCGGTGGATAGATAGATAAACTTTGAGATCGTCCGAAGATTACAAGATTACAATATATGCTATATAGATTCTAGATTCTAATTCTATGTCGCAGATTCCAGATTTTTTTGTATGAAGAGACAATTTTTCAAGAAACAGAGCAATCCTTGATTAAGCCGGACTCTGCAATGAAATTCAACCGGCTGCGTCGTGTGCTGCGAGATGGTCAAATAAACAAGAATGTTGACTCAACGAACGGAAATAGAGATGATGGGTTCAGGGCTAGAGCGATCTTAATGGTGGCTCTGGACGTATCACTGCAAACTCAATTAAATTCCCCCCCCCCCCAAACAGACATCGTTTTCAAAAAAGGACAAAAAATTCAGCGTCACTGTATAAGACTATACTGAAGAGGAACTTTCTCCGAACCATGGATTTAGCCCAACCTAGTGCGGAGAAAGAGGAATTCCTTTCCGTATTAAGATCTACAGATTCAAGATCAAAAGGATCTCTTTTTTTAGAGGATACTGAAGCAGTAAATGAAGTAATGAAGCAGCCATCTTCTGTGTCAGGCGCAGAACAAGGGGAAACCGGTAGTGAACAACAAGGTGGACCCTACGCGTTTAAGGCTGCTAAGACTATATGGACAATGTTGACAGATACGAAGAAAAACGGTAACGGCAAATCACGTAGTCGAATCCCGATGAGTGAAAGAAAGAAACTACAAGGTCTTCTAACAAGAACAATCGATGACATAAGAGACTTATGGGCGTTAATTAGCTTGACACACAAGAGCGTACGAGGGAGGAATCGCTACAGAGTTCCTTTTGATGAACAAGAAATAGTTCTACAACAACTCCAGCTGCTTCTTGAAGAAATAGCGAAGCCATTAGCTATTAAACAACTACCTTCTTGCCAAGCGACGATTGGTAAAGGCTTGATAAAATGTGATGAAGGACTGTCATCCACAGACTGCTACAAGCACAGCTCACGAGAAGCTTCGCTAATTACAACTTCTACAGTGGATACACAAACTACAACCGACAAGGAGGTAACAGAGGTGCGGAACAAAACAAAGAGAACCTACGTGAACAGGGGATCACAAACGGAAAAAACGGATATAGCAAAGGTTCAGATATCTAGAAAGAAACTTCAGGCGTCGGTGGATAGAGAAAATTCGGTAAATGTCAACATGAGCAAAAAGAATCGAAAGATATGTTTCAACCCAATAGTTTCATCGGGTCGTAAATCTCTATTAGACTTTTCTGATCTACCCACTGACGAAGGAAGTGACGTTGCAGCTGAAGTAGAATCTCGAGTGGAAGATCGATCGCCAAAACTACAGAAAACAGCTAATCAACTTGGGAATCACAAGTGTACCCTCACAACCGGAAATGATGAAGATGAGCGGCTGGATTGGTATGAACGATCCACGATGGGGCAAGCATGCGAAGTGGATGGACAAATGATAACTGAGAATAATCTTCAGAATAAAAACAATATGGACAACCCAAAAGATAGGTTATAACTAGTGATTTCAGAGGACTGTCATCACTAGTTATAACCTATGTGAGGATGAAAACGCACATTCGGTGATATTGCCAGATGGCCATGCTAATTTAAACATTTCTGCAATACGATCATCGCAAATTTCTAATCTATCATTCTATGAGGAGGACAGTTGGAACGAAGATCAGCAAAAGCAGCAAGACATTTTGCAGTCAGCTCATAGTAACCTGGAAGGTGAAAACTGGAAGGAGGTATGCAGGAAAAGTAAACGGCATCAGTCAACATCGGAAGACAGCAGTAGTAAAAAAGACAATGATTATATTTCAATAAAATTGACGGATTTTACAACTCTCGACACGTGGCCTCCGTTAAAAAAGTTCAGTGACACCTCGATAAGGCTAAAACATAAGGCAGAAAATAACAAGGCAAATTACAATCGTAATGACCAAGAACTGCAAGGTACTCAGCAATCTTGGTCACAAGTGGTAGGCGATAAGCTCTTAAAAAAGAAGAGATATGGTTATAAAGTGATGAGTGGTTGTAACAGACCACAAAATTCTATAAATGAATCTACAAACATCACTCGAAAGGATGTATGGTATTCTCGAATAGAGAAAAATCGGAGGATAGCAGCGGTAGACAACCACATCGCAGATAAATGGTCACTACAGCCAACACGGACGATCATTGATTGGCAAGACGATCACAAGCAGAAAAGTGAACGTCAGCATCAATATGATGGGGGTGAAAAACTACAAGCATGTCAGGGTTCAGGCAAAAAGACCATTTGGCGGTAGAAGAAACAACAGAGAAGTGTCATCCTTCAATGGATCAAATAAACAATGGTGGTGTAACATACCAGCAGTGTAAGATAATCGCTTCCAGAGGCATAATGACGGAAGAGATGGGATTAGATCAGGCTACGAACTCTCATAGAGAGGAAGATGGTCATCACAGAGTCGCCATACACATGCAAAATTGACTGTTCCCAAGGAAATAGCAGGGGGGGGGGGGTTATCCCACATGCAAGGGAAGAATAGGTATCAACAGGAATCACATACTGGCGACGCCGGCTAGGTGTGATGATGGCGAAGACAGACGCGATAATGCAAGAAAGACGTCTTGCTATTATTCAAGCTTTGGAAGAACACATGCCCAGGCATCTAGAGAAATAAACAAACCAACTAATAGGTGCATAGACTGCACTCTGATGAACTTGGCTGACGGTTCACAACTGAGATCAGATCATAAAACAGCCGGCAAAGAATGTACAAGCCATTTACTTGTACGGGGTCGCAGCTTGATATACTAGACCAAGAAGAGATGAGTGCTCAAATAGACGTAAACCTATTAGAAGGGGAGGCGCCCTTGCGTCTAATTCAGATTAACATGGACAGATCTAAGAACTGTACTTTTCATCTGGTGACCTATGCAATAGATCACAAGATTGATGTACTGTTGGTGCAGGAACCGTGGGTTAATCGCGGTGCTCTCCGTGGCTGGCCACAACAATGGACAATATGGAGTTCACAAGATTCTAAAAGGGCAATTATAGCTTCGTCTTCGCGGGTGCATCCAGCAACTTATCGTATAGGTAAACAACTTGTTGCCATACAGCTTAGCCTTCGACAGAGAGAAATAATCTTGGTGAGTGCCTATGCTTCTCCCTACGAGGGTCTAGACGGAGTACTACAAGAACTAGAGGAAATACAACTATCTTCCATTGCTAAAGAGAAGATGTTTGCTACCGATATCAACTGTCACTCGTCATTGTGGGGCTACAAAACTACAGATGCCAGAGGCTGGAAATTACATGAATTTCTCAGCGGTCATGGCATGTACCTATTTAACGCTGGCCAAACAAAACCTACTTACGAACTTTTTGGTACAAAAGAATGGCAGGATCTCACGTTTACCTCGTCTGAAGAATTATTTGCTCATACAGTCTGGTCAGTAGGAAACGAGGATTCTCACAGCTCGCATCGGTATATTCATTTGGACCTGCATATAGAATGTCAACCTCAACTGCAATGGCGTTATAGGACGACCACACGGAGATTAATCAGGCTCAAGACACACACCAGGCCAATGTTAACCGATTTTGCACAGCAGCTGCGTATAGCACACACGGTAGAAGACCTCAATGCAACTGTGGACACCTTTATGGAAGTGTTGCAGTCTGCTTGCGTTAATATACTGGGACGTGCTCAAAAACCTAATGAAAAACTTCCCAACTGGTGGACACAGGAATTAGCCATTCATAGAAAGAGGGTTCGAGCCTTGGAGAGAAAATTTCTCAAGGCTGAAGGTAAGTTCAAGGGTGAGGCCCATACGATCTACAAAAAGGCTAGAGCAGAATATCTAAAGAAGGTTAAGAAAACTAGGAACGACTGCTGGACAAATTTTTGCGCTGCTGAAAACAACCCTTATGGGATCGCATACCGTTCTGTTTTCAAAAGCAAGAGAGTACCGCCTCAAGTTTTGATGATGCAAAGCGGGAGTCACAATTTCACAATCTTGGAAGCGGCGGAGCAGCAACTCGATACGATTTACCCAGATCCTACGGATACAATATCCTTGGTAAAACCAATTAGAACTGGTATCCCAGATGACGAGCAAATTACAGTGGAAGAGATCAGGAGTATTATCACAAGATTGAAGAATAGAAGAGCACCTGGCTTTGATAATATTAGTGTTCCCATACTGAAGACATTATTCGAAGCCAATGCCGAATCGTTTACTAAAGTTCTCAACAGGTTCCTGGAATTATCTCTCTTTCCTAAACATTTTAAAAAGGGGAAGCTCCTGCTATTCCTTAAGAAAGATAAAGACCCACAATTGCTACGCTCATATCGTCCAATTTGCCTACTACCCACTCTAGGTAACGTCTACGAGAAAGTTATAGTGCAAAGACTTATGTATCAATTGGAGTACATGAACTGGCTAAGTCCTCTACAATTTGGATTTCGTGCTGGAGGGTCAGCTGAGAAAGCTATAGATTCACTGTTGCAAGTAATTGTCGGTATGCATCAACAAGGCTATCAGACGGCGATAGTCACGATAGATATTCGTGGAGCCTTCGATTCGCTGCGCCATGAAATAATTATCATTGATCATTTGATCATTTTTGTCGCACCACGGTCATTTTCTGCACACGAGGGCTAATTAGACCGGGACCTACAATTTATTACCGATTCCGAACGGCAGACTTGTTTTTCATACTCATCGAGAGGTTGGTGCGCTAAACCCTCGATGGGGGACTCCCTGCGGTAGCAATTTTTGCTGCGGTCAAGTCGCCGTTTTTTGTTGTACCTCTCTATCAGGAAAGTTTTCTGACAAGGACGAACTGGGTATCGAACTCGCGACACCTCTAAACATCCTTTGGTACTTTAGGCGAGCATCTTACCGACCGGGCTACCGCGCCCGAAATAATTATCAATCAACTTCGCCAACTGCCACTTCCTGGAAACCTGACGCGAGTTATTGAGAATATGCTTTTAGACAGATATATAATAATGTCCACAGACGGAGGAATAGCCATGAAAAAGCAGATGAAAGGGTGTCCACAGGGCTCATGCAGCGGCCTGTGGTCACTTGTCCTCATCACGCTTTTACAGATTAACTGGGGCCCGCGGGTATATCTACAGGCATTTGCCGACGATCTGGTATATGTTATATCCGGCGAAGACCATATGGCAATAACGGATGAAGCACAGACAGTGTTCGGAAAATTGAGCAATTGGCTGGCTAATAATAAACTACAAATGGAAGTAGAAAAAACCCGCATCTTGTGGCCGCACCCAAAGAAAAAGATGAAACCTAAGATCTACATTGAAGGTATACGAATTCGACCGTCTCAGATAATACGATACCTTGGTGTGTACTTTGATAGTAAATTGAACTTTATGGCGCACATCCAAAAACAGGTCGACAAAGTAAATGGCACACTGCAATTACTGCGCAGATGGGCCGGATCGAAATGGGGAATGCAGCGAGCCTTTCGCAACATCTTGTATAAGACTATTGTACAAAGGCAACTTTCATACGGATGCGCCACTTGGTATCAGCACCCAACTCAAAAACAAAAGAGAGCTCTGGATATCGCACAGCGTCCCTTTCTTCTATATGTTACAGGAGCATACGTTACAACCGCGAACGAAGTTCTATATGTGGCTACATACCCAGCTTTGAGTATTTACATGGAGTACGAGGCTCTTAAGACGAGACTGCTACATCTTGAAAAGGACATAATATTGGACGAGCATAGAATTTCGTCATACCAATTTCAGCAGCGACATAAGCAATGGCTGTTTCACCCAAGCACAGATCTCACCAAGTTTCAAATAATGCCATTTGGTATTGATAATATAGATTCCTTGGGCTCTAAGAAAATATTCACTGATGGCTCTAAAACAGAAACGGCTACTGGCTGCGCGATGTGGTACTAGCGGAAGATGGTTCAATAGAGGAGCAATGGAGTCGAAGGTTAGCTAAAGAGAATAGCGTATTCCAAGCCGAGATTTTTGCGATACTCAATGCTGTTAAACGTGCGGGAGAGATGCTTTGTCCAGTAACAATCTTGACAGATAGCGCATTCGGCCTCCTAGCCATACAAGATCCTCGTTCACCTAACCCTGACGTACGAAGTATTCGTCTTATCCTACGCGCTCACGACAACATAAGGTTAGTCTGGGTCAAAGCGCACGTAGGTATTGCTGAAAATGAAAAAGCGGATCAACTTGCCAAGGAAGCGACAACATTGAAAGACTTGGTTGTTCTACCTTGGCCGAGGAGTCATGCCCGCAATATCTTGAAAGACAGAATGCTTCATCTTTGGCAAGTTGAATGGAACAAGAACTCAACGAAAGACGCCTACAAGATAAAACGTCGAGTGGCTTTGCGTAAGTGTGTATGGCCGCGAACAAAAACAATCCTTTTAACTGAGCATGGCCCATTTCCGACATACTTGCAGCGCTTTGGACGATCATCTCACAATGCTTGTAAGTGTGGTGCTACTGGCTCGCTATGGCATTACGTCTGCCAATGTCCACACATATCAGCGTTTCATTTTGGTCAGATGTCACAAAGTCAGATGACGGCATTCAAAAGAAGAATACTTAAAAGTCCGATGAACGTCTCGCGCATTCAAAATTTGATTCAATTTTTAGACCGTAACCTATATTTGCTGCACGACAAGAAGGGTGGACTACGGAAGAAGCAGGATGAATTTCAGCCTTCCAAACCAGTAAAGCTGATACCAGGGAGTGTCTACAACTTGCGGCCACGTAGAGGTACTGGAAATTCACGAAACTGATACGTCGTTGAACGGCGAACTTTATTGGAGAAACTATAAACACTTAACATGCTAACGAGGTGAATCAATGCTACCCATAATCCAGCTAGCCAGCCCATGTTGCTTCGGGAATGATGAAAATCTCCTAATTGCCCAGGAGAATTAAGACGTAGGATGCTTATGGAACAGGAATGTGTGCCTAGAATGAGCTAAAACATCTGGGTGTCCGAACATTGGCTGAATTGGACACTTGGACCAGGACATGTGACGCAAACATAACATCGATTTGTCGTTGTACGGCCTACACAACTAGTGACATCCAACGAACGCGGACGGACCGCCACCAACGGAATTTGATTATCGAGTCCGGACGTGCCAAGGCCGTTATAATATCAATTTAGATTTCGATTCTTAGATCACAATTTATCATAATTATTCCGTTGATTTATACTTATGTAATTGGACTTGTTATTCTGTTATACAAATTTATATATATATATATATATACATATTTAATAAAATTCCGGATGCACCCATCTTTCGGTAACGCTTTGATATCTCCTTGAGATAAGAAGCGGGGTGCGTCCGGTCCTTCAATGTTCAATGTATACACTGGTGTAAGAAATTAAGAGAATTTGCAGACTTGGTCGATTATCTCTAGAACTACTGTACCGATTTTAATGAAATTTGATATGTACATACATTGATACAATACAAAACAAATAACCATTCAATAATTGTAATACACACGCATGATCGTGCGTAACACTGGTTGGAGTCGGAAGGTATGAAACAGCGGTTGCAGAATAAACAAAAAAATAGGTTAATAGATGGGTTAATAGGGGGTATGGTCCCCTCTTACAGATATACAGGTCTCGCAGCGTGATTTCATACTTGAAATAAGGCATTTTATCATTTCCTGTGGCAATTGGTCCCACTCGTTCAGCAACGCTGTTTTCATTCCCTGGATGGTTCCCGGAGGGGGGTTGCGAGTTGCAATTGCCCTCCCCAGAGCGTCCCAGACATGCTCTATAGGGTTAAGGTCTGGAGATCTGGCTGGCTAATCCATCCGGCGAATATCCTCACTCTCTAGAAAATCGTCCAGCAGAAGAGCTCTACGTGGCCTCGCGTTATCGTCCATTAAAATGAACTCAGGGCCAACTGCACCCCTGAAAAGGCGAACATAGGGCTCCAAGACCTCATCCCTATACCTCACACCAGTCACAGTGCCTCTTTCAAAGACATGGAGAGGTGTGCGGCCATCCAACATGATGCCTGCCCAGACCATTAAACCTCCTCCGCCATAATGGTCGATTTCGCGGACATTGGAGGATGTCCGCGAGATACTCCAATCTCTATGCTCTCTGCACCATGATAAACGGATTCTCCTGTCCGTAGAAGTGAGTGGGACGCAAACAGCAGGTCTTCTTGCAAACAACCCTCTCTCATGAAGTCTTTTGGAAACAGTCACCCTTAATACACGGGTACCTGTGGCTCATACAAGTCACGAGAGATCTGAGAAACTGTAGCACTCCTGTTACGCCTCGCTATAATCGACAAATGGCGATCTTCTCTGGCCGTCGTGGCTCTTGGACGACCTTGCCCAGGCTTTCTCTCGATGGATCCGGTATCCTGGAACTGTTTCCATGTTACACACGTCGCTGGGCGTCAAATTGAACTCTCTACAAATCTGGACTTGAAATTGGCCTGCTTCTAGCCTCCCCACAATTCGCCACCTCATTCCATCATCTAAACGTTGGTGGTTACTAATTTTTACTGTTACAATTTGAAATCAACCGATTGCTGCAAAATAACACCAAGAAATTCGCTGAGTTGTGCTAGCGAACGAAATGCGTCTTAACTTACGCGCGCTTATAAAGCCTGTTTCTCTACTGGCTCCGCCTACACACACTTGTACGCTTACGTATTTGACGTACAAGATTTGCATTTTTGTCTAGAAGCAGTGGTTTTACATTCAGTTCAGTTCTTTTCATGAAATTCGTTAAAATATGCAAATTCTCTTAATTTATTTCACCAGTGTATTTTGAAATAATGGACGCCGATTCCTTCCCCCCCCCCCAAACAGGGCCGCAACTACATGTTTGGTCATCCGGGGGAAGTGCGCATCTTGGCGCCCCCTTGTAATGTTGAAGGAGAGATTTGAAAATAAAATTTGCGCCCTCTCTGATCCAACGCCCGGGGCACGAGACCCGCCTGCTTCCTCCTAGTTGCGCCACTGAGCCCAAATATATAAAATCGAGCAAATACTTTACGTGTCCGAAACTGTTGAGACGCATCGGGCCCGTTACGTAAGGATGTTAGTGTCGTCAAAAAGAATGGGACCACCCACGCACGGCTCGGGGGTCCAAGAGAAGAGGAGTCTCACAAAAATTAGATCTGGTTGAAACTTTCGATTAATTTGCCTAATACGGCCTCAGAAAAATCACTTGGCCTGGGGGCCCGGCAAAGATCATAACGCAGGCAGCGTTGGAGGATGTGTGGGACATCTTATACACTTATTATGTCAGGGGTTTTCATACTTCCACTCTCGGCACCTCTTTCTCTAATCAACGCTCATCCGCGGCTCCCCACAGCAGTTTAGCAAAGAGTCTCTTCGAAAAACCTTTGCAGGGTGCCGCGGCGCACAGTTCGAGAACCCCTGCATTATGTATTTGCATCACTTTCTGTTTTTAATGTAAGCTTCCCCAATTTTCTGAAACACTTTACTCAAATGTTCCGCGACTTTAGTCTGTGGTGATGGTTGTCAATTTAAATTATTAGAGAACTTGAAAAGCGAATCCACAATCTAAATCATCAACAATCCAATCCAATCGAAAAACTGTAAAATACATACCACAGACTTGTTCGATTTCAGAATACGCATTAGAGCATGGTTTTAAAGAACTGATGATCAAAACTATCATTGATTGATGATTAAACCCATTTTCCACCACTTTATCGGTTTATAATAGAATTTAGCAGTTTAAATGTGAATATTATGAGGAGGGCACAGGCAGTGCCGTCTTAAGACATGGGCCCACCCAGGCGCGGCCGGGGGCCTCAGGAGGAAAAGAGCCTCACAATTATATTCTCAGGAGATTCACAGGTGCTCCAAAATACTTCAGACTAACCGACCTGCACGCTGATCTTCAAATTCCATCCATCTACAAATATATAAAGAAACTGGCCAAAAAGTACTTTGAGAAGCAAGATGCTTCAGAAGTGGAAGTTATCAGCTCAGCATCCAACTACCCAGCTGAACAGAAATTAGCACAGCTAAGACCAAAGAATATCTTGGTTACAAATTTTAGAAAGGAATTTTAATTGTCATAGAACAAGCAAAAATGGTTAATCATACTGAAGTTATGATTGAAAAGACCTTGTATTTTTATTAATAATGTACCACAGCATATAGTATAGACAAATATTACTTTAAATAAATTTCATCAAATTTTTGTAAAATGCTGGAAATGTTAATCACTACCAATCATTTTTAACATTGGTAGAGTGAGAATAGTTTATGTAAATAAAATCATTCATAAAATTAAATATTAATTGAAAGGTAAATGATATGAACGCTTTGTGAATTATATAACCATTTGTTATGTGACCTAATCAGCATAGAATTTTTAATCTGACTTGTTTAATATTGTAGATATTGAGAATATTTGCAATCTAAGAGATTTATTTTTGAAAGTAAGTATAATCTGATGGGGTAGAAGATGTTTTAACCCCTGAAAACTGTTAACAGAATATTGAAATTGTTTTGTATTAGTGAGAATATTTTATATATAAAGGGTTATATATAATTAAAAAAAAAATTACCGATGGTAGTTCGCACCAACTAGCAACGGAAGGCTTCTCTAGATTGCACCACCAAAGAATGGCTCTACGCTGCCAAAGGACACTGAATCAAAGTTAAAAAATTTTAAGCAAAAAGTTTCGAACAAAAGAATGCGGACATGCGTCCGCTCCTTTAGAAGGGGGAGAGATGTAATTGCTATCCCACGTGAACTTTCAATAATTCACACGGTTATTAAATCACCTAGAACTGGTGACCCGCAATTGAAAAAAGTGACAATTTATTATACATACATAATTATCTTCCGCAACAATCAATCAAAACTAATTTTAAACTTACATGCATAAGAATTATAATATTAAAGTTTTTTATTTTTTTTTCTGGTCTGAAATAATAGTTTAGAAGTGTTAGATTGATTCTAGTTTTCATAGAGTGACATCTCTTTTGATCTATAAAGTTTTCAAAGTGAGATCAATAGATGGCAGTTTACAAAAACGTTATTTTACTTGCCTGCGCCATCTAGAGAGAATAATTTGAAGTCCATGAGAAATACATTTTAAAGGACTTCTCTTTAAAGCAGCAGATCAGTTTACCAGAGCCCCTTGGTATGTGAGAGGGAAAAACATCCGTAAAGATCTTGACTTACCACTAATCTTGGACTATATCAAGGAGCTTGCAAATGCTCATTTTGACAGGCTACGATCTTCTGAACACCCGCATCTTAGAGAAATTGTCTGTTATGACCCTAGAATACCCACAGTACACTCTAGGCCAATGGACTTGCTGAGCGTGGATTGGGTGACGAATTGATGCAATTTTCAGAACATTTTCATGATTTTTTTATTTTATTTTATTTATTTATTTATTTTTTTTATTTTATTTATTTATTTATTTTTATTTATTTATTTTTTTTTTTTTTTATTTATTTATTTATTTTTTTTTTTTTCAAAACAATTTTTTCAATTTAATATCAGTTTTGTTTGATATTGCGGATGCTGTGATCGCAATTCAGAGGCATTTATATGTTTTTTTTTGTTTTTTTTTTTTCGCAATTAATAATTTTTCTCATTTGTTCATAATTTGCGCTTGCATAAAATGGTGCATTGGGTTCGTGTCGTGTTGAAACTGATGTTATTACAATACAGAGATGGTATGTGTCATGTCTTCATTATAACTTTTTCTTTGACGTTCTTGATTATGGTTATATGACTGATGAGGGTTCAACAGTACAAATACAAATACAACGCCACAACAGGCAAAATGCCCAACGAGGTGGCTGATAAAAAGATGCCCATAAAAATATGGTTGTCATATGTTTCAAAAATAGGAATCATCATCTCTGCTAGGCAAACATCTCTGGTTAGTGTCTCTCGATTATGTAAATATTTATAATGTTGGGGTTTTTGGGTAGCATATCATCGGCTACTTCCCTTGAGACATTTCCCCCTTGTTCTTCGATTGTGTTGTGTTTTATCTCGATGAGCATTCATTTCGCGAAGATTTGTAAACAATACTCTCCTGGCTCATTCATTCTCTACACACACACATACACTACATACCTTACACACATGCACAAACTTGTCTTTTTCCTTCTCATACCTCCCCTGGTGATCTGTAAGTCGCCAGACAGCCTGCAAAGGCTGGGCAGCGACGGAAACGTTCAATTCTGGTCTGGTCTCTTTAAAGCAGCGGTTCTCAACCGGTGCTCCTTGTGCACCCTCCAGGGGTTCCGCGGCCGCTCGAGAAAAATATAAAAAAAACCTGTAAAATTTAAAAAAATTATTATAAATATTTTTGAATAGTAAAAATAAATCAATAAGTTTGATGAATAATTAAAAAAATTGGCCTGCGGGGCTCAACCAGTCAAAAATGGTTGGAAAACGCTGCTTTAGAGGGTAATGGCGTTTTAAACATCAACATGTTCTCTGGCGAAAAGGTAGCAGTAACTTATAATTACCTCTCTCTCTCTCTCTATATATATATACACTGCTGGCCACCGTAAATGCAACACCCTGAAGGAAGCATGCAGATAATATGAAATTTACAACATGCATTAGCGGAGGTGAGATATGCAAATGATTAGAATTTCAGCGCAGACGCACATCACGCGCGCCTGTGGCGCCACTTCAAAGCGCTATTTAAGGCTTGGAGATTTCGACGATTTGAAGTACGGCAATTGTGTTTTTCTTGTGGTTTTTTCAAAAAAACGATCAATTATGCCTTGTAGAAAACAGCGATCATCTTTTGATCAAGTATCCGAGTTCGACAGAGGAAGGATAGTGGCCTACCGAGATTGTGGATTATCTTTCAGGGAAATCGGTAGTAGTGTTGGACGAAACCAAACAACTGTAATGCGGATATGTGATCGTTGGATGCAGGAGGGTACGACGGACCGACGTGTTCGATCGCATCCACCTCAGTGCACCACTTCACGTGATGACAGGCGTATTGTGCGTATGGCAGTGACGGATCGCTCAGCCACATCACGAACCATAGCACAGCACATTCAGTCTGTACCGCATCATCCAGTGTCTGCGCGTACCATGCGACGCCGTTTACAGCAGAGTGGTCTGTCCGCAAGACGTCCATTGCTTCGTCTACCCTTGACGCAGAACCACAGACGTCTCCGCCGCCAATGGTGCGATGAAAGAAGGATGTGGACGGCACAATGGAATGAGATTGTCTTTACTGACGAGTCACGCTTCTCTCTGCAACACCACGATGGTCGGATTCGAGTCTGAAGACACCGTGGAGAGAGGATGCTGAACAGCTGCGTTATGCACCGCCACACTGGTCCTGCACCGGGTATTATGGTATGGGGGCGGTATTGGATATCACTCTCGCACTCCTCTAGTACGCATTGCCGGTACTTTAAAAAGCCAGCGCTACATCTCCGAGGTGTTGGAGCAAGTTGTCCTTCCTTACCTTCAGGGCTTGCCCACAGCCATATTTCAACAGGATAATGCGCGACCACACGTGGCACGCATTGTCCAAAGGTTCTTCGTCAATCGCCAGATTGAATTGCTTCCCTGGCCAGCTCGCTCTCCGGATCTTTCGCCGATAGAAAACATGTGGTCCATGGTTGCTCAACGATTGACCCAGATTACATCCCCAGCTGCCACACCAGATCAACTTTGGCAACGCGTGGAAGCTGCTTGGTCTGCTGTACCCCAAGAACACATCCAAAGTCTCTTTGAATCAATGCCGAGGCGTGTGGCAGCGGTGATCTCCAACAATGGCGGCTACTCTGGCTACTGATTTTGGCAGGAACCACACTTCACAGAAGTCTATAAATTTAATCATTTGATGCTTGGTCAACATGTTATCTACAAAATAAATATTGATGCGATATCTCTTGTCTTTCTTGGTGTTGCAATTTGGGTGGCCAGCAGTGTATATTACCAAAGTTGCATGAAAAATAAAGCCGTGACCGTGATTCATTTGAAGAGAGAATTTGTTCTCTGTCAGAATTAATGAGATGTCTTTCATTGATTCTGAAATTATAAATGCACAATTGATGAAGGAAATGATTCTAGCATTAATGAAATAAATAATATGATCCTTTTTTTTGAATCTTCAAAACGCAATATTTAGAGAACGAACTGTACATTTCAATGGCAAATTGCCAGACGGGAACTGTTTTTTCACCGAGTCACGTGATTTCTTTGCATTCGATACTGTTGCAGTCGCGGCGTGGCGCCAGGGGGTGAACTATCTCTGCGGTCCTTAGCCGAAAAAAAGTAGTTAAGCCCTGATTTGTCCTTAGATGGCCAGTAGTTCGACTTTTCGGTACTATCTCTAAGCTAAGGACTTTTTTTTAGTAGTTACTTAGGACCGCTGCGAAGGACTGCCTAGCACCAGTCCTAAAGCAGCAAGAAAAGTAGTTCACGGCGGCCATCTTGGAAAAGAGGAAATTTCGTCTCTGGCCGCGAGTTCTCGCTGTGATATTTAGTGATGAAATATGCTGGTTTTTTTTCGAATTAAACAATTTTTTACGATAATAATGACAGACATAACTTAGATTATATCTTCGATGTCATCAAAGTTGAAGTGATTCATCGTTATATCCTGCAAAACCAGATGTTGACATCGGCGATCGAAGCCACGACGAAGTGCTAGCATGTTCATTACTGAGGTAAGAATTATTTTATTGCTATCGAACTATATAAGAAGAGTGTTTAGAAATATTCTTTATATTTTTTTGCTCGGTAAATGCGTTATTTAAAAATATAAATGGGCAATGGCACGCAATCAATAGGGCAGTGGATCCCACTTGGTAATGCTGAAAAATATCAAATAGCCCATGTATACTTTGGATTGTATTGAAAATATTTACATGGCAAATGAAATATAAATCTGCAATTACGATAATATCATATTGAAATTTTACATTCTATGTTTTTTGCCGTATTAATTTTTTTCAATGAAAAATTATGTTTAAATAAATTGAGCATGTGTGTAAATAAATAATTTGAATATTGTTGGCACAATAAAAATTGTGCTTGGATGACTATGGCGAATAATCGCCTATAAATAAGGAAATTGAAAATTTGTGTTTTAGATCAACCTCCCTTCAATGCACAAAGTAACTAATAAGCTACAATTCATTGATAATAAATTACAGCATCTAAATGACAAAAAATTTAATTATTTTTTTGTGATGAGTAATGATGAAATTGAAATAAAGCATGGTAAAAATTGGCAGTAATGTTAAATATTAATTTTTGTAAAACTCGTGAACTAAATTTAGTGTAAAGGATTAAAATATAGATTTGATATTTTGAACTGTTCAAATGAACAATATTGTAATACTTAGTGAAAGTTAAATTTTGAGAAAAAAATCATGTGCCACTTCCTGAAAAATTGCACTCTGTAACTCGCTCTGATATGAGGAATATTTAATAAGGAATCATTATATTGTTTTGTTGATATGAAAAATGAAATTCGTACAATGGAACTAAAAAACAAAATTGGAATTTCAGGCACAGTTTTTATTGAGGTATATACATTATAACTAGACGAAGCAGATTAGTGTTCGAAACGTATTACTACTTCAGTGTTTGGGTTATGGCCTTGCTGTGTGTGTTCAAATTTAATTTTTTGTCAAAAATTGTTTTTGATTTTGTGTGTATGGGTAAACACAGAAAACAAATTTCCATGTCGAATATTTAAGAACTTTAAAATATAACATTTTGAGATGTTATGGAAGTGAAACTTTTAACAAGCATTTATTTTTTAACAATGTTGTTAGTAAACAGCTGAGAGATTATATATATATTAGTGTATATACATTTGTGAGACTTTTCTAACTCTGAAAAATTTTGTTTCCCAGGAACTTGGCTGTAGGTAGCTACGAAGTTATGTGAAGGTTTTCAAAGTTAACAAACAATTCTACCAGAGCAAACAAAGGTAATTTTAATTCTTTGTATTTGACTTTGAGCAACAGTTTCCATTATTATTTTCATGTAAAATTAAATATTTCCATGCATGATTTAATGACATAAATTTTAACAATCATCATTTTCACTGATTTCATTTGTATCAACAACCCTAGTGGAACAAATACAGTCGAACCCGATTTAACACCACCATCCCACCCACAGAATTTTGACGTATCAGATCATAATCATAATAGCGTTTCAGAGAGGCTGTGTTACATAAATTCACACGTTTATTAAGAAATGTATTTCAGTGTCTCATTTATGTTGCATGATGAATAAAATAACCTATTTTATACACATTCAATTTTAAGTTGAAAAAATTCATAAAAATTGTAAACTGTAAAATCATTTGAATATTTCTCAATATAAAACTTAACAGAAACATACTTCCCTCTGAAATTATTGTAATTTCAGCAACACATTTTATATGTGCAAAAACAAAATAAGCAAGGGGGGGGGGGGGAAGGTGGCATCGTTTTTAGTCCATACCATATTGGTTTCTCTCGAGAAATATCTTGCTATGAGTAATTATCTTTATAATAATTTTTTCAGATACTATTGAAAGAACAACTCTTTTTGACATAATTGAATTGAGGAAATTAAGATAGACTATTTCTTAATGGCTACCTACACCACTCAAAATTTCACTAGTGCAAGTAAAAACAAAAACATGTACTGTTGAAAAACTTGTCTTGGCTATATAAATGAGAGGGAGGACATTAAAAAAAAACTTTTAGAAGCTTTACTAACTGAAAAGCAATATTAATTCTTTGAAAAACGTGTTATATTTACTGATGAGCAAATTTTGTGAATGAAAATATTAAAACAATATACTTGACGACAAATAATATCATACTTTTTAACTAGTGAGACCATACAACACTGCAAAATTTCTGTTAATTTAAATAGGGGTTCCCCGATCCACAAGCGGTTGCTAAGGATGTGTTTTAGAGCAAAGCTGAAAGAGTAGAGTGAAAATATATAGTAAGCTGCGTGCCAATAGGTTTTTGCACTTCATCTGTCTGGCCAAAATTTTAGGGTAGAAACATGGCTCGAAAAATTGAAAAAGGCGCGGGCCAAATTTTTTGGTAGCCAAGCATATGTTTAGAAGAAATAATCCGAAGTAAAAAAAAATTCAACTTTTTCAGCACTTGGTGATGATCTTCACATGTTGGAAGATTCAGACATAAACTCCAAATATTTTATGATCTGCATAGGAAATTTTAGGTGTCAGTATGAATTTTTTTTTTTTGCAATGTTGGCTCTTAAGATTTGCCAAGCTCTAGGTAAATACATCTAGACATGAACATGAGCATCTATGTGGAACGCCAGGCCTCGCTTGCAAAACACAGTTTATACATTTTGGATCCTACTGTGATAAAATGGTGGCGAGTCGACTCAATGTCGACTAAGTGCTATTGTGCACGAATTATCTCTACTTATACAACTAAAGACTGTGTTATAATTTGAAATAAAATATACAGTACATTTAAATATTGATGAGCATAATAAAAGTGTTTTTTTTTCTTCCTCTTTTTAATTTCAGGTAAATCAACATTTGAAGATGTAGATGAAAATTTATGAATCTTAAAAAATTATAGTCTTGAAAGATGCGATTTCTAAGAAAAGTACAACCAATAAATTGTGATTATGATAACTCTTTATGAACATATGTTTGAAATAAAATGTTTTTGTATGACAAATCATATGTGCAAGTTGTTATTTAATTCATGTTTCTATTAATCAATTTCAATCAATCACTCATCTTCTAATCAACTCAAATGAAATATATTGTCAAAATGAAAGTTATCAGGTGAAATTATTTGTTGGAAGCTAAATATGAAACAGATAAATTGATGAAAGATCTTTAATATAGACGTATATATATTTTAAATATTGAAGTATTCACTTCCATTAACAGGTAAGTGCTCATTCATAGAAAATCGTGTTCTGATATTTTTTAATACTGAGGAGAAACCTATAGTTTAAAATATAGAACTACAATACGCAGCAAGGCAGTTAATTCTTTTAATTATAAATTATCAATAATTTAATATTTTAGTTGCTCCGAAAATAATTTGCAATTCATTGTTTCAATGAATTTAAAAGGAATAAAAATGGATAATAAAAAATCATTTTTAACAAATTGGTCTTAAAAGAAAGTGGCACTCAATATTAAAAATAGTATTCAGCTGGGGCCTCAAGTAGGGCCCCCGAGGCGAATAGGGGGGGCCCAAAAATCTACAATTATTTTGCATAATAACCCTTTCAAGAAGAACCCCCCCCCCCAAAAAAAAGGGGAAAGGCACACTACGACCATAGGCTCAACTAGTGCCGATAACCTTAATTTAAATTTTTGCATTTTGTTGTAAGAATTTTCTTTTTTTCAAATTTTGATTTCATCAGTATGCGACCCGCTTATATGCAGTTGGAGTCCCAGATACTCGCTTTTTCAAGTATCCAAAAGTGGGATCCATGAGCTCGGACAAGAAAAATACCGAATCTTATTCTAAAAAAAGTCGCAAGATGAAAAATGCAACGTCTCATACGTTTACAAAATAATTAAACTTGCTGGCGATGTTAGAGTAAAAAAAATTGCAAAGCACGGGTGACAAAAATGTGTGGCGAGTCCCTCGGAAAAAAAAGTTTGTTTACAATCAGTTGTAAACATGAAATCGCTGCCACCTGCCACTGCGGAAAAACGATTGTTAAATAATTAGTAGTAGTTGTAGGCTTCAAACGGCATCCCGATTGGTTAGCGATCTGTTATTCTCGAAACCAAAAATTTTCTCTCCCTCTAACTACTGTTTCACGTCACGTGACCTTAAGGACTGGTAGTTCATAGTACCTCTTAACTACTAGTAGTTGAAGCGGTCCTTAGCTGCAGTCCTCCGACCGGTAGTTCATTAGGACTAGTAGTTACTAAGGACTGCAGAGATAGTTCACCCCCTGGATGCCCCCTCCCACTGGGTAAGCCATTTTTTTCCTTCATAATATCACATGTAAACATGATTGGCTGACTGGACCTGGAAACAATCCTTGTGATGCTCATGCGCTCCTAGTAAAGACACATGTATCCTCTGTGGAAGTAGACGCTTGTTCCGAACCAGGGATGCACAACCTCCCTGCTCGTGGGCCAAATGCAGCCCGCCAAAGAGTTCCATCTTGCCAGCAGAAGTTGTTCAGATAGAAAAGTGTCGAAAAGCAAATACAGTGATGAAACCATCAGGAAAAGGATGTGGTAAATTAGCGGCTACTCAAGAAATGTTCAATATGCTGTCCACCGTTTTTTCTCCTATGAATCGAAAGCGCACAACAACATGTTGCATAAACATGGACACCAGTATCGATTGGTGAGGGACAATGCAAGGCTATGGTGTCGCAGGGAATTTTTCTCCAATAGGGTTGTTAATAAATGGAATAGCTTACCCCCGGAGGTAGTAAATTGTAACACAATTGACACGTTTAAAAAGAAATACGATAAATATGTTGAGGTAAATCGAGAAGCTATCCATTCTTAGAATAAGACAACCATAAGTATTCTTTATGGGCATTGTACAGTATTTTATCATGTGTATATATTGTTTATAATTTGTGTTAATTGCATTTTTAATTGGGTTGCTGTATTTTTGAAATATATGACATCCATATTTTTATGGGCATCTTTTTCTCAGCCAACTCGTTGGCATTTTGCCTGTTGTGGCGTTGTATTTGCATTTGTACAAACAGTGATTTCAGATCACTGAAGTGGGCTTCAAAAACCAATTCCACATTCAAAGATCACTCAAGTAACCCGTGACACAGTTCCAGAGCACTTAAACGATTCGTGGCACATTTAGAGATCCCTTGAGTGACATGTGGCACAATTTTAGAGCACTTAAGCGGCTCCCCACAGAGGGGTTCTACATCACTCAAGTTACCCGCGGAACATTCCCAGATTACTTAAGTGATCCGTACGGACCACTTCAAACGAAATGCATAGAACATCTTTTCCGCAATCCCCCCCCCCCCATTTAAATAACATTAACATGAAGAAGGAAATTAAAAAAGGTGTTGATGTAAATGCATAGGTTACAAAAGATAGGTTTTAAATTTCCTCTGTCTCTAATTTGCAGAAATTTAAAAGAAAAATCTCGAATGATTTTCACGTTTCATGAAATGTTTCTGTATTGATCCGAGTCCCCCCCCACCACGTGACTTTCTTCGACTCTTCCCTCCCTCCCTCCTTTCGCTCTTTGGTATACACAAAGTTTCAAAATCCCCGGATTAGACGCAACACCAATCAAAAGGCTTGAAATTTCCCGCCACCAGAGAGAGAGAGAGCAGACGACTTTTTTTTTGGTGCTTCTGTTTGTCTCTCGCAGGAGCATAAACAAATTAGTAAGAGCACCCGGATGTAATAACTCGGTTAACCATATGATCGCTCTCGAAGTGAGTTGCCAGTTCCACACACAATCTGCAATCCCTATTTTTCCATTATTTTTGAGTGCGTCCGATTAATAACGGGGAGTGTCCGCTATTCGGGAGGTACGATATACAGTAGAACATCATTTACATGACTTTCACTTTTATCCGACAAGCACATTTTTGTGCATTTTTCCACAAGCACATTTACAGATCACTAAAATGACCCGAAGTACATTTACAGATCAGTTAAATGACACAAAACACATTTACAGGTCACCTAAGTGACCCGCAGTGCAGTTTCACATCACTTGAGTGGCCCTCGGCGTAATCCAAATCATTTATGCGGCCCACGACGCATTTAAACGAGTGCGCGAGTAATTGGAGCAGAATGCAAAGTAAATAAAAGTAGAAATTTTTTCAAAACCTTCAAAACCTTGTGTGATTGTATTTTAGTACACTTCGCAGAAAAATACCCAGTAATGCAAACGACAAAAAAAGTTATCATCATCGCAAGCTTAATTAATTTTTATACCCTACCGAATAGTTAAAGCATGCAATTTCCATGCCAGAAATACGAACAGCTTTGCACGTGCTAACATACACAATTTGATTTACTTTATACAGACAAATATGTTAAATTAATAGTAACAAAGATGGTAGAAAATGTATTCAACACTCACCTGTATTTGGATGTTTCTCAGGAGCTAAAATTGGCAAAGGTAAAATATTATTCAGCTTGATTATTGGATCGAATATTTGAAGCACTGAAAAATCACCTTCCTCTCAGCTAACGAAAAAAGCCAAAGAAAAAAGTAGGACCCAGTTGGTCACGTGACTTTTTTGAGTGCCATATCCATCTCTTTCTCGTTAGCCCCGTGAATGACCCTTACCAACTAACCAAAGCCTCCTGAATGAATGAATGAATGAACGCCAGGGTCCCTGCCACCGGACTTATCCCGTTGCCGAGATCTCTTCCAGCCCATCTTCGTGGCAGAGTCTGGAACAAAGTGAGTGCACCTAACTGTCTGAGTGTGTAGCTAGTGTTGTGTATGATATTTCAGTGCTGCCATCTATACTTCAAATTGTGAGTGAAGTGTAATGATTGAGTATTTGTAACGTTGTAGGCCTGTTGCTCTCTGTGTGGTGAGATCGGCTCGCATTCGCGCCTTGAAGTTGGGAACCACAGAAAACCAACTTCAGCCGACCACCACTGTGGGGTTCGAACCCGGATCCTCGCATCGCGAGTCCGTCACTATAACCAAAGCCTCCTAGAAAGACTTGCAGTATCTAAGGCCAGAGTGCACTCTCCGTGTGCATTCCCCGGGGGATCTGTGACGAAAATAAAAGTTGAATTGGGGAAAAAATTATAAATCCTTGTTGATAAAAAAAATGAATCGGTAACTTTGATGTATGAGCCGATCTCCCCGTTAAAAAGTCTCGCCACAGAGAGCAACAGTCCTACAACAGTAAATCATTCAACCATAACACTTCACTCATAGTTAGTAAAACTGGGGGCAGATGACAGCACTACACATAACAAGCATTACACAGAAACAAACTTTACGTCAGGTTGCACTACACGTACACGCACATTCCCGCATGTACCGATTCGTTGGGGGGTTCCGCGGGGGGGGGGGCATGTGTGGTGTAGCAGTAGTAGGTAGGGGCTCGGGGATCCATGATGTTCTTAAGTCAGCCGCCTCGTTGGGCAATTTGCCTGTTGTGGCGTTGTATTTGTATTTGTATTTGTATAAATAATAAAAAGTAGGGCTACGGAGTTCCTCCTGGGGGGGGGGGAGGGTCATAATCCCGACAGACGAAGTTGTGTTTTGCTTTATATGTATCCTAGATTGTGAATACTATTTATGTCCCTAGATGTCAACGTATGCCCTCTTTTAGCGGCAGCACCGAATAAATGCGAGCTATCTATAACATT
Organism: Pholcus phalangioides; assembly: GCF_987345545.1. Taxonomy (NCBI): domain Eukaryota; kingdom Metazoa; phylum Arthropoda; class Arachnida; order Araneae; family Pholcidae; genus Pholcus; species Pholcus phalangioides. The sequence goes on from NW_028301627.1 coordinate 8,057,587, forward strand.
ATCATTATGTTATAACATTTCGATGAGAACCTTTAAAGCTTCTCAGAAAGTCAGAATTATCATCTCTATCGGAAATATTCGTTTCCTAAAAATGATTTTTTTTGAATTAATAACAAAAGATATAAAACAATAATATATTTGAAGGAGAATTTCATCAATGAAATTTGTCAGTTGACTGTTAATAACAGTATGATAATACGAGTAATTTCCGCTCATTGATGTGATGAACTGGTTTTGGAGTAAATCGTAGAATGTGCGGACACGCAATTTCAATTGTGCTCCGCCATCGGATTATCGTAAACAGAAATTCAACGCTGACGTATAGCTTTAGGCGCAATCGAAAACAGCGCCATTATCTCGAAAGAAATTACTATTCATACTAAGAAGAGCCCAAAGGTGCCCACTCGATAAGTTTCGAAAAAATTACCACTAATTCTACTCATTGAAATATGCACAAAAATACCCCGAGCAATTATTATGACTCACTCAAAATTCTTTTTATAAATATTAATATTTTTAAACGCTAATAGAGGGCAAAAATGAATTTTAAAATTTCAAAACCGTTACGTTTTAGATACGTTTTACGATACGTTTTAGAGTGACGTCATTCAAAAAACACATGATTAAGTACAGCACAGACAGTGAAAGAAAGAAAAAAAGGAAATAATTAGAGAAAAATTTTGTAGGGGAAAAGATGGAAGAGAGAGAAAGAACAGGAGGATATAGTCTTATTCTACTTCTTAGAAAAGAATAAAAAGAAGTTTTTCTATAGATATCGCCATGAAAAGCACGAGAGGTAACCTTCTACGAGCTAGTTAAGTTTGGCATAAGTGTCTCCTTCGAACTCAGAAAACCCATAGCCAAAAAATACGGCGGGGAGAAAGGTCCACTGTGGAAAAGACGGCTGAAACCGGATTCCCACAGAACCAAATCCGGGAAAGTAATCACTCGTCTCCGGAAAGCAATGCACCTGAAAGGAAGGAGAAAAAGTCAACCAATCACAAGAAATGATTCTGCCCAATAGAAAATCATGCTTCTCCCTCGAGATCACTAATCGAAATGTCAAAATTACTCAACCTCTGACGACCACCGAAACAGTTCTAAGTTTAGTGAGTCACAAAAAATCTATCTGGCTGGAAAGTGATACTCCTGAAAAATTTGTAATCAAAGGACTCAATCCAAACTCATCTGACGAGGACAACATGCTTTCACTTACAAGTAAAGGGTCCAAAGGTGTCATCCTCAAACAAAAATTGAAAGCATTAAAGTACATTTCATCTTACCAAGAAAACATAAAAAGAAAAAAAATTAGCTGTGGAGTTCAGTTATTAAAGCTGCAAAAACTTATTAAAAATTACAGCAGTTGGCAATTGGCTACTCATCGCCTCTCGCACTTGTTTGTGATACAGTCGAATCCCCTTATAACGAACTCCAAGAGACCGGAGAAATCACTTCGTTATAAGGAAATTTCGTTATAAAGGAATTCCAGTTTTTGCATTGTTCTTATGTAAACTTTCCTGGTGGATTAGGAAAGTGTTTGTTAAAACGAGATTTTCGCTACAACGGTATTCGTTAAAACAGGATTCAACTGGATTCACTCTATAGCCCCCCCCCCCCCTTTCGGCTCTCTGTTGAATATACTAATACTAAATGAGAAGAAAATAACGGAAGAGAGAGAGAGTGAAGAAGATATATAAAAAGAAAGCGATGGGAGACAAATAATCTTTAAGCGCTTTCTGCGTTTCTTTTATTATCCTTTCTTCTTCTCTCTTCCAGAAACCAGTTATTTCTGTCTTCTTTCCCCCTCTTTCTTTGTTTATGCAGGACCTGACCATGTGTTGTTTGAATGACATCACCAACACTCTAGTGCTGGGGGACTTTTTTTTGTCATTTTTAGCTTCTATTTGGCGTTAAAAATATAAATATTTCCATTTTATTTTGATAATCCACACATTAATTCCGATGGATATTTTTGGGCATGCTTAAATGAGTGGAATTAGTGGTAATGTTTTTGAAACTTTTTTGTGGATGACACCTTCGTACCCTTTCCTTGTAAGTGATCTAGACGTTATTATGAAAATATCTTTCTTTGACGAATTTGATAATTGTTTCATTAGGTTATTAAATTTTTTTATACTCTCTGTGTATTTATGTACATTATTAATGTCATGCTATGAGTTTTATACAGATCTTTATAATTATTTATTTCGGAATTCATTCAATTATGTTTATATCTTGCATGTGTTCACTTTCGCACATCCAGTGTTTCTTATGTTTATTTATTAAATTTTTGAATCAATTGAAATTTAATTTAAAATTTTAATTAAATTAAATTTTTCCGTGTGAGCGTCGTTATTGACTTTTTTTTTAATTTCAAGGAAGAAATTTTAATTTGAAAAAAGAAATTCTTTTTCCCTATTCCTACATTTCAGTTTTGTGGAAGCCCGCGAACAATGCCGAATACATTCGCAGAGTGCCAAGTGAATTTAATTTTCGGAGTAAATAAGTCTGAAATATCGAATAACTGTGTGTGAGACTCAATTTGCCGCATCTTAAACACTCATATCATCCAGAGCAAAATAAGTTTTTCTTATAGATCCATGAAGAATGATCAGACGTCCCGGTTTTTAATTTACTAATGTACTGCCACGGGAAAATGCTTTCGAGCATGTGTTGTCTTGGTTTTTTCATCACGTACTCATTTTTTTCCATCACGATATTCATCGTATTTCATTAAATATAGTAATATATATATATATATTACTGTGATTGTATATATATATATATATATATATACAGTCAAACCTTGTTAGTGCGTCACCCGGTTAACACGTCACTCCACTTACCGGGTCACTTTTTATAAGTCCCAATTGTCCTCATGCAGGAATTGGCACAGCTATGGCTTACTCCACTTGACGAGTCACTCCGCTTACCAAGTCATATTTTCGCTCTCCCAAGAGTGACTCATCAACGAGGTTTGACTGTATATATATATATATATATATTTCATGAGAAAAAAAATCGATCATCATGGCATCGGAAGTAGAAACAAGAAAAAGTCAAAAACATGTCAGCAATCCAAAATCTTGAGAGCGCAAAAAATTTCGCGTAGTAGTGCGAAACTACTTATATATATCTAAAGTGATAATTTTTAAAGTACGTCGCTCATCAACATGGTTTGGCAACCGATACGCAAAACCTGATTTCCTCAGCAGTGCAATTTTGTGGACATTTATACGTACAACCATGTCCCTCATATTTCTACTTTCTTTATTCCCTCCTATAAGTGAATCAAAACTGTACAGGGGATGCATTCACATTGTTAAAATTCAACTTCTCTTTTTTTTTTATTACTAGGAAGTTGAATGTCTCTAGAATATTTCATTCTAAATAATTTTTTACCCATAAATGTTACAGGAAAGTTGGTTAATCAGTGATTATGCATAATCACCGATTGCCTCGGTAAATTCAATGAGTGAATGTTTTCACTTTCACTGGTGATTTTCCATAATCCAAATTTAAGTCGGTTAATTTGATTAAATATATTTAAAAAAAAAAAGCATCTCTGTTTTTTTCATCTAACCAGTTTACGACACGTTGCTGTTAAAATTAAAGAAAAAAAAAATTACAGTTTCCTGTAACTTTCTATCATTCTGAATCGAATGAAAATATCCGTCCCACCTGTAAGTAGGGACAGATTGAAACAAATCTGCAATAAAAAGTCATTCATTGCCCTGATCGAAATATTACTCATACACGCTTACCTTATTGAAACATCAACCAACAATATTAATAAAAAAGACACCAGCGAATAAGGCAAATAAACGAAATACAAAAAAAAATGTATTTTAAAATTTTAGAAAATTGTATTTCCGTGTATTTTCCTTATTCGTTGGTGTCTTCCTAATATTCTTGGGCAATGTTGATCAAATCTTCCATAACAGTGCCCATGAATCATAACACATCATCATGATATAACAGTAGGCTATAAAGTCCTCCAACAGATGGCAGTAATTCTATATTTCTCTATTTTCGGAGCAAACTCGCCATCTATTGCCATGTACCCAAACTTTTGATGCTTGACACCCTTATGACTAAAATATTTATAGGCGACCCTGACCAACGCCAACAAGAAGAAAACAGTAGCGTAACCGCGCCAGCGAGAAAAGGAAACGCCCCTTCTAGCGAGAGGAGAAAAGGAACCGAGCCACGCCACTACCTCCTATATATGTATATAGGTATATGTATAAAGTAGTGGCCACGCTGGGCGAAAGGGAAAGAAAAGGAGCTCGGGGAGAGGAGAGAGGAAGGATTAGAGGAGGAAGAAGAAATAACTGATAACAGCGTGCCCCCCCTGCGAGCACGAAAGAGAGAACTCCTCCTTCCCCCCCCCCCCCCCCGTCGCCGTGAGGGAAGAGACATAGCCCACTAAACAATGTCTAGTCGGCCGTGGAAGAGAGCTGCAAGGCAACAGACTCGTGACGTCACCCAGCCAGGGAACGAATCACAATACAGCCAGGCTAAGACGCCTTCATATACGAGCGGAACCATCAGGCATCCTGGTCCTCGCCGAAGGGTTGCTGCACGAAATCGTCGCTTCGGAAATGACCGCCAAACAGAGGGGGAAAAAAATCGCGTCGGTAAATCTGGCATAGCAACCTAACAGAATTCCCCGCGCGCTAAAAATGCTTGGCAAATGCGTGTGAAAAATTCAATTTGTGGGAGAAACGAGGAATTTCAAGGAACGGATTTACTATGGGAAATAAACCACGTTTCACGAAATTATTGGTAAACAACAGGGTGAATTCGTAACAGTTCGTGTGATGACGATCAAGTAATTAATCTTAAACACAAAAGTATATAGCAAAAAAAAAAATTCTTCACTTTTTTTTCAGGTTTTTAGTGAAAATAAAATATTCCTATATATCCCTTACCCCGATCCTTAATTTCAGGATAAAAGTGGCATACAAAAATATATATAGTCAATTTAGATTACATTAAGAAAATTTCTTCTGGATATTAAATGATTGTGTGAAGTTAAGGATTTGATAAACTACTACCTCTAGATATTTGAAATTTAGTAAAAAAATTCTTAAAGATTTTAGGAGTATTTATTTTATCAGAATTTTCTTCAGTAAATTACAAATTCTGAATAGCACACACAGGTTCAATAATGTAAATTGACGAGCTCAATGAGTGAATAAATTTATTTATTAAAAAAATATTCAAACATAATGTACATAACTGATGAAAGCAAGATTTTACAAATATCATTCACAATTTCACATATTTTTCTACACTATGTAATCAATTATTACGCTGCTTTAGAGTACCAGTAAACTTTGGGAATTACAAAAAAAATATGCTTAAATAATAGAAATATAGTTCTTTTCTTGAAACTGCGTGACCCAACAGCAATTAATCTGGAGAAGAAAAAAAAACAAATATATATATTCAAAAGCAATACTTTAAGAGAGCCAAGATAAAAACTCAACAACTGCAAATTGAAAATTACAATTATGGCAAAAAATAGTCTACGCGTACATGGTAAATACCCATATTTCGTTATCTGTGACCCTAGTAATAGGTCAATACAGGGGCGCAACAAAATACTTTGTCCCCCGGGCAAGCCAGAATTTTGGTATCCCCTTGCATGTAGAAACAGTTAAAGGATGAATTCTGCACCCCTTCTGGTCCAGCGCCTGGGGCACCAGACCCACATGCCCCCCCCCCCCCGGTTGCAGCCATGGGCCAATAATAAGCTAATCTTAAAATCCTAATAAATGTATAAAAACATGACATTAGGATAGATAATCACCAATAAAATACACACATTGATTCCTTTTAATAAATATATTTGTCTGTAGCTAGTATCCTCCGAACCAAGCTTTCTCTCCTCATCTAAAAAGTAAACAAATAAGCAATGGCGAGTAAAAATGAAACACAAACTTTTCTTAAAAATGTAAAGACACTGAGGCTCTATAACATTATTAGTGTAAGTGCATAATGTAATTTTTTCTGACACCACACAGTAATTCATTGTGTACAATAGATAGATGCCGATACGTATAGCAAACTATTTTCAGAATTTTACCATTACTCATCCAATAATTTGAAAGAATAATATAGAAATTGCAGGTGACTAAAAGATGAAAAAGACAAATATTTAAGATACCAAAAAAAAAAAAAAAAATACGAGAAAGACATATTTATGTAAAGATATTCAGATAAATTTCACTTAGTTTTAGAATCTTTCAAATTCCTCGTATTCAGAGGAATGAATGTGTGAAATGATGTTGGCAGAGTGATAAATAGTTACACCTGCGCACTCACTGAAGTGGGGGAGCCTATTTTACAACTTCAGTACCTAGATTGAGTATATATATATATATATATATATAGCTTAGTTACTATATAGCAGGTATTATATTTCTTAAGATAGTTCCCTAGACCCAATAATTAAGAATCTGTCTTTCATTATATATTGGTCATATCAACAAAATATGACAAAAATATTTAAAAAAAAAGAAGTTATCCATATATAAGTCTATCAAACAATCCAAAAACGAATTCTAAGGAACACCTCCTTCTTGGCTAATAAATGAAATATAGTCAGCAATGAGGTTTGTTAAAAATTCATGATGGAAAAAAATCTAATTTAACCATGTTGAGGGACAGGGAAATCCAACAAGGCATTTTACCTGTTTCAGCAATTAACTTGCTATTTATGCTTCACACTCGTAACATGTCCCATATATGTACTTTGGTATTCAATTTCCAATTTGGACAAGCACATACGCTGAATAATTTTTTTATCCATTGCATTTTCATTTCTTTTGTCCTTAATCTTTTTTTCTTTGTCAATTTTATGGGAGATGACAGTTTTCTAATTTGTCTCCGCTTTGCTAGAGCACGAGTAGCATTCGCAAAAGAAAGTCGTTAGATGTTCCAATCAAGGAATTTGTATTTTGTTTACTTTTGTCCCAGTTGACTTACGATCAAACCTTTCTTCTTGTTCCTCATGGCAGAAGAAAGACGTTTTCACATGTTTCTCACAACACCGATCCAAAAATATATGTGCAATCTATGCATATCTATGCAATGAGATATGGTGGTGACAGTTGACGAAACTTCGTCTACTGAAAATTATGCACACATTGTTGAGCTTAATACTCATTTAAAAAAGTAATTGTTACGCGTCTTTTGTATCAACTTACCTGAAAATTTGTTCATGCCAATGTCAATGTAAAAAAATATTAACATTTATAATGCGTTTTGACGGTTATAATGTCAATTTCTATTTTTTTATCTTTCTCACAGTAATTCCTAATTTGCCTCAAATATTACTCTCAGAACATATTAAATAGATAACAGACTGCGAAATAAATTCAATTGAATTTTTACCTCATCAGTTTTTTAATCTATGGCTTTTTTTAATTTGCTGAGCATCAAGTGTTTGAAGCGACAGGCTTTTCAAAGCATTAAAGGGATAAATAAAAGTAAGATAGCAATATAAAAAAACAGTACGTTATTGAACATTGAAGTTATTTTCATGTGTCCGTATGGTGTTGGGTCTGAGAAAAAAATTTCAACATTTCTGCTTCCCAATACTTAAGTGCGTTTTTCTCAAATTGATTACTGGCGAATGATTTGACATTGTTATGCAATTTTTCACACTTACTAAGCTATTATAGGGATATAGATAGAATTTTTGAGATTCATTGAAAATTTTTAAATTTAAGAAAAATTATAAAAATGTCTAAAATTTAAGAAAAAAAATAGAAATTTTAAATTCCGAATTTGAAAAAATTATTTTTGGGGCACTTGGCCTCCAGAAGATATGAATGGATTTTAATAAAAAAAATTATGCAAACTAATATGCCCAAGACAGAACTTCCCACCCCAAGCTAAAAGTAATTTCGAAAAAAAATGTTTCCTATACTATTCGATCCACCCCGAATAGCCTCTATTGGCTAGTATTAGTGTCAACAGATGGCGACTCAATTCATTGAAGAAGAAAAAAACATTTGTTGCTGTCATCTGTCGGTTAATTTTATAACCTTCCAAGGTATGAACACAGATCTTAATGCTACTATACGTTCATCATAACGATATAATAAATAGTGTTTAAACAGAGATATAAAGTGAAAAAAGTTGGTACTTTAATATTAAATATATTTAAGTTCATCATCTACGTACGATGCATATGGTTTGATTTTTGCGTAAGGTAGGACTGTATGAGTAATATTTCATAGTAAATTGTGCAAGCTTTGGCTTTGTGCAAGTTTAATATTTAAAATTGAAATTTTATTGAAAAATAGATACGCCTATATTATGGCGTGTTTACGTAGTTGAAATCAGAGATGAATAGAAGCTCCATGTAGCGAGGATTTTTGTAAACTCTTGGTGGTTTACCCCCAAACAAAATCTAGATTGTCTTTCCAAATTACACTGCGTTTGCGATTTAGGGGCCATTCAAGTATTACGGAAGCAGATTCTCAGATCACTTAAGTGACCCGCTACACATTTGAAGATCACCGCGCGCAGTTCAAGATCACTCAGGCGGAGCACTATATTTTCAGATTACTTGAGTGATCCTAATCCCAACGACTAAAATATTCCTCGCCCTCTTCCCAGATCAATAAAGTGACTCGTCACGTATCTATAGATAATCGAGACTCATCGCCAGATCACTTGATTGACTCGTGTCATATCTACAGCATTTTCACAGATGACTTGATTATGTGGCCCGCGATACGTTTTCAAATCAATGAAGTCCAGACCAGAATTAAATTTATCTTCCCGGGCCATCTGCGGGCATACAAATTGTAGCCTCGGGGACAACGTGTGAAAGGAAAGAGAAGAGAGCATGTGTAATTTGGTGCATGTGTAGAAGAGGGGAGTTTTGTCAAAATCGGATTATGGTCATTTAAAGTTAACGACTGGTCTGGTAATACGCCTGCAGGTAAAATGCGCCACAACCTCCTGTTAAAAGTTGAAGAGGACAGAGAAAGAAGCTGTGAAGAATTTTTTTTTTTTTCTGAGATGATATTTTGTTTCCGTCGATACAATGCGAGAAGTTGTAATACAATTTGGAAAAAGAGAAGTGGAGGAGCAAAGTGGGGGGGGCAGCATAATTGTTAGTAATTGTTGGGGGGTGGGGGGGGGGGGGAAGACATAAAATACACTGAACAAGTAACAACAACAAGTGATATTCTCTTGCTCTTGATTGCCGATAAAATTTGAATCGAAACCTGCCATTTATTGAGAAATTTCGGCCCTTAGGGCAAATTAAGGTATGCAAGTATATATGTACAACCACTATGATACATCAGTGAGAAGAACCGAGTATAATATGATTTATCTTGAGTAAATATGATATTATATACAACATATATTGAGCAGGCGAGGGCCTAACCAACACCTTCTAGAGCAAGAAGCCTTCGTCCGCGATTTTTCGATGCTGTGACGTCATCACACTCCGTCTCAAAACTCCGGCCTGTTTTTTCCCCGTCGATAGCTTTTCTTCCCTGATCGCCATATTGACAACAGTAAGCAGATCACGTGCACGCAGTTTTTTAGTGATAAATTTCTATTTTAAACATTTATTTTATTAATTTATGGGCAAGGTAATAAACAATACTGTTGCACAAGTCCTTTAAAAAGAATAAGTTGGAGAAAACAACAGCTAATCCGGCCACCCGCGAGCTTCGTGGAAGGAAGTATAGGCCTATCTGTACAGCTGCATATAAAATCACACAGGTTAGTTCATTTTTTACTATTACATGAAATGCATTGATGAATATTCTGTAATATTATTGCAAACATAGTTAATTTCATAATCGCAATTTTCATAAACTCAGTGCTATACATAGGGATAGGGCTTTATTAAGTTAATTGATAATTGGCACTGTGCTATTTGAATCTTTTTTTTTTTTTCTTTTGTTATCCGACTATATTAGAGACTGAGTGTATGCGCATATGAGTGACCGAGCGATTGTGATGACCAAATGAACACTGAGACGTCTAAGGTCCGTATTCACCGACATGGTTTAAACTATAGTCACGATGTTTTGATAAGAGATCGACACGGATTGGTTATATTCAGTTTTATAACCAATCTATATTGATCTCTTACCCAAAAATTGTGACTACAGTTTAAACCATGTCGGTGAATACGGCCCTTAGTGACCTAGCCTATGAGTTACCAAGTGAGTTACAGAGTGATTCACTGTTTGAGTGAAAAGTGACTCGCGGCACTGTTCGTAATCACATAAGTGCCCAGCTGTACTTTTTCAAATCCTATAAGTGGCCTCCAGTCTCCTAAGTATTGAGCACTCTTGTCTAAAGTGATCTGTAAATATTCCTGTGCCGGTCAAAAACAAGTGATCTGTAAATATTCCTGTGCCGGTCAAAAACAAGTGATCTGTGAATGTACCGAGGATCAAAAAGGTGGCTTTGTAGGGGACATATCAATAGGGAGAATGTTAGTTCAGGTGCCTAATAACTATCGAAAGGTTTTTTTCGTTTTCGGTGCACCAAGAAGACGCCATTATAAACGATTTCTCCACTCTGCAATTTTCACCAAAAAACATCGATATTTCTTAATTCTTTCCGAAACAAAGCACCTTTGTCATTCGGAAATCTATTATTACCTATTCATTGAATTGAATTGACGCACACAAATGTACCAATCAGGTCGATGAGGTGTATGGAGGAGAGATAGAACAAACGTAAATGCAAAGAAAGTAACAACATGTACACTGTTGTGGGTCTGAAAAATCACTTTTTTTTTTTTTTTACCCGAACCGAATGTTGCAATACCACGCCGTGATGAATATTCGCAACGACAACTCCTCATCGACACAATAGGCTGAGAATAAACACTTTTTATTTCCATGCATATTGGATACGGGCATCTTTTTCTCAGCCACCTCGTTGGGCATTTCGACTGTTGAAGCGTTGTATTTGTAACCGCACAACATCATCATGTAAGCGGCCCGGCGGCCTGCCTCTTTTGAAGTAACGGAAGTAAGTTGCTCTCTGCATCCGTCCGTGGTTGTGGGCGGTTCTATGTGAGTGCAATACACGTTATTTGGAAACATTTTCTAACTGGAAGCATACCTCTACGATCAACGGTTCGCCAGGAAAATACCATACCTCCTGTTTGCTATGCGTCCTGTATAGCAGTGGTTCTCAACCGGAGGCGGGGGAGGGAAGGGCCTTAGGATATTCCAGGGGGCCACGGATGAAAATCTTGCAAAAGGGGCCCCACGAACAAATTTGTGAAAAGAGTGACAAAAAAATTTAATTTCAAACGAAATGCAATGGATGGAATATCTTTTCCGTAAACCCCCCCCCCCCCCATATTTAAATAACATTAACATGAAGAAAGACATGCAAATGCATAGGTTTTACAAAAAATAGGTTTTAAATTTTCTCTGTGCAATTAATTTGCAGAAATTTAAAAAAGAATCTCAAATGATTTCAATGTTTCATGAAATGTTTCTGTGTTGAGCCTCTTCTCCCCCCCCCCCCGACTTTCTCCGTCTCTTCCCTCCCTCCTTTCGCTCTTTGGTATACACAAAGTTTCAAAATCCCCGGATTAGACGCAACACCAATCAAAGGGCTTGAAATTTCCCGCCACCAGAGAGAGCAGACGACTTTTTTTTTGGTCATTCTGTTTGTCTCTCCCAGGAGCATGAACAAATTAGTAAGAGCTCCCGGATGTAATAACTCTATTAACCATATGATAACTCTCTTAGTAAATCATGTGGTCACTCTTACATACAATCACTTGGTGACTCATATAGTCAGTCACTCACGTGGTCACTCATACGGTCAATCACTCACGTGGTCACTCATACTGTCAACTATTCTATTACTCACTTGGTCACTCATGCGGTCAGTTACTTGGTAATTGGGGTGATCTTCCCCATCGCCCCCATTCCCGGTTAAATATAAAGGGACGAAGGAGTCGGAAAAGCTTTCTCTTCCTATAGAATGCGATCAGTGATTTTTAACTTGTAAACGCGCATAAAAACCAACTCTTGTGTCATTTAATGAATAGATTTAAAATCATTTGTCATTTAATGCGGTGACGTTTTTTAAAGCCCTTTACGATCGCGGACGTAATATTGCGTCCAAACAACCAGTGAAGTAAGTTGCCAGTTCCACACAATCTGTAATCCGTATTTTTCCATTATTTTTGAGTGCGTCCTATCGATAAAGCTGTGTTGTGTCCGCTATTCGGGAGGTACGACTTACAGTAGAACCTCGTTTATACGACTTTCATATTTATCCGATGGTTTTGCTGCTGTCGCAAATGTCAAAATATTTATTGGAATGTTTTTAAATATGACCACTTATCGAAAATGCTATATATTGGTACAGTGGAACCTCTCTTAACGGCCCACGGCACATTTACAGATCATTTAAGAGGTATGCAGTACATTTACAGATCACTAAAATGACCGAAGCACATTTACAAATCAGTTAAATGACCCGAAGCACATTTACAGATCACTTAAGTGACCCGCAGTGCAGTTTCACATCACTTGAGTGGCCCTCAGCATAGTCCCAGATCATTTAAGTGGCCCACGACGCATTCAAAGATCACTTAAGTGACTCGCGGCAATGTTCGAGATCGCATAAGTGGCCAGCTGCACTTTTTGAAATCCATTAAGTGGCCCGCAGTCCCCTAATGATTGAGCACTCTTGACGTTACTGATCTGTAAATATTTCTGTGTCGATCAAACAAGTGATCCACTAGGACGGAATTGAATTCGTTATAACCGATAAGCATCAAATTGTTTGTTTCTGTTTTTGTAGTCTGATGTTCATATAAGGTATTAAGATATTTGTAACTCCCACTGACTACCTACAACTCATTTTCTAATTTCTTTATGAAATCATGAAGTATACCCTATACGCAAACTTCAGCAATTGAAATTGCAGTATAGAAAGCATCAGCATTAATCTTTTTTTTCAAATATAGGACGAGGAGGCTAACTTTGATAAAATAAAACTTGAAAAAGAGCGACTTTTATCGAAGTTGCCTATTACATTATGAAATTTTTTGTCAAACTTATTTTATAAATGATCTTTGATAAAAAACTTTTATAGTGTAATACCGGCCTAAGACACGCATTGCGAAGGTTGTGGGTTCGAATCCCACTAACTCGACTGAGGTTTTTTTGTTTTTATCATTACTATCTTCGTTTTTTCAATGTATGATTAAATGTGATTCATTCATATCATTAGTATCCAAGCAAAATAAACATGCTTTTATAAATAAATGTTCTATTTATATTATGTCTGACACATGATAGAATCAAAACAGGATGAATCTTGCTTGTTTTTTTTAATCATATTAAGTTATTGTCAATAGTACACAGCCCAAGAAATTTTAAGGATCAAACCCCTCTGTTGAAGCAGAAAAAATACAAATAGAATAAACATAAAACTTAATTGTTTTAAATATTTAAATTGCAAAGGTGATTGATAAACTAAAAAAAGTAAGGGTTCTAACGCAGATTTCGCTTCAATAGCTGATATGAAATGATTTATAAAATTTATTTTTTTCTGTTTCATAGATTTTATTTGAATTATAAAAAAATCCATGTTTATAATTTTTTTGAAGGAAAACTCATTTGTTCTTGATGTATTATATCCTCACTGAGACAGAATGCACTTCTTTCAAATGTTCTCTGTAATCACAAAATGTTCTAAACTTTGCAGAACAGTTCACTTTTTAACGCAGGAAATGGAACCTTCACATAAAATTTTGTGGACATTTCTCACGTGTTTCCTTAATAAATTGGGATTTACTTTTGAAATCCTTTTTACAGACGCCACAAATTTCTCTCGCCATTATGACATCCAAGTTCTTTATATATTCTACTAACCTTGATAAGCAAAGCCACTTTGCCGTTAAGCGCTTCTTAATGCAGCTTTTATTGCTTAAGCAACTCTTACTTTGCAGCTTTGCCGTGAAGGGAGGGGGGAGTTGCACTTTTGGTGACCACATAAACGCTGCTCTTTGATTGGTTGCTGTTTTTGGGTCTGCTGCAGAACACGTCTTTATTTCCTAGTATTTATGTCAACAGATGGCGAGACATTGAATCGAAGGAGAAAGTGATATGTGTTGCTGCTGCCATCTCTTGATCAATTTTATAACCTTCCAATGTATAGACAGGAATATTTATACTACAACATGTTCAATGTAATAACTTGATAAGTATTGTTTAAACAGAGATAATGAATGAAAAAATATATATTTCAATATTAACTGTATTCAAGTTCATAATTTACGCCGGATGCATACCGTTTGATTTTTCAATAGGCAAGATGGTATGAATAATATTTCATCAAATACTTTCACAATCGCACTTCCTTCACTCGTCACTTCAGTCGAGTCATTGGCACCATCAACACGTGTGTGTTTGTGCTCCATTGGAAATTGATTTTATAAAATTTTCGAGTGATATGTAAGTCTTGAGAAGACACCAATGAATAAGGAAAATAAAAAGTCCTACGCAGTGATCCTGATGCTATTTAATATCACAATTAACTAATTACTTATTCCAACTCGTGAAAATTAGTGATGCGATTTATCCAACTTCCATAAATTCGAAAGATTGTCATTAATTAATCCCATCGTTCCTGATGCTAACTACGATCCTAATTAGTCATTAAAATTAGTAAAATTGCGATTTTTCTAATTTTCGTAAATTTGAGAGATTGTCATTTATCAATGACAACGATCCTGTTGCTAATTGAAATCATAATCGATTAACTAATTAGTCATTCGAATTCGTGAAAATTAGTAGAATTGCGAATTTAGTAGCATGTGTATCATGGGCCATATGCGAGATGAATATTCCTATTTGATAGTCGTAATTATGGTTTATGAGTTGGGAAGAGATAGTTGTAATATTTGATTTCAAAATGAAGAATATAAGTTGATTGAGATTTCGTAGAAAAAAAAGGGACATCTTCCAAAAAGTCGCAGGATGGCCAAAATGACGTGAAAATACGGGATGTTCCGAGAAATACAAGACGTATGGTCATCCTTAATATATCAGCATAGTAGTATTAATTGGAAAATTAATTTTAAAATTGCAATAAATGTATTTAAAGCCACTTATGACAACCGTGTGGAAATGCCATTGAAAATATAAATCAGCGTGTTTTTCATCTTTTCAGGAAAAGTAAAATGTTTGAAACAATTCGACGGGAACCACCAAATTTCACAGCATGTTATCAGTAGGGTAACCACATATCCCGTATTTTACGGGAAATTCTCGTGCTTTCACGTAAATTTTATTGTCCTGACTTCATTTATGCAATTTTCATGTTCATTACAACGAAGCTAATTCGAATTTGAAAATTTTACTGAAACCGTAAATGAAGGTGATTTTTATAAATCGTAAAAAATAGTTTGATAATTACGACTATAATAATTATTAAATTCTCATCTCGCGTGTTTGCCCCATGCTCAGCATTTTTTCGGTTAATTACAGTTCAATTCACCGCGATTTCCACTGTCCCGTCATTTCTCGCCCCTTTTTCAGAAATTTTAACACAGTTTGTAATTTTGCCAACATTCTCAGTGATATCCCGTATTTTTATTCATAAAATTCTAGTTTTTCATATTTTTCTAACGAAATATGGTCATCATGCCTTGATTTGAATAGGCGATGAAAAGAACCGACACAAACAGATGTCGTGACAGTGATTAGTTAAAAACCGGGATGTCTGGTCACCTTTTATTTTCATAAATTTTTTTCGTAATCCAGGGTTTTCTCTTATCCTTTTATTATACTTTACTCTAGTAGAAGCATCAACACAATTCTTAATTAAATCCAAGAAAGTATTCATTGCCGTGTTTGCAGATTCCCAACTGTAAACAGTATCCCACGTAATAATTTTTACAAGATCAATCAATTGATTTTTATCAAGATAGGTAAAGCACCTTGTTTCATAATTCGAGTCATTGCTGTCATGATCTGTTTCTAAATAAAATAAAGCCATTTTATGATCAGTTACGCACAAATCTAGAAGTACAGCTGTTTTTGAATTTAAATTTCTGGATCTACAAAAAATACGATCTATGCAAGTTGACGTTTCATCGGTTTCTCTAGTTGGAGAATTAATTAACGATTCAAATCCAGATCTTGGCATCAAATTCACATAAGAAAAAATATTTAAGTCTTCAAATCGATCTTAAAATAACAATGTTTAAGTCACCGATCAAATACATATATATCTTTATCTCGTTTATAATCAAGCAAATAATTAATTTCGTTTATGAATGTATCAATAGAATACACGTGATACCTGTAAATACTTAATAAAATAAATTTGTATTTCCCGTAAGTGCAATCGACCAACTGCGAATCAACACACGTCATCTCATTTAAATGCAACTTATTAAAAATTATACTTTCAGAAAAAAATAGTGCCATACCACCAGAGCGATTTATGTTTCCACATTTAAATAAACTTCTGTACCAATGTATCAACGAAGTTTCGCATTCAGAGATCCAGATATCACCGAGTATTGTTACTGAGGGTTTTATATCAAGCTCATCTAAATATGCTAAAAACATGTCAAAATTTGCACCTAAACTACGTATATTTAAGTGGGCCATGGTAAGATTATTTATGTTGTCATAATTATTGTCATTTATCGAATCATATTTTCTTTCATGCACAAGAATCATCATTGAGATTAGTCTTCTGTAAATATAGAATGCTGAAATGATTATTCACGTGCGTTCTGGAAGTAGTAGCGGAGAGGTTTCCTGGTGTTTTCGACGATAACTTCCTAGTGATAATTACAACGTTGTGTACCTTTTCTTTTTCATTAAAAGTCATTTATGAATTTTTTTTACAAATTCTCCCTCACATAAGTCGTGAAAAATTGAAAAACAAACGTCGAACCATTTTACCTTTCCCTTTGAATCTCAATATACAGCATCTCATTTTACTAGGATGTTTTTTTTTTAAATACATGTTTCTGTGTCTCTGTGTGTTTGTTTATATTAATGTTGACCCTTTGAATTTTAGTTTTGGTAATAGCGCTGGAATAAACGATTCTGTAGTCTGATTTTTTTTTTTTTTTTGCGCTATAAACTTCAGGTAACAAAGCTGTCTCTCATTATTGCATTTATTATTATTCTGTTTATTCTATTTTACAAGTTTTATTTTCTCTCAGCGACTTTTTTTTTGCACTTTTTAAGTACATCGATGAGACTATTCATTGATGTTTTTAATTTTTTTACACGGCATAATAGCAATAAGCTTCCTTATGATTTTCAGCAGTAAATGAATATAAAGTAATGAAAAAGCAATGCATCGCTGTTTCTAGAAGCATCGCCTACCTTTATGTGGGGTGTCTCGGTGAACTTGCGGTATTGATTTGTGCGCCTATTTATGCTTCGAAGAAGTTCTTTTATACGGGAAAATAGCTATTAATATATCCTGAAGAGCCGCTGACGAATCATGAATTAATCAAGGGAGTCGTGGTTGACAAAAGTTTGTGTACCATATTGGTATAGGGAAAAGTGTTCCACTGAGAGGGATTAACTTCACAAAATATTTGGGCTTGCTAATGTTAAAATAAGAAGGTTAGATATCTTGTCGATGCCACTCAACGGGTTGAGATTCGTCTGAAATCAGCGATGAAACGTACTGTCTCAAGTCTATTGCTTTGACTACCGTTGTGGTATTCAGATTCTATTATGCTCATTTTATTCCCATGTTTAATGAATATACAGGGTGTATGGGAAAGTCTCTTGAACCTGAAATGACTCGCAAACAAAAAGAGCTACAGCTATGCAACTCCTCACA
This sequence comes from Pholcus phalangioides, assembly GCF_987345545.1. Classification (NCBI taxonomy): domain Eukaryota; kingdom Metazoa; phylum Arthropoda; class Arachnida; order Araneae; family Pholcidae; genus Pholcus; species Pholcus phalangioides. The sequence goes on from NW_028301627.1 coordinate 8,075,443, forward strand.
AGGAAAGGGTATTTTCAAAAATTTTAATTTTAAAAAAAAGCGCTTTCAGTGCAAGACCGGAATTGAACGATATAAGCTACTTTAAAAGTTTCTCAGAGCTGGGAAAATGTTCGGACAACAATGGTTTCTGAGCCCCAACAAGCACTCTCGGAATGTTTACTTTGGTTACAGCGGTTCTCAAACAATGTGTTTCAGACATGCATATGCCTTTACAATGGTTTATCACATCTTTGATGCCGCCAGTATTATTATGTATAGCAGTTTATTCCTCGTCAATGAGAATTCCCAAATCGGTGACCCTAGTTGCATCCGGGATTCAACCATTCAATTCGTAAGAGAACCGTGGGTTGTTCGAACCAAACTGAGCAACCATGCACTTGTCAACGCTAAACGTCATGCTCCATTCATTTGCCCATGTTGCAATCCTGTTTAGTAATTGAAAAGAAAACCCGTGTATTATGTTTCTTGAATCTTCAGATGGCCCCGTACTGTTTCTATTATTTCAAAAATATTTTCATTCCTCATTTCTGGGATTCCACTGATTTTTATATTGTTTCTAAATCGTTCATTCTGTATTTCAGATCTGATATCTCCTCCTTTAGATGCATATTCTCGATCTTTATTTCTTCATTTTCTTTATTCACCTGTTCCACTAGTTCCTTCACATTTTCTAGTTTTCTCCCAAAGTCTTCCATCTGTTTAGAATTAAATTCTATTGTCCTTACTACTTCTTGAATTTCTGTTGTAAGGTGAGTCTGCTTTTGGATTACATTATTTATGGCTACTTGAAAGACCTCTTCCATCTCATTTTTTAAATTTTCTGATGATGCTTCCCATCTCTCCCAGCGTGATGTTATGATCAGCTAACCTGGAAGTTCCCTCAGTTGTTGTTTCTTGACCTGTTTGTTTATTTGGACATTGTTTACATCTGTATTCATCCTTCTTATTTCTTGCCATTTTTCTGAAAGTCGCTTCCTCTATCCCCTCACATACATGATGTATGTGTCGTCTACACCTTTTGCACTGCAGAAATTCGGTCTCGTCATTAGATTTGCCCCGGCAGCTAACACACTCGAATTTATTCATTCTTCAATATTTTTTATATTAAATCTTCAAGTACACCTTAATTTTTCTTGCATAAAGAGTATTTAGTGGGAAATATTTCGTATAGATGGCGGCACTATCGTTTCACGTTGTCTTAGATTTTTCATCGCACGTTACATTAACGAATTTTAAATGTACTATTTTTCACATATCTAATCATTAGTTTCATTTTTCACATTAACATACTAATGACCCATGAGCTTACATCAAGTATTATCACCTACTTCTGATGAATATCCTTTCAGATACCTAGAAATCAAAAATATTCGCAAGCCGGTAGCACGTACGTGTTTACATACAATTGGCTGTTGCCAAACATGTGAAATGATTGTTCCATAGGCGAAGATTGACTTGGAAGTCTGGGGGGGCCAAGGTGCCGAAAACTATGGTTCGTACAGTCCTTTGGGCATTTTTTTAAGTATTCCAAGTGGGGAATCTGTCTGTGCAGAGTTTGGGAGGTTTCGATGGGACACCCTGTATATTTAAAAATACTCCGAAAACAACAGAAACAAGCATTTTTTAAAAACAGCATTTTTCTAAATAAAAACAAGCATTTAACAAGCCTTTGAAATGCATAAACGGTAACGAAAAAAATGAAAATCTGCCAACTTTATTTGGGAAACAACGTTCTTAACTTGACGTTGAAAAATGAAATAATATAAATACATAGATAGATAACGTAACGCCAAAAGTAAATGTACGAAACGAAACAAAGAGAAATAACGATTAATAATATTATTTAAAAACATGCTTTGTTTCCGCATCGCTAGCAAAAAGTGTATGTCAAGGCTTGGAACAGAGCCCCAAGTACGAAATGAGCCGACGTAAGCACCATTTTTGAACGTACTTAAGAGAAGTTCCTTGGAGAGTAAAAGAATTCCAGAGACTGATGGATGTGAGAATAAACACTGTAAATGAATGACTGAAGAATCAATGTAACGCAATTTATATGCTCGTGACAATGATGTCCCCGACAATGATCGTCATCACTTCAACAGGTGCCCCTAAACGATTTTTTCCTCTGTAATTTTCTCCGAAAAACAGCAAAATTTCTTTACTCATTCGGAAACAAAGCGTCATTGTCAGATGAAAATCGTAATTACCTATTCATTGAATTGATCGACGCACACAAATGTGACAAGGTCAGTGGAGGCAGGGCCGTAACTAGAATTTTTGTCACCTTGGGCAAACATGATTCAGTTGCTATATTTTTACCGCAGAGGACGAGCACCCAACACCCTCAAACATCATATTGCCTCCCCGCAACTTTAAAACTCGATCATTTTAAAATATGGTGTTCTTTGTTCTTACCTAAAATTGCCGGCTTCTACATCTTGACGCCCGGGGCAGTTGTTCCTCCCTGCCCCTACCCTCTAGTTTCGGCACGGAATTTAGAGGTGGCAGAAAAAAAGCAATTGCAAAGAAAATAACATGTACACTATTTGGGTCGGAAAAACCGCAACTTTGGTAACCCTCGACGAATGGTGAATACTTGGAACATCATTTTTTATCGACACATCACAGGCTGAGTTAACCATCATTTCTGGTATAATATGAATCACACAACAACATCGTGTAGCATTTTACCCTACAAATGTAATCTATATCAATGTCAAAAATCGATTATTTAAATTCTGACTATTCAATCCTTTTTGGTTCACACTCGTGAAAACTTTTTTTTGTTTCCAATAGCTTCTGTTGTGTGTGTGTGTGTGTGTGTGTGTGAGACTGGACACCCACAGCAGCCATCTCCTACGTTAGGGGCCGTTCAAGTATAACCTCATCATCGATGGGGGGGGGGGGAGGGGGTTTCCGATTTGCTGACTTTTGATGACAAGAGGGAGGGAGGGTTTGGATAATGCTTACGTCATCAACCATCCTTTATGAAAACATGAAACATTTTTAATGGCATCTTATTCGGTGCGCCAAAAACGAGAAAAGCCTTTCGATAGTTTGTGGGCACTTGAAGTGACATTGATAAGTGCCCTACAGAGCCACGTTAGTGATCTCTAAATGTTTCGCGAATCCAAGTGATCTGGAAACGTATCCGGGTAGCTTAAGTGCTCTGGAAATGTGTTCGGGCCGCTTAAGTGCTCTGGAATTGTGCCACACATCACTTAAATAATCTGAGAATGTGCCGCGGGTAACTTGAGTGATGTAGAACCGCACTGGGGTTCCACCTAAGTACTTTAAAACTACGTCACACATCACTCAAGGGGTCTCTAAATATGTCACGGATCGCTTAAGTGTTCTGGAACTGTGTCCCGGGTCATTTAAGTGATCTGAAAATATGGCACGGTTATGGTTATATATGGTTATATGGTTATATAATGTGGTTATAACATAATTGTTATGGAATTGTACCACGGGACACTTAAGCGATCTGTGAATGTGCCGCTTAGTTCATTTCTACAAGAGTAGGTTTGAAGAGGTCAGTCCGCATCAGATAACTCCCAGGGCCATATTTCGTCCGAGGACCAAGGGCCTTTATGCGATTTATCATTATATGGCTTAGAGGGTGGGTCGCAATGAATTTATTAAAGGTAAGTTTTGCGTTCATAGTCTTCAAGTAACATTGAAATTAACAGAAATTGATTATAACATATAAAGCTATTTTCTTCGAAAATTTCAATTAAAAAAAATATTTTTTTGGCATTGAGAAAGTACTTTTTTGATCGTGGGAGAGGGGGACGAGCCCCGCTTTGGCTGCCCCCGTGTACGTCTCTGATCCCACCAATATGCGTTAGGATTCAGAGGGGCAGAGCTGATGACGAAATTTTGTTGACAAGAGGGGGCGAGGGGGTCAAAAATGGGTAAAAAATTTGCTTACGTGATACTTGAACGGCCCCTTACCGATGAAGACGAGCTCCCACGAATCCCGGAATATTTTCCACTACAGAGGACGAGCACCCTCAAAACTCTCTCTCCCAATTCAACATGCCTACTTCATCATCGTCCTTGTTCCTGAAGTCTTTCCAACATTTCTTAATAGAAACTGTGGTTTATGGGTCACTGGGCCATACTTGCCAACTAATACGTAATATCCGTATTTCCTACGGATTTCTACCTTAAAATACGGAACTACAGGGCAGATCGTGAAAAAGTAGGGAAATTTTGTCTTTTGAAAAAAAACTTCTTCTATTCTAAGATTTCCATTATCTTATCGAGTAAAAACTGACGGCACGCAAAAAGACCGCGTCACCAAAAAATAAATATCAAGCGAACGCATCAAATTAATATTCATAACAAATCAACCAATTGGCATAAAAAGGTGCGATTTGAACTTACATAACTACGCCTAGCGTTGTTTTTTTTATAAATAAAATAAAGTTTAAATTTTCTCATAGATGGCGTTGTAAAACGAAAACTCGACATCTATATATAAACAAAATAGATCCTGCGTGTGTGTATGTTCTTTATACGAATCTACAATTTCATATGTCTTTGCAAAATTACGCACGTGTACCAACAGGCTCCTACATACGTTATTTCAAAGATCAATTAGTCATTGCTTTTCTGAGAGGATAATGCAATTGATCCATATTAGTTGTGTGCGTATCTATGACGGTGTTTTTCAACCTTTCTATAAACATGGACCGGTAAAATGTCTGAAAAAAAATTACAGACCACTTGTGTCCCGTATTTCGGGGCATTCCTGTAATTTTCATTGTTCCGACTTTTTTTTTTTAAATATATTTATCCCGTTTTTTCAACGATACTTGTCTAAAAATTTAATTTCTTTAAATCTAGACTTGCTTTATTTCATGAGTCGCGCAGGAAGGCGCCATGTTGGTTAAAGGTCTGGCTAATCACTTCATATTTAATCTCCTGGGCTTCGCATATCTCTAAGCGAACTCAATATTTCAAAAATCTAGAATTCAATAAATTTTTTTAAAATTATTGGTGTGCGGCGGAAAACCCCGCCAAATTTCCGCATTTCTACAGTAAAATCGGCAATTTTAACACTGATTTCTATGAGGATCACCCTTTTCCTTACCCTCAAAGCGATGCTGATGATGATTATGACGTATATTCAAAAAGCCGCATTACTGGGAGTATTGGAAATGTGGCCAACCATTATAAAGGCATAAACTATTATACATATGGTAACGGGGTTAGAGAAGTGACAAACCATTGTAAAGCCGGGTTTTCCTAGGAATAGGTTTTTTGCGCAGCGTGAACCAAATTAGACTATTTCACGCCGACAGAAACGTGTTACATAATCACGCTACGTGTTTGTGTTTTCCTAGCGAGGCGCATCAGATCAGGGCGGCTATATTATAGTATATGGCTTTGGCATCAGCTACTCTGTCGTCTGCATGCTCCGGTTTGAAGGGAGGGAAAAGAAAACACACAAGAGTGAAGAGAATATCGGCAAAACCGCGGCGCACGACGCATTTGACTCCTCCAGCAGCAGTCGGCCAATTACGCCCGACGTAAAGCGCTGTCGTCAGGCGTATTGCGCTGCTGCTTTTCTTACTGGTGAGTGGACGGCTTGTCGCGCTAGACGAATCACGTCGCGCGCGGCACAGGAAACCTGCTCCTAGGGAAAACCCGGCTTAAAGGCATAAAACACGTCTGAAACGCAATTGCTAGGGAACCACGGTAACCAAAGTAAACGGTCGGAAAGTGATTGTTGAGGCCCAAAGTCATTGTTGCCCGACAGTTTTTTTGCCCATTTGGGACATCTGCCCTGCTCTGACAAAATTTAAATTAGCCTATCGTTCAAGTCGGATCCCATTTGGTATATATGCAAAATTTGGTGACGATCGATCTAAATTTGTACATTTGTATAGAGAACACACACACACACAGACAGACACTTTCAATTTGCATCCATAAAACAAGGTGTGCAGGAGGCACTCTCGGTATGGGAGTAGATCCAATCCGAATATGCTGCCACATTGACGTACACTGCAGTTCTTTCTCCACAAGGCTTTCCTAAATGGAATGAAGTGACACCTACTTGAATGTATTCCTTGGTCACAGGATGACGTAAAAGAATGGGACCTCCTGAATCTCCCTGAAAAAATAAATGGATTTTTTTTATAATTTTCTTTTAAGACAAAAGATAAAGTGAGAATCGAACGATATTTCGGGAAATATTCAAGACAACTGTATAATCATTCCCTCTTACAATAATTAGTTATGTAATTAGGATGCGTTCCAAACGGAACTAAAAAAGTATGTAACATCATCAAAGCAACTATTCGTGTGTCTTGCGGCGAGATATTTGCAGGTAAAAAAAACGATTGGGAAGGAAAAGTAAGGTGAGAATTTCATGCTCCTAGAATGCTTTTACAAGCGATCGAAACTGAATCATGGAGTGAGAAAATACATTATAATTTGATCGAACGGCATTCTGCGTACCCTTTGCCATATGTTAGCCACAGTCAATCTATTCTAATTCTCTATTTTTGACAATTTTTAATATTCTTTGCATCGAGGCTTTTGCTCTGAAAAGATCTTAATGTAACCCATTTATTTCAAGTGCGACCATTTATGCAAAAATTGGCACAGATTGGATGAAAATTGTGAATTTTTTCGAGATTTGAGGCAAAGACAACTGGGAAATAACCCACGTGAAAGCGATGGGCATTTTTAACGCCAATTTTATTTTTTTTTGGCATTCATGATTGATTTTTGAGCGTCATGACATATAGGAATTGAAATCAAAATATCTTCTAGACAAAATGTCCGAAAAGGCAATGGCCGAAATATCCCGTTGGAAAACGAATCGTCCATGTTTTCAGTGATGGGAGCTTGATATTTGTGACCTCGGTGTGTTGTCACTTAATGTGAGGTGTCCTTTCAACCACCAATAATCGTATTGGTTACATTCCAGCGAATGAAACCGATACGTTTACTACTTGCATTTTTCAAGTTTTATGAAAGAAATTTTCTAAATATTTTATAGTGTTATCCCGTCAGACCAGACGCGACCCATGCTCTGTCCCTCCCGGGATATAAGCCTTTTACCCGTGTGGGTTGGGTCGTGCTGGGGAATATAGTGTTATCCCGGCATATTTTTTCACATTGATGTATGTGACGAAACGTTTAAATTTATCTAGCTTATCGGTGTGCGTTGTACCGTATAAATCAACGCGAGCAAAACAATGAGAAAGCTTATCTAAAGCTGTTTTGTCTAGTCGTGTCCAACCGGTTTGCTCCCAGTCTTAGGGTATGCGCATAGTGCACGCATGTTTGCGATTCTCGCCTTGTTTCTGAGTGGTTAAAAACTCGAAAATTTCATCAGTGCAGAGTGTTTCGGCCTTTAGACTGTTATTTAATTCAATTGTTCATCCCGGAGTATTTTTATTACACGTCGTGCAAAGCGTGGTTTAATTGATTGTGAAATAATTTCCATCAGCAGTATTTGAGAAAATTTCTCTCTCGTTGATTTATATACACAGTATATGTTATATTTTCAATAATTCTCTCTGAAATTATTTGTTTAAAAAATGTAAAAATGATTTCTTTCAGTTATTCTGAATATTCATTAATTCTGAAATTATTTCATTTATAACTTTTGAGTTTTCATCAATTTTTTCGAAAATTATTTCTTTCATTTATTCTAGAATTATTTTTTTTCAGTATAATTCCGAAATTATTTTTTTCATTAAATCTGAAATTATTTCTTTCTTTTTTTCTGGAATTAATCGTTTTTCAATATTTTCAATTGTTTTTTGAAAATGATTGGCGGCTCTTCAAAAGAAATTCGAGGACCAAATGTGGTCCGCGGGCCATGTGTTGAGAAGCTCCCTCCTCCCTACTTTAGGCGAACGCTAAGAGAACTGTTAAGAATGAAACAGAGCATTCTATCCGATTTTTTGTGTTCAGTAAACCTAAGCCATTCGTCAATGAGAATTCCCAATTCGGTGACTAGTTCCATGTGGGATAGCAATCCCATTACACTGGTAAGTGAAGCCTAGATTGTTCGAACCAAAATGAGTGACTACACCACTTATCAATACTAAGAGTCATGATCCATTCAGTAGACCCAGCGCCGTCTTAACGCATGGGCCCACCCGGGCACGGCCCGGGGGCCTCGAGAGAAAAAGGGCCTCACAAAATATATATCTGGTTGACATTTTCTAGAAGTTACCAGTAGGGCCTCGAAAAAACCACTTGGCCCGGGGGCCCCTGATGCTCTTAAGACGGCCCCGAGTAGACCATGCTGCAATCAGTGCCGTAACTAGCCATTCCTGTGCAAGAATTTGCATTTAGGTCCCTTCTGTTCCTTTCTTGGGCACAGAAGGCCCATTCAGCCCCATTCTGGACCCCCTTTCCAAGTGGGCCTTGTGTGGGTGCACCTGTTGCACCTGCCTAGTTACGGCACTGGCTGCAATCCTATTGTCGCGGATAATTTTCCACAAGACTTCGGGATTGCAAAACAAGAAGCGGTTCGACGGACAAACACAAATTTATTTACAGAACAGCAACTTACACGTATTTACAGATTATTCAGAGAGCTAACAACTTTCTCGCAAAGTTTAAACACAACTGACTGAATCTCCTTGTGCCTGTCTAGCCTGCTATCTTGTGAGCGCCGCACTATTTATAACCCCGACAGAAACTTACATTAAACAAAATTCTATCTTACAGTTTCCTAGTCGGCGGCGCTACTGTTAGCCCGTTCGGGTTTGAGGCCGTTCTCGTAAGTACGTAAGCGAATACCGTTCCCTGATTTCAAATTGCGTTGTGTATTGTTTAAAAAGTATATAACCCAGGCAAAGTTTACACAAAGTAGTCATACACGAGATGCTGGAAGTTAATTAGTTTATTTACACTATAGTAATTGAATTAATGCAAATTGTATTGTCATATTACCATCATTATTAAAAATATTAATACAACTTCATTCAAAAATACTTAACAAAATCTTCGGTTGGCCCCCAAAACAATTAAGCTCTTGGCCCTGAACATTATATGACCCGTGATTTTCCATTACACCTCAGTTCGCCCCCAAAACAATTAATTACTAGTACCTACACTATATGTCACATATGGGAGAGAGAATATAATCCATGCATCACTCACCAGGTGAGACCCTTCTCCAGTCTTTCGCTTTAGCCCCTTAGACACTCATCGCAGCCAAGAAACGATTCCTCTGATTACAACTCTCGTCTTCACAAGTCATCTCTTTTTCAGTCTAGTTTCGTTACTGCATTTCTAACTCTCCAATTCTCAATTCCCCCGTATCCAGATTTTCTCATCCCTTTAAGATTTCATTTCGGACGTCCCCCGTCCCTTGGAAAACTCCACCCATTTAATTTGATTTGATATTTTACCCATCATCTCTAAGTTTCTATTCGTTTCTTGAAGGTTTATTCATAAGATTGGCCACTGCCGATCCATCCCTAATTTCTTTGTCCAAGCAACTCTCCCTTCAGGACCCCGAGAACCCCAACGGCCATGGCCTAACCTTTAACCTACATCGAAGCTTCCCATGACTAACACCCGGCATTTTAGTTATGTTATTAGTTTAATTGCACCCCCTAAATAAAGGGATTCTACTTCTACTTAAATGGCCGTCATCTATTCTCAATCTTGAAATTTGTCTATTCATTCGCGTTGGTCCCCTTTATTTTCTTCGATTCCCCGCTTTCTCTCCAAGAAAACACTCCTCGGACGATCCCTTTTGCCTAGGGCACCCCTGAAGTACAACCGACCAGATGCTTTGTGACGGTAACTAAAAGATTCCCTAATGAATGGCGATTGCCCCATCTACTTACATCGGCCTGTGATTGTATTTCATTTAATTGGGACTATGTTCCCACCGCTTGGACAAAGCTTCTTCCATCGGCATGACGCCGCTTACTTTGAACCCTCAAGAAACATGTCTACCATCCATAAACAACCATTCTTATTTACGTTCCTATTGTTCAATTATTTGTTTGCTGTACTTATAGTAGATCGGTTACTGTCGCCTGCTATCGGTGCCTGACCTACAGTTCTAAATAGTTAAATCCAAAAATCAAATTTAAAATACTCCAAACTATCAATTTAAATATATCTGAAAATAATAATTTTAAATATTCCCTCTATTCTATATTTCTATTTTAACTAGCACAAGCTAGTTAACATTCCTCCCCTTTTTCTAAAAAAAAAAATCCATTTTTTTTTCCCCTTTCCATGGTGAGCGATGATGATGATGATACTCTCCTTCCCTTACAATGTGTCAGCATATTAGCGAACTACCATTCATGTTGCTGGAAATGAACATTCAAACAATCTAATATTTTCTTCATGTCAACTCAACTTCTTTCTATTGCATACGTTAATAACGCATGTTGTACATTCCCACCAAAATATAAAGAAATATCATGATACTTCAATTGAAATACACTATGCAATAAATGCACCAATAAAACAAATAAATGCACCAAACCTATAAGAGAGAAATAAATGAAACATAGTATATAACACAGTAAGACATATAAACACACATATTTCAACCTATGCTACTTCTTAGTATATTATTCACTGTTTGCTATCAGAAAGATGTAGCTTATACAGTATATCGTATACAGGCACTTGAAGAACACCTGATATGTTATTCGGAAATTCTTGCTGAATTATCTAATCGCAAGAGTATTTATCTTCTTATGATTCTCAATCTGAAAATCGTCCTGAACGAAGCACTAGAATGTCACTATTTCGACGTTCAGTGTCTCTTAGCGTCACACAGTCACACGCGAAATAGTTCGTTAATTTCTTTCATGATGAAATGTACCAATTGGACAACACTCCAATTAGAGAACAACTGTCAGCCGGCATGGCTCCAGCTGAAAACCCAATTGAAAATTGAGATGCTGCTTTTCCCAGTGCACCACTGTTATTGGAAACTACACGTTACAGTTTGTCTTTTCTCCGAGGTGAACTTTGAACACACCTGTTGGCTTCATCCACTACAACCCACGATAATCGCAGATTTCTAAGGTATATGAAGATTCACTGCTCACTGGATTCGATTATAATAGTTCGGAACCCATTTTAGGCTGGGCGCTCCCAATAATCTCCCAGCTGCTAGTCTGGTCGCATTCATCGAATACAGTTCATATTGGCCGCGTAAAACGTAGGACTCCATGCGAATTCGTGATGGAATTCACTCCCATCTGATGCATGTCCCTGCTATTAGGTTTTACCTAGCAGTGACACTAGGCACCGTGTACACAGGTTATCCACTGCATACCTTCTAAACCCGTGCATCGTGATCCTTTAGACGTTAGGCATCAACACCGAATGAACCACCGCTGACCAATGGAAGGCTTGGATGATCTGGAATCTTTGCGCTTCACATCATGACGAGTAGCTGCCCATCTGCTGATGAAGTTGTAATGATAATGAGAGTTTATTCATCGAACTACGCTCTTATTTTCGGCTACTGTTCATTGTCACGTGTGATGCACACCCAAATGTGGCACCAGGTGAATATAGGTGGAGATGCTTCGGTCTCTTCCGGTCCCTCGTGGAATAGCATCAGTGCTCTGGTCGACACTGTTAACACCTTTCGGCACTGTTACACTGTTTACAGTACTGCATGTAACTTATAGACAAAGTGATTAACATGATATATCTCTCTCCCAATTGTTAATATGTCACTTATACTAGGTACACAATTACACATTAGTTTATACAATTACTCTTTTTTTTTTTTTTTTTTTTTAATCTATATACAAGTGATATATCTCATATTTTCCATATTTACATCTTTCTTCGAACTCTCGCCTTGAGTGTTTAAATTTATACTTAGCTAATCACATTAACTAATTTCTCAGCTAACCTATCTGCTAATCGATCAAATAACGTTTTCTCAGATTCAGGTATGTTTACTGGTTTAATCATCCATGAATATATTCTGTCAGCTAAATTCTGCTCTGTTCTATCGTCAGTGGTCTCTGCATGACTACTCTCTGGTAAATTTTGCCGCACCGGAACACTTGAATTTTCGGCGGTCCCATCTACAGTATTTAATTTCTGTACTTGCCCTCGTTCATTTCGGGTTCTTAAATTATATCGAGATTGAGGTAAATTTTGACCTTCCCTATTTTCACTTTCGGATTCATCCTTATCAGTAGCAATGTCATTAGGTTCTGACTGAGCATTATCCTGGGGCAACGATGTATTTACGACATCGGTATCTTCTGTACTTGTCTCTTGGCTATTGCTATTATTCTGCTGGACAAAGGGACATAGAAGGTAGGGTGGCAACACAAAACTTTCTTCTTCTTCCTCCTCCTCTGCTCCGAAACTGTCGGCTACGACTTCTTCTCCCTCACTTTCAACGTCTATTTGTGCACCCTCCGGGGTTTCTTTTTCCCTCGAATTTTCACCTCCTCCCCTTTGTGGTGGGAAAGGCTCGTACGGTCTTTCAAGAGAAACTTTTGCTAACCTATCTGAATGAACTAACTGTGAATCCTTTGGATTCGCTACATTCCGTATGCGAAACAAAACCGGAGATTTTCTTTCAATTACCCTGTACGGACCTGTGGAAGGCCTATTCAACTTCGCACTCTGACCTCTCTTTTGCCTTCCGGGGTTGTATAGGTATACCAAATCGCCTAGCAATATGTTCTTATCCGTAGCTGTTTTCTCCCTATATTTCTCTTGTTTCTCCGCTGCCTCTACCATACTACGTTTCACATACTCATGGGCTTTCTCCAACTTGGGTAACAACGATTCAACGTAATTCTCATGGGTATAGTAATTAAATACAAGGGGTTCTTTTAAAAGATCACCCGCTGTTGACATGTCTCTACCGAATAAAATGAAATGAGGAGTTTCTTTCAAGACCGCATGAATGGCACTTCGGTACGACATCAAGACATGCGGTAGCATTTCATCCCACTCATCTGAGTCAGTGACCATACACGATAAGGTGTGCGTAATAGTCGCATGGCTACGCTCGTTCATGCTGTTGGTTTGAGGATGAAGTGCTGATGTCGCCAGGGCTTTTATCTTTAATTTGTCCACCATAGCCCTAAATACTGATTTATGCAAGTTTGACCCTCTATCCGATAAACAAAATTCGGGAAGTCCATATCTCGCTATAATTTCTCTAAAGAATGTCTTCGCTAGTGTTTCGGATTTTACGTCTGGTAATGCTACTGCCTCTATAAATTTTGAAAAGTTGTCCATTAATACGAATATATACCTGTTTCCATTTACAGTGATATTTAAGGGTCCCATAATGTCCACACTAACTAACTGAAACGGTCTAACGGGAATAAAATTCCGTTGCAATGGGGCCTTACTCTTCGGGTTATGACTTCTGCGTTCGAGACACACCTTGCATGATTGGACATGTATTTGGCAATCCCGATAATATCCAGGCCAGAAATATTTGGTACGCAATCTCTCGAACGTTTTATCAAAGCCCATATGACTGCTGAGGGTGTCGTGGACTAATTCCAAAATTTTCCCTCTCAATACTGATGGTACTACCACTTGTTCAATGTAATCATCTCTAGAGGGGCGGATATCCTTGGAAGCGTAGTGGCATAATAACTCATTTTTCATAAAATACGCATCTGCTACCTTCCTAGTTGGTTCTGGTTGATCCAGAGTTAATAGATCAATTATCAGCTTTAACTGAGGATCTTTCCTTTGAAATTCTCTCATGGATTCTTCAAGATCATTGGTCTCTATATCTATTGAGCTTATCTGTCGGCTAAGACAATCCGCTACCACATTATCCTTCCCTGGTTTATGAACCACTTCGAAATCGTATTCAGATAGATTCAGAAGCCACCGAGTTAATCTCGGATTCTGAGTTTTTAATGAAATTAGATATTTTAGAGGCTTATGATCGCTCTCAACAGTAAATCGCCGTCCTACAAGATATGGTCGAAAATAACTTATACCCTCCATGATAGCCAGTAGCTCTTGCTCAATGGCTGGGTACCGTTGCTCTGTTGGCTTAAATTTACGGGACATGTATCCTATAGGTTGATTTCCATCGTCGTTTTTCTGATACAAACAACAGCCCAGTCCGACCTTACTCGCATCTGCGGACATAATAAAATCCCTATCAAACCTTGGATAAACCAACACAGGGGGGTTAATTAAAGCATTTTTAAGATATTGAAATGCTTGTTCTTGCTCTGGACCCCAATTGAATATAACATCTTTTCTAGTCAGGTCTGTTATGGGTTTTGCGTAGTCTGAATAGAAATGTATAAATCTCTTGAAGAAATTACACATCCCCAAGAATCGGCGGCAATCCTTTAAGGATTTCGGCTGGGGAAAAGTTTGTATAGCTCTAACATTGTCCGGATGCGGACGCACTCCCTTTTCCCCAATTATGTGTCCTAGGTATTTTATTTCTTTCCTCAAAAAGGCACATTTCTTGGGTGCCAATTTCAAATTGTACTTTTCTAACAAAATGAAAACCTTTTCCAATTTACGCAAGTGCGTGTCTATGTCAGGGCTAGCAATGAGTATGTCATCAATAAAACAATGTATTTTGTCATCATGCAACTCCGATAATAAGGTATCGGCCAACCGTTGAAACGCTGCCGGAGCAGTCTTCAACCCCATCGGTACTACATTATAAGAGAAACACCCTTCTTCATTCACAAAGGATAATTTAGTGCGGTCCTCTTCTGCCACTTCTAACTGATAGTAGGCACTACATAAATCTAAACTACTAAAATATTTCGCACCATCCAATTGTGCTAGAATATCTTGGATCAAAGGCAATGCATATGAATCAGATTGAATGGTGTCATTAGTCTTTCTAAGATCAACACACATCCTATACCCTCCATTTTTCTTACGAACCATTAATGTAGGTGCCGGATTACTGCTCATACTAGGAGATATGATTCCACTCTCTACCATGTCTGCCACTTGTTTCTTTAACTCAGTTCTTAAATGGTACGGGGTGCGATATCTAGGCGACCTTCGTATTTCCTTCCCATTCCAAGGTATTTTATGTTTTGCTACGTTCGTCCGACCAATTTCAGATATGTCTCGAGCAAAAACATGAGCATATCGCATCAAAAGAGATAATAATCTCCTTTTCAAATGTGCAGGCATACCTTGAAGATCAAAATCATCTGCTTGCAACGGCTCCAAATTTTTCTTTTCAAGAGGTATCGGTTCCTCCCTCAATTCTGAGTCATCTGAAACTGTGACTGTGCCCAATTTCGTACCCTTTGCTAAATATCTATTAGACTCAGACATATTAGCTATTAAAACTTTAACCTTCCCTTGTTCGTCGATCTTCCCCACTGAATGAGCCAACCATACAACACTATTTCGATTCCCTTCTTTAGGAGTAATTAGAACCTCACTCCCACGTTCAATATACGGTACTTCTACTGTCAATAACTTTTGCGTTCTTGGAGGAATTCTCAATTTACCTGGTAACACCAAATTCACCATACACTGCTGATCATTCCCACGGTTGTCTTCCCGCCTGACCAATGGCACTGACATATCCTTATTCCTTAGACAACCACTCTCAGCATCCAATACAAAATTACCAGCCTTAATAAAATCATATCCCAATATAATATCATACTCAGGACTCAGCTGCTGTTCCGCAACATATACCTTTTGCAATGCCTCTCTAAAACCCAAATGTATTGGCACGAAGTACACAGCGGAGTGGCTCAAAATTTTCCCGGTCACCCCTCGAATTTGGATGTTGTCATCATCGGCTCTAGTACAAGAAATTTGTTTCATGATGTCTTGCATTGAAACTGAATCAATCACACTAATGCACGCACCTGAGTCTATAAGAGCACGAAACTGTAAATTAGCTATCTTAATCTTTACAATCGGTAGGAGAAATCCATTGGCTTCCCTCTGTTGCAATATACATATGTTCTTTTCCTTATTTACAAGATTTCCCCCACCTTTTGATTGTCAATTCCCCGTCTGTTGGGTTGGGACCCCTGGAGCTGTTGTCACCTCTTGAGTTCGCCTTTCGTTTCCCTCTTGCCTGAATCCATTCCCTGATCTTTTCTGTGGGCACCACCGCCGAATATGGCCTTTTTCCCCACACCCATAACAAACAAAAGAATTCTTGTGGTTTTCAGACGTTCTCCACTGCGGGAAGGTGCTTTGTTGGGACTGAGAAGCACCCTGTAATTGTTGCTGCGGACAGGCATTATATCCCGTGAACTTAACTTGAGTATTGTTATTATTATTATTACCTGCCGGATTAGCGGAGCTAAGTTTCAAACCTTGTACCTCCCGAGCTAGTTCTTCGAATGAAGCCCGTTGTTGTCTGGCTTCTGTCATTAGTTGAGTAACCAAAGTCTCTAATATTTTAATTTCTGTGTTTCTAGATTCAATTCTTTCATCTGCGACCAATGCTGCACTAACTGCTGAAAACTTTGTTACATTTTCATTACTCTCAATCAAAGATGCTATTTTAATAGCAGTAGCCAAGTCTTGCGGGTTCTGATTTAGGACATGTTTTTGAATGTTGGGCTTTAACCCTGCCAAAAATTGGGACAAACGCGTCCTATCGGCCAAATTTTCAACATCGGGGCTCTCAAAATTTGCACCTTGGAGGAATCCGAAAGCTACATTTTTTAATCTACTCGCAAATTCTTTTACGGACTCATTCAACTTTTGTTTACAGTTTGTAAACTGTTGGAGGTGATACGTTAATGGATATTCATTTCTGAAATAATTTATGAATTCTTCTTTAAATTCTTTATAATTAGCTTGGCTCCTCAACTCCGGACTGTTGGCCAAGAATTCTGCAGCTTTACCCTTCAATTTCGATTTTAGAACAATCAATTTCTCCGCATCATTCCAATCTGCTAATTTTGAAATTTCTTCCAATTGAGATAAAAAAAACTCTGCCGGATACGATGGCTCAGAACCCGAAAATGAATTCAGCAACCCTAAATACCCTGCTATTGTATTCAACCTTACAGGATGGCCTTCTCCTACCATGTTTACTTGATGATCCATTTTGATACAGAATATTTTTACACCAAAAAAATTCCCAATTTTGAAGTTAATATCTAAAGATTCGTAATTTGTATCGAATCCTGGTCTTAAAGGCACCAAATGTTAGCCCGTTCGGGTTTGAGGCCGTTCTCGTAAGTACGTAAGCGAATACCGTTCCCTGATTTCAAATTGCGTTGTGTATTGTTTAAAAAGTATATAACCCAGGCAAAGTTTACACAAAGTAGTCATACACGAGATGCTGGAAGTTAATTAGTTTATTTACACTATAGTAATTGAATTAATGCAAATTGTATTGTCATATTACCATCATTATTAAAAATATTAATACAACTTCATTCAAAAATACTTAACAAAATCTTCGGTTGGCCCCCAAAACAATTAAGCTCTTGGCCCTGAACATTATATGACCCGTGATTTTCCATTACACCTCAGTTCGCCCCCAAAACAATTAATTACTAGTACCTACACTATATGTCACATATGGGAGAGAGAATATAATCCATGCATCACTCACCAGGTGAGACCCTTCTCCAGTCTTTCGCTTTAGCCCCTTAGACACTCATCGCAGCCAAGAAACGATTCCTCTGATTACAACTCTCGTCTTCACAAGTCATCTCTTTTTCAGTCTAGTTTCGTTACTGCATTTCTAACTCTCCAATTCTCAATTCCCCCGTATCCAGATTTTCTCATCCCTTTAAGATTTCATTTCGGACGTCCCCCGTCCCTTGGAAAACTCCACCCATTTAATTTGATTTGATATTTTACCCATCATCTCTAAGTTTCTATTCGTTTCTTGAAGGTTTATTCATAAGATTGGCCACTGCCGATCCATCCCTAATTTCTTTGTCCAAGCAACTCTCCCTTCAGGACCCCGAGAACCCCAACGGCCATGGCCTAACCTTTAACCTACATCGAAGCTTCCCATGACTAACACCCGGCATTTTAGTTATGTTATACTTTAATTGCACCCCCTAAATAAAGGGATTCTACTTCTACTTAAATGGCCGTCATCTATTCTCAATCTTGAAATTTGTCTATTCATTCGCGTTGGTCCCCTTTATTTTCTTCGATTCCCCGCTTTCTCTCCAAGAAAACACTCCTCGGACGATCCCTTTTGCCTAGGGCACCCCTGAAGTACAACCGACCAGATGCTTTGTGACGGTAACTAAAAGATTCCCTAATGAATGGCGATTGCCCCATCTACTTACATCGGCCTGTGATTGTATTTCATTTAATTGGGACTATGTTCCCACCGCTTGGACAAAGCTTCTTCCATCGGCATGACGCCGCTTACTTTGAACCCTCAAGAAACATGTCTACCATCCATAAACAACCATTCTTATTTACGTTCCTATTGTTCAATTATTTGTTTGCTGTACTTATAGTAGATCGGTTACTGTCGCCTGCTATCGGTGCCTGACCTACAGTTCTAAATAGTTAAATCCAAAAATCAAATTTAAAATACTCCAAACTATCAATTTAAATATATCTGAAAATAATAATTTTAAATATTCCCTCTATTCTATATTTCTATTTTAACTAGCACAAGCTAGTTAACACTACGGTACGGAGGGGTTGGACCACTGTCTGGAGAGGCGGGGCTTTCTAGAATGTTCCCGCCAATTCTCCGCCAATCGCATGCCTATGTGCTAGACGGAAACCGGTACCAACTGAATTCGACATTTTCAGAGCCATCAGAAGAAATTGCGCCATCTATCGTCGATAGTCCGTAACAATATACAAGTTTGTCTGAAGCATTTCCCCATCGCTTGTGATGCGGCTATAACATAATTTTACTTGATAATCACGCAAAGAGCATTCGCGCCGGGGCACATACAGTAATTTGACGTAATACCGAATACTGTTGACGAGAAACAGAAAAACTATGTGCGCATATAATTTTTCTCTCAATTTATACGGGGTAAAAAATTACTTTCGACAATTTATGGGGTAAAAAATGATTTGAAACGAAACATCGTTATCACCCCGCGTGATGAGAAAATAATGATAAATTCCAAAATTGAAGCGGACTCGCATCGCCGTCGTATCGGGAAACCCTCTCATACAGTTCTCGTGCGGTAAACACTGATACAACTTACCAGTGGAAACATGGATTATAATGACGTCGCTAAATAAATCACACGAAAAGCATTGTGGGTAAGAGATGAGGGTTTCCCTCTCAGCGTTTAAAGTAGTAGTTTCAAGAATTCACACACACATACTGAAAGTACACTGCCGATTCTTGAAAACGCGTGTCGTCAAGTCGAGAGGTATTTGTCATTTTCAAAAACACAATTAATGTAGTCATATGAAAATCATAAATACTCACAGAGCAAGTACCATAGTTCAGGATTTCTCCGGCGCAAAATCTTATCGTTCTGTTTTCCTCTGCCCCAAACAATTCATCGCACCGTTCGGGTGGAATCACTGGAAGGTGAACGTATCGTAAAATGTCTAGCGGTTTTGAATCTGAAAAAATAAATGCCAGACATCCCGAAAAAAGGATTAAACTCAAAGAAAGCCACATAAAATAAAAAGTGTGTTTTTAAATCAATCAATTGAAAAAGAAATCAGTCGCAAACAAAAGTATCTTGATAAATTTCAGCCAAAATTAATTCATATGAATTTCGATGAGAGTATTTATCTCATTAAACTATAAATCTCATTAATATATATTTGGATACATTATGAAAGCATCTGAAATTACGGTCATTAAAGAAAAAGTTTTACCGTTTGTGAATCGGCGACCCCAACCAACTGCAGTTAGCCATGTTCCAGGTTGCAGCGCAAAGTTTTTTGTTGGTAACTTGGCCGTTGTGACGGGGATTGCACGGGACCGATAGTATCCAAAGTCGACGGGTGTGTCAAGCTCGATCAGTGCGAGGTCGTTATTAGCTGTTGTTCTATTAAAATCCGGATGGATAACGTATTTTGCTGGACAACTTGTTAGCCTCTTGACTTCGTCCAATATATTTACTTCGCCGATAGTCAAAGTGATACAATGTTCTCCTTCGTCACTGACATTGCGTTTGAATGAAATTGTACAATTAGATCATATATATACTGAGATAGAGGTGCAGAATTTTATATAAGAATTGAACGCACTGATAGAGGTACACATTGTCTGACGTTTGCAGTCTCATTAAGACCATCAGGATGAGAGTCTCGAATATAGCGTCATCGTATAATTTCAAGTCTGGTTGTATTGTAATTTCTTTGAATAGGAAGTAATTTGGAAGATTAGTTGTGTATTGAACATTTTCATCATACACAACATTCAATTCTATTTCTTTGTTTCTTTCTGAATTTTTTGTACATTTTCATTAAGTTTTTGTTCGGACGCGATGAGACTACGACGACATTCAGACTGCCATCATGTGACCTGGGTCAAAACGTTCGTCTCGGTGATCGAATCTGAAGCTGCAGAAATCAGACGCTGCGGACATTCCACATATAAAGACATGCAATGCTCATCGTAAGCTGCGCGCTTACATGATCGCGCTCACGAAATGACCATATGCACTATTACTGTATGCCATGGTTAACTAACTGCCCTGTGCGCTTTAAAAATGCTTCGATACTCGAAAGGAAAAATGCCGGTGCTTATAATATGAGGCTGACTTTTATAATCTGTGTAATAGGAAAATGAATGTGCAGAAAACAAATACTTTTTGCACTGGCGGGGAGGAAAGGGTGCATGGTGTACATGGGACCCACGGGGCCCCAAAAAATTATAGAAAAACATAAATTATATATATATAGGAGGTAGTTATTACTTTTTTGCCTCTTTCTGTGCTTTACTTGATCCCGTAATGTTTGTTTGATTGACGTTGCTCTAGGGTTGCGGGATTTCAAAGTTCATTCTGGGCCTGGATGTATAGGCGTTCTCAAATATTTAGATTATTTTTCAAGTGACCCATTACAATTCCTTCGAATATTTTTATGCATATCTATATGAGTTGGATCAGTGATAATTTTTTCAAAACTTTTTTAAGACTTAACCCATGAACCATTTTCTTGTGAGCTGCAAAATATCTAAGCTCAGCATTACGTATAGTAGATGTAAAATGTAAAGGTGGCTACACACACTACTCTAATGAGACGTAGTCCCACGTCACGACAGAGTAGTCTGTAGGCACTACCTTAAAAGCTGAAACACACTACACTGACGTGACGCTATTATCACGTCACGTCAGAAAAGTTGTGAACGCTAATTCGCGAAAATTCTGTGACGTTGAATTTATATGACGTGAAATTCCCACGTCACAAAATTTGCACGAATCAGAATTTACAACATCTCTGAAATTACGCCGAGTCACGTCACGTCAGTGTATTGTGTTTCAGCCTTAAGGCTCGTAAAAACGTGGCGGTCACCTTTGGTTACCTAACTCAAGCGTTTTAAAGATAACAGAAATGGTGGTTGAAAAACATATTTTCTTTTATGTGTCAACTCACAGAATTATACTAAATTATAAATTACTATTATCCACCTGTAGTCAATTATTAGAATTGGAAATTAACTTAAGATGAGAAATGAGACATCATCGTAACTCACGTGTTAACTGGACGCGAAAACACTTTCTTTTTCTTCCTCCGATCACACATTCTTTTTTGTAGGTGCACGCGCGTTTTTGGACGCATCACACTTTTCAGTCATAAATCACTAGCCGCCGCACAGAGGTTTCACTATTTCTTCCAGCGTTTCTCGAAATTTCTGTGCCAAAGCGGTCTAAAAAATTCGACGGATCAATGATTTACAACATGAGTATAGTGACTATAAGTGACATTTTCACTTATATTGGGCCGCTTTTGGCTTTCTTTATATTATTCCCCAGTTCTTCAACGAACCGCGTTGGAATTTGTAGTCTTTACTAAAATAGTGAATGCAGATGATTTTCATAACTTATACATTTTTTATGATATAGTTATGGTTATAATTTAAAAGAGTACATACTCATCGCACATATTGGCATTGTTCAACATTTTCCCCCTGAACTACATTTCGATTAACGGCAATTTAATGTAGTCCTTCATTTCCCCCATCGCTTCGTAATTTTTGCAATTTTAGCAATGATTGGTGACTTTTCCAAGTTATGACGTAATCACCAATTTGGTGACAGTTGGCAATGTTTTTTTAAAGATCCCCTATCTGTTTTCACAATTTCTTTCAATGAAACATGGCCGCCTCGTGATGACGAACTTTTTTATTCCTTAAAATGCGTTTTTTAGCCCTTTTTTCCCTGCGCTTTAGCACTTTTGGCATAATTTTTTTTTCCAAAAAAAAAACATTTTCCCGCTGCAATTGGTATTTGGGATCGTAATTTGCAACATTTATTGCAGCACTCGATGGGATACGGTGAACCTTCGTATATGAAAGTCAATTTTTTTTATTAGCAACCGATAAGCACAAAGAGTTCATTTCAAGCACAATTCATTCTTACGGACAAAGCGGGCCAATTAAAGTTTTCAACGCTGTCCGCGGGCTACCAAGTGATACCGGGATTTTACCGTTTATTAAACAGACTTCTCCAAGTTATTGAACACTTTTATTCACTCAAATTATTTCTTTCACTAAATTTTGACTTTTATTTATTTTGGAACAGCTTCTTTCACCATTTCTACATGTTTTATTAATCGTTTCTTTTCTTAATTCTGGAATTTGTTCGGATAATTCTGAAATTATTTTCGAATCAATTTTAAATTTTCATCAAGAGTATGAAATTATTATTTTTTCACAAATACTGCAATCATTCATCTCAGTAGTTCTGCAATTATACGTATCTTACAGCCATTCTGTAACTTCTTTTCGTTAATTTACATTTTTCATCATCAATTATGAAATTATTTTACTTAATTATTGTAAAATTATTTCATTCATCAGGGTGTTTTTCAGCATTTCAGTTTTCTCTAATCATGCCAGAATTCAGGATGCTGAATTTTGCCTATTGAAATATTAGGAAATCATAGTCCTAAGTGTGGCCTCGGGTCTCACGAATTCATTACGACGACCCTTTCGATGCGCACACCGTTAGTACTGAACCTGGTAAGCATCTCACAGTTCTATATACAGCAGTACAGATTTCATTGGCCAGTGCTATTTAAAGTATTTTTTAGTTTTAATTTATTCGTTTTTCTCTGTGAAGTAACTATTTTCTGAAAATTGTCTGCGGGCCACTTCAAAAAGTCCCGAGAGCCACATTTAACCCACGGGTCATAGATTGAAGATCATTGTTATTAGCTATTGTAATACCTGCGACAAAAGAGTCAAAGAGTATGACTACTGTCATAGTCTACTGTAGTGACATAGTCTAGTATTGACTACTGTCTGCGATCGTCACGGACCTTGAGATAGTCCATGGTTCCAGAAATGCTGATTTATTCGATTTGATCAAGGGTGGAGGTTCAGAACTTTCAGCTCACATGTCTGATATTGAATCACGCTTGTATTTAATTTATATACTTACGAAAATACACAGTGAGCAGCCGTCAACACGTGTCTGTCCGTGAGTAATGTCCCAGTACAATCATTACCTCCAGCGTGATTTTTCGATGCTGTCCCTTCGACTGTATCCGATTGAACGTAGACCTTGTGATAATGAAATTTGCGTAGTTATTCACTCTGATAAATTTTATCGCAGTTACAAAATTCAAAATAATGCTCGTCAAATTATATGGAAGTTATAGCTCGACAATTTATAGCTTGCACTGATATCGACGATGAAATACGTCACCTTTTAGATTTTTCATGTCACACATGACCCAAAATATCAATTGAATGAATAATAACTGACAGATATTTTGATTCCTGGATTATTGTTAAAGAAACTTAGAATACAGTACAAACTCACAGCAAAAGGGAACATCCCTTGAGGAGCGACTTTTCCACCGACGATTTGTTGTGGTTCTGCGAGGGAACAATGGCAAAATGGTCCTGCAATAGCAACGAAATGAATTCATGCAGTGTTTCATAAAGACGCGTTCACATGTGAGTGAACGAAAACCAAAACTGGAATATCACTTAACACAAAAATTTGATTAGGGGCCATTCAAATATTACGTAAGCAGATTTTCAGCCATTTTTGACCCCCCACCCCACTTGTCAGCAAAAGTCAGCAAACCACAGACCCTCCCCCGTCAGAAAAATTTCGTTAGCAGCTTAGAATATTTCATATCTTCAAAAAGTGGTGGTTGATGACGTAAGCAACCTCAAAACCCCCCTACCTCCCCCCCCCATTATCAAAAGTCAGCAAATCCGAAAAACCCCTCGCCCTCGATGATAACGTAATACTTGAATGACTCCCCTCAATATCACTCTATTAAAAGTGTTACATAAGAAATCATGATCTTACGTAGTTCCTGAACGTGTTCGTATCTCGAGATGCGTGGTTCCCTAATTGATAAACCCAGCGAAGGTACCTGCGGAGCTTCTTGAATCTAAGAAAATTAACGGATTTACCATCAACATAACACTTGACGAGAATAGACAACGAGCACAAACATATTCTACTCAGAGAAACGACGTCATTTCTCATACAAGGTATTAATCAATAATTGTATACCTACCGGAGATGAATTTTCGAGGTAAATTTCTTCATTTACCTCTGCAGGGAATCGAACCACCGTCTCTTAGCCTGCCCTTGCGAGTGCACGAACCATTATACTACAGATGAATGATATTATTTAAACGGAACTGTGTGTGTGTGTATTTCTTCCGACGCACGCCGGTGCATCCGACCCGTAATAGTATGGGCTATATTTACACCCATCAGTTCAGGTTCCAGTCTCTCACCTCCACGCAATTTACCAACATGCAATTCAACGACTATAGCTAGATCATGAGTGAGTCAGTGAGCACTCCCTGCAAACTGATTTCCTCAATTACTCACTCCCATTCGCACTTACTTACTCAATTGGCACTATTATGCTCACTTACTCACCAATTTTCTCATTCACTCATTCCTATGCTCACTTGCTCATTCACTACTCCTGCAATTTTTTCCTCAATGTGCTCACCTGCTCTTTGCTTTGGCCACTTGATGTCTCATTTGAATGAGCAAATCAATGAGCAAGTGACCAACACTGAATCAGCAAGTTAGTGAGCATAGGCATGATTCAATGACAAATCAGTGAGCAAGTGAGCGTAGAAATGGCGATTGAGTAAATAAATCAGCTAGAGAGATTAGGAATGGCGATGGAACAAATAAATGAGCAAGGGAAAATAGGAGAAGCGATAAAGGAAATAAGTGCGTAAGTGAGCACAGAAGCAGTGAATGAGCAAGTTAGTGAGCAAAAATAAATATATAAAATACAAGAAACAAAAGAGAAAAATAAATAAAAATTTACATTTTTCGCTTGTGATGTGGAAATAAAGCGCAGCAAAACTTGCAATAAAACTGCGAGCTTTAAGTGTCCTGATGCCATTTCTGCGGTGGAATACGCCTTGATTCTTAAGTGAAGTAAGTAAGACTTTTTCTCTTAGAAAGTAATGACTTTAAAGCAAGAGACTATGAATTGATGGAAGAGCGACACGGTTGGCGAATTACTGAAGAATCAATGTTCAGTAACGCAATTTATAGACTAATGACAATCGTTTCTGTGACGATTATATTCATTTTCAACAGGTGCCTAAACGATTTCTCCACTCGGCAATTTTCACCAAAAAACAGCAAAATTTCTTAATTCTTTCCGAAACAAAGCACCATTATCATTCGGAAATCTTTATTACCTATTCATTGAATTCAATCGATTGACGCACGCAAATGTACCAAAATCAGGTCGATGAGGTGTGTATTGAGGAGAGATAGAACAAACGTAATTGCAAAGAAAGTAACAACATGTACACTGTTGTGGGTCTGAAAAATCACAATTTTTTTTTCTTTACCCGAACCGAATGTTGCAATACCACGCCGTGATGAATATTTGCAACAACAACTCCTCGTCGACACAATAGGCTGAGAATAAACACTTTTTATTTCCATGCATATTGGATACGGGCATCTTTTTCTCAGCCACCTCGTTGGGCATTTCGACTGTTGAAGCGTTGTATTTGTAACCGCACAACATCATCATGTAACACTTTCACCCTACAAATGTCATCGATATCAATATTAATCGATTATTTAAATTTTGACTCCCTTCCCCGGAACCCATCAATTGATGAAAAGCGCTTGCACACACATCCAAAAACATCTGGCGATAGCACATTAACCCTGGGGATGACAAAACAGGATTTGGCTAACAAGACATCCACAGCCGAATGCCGTTGTCATATTATTTTTCGCCATTTCTTGTATTCACTATTCATCCTCCCAGTGATTTGCGCCCCTTTGAAAGTGTGGAAAAAAAAAAAACAGCAGTGTTCAATGAGAAGTCCGCGGGGCACCATGGAACTCGAGATGTAAATTGCAAACGAATATTGTGTTAGTAACTCCCGCCAGCATTGAAACCAAACATTTATATACGAAAAAAAAAATTGTACACTGTACACCCAGAACACGTGCAATTTTAGTGAAAAGCGAACTGCTGATAAGCATACAGTGAATGAATGCGTGTAATCAAAGATCCCTGGTTGTTTTGTTGAAGAATATAGGATCTATATATTCTTATATTTCCCACTCGAGGGAAAAAAACTCGTTTCTATGGTACAGCATCACCAATGCCCCCCCCACACAAAAGTATGGCCGAAACCCCAGCCCTGGGGCCCGAAACGATTAACAATTTTTTTTGTTTTCATACTAGAAATTCACCATAGAAGGAGACCTTGAAAAGTCTGGTTGCGGGGGGGGGGGATGGAACGAAAGATCCCGGCCCTGCTCCAGGAGGGGGGGGGGCATATCAATACTTACCATGAAACTATGGTGTGTTGCAATTTTCTTTCAACTCAACTTTGTCCGTAATCCAGCTGCATATAGAATGGGATTTTTTATTGCCGTACACGATTGCAACTATTTTTTTGTCTCATAGATAATAATCACAAAGTTGCACTATTGGAATGATGAAAACAAGGTCTCTCCACAGGAGTAGGGTTGAGAGGGGCCCAGGAAATATTTTAATGTATTTGTTTTTTCACACTATAAATTCACTATACTGGAGCTTGTAAAATATTTAGCTGGGGCCCAACAAAGATGGCAGCATAGGGGCCCGGCTAAAGGATGTGGGGGGGGGGGCATACATGAAACTCTCCTATGCTGAGAAGAAAAAAAAAAGGACTATTGCTTAAGATATATTTCCTCAAAGAATTTCATAGTGACACATTGAATGAAGAACTATGGATTCTACTTCACTGAAACGTCAAGTTTTCTTTTATTGAAATGAGTTTTCGCTGGTTTTGTTTTTGGTTGCTTGGGAAAAATAAACCTCAATCGTTTAAGTAGGCTGTGTCGAATTCAGCTTAGAAATGTGATCTGCTTCAATCTAATTTTTCTTTCGCGATTCCAGGATATTCCCGGTCGAATTTCAGGCACGGGAACCGAGGAGAGAAACCCTAGTGGGAACTTGGGGGATACACTTTTTCCTGAGTAATATATTTGATCATTTTTATCGCACCACGGACATTTTCTGCACACGAGAGCTAATTAGACCGTACCTACAGTTTATCGATTCCGAACGGCGGATTTTTTATACTCACAGAGGGGTTGGTGCGCTAACACATCGGTTTGTACTCCCTGCTGCGGTAGCAATCATTTTTTGTGGTCATGTCGCCGTTTGTGCTTTACCCCTGTGTCAGGAACGTTTCAGGACGAAGCGACTGATATATACAGGATAACGGTCAATTCTATTGTGCTATCGCTTTGGTTCCCTTGTTCTTGATGAACAGTTGTGACCTCCCGGCACAGAATTCTGTCTACGACCCTGATAGAACATGACATAAGAGTGATATATATATATATATATGAGAAGGAATCTTCTGCAACAAAAATACATTTATTGGCGCCGGTCGGGGCTTAGGTGAGAGTCTTTGGGCTATGGTTGACCATCTGGGGAGATAAAAACAGTGTTAAGTGGATATAAACGAACGGATGAATTCGATTACAATACGATTTTTTTAAACTTGTTTGGGAACCGAAATGGGATGAAGCTGGTCAATCAAGAAAAACATCCGTTTGCAGTCACTAATTGGAATATGAAGAAATCATGGTACAGAATGGTAGGCGGGGGGACACGCGATTTGGTCCTGCTGCCCTTTACACTCACAGTTCTGAACGGGGTCTTCTTTCGTGCAAGAAAGAGCGCGCGCAAGAATGTGTCTCTTTTTAACAGCACGCTCTTGAACGCCGCGTTCCTAACCACCTTCCAATCCTGCTCGCAAGAACGTCCCGCTCCGGGCGTGCGGGGAAGATTGCATGAGTGAAGGGGCTTTAACCACCTTCCAATCCTGCGCGCAAGAACGCCCGCTCCGGGCTTGCGGGGAAGATTGCATGAGTGAAGGGGCTTTAACCACCTTCCAATCCTAGGGTACGTCCATAGTGAACCGCTTCTCGCTTTATCGCGGCTGAAAAAAGATCGTGAAAACTCATTGGGTCGGCCATAGTGCGCCCGCCTACCTGCTTTTACCGGCTCAAACTGCTTTTACCCGCTTTAACCAGAATGAATTATTATTTCTTTTTCTCGCTTGACCGGCTCACCGCTTGCAGTTTTAAACGGATACTTTCCTCTAAGTGTTCGTTTTATAATGGAATAGTAAATCGACGGAGTTTTTGTAACGATCAATTATCGTTATTACTAATCGTTGATTAATTATGACATAATAAAAGTGAAATCGTTAATCATTAAGTAATTAAAGAAAATTACCAATTATAGTGAATCCAATTGGAGTTTTTGTGACGATTAATTATTGTTAATACTAATCGTTAACTAGATGACATAATAAAAGCAATATCGTTGGTTAATCATTAATTAAGGTTAATTAACGATTATACTGAATCCAAAGGAGTTTTTGTGATGGATAATTGTTGCTAATACTAATCGTTAATTAGTTATGACATAATAATAAGCGAAATCGTTAATTAATCGTTAATTAATTAACGATCATTAATTATCATACTAAATCCAACGGAGTTTTTAAGACGCCTAATTATTGTTAATACTAATCGTTAATTAGTTGACATAATGAAAACGATATCGTTAATTAATCAAAATACCGTTGGATTTCGTTTTCTCGTTACTAATTATCGATCATGATTTAGTTTTATCGTTAATAAACTAATTAACGATAAAACTAAATCAAACGGAATTTTGGAACGATTAATTTTCGTTTTTCTAATCGAAAATTTGTTGTGGCACTAAAAGCGAAATCGCAGATTTATCATCAATTAATTAATTTACTATAATTAGCGATTACACTAAACCCATTGCAACTTCAAGGCGAGTCCTATTCATTTCATGTACATTCGTCATTCTTTCATATTTAAATTGCATGATAAATATTTTTTGTTGTCAACAAAAACACACACAATAGATCCCCACGTGATAGCTCCATGATGCCAACTGCCCATGCAGGCAGACGCTCCCGCGAGCGGTGCACTATAACCACCACCAGCTAGAATCGCGCGGGATCATCTCGCCTTCTACAACTGCCGCGGTTTAAGCAATAAAGCGAGAAGCGGTGCACTATGGACGTACCCCTACGCGCAAGAACGCCCGCTCCGGGCGTGCGGGGAAGATTGTACGTGTAAAGGGGCCTTAAGCGTCGGATGTGAGATTATCTCATCTTTTTTTTTTTTGGTAGCGGGTCGAAATTGGACATATTTTACCGCGCTCTCAATGTTGGCGCTGTATTTCCCATTAGTTTCCCCAACCTGCTAAATGGCGACAAAATCAATCCAACAAGAAACCGGGTCGAAAGGCCTCCGCAGTCTGCTTGTGACGTCAGTAAGTAATTCATTTTCTCTCAGAATATTCAGGGAATAAGAATTCCCTGCTCGTGCCAGTATCATCATCGTGAGGAAAGGAAATGATCGGGCTCAGAATTGGCGATTTCTATGCCCCACATGCAAGCACTATGTGGTATTTGTGAGCGAATCAGGAAGATTCTACGCCAAAATAAGAAGAAACGAAATAGAATGCTGTGTCTTTCAAAACGTGGCAAACTTTCTAGGTAGTCTGAATGACGTTCATGGCAAACAGTGCAGATGCCTTCTATCTCTAGGAGGTGCTGAGAAATTTTG
Organism: Pholcus phalangioides; assembly: GCF_987345545.1. Lineage (NCBI taxonomy): Eukaryota > Metazoa > Arthropoda > Arachnida > Araneae > Pholcidae > Pholcus > Pholcus phalangioides. The sequence goes on from NW_028301627.1 coordinate 8,105,652, forward strand.
CAGAGCTGGCGATGTTGGCAATTTATCCCTAAAACTGTTAAAAATACTAACTGTGAAGGTTGTGGAGCATTTTACCTGCAAAATCGTGTTGAAAAGATCAGTATCAGACAGTTACCTGAATTTCACAAAATTTTATCTCTCTATGCAGACATGCATTCACAAATATACAAACAAATTAAACATAAACTCCCTTGTCTGTATCTTCATACGTGATCTCTACGGGGCGGGGAGAAAAATTTCATTCTGATCTGATCTGATGTGTGATTTCGAGATGTTAGGCGACGTCACCAGATGCTTCATATGACCTCTTCTGATGAGAAAGTAATGTAAAAATTAATGTTTTTTTCGTGAATTGTTCACCAGAGTAATTTTTCCGTCAACATTATGAATTTTTCTGAGCAAAAACCTCTGATATCGTCTATTGCCATTTATATTTCTTGTAAATCTTTAAACACAATACTAGTTTGTTTTTGACAACGTTTTTTTCCGAGATCATACACGCAATCTGATCTAAAGGGAAATATTACATTTCTCACTATTAATACGAAAACTGAATTATTAGGAATGTCGTTTTTGGGAACTGACTTGAGATATATAACTCCTCCGTTATAATAAGAGCTCGGGATTTTACGCATACGTGCATTTGTATTTACCTATTTCGGACTGTTCTGATAATAATTTATATAAATACATAAAATTGAAGAATTTTCAGAAAAACTGCATAGAGAGGCAAGAGTTTCAAAATGATGTTCCGGTAAACGTGATAAAAATCGGTCATTATGCAAAATACCCTGGTGCAATTGATGAATTTGATGAATATGAAAAAAAATTCCCAAACGAATCTAGTATGTTTGACTTAATCCCGTAAGTACTTCCCCGATTTCATCTGAGTTTGCGAATAACATTTTCGCACACGTGTCTCTTAAAAATTCATTAAATTTAACTTCGTTATATCGGGGTCCAATAGTAGAGACCATTAAAGTGCGTTTGTTAATTGAGGTCTTGATTGCTTGGAATTCCCGAGAAATTTTTGTTTATTGTCTAAAGTTTTCAATTAGCATCAGGATGGTGATGATCAATAAATGACGAGAATTCAAAATTTATGAAATTATTCGCCATTGAAGTTTTAGAAATCACATTTTTAAGCTATGGGATTTTTGTATTTTTATTATTAATTTTATGTATTTTATATTCCATCTTATATATTTAATTTTCGATTTTATATTCAATTTTACTATATACTGTATATAGGCCTATATATCAACTTTATTCGTCGATTAAATGTTTTATTTTTTCAGTCCACCTGTGGGCGTAAGCTACTGTATATTTTTATTCGTGTACTTTATGAATTTTTTTTAAGCTTTATTTTATTACTTTTTTGTTCAATGAATTTTTTTTACCCTCTCCAACACTGGATATTTTCTGTTGTTGGATGATGAATGAATGAATAAATAGGATATTATATTACAATTTCCTAATGGAAAAATAAACAGATTTTTAGAAATCATGTTCAAAACTCAAATAAATTGTCAAAAAGACCATCCTTCATAAAAAGTACTTAGTTTTTATTGGTATAAAAAGGAAAGAATTGTTGTAGTGTCGATTAAAAGAGTTTAATTGCACCCAATAGTAGATTTCCTAATGTAAAACCGCAACACTAAAGTGGGCGTAACTTTGGTTTAAAGCGTATACAAAACAAGGTCTGTTTTGGAATCGAGAGATTAGGCTTTCATAAAAAATGAATTATGTAAATATATATTTTCGTTTCTTCTAAATTGATGTACAAAACGTATTCATATATATATGATCCGATTACCAAAGTTATCATGCAAGGAATCATATATGGAAGGATGCAATTAACGTGATCTAATGAAAAACAGTTTCAAAAGTGGGAAATATTCGATTGTGACACAACAATAAAAATATTTATCATAATTCTGAAGTCGTCGATAGAAATCTCATTCCGAAATACGATTATTAATTTTTTTTAATATTAATCATAGGCTCACAAAGACGTATTAAAACTATAGCCGGAAATGGAAGTGGGAGGGCAAAGGCCATGGACGAAAATTTTTGAAAAAGTACAAAAATACTGTTATGAAATCATTGAATCTGGTAGCACACAGTCGAGTCGGAAAAATAATGTTTGCCCTCCCTCCATCCTCCTCACAAAACTCCTGGTTCTTTTGCTATAACTTGTGAAGACAAATTTTTGAAAAATTTACAAATTTACAACAGTTATTCTTCTTGAGCATTATTTTTGCCGCAGGTGATGTCCCGATTCGTCCTTTCCCGTTTGATCCTTTTTGCAAAATAGTGCCGTTTCATCCGAGTTGATAACGTAATTTTATCCGCTCTTATCCCCTCTTTGTCATCGTGATTATACCTTGACGGGGGTAGGGGGGTTTTTCTCTTTGCGATAACATACCAAGTACCCGTTGTTCGTTATAGCTATTGTACTTTGTAGTATTGTATGCCCATTGGCTACCAAACCAAAGTGAAAAAAAAATTATGGTACCAGAGTGATTGCATTACAGTACACAGTGACTCCATAAGCGAGATATACCGTATTGGTGAATCTTGCATAACTCGGAAATAATATATTTAATTTTGAAAGTTATGAATGACGTAGAGTTTATAAAAACCAAACGTGGTCCTCCAGCATTGATTTATGAAGGACGATCATATACATTGAAAATTATATTGAATGACAACTGCAAACACTGGATTTGTCGAGATGCTAACTGCAATGGTATTTTATTCACGACTCCGGAAGATAAAGTGTTTGAACGAAACCATTCCTTTATGCCTGATGTTGCCAAGACGCAAGTCCAGAAATATGTCGCTGCATGCAAAAAGAGGGCTCGCAAAGTACTGCAGGAAATTTATAAAGAAACTTTCATAATGGCGAGAGATTTCGTAACAGACGTGTTCCAAAACTTAAAAAACTCAAATTTTTCATGTACTGGCAACGGCATGATGAATTAGGATTTGCAGCTTCAAAAAACCGGGAAAATATTATTTTACCCGAAAAGTACAAGGAAAACTATCTCAGACGATGGTTCCTTAGAAAGAATTGTAGTATTCTGTTCTGATGACGGTGGGGGGAATCATTAGAACAGAATAGTATATGCCAGTACATATATGGAAGATTTGAGAGTTTTAACTCTTTAATGCCTAGATAGAAAACCTGGGAGGTTCGTGAAAATACCAAGTTTTTTGTGTTCGAAGTGAACTCGTCCAAATTTCGGCCACTTTCCCTCTCCCCACCTTTTCTCTATTAGTTTCTATCCATTCCACCCTTTGCATTGACGTTCACCCTTTCATTTCAATGGATTTTCGGGAGATAATTTGTCTACTGAAAACACACCCATTTCCTCACAGTATTATCTCTTTGTAAAATGCATTGAGTACCCTTATCTTTCTATAAATAAAAAGACTGGTATACATCATTGTGAGTGCAAGGAGGTGTGATCCATGCAGGTCTATTGTGTGAGAAGGTCTACTGTGTCAGTAAGGAAGACAATAACTTTACTTGGATATAATCAGTCCATTCTCAAGGAACATTCTAGTACATCAGCTTTTAAAATCCCATTGATAGGGCGTTGCAGTTGTCTTTTCCGTTCCCGTCTCTGACAAGAGCTTTCATCTTCTCAGTTGGTGACAAAAGCCCACCAAAACATACCCATACCAACACCTTCTAGAGCAAGCACCTTCTGCTTTAGAAGGTATTGCCCATACCCCCTAGCTGGGCCAACTTGAGACGGTTACGGGCATTCACCAACTCGGCCATTATAGAGTTATTTTAGAACATGTTACAAAATCCATTCCAAAATCTCTTGCCGATGAAAAAGTTTTTTTTTTTATACATTTCCTGCATTGGAGTGAGTTCTTCGCAAGCCCTCTTCTTGCATGCAGCGACATATTTCTGGACTTGCATCTTGGCAACATCAGGCGCACAGGAATGGTTTCGCTCAAACAACATTTTATTTGCTGTCAGGTTACTGCCTCCCAGGTCAACATGTATCGTGTACAAATGAAAAATTTAACGCATTTCTGACAGTTCCTCCAATTCATGACAAAATTACGCAATTTTTATTTATGATAACTGGTAGTATATTTGGGAAGTTTAAAAAAATTTTGATGATAATTTAGCTTTTTCTTTGTGGTTAGTGTAAATGTCAAATTAATTATATTTTTAATCAGTATAAAATAATTAACTTTACTTAATTAAAGTAATTGGTAATTATTTTGGAAAATGTTACAAAGTCAAGATTAAAAAGCAAAAAATTGGAAAGTAGGCATTGGTCTCCACAAGTATTCAAGTTAAATACGAGCATTTAACCGCTTCACGTACAAGCTTTGGGCTTGAAATTAGGGTTATCTCTATTTGACGAATCGACGTCTGATAACCTTGTGCTAAACCAATCAAACGTTAGAAAAAGAAAGAAGGGGGGAAAAATATATTTATTAAAAAAAAAGTATAATAGATAAGGTACACCAGAGTGTTTTTTAAAAGTTCTCTGTGACTCTCGCCTTACGTGTTCTCTTTCGATCTTATATGTATAGTAGAAAGATAGATTATGTGTCGAAAGAAATCGTTAACAAGAGTATTGAAAGAAACTAGGTTAAGAAAGAATAACTATACCGTAGAGATAGGGTTACTATAAAGCTTCGCAATGATGAAGAGAGGTGGTGTTGAAAATGGTGAGAGGAAAGAAAACGCAAAGAACTTGTTTGAATTTATTATACTGCTGTTTTTAGACATAATATTACGCCCAAGATCGTAAAGAGGTTAATTATTTAATTTCTGTTCTCTTTCGAGTCAATACAGAGAGCTAACTTTCCTATAGAAAAGTAAAAATCTAAAGTATTGTGATCACCAGAGTCCGGATGTTGATGACACATTTGCATTTTTCAATTTTAAGGCATTTTAAAGATTTTTTTCGCTTTTAAATTTCTTTCGCAATTATAAAAGTAGGTTAAAGTTTTTTTAAGCAAAAAAAGCTTTTTCATCGCTTAAACTCCTTTATGGATGACAAACAAAGTTTGGAGTCAACTTCGGATAAATTTAGTAAAAATTACGCCGCAATTAACCAAACAATAAATATAAGTGAATTCAAGTAATTCTTATGTATGGGATTTTTGATTCTGATAGTAATAAAATTATTATCGAATTTTTTTTGAAGTTGTGGGGGCCTAGTTACGGCCCTGTATGGGATGTTGAGGGAGAGGAATTTGCATTATATTCATTGACGCTATCGATGCAGCCAAGTCCGTGTGCTAAAACTGGAATAGACCAATTTGCGATCATAAAATTCGAAAAAATGATGGGAGAAAAAAAGCGGACTTTTTGTTAGCAGATTTTTTTTTATGTTTTTAAGGGAACGTCTAGAAGTTTCGAAATCGAAGAGAAATCAATACTGTTCGTAGACCAGATTCACCCCTACTCTAAATATCCCCAATAACATCTGTTGATGTTGAGAGAATTTTATCTTGTCTTCTCAGAAATTTCTATTTTGTTTTTAGATTTCATAATCTACTCGTAAATTACGAATTGTTTGTATGAATGAATGGGATTTTCAATCGGAACTGGAAGATTATTTTTTTCACCTGCACACAATATAATGGCTGGTTTAGTTTCTAAAGAAATGTGTTTTATTATTTTAATACCATTTTTTGTCGCATTTGCTCCTAGTTTTGAAGGCATTTTTTCGGGTTATTTTTTACGGCTTTTTTAGGTCAACGACATCGGGATCCTGGTGTGATCATTGTAATTGAATATATATAATTTTCATTTCATTTTTAATGTCGGATTTATTAGAGAACCTTCATTAATATTGATACTTCATCCCTTGTAAACTATACTCACGTTGTAAAATGACAATTCAGATACCTCACTTAATCGGATATTTTATCACAAAAATTAGAACTTTACCTGGTTTTAATTTATACAAACGCGTCGACCATTCGACCAATTAAATTTTATTTGTCTTAAAAACGTGTCAATTTTTGTATAAATTAATCGGATATTGTGTGCAGGAATGTTGATAACTGGTTAAGCGAGGCCGACTGTATATGAAAGGAATATTAGTCAGTTTCCAATCGTTATTGCTTAGGACAGAGAATTAATTCAGTAACTTTTATAATTTCAACATATAAAGTGTTTTATATGTCTCAATTCAGAATCGAAAGAAAATCTTCATGACACCTTGAAAGGAATCCCTGAGAAAATGCATCGTGCGCTACCTCTTATCACCTGTCTTCCACGTGAACTGACAGAAATCCACATGGTTGTTAATTCCCACATTCGGGAGCTCGTCAATGCACAGCTGAGCTGAATGGAACTTGATTCGCCGGTCCCGCGGCACAATTTTTGATGGCCGTTCTACCGGTCTTAGCAGTGGGCACAAGAAGTACTTGGCCTATTTTGTTGTGTAAAAGTGTGTGTGATGAATAGTGTGTGTAGCTATATGTGTAGAAATTTAAGTCAAAATCGGGACTCTAAGCTCGTTTAACAGATTACTTCAGGCAAAATGCCATATCCACAACTGAAAGAGAATTATCATGAGTCACTATAATTATGCACTATTTCCTTCTCTGACGAAAAGCATGACCACCTATGCCCCCCTCCTGCATACGTTTCTGGTCCCACCAATATGCGTTAGGAGATAGGGAGCAATGCTGACGAAATTTTGTGACAAGGGGGGGGGGGGGGTTAAAATTGGTTGAAAATTTGCTCTGAGAAAATGAACGTCTCCTTAATGTCATGCTTATGAACCCATGCTTAAAATACGGATGGGACGAGAAGAAGCATGAGCAGATAGTACATCCGCTGCTTTCTTGATCAAGGATGAATTACAAATAGCGCAAGTGAGTTGCGAAGAACTGACGTAAGCTCTTGAGACTCATTCGTAAAAACGCAGCTCATGATCGTCATTTTTGTTTTCCGTATCGGAACCATCACCACTGGAAAGCACGAAATCTCATTTCGACCTCATTATTGCGCCACTGAAAACGAAAATCCCATCCCACACATCCACAATTTTGGAATTCTACATTTGCCGAAAGCTTATCTGTTGTTCTATAATGTTGATAAAATTCAAGAATAATATCTAATGGAGGATCCTTTCTTATAATGTAGTGTCCGCCAAGTGTGCACTCAAACTTTTCAGGCCTATACACACTTGGCGAACAACCTAGGATTCCGTAAGAGAACCGAGCGAAGGTTTTGACCCTTGATGATTGCATCGTCATGCCATTCATCAAGCTCCTTTCTGAAATCCAATTCGATGATCGCGGCGTCCCGCAAATTCATCTAAATCTATCCAGAAATCGGTCCATAGTTCTTTCGCCTTTACCCCATTCTGAGGCAATTAGTAAAAACCGGACGAGGTCATGCCTTGGTTTCACCAGTGCGCTTTACCGGTTCTGACCCACCGCCTCATCCCAGAACCATAAAAATTCTATTTTAAGGCTAGTCTCACGACTCAGAAAGAAATGTACTGTTCTTTCATTCAAACGCTAATTTTGAAAAAGGCCGTCACTGAACAGAAAAAACATCTACACCAGGATCCGTAGCTAAGATAAACACTGTAACACGGCGTCCCGCGTCTTAATCTGTGTTTTGCTGCGAGAACACAGAAAAAAATACTGCAGGCACATATCTCTTCCCCAGTAAATATACTTTTTTTGTAGCTTAGCAAGCGACCCTGTTGCTATTCCAGGGTCAATTTACTCAGACTGTATTGAGGCAGTATCACAGCTCTTATATCGCTCCACGCCGACCCGCTCCTGTACTTTACCAATCAAATTACCCTCATCCTCCTACAACAACACCATACCAGAGACATCTCATCATGGCGTTGCTGAATCCCGGTTAAGAAAATAACCAAAAAGCTTCATTTGAGATTTTCGTGGTCGAATCTCTCTTCCTTTTTTTTTCTTTAATGATACGATGATTCGCACTGTTTATATAGTGATGTTAAATCACCGACAACAATTATAACTAATAATAGAGAACAACAATGGTTTTTCGACAGAATTTCACGATTTTATTTCTTTCTGTTGGCGAACAACGAAATTCCATCAACAATGAAAGCCTCGTATGAAACTGTTTGGACTTGTTCCTGAGAATGACGGGCACTAGAACAATCTGAATTGCTTAAGCCACGTGACAAACCCCCACTCCCGAAGCAACTTTACAAACTCACCGAGTCCTTTTTAAGGCTGTTCTTTCCCAAATTACCTCAGTTTTTCTTGAATTTGCAAATCTCTGTGAATATTCCGCTTAGAAACATGGATTATTTTTGTTGACATCAGGATAGATAGGGCAATTTATTTGTGAAAAAATGCACATTTATTAAATTTATGTATTTTCACAGGTATTTGCTCAATCAGTAACGATTATAAAATTAATCACACGTCACATTTAAAAATCACTCAAGTGATCCGTGGATTCAGATCATTCGAGTGACTCACCGGACATTTGAAGATCAGTTCGAGATCACTCAAGCAGCGCAGCACATTTTCAGATCACTTAAGTGACATTATGATAGTAATGGCAAAAATTCTGTGGTGTTTGGTCAAAACATGATATCTCCAAAAATGGCTTTTTGATCTAAAAGTAAGTCTCGCTAATTATAACTAATAAGAAGTGGGATAAATGCACAAATACGCTACAGGTCATTTCAGTGATCTGTATATGTGCTTCGGGTCGTTTTAGTGATCAGTAAATGTGCTTCGGGTTATTTTAGTGACCTGTAAATGCACTGCGTACCACATAAATGATCTGTAAATGTGCCGTGTCCGTTAAGAGAGTTTCCACTGTACCAATATATAGCATTTTCGATAAGTGGTCATATTTAAAAACGTATCATCCAGTGCAAAACACAAGTTTTTTTGCTAGTTTTATGAAAGGTGACCAGACGTCCCGTTTTTTAACTAATCACTGTCACGACATGTGTTTGTGTTGGTTATTGTCATCGCCTATTCAAATCACGGCATGATGACCATATTTCGTTAGAAAATATTGAAATCGCGGTGAATTGAACTGTAATTAACCGAAAAAATGCTGAGCGTGTGGCAAACACGCGAGATGAGAATTTAATAATTATAGTCACGTAATTATCAAAATATTTTATGATTTATGAAAAAATCACCTTCATTTACGATTTCAGTAAACATTTTAAATTCAAATTAGCTTCGTTGTAATAAACATTAAAATTGCATAAATTAAGTCGGGACAGTCAAATTTACGTGAAAGCACGAGAATGTCCCGTAAAATACGGGACATGTGGTCACCCTACTGATAACATGCTGTGAAATTTGGTGGTTCCCGTCGAATTGTTTCAAACATTATACTTTTCCTGAAAAGATGAAAAACACGCTGATTTATATTTTCAATGGCATTTCCACACGGTTGTCATAAGTGGCTTTAAATACATTTATTGCAATTTTAAAATTAATTTTCCAATTATTACTACTATGCTGATATATTAAGGATGACCATACGTCTTGTATTTCTCGGAACATCCCGTATTTTCCCGTCATTTTGGCCATCCTGTGACTTTATGTCCCTTTTTTTCCTACGAAATCTCATTCAACTTTTGTTCTTCATTTTGAAATCAAGTATTAAAACTATCTGTTCCCAACTCATAAACCATAATATGATAATTACGACTATCAAATAGGAATATTCATCTCACATATGGCCCATGATACACATGCTACTAAATTCGCAATTCTACTAATTTCCACGAACTTCAATGACTAATTAATTAACTAATTAGGATCGTAATTAGCATTAGGAACGATGGGATTAATTAATGGGGACAATCTTTCGAATTTATGAAAGTTGAATAAATCGCCTCGCTAATTTCCACGAATTTGAATGACTAATTAGTTAATCCATTATGATTTCAATTAGCATCAGGATGGCAAGTTTATAAGTATCAGGAAATTCACAATTTTACTAATTTTCACGAATTTCAATGGCTAATTAATTAACTAATTATGATTTTAATTAGCATCGGGATCGTTGTGATTAAAGAATGTTAAGGTTTAAAAATTTATAAAAAATCAGAAAACTCACAGCATTTACCAAAGTGCGTGGTGAAAGTGCGAAATGTATTTGTTTACAAGCGCTTTCGGGCGTTTTACCGTAACATATATCTATGTAATTATATATAATATTATATATATATATATATATATATATATATATATATAAATAATTAATAAATATATGTATATGTAAAATTATCGAAACAAGCTACAGTACCGACTGGTTATGTTGATATTGTCCTAATACAGCGCCATCTGTGATTCATTATATTAAAAAAAAGTGTGAATAAAATATTTTATATATATATATATATGTATGTATATATATATATATATATATAATATAAATATATATAAATAAACTTTAACGTTGAAACACTGCAACTGCAACAAGTTGCAGTGTGACAGCTCCGGCCCTTTTTGTGGTTGACTTGACTTGACTTTATTATCCAGGATTTTCAGCATCTAAGGCTATTTCCTGTAGGGAAGATGACTCTTTCTGGTTAGGCTGACCATATTTCCTCGAGAGAAATACGGGACATTAAGATTCCAAATACGGGAAAATACAGGACACCGCCAATTATCGCCAAAAATGACGCCAAAATCAAACAAAGTTGCCAAATATTGTTGATATTGCAGAAAAATCAAAATGGTGGGAAATGAACCATTACTGCAAATTGAAGTGGATTAAAATGAATTCTACGAAGAAAAACGTTCACCAAGACGAATGTGGGAGATTAATATTCTTATTTATAGTTGTAATTATCATAAAATAATTTATGAGTTGAAAAATAATGTCAGTCTTTGACTTCAATAAAGAGTAAATATTCATGTAGGCTTCGTGTAAAATACGGGAAAAACCGGGACACTTTTGCCAAAAAGTCGGGACGACCAAAAAAACAGAAAATACCGGGACTGTCCCGGGAAATACGGGACGTATGGTCACCCTATTTCTGGTGAAACGCGATAAGCGATAGGACGCCTAACGGTGAAAGTTATAAGTGATAAGAAATACGCATGCCATTTTCTATTATAATTTTGTCGGAAATACGGCACAAGATTTCCAATGCCAACTGTCACAAAATTGGTGATTACGTCATAACTTTGCAAAGTCACCGATCATTGCTGAAATTCCAAAAACTTACGGAGTGGTGGGGAAATGAAGGGCTGCATTAAATAAATGTAGTTTGTGGTGGGGGGGGGGATTTTGAGTAATACCAACATCTCTGTGAAATCGGATTCCAAATTTGATAATATTCCGGGACGGAATTTGAGTAATATGTCTTTTAATTGTATTCTAAGTGTTCTGGAACTTTGTCCAGGTCACTCATGTGATCTGTAAATATGTCATCACTCACTCGCTCTCAGTTACTTACTTGTTCACTCATACGGTCAATCACTTGGTCATTCGCTTGATCACTTACTTGGTCACTCATACCGTCAACCACTCACTCATTTACTTGATCCACTCATATGGTCAGTCACTCGGTCAGTCATACGGTCAATCGTTTCGCCACTCATATGGTGAATCACTCGGCCACTCATGCACTCACTTGGTCACTCATACGATAAATTATACAATCACTATCACTTAGGTCACTCGTACATTCAGTTACTCTGTCACTCATATGGTCAATCACTCACTTGGTCACTCATACGGTAAATTATTCAATCACTATCACTTAGGTCACTCGTACATTTTGAATTCTCGTCATTTATTGATCATCACCATCCTGATGCTAATTGAAATCATAATTAGTTAATTAATTAGTCATTCAAATTCGTGAAAATTATTAGAATTGCGAATTTAGTAGCATGTGTATCATGGGTCATATGGGAGATGAATATTCCTATTTGATAGTCGTAATTATCGTATTATGGTTTATGAGCATCGGAGGTTTACGGCGATCTTTTATGCAGAATATTTCCTTTTTTTTCCGACGATTTTTAAAAAAATTCTAAGAAAATATCGTTTTGAAGCGATGTGAAACATAAAATATAATAGTATATTTAAATAAACAACGGTCCTGCATGTTGTATAAATAAGCATATTCTAGGTATAAAAAAATTTAAAACCCGGACTATTTCCGGGTATCCAGATTACAAAAATATACAAGTGAAGGATAAAAAATGATTATATACAAGGGCCAGGCTGCCACAGAAGGGGTCCCGCCCGGAGCCCAAGCTCTTTTGAGCGAGTTGGTCGTTTCCCCGAGCCGCTCTCTTCATGGTAGGGAAATTCTGCAGGGAGGCCAACTTTACACGCTAAGCCTTTTTTGGTCCTTTCTTTTCGATCACGCACTCGGTTATTCATGTGGCCTTCCTATTTTATCACTTATACCGTCAATCATTCGGTCACTCACTTGGACACTCATACGATCAATCACTCGATCATTCATTGGTCACTCATACATTCAGTTACTCTGCCACTCATATCGTCGTTCACTTTGTTACTCATATGGTAGATCACTCGGTCACTCATGGTTCACTTTCATGGTCAATCACTGGTTCACTCACTTGATCACTCATCTGGTCAATCACTCACTCATTTGGTCACGCACTTGATTACTCATAGTGTCACTCACATGATCGATCGCATGGTCATTCACTCATTCACACACAAGTAATCATTTACTTTTACATACTCATGCAGTCGCTCACTTGTTCACGCGCTCGGTTAGTCGTGTGGCCTCCCACTTGGTCACTTATACCGACAATCACTGGGTCTCTCATTTGGTCACTCATACGGTCAATCACTTGGATATATGCACGGCCACTCGCTTAAACATTAATATAATCATTTCCTTGGTCATTCATATGGTCACTCACTCACACAGTCAATTACACCTTCACAAATACAGTCACTCACTCACTCATACAGTCAATTTCACATTCACTTGATCACTCACCTGCTTATATAATCACTGACCTAGTCATATGGTCACTCACACGGTCATTCACTCATACGGTTACTCCCGGCGAAATGTCAGGTGCGAAATTTTCGGGGTCGAAACGCAACGGGGTGAAATGTCGAAGACGAAATCTCCGGATCCCTTCACGGATGCAGATTGCAAAAAATGCAGTTCTACATCACACATTCCTACAACATTTCCCGACCACCCCGCTGCACAGTTCCAGATCACTTAAGATGTCCGCAACACAGCTTGAGATCACTCAAGCAAACTACGTCACATTTAAAAATCACTCAAGTTGCTCTAGGCACATTCCAGACCACTAAAATACTTCTCGGCCCTTTCCTAGTAAGTGACCAGCAGACTTGCCTTGGGTCACTTTAAGTGATCTACAGCATCAGGGGCGTAGCCAGAAACTTCGTTCGGGGGGGGGGGCCAAAGTGGATGGATTTGGCCATCTTTTTCCCTTTTATCGGTCATTTTCTCACATTTCGGGGGGGGGGAACCAGACCCCGCCCACCCCCCGCTACACCCTTGTACAGCATCTATAAAGATCACTTGATTAAGTGGCCCGCGACATGTTCTCAAATCGTAGAAGCGGCCCGATTTGAAAGGGTAGCATCATTAGGAGGTAGCCCAAGGTTTTTTGTATGTTTTTTTGCCTTGTAGCATTTGCAGTGAATTCACAATGGCACTAACAATTTTAAGGGAATTAAAAAATTAATTTAATACTCTACACCAGTGTTTCTCAACCGCAGGGCCGCGGCCCAGAGTACCGGGCCCTGATATCATTCATACCGGGCCGCGAGTGATTAGCCGTTTCATTTCTCCTCATTCGTTTTCCGTTGGTCGTGTGTTTGATCGAGCCTTCGACTCACAAAAATGAATGAAACCGGGCCGCGGGCTTGAAAATGTTGAGAACCACTGCTCTACAATACTTTAAGACATTCATTTTTAAAAATGTTGTTGGTACTTTCAAAATCAGAAGTGCCTTACGAAGCTCGGGTATGAAAAACTAAATTCTCCATTCAGCTTTGCTCCTTATGAACTGACCTGAAAGATCAAACTTCCAGTTCAGTAATTTTTTCAAGACCCAAGAAGACATCCGAAACAAAGTTAAAAACTCTCTCTACACCTGCAGACGCCAGGTAAGATCTTAAAAAGTGAATTTTCCCCACACGCCACTCTATAGTAATGTGCTGCCATCTAATGTCAAATTTAAAAGTTACTCACGTGGTGATGATGAAGTTCAAAGTAAAAAGTGCCTCTTAATGAGCAGACGACAGACGGTTTGTTCGGTTCCCTACAAGCCAAGCTCACAAACAGAACTCGCAGTTCAAACTTCCAGTTCAGTTATTTGTTCAGGACGCAAGGAGACTTCCAAAACAAGTGACCTGCAGAGAAGCAGACGACAGAGATTCTGAGGCTTGCATCGAGCATATATTACCGAAGGGAGCAAGCATGCAGCCGCCTCGACTGCAGCGCCATCAAATGCAAGGAAACTACGTGACAAGGTGAAAACAAAGCTCGTTTGCCCATAGAAATGTACAGTTCGGTCTCTAAATATTGCGTTTTAAAGATTTAAAAAAGGATAGGGAACTCTCATCTAAAGGTGAAAAAAGATTAAACAATTTATTTCATTAATACTGGAATCATTTCTTTCATTAATGTGAAATAATTTCTTTTACCAATTGAATTTTCCTTCATCAATTCTGGATTTCCCTCCATTAATTCTGGAATTTTCCCTCATTATTTCTTGAATTTTCTTTCGTTAATTCTTGAAATTATTTTCCTTCATTAATTCCGGAAATTATTTCCTTTATTAATTATTATTTCTTTCATTACTTCTGGAATAATTGCTTCCATTAATTCTGGATTTGTTTCTTTCATTAATTCTGGATTTGTTTCTTTCATTAATGCTGAAATTATTTCTTTCATTAATGCTGAAATTATTTCTTTCATTGATTCTGAAATTATTTCTTTCATTGATTCTGAAATTATTTCTTTCATTGATTCTGAAATTATTTCTTTCATTGATTCTGAAATTATTTCTTTCATTGATTCTGAAATTATTTCTTTCATTGATTCTGAAATTATTTCTTTTATTGATTCTGAAATTATTTCTTTCATTAATGAGGAAATTATTTCTTTCATTAATGATGAAATTATTTTTTTATTAATGCTGGAATTATATCTCATTGATTCTGAAATTATATCTCATTGATTCTGAAATTATATCTCATTGATTCTGAAATTATATCTCATTGATTCTGAAATTATATCTCATTGATTCTGAAATTATATCTCATTGATTCTGAAATTATATCTCATTGATTCTGAACTCATGGATTCTGAAATTATGGTCACTCACTTTATGGCCGTTATCATTGACGGAATCGCAAATTATTGGTTGAACGCAGATGATGTCCAAACGACAACGACTTTCTGAATCATTGCGTGTCCCGCATCCATTATGATGAGGAGGCTATCAGCTGATCCTACACTCAGCGAGGGCACTCCTACCACCATTCAAGGTTTCAATGTCAGATATTTTTCAGTATGCTTTTATTTAGTTTATGTACGTCTTTGATACAGCATCACGTCAGAAATAATGAAAATTCACAAATAATTTGAGAAATGACGAAAGACGCAATTTCAGGGGCAACGAAAATTCAGAAAGAAATTCAGAATTAGTGAAAGAAACAATTTCAGTAGAAATAGAATAAAGGAACAATTTCAGAAAAAATAATAAAGGAACAATTTCAGAAAAAATAATAAAGGAACAATTTTAGAGTTAATGAAAGATATACAATTTCAGGAACGATAAAATTCAGAAACAATTACCGAACAATGAAAATTCAGAAACAATTACCGAATCAGCGATATAAACGAAAATATAGAAACAATTTCGAAATTAGTGAAAGAAACAATGAAAATTCAGAAACAATTTCAGAATTCAATTAAAAACTTCAGGAACAATGAAAATTCAGAAAAAGTTTCAAAATTAGCGGGAGAAACCAATGACAGTTCAGAAACATTTTCAGGGCTAATGAAAATTCAGAAATAATTTCATAGAATTCAGAAACAATTTCAAGAGCCAAAACGGGATGGCGGCCTCGGACGAGGATAGGGCCGAGATATTCGCAGATTCACTGGAGCTTCAGTTCAGCCCGAACACAAACACTCCAGCAAACTACATAAACAAAATAGATAGAGGAGTCGATAGGTACTTCGCCTCGACCTCATTCGAGGGCGGCACGGCGTTACACCCGACCGACGTCCAGGAAGTCGAAAGCCTCATCAAAAAGCAGCACAAAAATAAGGCGCCAGGTTTCGACAACATAACCAATAGAGCCATTAAAGAGCTCCCACCTGACATCATCAGAATGCTGACAGAGCTATTTAACGAATTACTTCGCAATAAGCACTATCCAAGAATCTGGAAATTTGCAGTTGTAATTCTAATCCCAAAGTCAGACCAGAATCTAAACATAGCAACGAATTGGCGCCCAATATCTCTCCTCAGCTCCCTAGGAAAGCTGTTTGAGAGGGTGGTCATAAGAAGATTCCTGCACAGTTCCAGATCACTTAAGATGTCCGCAACACAGTTTGAGATCACTCAAGCAAACTACGTCACATTTAAAAATCACTCAAGTGGCTCCAGGCACATTCCAGACCACTAAAATACTTCTCGGCCCTTTCCTAGTAAGTGACCAGCAGACTTGCCTTGGGTCACTTTAAGTGATCTACAGCATCAGGGGCGTAGCCAGAAACTTCGTTCGGGGGGGGGGGAACCACTTTCATTTCGGGGGGGAGGGGCAAAGTGACAGAACAATGGATTTGGCCATCTTTTTCCCTTTTTTCGGTCATTTTCTCACATTTCGGGGGGGGGGCAGACCCCGCCCACCCCCCGCTACACCCTTGTACAGCATCTTTAAAGATCACTTGATTAAGTGGCCCGCGACATGTTCTCAAATCGTAGAAGCGGCCCGATTTGAAAGGGTAGCATCATTAGGAGGTAGCCCAAGGTTTTTTGTATGTTTTTCTGCCTTGTAGCATTTGCAGCGAATTCACAATGGCACTAACAATTTTAAGGGAATTAAAAAATTAATTTAATACTCTACACCAGTGTTTCTCAACCGCCGGGCCGCGGCCCAGAGTGCCGGGCCCTGATATCATTCATACCGGGCCGCGAGTGATTAGCAGTTTCATTTCTCCTCATTCGTTTTCCGTTGGTCGTGTGTTTGATCGGGCCTTCGACTCACAAAAATGAATGAAACCGGGCCGCGGGCTTGAAAATGTTGAGAACCACTGCTCTACAATACTTTAAGACATTCATTTTTAAAAATGTTGTTGGTACTTTCAAAATCAGAAGTGCCTTACGAAGCTCAGGTATGAAAAACTAAATTCTCCATTCAGCTTTGCTCCTTATGAACTGACCTGAAAGATCAAACTTCCAGTTCAGTAATTTTTTCAAGACCCAAGAAGACATCCAAAACAAAGTTAAAAACTCTCTCTACACCTGCAGACGCCAGGTAAGATCGTAAAAAGTGAATTTTCCCCACACTCCACTCTATAGTAATGTGCTGCCATCTAATGTCAAATTTAAAAGTTACTCACGTGGTGATGATGAAGTTTAAGGTTAAAAAAAACTATATTCCTTATTCCACTCAGTTCCTTACAAACAAAGTTCATAAACTGAACTGGAAATTTAAACTGGAAGTTCGGTTATTTTATTTGAGCATAAGGAGACGCCCAAAACAAAGAACCTCTTAATGAGCAGACGACAGACGGTTTGTCCGGTTCCCTACAAGCCAAGCTCACAAACAGAACTGGCAGTTCAAACTTCCAGTTCAGTTATTTGTTCAGGACGCAAGGAGACTTCCAAAACAAGTGACCTGCAGAGAAGCAGACGACAGAGATTCTGAGGCTTGCATCGAGCATATATTACCGAAGGGAGCAAGCATGCAGCCGCCTCGACTGCAGCGCCATCAAATGCAAGGAAACTACGTGACAAGGTGAAAACAAAGCTCGTTTGCCCATAGAAATGTACAGTTCGGTCTCTAAATATTGCGTTTTAAAGATTTAAAAAAGGATAGGGAACTCTCATCTAAAGGAGAAAAAAGATTAAATAATTTATTTCATTAATACTGGAATCATTTCTTTCATTAATGTGGAATCATTTCTTTCATTAATGTGGAATCATTTCTTTCATTAATGTGGAATTATTTCTTTCATTAATGTGGAATCATTTCTTTCATTAATGTGGAATCATTTCTTTCATTAATGTGGAATCATTTCTTTTACCAATTGAATTTTCCTTCATCAATTCTGGATTGCCCTCCATTAATTCTGGAATTTTCCCTCATTATTTCTTGAATTTTCCCTCATTATTTCTTGAATTTTCTTTCATTAATTCTTGAAATTATTTTCTTTCATTAATTCCGGAAATTATTTCCTTTATCAATTATTATTTCTTTCATTACTTCTGGAATAATTGCTTCCATTAATTCGGGATTTGTTTCTTTCATTAATGCTGAAATTATTTCTTTCATTGATTCTGAAATTATATCTCATTGATTCTGAAATTATTTCTTTCATTGATTCTGAAATTATTTCTTTCATTGATTCTGAAATTATTTCTTTCATTGATTCTGAAATTATTTCTTTCATTGATTCTGAAATTATTTTTTTTATTAATGCTGGAATTATTTTTTTTGTTAATGCTGGAATTATTTCTTTTATTAATGCTGGAATTATTTCTTTCATTGATTCTGAAATTATATCTCATTGATTCTGAAATTATATCTCATTGATTCTGAAATTATATCTCATTGATTCTGAAATTATATCTCATTGATTCTGAAATTATATCTCATTGATTCTGAAATTATATCTCATTGATTCTGAAATTATGGTCACTCACTTTATGGCCGTTATCGATAAGTGGTCATATTTAAAAACGTATCATCTTTATAAAGAAAAATACGGGATATCACTGAGAATGTTGGCAAAATTACAAACTGTGTTAAAATTTCTGAAAAGGGACGAGTTGCTGATCACTTGACTGATCTACAGCATCTTCACAGATTACTTGATTATGTGTCCCGTGACACGTTTTCAAATCAATGAAGTGCCCCGATTCAAAAGGGTAGCATTGAGTCTTGAGCTGCAGCGTGAGGACTTCATGACGTCATCATCGAACGAATGAGAGACGTAGAACGTGCAACGTCATCAGTTGTAGGAGGGGCGAAAGAACGAGGAACGAATCATTGAAGAGATAAGTGACGTCATTCGTCAGAAGGGCCGTAAAACCGGATTTTTAATTTTCACTTTCAAAGTTTCAGTGACGTCATCAGATTCATCTCGTGGCATCTTCTAATGATAAAGCAACGCAAAACAACTGTTTATTGATGATTTCTTTACTGGAATAATTATTCTCTAAATATTATTTGTTTTGTGGAGCAGAAGCCTCCAATATCCTCCATTACCAGGACATTTTTTGAAATATTTGGAAGGAATATTCGATTTTTGACAGATGTTTTTCCGAGCTCATTCATGCAATGTTAAGTCAATGGGAAATTGCTTTTCTACATTATAGAATTGTCGGAAATGTCTCTTGCCCGAATCTTGCAAAAGGTATTAGCTTTTAAATGCAAATTGTTTCTTTAAAGTTATTCAGAAATCCATTCATTCACTTAAATAATGTGTTTTCTTCTCTCAGATGATCCGTAAATATGCTGCGGGTAACTTGAGTGACGTAGAACTGCACTGCGGGCCACTAAAGTGCTCTAAAACTGTACAACACACCATTTAAGGGGAATCTTCTCTAAATGTACCACGGACCGATCTCATGGTCCCCTTCACTGAAGCCCTGTCAGCCTCTTGCCAGGGTCGCCATTAAGGGAGACATTTGAGGCTTCGCACCCGGGTGGCAGGTAAGCTCGAGTCACCCCTGTCTACAATATTCCTGAGGAAGAAAGATGGCCATTCAATGAAGAGGAAAATAAAAAAAAAACACTTACTTTAAGACGATTTTGAATTTTTTTACTCCTTTGAATGCAAATTAGCGCTTAAATCGACAAATAAACTGTTCATTTCCAACAATGGATTTTTCTTTTAAAAAAAGTAGACATGTTAGAAGAAAATATCGCTCGTACAAAGAACTACTGTCCAGATACAAACCGTCCACTGGCCGGAATGAAAGACATCCCAACAAAACCACAGGTGTTAGTGAAAAGCAGCTTTGTGCCAAGGCAGGTGTGTCAGAACAAAGAAAACCCGTACCAGTTTCTCCTTCACGTGACCATATGACGTCATTTAGAAGGGTTTTTTTTTTCAATCCCAGAGCATTTTAATTTTGGTTCAAAACATGGGTGACCATCTGAACGGAATTTTACGGGACATTCCCATAATTTTTACAGTCGGGAAATTTTTTTTATCTCGGCTCGTTCCGATTTTTTCCGACAAAGTTAGGCTGGCCATATTTCCTCGATAGAAATACGGGAAATTGGCATTCTAAATACGGGACATTGCCAGTCATCGCCAAAACCGAACAAAGTTGCCAAATATTGCTGAAATTAATGAAAAATCACAATGGCGGGAAATTAAGCATTACTGCTAATTGCAGTTGATTAAAATGAAGTCCACGATAAAAAATAACGTTCACCAAGACAAATTTGGGAGATTAATATTCTTATTTATAGTTGTAGTTATCATAATATAATTCATGAGTAGAAAAAATTCATGTTAATAATTGTCATGTATCGGTACGCCGAAATTGCCAAAAAGAGTGGTCTTCTTTTGATGATGACCTCTGGCGTATACCATACCTCTGCTCTCCCACTATGGAGGAAACCCCGAATACTGTTTCCTTAGTACCATAACGTAAAAGAAGACGACCTACCAAATTTGGAGTTAGTATGAATACTGAACATTCTCCTACAACGCTATGACGTCCGCGGCACCAGAGGGAGAGTACGTAACAAGCAAGCTGTTCACAAGGACGTATAGTAGTACTTCATTCACGAGCTTCTGAAAATTAAGTTTCATTGTGAGAAGAGGACATTCTCGAGAAGTTCGATTTCAGCTCGAATGGTTGTCGGTTTCACATGTTAACGTAGAAATGCGTTGTTCGGAGAATCTTTTATTGTAAGAATCAATTCATTCATGGACATCACCTAAAGAATGTATCATCACGTGTGTTTTCAAACTGGAGCTAACTTCAAAAGATCTCCCGCAATTTTCACACGCATATGGCATTTCTCTCGGGTGGAGTTTTTTGTGCTCCTTGAAACTGGAGCTTTCCGAAAAATTTTCTTTGAAAATATCACACTCATATCAATATCCTTTAGTATGGATTCTTTCGTGATTGCTCAAACGAAATTTGCTAGGAAGTGTTTTACCGCAAACTTCACATTCATATGAGTTCACTTCACTGTGACTGGTTTTGTGGAATTTTAATGAGGAGCTATGACGAAACTTTTTGCCGCAGAACTCGCACTCGAGTGGTTTTTCTCCGGTGTGCAACTTCCTGTGACTGTTTAAACCAGATTTGCATGCGAATTTCTTACCGCAATGGTCACACTCATAGGGTTTTTCTCCAGTGTGGAGTCTTCTATGCCTAACTATTGCTGACAAATCGTAAAACGCTTTACCGCAAACCTCACATTCGTGCGGCCGTTCTCCCGTGTGAATTCTTTTATGAATTTTCAAAACGCAATGAAATGAAAACCCTTTGTTGCATAACTCGCACCTATACGGCTTTTCTCCGGTGTGGACTCTACTGTGTATTCTTAATCCACGGCTATCTGAGAATGTCTTTCGACAAATCTCACACTCATACGGCTTTACTGGAGCATGAACCTTTTGGTGACTGTTCAGGTCAGACACGCGCCCAAATATTTTAGAGCAAATCACACACTCATGTGGTTTTTCTCCTGTATGAACTTTTTTATGACCGTTCAAAGTAGATTTTGTGCGAAACATTTTGCCGCAAGATTCACACTCGTATGGCTTTTCACCAGTGTGGACCAATCTGTGTCTGAGTAGATGTTGTTTTTCCGCAAAAGTTTTGCCACAAGAATCACATTCATGTGGTTTTTCCCGAGTGTGCACTTTTTTGTGACGCTTTAAACCAGACTGTTCTGCAAACTTTACACCACAAAACTCACATTCGTATGGTCTTTCTCCAGTATGCACTCTTTTGTGATTTTCTAAACCAATCTTTTGTGAAAATATTTTATCACAAGTATCGCACTCATACGGCTTTTCTCCAGTGTGAACCTTTTTGTGAATTTTCAAACTGTACAAAAACCCAAATCTTTTGCCACACACATCACAGCCATATGGTTTTTCTCCAGTGTGAACTCTTTTGTGCGAGCTCAATGCAAACTTTCTCAAAAACTTCTTATGACATAAATCACACTCATATGGTTTTTCTTTGGTGTGGACTACTTTGTGGCTAATTAAATTGGACGGGTCTGAGAATCTTTTGCCACAAAAGTCACATTCAAACGGCTTCTCCCCCGCGTGCCTTATTTTGTGAACTTTCAATTCGCACGAAAATCCAAATCGTTTGCCACATAAATCACATTCATGTGGTTTTTCTCCAGTGTGAACTCTTCTGTGCGAGCGTAATAAAATACTTGTCCGGAACTTCTTATCGCATAAGTCGCACCCATATGGCTTTTCTTTGGTGTGGACTACTTTGTGGTGAATTAAATTAGACGCATCCGGAAACCTTTTGCCGCAAAATTCACACTCATATGGCTTCTCTCCAGTATGGCGCCTTTTATGGGGGATTAAACTCTCCTTATGCTTGAAACGTTTACCACAAACCTCACACTCATACGGTCTCTCCTCACTATGAACTCTCATATGACTGTTAAAACTGGACTTTAGCAAGAACTTCTTATTGCAAAACACGCACTCCAGTTGCTTTTTTTCAGAGTGGATTTTTTTATGAAGTGTCAAACTACACGAGCGCATAAACCTCCTACCACAAAGTTCACACCCTTGCGGCTTTTCTCCAGCGCGGCCTCTTTTTTTGCTAAGTATCTTAGACTTACTCGGAATCTTCTTACTGCAATACCTACACTTTTTATTGATGTTAGTGTTGTCTTGAGTATCTTCTTGCGAACTCTTCTCGAAAGACTTTTTCTCGGAGTGGATTATTTTGTGCGCGTTTAACGGAAAGTTCAACTGACAGCACTCGATGCAAACATCACATTCCTGTGACATTTCTACTGCGTCGATTCCCTCATGTTTTTCTCTTGAATGAATTTTCTGATGCATATTCAAACAAGACGCAGACGTAAACTTTTTCCCGCATGAAATGCACTCGTATGGTTTTTCGCCAGTATGGGCTCTCCTGTGAATGTTCCTGTCACCCATTTGCACAAACTTCCTACCGCAAAAACAGCATTCGTACGGCTTTTCTCCACTGTGGATGCGGCTGTGGACAGATAATGTGCAGCGGCGAGCGAATCTTCTGCAGCAAACTTCACACTCAAATGGCTTCTCTCCAGTATGTACTTTATTGTGCCTCGTCAGCAAGTGCTTTAGTGAAAACTTTTTCTCGCAAATATCGCACTGGTAGGGCTTTTCTCCGGTGTGAATCATCTTATGAGAATTTAGGTAACCAGCATCCGAAAACTTTGCGCTGCATATAACGCATTCGTGTGTCTTTTCTCTAGTGTGCATTATTCTTTTGTGCCTCTTAAGATTCTGACGAAAGGTAAACTTTTTTCCGCAGATATCACACTCAAATGGTTTCTCACCTGTATGGATCCTATTGTGATGAGCTAAGACTTCCTTTCGCGAGAATCTATTCCCGCACACGCCGCATTGATGTGGTTTCTCTTCTGTGTGTATTATCTTGTGCGAGTTTAACTTCGTAATGTACGAGAACTTTTTACCGCAAACATCACACTCATATGGGTTTTCTCCAGTGTGAATCCGCTTATGGTAATAGAACTCGGGATACGAAGCGAACTTGGTGCTGCAAACACTACACTCGTATGGCTTTTCTCCAGTGTGCTTCCGATAATGAACATCTAAATTTGCACGCAGTTTGTATTTCCTGCCGCAAATATCGCATTCAAATGGCTTTTCTTCAACATGTGTTTTATTGTGCCTCTTTAACACGGATTTCAGTGAAAATATTTCACCACAAACATCACACTCGTACTCGCAGTTGTTTCTCTTACGAGGCATTTTCTAGCTCGTATCAAACTAGAATATTTTGAACTTGAATGTCGCTGTCTGATATCTTGAGCACGTCACCAAAGGAGCCAATTTATTGTGCTCTAATAATGCGGATAGCAGTGTCACAAAAATTTTGAGCTGAGAAAATTCAACAGTTTTTAACAAACTCAAGTTTCCAATTTTGAGCCTTCTGTGAATTCGTAAGTTTCAGATCATTGAAAATCTGTACATTTGCGTTATTTTTCTACAATATGCTTCGACTTTTGTCCTTCAAATCATCTACTACAAGCACCTTATTCCTATCACTGTTTACCTGAATGGATTATGCTGCGGAACAAGAAGGTACCGGAAATCTTTCCTCCACACTCAGAAGATAATATTATCTCTCCTGTATTTGCCTAGATGAGAAGACACATTTGTTGAGATCTTGAACTTTTGATGGACTTCTTCCATCAAATGCAGTTTTGAATTCGGATTATTGTGGTGCCCAAAAGCCTGCAGAAAGAAGGGAAAAATGTACCGTCATCATAAAGGTTTTCTGTTAGTTGCTGTTGGTGAAATTACTTATTTATTAATCTTCATAACTTCTTCAACTAGAAATTTCTTCGAACGATAATACAGTATATACGACTTTTTTCTGTGATAAGATATCCCCATAATATGAGAGACCATTGGCGTGCGCAAAGGAGGGGGGGCGAGGTTGATTGGGTTATAAAACCCTCCAGCCGAAATTATAGTGTTATTTTGCAGCAAATAACGAACCCCCGACCCCCGTCGGAGGAAAAATAATTTGATCCCCCCCCCCTCCTCGAGAAAATCCTACGGACGACTATGAGAGACCATGACAAATGTAGTTATTTTTAAAGCCCCGTTTACATGTGCAAGATTGGGGAGGGGGGGCTCACTGGTGATTATTACCTGCATGGCAACTTTTAAAGGCGTCTAAAACACATTGCTAGGGAACCACGGTAACTAAAATAAACGTCCCGAAAGTAATTGTTGAGGCCCAAAAACCATTGTTGCCCGACAGTTTTTTACCTATTTCCGGCATTTGACCAGCCTTGAAGAACTTTTCAAGCAGCCTATCGTTCAAGTCGGGTCCCATTTGGTATATATGCAAAATTTGGTGACGATCGATCTAAAATTGAGATTTGTATAGAAAACACACACACACACACACACACAAGTTCGTTACAAGCGTGCACCACTGTATATTCTACACATCAGAGGTTCTTAACCCTTTTCTGCCGCGACCTAAATTCAACAACAATATCAGTTTCGCGATAAATGGAACTGTTTTTCAAAATTGGTGAAACCAGTCAGTCTCTCTCAGGGATGTGCGACAGGCGCTGTCGCACCCGGATTTGAATGTGGGGCAGTGAATTATCATCAGTTCCTTAATTATTTCCTGCATTTATTCCGAATTTTCGTAATTTTGATATTTTCTGAATTTTCGATTTCTCTCTCTCTCACAGAAGAGAAACATCGGGGCTAGAGGATCCCCCGAATGGTAAGGGCTGCCCCAAAACCAGTGATGCAATAAGTGCATTTATAACAAAACTGCATGTGGATGTGTACGAATCATCTATAGGGAGCCGCTGCGAATCAAGTTTGGTGTAGCGTAGTGGTGAACTCATTTTCGCTAATGATGTAAGAAATCATTACCCTTGATTAAATTATTTTTAATTTTAAATAATAATGTTTGTGCATTCTACATTTTAGTTAAATACTTCAGCGCCGACCCACGTTGGTCGCACATCCATTCCTATCCGCATTCCATCCCGGTTGGGTTCGTCACTCTCTCCTATCTCTCTGGTTAGATGACCGCGTACTACCTCTACAAGAGCAGGTGTTTCCAATCGGCAGATGTTTCGACTGCACCTGCCGGGACAGTCCATAAAAGTTCAAGGAGTAGGATTCCTATATGTGTGATATTGTATTTTGTTATTTTTCAAAAATCCTGTAACCTTACTATGGTCTTGAGGACAGTCAAGAAATGTTTTAACATCTTTTCCCATAGGCCTTGCCTTCACTTTCTGTTTGCAAATATTATTTATGTTTGATTCTAATTTACTCCAGTCTTCAACTTCAGTAATAATTATTGGCCTAGGCTTCCCATATTTTCTAGTTTCTTTAGCAACTCTTTCATTGACAACAGTGTTAAAGTCATCTTCATTATATTTCTGATTTTTTCGCATCATTTTCATCATTATTCTTAGTTTCTTCATGAATGTTTATTTGTTCACATTCTGTATTTTCATTTAGATTCTTATCCTGCTCATTATACTCATCAATTCTTTTATTTTCACAATTACTATTTTTACCATTATCAAAAAGACTATTATCATTCCTATTCCTATGATTATATTCCTCTTCAGTAGTTGAATCTGACCCAGTTTCCCTATCAGTGTTAAGTACATCTGATTCCATTTCTCTACTAGTCATAATTTCATTCAAATTTCTTTTTCGCAACCACGTTCTTTTGCTAATTGGGGTTTCTTGTTTCCCACCGCTCTTAGATTTCACATTTTCAGCTGAATTGTGGTTACAACCTTCCCCGAAAAAATGTTTTACAGTCCTGAATTATTTCCTCTCTTATTTTCAAGTATTCTTTTTGATTATTTATTTTCCCACAATCACTAATTCTTCTGATTAACTCTATATATTTATCTGCACTACCACAATTAGGATTACTCTGTATCCTATTTGGATACTTTGCATTTGTCACACAAGCTATCTCATTAATTAAATCCCAATAGTGGTTTTTAGCAATTTCTGACTCTGAGCTCAGCCGACCCAACAACTCAATCTGTATTATATTGCTACGTAATAAACCTGGCGGTTCTCTACCAAACATGCAAGACATAGCTGGTGCCATTGTTTCACAGCAATTACAGATACCCCCTACCTTTTGGAAAAATTAATTCCAATATCTGTTGACAAATTAACAGATCTAGCCGTGCACAAAATTTCACTTAACTATATGACAGAATTAATTTCCGATACTTATTTCACTTTCACCTCTAAACACCAACACTTCACTATTCACTATATGGGCAATTTCTGTTGACAATTAAACAGATCTAGCCGTGCACGGTTCACTTCACTTCACTATATGACGGAATGAATTGTCGACACTGTTTCACTTTCATTCAAAACACTTAACACTTCACTATTCACTAAAAGCACTATTCCAGAGCTGTATGACGGAAATCAATTTCCGGCCCTGATTTCACTTTCAGTTCAGAACACTAACACTTCACTATGCACTAAAAGCACTATTCTGGAACACACTTTCTCTTTCTTCAGGACGTCATCAATTTCCATCTCGCTTCATTAAGCCATCTTCATTTCCAGTCTTAAAACTTCTTTTTTCTCCGTCGCCGATATTTCAGCAGTACGCCACCGTCTTTATGATAGCCGTCGTCAACTTTCTCTTCAAATGTTGTATTGAAGCAACTGTCAGCCACCAATCAGCGAGGCATACAGAAAATACTGTATTCCTGACATAAAAGAAAGCTTAATCAGACATCAAAGCAGTCATTCGCCAACAGCAAACGAAGCGGTTAAGACGTATTTTCGACATCACGTTAATTGATCTACTATGGAAATGAATTAATACAAAATTCTAAAGAGGAAGTTGACAACGGCTCTATCTTTAAGATGGAAGAGTACTGCTGAAGTATCGGCGAGTGAGAAAAGAAAAGATTCAAGACCGGAAATGAAGATGGCTTAATGAAGCGAGATGGAAATTGATGACGTCTTGAAGAAAGATAAAGAGTGCTCCGGAATAGTGCTTTTACAGAATAGTGAAGTGTTTTGAAGAGAAGTGAAATCAGTGTCGGCAATTCATTCCGTCATATAGTGAAGTGAAGTGAACCGTGCACGGCTAGATCTGTTTAATTGTCAACAGAAATTGCCCATATAGTGAATAGTGAAGTGTTGGTGTTTAGAGGTGAAAGTGAAATAAGTATCGGAAATTAATTCTGTCATATAGTTAAGTGAAATTTTGTGCACGGCTAGATCTGTTAATTTGTCAACAGATATTGGAATTAATTTTTCCAAAAGGTAGGGGGTATCTGTAATTGCTGTGAAACAATGGCACCAGCTATGTCTTGCATGTTTGGTAGAGAACCGCCAGGTTTATTACGTAGCAATATAATACAGATTGAGTTGTTGGGTCGGCTGAGCTCAGAGTCAGAAATTGCTAAAAACCACTATTGGGATTTAATTAATGAGATAGCTTGTGTGACAAATGCAAAGTATCCAAATAGGATACAGAGTAATCCTAATTGTGGTAGTGCAGATAAATATATAGAGTTAATCAGAAGAATTAGTGATTGTGGGAAAATAAATAATCAAAAAGAATACTTGAAAATAAGAGAGGAAATAATTCAGGACTGTAAAACATTTTTTCGCGGGAAGGTTGTAACCACAATTCAGCTGAAAATGTGAAATCTAAGAGCGGTGGGAAACAAGAAACCCCAATTAGCAAAAGAACGTGGTTGCGAAAAAGAAATTTGAATGAAATTATGACTAGTAGAGAAATAGAATCAGATGTACTTAACAGTGATAGGGAAACTGGGTCAGATTCAACTACTGAAGAGGAATATAATCATAGGAATAGGAATGATAATAGTCTTTTTGATAATGGTAAAAATAGTAATTGTGAAAATAAAAGAATTGATGAGTATAATGAGCAGGATAAGAATCTAAATGAAAATACAGAATGTGAACAAATAAACATTCATGAAGAAACTAAGAATAATGATGAAAATGATGCGAAAAAATCAGAAATATAATGAAGATGACTTTAACACTGTTGTCAATGAAAGAGTTGCTAAAGAAACTAGAAAATATGGGAAGCCTAGGCCAATAATTATTACTGAAGTTGAAGACTGGAGTAAATTAGAATCAAACATAAATAATATTTGCAAACAGAAAGTGAAGGCAAGGCCTATGGGAAAAGATGTTAAAACATTTCTTGACTGTCCTCAAGACCATAGTAAGGTTACTGGATTTTTGGAAAATAACAAAATACAATATCACACATATAGGAAACCAAACGAAGACACTATGAGGGTATTATTAAAGGGACTACATATAACATGTGAAACCAAACTAGTACAAGAAAAATGAGAAGAAATGGGCCACGATATTATACAGGTAACTAGGCTAACAAGTTACAGGACAAAAAAAGCCATTACCTTATTTATTGATTGAAATAAATAGGAATAAAGACTTTGAGAAAATATACAACATCAAAACTTTATTTAGTTTTGGTATAAACTGTCGAGGCTTATAGAAGACCTGGTAGGCCAATAATGTGCTTTAATCACGGCCAAAGCCAATGCAATAATAACGAACGCTGTAAAATGAAATGTGGGGAGGGCCACTGTACCTACCTGTGTAGTAAAAAGAAGGAAGATGGTCCTGGTAAATGTTGTAACTGTGGTGGTTTGCACATATCAACATGGTCTGGATGTCCAGCTCATCCTAAAAATGCCCATAAACATCATGTAAGATCAAATAGAATTAATATTTTGACAGAACGTACAACAACTAACGAAAATACAACAAAAACAAAAGTCACAAAATAATTTTTGCAATAAAAAAGATTATTTAAGGAATAGTAATGATGATTATGATCATAGACGCACATACGTACAAGCTGTTAGAAATAAGAGATATTAATCAAGATTTTTCTCAAATTTCTGATAGTGAGGTGTCTATTGAAAATATAGAACAGAAGGAATCAAGACAAATTAAAAAACAAAAGACAGTACAAATGGAAATTAATGAAATTTTAGCTACATTAATGAGATGTATGAATAAATTATTGGAAATTGCACCAAATACTGATATAAGTAAAATACAGGAATGCATAGTAAATTCCAAAGACTTCGTAAAGACAGGTTTTTTTATATAGGTGGCGGAATTTCAATAATCGTTAAAAGACATATTGCTTACAAATTAGTTGATTCACAGGATTCTGACGTTATTGATCTGCTGGAGGTGGATATACACACCAACGATAGAAATATTATTAGAATCGGAGTTGTTTACAAGCCCCGTAATAACCCGTTAGATTTCCCTCTTTTGGATAATTTTTTTAATTGTAGATACCCTGCTCTTATGGCTGGGGATTTAAATTGCAAATCCAAATTATGGAATAGTATAGGAGTCAACCATTGTGGTAAACAATTGGAAAATTACTGCAGAAAGAAAAATATTGTGCCTTATGGTACAATTACTCCTACTTCTCATCCTGATCATTTAAACGGTATCCCTGATACAATAGATATTGCACTTACCAGAAATTTGCAGGCTCCAATGTCCATCATTGTGAGACATCTGCTTTCATCGGATCACGATCCGATTTTTCTTACAACTGATTTCACGTTTCCCACTGGAAATAAACCCGGAAAGATTACAAATTGGGAAATTTTCAAAAATATATTATCACAAATTTCAATATCAGAAAATAATTTTGACTCACATAACAATATTGACAACAATATTTCTGATTTAACCGAAAAAATTATTGAAGCTGCTAGCAGTTCAACTAGAATTCGCCCACAACATAATCCATTAACATTGCCAAATTGGTTAAAAAACAAAATTAAGGCGAAAAATAAGGCAAGAAGACACTGGCAACAACATAGAGATAGAACAAATTTTGTCAGATATAAAATTTTAAAGAAAATTATCACCAAAGAAATTAAACTTTTTATTAACGAAAGATATGAACGTTTATAACTGAAGCAGAGTGTAAGGATGGTTCATTATATAAGGTATATAATATTTGTAAACCTAAAAACACTCCGATGGGCGCAATAAATGGTCCGGTCTGTTGCAGATATTGATAGGGTTGAGATATTCGCAAACTCTCTAGAGGTGCAATTCTCACCAAATGACAATACACCATTAAGACAAATTGAAAGAGCAAACAGAAGAGTTGAAAATTATTTTTCAATAAATAGAACTGATCAGTTTTCTGCACCCTTTCCAACAAATGAAAATGAGGTCTCTGGAATAATAAAAGCTCTAAAGGGAAATAAAGCATCTGGAGCTGATGGCATAGCTGCCAACTTTTGAAAATGAAAATTCGGGAGATTTTCGCGCACACCCGTATTTTATGCTAAAACGACTCCCTAATAAATACAATATGGATTTTTCCAAATAAAATAGGGATTTTCCAAACATAAAAGTTGAAGCGTAGGGAATAAAATCCCTACTCAAAAACTGAAGTCAAATTAAAATAGGGATTTTACAGACATGGAAGTTAAACCCTTGGGAATAAAATTCCTACGCAGAAAACAAGTGAAATTGGAGGCCAAAACTTCAATGATGTAAAAATAAATATTGTGTTCAATCAGAAACGCTGTGAACAAACATTCTCCGCGAATGACCCCAAAATCATCGGAAGATGAAGGAAAACACCGTCAATTTTTGAAGAACACTGACTTTTTGTGACACTTGCTTGATGTTTTTTTTTCACTTCACGACTGATGATGGCAGTCTTTCCATGACCGATGTTTATGTCCGTAACACAACTTGTACAAAAAGGAAAAGTCAGCCCTCTTCTGGAACGTTTGATGAAAGGAAATTCATCGGAATAAGTATCTTTAAAATTGATTAAATATGTTTTTGCTTATCAGTATTCATGCTTTGTTATATCGCACGTACGTAACTTCAACAAAAGAAATTTTGACCACATGTGCATCACCATAATCTTCAATTATTATCCAGGACTATTGGCTGCTAAGCCATTTCCCTGCACGATAAGACAAACAACTTTCTTGTTACCATCAGAGGGTTTGTAAAACTTCCTTAAAAAGAGAATTTCCCCATTTACGACGTGTGACGTCATTTCGAAAGGGAAAAAAAGATGCCCCACAAGAAATTCCTTAGGGATTGTTTTCATAAGCGGGGATTTTTTTAATGAAGTAGGGAATTTTTTGGGACAATTAGGGATTTTTGTGATTTTCGTAAAAATTCGGGAGATTTAAGAACTTTTCGGGAGATCGAGCGATGAAGATAAAATTCGGGAGATTCCCGAAAAATTCGGGAGACTTGGCAGCTATGTGATGGTATTACCAGCAAATATAATTAAAATTCTCACTCACATCTACAAACTCATGGAATATGAATATTTTCCAAAAATTTGGAAATATGCTATTGTAATTTTAATTCCCAAATCTGGGCAAAATTTAACTCGCGCTTCTTCATGGAGACCAATATCATTATTGAGTTGTCTGGGAAAAGTATATGAGAGGGTAATCATTCAGAGATTCGATCATTACAACGATAATAACAACATCATTATTCCTGAACAGCACTTTGCTCCTCAGAAGTAACCATTCAACTACTACACAATTGCTGAGGGTCATTGAATACCTTCAAAAAGCTAAGACAAATAGAGAATCTGTTGCTTTAGCTATGTTTGACCTGTCAAAAAGTTTTGATAAGGTATGGAACAACAGACTTTTCCAAAAATTAATCAATATGAAATTACCTTCAAGTCTTATTTACTTTGTTAAAAGTTACCTTGAAGGGAGAACTTTTAGAGTAAAGATCAATCAATCTTTTTCAAGTGAAAGACAAATCAGGGCATCAATTGCTCAAGGTAGTGTTTTGGGCCCAGCCTTACACAATTTCCATATGAATGACTTTCCAATAAACCGTTCTGGTCTTAAAGCCCTTTATGCAGATGATAGTGCTGTTGCCCAAAATCATATTAACCCATTAATGGCACTAAATGGCCTTCAGTAATGCACCAGAGAAATTGAACGATGGTGTCTAAATAACAGAGTCAAACTAAATGCTGAAAAGACAGTATTTATGTGTATTTCCAACAAACACGAAATGCCAAATTTTGATACATTAGAAGTAAATGGACGAATTGCTCCTATAGAGAGGGTGAAATATCTCGGCGTTATCCTGTACCGCAGAAACTCTCTCTAAAACCACAATGTGATGAAGCAGTTAGAATATTTACAATTGCGGCACAGAAAATGAAAAGGATTATTCAAAATAAAATTTCTCTTTCGAACAGAAATGAAATTATTCTTTACAAACTTGTATTAAGACCTACCATGTTATATGTGGCTCTTCCGCATATAACATGGTAGGTCCCTGCGTGGTTCTTTGTATCTGATGCAAATATAGCTCACATAGAAAGAGAACAAAATAAATATTTGAGAAGATCTCTTAATGCAGTATGGTATATTCGTAATATTCATATTAGAAGAGACACCAAATTAGAGACAATTTTTGATTTTGTGCAGGATTTAGCTAGAACTGTTTTTTAAAAACTCGAAATGTCTGAGTGGGAACATCTAAGAAACATTTCTCCATACAGAGGCGATGAATATTTGAGACTGCGTAGACCTAAGAATCTAATCACCATGATGAGACCAAATATTCCAGGACTTTAAAAAATTGTTTTTCCCGGTGCATTGGCAAAAACAATTTGTATATATTGTAAATATATTGTTCTATAAGTAATACTTTTGTAAATAGTACTCTTGAATATGCTAAATTTTTTCAAAACCAAAATATCAGATTACATATTGATGGTTGCAATATATATTATTAGTTCCGTGCATAAATATTAATATGATATGGTAGAATGTATAATCTTCATATATAAAAATGATATTGTTGAACAAGTGTATCGATTGAAATCACAGAGTAAGAATAATATAGAGCGTGCGCGAGGGGCTACAATGTGAAGCAAAGATCCAGAGTCACGTGACTCTGGTCAAAAGGCTGGTTCAGGGAATCTCGCTTTCAATGCTTTCCTTATGGCTATTTGTATGACAATCTACACGCGCTGTCTTAGTTTTGATTAGAATGGCCAACACTTGCGCAGCTTTCGGATGTTCTGAACGGTTTAGGAAAGGGGGACCAGTATCCTTTCACAAGGGAATACTTTTTTGCTTATTCCCCTTCTTATAAATTAAAAATTGGAATATTAAATTGACGATTCAATGGATTTCTGATGTATTTG
Organism: Pholcus phalangioides; assembly: GCF_987345545.1. NCBI lineage: Eukaryota > Metazoa > Arthropoda > Arachnida > Araneae > Pholcidae > Pholcus > Pholcus phalangioides. The sequence continues at coordinate 8,139,852 of NW_028301627.1, forward strand.
CAGTTTTTAACGATTCCATTTTGGATTTAATTCAATTAAAGTTCCAAGTTTTGGTAAAATTCAAATGTCATGAGCCATTATTAAATGTTTTAATAGAATTTTTGGCAATAAATGATTGAAGTAATGAGTTTTATTAACTTTTAACTGAAATATAGATCTCTGCAAGATTTGGCGAGCTAGTGAGTTTATTCGAGTTTTGCTGAACTTGAAGAAAATATGCTTTTCAGAATGAGGAATTTATGACAAATATTTTATTAAAATAGAATGTAATGAAAACACACCCTCTAGACAATGGCAGTTTTGCATAACAATGTATAACTACCTCCTAAGAATAGTACTTTTACCTCTCTTCACGCCTGAGATAAAACTATTACAGAAAAGAAATTTTTTTATTGATTAATTTGTGTTTGCTGTATGTGAAATTGCCCTCAAGCAACAAAAATCAATTAATTAATTGATTTCCACTCAATATCTTCATTAGGACCATCTGAGTTAAGATCTGAAGTCACTATGTGTACCTCAGATGTTAACTGAATGAAAGAATCATTCTAAAAACTACTTAATGCCTAAAAAAAAAAATGAACATTCACATATGTATACTTCTGGAGCGAAGAGGTTACACATATGTGACATGTACCATACATTTTCGTACTCTAAATTATTACATAGACACGCTACACGAAATTTCATTTCTTATAATTTAGAAAAGTACTGACGATGAGGTATTGCAATTTTCTTGAAAAATTCATTTTATTCCTGAAATATTATGTAAGTGTTTGCATTTTTGTGTGATAAGGTTATAAAAGGTTTTTCAAGAATGTTGGAAATGAAACTTTTACTTATTATTTGAATATTTCATGACTGAATATGGTATGAGTGTGAATGTGTTACATTACATAACATAATATGATGCATTATAATTATATACTCAAAATAAATGTATGATTAGAGTAATTTTAATGTTCTTGGAAGATAATTTTTAATGTTTTAATAACTCGTAGTTGAAAAAATTTTCGAAATTAAAAGTGACAAAGTGAATGAGAAGAGAATATTTAAAAATATAAATGAAATAGGCTGTGTATATGAGACATAGGTTATATAACAGGATTTAAAAACTCAAAAGTCTCAAATTATTAGGAATTATCCCTTTTGGAAAATAAAAAAATTTTGTTTTTCAATATTTGTTTATATTATAGAATTGATTTTTTTTTTTTTTTTGGAATTCCTCATTCCCTAAATATTTTACAAAAGAATGAATGAAATTCATTGAAGAAATGAAGGAAAGTTTTCATCAACTCGATCGAGTCAAATTTCGTTACAACAACATCCTAGCATTAACACAAAATCACTATGTTCTGCGAAAACGAGCCAAATGTAATAGCGCAGAACCTGTTCTTTCCCCGACAATACTGCTCATCTTTCCTTCACATTCAACAAGTTTTATCAATAGTGAACGAGCGGTCTATTATATCTTTAGTCTATGATTGAAATATATGATGATATAAAAATGGCCCTGATAAGACTCTTTTTTTTGAAAAGTTACGGACTTTCTTATATTTTTTCGGTTTTCTTGGAAAAAATAAATGTCGTGAATGATTCTGGTTTTTACGTTCGCCAATGTTAAAATTGTAATATCGTGAAGCAAACTTGTCAACTTGTATAATTTGTCAAGTGAAAAATGTAAAACTTGATCTGATCGCACTGTGCAGTGGCAATTCGTTTAAAGAATGTGTTAATTCTTAATTTTCTTGTTTTGCTCATTCGAGCGTGAGCCTCGTTTAAAAAAGGGAGGCAAATTTAATTAATCTACACACCTGCCATGGCTAAATTGCACAAAAGCACTTGTAGACAGTGCAAATGAGGATAGGGAGGGCATGCAGTGCGCCAACCGTGCTGTGGTACCTCAACAAACCAAGGAAGGCAATCTATCTGTCTATCTAGTAAATGCTATGAATCCTGATAATGAAAAAATTTAAAGAATTCAATATAATAATACAAGGATTAAATTCTAAATAAACAACATTCTTAATGGCACATATAAGAGATAAGCCGTCAACAATTAGACAATGGAATGCAAATGGCATTTATAATGACTTACCAGAGTTGAGGGAACTTGTTTTTGATAGGGATACAGACATACTTTGTGTTTCTGAAACTTTTCTTAAACCTGGGAAAAATACAAAAATTGGTAATTTCAATTGTATTCGATGGGATAGAACAACGGGAAGAAAAGGTGGTATAGCTACTTATTTAAATCGTAAGTTGCCTTTCGCACAAATAAACTTACCTGGTGGAACTATGGAAGCAATAGCAACGGAAGTTGCTATAAACAGGAATTTTAAAATAAGAATTGCTTCAGTATACAGACCACCAGGTAATTAAATTGACAACAATTTATTAAAAAGAGATTTTTGATACTAATATTCCTACAATATTAGTTGGAGATTTAAATTGTAAAAACAAATTCTGGGGTTCAAAGATCACTAATAAAAATGGAAAAGAAAAATTAAAAAATTTCTGCCAGGGAAATAGAATAGATATGTTAGGTACCAGTGAACCTACTCACATACCATATAATAATACTAATTTTTCATCTGATGTTATTGATATAACACTTTTGAAAAATATAAATATTAGAATTAAAGCAGAGGTATTAAATGCCTTAAGTTCAGATCATTTACCTGTAGAACTCCAAATTGATATGTCTTCTACAGCAAAAAAAATCATGTATAAAATTATTGACGGGCAGAAATATCAAAAAATCTTACAGGATAAACCTGTATTGGTGCCCATTCTTGAAAATGAATCTGAAACAAAAAACATGATTGAGGAGATTACAAATAATATGCTTGAAGCACACACAATAGCTACTAGAGAAAAAGTTGAGGATTTGAATCCTTTGAAATTACCTCAATATTTAAAAATTAAAATTCGGGAAAAAAATAGAATTAGAAGAATGTATCAGAGAGAACGAGGGATCCATTTTTTTAAACAATTATACAATATATACACAAGAAATTTAAAACACGAAATCAAAGATTTTCAAAATTTACGTTTTGAGAACTGGATCAGAGATGCTAATGCTGGATTCTCCCCTTGTCCTTAGAAAACGCTCGCTCAGCACTTGTCCTTAACTTGAGGAGCTACTCAACAGAGAGAGGAGAGTTCTAGGAGTATTCCCAGAGAGATGCATTCTCCCCTTCTCCTTAAACATTATCCTTAGGATCACGTGACTGGTTGCGGAGAAAAAACGGGGTCTTTGCCCGTGTGTGTAAAAAATGTAACGCATGCTGCATAGCACAACCACTTAGAGGTTGACACAGTAGTTATGTTAAATCATCGGGGTGGGATGTTGAACATTTTCCAAGTCTATGAATTTAATGTCAATGTTAAAGCCATTTGGATTTATGTCTCATATTCCTAAACAAATGCTACATACAATTAGAGCCCTTGCAATATCAGCGGGTCAGTTGGAAAAACTATATTCTCAAGAGAAGTGTGATCTCTCACTCAGGAAAATGTATTCACCAGAGATTTCTTAGGGAGGATACCCACTTTGTACTGTAACATAACAAGCAAGTTATCAACTATGTAATTACATCTGTTATAATGTATAGTATAGTTATAATGTATAGTATGTAACACACAAGTTATTACAATAAGGTTATTTAGAACTGTTCATTTTGTTTTTTCAGCTGCATCTAATAAAAAAATAAATTGTAACTATAATTTGGATAGATTAACTTTGTTATTCCATCCAGTTGTTAAAAATACACGTGAATTTCCTATGCAACTGATTCTTGTGTCAAATTCACTGCAATAAAGCAACATCCATAGATTTTTTTCTAATTAAAAATTGTAATCACAAACAGAAAACACCTATTTACTGCTCATGAACAAATTTATTAGAGACACTTGTATACAGTATCATCAAAAACATTTCACATGCACATATATGATCGTGCTACGTATGAATATACATGATGATCAACTTCCAAGTCAACAGCACTGAAAGGTAATTTCATTCAGCATTTTCACCTGAAATGGAGGAAGTGGGTAAATCGATAAATTAATGAATATTGTAAGCTTTGTGTGTGTGTGTCATAAAAATGACAGAGTTAAAAATGAAGGTTCAACTTACTTGAGAAATTCGTGGATTAAATCCATCTGCACACTTCATGAGCACCGAGTTCTATGTCGTCAACAGAAAAATATAATTTCTCCCTTTTTATAACTCCCTCACTTCAGCAAAGTCAAAAACCTAAAAACATTTTAAATAGTTACAAATAATATTTCAATGTATCCATAGTGATGGAACACTACTAACAACCATACATGCACTTCACACACATTCCTCTCATATTTTCCTTCTGCGTACTTTCTAGAAATTGTTCATTTGTTGATTAGTTCGAAAAATTTTACAAAATCGCTCACTTGTGTGTTTCAATAACTTTTTTTTCAATGTTCATTCAACAATTGATTGTGTGTCAAAGATTCTCTCACATCTTTGGGCAGGGTGAATGATTTCTGAAACTCTTTGAGCAGGAGATGTTTGGGAAAGCTAGACCAAACTCACTTTAAATGAGAAAGAGCAAGTTTTTGCTTATTTTCGACAATTGCATTGCTCATTCAGAGATAAAATATCTTCAGACAATCCAAATATGATTTCTCTGCCTAATTAAAGATGCCTATTCACAATAATTATAAACGGACATAAACATTAAAAACACAAGCATTTCATCCAAAATGACGTTTTTGAAAAAGTACCTCACACGTAGTCAGTCGCCTTAATGCATGCTTCTCAAATAAAATACACATTATTTCAAGAACTAAATTACACTTAACTTTATAATGCTATTTCCTATGCGAGTTCAATGTTAGAAAATTATAAATGGTTAGATA